>NW_026086604.1:139460576-140767076 GCF_022539395.1 Myiozetetes cayanensis
GAGTAACCCTGCCTTCAGCCGCCCTATTGCTCATACAAATGTAGTAACCTAAGCAGAGTTTGTGTTACTTTTCATCAAACAAATCGTTGTATGTCTTGTATCAGGAAAATAGGGTTCTTTTCTTCATTGGACTTACTCTAATATTTCTAAATTGCTCAAGACAAAAATTTGCAGCTAAGAGTGCAAAGGAAATTTGTGCTGAGGTCAGTGCATGATTTGCATATGACCCAACAAGTGTGTAATCTGCTTGTGTTCTGATTTTAATTAGGTATGGGCAGCTTGGTTTCAAAATAAATAACAATTCCAATGACATAGGTCTTTATCCACACAGAGCTGAACTCAGACCAAGTTTTCAAATGCGTTTTATGTCTTTGCTTTTACCTTTTAGATTTTTTTCTAGTCAGAAATAGAAGTGACATATTTCATGTGTTGTTACTTCCAAATGTATCCCAAAGGGTGAACATGAAGTTACAAGAAAGACTCTTCCTAAATGTTTTTTTCCGTTTGATTTTTTGATTCAATAAATAGTTTATCTGTTCACCTGATGCATAATCTTTAAACCTTTATACATTAACCCACTGTTTTACCTCTACAAAATAAATAGAAATTTATGGGAAAACTGTGGTATTTTCTGAAGCAATTGTAATAGAAGATCTCATTCCAAGCAATAAACTCAAGAGGCTACTGATATTGTTACTGTAGAGCATGAATAAATAAGTATTTGCATTTATTGTGCATCATGTGTTTCTTATGCAATAATTTTATGCAAGGTGTGGTTTACAGACCAATCTTATTGCATATAAGTTGTAAACGTATTGTAATTTATATGGTTTTTGTTTCTCTAGTCTTGTTTAAAAACAGTTTTATTGACCAACTTTGTTATCTTCATCTGGATGTTTTGCAAATGTTTACCCTTTCTCCTGCCTTGCTTGTTTTGAAGCTGACATAGTTAAAAGTACTGGAAAAGGAATTATAAATTGAACAGTAATGTCAGTTAGGGTCTATATTATTTTAATTAAAATAATGTAAATTCTTTCATATTCAAGAATCTCAGAGTAATATATGCTCTTTATATATTTACATCTTGACAGTACTGCTTTCATCAAGACATATGTTGATATTTTCTTTGATGTCAAAAAGTGCAGTGTTTGTTTTCAAGACTCCTAAAACATTAAGCATGTGGGAAAGAGGGAGGTGAACAAGGAAGAAGAGGTATGAGGAGATGTATTTGCAATTGGGGCATTAGAAGTGTACCATAAGAATTTTTTCCTGGACTAAATGGGTTATTACAGAGGCTTAAAAAAGAATTTGAGAACAAGATGAGCACTGTGCAATCCTCTTTTGCTGCACTCAAACACTTTTCCTGGGAATGAGCAGCTAAACGCCTTCCTGACCCAAAGATTTTGTCCATGTTCTTTTTTAATATCCACTAATAGATGTGCTCACCACCAAACTGTGCAGTTCATTTTTGAACACTTTACGCTCTTATCCTCAATAATAATCTGTAGCAAGAAATTGTACTGCAAACACTTGCAGTAATGCAGCATGTAAAACTACTCCTGTTGATTGGAAGTAGAGAATAAATCCTTTGTTTCCCTTTGTTTCCTCTCACAGCCTTTAATTTTGCTTGATTAAAATGCCTTTATCTAGACCTGTAAGCTTTTCTCCATCTTATTTTCTAACCCCTGCCTCTGTCATGCTGAGAAGGGGAGTGATAGAATGACATGGTGGGCACCTGGTATCCAGCCACAGTCAATCCACCACATGGTGATACATCCTTACTGTAGCTTCTGTCATGGATACTGCAAATAAAGAAAACTAGCTTAGAGTTCAAAACTGCCAGGTAAAATCAGAAAAAAGACAAACCATACCAGCAGCTTTTGTGCGCAGGATAGAGTATCTTCTAACATACTACCTAAAGACATGATTTATGTAAGTTTGAAGTGAGTTTTATTCGGTAAATCAGCTAATGGGAGATAATATGGCTGTGCATTGCCTTTGACAACATAATTTAGCCTCTCAGCTCACTGATGAGAAAGAACTTAAGATACGTTACTGCTATAATAGTGTAGAATTAGAATAATTTTTAAGTTAATGATGGCCTCGTTACTGCTCAGAGGCACATCAAAAAAGACCATCTTTATTTTTCACAGTGCTTAACTCCATATTCCTATTGACACATCTTGCAGGTGTGGAAGAAAATAAAAAGATTAAAATCCTCATTTCCTATCTGACTAAGGCTGGCAGAGTCCTTTCTTCTGTTCAGGCAATTAAACACTTTTCCAGTGGGTGGAGGTGTCAGAAAAGATTGAACATCTAACTCTCCTTCTAATTCTTTGAATCTCCCCTTCTGGTATAAATCAGAAGCAACTTCACCAATGAATCTTGAGATACAATCTCATCCTTTCTATATGTATACCTGTTTCTAATGGCTCAAATCTCTGTTTTCTTGGGGTTTTTTATACCGTCCTTGAGTGAAATCCTTTGTTCCATATTACTCATTGAGTTGCTCAGTTGTGTTCCACCTGTTTGCAAGAGGGTTGCAATTCTATGGTGTTCTCTATTTCTAGAAGTTAAAGTTCACTGAGCTGATAGAATTTAGCAACCTAAATATATACTATGATTAGTAGCACAGTCATATCTCTCAATGCTAACAAAAGGGTAGCATAGAAAAAATTATTTAGTTACAGATTAAACTTTCTGTAAATTACTGTTCATTATTTCTTTTAATGATATCAAATCTGCCAGTTAGTCATAGATTTACCTCTCACAGAATAAGGAAAGCCCAAAAAAACTTGTAACATGAATACATTTGGCCTACCCTTTTATCCCTATAGCTCTGTTTAATACAAATTTGAGGTTAGAACAAATGGTACTATCCTACAGATGTAGCTCTAACACAGTATGTGGTTTATGCTGAGCCATTAGAGCTATTAAAGCACATTAACATTAAGTAGTGTAATAACATGAACTGTGTCTTCTGCATTACTGAAACGCTTCTTTCCTTAGTACTTTTATTGTGTAATTCTGTATGATTTATAACAGTACAGCTGAGATAATTTGAGTATTGCACATTCAATCATTTTGGTCTTGATTGGGCTAGTTGTAAGTCTCTGAAGCAAATTTGGTTTGATTAGATATCTGTCTTTGGCTGAACAGGTGAGTTCATCCAAATTATGGAAGTACCCACAATCACTTTGCTAGACTGCAATTGGAATAGATGTTTTATTATTGCTATACTGAGTGCTTTTAGATGAATAATTCTGAAAAAATTTTAATACTTGTAACTGATCAGGTTCTTTGTTTCACATAGTTTTTTGTGGTTTGTTATTTGGTTGCTTTTTCTAAGAGATGTCATGACTTATACCAAGATCATGGAGTGAGAGAGTGAACTTAACCAGAAAAGGTAAGTTGATATAATTTCCCTAAAGGAGCTTAGCAGAGAAGTGACAGCACCAAAATGAGAATTTCCCATTTCAGCTCAATCCCTCTTCAGCACTGTAACTGTTGTTTTCAGTGGTGTATCTGACTCTTTTATATTTGAGCTTTATGCTAAAGGTGACGCATTGAAGTTTAGGGTTTTATTGGGAACTTTAATATTGGTATTTTTTCCTGAAGCATCAGTGACTGACTCAGAAAAACTACTGACAGATAACAGTATATTACACCTGACCAATAGAAAATCTTTTCATCTGTAAAATTCATGATGTTTTCTTCCCTTGTGAAATAAAACCTCTTGTCCACTTCTAGTGACAGTGTAGACTGTGTGTTCTTATTATAGAATTAATTGCATTACAAAATTGAGCAAGATTCAGTGGCTTTCCTTTTCAGCATTGGGCTGCACTCAAAAGCCAGAGAGTAAAATGATTCTTAGCAAACCAACATTCAGTGCCAAGGATAAAATACCACATGAAAAATTTCTTTTTAAAAGTCTAGAAATAATGTACATTCTAATATATCTCAGGCTACCTTGGCAAGCCTTAGAGTGTGTACTGTACCCTACTGATTTAATTGAGACCACAAAGGGAAATAGACTTCCCTATGTCCAGACCCTTCCCTATGTCTATTTTTGGTCTTTTACTTAAAGACAGCAACAGCAAGGATTGTGTTTTAAAGAATGGCATATTACAAGAAGGAGTTATATTTTATCTACCTCCTCTGTTTGTCAAGAAGGAATTTCCTTTCAATAGTCCATGGGGTAACCAAAGAGCAAGTTCCTTGAAATGGTATTATTTACATTGAATTCATTTATTCATTCACAAAAACTTGTATCAAAGCTCTGATGCTCTAAATATGTTAGATTTATACCTTAAAGATATGAATAGTTAAGCATAATATTAAAAGCAAAATGTAATCCAAAAAGAGCTTACCAACAGTAGATCATGGCAGGCTTTTCCTGATTTAACAAAAAAACCAACTCAAAAACAAACCATTAAAAAAATCAGAACTCAATCAACCAAAAACAAAAACCAAAACACCAACCCCAAAACAAAAAACCTACTGCACCTCCACACAATGAGTGAGGAAGTTCTCTTCTATCCAAACTTCTGTCAATGATTCAGATGTGTCACACAAAGAACTATTAACTGATCTGAAGAACATAAAACTGAAAAGAAGAACTGTAAAATAGGTGGCGAGCTAAGAAAAGACGAGATGGCACTGGGGACTGTTGCAAAGAGAAGCACCAAGCTGAAGAGTAGATACCAGCCGAGTTCCTCGAGGATCAAGATTTGGTTTCAATAATTATTTCACAGAGATATTAAAAGTATCCTGAGGAAAGTCAATGGTGTCATAAAGCTGAGAGCAGTGTCAGTACTGAGACTACATATGCAGAACATGCCAGACAACCCTGAAAATTCGTGCAAAATGCTGGGTCATGCACTTGGCAGGATTTTATGGTATTTCGTATATGCTGAATATAAATGAGACAGAGGAGGATGGGTTAATGACAAGATGTGGCTATGAAATATGATGTAGTTATGAAAGAGGCAAAGGCAGAATAATTTCTAGGATGACACAAGGAAACTTTAAGGCACCTTTATGGTGGGAGAACTGGTCCCCTTTATGATTACAGGTAGAGAAATGTTAATACTAATTTTAAAGAACTTTATGAAACTTCAACCTTTTGTCTGTTCTGGTTATGTATACCTAAGAATAAAGAACTCCATATGAAACATGTATTTGTGGTCTGCATGTAATCTTTTCTCAGAGGTGAAAAACATTTATGGGTAAACTAATAAGGCCTGGCCTACTTGGTCATGTAAAGAAAATAAAGAAGTCTGACAACTTGCTGGTTTTTAAATATGATATGCAAATAAAGGAAAAATTCAAGTTGCTGGTGCAACAGTAAGTGGAATTAAGTATGGTTATACTTTAAGATAGAAACTATGATATCCATACCCACCACAGCAACTGACTAAAAGATGTCTCTTAAGCTGCAGGCAAGTAGCAAGTAGTTCAAGTGCAGCTTTCTGCTGGAGCTATAACATATGACCTGCAACAAGGCTATTCTGGTATTATGGCTGCTTAATGCTCCAATTCCCTCACTGCCCATTCCTGTAAGACAGCAGGAACCAATGCGTCCACCACTGCAATGATTTCACAGTGTCACCAGCCAAGATCCAACTCGCTAATCAGAGGTGGTTTTCTCTCTGAGCAGGCTTGGAATTATCTTCTCCCCAAAGGTTTGTGAGGAATGTGAGATAGGATAACTTTGATAAAGTCACGCAGTTTTTAAACCAGGAAGTCTTATGTCCTTTGGGATCTAATGTGGTGAACAGAAATATATAAATGTCACCTGCTACCAGCTAAGTTACCTATGTGGTTTGCTGTCCCTGAGCAGTGGTACAACTTTGTAGTCATGACTGAAAGTGGTTAATTATTAAAGGAGGGAAAAAAAGTAGATTTGTGAGCTCTGAGTTGTTTCAGTCATAGAAAAATATCACGTGACAATGATGCACATGCAGGAAGGGCAGCTTCCAATCTCCTATTTGAACTTAAGTGGAGTAATGCCTAAAACAAACTATAGCACTGTGAATAAGAGCAGGAGTATTAAACCAGGCTTTAGAACTTTAAAAATGTAATAAACCAATTCAGAAGGGATTGATAACAGCATCTGAACAGGACTTTGCCTCTTCCTTATTTGAACTACTGAATTACTTGACCCTTCTACATATTATCTACTGTCTATATATTTCTTATCTTTGTTTCTTATTTGCTTTAATGCTTCCTATTCCTTCTTCTATTAATAACCAAGCTAAATGACAGCTGTGGTGTATAATCAAGTCTGTTCTTATAAGTATCTTATTGAAAGCCCTTGTTCATGTAAGAGACCTTCTGTGCAAGGCTGGACACCTGACTTTTAAATGGTTGAACATAACTCTTACCCTTATTGACTCTCAGGAAAGTTTGTGTTCTGGAAATAACAAAGAAAACAATGAAAGGCAAAAGAAGATGAAGAGAAATACCATTTAAGCCACTGTGTTACCTTTTTAGAATAATGTACATTTTTACTTTTCATTTTTCCAATATAGACTAACTTCTAAACAGGTTTTTTTTATTTTCCTTGGGTGCAATGGAACACTGCATTATATTGTTATCCTCTAAGCTTCAGAAGAAGGAAAAGTGCAAAGTAATGAATATCTGCTAACAGTAACACTTACTTTTAGTGAGCAACCCAAAACTTATGAAACAGTAAAAAGCCTTGCAAAACAAATAAAAAGACAGGAATCCATAATCTGAAATTATTCTGGTTTAAGCAGTTCTACATCACATTAAAAAAGAACCCTATGGTGTCCTGACCTCGCTAGCCTCTACATCACTGAATACAGTCCATTATAACTTTTTGTATGTTTTCAAGAATGATAATTCCCCATCCATGTGCTTAAACTCCATCATCTGCCATAATTTTTGTTCACTCTCCAGGTTCATTGTAGCAATTTTTTACAGTAATCTGGCCCAATAACCTCACCCACAGCCAACCCTCCCTACAAAGTTAATCAAAAGCCATTATTTATTGCAGGATCATGCCTACCACGTGCTGTAATAAGGTGGAGGGGGGGGGGTGGGGAGACAGACAGAATTAGCAATAAAGCTTGACCTTGTGTCCCTTCTATTTTCCAGTTGTTACACTTGGGGTGGGGGAGGAAACCATGAAACACAGGTCATGATCTATGAGCTGACTGTTACAGAAAACTGGCATTCAGTAACGAGCAGGGATTCCCCCTCTAACTGTGTAGCCCAGCAAAATATTGACTAGTCTAAATAGTACTAATTGCTGTAAGGTTTGTTGTCTTGTAGCTGCAGCATAACGCAAAGTCCAGTTTCAATGCCTACAAACCAATAATGAAGGGGAAAAAAAAAAAAAGAAGGAGGAAAAATAGTTTTCTTACAGTTATAAAAGCTGTCCTTTATATTTTGCAAACTGTCAAATCTGGCAAATCTACCTTAAAGTAAATGTCTTTAATACCTGCACAGACTACAATAAATACAAGTGAGATGTCGTTGGAGAAGGAGGAAAAGCACATTTGCCAACTATTTCATTTTCTCCCCATCCACTCTTCATAAGTGAAAAAAGCTAATATCTTGAAAGCTTATGGGCTGAATGTCTGTATCCCATCATGAATACTGTTATTGATTCTGCTCAGTGGCAAAGTGAGTGAGGCAAAGCAAGTGAAGCAAAGCAAGGATTGGAATGTAAAACAGGTGAAATAGCTTTTGACATCTACTTCACAGTTTATTTTACACTGCTTCAAAAGGAACTGGCTTTCCAATGCCATTAGTGCTGTTTAGATGAATGGGCATTGCAACAGCAGATGGAATTCTCTGATGACAAATACAAGGTAATGAACATGGGAAGAAATAATTTGAACTGCTTACACACATTACTAGGTTGTAAATTAACTGTAAGCAATTACTCAGGAAAAAAAAATAGGGATTGCAGTGGAAATTTCTGGCCAATGTACTGCAGGTGATAAAAAAGAAAAAGGAAGTAAAATATTGATATATATCAGAAATGAAATTGAAAATAATTTAGCTACTTGCTTATGGGTTTGTATTGTTCATAGTCACGATGATATTTATGAATCTTCTATGCAATGTCGTTAATATTAAGAAATATCAGTGGAATAAAATGAAGCCTGGGCTCCAGATGTTTTTATGTGTTTGTGTTAGTGCTTATTCACATGTGCATTATCCTTCTCTCACAGATATTTTACAATGAAATAAGGGATAAAAGCATCACTCTTCTATCAGTTTTTGATTAGTGTGTTGAAATCTTACCATATAGATTGGGAGCATGTCTCAGTTTCATTTGACTGTATGTGTTTATACAAGAAAGAGTTTTTCTAGGCAGCAAATCTGTTGCAGAAGACAACCTGGTTACCTACATTTTGCCCCGAAGTAATTAAATAACAGAATACTGATAGATTTAGGGCAGCATGCACTATCAAGATACGTCTGTTCCATCTTTACATTTTCAAATAATCAGTTCACTTTTATTTATAATTTACATCACTTTCTTTTTCTTGCTATTCCTCCACATATAAGAATTACTCATTTCATGCTTTGGCTGTGCTTATGTTTCTAAAATTTTCCTGCGAATTGAATCCCATTAACTTCAACAACATTGCTTCCAATGTATGGAAGTGTAACTTATATCAACATTAATTCTTATTAAATTCAGCTGACATCATTATTCTGAATTAAAGACAATCAGGAAAACTCCAGTAGTGCTATTTTTATAACACAAATAATTCTGAAATAGATGAATATGAATGTTCACTGGAATTGCCCTTTTTGAGTGATTCATATGGATAAATTTTGTTCATAATGAGAGATCTACACTTTCAAAAGGTAAAACTGATTTGTTTTTCACTTTTATTCAGGACTTTTTTTTTACTTCTTTGAGTAATTTTCTATAATAATGTACTAGTTTACCTTACAAGTGAAACTTAGTTATATGCAATATAATCAAATTATTAAATATTGTTTGAAATAATATTTTATTTGAATTCAAAATAAAGTTCCAAGAAAAACACTTCTCAGGCAATCTTTTCCTGAGGAAAAAGGGCACTCTGGGCTGGAACGACACTGAAATCTTCTGGGAAAAATGACCCTTTATTTTCTCTCCATGTTTCTTCATAAGTGTTGTGTACAAAATACTAAAAGATTTAAATTACATGTTGGTTGTTTGTTGTGACTTTAAGGGCAAAAGGAACCCAATGTCTATAATTTGTCAAGAGTGGAAACCAGAAGAAAACCTAGGCAGGAGTCCATACTGCACATATAGTATGTATTACAGAGTGCAGTATTTGCACATTTGGGAAATATCTATTGATATTTATTGCAACTCAAGTTGACAGATGTATCTGGTTTAAGGGAGACTTGAATTTTCATGAGCTACCTTAAGTTATCAGTGTAGTAAAGTAGTCTCTATAGAAATATTCCTGTTACAGCATCCTCTGCCTTCCTTTTCTGTTTCACCATACTTTATATAACGTGATTTGGGTTTCTATGTGTTTATTTAAAAGAAGAAAGAGAACACTAATTAAATGAAGATAAATCAATGTGGATGTAGGAATGAAAGGGTCCTTCTGTGTTATCAAGTCCAGTTCCTAGTTACACAACTATGTTCATAATGGTAAATAAAATATGCCCATAAGTGTTCTCTGTTGCTGAGGCCACCTAACAAGGAGTCATTCATGTTTATTTCATGCTTTTTCTTACTCTCCAAAGGAGATTGTGTATTATGAATGGTCCCCAGTTGATGCAAACTCATTGACTGTCCTGGGGTTTATGAGGGAGAGCGGCAGAGAGTCTGGGATAAAACTGTGGTGGGGATCAGTTTTATAGTGTAGATAACTGAGTTTCCATGCTTAAGAGGGTCTCTTGGTATGGTGTCCATCACTAGTGTAGGTGTAACTAATACCTGTATAGATTGATTTAACTGTATTAGAGCCACTAATTTTTTACTCTTCTTAGGGCTTCTGCGCAGTTATTCTAGAAGTTTACTTCTTCAGTGATCAAAAATCTTTGTCTAATCTCTATTATAAATGTATTCATATCTCAATTATACAGTTCTGTTCTTGACAACAATGTTAAAAAATAGTAAACTAGACTATAATCCATTTTATCAAAACCATGATTTATGTAAAGATAAAAGGAAAATCACCAAGATAACAAGTTCAGGATCAAGATGTTCTGCATTGAATATTTGAATACGGTTTCTGCCAACTTTTCCTGTAAACCTACTTAGTAATAGTTAACCAGATGTTTTGTGTTGTAATGATCAAGCGGAGTACATTATTGAACCCTGTGGTTTTTGTCTGGGCTTGTGGACCCTAAAGACATAATGAAGAATGATGAAGTTATGTTAACTGTTTAATAAAGAAATCTATTTATCAAATCTGTTTATGTAATAATTTCACAATAAATTATTATTCTCTTTTATTTTGAATGGCTTTGGACTCTAAATTATTGATCATAAGTGTATAAAGGATTTATAAGGATTTCAAAGTCATAGAACTGAGACTGATTCTTAGCCTGAGTGCTCATTGCTCATTTGAATATCCCCATTAACATCTGTGGGAAGTTGATGTGATTAAATGACACTCACTATGTAGAATCTTGTCCAGCGCAACTTTACTAGCTATTCTATACAGTCAATGCATACAAAATAGCATGAAAAATGCCTAAGCCCTCAACCTGAAAATAAACTGTTAATACAAACTGTTCATATTTTGGTGAAATAGCTTATCCTCCCTGGTATGTTTTATGATCATTCATCTTTTAGCATCTGCGGAAAATACACGCTTTTGGTGTGTGCTGTTCCATCTTCTGTGACATGATGAAAACCTGAATACTCTCACATATTCATGAACATCTGTGGCCTTACATTGGCATCTGGGTTAAGCTGAGAAAATTTAGTGCACAAAATGGAACTTGAAACAGCGGCTGAGTAGGAATCATGGCCCAAAAGGTGCTACCACCATAACCGCAACAATCAAATCTTCACACTCAAAAACAATTCCAATTTTCATTGTATGCATGTAATGCATACAATAGTAATGACTTTTTGATATAAGCAAAAAAAAGAGTATATCCTCAAATTTGGTTTTCTTGTCTAAAGGAAGATCTTCCAATTTTACTTCAATATTGTTTTTACTTTATCATATAGATGTAAAAAAGGACAGATAGTGAAAGAGAAAATTGTTCAAAGAACTGGAAATTAAACTGGCTACTGAGACCCTCATCCAACACCACTGCAGTTCCAAAAGTTCCTACCAGTTGCAGGAAAAGGCTGATACAGGAAAGCTGACTGGGTACCTTATAGTGCAATATAATGTCGAGAAGGGGATACTCAGATTCTCATTGTCCTGCAAGCCAGTGGCTCATGTTCCCATTATTCCTATAGCTTCTGGTTATTTTTTCTGCTTGCTTTCCCTTTGTATCTCTCTCCTGCTGCTCTAGTGCTACATTAAAAACTTAAGTGCATGCTGAGTTCTCACAAGGCCTTCATCCTCTGGTTTTCACCTCAAACAAACAAACAAACAAGAACAAAAATGCTTTTCATAGGGATATTGGAATCATAGTAGCTACAGCTGATTTATTGATTTATTTATTTTTGGGGCTGCTAAAGAACTGTGCATTTTAATTTACGGAAGAGAAGGAAAATATGTTATTTTCATATTTTAAGAGTTTTGGTGATTTTGTAAGAAAAATAACACCCGAAGAAATTTCAGTTTTATCACAATGAAGCTTTCAGTATTTTTAAAAAATATCATTTGATCAAGTGTAGTTTCATACTAGTGAAGTTTAGCACAGTTTCTACAACTAATGCATGGCATTTCACAGACAGACTGGCAGAAATTTCCTGGAGATTTTGGAAAAGCATTGTAGCAATTGAAAGCTGCTGAAATATTATTGTATGAAAATCACCCTTCTAGTTTACCATCCTTTAAACCTACAAACTGAATGTAGATGTGTCAAATATTTTAAAACACTGACATTTTGAGAGCTATTCTTTCTCAACAGTTTGGAGGATAGCAGATATTACAAGGGGTTAATTTCATTTAGTAAGAGGTGTAGGCCATTGAAATTGTGAGTCATCTTATAATGTGCCTATAAAGGAACTTCTTGTTCTGGTGGAAACTATCTAAACTGTGCCCATGGAACCTGTAGTGCTGACCCTAAACCAGCTTTTAGCAAAGCCGTGACACAAAGAAAGATTCATTTGTTGAAATTTGCTGTTCTGAACTGATCAGCCCATGATCTTTATAGTCTGTGAAGATCTAGTCAATATACTCAGTGCAGTTCTGGCTGCAATTCATCTCCTGAGTAAATATCTGTCTCAAATAGCTCAGGTGAATCACATGCCTGAGGCATCTATTTCTTTCCTTTGACTATTAAGAGAGATTTAGGTCACTGGATGTGATAGTAATATCTGCATTGTGGGTGTTGAAAGGAAGGTGAGACAAAATCCAGCCCATGTTCTCTGAATAGATTAACTTACCAGTCTCTGTTCCTTTTCTGTGGTTAAAAACGTAGTTGAGATAAAGGTTCACACACCTGACAGAGAACTGTTACTCTTGATTGCCACAAATCTGCTATTTGTCTTGTTTCCAGAGTATAAAGACAATTCTTTTCACAGTGGACATCAGTCAGACACGCTGGGTAGCAATTCATGCTTGACCTTACTTTAGGTCAGTTCTGATTATTGCTGTATTTTATAGGTATGATGAACTGAATGTTCATGATTGTAGATTTGATGAACTCAAGCAATTGAGTGACATGATAAAACCAATCAAGATTCAAGTCCAGTAAGAAGTTTGTTTCTCACATGCATTTGACCTTGAGGGGAAAATGTATGCTGTACAAGAACAAAAGTTAACAATAAGCTGAGTTATCAGTGAATAATCTTATTTTCAAGGCTCCTGAGCACAAAATTCTTTGATTCTATAAGGGAAAAATGCAGAAAACCAAATTAAGATTTTTTTTAAATCTATGAAATGCGTTTCCACAGTCACTGAAATGCAATAATCATATAGCTATTGGCTGACTTAATTATAAGACACAGTAAGGATTGTTTGCCTTGTTTAATTATATAGTTCCCACTTGAGTTATTTTACATAAAAACTTAATTCTTCACTTCATCTACTCCAGTACTCCCCTCTAGATATCTCTTTTGAGAGATCTTTATCTTAATATTTTTTCAGAGACAAACTGTTTCAGTTTCTATACTGAGAAGTGAATAATTTCTTTGAAACACTCCCTATTCTAGGAAATTGAAATGAAAAGAAGATAATGGCTCTCCTGACCAGACTGAGAACCATGGTCTACATGTGGGAGGACCAGAAAAGGAAAAAAGGAAAATCTTGGAAGAAATGGATGAAAAAAAGGTTGTCACCTATGTGGAAAATCACTGAATTAAGAAGGGTTGTTTACTGTGGTTCTTTCTTGCAGTGAGTTGATCTGACCATTAAGATTTCTCTCTCACTGAGCTCTTACTCATTGGATTTCTAATCAGAGTGAATTTTAGAGCATCTTACAAATCCCTCAAGGTTGTTTTATAAGTGAAAATCTGACAGATCATTAATGACAACAACACACAGCAGGCACCATCAGAATTAAGGAAACATTTCAAAAAATAAATTGCAACTGATGGTATTTGACGACTCTAAAATGAAAATTAATTAGACACATCAGGCAGAAAGATATGTGTGTTGTAAGGGGAGGATGTTTGTTTCTCTTTAAACCATTTTATTTTTATGGAACTAGAGGCTGGTTTTTGGCTCTTACCTCCTTACCCCCACTGCTGTGGGGTCAGCAGATGTGCTTTACAATGTGCCTTTACAAGTAGCAACAGTCACCATCACAGGGTGGTCTGATCCAGATAATTTGGTTCAGTTTTAACTTGCCCAAATCTTATCTTGCTTCTACTGAATTTCCCTCAGACTTCTTTGCCATAAGGACTTGACTTTGACTGTCTTTTGAACTTAAATTAAAGCTCCACTAACTCTTTTATATGAAAAAAGTCAGAAAACATAATTGCTACAGTGAAGGCGCATTGCTACTCTTTGGGAATTACATCAACAACTCTGTCCAATTTGTTTAGGCATATAGTGCTGAAATGACAGTGTACCCCCTAAGAGAAATAAGTTGAGAAAAGAGTATCATTACACGTAAGAGATTAAAAGAATTATAGTTTATTATCTAAACACACACAGTCTGGGGATTTGTACCCTTGAAAGGGAGACATTCTCTTGGTTTCACCTGACAGCATTATGTCTCTACAGCGTATGTTGATTTTTTTCAATATCTTTCATTCAAAACTGTCACAAATCATTGTTTGCATTAGAAAGTAATCTTAAAGCATCCTCGATGTGCAGTTGAGATTAGACATAACTACTCAGTGGCCAGGTCATCCTCTGGCCCTCTGTTAGGGTGTCAAGGTGTTTGGTTAGTGCAAAGTACAAACCAAACATGAAGAATCATTTGGGTTTATCTAAACTCAAAAGTAGGTCTTTGAGGCTCTTGTTATTGCTGACACTTGTCATTGAGACTTGTCATTTCTGGGAGGAAAAAAATAATTTTTGGGAATTTTTTATGTTTCAGGATTTATCTTTATTCAGCTCAAACATGTTTTCATCTGTTTCTCTTCTCCTTCCTAATTCCCATGGCCAAAAAGTTCAAGACAGAGGAGAGAAGAGGGAGATAGAAGTGTGAAAAAGATGAGAGAATAAGAGAAATGCTAACAGATGAGATCAAGAGAGCAAGATGCCCTTTCCTTCCTGAATAATCAGTACCTTGGCTACTCCTAGGACATGTGAATGTCCCAGCTACAAAACTCTTGTTGATTTTACCGTAGTGGTAAAATGAAAAACTGAACAAAGAAAAGTTTTACATTTACTTATCAATTTTCTCTCTTAAAATTCACCTAGTTTATTCATTGAAAGTGACTGCACATTGCTTTGTTTTGCCAGTTGTTCCTAAAGCTGGACATTCCTTTTCTGCATGTAAACATCCATCAGGTAAGTCGTCTTGCATCTGCTGGATTACTTGCTCTCAGCATCAAAGAAGGAATAATTGGAATGTTATTGCGAGAGTAAAATAAAGATATTTACTGTCACCTTGTAAAAATAGATATGTTACAGCTCAGCTGGTACTCTTGGTTGATCTCTGAGCCTACAAGAGACAGTCATTCATAACAACTCTCCAGGAAGAGTTTGGATGTCAACCTTCTAAAACAAAGCTGTGATAAAAATAGGAGAGGTAGTCAAGCAGAGGAAAGTTGCACAGAGATGCAGCTCAGCCTCGATCCTTGAGTGGTTTCAAGATCCTGAAAAATCTGCTCTGACCTCACGGCAAACCCTGCCTTCAGTAGTGGATTACAGCTGAGATCCCTCCATACCTGGGTTATCCACTCATCCTGGGAGCATTCCCAGAAGCTGCTGGTTTAGGAGCTGCTCTAATCTCCTTCAGCAGATGCCGGTGCAGCATGTGGCACAGTAGAGGCATGAGGGACGCAGGTTGGGACAGTGCCAAAGGAGGCTGTACGCAAAACAAGCACACATATTCCACAAACTGAATACGGCAAATAAAGGAGGAGCAGAGCTAATGGAGTGGAGAAGCACGTTAGTAATTCCCTTGCCAACGCAGTACTCCAACATTTCCTCTGAAGGACAAGGGGTCAGGAGATAACACTGTATTTTGACAAAAACTAGAAGTGTCAAAGTTGGGTATTTTTCAGACTCAAGCAATAAAGTGAATGCTTCCTCTCCTGCCCAGCACATCTGAGAAAGATCCGGCGTCCAGAAACGCCTGGTCATACAGGGACAAGCTGAGAGTAAATAACGACAGAATTTGACTCATTCTGTGAGTGAGAAAAAGGATACTTCTGTCCCTTCTCAAACACAGATTCCTCATGTGTTTTTTGCATTCCATTTATATTTGCATGCCTGAAAATAAATTGTTTTCTGCTGCATAGAACGTTTTCCTTTTGACCTTTGGTTGGAACTACGGGCTGTGCTGGTGAAATCCCAGCCAGCAGGAATCCCCAGGTCTTGGTGGTTGATAGGCAGTGTCATTACCAGGTAAATCACAGAGAAACCTCCTGCCAGCAGCTGTCCAGATGTTACCCTGCCATGCTTTAGACCTGCAGCAGTCATCCACGTGCAGCTCACAGTGGGCTGGAATCCACTTTTGCATCACCAGGAAAAATCCAACACAGCTGCTCAGAAGCAAGACTGCATGTAAAACATGAGCCTTAAAAGCAATAAGAGTAGAATTGCCTTTCCTGGCATTAAAAGTCTTCATGCAGCTCATTTTACGTGTACATCTCAAAAGGGTTTAAGTGTGATGAAAGCAGTGCAGTGCAGAGCTGTCTCTTTTGGCTTTATCAAATGAGTCATTAAGTAATTTTAGTGGAAAAACTGAGGCAGATATCAGTAAACAGCATGTTAATGGCTTAACTGGGTGACTACAAACAATTAGAAAAGAGTTTATTACTGCATATAGACTATCTGCATGTGGATATCACTTGATATAGTATGCCTTTAACATCTAATGTTTTGGATTTTTTGTTATTATAAACAAAAAAAGAAGCTCTTTAGGTAAGGACTGTAGTGTTCTTTGTAGCGAATACTATAAAAAACCCCTCTTGCCCTCAGTGGCTACATCCTTGCATTCAATTTTCTTGTATGGAGTTGTGATAAATAACCTCTTTTCATGCCTGAATAGTTATTATATCTAATGGTTACATCGTTTAACTGTAATAACCAATACTGAGAAAATAAGTCATAAATAGCCAGTGGTTTACTCAATGCATTTTTCCTATTGTAGTATTTGTGAATTATTGATGACATTTTCATGGACGTATTAACCTATTGGAAATTAGTCATGAAAGAAGTTCTGCAATTAATTCACAGCCAATAATTTGACTAGTAAGGTTGAAGTATCTTTTGCAACTACCAGTGGATTTTTTTCACATATTTTTTTCTCCTAAACAGTGTTTAGACTTTTTAGACAGGAAACATCAACTATAATAAGAAAAATGTTCTGCACCAAAATGCAAAGTCTAAATATTTCATGTAAAAATCAGTTCTTTGTCTTACAATGGAAATATTTATTTCTCAACTTTCAATAACAATTTTTTACTTTTTGTGCATTTTCTGCTGAAAACTAAATTCTTTTATCCAATTATGATCACTGTGGTAAACATATAGGTTTTGCTTAGGTACATTTCACTGGCCACAGGAAAACACTCTCTACATCCTCAAGGAACAACTACGTTCCAAAGTGAAAGTTCTACTTTTATTCCTTTCACATTGTCTTCTTAGACAGAATTTTTATATTATTAATCTAACATGTTATTACATGATGCTCCAATCAAAAATGAGTTCTTAAAGCAGGCACAAAGCTACTACAGCAAATTAACTTGTTCAATGGGACAAGAGAGACAATATTGTTCAAAAATGCTTGTCTAGCATTTTTGCTAGACTGGAAACTTCAGCAAGGCAGAGTTTTTATGGAGTTTTCTGGTTATATGGACTTCTTTTATGAAGTCCATATAACCAGAAGCACCAGCAATGGATATCCTGTCTTAGCTAGGACTTCTGAGGAAAACCACATTTGAAGTAAATGCTAAGAATAACACAAAAAAGAGAAAAACATTTTTATTGGAAACATCCCTTTTCTTTTTGTCACTTCTTGGTATTGGTAAATATGTGAATTATCTTGTAGGACTAATAATTGTAACCCATGGAGGAAAAAAGGAAGGAAAATGATCTTGTATTTGTATTAGAAAAGAAACTCTATTTACAACACAGCTGAATAATCATGGTTGCCATGCTACAACAGTTTGTTGACTAAAATAAGCGTATAAATGAGTGACTCTGTTATCAATGATCATTGATCCATTCTACAAGAAAAAATCAGCTGCTAAGCCTAATAATCTCCTGTGGCACTGTGCAGTGAAAAAATGAAAGCAGCAGCCACACTGCTGAGTCAATATTTACGACTCAGTGGGATTTAGTTCCACCAGGAGCAGAAATGTGTGGTGTGTCAGTGGTTCGGGGACTGCCCCAGCCACCCCTGGGCTGCAGACAAGCAGGTGCCCTGTGCCCTGTGGGGAATGACAAGGCACCCAGGGTCTGGTAGAGCCATGTGTCTCACAGATGTTTCTCAGTGGTGTTAATGGAAAGTAGCTTTGTTCTAGGAGACAGAATACTTCATTTTTCTACTGTCCTGCTTGCAAAGCAGGGTATTTCCCAGCTGATGTAATGAGGTACATTTGAACGACTTGCCTTGGCAAAACTTTTAACCCTTCCCAAAGCTATTATTAGTTTTATACACTACGGTGGAACTTCACCTTCAGTATTCCATACTTTTACCTTTTATTTGAAACTGCATCTATTAATACATTATACGAATTTATTCAGCCACTAGAACTACTGTGTGAAATATTGTCACTTTCTGAGTGAACAACACAGCTTGTACAAGCAACTCAGAATTCCTTGATTTGCTCGTGCAGGACCTGGTAGAACTGGTGTATTTCTGCTGACAGGAGAAGGAACACCAAGATTCTGGTGTCATTTGTTGGTTGAAGAAAGACCAGACTCTGCCAGAAATATGTCTGTAAACCATGGTCAAAACCACACTATGAACCTGCAACTTCAAAGTAAGGACTACTGGGTTTTTTAAGACTTTGAAAGACCAAGGACTGGCCTTTCCTGATATGAACAGTAGTTATTGAGAAAGTAAGGACAAGATGCATGCAATGACAGTGCTGAATGAAGTTTGGGGGTGGCACCAGAAACGAACCCATGGTCCCTAATTTTTGTGAAACTGTATCTGTTTATGCAAACCTGAATTTTACCACCTCATGGATGAGGAATTGGGATCTAATTAAGTTTGGGATTTTTCCACTGACATAGAGAATCAAAGGGCAGGGCATGACCCAAAGAACAGGTAGGGGGTAGCAGACAGCTGCATGTGTTGTTGCAACTGACTCCAGACTTGGTGGTGACAGGAACTGTGTCTTTGGGAATTTGACATCTCTTGCAAGTGTATATTTTAAGTAGAGGAGCATAAACACCGTCTGGATGTATGTTCACTGCTACAATTGCATGTCCAGACCTTGCTTGCATCTAATCTGTCTAGACTGCAGGTAAAAGCCTGAGTTCTAAAAAGTTACTTCCCCCGTCTCCATTCTCTCCATTGAAAATTTCCATTGAAATTCTGAGGAGTCTCCTTGATTCGATTTCAAGGTAGAAATATCAAATGCATGCAAATATTTTTAAGCTCTTTGATATGCTGCCTGCTCTGCTCTTGCCTGCAGAGAGGGCAAAGGAGGTGCACAGTGCTGTTTTCAAACACCAGTGCTCTGCCTATGAGAAATAGGGTAGGAATGGCTTTTGCTTGTCTATCTTTTGCACTAATTCAGCATGACCAGACACAGAGTTTGCATTAGGCCCATTGAGCAGCCACAGTGTGTCAGGACTCTGGCCTGACTTCTAGCTCAGTATTCCCAGAAGAACCAATGTTAAAACCAAGAGGTACAGATATTTTTTTATGAGTTTGAGCAATTTTGATATTGCCTAAGGTGTGTTGTCCCATTAAACACAGTCTGAGGCACTAAATGTTCTGCAGTGCCAACCTCAGACATGGATAGATAGCAAAACACTAAGGTTAAATAAAGCAACACCAGCACAGATGACTTGTGGGTTTCATATTTAGGACTTTCACATATTGACAGTGAATGTAATTCCTTTTTATCTGAGTCTATTCTCATTTCTTTTCTTCACTGAGCTGTGAGTAGCTACTGTCACCTTGGAAAGAAGTAGTTTTTAGCTTATTTGGGATGTTGTCAACAAATAGTGAAATTTAAAATTATCTGTGTCTTGGCCAAAGGCATAACTGCTGGGAAAAAGGAATTTTATAATTTTAGTCATTTTAGTAAAACATTATTGCATGGAGATCATGACTCTATTTGCAAGCAGTCATGCTCTCTCCCTGACAAAAAAGAGACTTGATTTTATGAGGGGAAAAAAATATAATGAAAATTTTAAATCCATGATCAGACAAAAGATTTTCAGGAAATTCCTACTGGAATTCCTTCAGGAAAAGTTACTGGGGGAAAAAAAAAAAAAAAAAAAGGTAGGACAAATTGCTCTAACTTTTTTTAAAAAATTTTATTTGTTAATAAAAGTTTATTCCTATTCAATCTGTGGACCAGAGAGACAGTGCACATAAAACTTGTGACATGCACAGAGACTGAATATCATCACCAGCTGATTTTCCCTGGGGATTCTTTCCTGTTTGACTACACTACTTACTAAGAGAGGTTTTTGTTCCGTTGGAACAGCCAGTTTGTGAGCTCTGAGAACTCAGCAGTGTGAACCAAGGAATATTAAGTGGAAATAACAGGAAGGTTTACTTCTAAATCTCACTTCTGATCCAAGCATAAACACTAACAGACACACACCTCATGAGGAGATATTTGTGTGTGCACTGCCTTTAAAACTTCAGACAGGCTATTCATATTGACCTGATAGTCTTTAAGGCCAAGTAGCTCTCATTTCTAGTAATTATGGTGAGGCTATTCAAAAGCAATTTTAGTATTCCTGGTTGGAGAGTTTCTCTGAACTGGATCTTATGAGTCTGCATATAATAACAGGTTAACATGCAAGTTAAACTGCAATTTGTAAGGTTAATATGTAAGGAAAGAAGATACATGTGTCTCTCCCCTGCTCAGGTTTCTACCTTGTTTGTGTGGAAAGATCTCTGTCTACTGTTTAAGGCAAGAACAGTTCTCCACTAGACCATCCCCTAGCTGTAAAATTTTAAAGGCTACTGATATTTATGATTATATGGAAAATAATATCAGGCTGTTCTTTGAACTGCCTATCACATGGACCCGTATCAGGAGAGGCTTTTTGGTGACCCTGGGATCTTGCCTGGTGACACTGAACCTTTGTTCTCTTTCCCAAATACCCAAAATTTGGAGCAGCCTGTCTGATACTGAAACAAAACCTTCTCTGCAAGTAGCACCACACCAACACAGGAAAAAACTCACCACTTTTGATTTCAGAGATAATAACCAGATGTATGCATACACTGTCTGAACAAGTGCCATACCTATCCTGGTTTCCATTTTAACTGCAGCAGGCTGTGGTCTGGAAATGAAGATAAAAAGCTTGGAGTGTTCCTGCATAGGAATGGATCTGGTTACATGGGAGATAACTTAGTGTATGTTCAACCTGAGTGAGAAACTGTCTCATGGCTTCCTAGTTCTTTTTGTCATGCACTTATAAACACATATGTGCATGTATGTATTTTAATTTAACTATCAAGTTGAAGAGAGGATGCCATAGCATATGGTTAATGTTCCTTGGCCAGGATGATAAATCCCTTAAGTTAAACAACTGTGTTCATACTAGCAGGAAAAAAATATCACTAGTGCTGTGGAAGGAAGAGATGAGCACTGACTATCATTAGGAGCCCTTAAGGGCACACGTGGCATTAACTGGAGAGAGGTTGGCCGGAGACTCTCCCTTTGCTCTCTTTCAAGCCCAGAAGGTAGATCACCTCAAGAGCATACAAAGGCATGCCAAGAGCACAGCTCTCTACATTTTCTGGGAAAACTGCACTCCCTGGTCACCCTCTGGAGTACCTGCACGTTTACACATGCAGCACAGGAACAAGCAGAGGGAATTGGAGGTCTGTGTGTGGCTGCGAGGCTACAGCCCCACTGGGATGAGAGCCATGGTGGGGCAGCTCACAGGACTGAGAGCTGCCATGGATAAATACATGTTAGATAGGAAGGACAGACTGGGAATGTGAGGAGGGCAAGTTGCCTGTTAGGTGAGGGAGCAGTTTGGTCTGCTCTGGAGATCTTGATCCAGTGCTGGGTTCCCCAGTACAGTAGACACCTGAACATCATGGACTCAGCACAGTGCAGGGCCACAAAGATGTTTAGAGGACTTGAGGTATCTCTTTTACAAGGAGAGACTGAGAGACCTGAAACTTCACAATACATTTTAGAAGAAATTATACATTTTTTGGAGTATTTCCCAATATTTTCTTTCCTAGTTTAAAAAAACAAACAAAAAAACAAAACAAAACAAAACAAAACAAAAAAAAACACTAACCAAGTTTCAGAGAAACCTACCTCTATACAGTTTGGGATTGCCTTTTTTTCTACACCCCTTCAGACCAGAAGGAGATGGGATAGAGTGGGGGAGAGAGGAAATATAGCAATGAGAGTATGGAACAAAGAAAAGAAAATTCAGTGCCTTCTAATCTTTTTCCCTCTTGCTGAAAGGAAAAAGAGGACACACTAAAAACTATAAAATGGTGGGTTTTTTTACCTTTTACATTTCAATATTCCTTTCCTTTACATGAGGAGGTAAAATGTGAGAGAGAGAATTAATTTTTAATAGGATGGAATATAAAACCTTAAAAAAATTAATTTAGGAATTCTATTTAAAGGTTAGACATTTTTATGAAAAAGAAGAATTTTTACTATAGTAAAGACTATTTCAAAATAAAGTCCTTTTAAATGAAGACATTCATCAGACACACAAAACTCTATCCTTTTTAAATGATACACATAACAAATGAGTCATTGAATGACCTTAAAAAGAATCTTGAATTTTGTTCCAAGTCAGACTTTGAAGACTTTGAGTATTATCTTGTTTATGTAAAGCTAAAAGAGGTCATTGAGGGTTAGTCAAAATGTTTTGTTGATTATTTTGTGAAAAAAACACATACTTTATTTCACCTAAAACTTCTAAGCAACAATGGTTTAGAAATTATTCAGACTTAAAAAGGGATTTTCCATAATTAGTTTCCTGATTCTAAAGAAAAAGTTTAAAGGCAGACACGCAGGAGATTGAGAAAAAACCTGTGTGAAGGAAGAATTTAAAAGAAGCAGTAGATTCAGAGAGCAAACTCTGAGCTAGGGAGGAGAGGTACATAATTTTGCAAAGCACAGCCCATGAGCCCTCAGGGACACTTACCAAACAGTAAGGAAACAGCAAATCACTCACAACTGAGAAAGACTTTAAACATCTTAAAATATTTTTCATAGTTATTGTTTGTGGTCATTTTTAGGCTGCTATAATTCCTCAGGGCATACAAGAAGAGGAAAATAGCTAAAGGAATGAGTTTCTGCCACGTGTCACAACTCCTTTTACATTATAATGTGGTGGTATGATCCCCTGATTTGAATGAATCAAGGACAGAAGAGACTGGATCGTGGAGGAAATGAGCAGGAGAGAAATTTTGTGACCCTGAGTATCCTTGGAATACATTCTTCTGCACTGTTTGTCTCTTTAAAACATCTGTCTGCAAACATTGACAATGTTTTATGGCTGTGATTTGGGAACAGTTTTAATCTCATGCTTACTTTTTTCATAGAAGAATCATGTGTCCGTCTCATATTTGTGGTTATTTGATGAATAGTACACATCTTCTCGTCAGAACTTTACTCCTACCTGTTAACAAGTAAATTAACATGTTCTGCAACTCTAAAGGGAAGAATTTTATCACCAAAATTACCAAGTAGACACCATATCTTTGTCTGGGAATCCTCTGCATGCACTGATCACAGAGGTCTGTGTGTCCTTCATATTACCAAGCTCAGTTGCACCTGTTTAAAAGGTACAAATGTATATGTGCACACTGTTTATTATTAAAAACATGCATGTCCATGCTTTTTTGCTGTTACAATTTTCTGAAATTTCTTAATATCATAATAATGCTTACTAATTAAGAAGGAAAATTCTAAAATTGTGAATTTATTTTTTTTCTGATGGTTTGTAAATATAGATATTTAAATTCAGTGACTGACTGGGCACACCTAGTTAAGTGAGATCATCCATGTTCTCCTAATTTAACATGACTGATTAGTCGCCATTAATTGTTCTGTGTAAGTAATTTTTGTTTCATTGATTAGGTAACTCAGTGGTATCCAATCATATAATGATATCTTTAGAAATAGGCTAGAAGGCTGCAATACTAATTAATATGAAATATTATCCAATGTGCAGCAGTACAAGCTAGTACTTTGTTGAAATACAATTGCACGTCCACAGCTATTGGATGGGGTATAAGTGATGATTATTTTTACTTTTAATGTACACGGCAGCTCACTCATTTCTGTAGAAACTGTTCTCATTTGTTTTTTTACTGGTATAGTGGCTTCCCCTGTACATGAAACAAAGCTGAAGTTTCAGTGTTAGAGAACATTGTTGTAGAACTCCGTGATCTTATACTCAAAACTATGCTTTGATGTTAACGTAGAACATAGTGAAGCAGCTGCTCTGCCACTAATTAAAGACATATTGATTTGCTTGGCCTAATCTAATCATAGTCTTTATAATAAATCAGAATGTGGTTTGCAATTAGAAAATCCATACAAAATAAGAAAAGGACTGTTATCTTTGTAAGCTTACTAACTGTGTTTTAATATGGAGTTGTTCACAGAGACAGATTTTATGACTTTTTACTTGGGCCTCATTCAGTACTTTAGTGGGTTATATTACTCTGTCAAAAGTCATTTAGAATGAGTACACCAAATATCCCATCAACATGTTTTATTCCCTCGGGATTTTTCAAAATCCTCTTTTTATTTACATATCTTGCTTCAATTTTCCTCTACTGCAAGCATCGTTTTAAAAAGTAGCTACTAGAACGAGTATCTAATTAGGCATCTATCTGAAACTCAAATTTATAGTTCATACATATAGATATGGAATGTTTTTTGCATGTGATAGTTAAATAAATCCCTGTCTTGTGTATATATATATATATGTGTGTGTGTGTGTATACCTCTGTATACCTGTGCCCTTCTAAACCTCAGAAAGTAAAACCGATATCATTGCTGGGCTTGATCATGAAGCTACATCACCATTATTGATGTCTGATGAGTAAAACTGAAGAGAGATAATCAGAAAATTATTTGCTCCCTACCTTTTCCTTTCCTAAAAGTCTATTTACATGGGATAATTTAATACATAGAATCATGATCTATGCATGTTTTTCATGCAAAACATCTGTATTCACTAAACTATTCATAACTCAGAGGTAAGAAGGTAATGACTTAATAAGAGCTGTTAACACAAATAAGGGGATTAAAAGCCAATTTCAGAGCAATTAATTAAATTGGGATTTCTGTTATAGAGTAAAAAATTAATTGTGGCATTGTAAAAAGAATACCTGAAATTAATCTTAGAAAAGGAACTATAATCTAATTTGAATTTGTAATTCTTCTTAAAAATATAGAAGACAGACTACATTGTTCCAGTTGAGCTTTTGGTTACACAAGTTCAATATATCTGAAGGTAGGACTTACCATTAAGGGAGTGTAGTTCTCATTTTCACTTTGTTACTCCAGCACTGTAAAAATGGCCTGATCATGGGTGTAAAACAAATTTGCCAGAGCAAAGTGTAAATTAGAAACAGGATGGAAATTTCAGTAATGTTATTGTGTTGAGATGCTGTACATCAGCAAGTAAAGACAAAGGTAAAACTGAAACAGCCTTAATGTACTCAGTAACACCATCATTTCATTTCATTATGCTTTAGGTCTATAACTTAGATTTATCAAGGGTAGTCAGAGTCCCTTGACAGAAGATAATATCACCATTAATACATACGGTAAGGCTGAAATTGCGCTTGCTCTTTACCTCTAAATATTTTGCTCTGGTAGATTAAGTCCTATCTCTGACATTATTGTAATACTGGGGGTTTGTTGATTTAGTTACATACTCAAGAGTGTACTCTCCCTTTGAATGCTGCACATAACTTCCATTAATGGTACTGGCAGTTGTGTGTGCATGTCAAGATGGGAATGCTCCCCTCTAGAAATTATATATGAAAAGCCCCGAGGGAATGATTTTTTCCACAACTACATCATTACCCTATCAGTGACTAAATAGTTGGTGTGCACAGTAATTAAGTAAGCACAACAGGCAAATTCAAATTTCAGGAGTCCGGATTTTATTGTTACAGATGTTCTTCAGAGCAAAGTCTGCTCAGCAGTTCCTTGGGTCATAAATGTTTAATTTTTAATCTATATTTTATCCGTTTTGTGTAATGCAAGCTCCTTGTAAACTGAAAGAATTTTTACAAGTGAGTTTTTTTATGTCTTGGAAATTTAAAGTAATAGTGGTTGTTTAACATTTTTCTTCTAAAAACACCCTGTCCAAAAGAATGGTAGTGTTATTTTAAATCAAAATGTTGATTCATTTTCTTTTGGCTAGGGCTCTGAATTTGACAGTGAACAACAAATAGATAGAGGTTTTTAAGGGAGTCTAAAAGCTTGATTCCATTAAAATGACTATGTGACCTTAAAAACCAGTCTCATTTGGAAATGATCCTATGCTCCTGAGTATCATTGTGGAAGCAGATGCTTGAAAATATCCTCCTATAGGGCTACAAAAAAAGGTGAGGGTACACAGCACCCTGAAGGATCAGATCTGGTGAGCAGGCACATCAGATGTACACTTCCTATTTATGTTGCTGTTTACAGATGGTGGTCTGTTTGCACAGATTGAATACTCTCCTGTGAAAACCATACAAGATACTTTTCCAGTGTATTATTGGATTCACTTTGGGTTACATCACTTATTTGAATTGAAAATGTCTGTGTAGTAGTCTCAGGAACACAAAACAATAGCTGTTTCAGGTGATATTTATCTTTTGTGACTCAAACAGCTGTCTTCTCTATTTGCATGATGATGTGATGTAGGTTGCTAGTTAACAGGAGCTGATAAAAGGTAAACTGCTTTTTGAAAGACTGAAATATAATAACATAATGATTGGTGGGGGGAAACTCCTGGTGATTTAAACATATTTACATTTTATCTTCTGCCATCTGCTCTAAACCAGAAATATGCTCATCCACACTGAGATGTGTGCCCAAGTCACTCAACTCACCAGACAGGAAATTACTTTCTTCAACTTCAAAGAATTAAATATTCCTTTGGCCACTGCCTAACCCAATACAACTCTCTTTATGTTATGTTCAATTAATAAATAAATATATCCATAAATTGAAAAAAATCCTTACTTTTTAATCTGTGGACAGAGATGATATATCATATTTTGTACAATGCAATTGGCCTCTAGTCAACAGTGCAATGCAAATAATAACCTACAATTAAGTAATTATTCTTTGTTGATTTAGATGTAATCCTTAGGGTGGAAGGGCACAAGTATTTATTCATTTCTCAAAGGTTCTATAGAAAACAATCATAATGATAGAGTTCTGAGGAAGTAGTTGAATATTTCAGAAATGCCTGCGTACTTATCTGTCATTTTGCTTTCCACAGGATTTAGAGACATGACGAGTCCTGGATCTGAAATGGATGTTTTCCTGAGCCTTTTATGTACCCAAATATGTGTTCACGTCAGTCTCTATATCCCAGTAGCTTTCAAACTGAATTTGACACTTCTGAAATTCATGTCCTCCAAAGCTGCTTCTCTACATCTAGAACTACTATCTAGAAATCAATAGTGAAACTTGTTCTTTAGGTTTGTGCTTTTGTAGTAAAGTTTGAAGACAACTGGGCTGGGTCAGAGCACACCTGAGATGAGACCAGGGCAACTGGAAGTTTGGGTTTGCACTCAAGCCCCTGAAGCTGCCCACACCTGGATATGAGAGGGAATGGGGACAACTGTTGTAGCTTTGAATATTGTGGCTATGACATGAGGTGCTGGAGGGCTTGACTTTTCCCTTCAGTCCATGCTGTGACTTCCACCTTAGGCAAAGGACAGTGCAGTCAAGCAGAGTGAGCAAAAGTGCACCCTGCTCCTGCATGAAATGGATTCCAGCTTCAGTGCTCCACCTATGGCTTTCAGTCAAATATACTGTTGGAAACTGAGCTATAATAACATTTTAATATTCTCCAGTTATTAAAGTTAAACAGAAGGGAGTAATCCTCCTTGGTAATCCAAAGCATAAAAAAATGAGAACCACAGTGTCAGAAGATTGGCAGAAAAATTAAAATATTTATATGTAATAAATTTTAGAGTTCTTTGTATTCTGATTCTTCCCTGCCTTCTAATTTTTTCAAGTATTGCGAAGGAAGGGGAAGGGGAAGGAGAAGGGAAGGGAAGGGAAGGGAAGGGAAGGGAAGGGAAGGGAAGGGAAGGGAAGGAAGGGAAGGAAGGGAAGGGAAGGGAAGGGAAGGAAGGGAAGGAAGGAAGGGAAGGAAGGAAGGAAAGGAAAGGAAAGGAAAGGAAAGGAAAGGAAAGGAAAGGAAAGGAAAGGAAAGGAAGGGAAGTTGCTAGGTCAACGAACAAAATAAAATTCCATCTGACTTTGTGATAAAGTCAAAAAGAGGTAGCAAAAGCGGCACCCATAATTCTCTTGGAAAAGAATAAATTCTCCACAGGGTTGCATCAACTTGTAAAGCTGGAGTCAAGGCCAATGCTCACAAACCCAGCCAATTTGCTGACAAAGGTGTCTTTGTCTTGCTGGTGTGCCTGATGTTAGAATTGTTGAAAGTATAGGATTTTTTTTTTTTTTTGCATTTTTCCCCCTTTGTGGAAAATATTTTGCTTTTGTGTTTCCCCAAAAGCCCGAAACTAACTAAGGTAGTTAAATCCCCAAATATTTAGCTATCAGAATTGTCAAAAAACCTGATTTTTCTCTCCTTTAGAGAGAGTATTTTAGTATTTTTTGAGGAGAAAGGACTAACAAAAGAAACTGTCACTCAGGCAGATAAGAAGGCAGAATCCACTGGTACACAGAATATAGGAAGCATAAAGCACAAAGTGGAACCTCCCAGAATACCTTTTTACATCTCTAAACCTTGGATTTTTGTTGCCTCTAAATAGAAAATTTGTGGTCCTGATTGTGGAACATTTCCGGAGAAATTTCGGACATTTTTCCCTAGAAGAGTGAAAATTCTTCCCCCCCTGCCCCCCCATACATGCACACACACACACGGAGTGCTAATTCTGCTTCAGTTTATGTGCTTGTTCCTCTGCCACTCAGGAAGGATCTACCTCCTTCCATTCCACTTCTACACCCAAATTTTTATGTAAATATTTTTCTAAATTCTCCTTTACACTCAATTCCACTTGTTTTCTGAATCACACTTAAGCTCTGCAACAAATTTAAGCTCTCACGCTATCAATATCCTCCATAGTTTAATTCCTGCCTGCCTCTTAACTCTCATTCAGCAGCCAAACCTTCATTCAGCTGTAGCCACAGTTACCAGATGGGCAGTTCTGTGCTTTCAGCCCAGCTTTGTAGTTTCTTGGTTGATGGTAGAATCTCTCCTAAAATACATTTGAAACATATTTAAGTCCCTAAACCCGCTAGTATCAAATTTCTTAATTAACTGAAAAGGTCTTTTTCCCCTATTTTTTTCTTAGACAAAGGCTCAAAGAGAGATAATAGATCTCCTAGTAACACCTGAATATCTTTTATGCAATTGAATGTACACAGCTGGACTCGGTGCAATTCTTTGACTGATGGTAGTGGAAATATTGACTCTGGTAGTGAAAGATGAAAATACAATATACAATAACACAATACATCCTCTGCTTTTAGAAGCGATTTTCAAGGCTAGATTTTAGTAACTGCTCTAAGAGATGTTTGTGGATCAATTTTTTTTGTTCTGTGTCCTTTGGGAAATGACCTTGCTGTTAAGAATAAGTAAGGCAGCATACGTGTTCCTTTAGACATCCTGAAATAAAAGGAATATCCTCACACATAATGGTTTTTCTTCATGGATATTTCTATAGAGTGCTACAGCTCATGCCTGTAAATCACACATTTATTACCCATGTGGATCACATCCTGCACCCACTGAAAATAAGCGCAAGTTTTCACTTCAGCAAAAGTTTATTCCGACGAGCTTAAGGCCAGATTGTAAATGGTGACTGAGTGCATGAAAATGAACACTCTGTGAGTTAGATGCCTTGACCCTGCAAATCCCCTTTGCCTGGAAAATTTCTCAATGACTTCTATTGGGGTTGGTTCTGGCTCAATTCCACATCTGCAAAAATGCTAGAGGAAAAAATACTATTGTGTGAATAGAGGCTGCTTTTCTTTTAAGGAAAAGTTGATTCATTATGACAGTTCTCACAACCAAACAGTATTTGCTATGCAACTAAGCAATTCTTATCCTGGAGAATCTTCACTAAAATAACACCTTTTTGTTTTGTATTGGGGTCTGATATGGCATCATATTATGTTACATTATATTACATACTAAATATTATTCTTTTAAGTTGGGGTTCCAGATTAATATATAACTTTTTAGACATAGTTTTCTTACCAGCATTGTGTATTTCTTCCTTCAAAATATTTTTAAACTATTTTCTTAAGTATCTTTGCCAGACTACTGCATCACCAAAAATTTGAAGAACATATCTAAATTGTAATGAGAGAGAAGTAGGCAATAGATTGAAGAACATCTAGCTAACCCTTGCCTGGTGTAAAAGATTTTGGGCTGAATCATCTGTGACTTACAGCTAAGCATTTTAAAAGTCTAAAATATATTTTGAAGATCTTGGACCTAATTTCTTCAACAGAGAGCTACAATTATTCAAACATTAGTATTTGAAGAATTTCATTGATGTTGGCAAAATTAAGGAAAAATAATTTTACTTATTCTCTCTTGTAGTAACTACTTTTTATGATTTCCTATAAGGAAATCAGAGAGAAGTAAGTGGTGTGCCAGTTAAGGGACAAGGAATTCAACCAAGGCCCTTCCTACCTTGAAACAAGGAGAACAGTCTGCCCCTGAGGAGGAGTAGAGTCCTCTGTCCTCATTTACTGGCTTTGTTTGGGTCCTGGTTCACCGGACAGAGAGAACAAGCTCTGTTGGGTGATGGTATCTTCATCTCTGCTGGCTGAAAGACTCACCTCACTAGTCATAAGCTGGTGAGATCCAAAGTCTTGGCTCAAACTGCACTCTTTGGAAAGAGACACAGACACCTCCACAGGGTAACTCCTGTCTCAAGATGGGCTATGAATTGCTGAACTGGAATGAAATATCTGAAATTCTAACAGGCTGTATTCAGACCTAGCTTAGTATTCAGTGTGTTAAGATGTGTTCATTGGGAGATTACTGCAGCTGTCTACCATGAGTAGCTAGTTATTTCAGTCACCTTTGTCTTGTTGTACTGCTCTGTTTCCTAATGGAATATGGTTTAGAAACAGGCTGACTGTGGATTAAATCTTTGCATCTTCTGTCCTCTTCAGAATTTGTTCAAAAGAGAAGCAAGTAGTTTGAGAAAAGTAAAAGATTAGGAAATAGAGCATGAAGGCTCAAGGTGCTTGACACCATAAAATCAAGACCCTCTACTCAGGATGTGACTCACTAGAGGTAACCTTAGGCATCAATATTTCACCAGTCTTTTTGGGATCTCTCGTACCACCATTTGTGAGTGAAAATCTTTTTGGGGTATGAGTCATCTGTCGATACAGACATCTCTCTACAACTCTGTTCTCTACAGCTACTTGAAAGGAGGTTTTGCAAGGTTGGGGTCAGCCTCTTCTCCCAGGTAAATAGGAATAGGACAAGGGGAAATGGGCTCAAGTTGCACCAGCAGACATTTATGTTGGATATTAGGAAAACTTTCTTCACGAGGGAGTGGTTAAACATCAGAACAGATTTCCCAGGACAGAGGTGGAGTCTCCATCCCTCGTAGTGTTCAAAAACTGAGTAGACCTAGTACTTTGCTGTATGGTTTCGTGGGCATGGTGCTATTCTATCAAATGTTGCACTTCATGACCTTGGAAGTATTTTCCAACCTTAATGATTTTATGATTTGACTAACTTTTATCATGACATAAATATACCTGTTTTCTTCTCAGTCACAAAGAAGGAAGGTAACATGACTAGTTCAGATATAGATGTTTCCACTGTGGAAGTCTAGGTCTGGTCAGACGAGTCCCCTCCACAATATAAGAAGCATCTGCTCCTCGTAGAAACAGAATCTGAAACTTTTCTACTGTGAAAAGAATATTTGCATTTGTATAATACACTTGAATGTGTGTAACAACTTTATTTTATAAAAATTAAATAAATGCATCTTTTAAGAAAAACCCATTTCTTTGGCAAAAGCAAGAAAACTATTTCTTTTTTCATATAAAATTTGTATTCTCTAGTCTGAGTTTATTTTCATAAAAAATCAGAAGACAATTCTTTTCACTGTGCTTGATCTATTTTTTTTTTCAGGGGCATATTCTGACAATTTTCAGAGATGTCAGTGGGGGGTTTAGCTACTTTCAGAATTAAATACCAAATGTCTCATGCTGATCAAGGTCTGTGCCTTTACTCCTACAGTTGATTTTAGAAGGTTTGCCTTTAGACTTCCAATGGACATCATGTCAGAGATGCTGAGTACTGCAGTGATTAAAGAGTGGGAGCAGTTCTCAGGGCATCAAATAATACAGCCAGAACATTATGTGCCTAATAACAATATACTAAAGCTATTTTCACAAAGCAGATATCGTCACATCTCTTTCATTTTCTCTTCACTTTTACTTCCTTAAATATATTAAATATATTAGGCCTTTCTGACTGCTGTGAGTCTACGCCTTCTGTTCACTGCGCAGAACTTCCTAACCACTGTAGAAATAATTTCAAATATTCTTTTATCTTCACCTCACCTTTTTACATAATATTCTTATAAACAAAGTGTTTGTACTTAAACCATGGCAATAATAAAGAAGTGCAAGTAGAAAAAAATGTGTCCTCAAAATATGGTTTTATTATAACAATGTTTCCTTAACATAGGCATATATTCTGTTCTGTTTTTACACTGAACTATAGTTAAATACTATGTCCTAGTAAACAGAGAAGTGATCATGCTTTTGCTTCATGTATCCCCCTAAGTCATAGCTAATATTACTGAAATTCAGCAAGACAAAATTGTTATAGAAATAAAATAAGAGCAGAAAAAAATGAGAGAGAGGAGGTGAAAATCCAGTAATTCAAATTACTTCTTGGAACCGATTTTACAGTGATAATATGTAATGGGTAGTAAACTATAACTACTACACACATAGTCATAAACTTACATTATACAATCTATTCCTTCAGAAAAAGACTATGTGTGTGAATATGCAGTTACTATATAATTTTATATAAGCTGTAACAGTCTCATCATATTTACAGCAATTTTTATAATCTATGGTTGTTAACTCCAGCAACCCTCTTGGTAAAAAAATAACTATAAGCCTACAGCAAATGTTGACCTATGTTCAATTCATTTTACTGATTTCAGTTAGCTAAATAGGTTATATGAGTTCATACTATAGTTAGTGGAAAGAGGCAGAGAGAGGTGTTTCAAGAAAATGATTCATATCACCTGAAGAGACACAGGAAAAATAGATGGGATGAACAGCTTTCCTCTGTGAGTCTGCTGCCTGTGGATTATCTTGTAGGTAGAAGAATTTAGCTGAGCGAATTAACACTAACAGAGACACTCTAACAATGGGACAATTGATAGCTGTATAAATGAAAAGTAAATGTTTCCTTTATAAAAGGTTATCTGTTCCTTTTAGGTAATCTTGTGCTTCACAGCCTTTTTGATGTTGCAGCTCCTGATGCTTTGGGCACTATCACCATAGTAACTAACTGGAAAACTATTATACCAAGAGTTCAGAAGTCAAGATGGAAATTTTCCACTATCATAGTTTACAAACATTTCAGTCCTTTTAGAGCACAACTGAGAGATTTTCATCAATTTCCACCTGTTGCCTATAAATAGGAGAGCTAAAACATACTTTTCAAGTACAAATTAACTCAGATTGCTTCCTTCTAGAATGTGGTACTTTAATACAGAAATCTTCAAATACATTACAGCTGATTGTCATTCATTAGTTATGCTCACATTTCTCTTTTTGCAAGGGGATGTAGAGATAGGACAAAGGGCAATGTTTTTAAAGCAAAAGAAGAGAGATTTAGATTAGATATGATGAAGAAATTCTTTACTGAGGGTGTGATGAAGCACTAGAACAGGTTTCCCAGCTGGATGCCAAAACCCTGGTAGTGTTCAAGGACAGGTCAGATGGAGCTTTGAGCAACCTGGTCTAGTGAAACATATCCCTGCCCACAGCAGGGGGTGGAAACTAGATAATCTCTAATGTCCCATCCAACTCAAATGATTCTGTGATTTTCTAGCTTTCTTGGGATAATTTCAATGACTGAAAATGACCCACACACTTACCAATAATTTTGCTATTTTTCTCTCAATAAATATTCCTGATCTGACTGATTTATCCCAACTGTATTAGTCTTTCCTTAATTCATTCTATTCGGTTACTGGTTTTTGAATTTTTAGTGATTTTGGATGTCCCAGCATACCAGATTTATTTAGAGATTTCTCCAAAGCTTCTGATTTCCAGAAAGGGCTGAATAAACACGAATCATAGATTTGGTATGTTTGGGTGTATTCTATACGTTGTTCATGGCTTGCTTGATTAGATGGGATGAATCAAGGTGGGTTTTGACATCTTTGTTTGGGATCTGTTTCTCTTCTCTCAAAGCCCACAAAAGTGTAAACCTTCAGTCACTAAGCTCCAAAGCTTGAATAAATCACTCAGAAGCCTTCAGGCTTGGGCTGGTGTATGTGATTCATGTTTTCTACCTACATTAAGAGGTTACCTACCCAAAGTTACCATGTATTTACCTATTTGTGCATTCAGATTTTACATGCAGAAATGAGTACCTGTCCATCTAGTACATGTGCTTTAAGATAATTTCTGATGTTGTTCCGAAGTCTAGACACAAGTGTGGCATCATTGTTCCCATCTGAACATACTTATGTATTTACAGCAAATTATACTTATGTATTTACAGCTAATGTACTTGGAAAAGAACTAAATATATGTATTGGTCACCATAACCTTTCAGGATCCTGTTCAAATGCATGAACACAGGATATAGAGTAGGCTCTTAGCTCTGGGAATGATCATATTAATCCTAGACCACACTCCTAATAAACATCCATGGCATGACTGCGACCAGAGTGACTTTATTTAAAGATTCCTGTGCCCCTTTCCACAGTAACCAGCTGGGTCTGCCAGCATCCACAGCAGTGAAGAGACCCTGAGGGCTCCACAGTGTTTTCTTTTTACTTATTCAATTACACAGGAATGTATAAATACAGAATGAGTTTTATAGCAGAATGCAGCTTTCACAATGTCCAAAGGACATGTTGTTGTATGTTTAAAACTAGAAAATTCTCTGTTATCTGAAGGATACCCCAAGGATACCCCAAGGTATCCAACACTAGAGATGAGCTACCAACACAAAGGAAAGATAAGGAATTTTGTTTGGTTTGAGAACCTTCTATCCCATTTGTAAAAATAAATAAATAAAATTGATTAATCAATACAATTTAACCTTCTTTAACTATACTAAGGATAAATATGATGGACACTTTTTTTTGTACATACATTCTTATTCTATTATTGCGTTAACTGGTCATCAACTATTCTGTTATTTACTGGAGACTAATTAATCATTCATTGTCTTCTCATCAAAGCTTTGGTTTGCTGCTATCTTTTTGTTTCCATTTGGAAACATAAATGTCATAGTCTACATACTTCTTTTGTAAATTATTCTTGCCCTGCTCTAACAGAGAACTCAAAAAACAAATTAAAATTAGTAAATTATCCTAGAATTTTCAAACCTAAAGGAAGTCAACTTTGCATTCCTAGGGAACGAAGATGGGTTGGCTGGCTAACCCTTCTACTCTGCTGAAAGCTTGAATTCTGATTTTCTAAATAAGAAGTCTTCACAGGATGATGTTCTTCAAGACTGCCATTTTAATCACACTTTAGCTTGTTACTATCAGAATCAGTACATCAAGATGTGAAATAGGAAAATTAAGCTCAAAGATAAATCAAAAGTTTACCACATCAATCCATACTTGACTGTGCCAAACACAGGGAGGAACCCATGACAGGAAGGCACCTCGTCTCCTTTTCACTGGCATACACACATTAACCACAGAAGTGTTTCAAAGGAACATAAGAGCTGCATAAAGGTCAGCAGTCTTAAAAAAGGAAAAACAATAATTTGGCTTGGATCCAGAGGAGATACAGGGCCCTATCACGGCTTCAGTTCAAGCAGTTCTGATCTAGTTTGCTGGCCATGCATGAATCCAAGTTTCCAGGTTTTACATACCTCACTATATGCACTTGCCTAAATTTAAACCAACAATAAGACTTGACAGTGTGGAGTGCTGGGTTCTTTCTTCTGGACATATGTTTTCAGTTACGATTGAACTTTTCTCTCCTCATGCTAGGGTCCTAAAACTTCTTGCTGTGGCAGTAAATTTTTAAATCAGTGTTTATTAAAGGAGTGTGTGGACATTCCATGTGATGTGAGCACTTCTCTTATTAAAGTTGTCATTTGTTGACAAATGGGTCACAATTATGGCATATGTAAGAACATTACGAGTTCTTTGTGCTGACAAGCCTAATTGCATAATTTTCTACGAGTATTACTAAGCAAATCAGAGGGAACAGCAATGGTGGATTTGGATCAGCAAATAAGAAAACTGAAGAGGCCTCATGTAACTGATAATGGTAGACTGCGTACTGTGAATAACTATTATGTAAGGAAATATATTTGCTTGATTTTTGTGGTACAAAGCAGACCTCATAATGAGATGCAGATGGCTCAGGGCCCTTTCAAAACACAGATTAACAACCCACATTTGGGGAAGAGCCTTGCAGGATTCTGAGTTGGCATCAAACAAGCCTGATACAGGCATCTTTTAATGGTCTGAAGAAAGAGAGCTACAATTGTTCTTTATATAATGCTCCATTTATTGACTTGAGGTTTCTTCACCTCAGCAAGACATTAAGAATTGTCTCTCATGAAGAAAAGGCAAATCAAAGAAGAAAGGTTTAATCCTGGATATAAAAACACCACACGCAGTACATTTTATGGCCTGTGAAGATACTGCCTTTAGACAAATCTCAGAGGTCCTTATTTCATGAGGTTATCTCAGAAACACCACCAAACCCGGATTTTGCCCTCTAAACATTGGGCAATCACTGTGTGTCACTGCATCAACTAAGATTCAGGTTCTGTTCTTGGTTACACCGCTATGAATCCAGAGCTGCTCCAATGGTCTTGAGAAGATCAGACAGATCTTCCAGTGAAGGAAGGAAACAGCTCTGGAGCCTGGCATTGGGTAAAACATGGTGTCACTGCTACCCAGATCTTCCACAGAAGACAATACATCCTCTTGCCATGCACACACAGTTTGCTGTAGTCATGATGGCAGACTGGTCCAAATAAATGTTGAGTTTGGTTTGCAAAAGTTAATTCCTAATTGGAAGGATGTTTGTTTGTGTGTGTGTGTGTGAGTGTGTGTGTATTCTTAATTAGTGCAAAGTACTTGGATGTCTTCTTGTTGGAAATCCAATTCAGTATCTAAAAAATTGATCTAACAATTCCTGTGCCACCCAATTGGTGTTTGAAATCAATGTTGCAAAGATTTTCTAGACATCTACAAGAGCTATGAGCTAAATTAAGTTCTGAAAATGCTTCACCTGAGTCAGCTTCCACAGAAGTCAGTGAGAACTTCCATAGTAACTTTCCCAGAAATGACACTGAGCTCTATGTTCCCAAAGCTGATGGGGTTATCTGTATGAGGTTTTGTTTGGTTTTTGAAAGGATCTGTAGGACTGAGCGTGCTGTATTGGGAAAGCCTGACTAAACAGGTAGGTTTTGCGTTTAGTCTTTAGTGTGGCAAATGGTCTTTCTTGTTTCTTCTTCACAGCAAGAAACTGACATGTGTTCTTTGCTACAGCTAAGTGAAAATATTGTTTTACATTCATATAATACCCAAAATTACTATTTTACCTGAGAAATGAGTTTCTTAAGGAGTTTCAAGATCAAATTTCAGACTTTCTGTTACTTGTTTGCATGTTTTAAAAGTTTAAAATTTATTGTAATTGCTTAAAATGTGACTAGTCATTGCTTATAAACATTGTTAAGCATGAATTTTTCATTCAGTCTGAACTACAAATTTTCTAAGTACTGGGTGTCCATAAAGCAACCATCATGTCTGCAGTATATGTCTGTATGAAGGGTAATTTTAACACTAGAACTAATACAAAAAACCTTACTAGAAGCAGCTCAGATATTTTTGCTCTATTTGCACAATGCAAAAATAGCCTAAATACATTTTTAATGCAATCAGCTGAATTCCGTAAATCCAAATTGTGTGCTAACTGCTCATGCTGATTAGTGTGAAATATTAATTTGCACTAATCAGCTCCAGGCAAGAGAAGCATAATAAACTTGACACATACATTTCACGCTTTACAGTGTTGGAACTTGCCTGTAAACACTATCAGTGCTGTTACTTATGTCACAGGGGCTGTATATTCAAGGTGTACTTGGAAAAATTTCTTTAGCCGATGCTTCAGCTGGATCAGTGTTGTGAAAATCCTGGTCTTTGAGAACTGATGGTCTGTACCAGCAAAATGTTGTCAGAAGCATTTGTCTCTGCAGTGAGACAGAGCATCTGATTCCTGCCCTGGTTGGTTCATGACTGAGTCATTCACATTCCCTCTGCTCTCGGTGTACCAGGGTGCAATTAGACTCCACAAACTAATGGCTTCATCCTTCTTTTTTATCTGAAACATGCATATAGTATCAAAATAGAACTATAACACTAGGTCTAAAGAAATAGAACAGTTATTAGGCACACACACAGGGGAATATCAACATGTCAGGTTTCATATATTATGTCCGAGGGTCGCTTTTTGCAGCCCATCTTAATCTTCTGCAGAATGGTGCTTGTAATTCCTGCATTCATGGGTTAGCATTACCCACAATCAGCATCTGATTTAGCAAGGACACCCTCCCCAGATGCTATTTTATGCCGTAAACCCATCATGTGATGTGGTAAACAGGGCTTCTTCTCTCTAATACATGACTAAATATGTAGTACCTTAGAAGCTGGGTCACAGTGAAAGTGAGAGTCTGACAGAAGGCTGGAGGGGAAAAAAATCTATTTATGTGTACTTAAGACAATCATGTGCATGAGTGAGGAGGGATAATCTGTGCAGAAAAATCTGTTGCTTGCTGATGCCTGGATTGTCCATGCTCCATATTTCCTACTCTCTGTGTACTGCTTTGCAAGGGTCGGGCTGAGTTTGCAACCCTGTCAAGCATAAGGGATAGACATGAATTAAAACACATACTGTGGAAGTCACCATTTGGTTGAAGAGTAAAACTGCAAAGGCCCATAATTCTGTTGGCTTTTTACTGACCTCTGTCCTCCTATATTTTTCTCTTAATTTTCAAGATAAATGACTCCAGGACACAACTACACGGACATTGTACTCAGATGGTTTTTCAGATTGCCTATCAGGCAGGCACCTATCTGAAATGTAGGCCACCCAGCTGTTAATGGACAAGAGACCATTCCTCGCATTGTATCAAGTGGTAGCATGGAGAAGTTTGAAATATTTAAGTGTGATGTGTTTACGTGTGATCAAAATGACCTAATAAAACAACATAATTACCTTGTGTTCTGGTCTCCAGGGCAGGCAAACCAAGCATATTGCTGAGCACAAAGAACATTGCTCAGCACAAAGCTCATGACAACCTCATTGACCCCAGTGAAACCAGTAATCACCATTTACACATAACCAGATATACATTTGGTATGATACGCTATCAACAATACCTGTTTGATTGTAGTAATTTCTGCTTCCTAGTGGCAAATGTAATTTTCCTCTCAGTAAGGGGCATTTAAAACTTGAAACAGGTTGACAATGTTAGTTCTAGTAGTAAATGGTCAAATACGTCAATGGACATATGAAAAGTATTCATTACTCATGGGTCCTTTTCAGCTTTTGAACAATATATCTACAACTGGAACAAATTTCACTGATCCTCTTCCCCCCTCAACCTGAAGATTTTCTTTCTGTATACATCAAAAAAAATTAAAAGAATCATAGGTAATCATGTATAAAAATGTTCAGTTTGAACATTATTTTTTCTTAAATCTTTCAGTGGTCTGTGAACAAGCTACAAAACTGTCTTAAAAGTCTTTGATGCAATCTTTTCACTGTGTATTTCACTCCACTGTATTGCACTAATACAGCTAACCAAAAAGTGAAGCACTTTCCAGCCCATTTTACTAGGTATGCTTAGCCTGAGAGAACACAAGTCCATTCTTTCATTTTTTCCAACTCCGCCAAGTTTCATAAATTAAGTGTGGCAAAGTCAGCTGGATGGATCATTTTTAAGAATATTAGATCTTACTACTTTTATCTTTTCTCACACAAGTAAATCCCACTTAAGTCCCTGACAGCTGTGTGAGGGGGGAAGAAAGAGGAAGGAAAAAAGGATGACTCAGATCCTGGCCCTTAAAAGCATTTTTACTTCTGCACTAGGGAGAATTCCATTTTTGGAGAAATGTAATATTTTAGTCCTGACCATTCATAATTCATTATATCTTCTTAATATCTCACATAGCTCTGTCAGAATTCAGTTTGTATGATTTACCCAGAGAAACTTTAATTCTCTTTGTGATTTCAGCTTATCACATCCATATATAGCAATATTCTTCCTTTTGAATTCTGAATTTTTCATTAACTGAGCACTTCTTCAAAACTATTCTAGCACATTTTATCTTTTTCCCTCTCTTTTATTCTTAATAGGTGGTAGCAAGTGCTTGTCTGAACATAATTTCAATCCTGTGCTTGTCTGAACAGAATTTCAATCCTTCAAGACTCCTCTCTAATGTTCTGTGTATTCTGATTTACTAAGTTAACATTAAGTGACATAGAAAACATTCAGCAATTTTGAAACTTTCATTTGTTTCCTGTGGGAATAAAGAAATTAAATTTTTCAGTTTGGAGTTTTAAATGACTGTATATAACAGCGTATGTTATTTGTCTTTATTAATGTATTTACACACTTTATAGTTAAGGGAAAATATAAACAATATATCGTACAAATTTCTCTAAAATACATAATTGAACCTTTCTCTTTAAATTTATTACTATTCATAGGACTGCCTTCATTGTTTTAGCTTCTGTACAAACACTTAGGAAGAGACAGCAATTACTCCAAAGCACTTGTAATCACACTTACGTTTAGTTAATTAATTAAATTAAATCAAGAAGAAATCATTGTAAAATAATTTAGAAGAATCCACCAAGGCTTTTCATCATTTTAACTTCATGTGTTTAAAAGTAATGTGGTGGTAGTGATGCAGATTGGGTTTAAAAATAGGATATCATCATACAAGATAAGGCTCCTGGAAAACTCCACATTTGTACATTACATACAGTAAAGGAAGAGCAAGTAATGGGTCACCACGCAGGAATGGGTGTCTAAGGCTTCAATCATTTAAACATCTTGCCTAAAGAAGGCAAGTGAAGTTCAAAGCAGAGAACAATGGAAAGAATCCCAAAACAGGAAATATCTGTTACAGACATTAGAAATGCAGTAGATGATCCAGGTGCAGTCACATACTGACCAGGAAGGAATATCAGGCTTTGTTGCAGAGAATAACAAATTCCCAAAGCATTCAGCTTGATATGCAGCTGCAGAGCACAAGACAAACAAAAATTATTCCAGCAATAAAAAAATACAATGGAAATCAAAGGATATAGTTCTGCTTCTAAAAATAACACTGCTCATTAGACTTCACCTAACAGGCAAATATGCAGTCTACTTACCATGATTTAGAGACGATGTGCATATAAACTACACCAGCGCCTGAAGGCATGCAGTGTTTGGCAGGAGGAATACAAATTTTGGTGTTTTTTAGCACCAGAATTAGAGGAAAAAAGGCTGAGAATATAATGAGCCAATATAATTATTTCTTAAATATCTCCTTTTTATGGAAAAACATTTGTAGAGTACACCACAGAGACAGGAGCAAATCAGTTTCATGTAGCAAAGACAAAGAAGGTAGCTTCATTTTTCAGAAAGCTTCTGAGACTAATGGATCAGTTGGCTTTAAGGCACACACAAAGCCCTTTCCATGAAAGCAGGATTTAGATCTTGCTCAACATTTTGCCTAGTTCATAGCAGTTCCTATTTCAACAAAGGAAATCAATGAATTAATTGGGTTTTCACATAAGGGAAAAGACCCATTTTGGGGAGTGGGTATCCACAATAACGAGACAATGAAGTGGTGAGAGGGGGATGAAAGGAGGCTCTCCATGACCTCTCTGCTGTGAGGGGTCCAGCAGCTGCAGGGAAGGGGGCAGCCCCGTTGGACAGGAAGCAGCAGGGCTGCAAGCCCTGCACAGGTCTGCCTCTGAGCGGGGAAGTTCTAAACTCACAGCCCTGCATAGGCCTTTACCAGGGATGCAGAACTAGAAAGCAGGTCTTTCTTCTGGTGCCATGAGAGAAGACTAAGACTGGCCAAATGATTTCCTCTCAAAGCTGATGGAATGAAACAAACTCTCATACAGTAATCACAAGGCTGCTTCCAGTATACAGGGAAAATAAAATGCATGAAACCTTACCAGATTCAAAATATCAAATAAGGAAAGAACAAATACTACTGATCTTAGAAGGAAAAGGGTAAAGGGAGAAGGGTCATGATTTTCCATAAATTTCCAGATGTACAGGAAAATTCAGCTGTAATCCAGCTTCTCAGAAGAGCAAATGAAAGCCCCTTCTGTTCGATTGGCCTGATCCTCTCATGAGATGAGTCAATTAGACACAATGTAAGAGAAATGCCAGATTATTGTTGCCATATGAAAAGCTAACTTTCCCCTCTGTGACTGGTCTCTACAAGCCAAAATTCATCAAAGACAGAGTCAATTTGAAGTTTGACACAGCTGGAATGAAAATCTCATCCAAGGCTTCAAAAGAGTAGTCTAAATATAGGTTCCTAAATATGGGTAACCTGTTTTTCAAAAATGTGGAGTTCTATCAGCTCCCATATGAAAATCAGGCCAAGTCTACTTCATAGCTTTTATAGGTATTCAGTAAACCACCTATAAGCAACTACTTTTGAAAACTTTCTCTCTGCTATAAGATGAATAATTTTTCCCTTTTGGGTAGAATGCTTCAAGTTCAATTTTTGAACAGAATAAGTGGGCATTGCAGGTAGGTACATAGGAAAAGGACCAGGAGACATCAAGAAATAGAAGGCACGGTTACCCTTCTCACTCTCCTAGAGAACAAATTTTGGGTTATCTGGTAGGAGATTACTGCCTCCCCACCATGCTTTCTGATCAGCTCTAGGCAACCTAAACAAGGAATTGAAAGACTATGCTCCCTTAGGCCATGTCCTCTGCCTTCTGATCTGGAGAAGCAGTGGGGGAAGAGCTGTCCAAGCCTTGGGTCTACCAGAACAGTAGTTTGGGCAGATGGAGGAGTTCCTGTTCATTCATGTGGTTCTGCAGTGCTTTGTAGACATTACATTGAACAGCACAAAAACGAGAAAAAATGGACACTGAATGCTTCAAAAAAACAGATGATCTACCAGCATTTCTGACTCTAGAGTAAATTTGGATTAATCCCCTGAAAACATCAGAAATTGTTCTAATACAAGAACTGGTGCTTGCGAACTTGCGAGCTACTGGTAAGCCTCAGCTTTGTCTTGGCCCACACTCTGGCAGTCAGTGTGCTGAGTCGAGCCTTGTATTATTTGGAAAACAGGAAATGAAAAGGAAATTTCAGAAAGAGGATTTCCTCAAGGAAGCGAGATTCTGCCGGGTGTGGGAGGCAGATTCTTCAGACGCTGTTTGAGCTAGTGCCAAATTTAAGAAAATGGAGATACTACTTCGAGCTAAGAATGAAAATTAAAATATAATTGATATACACTACATTAATTAAATGATAAAAGTTGAAATAAATCAAACCTATTATAAACACATTAGCATTAAGTAATTACTGCTTATAACCCCAATGCCACTTCAAATAAGGAAAGGTACCTCATGTTTCAGCTTTAGATTATCTACATACGCAGAATTAATTTCTCAATGATACACTAGATTGTCTTTACTGTATCATTAAAATCCACTGACTTTACTGTGCACAAACACTGCATCTTTAGCTTTGACTAGAGGTTGTTATTTTTATACTGTGTGTTAGAGGCAATTTATTTTTCTAAGATATAATTTTTTGTTGCCTTTGTTTATAAAATACAGTACCAGTGAATGACACATCTTATTAAACTAGCCAAATTTGATATTTCAACATAGAGTTCTTCAGTGAAGTATCCATGCATGGAATATGGTGGGGCATTTCTGCCTACCTTCCCTCTTCTCTCAAGACATAGCTAGAAAAAGGTTTATGTTACACAAAACTGGGATAGCACTCTTTTAAATGCTTCATCAGCTCTCTAGTGGTATTCATAGGGTTTTGCTTTAGAATTCACTAGAAACAAACTAAGGCATGCAGCAAGGACTGAATGTTTCTATCTGCTTAGTAAATAAAGTTATTTGTAACCCAGAAGTATATGTGTGTTTATATTGTTTCTGCTAGGTAGAGAAAAACCAGACACAATAACATTTAATAGTGTCCATAATTTTAGACCTGTAATTCCAGGGAAGTCAATGGATCCTCTCTGGTTCTTAAAATAAAATAAAAATAATAATTAAAATAATTTAAAAAAAAAAAGGTTGGAATTATTTCAAACTCCTTAACCAACCTCAATCTTAATATATAAAGGGACCTCATCATTTCTCTATTCAGGAAAATTACTATAGTAGAAAATTATCCAGGCAGAACATATTCTTAAGTACTTACATGCAGGTCTACTTTTTATAATTGTTGACTGAGTTCTGGGAAGATGTATCAATAGCTAAAAATAGACCTAAAGTAAAATATGTAGGAATAAATTTGACTTCCAATGGCAGATGCATTTCCATAAACACAACTCTGTTGAGGGAATACACCTAAAATCAGGGAACTTATTTATGATTCCTTCAGCTTCATTTGCATACTCCTGTATCAGCTCTGTTTTCTCCTGTTAGTCAAAACTACATGGCATTTTAGTCTGATTTAGGGGTCTGTAGTGAAAAAAGACAAATTCAGATTTAAGCACCCGGGAATTATGTACCTTGCTATCTTGAAATGCATGGAATTCAGCAATTAAAAATGTACAGAATTACAGCTTCATCACTGGGAAAATTACTTTACTGAACTCTGGAACATGCACTACTTTAGGTTCACAAAAACAAACATACTCAGTGATGAGTGGATTTTGAATACCTCCATGAAATGAAGACTCCACAACTTTTCTAGGAAACTGTGTCTGTAAGTCTTTGACCCACCCCTCTTGTATTTTAGTTCATGCCCATTGCTTCTTCTGCCACTGAACACCACTGGGAAAATTCTGGTTCCATGTTCTTTACACCCACCTGGTAGGTATTAATACACACGGTTAAGATTCCCCTGGCCTTCTCTAGGTGGAGCCTCTCTTTAAGATTCTCCGGTCCCTTTAAACATCTTTTTGGCCCTGTGCTGGACTCAATTCTATGTGTCCATGTCTTTCTTGCACTAGGGAACCCAGCACTAGACCAAGCACTCCAGATTTATTAATACCAGTGCTGAGCACAAGAGAAGGACCACCTTCTTCATCCTGCTGACACCTAATGCAGCCCAGTAGGCTGTTGGCTGCTCTCCTGCAAGGGCATACTGATGGCTTACATTGAACTGCTGTCCTCCAGGACTTGCAGTATCTTCCTTACAAAGCAGCTTTCCAGACAGCTGGCTCTCAGCCCATCCAAGTGTGTCAGGTTTTTCCTCTCCTGGCTTAGGTCTTTAACATTTCCTTTTGCTGAACTTCCTGAGGTTCCTATTGTCTCATTTCTCCATCCATTCCATGTCTGTCTGAATGGCAGCACAGTCACCTGGGTAATTTTGATGATGGTGTGCTCTATCCCATCATCCATCTCCGTATGATCTTGATGGGATTGTAGCCCCACACCTGCATGCAAATCTCTCATTCCCTCTGTTTCTTCTTGTTTTCTGTACATGGATTTTCCAGAAGAAGAATGAGCATTCTGCCCCTCTCCCCCCATGCTCTGTGGCACTTTTTATTTGTGTATATACAATTATACTGGCCTGCCTTTTAATCCTGTTCTGTTGACTTTGTAGTCTCTCCTTCCACATCAGCCAGTGTAACACTTCCCCACTTGATTGTGTGTTATCATCTCCTTCACCCCATCACTTCTATCTTAAGGCTCTCTTCAGCACGTTGGCCAGCCTGTTGGCAGTGATATTTTTGCCTCACTATTCTACCTCTTCCTAGCAGTTCTCAGTCATAAAAAAGGACTGTGGCTTTGTAAAACAAATTCCTGTCACTAACACCAGATGTTCAACCAGTTGTTGATTCTCAGTGTCCACATATGACAGATGTGCATGAATAATCTCACAGCAATTATACTGTCTAATTGCAGTGCTGTCATAGGGCATAGGCTGATGGGGCTGATCCCTGCTCTGAGGAAGACCATGGTGCTGTGAGTCTAAATACATCATTTTGGGTTAATTCACTCTGGTTATAATAGAAAGGTAGTCTTTAAAAGTAAAGATCTCCCTTGTAGTTTTTGATGTACATGCCTACCATGGAGGAAAAAGCTATTATTGAGGATTTTCAACTCTTTAAGATGGTACATATAGAATGGTTCAGTGCTTCCATGAATAACTGGTAAATAGATAAATTTTTTAAGTGCAAGAGTCTTGTCTTCTAAACAACTTTGGCTCCAAGATAAAACTTCATGAATAGGTCAAAAGATGACTGACTGTAGATATGTTAATTTTTAAAAAAATCCTTTACCACCAGCCCAACTTTAAAAAATTGTTTAAACTTTGCTAGTTATTGTAAATTTTTTGTTACTATTATTATTAATATTAATTCTAATCTGAATGTAATGGAAATGGTAAAGCAGCTGTAGAACTTCAAAATGCTTTCAGTCATTATCATTTTATCAAAGTCATTGCAAGCAGGTTCTTTTTCTCTTTATGACTAATCTTCATTGATTGGGGATGAACAAGCAGGAATAAATTCCCAAATGCCTGTATTTGACTAGAAACTGCAATTACTCAATACCTAGTAATATGCATTTCAGATGTGTTTGGCATTCTTTCAATATCCATTGATTACTGTTATCAGCTCAACAAATTAAAATGCAACCATAGGTATGAGAGAATATAGGATTTGATACTGGTTGAAATCCTGGCCATAGAAAAACCATTGACTTTGCCATTGACTTCAAAGTGATGTCCAATCAATGGTCTCTCAAATCAGGTGTTGGGTCTCTAACAGTGGTCAATGGTGGATACTTTTCTTTTCTATAGACAGGAAAAGATCTACCTTAAATTATTATTGTTTCAGTATTGTGATTGTATTGCTTCTGACTTTGTGGCTTTTCCAATAACCTTATGATAAACATCCCTAAATACTCTTGATAATGGCCTGGAGTGTTCCTAAATTCTCTCAAATACCACTGTTACTGCAGATTTTAATGTAAAACATCTCTATCATGTATCCAATTAGCAGATGAAGCAGTCTTCCCTAAAGCAAAGAATGTAGAAAAGAATCTGAATAGTTAAAAATTCTGCTGGCTTTCTGCTTGCCAATCTTGGAAAAGTTAGCTCACCATTCTAACATAGATGCCTGAGAAAATGTTCCCATCCCATGGAACTTTGGGCAATACAAAAAACATGTCCTTTAAACAAAATGGTGAAATCAATGCCATTCAATGTCGTGCTGTGGAACCCAAACATTTATACACTAATCACAATACTCTGATGTGAAGAGCATTAAGTTGGGATAAATGAAAGTTCAAGACTCATTTTAATCACTTAAGCAAACTTCCAGAAATGGAAGCTAAAATCAATTGAGAATTTTCAAAAACTTAGGCTGGGATTCATCTTTTCTAAACGCAGAGGCCTCCACTGAGACATCTAATCAACTAAACCCCTCCCTCTAGGATGCCTTTACAGCCAACAGAGACTGAGTCAGTGGAACCTAAGGCTGACTCATCACAATTCAAAATCCCTGTAAATATCCACTTTGCTCAACTGTTTTCAAAGGAGCACTTGCTTAATTATGTATGTTTATATCATAGATGTCTCAAGTTAGAGTTCCCTGGGATATTAGTGAATAAAGTCCAAGCTTCTTATCTGAATTGGTCAGTTTAGCAAAAAATATACATCATCAGCTGCTCTGACAAAAGCCCTCATCCTTTGGTAATTACCCTGGAACACACTGGGATGCAACCAACAGACACATTTCATTTAGAGAAATCTACAGTGATGGAGTAACTTTTTTTTTTAAGTAGAAAATTCTCTGTCTTCTCTGTGTAAGAAGAAATAAACCCAGATATTAGAGTTGGTTGTTCTTAATGACTCAGGCAGTAAAAATAAAATTGGGAACTCAATACCTTTGCACATCTAGGCTTAAATAAAAGGTAAAAACATCTATTTCAGTCAGGCCTGAATTTCAACCCAGGAAAATGTCATATTACTCTTTGAACATAAGCCTGGAATCCACACTGATATTTTTGGCTAGTTCCTATATTATGCTGCTGTCTGGCTGAGTTTACATGGGAACATATCGATTTTCTCTTCTCCCTCCTCCTGCATCTCTCCTCCTCCAATACAAACAGCATGGAAGTATCAGCACTTAACAGAAAAGAAAGAGGACATAACAGTGGGCAAGCTCCTGGCTTATACACAGGGAAAATCTTTTTACTTTCTGACAGGACATTCTGGAAACATTAACTTTTCATTTCACACTTTTTATAAAAAAATCAAGCTCTTTCTGAGCCTATGAAATCATTTCAGTTTGAGGTCACTGATATGTTACGTTTTTCTAGTGCCCCATATTGTCAGACTTGTTCATCTCAGGAGAGAGTTAAAAGTAAACATTTGCTTTTACCTAGTGTCTCTTGTGGATACCTGTCAAACATTAAAAAAAAAAAAAAAAGTAAGCAGATTTGTGAAAGTCTGGGAACATTTTTTCCATGAAATGTGAGTGTATGGTTGGATTCATGTGACTGTAGGCCATTTTATTAACCCACATCATCGTTATTATAATATATATCACACTGTGGCAGTATTTAAAGTTTATAGCAGGTTCATTTTGCAAGGTCCTGTGAATGAGCTGTGCTTCACCTAAATTATGTTACCTGGAAATTAGAATCTAATTTAGTGTTTAAGTCAATAGTTTAGATTCCCTTTAATGAATGAAGCATCACCAAATTGTCCATTACAAGAGATTGGCACCTCTGAAAGAAAAAATAAAACCAGCTATCTTATACATAAGGGCTACCTCCTGTCTGCTGATAGTAAAAGGGCAAAGATGATGAAGCTAAATGAAATGTGATTACTTGGAAGCATAGAGAATGAGCCCCTACTTCTTAATTGACCAAGGAGAGCAGGAACCATCATGTCCTGTGAAGCAGTTGGGGAAAATGGTGAGGTAGTAGGCATGTGTCTGTCAAATCCCAGCCTACAGAGCTGGGCTGGCTGAATGACAGATATATGCCAAGCCTCAAATAGGACATTACAAATTATGTCTATTTTTTTTGTTCAAGAAGAGAGCAAGGACAGGTGCATTTTTAAAGAAATGTCTGATCGTTTCTCCATGGACAGGATCACAATCAATTCGTTATTTGAACACAACACAAGAATACAGGCTGGTGAATTTATCTACCACTTACCCTAAACGAAAATATAAAATGCAAAGTTTTATTGTTTCTCTATAAACAAAAGTGAAATTCTGACTCCTTTATCCCATAAACAAACACACACAAGTGTCATGGTAAATCTTTGCTGTCAGGTGATAAAACATCTTACAAAGGTCATGTCAGGGTAAGGTCAGCTTCTACTGCTCTTGACTGATTTGTTGATTACTTTGGGTTTGAGTCTGCATACTTATTTGATCTTTTATGTTTTAATTTGCAAGGAGTCCCAAGTTATATTGCTTACAGTTCATAAAGGTAGGCATGAAAAAAATCCTTCAAGTGTCTACTCTCTTAACATACAGATGCTCCTTTCTGAAGATGTCAGAAATACAGATATCTCTGGATGATCCCAATTCTTCATAGCAAACAAAGTAAATCTCCATTTTATTTATCTCTGAGCTGACACTCAGGTCAAGCTGAGGATTTTGCTTCTAACTTTCCAAAACAATCCCTCTCATAGCCAAATTTGGAGATGTTTCCCAAGGGTATTCCCACTGATTGTAACAGAACTATCTAGTAAGTGCTGAAAACTATGAGTAGAGGTGTAGGAGACTGAGATACAGAGAAAGAAGGAAAAGGTCTGCCCTGAATTTCCAAACAGAGCGGTGAGCTCACAGCTGCTGAACTTCTGAGATCCTGACAGTATACCACATGCAGCACAGCATAGACAGAAGTGCTGGAGGCAGAAGTGAATAGATCTTACCTAGAAATAAAAACAGAAGGAAAGATTGCAATCACCATGGATGCAATAACAGAAAAAAAAATATATATATGCATCGGTGGTCTTTAATTGAATTCAAAAGAGAAATTACATGGAGAGTTACAGCTGTTCAGCCTTACTATGTGGGTATACTTGCCCCCAAACTTGTTATGACTTTCCAGGTTTCCAAAAAGGGGTAAATTGTAACTACCTGGAGCTCCCCTCTGCTCCTTCACTGGCTCTGTTTTGCTTCCCCATTTTGCCTTAGAGCTTGGCAACATATAATCTTGTAATTCCACCTGTAGTTCCTGAGCTGTTGGTGCAGAGCATCCTGTATGACATTCCCTGGCAATATCCCCAGAATTCAGCTTTAATATTCATTCCGGCTTGCCACAAGGCTTCTGTTTCTGAAGCTTCCTGCTTCAGTGTCTACCAGACAAAGAAATAAATTGGAGACAGAAGAATGGTTAGATAAGAATGGTGGTTTTCTGCTAAGCAAAACTCACCATAATTCCCATAATTCCCATGAAAACTTCGGCCACAAAAGTTCTGATGTTGATATTGCACTGATATCATTTAAGGAAAAGAACCTACAGGACAAAAGGAACTCCCATGTTACATTGAAGATGTTGATATTTAATTGAGCTTTACCGTATGACTTATTATAATAGCACTTAGGGTATTTCTACATTGCACCCCATCATGCCATGAAGAGATACCCCAGCGATATATACAAAGGCCCTACTGAGAAACTAATTAGTCAAGGCAAAGCCCTGTGTTAATTCTACTCTTCTGCTTCTCGTGTTGCATCAGCTCTTTCAGAAAGACAAATAAAAGGTAGGCTGAGATGAAATAACTGGCCTGGGGATACAGAGGGTGGGATTCATCTCACCTGATTTTAGAAATCAACAATGTAGACATTTAAAACCAAGCTAGCTCCTGGGGCTCCATGTGTAGTCACTGGAGACAAATATGCCCTTTTAGGGTGCCAATCATCTGCCCTATTTCAGGCATCTAATTTAGGAGACAATTAATTGCCCCCTGGATTCTATTGACTAGGTCTTCACTGACCATCAACTGAGCCAGAAGCCAGATGCAGATGTCTTCAGCACAGACATCTACATTTAGTCAATATATTTCCACCTGAAAAGTCTGCGGCAAATTTGGGAACAGCGTATTTCCTTTACTTCCAAACCTGTAAACTATTTTGTAGATCATAGCACCAATTTGCTGCCTCTCCTAGTAGCAGAGACACTTGCAATTATGCTGTATGACATTTAGAGATTGTTCAATTATCATATAAATTAAAGTTTATTTAATGGACTACTCAAGTAACTGAATACTTGGCTGGTATTAAAAAACTAACATATTAAAAATAGGAAACATAATTTTCATATAATTAAAATCCATTCTAGGATCCATTCGGTTGCATCCTTACTTGTCAACAACCCAGTGGATTAATACTTTAAAATTTTGTTTCAGCTGAACAAAACAGAGATGCAGTCATGCAGTTATAGTGTCAGGGTAGGGCTTGTCAAAAAGGAGCACTGGGGCAAAAGCACACAGCATCATGTAATATTGCCCAGTCATGAACAGTGCAAAGAGAAACATGTGTCTGTGTACAGTAGGATATCTATTTCCACTGTGTGTGAATAAGTATTAAAACTCAGAAAGCATGGACAATGTTATGTGAATAAGGACTACACGGTGAATGAAAACGTGTCTGTGGTTTACCAGCTTCAATTTGCTGCAGAAAATGGAAGGTACCAAATAGAAGATAAAGGAAGAACATTGCAGAAAGTACAGCACTTCATTGCTAAATACACTGAGGAGAGGCTTGGCTGCAGATTTGGGCAAATAAATTGGTTGTCTACCAGCTCAGTGTTTTCATGTCAGCTGAGTGTCTTTGTTCCAAGCAGAGTCAGCTGAGACCTTGTCAATGCAAAGGCAGAGCACAGCAGAGTGTTGGGCCCATCAGCTGGAGGCGTCTCCTGTGGAGGGTGAATGAGCAGCTCCCTGGGCCCTGCTGACAATGCTGTGATGCCTAACCCAGATGTAAAGTCTCGCAATACAGACTTCTGCCTTTAGCTGTACAAAGCTCAGCTCAACACAGCAGCACACAAGGCAGTTATACCATCTCCCTATCTCTGCCATGGTGTTCATTTTGGACTGCAGTCAGCTGTTAATATTTTTATTCCCTGCTTTCTGGATGTGATTTGCTGTAATTCAGAAGGCTGAAGCACATGGATAGATTACTAGAATGTAGATTGTCTATTTAATACTATTGCCCCTGAGAAATTACAGGCTAAGTGTCTAAAGTTGGTCATCAAAAATTAGTGTAGGATTTTGACAGCTTTGTCTATAATTTGTCTTTTCTTCAGTTCCCCATCTGTAAAATGATGGTAATAATATGCTTAATTGCTAGGGCTGTTGTGAATATAAATTCATGATGTTTGTGAAGAACTGACAAATTACAGAAAGAAGACCATAAAAAACACATGGGGAACTCAATAACAATGTATTCAGCTGAGGTTTTAGATTGAGATTAATAGGGCCTGGAGCCATACATTGAATAAAGGAGATAAAAAGAACTATTTAATAATTATCCATACAGAGAAATAAAAATAATAGATGACCATGTAATTAAAGTCCGTGTCAAAACACATATGCACAGGAGCTGTATGAAGGTGACAAATGAAACTTCTAACATTTACAGGAATGTCAGGAAAATGAAAACAAAAAAGCACAGCTGAAAATTTGTATCTCAGGGAAGAAGGCAAAGGTGGTAAGTAAACTTACCATCATACAGACTTGTGTAAACTCTCTATAGAAACATAAAGGTGCCTAATACTCCTTCTTCCCCACCTCTGTATTTGTACTCAGCCCCATTATTGTAACTTCCTTTACTCTTTTTCTCCTCTATTCAGTTCCTTCCTTCCCTTTCTGGCTTTGATTATAAGACATTTTCTTCATCAACTATTCCACCTCCAGCTGACGGACACTTCTTGTTGCCTACAAGACTGTGCCCATGGAACAGCTTCAAGTACTAGCAGGTCCTTGTTGGAATCCAGATTTATGTAAGAAATCACTTTTTTCTTCACTTTTCCTTTTTGTATTACTTTCAGGGTTACTTTACCCTAGCGTACTCTCTGGTTTGATGCAGAACTGGAGAGGAGATGTGGGTTGAGAAGGAGCATCCATGGGGTGGGAAGGAGCATGATTGAGGGAGGGGACACAGGGAGAAGGCAGACCAGGAGCTATGTAAGCCATCAGGGAGAGAAAAGCCAACTAAAAAGCCCTGTAACCAGATGACCCTTCAATCAAAGTCTATCTATTAAAAAGCCTGTGAGAAAGACAAGTGGTTCATGCAGAAAGCAGTTTGCATTTTAATCTTCTTTTCTTTCCCAAATGCAGCATGAAAGTGCTATCCTCAGCGATAAAAGGTCCCCTGAGACTCCACCTCGCTTTCCAACCCTTGAGTACTGACTTCCCCTGGTGTGAAGGAAGGTTGAAGTGCCAGCTGTTAGAAGAAATAATTATTACAGCACTTCCTGACAGCACTTCAGATTCCAAAGAGGAGGAGTAGAAGTTGCCTGATTCCACACTTTTTTTGTTGTTTAATTTGATTTTGCTTTTTTTTTTTTTCCCTTACTCCTTTACAGCCTTTGTCCGTAGTCTGTGAATGAGCTTTTACCCTGAGGATTCAACATGTTGCTAAGGGCTATTCATTACAGTAAGCACATTTCTCTAAGTCATATTCACAGTGTCATTTCAAAAGAGGCATAGGCTAACCCTTTTCCATTACAGACACGGAAATTCTCTCACAATTAAATCCAGTCCACACCTTCTAAACATCTAAAATTACGTGGGTGACTAGGAACTGTTGAGAAATGTGTCTGCACTCAAGATTACCAAATACAAAAGCAATAACAGGAACGTGCTTTGCCATTGTTCACCGCCTGCTTGTAGCTCACGGTTAATTGCAGGGATAGGAACCATCATTTACTACTCTGGCTGTGCACAATTCATTCCTACACATCAGCCCTTTCCTTGCCCTTATGTCAATTGTCACTGGCACTGTGGCAGCTATCTCTGTGTGGGTATCCACACATGCTGATATCCTGCTTTGTACTCTGCAGTTGCAGTTCCAGACAGACCAGTGCTGATCATCTCTGAAATAACAGCTATGTGCACTGGTTTTACAATGGGCTGAAAACAGCAGAATTAACAAACCTGCTTCAATTACTTTCTATTATCCTTCCAAGACCTGATTAAAACCTATTTGAATGATGCTGTATTTTCTCCCGTTGTTGCTTCATTTCATTTTGTAAAATGTTGGCACTGAGAGTAAAAATATAATTAAACTATGGCACAGAAGCTGATAGCCTTGATCCCACCTAGCTTAGTAAAGAAGACAAAACAGGCACATTTAATCCACTGTTTGTTCAGTTACAATGTGCTAGTTTTAAACTGTGCACATTCCACTGACTGAATGAATATATGAGGAATGCCAAAACTTAACGTATGAGTTACAATTATTGCCATACAAAGGCTGTTATAGTGCACACCAAAAATCTCAAAACAATGAGGTCACGTCACCATAAAACATAATGCATGGCTAAATCACAATGCAAGAAGACTTTTGAAATACTGTATTCTTACGTGCACAGCCTGTGGCCTGTGATTCAGTAGAGCTTATTCATATGCATTCGTAGAAAAAGAGATTTCCCCTCTCCAGATTTCCCCCGTCACACACTTCTGAATCTCTTTTCCCTCTTCACAGCATCTCCCCCTGCTTCTGCTGCCCTCTGCCTTTGCCTCTGCTTCCCTGCATATTGCATGAAGGACTATTGGAGCACATATATCTGCCTGAGGATTTATTTGCATAGACATTCAGCTCATCTGATATGCAAGTTTTACCCATGGAAATATCTTATTCATTCGGTGCACAAACACACAGAGACACACACAGAGCCAGGTGTGGTAATGTCAATATTCAGCATTTTTTATCCTCAAAATGCCCTACAAATGTTAACTAATTAATCCTCAGAACACATCTTTGAGTTATTCATGCTTATCCCAATTTCCTAGGCAAAGACAGGGAAACATAGAGATTAGGTGACTGTAAGAGCTTCCATTAGAGTCAGGGGCAGGAAACCAAAACTCTCATCAGCTTTAATGGAACTTGAATCAGTGAATGAAGTGATTTGTCTAATACCACCAGAATACCATGACTAGAGCAAAGTTACCCATATCTGCAAATTTCTGGGACTGAGTCTGATCTTTTGGTCGGCCCTGAATCGGTCGGGCAGTTGAGACAGATGATCAGGGTAAGTCTCATCCAGATGAAAATATTCTATTCTATTCTATTCTATTCTATTCTATTCTATTCTATTCTATTCTATTCTATTCTATTCTATTCTATTCTATTCTATTCTATTCTATTGTCTTTGGGTTGGTTTGTGCCTGGGTCAGAAACAGAGCAGTGTAATAGTAGCATTGGTGCCTGAGGGATTTGGCTCCTGCCAGGCATGCTTACGTTTGCACTGCACAGTTTCTGCAGCATTTCTTTGCATCTCTTTCCCTGCAGAACACAGCAGGACAAAAAAATGATGGCAGGTGAGACAAGGTGGCTCTTCACTTGTGACAGGGCACTGGGCCACATGACCTGTCTCCACGGACAGCTGTGGCGTGACATGATTTACGCTGCAGGGAGAGGTCAAAGTGTTGCAGCCCCACTGGCCTCCTTACAAACAGCCCCCACCCCCTGATGCTCTCTCAGTATGACAGCTGAGCAAAATGAAGGCTATTTCTGATTTACAACTGCAACCTGCAATGAATTATACTTGGGTGGTTTATTAATATGAAGCACGTTAGCAAGAGTATATTGTCTGCCTGACACAGATGGAAAAACTAACTCTATCGATGACTGTAATCCATTCATTGTTTTATGAATCCAGCATCCTCTAGAGAGCACCACAAAACCCCACTCAATGTCTCTGAATACTACATTTTACATTTAGATTTTCTGGCTTAAAGAAAAGATGAGTAAAATCACAAGCAGGCATAGCATTCCCCACTGACTAGTGCATTTATGAAGTCTTTTGTGATGTTATTACAGCAAGCATATGAAATACAATGTACATGAAACTAGAAATAAGGAAATAAATATGTCTGTATTTTTTAAAGGAACAAGAGGCTGATATTTCTTTACTATGAGAGTGGTGAGGCACAGGATCATGTTGCCCAGGGAAGCTGTGAATGCCCCATCCCTGGAAGTGTTCAAGTTGGATGGAGCTTTGAGCAACTGGTCTGGTGGAAGGTGTTTCTGACCACAACAGGGGCATTGGAATATCCAGGTTTATATCCCACACTTTGGATTCAGAAGGTTGTGTTGTTTTCTGCCTATGAAAATGTGAACCTGAAAAAACACATGAAAATGTCTCCTTGAGAGGTCTGGCATAGGAAAGGTTTTTTGAGGCTTTTGGTCAGGGGCCCTTGTGTAACCAGTCACACAGCTCCAGGAAATCACTGGGGTTTGGGCCCAGCCTACGGCATTAGGAATAAATGCATATGGAAGTGTGTCCAGAGGGATTTTGAATTGTCTAGGGAGCTTATCAGAATGGTTGTAAAAGGTGGATCCAAATGGCAGGCCAGCTGGATTGTGTCATTCCTGACCAGGAGTTTTCCCCACGCCCTCAGGCTGTACAAATGGTAGAAGCAATCCTCTGGGTCTATCTGATAGACAGATAGTCCTTTGGGTCTGTCTGAAAACAAATGTGACAGGATGGACTGAAGTGTCCCACTTTACACTGCTGGACTAGTCTTCCTACAGTATTTCTCATGTATAAACCTCTACCATATGCCAGTGTATTCCTGCATGTCAGAAGAACCTCATCAAATGTGCACAAATGGATTTGGACCATTTCTTTCTTCTCTCAGAGGGTGTTTTACACTTAAACCCTGTAAAACTGCACAAGGTTGAGCTTTCAAAGCATATATTTCACAAGATATTCACAACTGGTTGCTGCTCATGTGATTGAAATGTGCCATGGTTTTAACCAAACCTTACTCACAAGAAAATTTGTCTCAAAACAAACCAAGTGTCACCATGGAGCTTGTTCGTGGAGCCTTTCTCCTCATACCTTACTATGGCATTGTCGCACCAAGGTCTCATGGGGCACGACTGCTGCTGGTCTAAGGCTAAGCCATTCTTCATGTTTTCCCTCCCCTGATTGAAGTTCAGGAGTGACCTGATAAGACACGTGCCCATAACAGTCCACAGGCACACAACATCCGCATCATATATAAGAGAGCCAGTCCAAATCCTCCAACACCATTCCAAGGATGACTTCTGCACCAAACATCTCAGAGCGGTCACTTACTAGGAGATTTACTCCTACAAATGGCCATCCTGAATCCTGTAAATCCCTTTTTGCCCACAGGTATAATCCTAATTACTTACCTCAGATGTAATAGGACTTACTTTACTGTGTGTGAAGAAAGATTTGTGAAGGATAGATAGGAATTCATAACATTATTTTTAAAATAAAACATGAATCAAGCTTTGTTTTCATACTTTTATTCAGTCCAATCTGACACTGAAGTCAGAGCATTATTTTGTGGAAACATGTACTGTAAGCTCTAAGTCCTTTAAAAACCTCACTAATTGCAGCAGAAATTTTGCTAGAATGGAGACAATAGGGTTTGCATGTTGCAGGTGATTCAATATTATGCAAAAGATGTTTATATTTCCTGAAGCAAAATACTCATCACTTATATTAGTTAATAGGAGAACAATCAGCTAATTTGCAAGATTTCACTGTACTCTGAAAAAAAAAATGCATCCTTATTCAGAAATTGCTAATATTGTCTCTCCTTGAGCATGAGAATGGTGTCTCTCTTGAACAGTAACATGATTCTGATAGTCCAAGGTTTTGAGATTTTTACAGTCTTTTAGTATTTATCCTTTCAGCTCTTACTCTCCTTCAAGGTAGTTTATAAACGAGGTATAAATCTCAGTCACATGACCAAGATATTGCAGCTGAACAATTCAATATGCGTTATCTGAGACATGGTGACTGTCCTTGTGCTATCTCAGCCTATAGCAAATGCAAGGCTATACTATTTATCTTAAAATTCCTGCATTGTAAGTGAAGCCAAGCTGAATTTGCTGTGGACTACAAGTACGAGCAAAGGCAACTGCTAGGGGTCATCTGATGCAAAGGAAGTCATACAGCTTAAGTGGATTGACTGGGCATCTGAGCCTTCCAGAAAGGATGGAGTGACTTGCATAAAATTGCACAGAAAATCTGTGAAAGGGACAGGGAATCCTGCCTCATGCTAAAATCAGTAGATAACTTTCCTCCTCTGCACATGTCAGACCACGTAGACAGCAGATGATAGTCCTAAAAGAACTATCACTCCAAGAAAAATACATTTTTTAAAGGATGGCAAATGTATGAATGACTTTGCTTTGACAACCTAACACCATGCTCCAAACAGTGAGAAGAACAGCCTTTGCACACAACTCCTCTGAACAGTATTTTCTTTCTTTTTTTTCTTTTTTTTTTTTTTTTTTTTTTTTTTTACTTACAGTTGACTGAACTAACATCTTTTATCATGGTCTGCAAAGAAAAGCTGTAAAAAAATTAAATTGGAAAAGCTAAATTATTTATACAATTTCATGTGCTGGATGTTTTGGTACAGTTGAGCCCTGCTTCTTCCTAATAGCATAAGACTATTAGGAATTGTAATACTCCTCAGGGGATGTAAGATTTATCAACCCTTGCAGAACGGGATGGAAGCCAAGGCAGGAGATTAAGGGATACTAGTTAAATTAATCAACCTTCACTCCGTATATTGGCCAGGAGAATGCAGTAAGTTGTTATTCATACATTTTACACAGTAGGAGCACAATTTGACCACAACCATATGTTGAATTTAATATTAAACGTTGGATCTTTCCAAAAACAACTCCATAAAAATGTCAATATTTCTCTTTTTTTAGATGAATGACTCTATTCATTTTTAAAAGGCATTTACACACACATACAAAATGAAAAAGTGCTTTTCTATACCAGTTTTGAAAACAACCTTCCATTTTAATCCTGGTTCAGGACCCTATCATGCTTGTTTATGAGTCAAAGTCTAAAGCGAGGATTAATGGAGAAGATGGAAAAGTTACAAATACTCTTTTTTTTTTAGTCCTCTCTTTTTAAGTACAAAAGAGTCAAGAAGATATTTTCCCTGTCAAATTGAAAACCTTGGAATATTATCTTTTGCTTTATACACAATGCTGAAGTTTAAGTTTCTTGAAATGGATGCACACTGTTATTTCTCTCTCTATACAAAACGAAAAACATCATTACGTGAGCAATATTTGGAACACATTACACCTCTGGACTGGTAGTTTCTCAAAGCCCAGAAACTGGTTAAAGAATTATGACATCAAAACTTTGTAGATCATCAAATTAAACCATCTTTAATCCTGAGCAGGTGGAACTGGTAAAGAGCATCACTGTGTTACATTTAACACCCCTCCCACAGAAGGAGGTGAATGGATCACATGCTCTGCATTGCAGTCAGTACCAAGGCCAGTCCCTAAGAACATGTTTCTAACCAAGTGGCTCTGGCTGGCCTGTGGCTTGTACTATAAGGTGTGTAATGTCTGCTGGACCAAAGGGCACCTTTACACAGTGCTGCACTCCCCCTTAGTGTCAGGTTTGTACAGCCTGATATGAGTCAGTTCCTGTGCTCTCCTCATTCCTGAACACCAATATGACAACCTGGGCCGTCGCCATCAGGTCCTCAAGGCCAAGCATGTGGTTGCTTAACTAGGTGCCATGGCTGAGTTCCCAGCTCTGAGCCAACTAAGGGCGTGAACACCAAAAAAATGTATTGTGGCAGAAAGTTCCTTGGCAGCAAAGGCAACGTGCCTTGTATATTCTTTGCTCTGTTTGCCAAAAGGCCCAATTCAGAAATTAATTTAAGCATGTGTCTACCATAAAGAATAAATATAAACATGCTTTCTAAGTTATACATACTTAAGGCTGTGAATCATTGCAGAAAAACAGAATTTCAAAAATTCTTCATAGTAACTCTGACACAAGGACAACCAACAAAGTAAAAAAAAATAATCAAAAAACAGTTGACAGTTCATATATTTACTTCTTATTAGTAGATGAAATGAGGGAAAATTAAACATTGTTTCAGAAATATGTATTTTTCTATGCACTCTAGCACTGGTTTACACTAAATGGCTGCAATTTTTCAAGGCAACAAGTGGGGTAAAACTGTGAAATAATAAATATATGGAAATTAATTGTTGAGGTATGTGAGGATACGGGAGAAAGAGAAACCATTTGTAGTCTCCGCAAAAAATGCAGTACATGCAATATGTCACACAAAAAAGGGACTGCTATATGCCACGGAAATTCACACCTATTAGCTGAGTGTGGAAGTGGCCTCTCAATAATAACTCTGTTCATTTTTTAACTGAAAGGGATCAAAAATGTGGCTCCATAGAAAAAATTTAACATCCAATTAATAGCAATACTTCCTATGACTATATAAAATCTTCCTCTGAAAAGCAGAGAAAAAAAATCTTCCAGTGAGTAGATAACAGTGTTTGCAATGGCAAAATAAGTCAATTGAAAGTGTAATGACTTCTATACAATGTCAACAAAAGCATTTGGTTCACACACTCGTATAATGCATAAGCCATTCATCTGACATTGTACCCAGTTGCTGTTATAATTTTTATGAGTAAGGACCTGTAAAAATTCTTTTTTTTTTACTCTGTTATGCTTTCAGAGTTGTTTGTTGTGAGTGAAACCCTTTCCAATGCTCATTTATTATAAGTCAAAGACAGTAACACTAACATTAAACCAAGCAACCTTACTGCTTTCCAGTTTTTCTTCGGTATGTGCTCTGCATTCATCTGCACTTTCACAGGCCATCTGATCTGAAAGGGGGTTACATAATCTTCTCTTGGAGGTACATCAATTCTGCCTGAAATAAAGCATGTGATTCTACAGTCCACAGGCATTATATTATAGCAACAGCTAGGAAAACTAGTCATAAACATTCCTTTCACTATGATTCAAAAAGCCACTCACTGGAACTTACGGATTTGAAGACCAGTGATGACTTTTCCATCAATTGACCTGGTGTTCTGTGTTACACAGATCATAGAGTTCATGCAGTTATCTTGGTATTGAATCCAATGGACCCTTTTCTCTGGCCAAGGCCAAATGAAGCTTTGACATAAAGAAGGAGCCTCTACTGATCCAAGGTATTACTGGACTAATGGAACTACTACACATTTAATTCTCCTCTTTCCCTCCTTCACTTTGCCCCTTTCCCAGTAAAACCTGTGACTGATATTTTATGTAAACTTTCAGGCAATAAAATTCTTCTTAGGACAACTTTTCCAGAGGAGGAGAAGGAAGCAAACTGTTGGTGCATATTCACTCAGAGCTCAGACAGACTGAAAGCACAGTGTAGCAGAGGAATAAAGATGCAGCATTTAGGAAATGTAAGGTGAACTCATACAACTGAGCATCATGAAAATAAATTCCCAATACAAACACAATACACACAGTTAAGACAGGAAATAGCTTGCAAGGAATCCACAAGCCGCAGCATGTTTGTATAAACCAGTCAGCTAATGTCTAGTTTTGCCAGCTGTATTCACTCTAAGCATAAATTTACCCCAGAGAAGTCCCAGATTAAAAAAAATGAAGTTTGTATACAAACGATTTTTAAAAAAAAACTAAAGCAGACATTTTTTGATAAGTTGTTTATTGAGAACAGCTTACTCTTCTCTATGTGTGCCTGTACACAAAATGCAAAAAAAATTACATTCAGAAATCTTTTAATGAGAAATAGATACATCAAAACCAAAGAAAGATGCATTCCAAGACTTGTTTATCCACTGAGAAACCCTGGTCGAGAACATCAGTTTATGTGTACCAGCGTCCCAGTGGCCATTCCCGGCTTGTAAGCTCCTTATCCACACAAACGGGTATGACAGGTCTACCTGTCCAATGGATGATACCTTGAGAAAGCATTTCAGCCACTTTTACCCTCTCAGCTTCATAAGCATCAAAAACTAGAACTGGTGAGATCGGATTAAGTCACAAAATTCAATACTTTCCAAAAAAATGTGCAGATATGTTTTCTGGCTTACTTGTAAAAGATTTCTATATCAAAGTGGTAATTTAGTTGTCCAAAGGTTAAAGACACCAGAAAAATGCTCAATCATTTAAGAGCACAAGTTTAATTTGTGACTCAGGTGTCTGAGCTGTATCTTTGTCTTGTAAAGGTCATCTTTTCTTTCCCCAACTTCCCATCATAAAGGCAGTGGTACTTATACAGGTTATACTGCTGAGAAGCTTACTGGTCTGATTCATCATAACCCCTTCTTTCTGTATCAAAATTAGAGGAAATTGAAAAATTTTAAACTGATTTTCCATTCTACTCTTTAACAAAACCTTAAATGTCAGAGAGAAAAACATCTCTATGGAAGAAATATAGTACATGCCTATCAATGCATCTTTTTTTCCTAGATTTCTTAGGACTTCATTAATTTCCCAAGCTCATTTCTTACAGTTTATTAATCCAGTGTTGCTAAATCTTCTTTCCTTGTGATTTTTTATTACCTCTTTTATATTCATAATATGAATTTTCCCTGTGGACAATCAAAATTCACATTATTTATATTTGCCAGACTCCTTCTTTTTCTACAGATATGCCATGCCTGGGTGCTGATTGGGCCTGGGAAGAAGCAGTGCTGTTTTCTGTGTGCATATGGTATTACTGATTTCTCCTAATCACTGACCTATGGGCTGTTATCCAAAAGATCAGCAACATGAAAAGGGTTCTGCTGTGCTGGTAAGGCTATCAAGAGAAGTTAGGCATCTAATCTGCAGAGATGCTTCTGTAAATCTTGTTTGTCAACTTCTGCCTTCTAAGGTACTTCAATAGCTACATAAATCTTGCCTTTGATCTAGAGCTCTTCCTTCATATTGTATTACAGCAGCACCTACTCACCCATGCTCGAGACACCATACTCATTCAGTAAGAGACTTCTCCCATTCTGAATAGCTTGAAAGATCTTTTCTATCTGTGTGAAGAAGGGGGAAAAAAATATAAAAAAAAAATAAAAAAAGAACTGGGAATAGCTCAGAAAGAAGAACATGGATGACAGAATTATGAAATAGCATCTGAAAGAAGAATCACCAAATACATGCTTTTTCCTGTAAAAGAAATCAATTAAGGAATTTCCCCAAAGGAAAGTGATCTACAAAATCACAAATTAAATGTAGAGGATAAACAGAGAATGATCAGTCAGTGTTCACTGTTGCAGTACAATGACATCAAATCAAACTAGCAGATCGCAGATTGAAATCAAACAAAACAACTCATTCTCACACAAAGGGAAGGTAAGATACAGACCTCCATTCTGCAAGACACTGAGGGGGGATCCAAAGGTTTTTCAAGCTTCACACTGACAGGAGACATCTATCAGGGAGTGACTGAATACTAAGTGTTTCTGGTTTGGGCAGCCCCTGAACTTGAAATTGCTGGAACTGAAGAGAGAATTCTTGGCAAGTCCTGCTATGTTTGTCCTCTCCTTAAACTCGTCTGCAGACTCCTTCTTATTGTCAGAGAAAGATATTGAACTAAATAAACCTTTAAAATGACCCAGAAAAGACTTTTTATGTTCTTATGTTACATTAAATAAGCAAATCAAGGACATTAAGCAAATTTGAATCAGTCTGCGTCATAGGTCAACAAAAGCACTGGAATCAAGACCTCCATAATGGTTGTGCTTCATCAGCAGTTGCATCAAGACTTCCATAATGACTGTGTTTCATCAACAGCTGCATCTGTTCTAGTAAATAAGAGCAACCAGAGAATGTTCTTTGGTCCTGTAGCCAAGTGGCATGACAAGGCCATTGTCCATATAGCTGAACTTTTTTACCTGCTGAAACAGATACCACATACAGATTGGCCACTGGGAATGTTCCTTGCCAATTCTTGTGAATGATCATAAAACTAGGAAAAGTCTGGTCTTTTTTCTCCATTACTAGGACCTAACCAGGAAAGAAAAAAAAGGTGTTCTCTTCATGAGGTACCTTTCTAACCTGTAGGCTCTGAAAATTTAGGTGTTTCTACACCCAGGAATTTTTTTTGTTGCTGGATAAACCAAGTCTCCTATTTAGAAAATGCTTGATCTGACTCATATAATTGGCCTTGGATTGACCTCGAACTGTGTTCATAGTGATAATTAATCAGTGTCAGTCAGTAATAATGCCCAGTTCCATCTTTTGTAGTTGTGGTTACTTCTATTACTCAGAAGCACTCAGAAGATATATTAATATTTTCAGTGTCATTTGGAATCCTTGTATATACACAGAGATGACAAAATGCTGTTCTAATGCCACTGTAGATCTCCAGGTTCTGGAATTAATATCTTGCTACAGTAACTTGTATGTGAGTTCTCAGAGAGCTGAAAAACTGTGAAGGATAGTGGTTCTGTAAAAGTTCTGCCTCTTTTGCAAGACTAGATTATGATAACTTCTATTATCCAGTTGAAGGAGGGGAGATAAAGAGTCAACTTTTTGTTTTCCTTCTGAAAAAAAAAAAAAAAACACAAAAAAATCAGCAGCTGTAGTGAACGAAGAAATATGGTTGTTATCTCTCTCAGCTGTAGACATCCACTAGTGTTATTTGATATTCCTGACATCAGGAACATACTGTTTAAAAAATGGAAAAAAACAATGGGAATTACTCCATTCTCTCCATATTTTCTGCTTCCCAATCAAAGAAAAGTACTTGAAAAGCGTGAACGTTATGTTTAAAAATAGTTCTGCTGAAATATGCCCAGAGATCAGAAGAAACTTCCATATTTGGAAGAGCCTACAGCATGTTCTGCCAAACTATTTGGCTTTTCTTTAGGTCAAGGCAACCGTGGGCTTTGCTGCTGTTCCCATAATGTGCTATAGACAGAGTAAAAGTGCTCTCCTGTTATTTCCAGTTTACAGTACAGTTTGTGCTGGCTGGTATGGGACATGCTTTTGCAGCCAGTCCTGCTTCAAAAACCTCAGTAACTACAAATGCATGTTCACCCATGCTGTACTTGTATTTCCCGTGGGTAGCCATGGAGTGCAGGCAGAATTTTGTCCTTGAAGCCTACAGGATTTCTCTTCATTTTTCTCACTGTGTCCCCTCCCCACATCCATTCAAAAATACTCTTTTTCATTTTTTTCAGAATTTCTTTCTAGAAAACTTGGTAGGAACCAGTGTAAAAATTACATTGCATCTATCTAGTTCTTTTCCTTCTCTTCATTTTTTTTCTTATGAAAATACTTGATTACATTATTATTTTAATATCCTTTTTGCTACCAAATATTTTATTTCAGGACCATTTCTGCTACCAGTAATCATAGGGAGTAAAAGCTCCATTGATCTTTAATTGGATCAGCTAACAGACTGGGATTTAGCTAAATTTTTGCCTACTGACACTTCTTTGCATGTCTAAAGAATGAAGTACAGTTGTAAATATTGTGATGCATCACTATGTGAATTAATTCAAGCATGACATTATATTCCCCTTGCTCTACTCTTTGGGTAGTTAATTACATATTGGTATAGTACATTTTTTTTTCTATTTTTTGCCTTGTTTAACTTTACTGTTTCTCCTGACACTGCCTTTCATGTTCTAAAGACAATTGCTACCTAAGCTGGAGGGCTGGAGCCATTACACATCTTTCATTTCATTGTGTTAGCTAAGTATTTAAATCTTGCTCTGTTAGCATACAATTCCCAGGCCTTCAAAAAGCAAATCTGATTGCAGTGTTACTTCTTCTCTCCTGTTCTGTTCCAGCAAAATGGTCCCCTCTTCCTAAATCAGGGACTGTTTCTTGAGTAGTCCTGGCAATAGGTATGTGTCATTTATTATCTCAGCATTTATTATTGCTCAGGTTGCTCAGCTGCCCTCCCAAACTACCTCAAAGGCAGCATGAAGTGCCTTCATCTCTTGTCCCCAAAGGGTTGTTGGTTTGTAAATTTTATTCAGTGTACAAAACTATATATTGCAAAAAAACGGAATGGGTAGAGCAGTAAGCAACAGTTAACATCCAAAACCAATTCCTCAGTGCTCACTATAGCTTGAGCCAGAATATTTGATAAGTAAATAATAGCAAACAGCCAAAGACTCCTATTTCTGATCTAATTCTATTTTAAGTCCCGTTCTTTGCCACCCTCAGGCCCATGCCTGAGGTGCTGCCTGTGCTCTTGGGACCCTTTGGTCAAGGCAGCTGAAATACAAAAGAAGCTGAGGCTCAGCCCTACACTGAAGGACTCTGATGAGCTCACAGTGTCTCATAAAGTTCAGGATAAAGAGTTAAAGATTTGCTTTCAAGCTGGAAAAATGCTTCCAGTAAATCCTATGACTGAGTTTATAGGGACTTTGTTTTGTGGGCAAAATCAAAGTTAGGAAATAAAATTTGCTTCAAGGATTAAGCCTCTAATCCTTGACTCTCTTTTGGCCCGTAAAGTGTTTGATGGATAGTGTAAGCCTCCATCAAAGTCTGTGTCACAGCACTGACTTCCCTGGTCCCCAGAACAAAGGAAACTAGAAAACTCCACATGCTGCTTGGAACCATGGCCCCAGGTAAATCAGTAAGGCCAAAATACAGCTTCAGGAATGCTCATATTTTGCATAAAAATTTACTAGTTGATAAGTGCTGAAGAAGCACCAAGGGCTTAATCAATAATGTGGAATATCTCCAGTGCCAACCTCTGTTTCAACAAACAGAAACTCAGTGCAGACTATCACAAGACTTACCAGTGAACCTTCCTTCACTAACCTACTGAGTATGCACAGAATCTCTGAATTCATTTTTCTGGGGAAGTGGTATTCATTTACAATAAACCTGAGCCCTGTGCAGCTGTCAGTACAAATGCTGGATTTCTCTCAGATAGATTTTATATTCCTGTAACTAGAGAAAAGTCAACTGGGGTGAGGTTTCAGTGGGGGGAAAAATTATAAGTACTTGGTATAATGACTTTGGGTTAGCTCTGACTTGATGACTGATGACAATTCAAATGTAAGAAAATAATGTAACGTCTTATCTGTCAAGAGAAATGAATTGCTTTTAAAATCTTAGGTAAACCATGTGTTTCACTGAATAAAATCAGGTTATAGGTGAGGTTAAACTGGGACTTGGTACTATGCAATTATATGAATTTACACCAGAAATATCTGCACCTTTCTTCTGAGTTCTTGATAATTTAATTGGGGTCTTAACTGTTAAACATTCAATTTGCACTGAATTTCTGTAGACTTCTGAATTTTTATCTCTTTAGGCTCCTATGACAATCTCTCTTCACATGGAAATATAGCTTATACACAGTCCTGGAGGTGACATGAGGTGCAAGAGCAGGGTGACATATGTTTCTACTTCTGTGACAACATTCAGGTGTAGTAGCAGTACTAACAACTGAGATAATGTTGGCTCCACAGCAGTGTCTGTGGCAGCTTAGATGCACATAGTTCAAATCGGTCCCACTCTGGACTAAATTGTCTCAACTCATCTGGCGTACAGCTTTGGCTGAGAGCTCTCACAAGAACACTTGCCATGGCCTTGATGGATGGTAGCTTGTTACTTTGAAGTCATCTGACTGAACATCTGATTCTACCTCATCAGTGCCCCTTCAGCTTTCAAACCTGAAAGGGTAAATTGGAAAGTAAGGGAATGTTCTATGATTTACTGTTACTAGACCTTCATAATTGAGCCTTCTGACTCCTCTTGCTGGAGCTGATGAGCAAACACTGAGTAACTGGATGGCCTCACACCCTCTAAGTAATGACTTCTTCAGATACTCAGAAGACCAGAAAGCACTCTAGGCTGATCAGCCAGCTGGCATCTTCCTCCTGGATTAAAACCATCAGGAGTCCTTTTGTTGCAGTGAGAAACTTGTTGGTCTGTTGTCTCTATCAGTCCTTCTACCTTTACTCTTGACATAAAGTGTGTCAACAACTGTAGGTTGGCAGCTCTTTTTTGTTCCTTGTAGTACAGGCAACATTATAATAAACACCACCACTGGCAGCAGCTGAGCCGAGGAGCATAATACATAAATGTAAAACACTGCCAATTGCTATAGCTTTTGTCTAGTACTCGTGGAGTGCCACTTCCCATATTGTTTTTCATCTCTGATATAGTACATACTCTCAGTCTTTCACATCACTTTAAATGACTGTGTCCTTACTGTTCCTTTGCTTTTCTTTTCCTCCTCTTCTAAGAACTGCTGCTTTTATTTTCCTTTCTGGCTTACACTAGAGCCAGCTTAGATTTGATCACTACCAGTGCATCAGAGGAAATATATAGTACATACTGTGCTTTCATTTGGGTGGACAGGGAGCTATACATAACCCTCAGTGAGCAATAATATGACTAATGAATATGCTGTACTATGAGTTTCCTGCAAAAGAGCAGCTCACACAACCCAGCCTTTATCACATTGTTTTCGTTAGCCATTGCTCTTTATTTGCTGTCACTGAGGCTGGGAAAGACGGCTTATTTTCTCAGCATTGTGCATATGTATCTGAGCTGGAGCTGGCAGTACAACTTGTTCTTCTACATTTTCCTGCATGTTTTATAACCTGTTTTTGTTTTATAGTACTCCAGTAACTCATTCCCTCTAAAATTAAAGTGGAATGTCTATTCTGTACATGGGTTACCTTGCACATTATACTCTAAAGAAAGCATAAAGGATTATATTCAAGCTTATATATCTCTCTCCAATACACCAAAGGTCCCAGAAATCCAGTATTCTTAGCTGGCCTATTTGGAGGATGGGTTTAATTCCAAGTTGTCTGCTAGCTGGAGGCCTTTTTGGATACTCTATAAAGCATATTACTTGTTTCAGTATCACTTCTCGCTGCTTTAGGGGCAGATTTACAGGACATCCAAGAAAACTATTGCTCCCTCCTTCATCTTCACCAGTCTCTGCATTTTTAGAGGGTAAGAAAATGCCCCTATACCTGTTCAACCTCTCCTCCTGAACAATGCTTTCCATTCCTTGTCACAAAATCTGTACCTTTGTTGCTTAAGTGCTCATACTTTAGATGCTTGTACCTTAGGCATATAAATATCCACTATCAAAGATTCAAAGTCTTCCTTGTTGCAAGATGGAAACCCGTCATACTGACTTAACTTTGTTTATCCTGTTATGGCAAAGCAAGCAAGCAAGATCCCCACAGTGGCACTTCAGTATCACTTTATGCAGAAGAGAACAAGTACTTTTTTGACTGGCATTTGTGAAAATTCTTGCAGTTGGGTCCTGAGGGCCTCTTGATGTGAGAGCAGGAGGAAGAGCACAAAAAGTTCTACAGGACTATTTAGTCTTTAACACTTTCTTTTCCTCTGGGTTTATGCCCTTTTCACATTTAATCTCTACGCTGGTTACAAAGGGCATTGCAGTAGCAAAAAAGAGAGATTGACTTTCAAGGCAGGTAAATTGTAACAGGCTCTCAACAAAGATCTACAAGGGGACTCTCTAAAACACGATCATCCACTTAGATAACAAATAGATATCTTAGCAAAACAGTTCAACTGCAGGAGAACAGCCATTAGAAAGTCGGCATTTCAAATGAATGTCACATGTCATAGTGTTCATCTCTCCAAATATTTAACTGTTTCCCCTCATTGCACTTTATTAGCCTTTTTAGCAATTTCCTCAGTTATACTTTTTTTTTTCCTTTGGTGCAGAATCAGGTAATTTCAAACAAAACAATTATTAACATTTCTGTAGAATTATCTGGTTTAGACTGAGGGAATTGGGAACTACCGTACAAAACCATGAACTCGATGATTTCAGAGGTCTTTTCCAACCTAATTGATTCTGTGGTTCTGTGAAAACGTGTGGGGATGATGTATACTCAGTCCAACATTACTTCTACTGATTAAACCAATCTCTTTCAGAGTTTAAATATTTAAAAGAAGAATTCAGTGTTATTCTTGGAAAGCTTATTATTTACATAAAGGAGTAGACTACCAGAAAAAAATCAATGCTCAGGCTGTGAGAGTCATCAGCCTCTTAGATTTTGTGCTTCTCTGACTCAGAGGGATAAAAAGGCTTCATGTCATATTTTGGCTTTTTGTTGAAATCCTTGTCCAGATTGTTTGTTCCTCTAAAAAGCAACAAGAAACTCCTGCAAAGCCCTATGCCCAGCCAAGAGCTGACCCCTTGCTAGGGGACGTGCCAGTCTGCTGTACCCCTTGACACCAAAGGAGCACAGGCTTCTGCACAAGCAGTCCAGAGAAGCTGCAGCAAAATACTGCATTCTGTACCATCACAAGACAGCACTGTTGTAGTTTGTGTCACCTCACTTCTCGCCATATCCTCTTCTAGGACAGGGATAGGATTTTTTATGTATAAATAGTATTGTGTACCTAAGAGAAGGTATTTTAAAAAGTGTTATTCTCTCTCAGAATGAAAAGTCTCTTTCAGGTATTTTTGTTTAGAGACTAAAACTGGGATGATAAGAACTACAAGGTACTTTCTCATGTTATTTTAAGTCGAAAATACAAACAAAGCTCTGAAGAGATACCATCCAATACTACATGCTCTTAAAATGCATTCACTTGGTATTTCTATTTTTTTTACCCTTTTTGCCCAAATACCCTGGCTCTGTAGAGAAACAAAATAAATATTAGGTATTGTAGAGATGTGATCTCAGTATTTTGGTACTGCTTAAAACAGTGGGAGCCCCAGACTGCAATTCTTATGTAGAAATTACCCAAATAAAGCTCCCACTGAGGCCAAGTGTTTTACTGCCATTTATACAATTGTATAAAATGAGCTACATGCTTTAGAGAACAAATAAAGAAAAATCACATGGTGTCTTTATCTCCTTTCCTAGTTCATCTTACTCTCACAATTCATTGCATAAGAGAAACAGAGCATAGGAGCAGGAGAGAAAAGAAACACCATAAATGGCTATAGAAAACTCTATAAAAATAACAGCTGGATGGGGTAAAAGTTCCTTTGTTGAAGTCAGACGGTTATTTACTTTTAAGCATTTGACAAAATATTTTGCTTTTTGATTGACTAGCGGATGAATCAACTGAAGTTTTACCTAAGTGGACACTATATGAGGATTTGTGAATAAACCTGTTATAAACTATTAGATCACTGCTCTGTATTGTGGTCTTATTTTTATCAAAAGTTTTTCACTAAAATAGCACAGCTTTCATCTGAGCTCCCTTGTCAGAATGCTGTGAAGAACATTTTGGCACTGCTTGCTCCTGCCCTGCTGATTCCTCGGCCCGGTGGGCTCTGCAAGGGCATGGGGGAGCAGCAGCCCTGCCACTCTCCTTCCCACTGCCTGTATGCCTCACACCCCTCTGCTCTGGAGGTTTCTCCTCAGAAACACAACTCACTGAAAAACAATTTACGAGAGTTATTTTTGTTATTATTACTATAATTATTTTTTAAGCAAAGAAATCAACGATAATTTTTTTCTGGGTTTGTTTGTTTTGGTTTTGTTATGTTTTTTTAAACCTAGCCATTCACATTCAAAAAGCCTCTCCACAAAGAGTGGCTACAAGTGACAATCTTAAAGGGAACTTGCTTTTCAGAGGTTTTGTGATCTTTTTTCCTTCTCTTGGTGACACGAGATAAAAGCGACACTTTAGTTGACAGGATTATGTTGCAGTGAAATGGAACTATGCGTGGGAGTAAAGTGAGATCCATTGTATGAAACTCCCATTACTAATCATATAATTGGAGAGTAAAAACATTTTCAGATTAGCCTTGGCTCTAGTAAGAAAGGACAGGGATATCTAGCATGTTAATAGTAGAGCAGAAGGGGTTGAATGAAATGTGATGGGGACATAAAGAAGGGTAGCACAGACCCCTGAACTGGACAGGTAGAGGAAAGGAAGTAGAGGGTTGGAAACATGCTATGGGCTGGAGTAAAACTCTGTTGTCATGGGTGTATTTAAGTATATTTATGTATTGCTGAAGACTAGGAATACTTAGAATTTACAGAAATTATCTGAAACACCATGTTCTTCTATGAGTAGCCGGTCTCAAGTACTTTACAAAGATAATGGAAGGTAGTAAAAAAAATACAGAAAAACAAGAAAGAAAATATTTTGAGAAATGAGTAGACAGTGGATTATGAAATGGGCATATTGTTGTACCTGTGTTATAGCCTTTCATTGGCTTGGACTGAGATTTTCAATGATTGTGAGATACCAAATATTCTACCTAACCTGGCTGCAATATTTCTTTGATAATGACACGTGGCAAGCAGGTATATTACTATATTCTGCTTCAGCAACAGAAGCATTTTTCTCTCCATTCTGGTTCAGCAACTTTATGACACTGTGGAAAGGAAGACATCAGTATTTAAATACACCTTACCAACAAGAAACAAAAAAAACCCTGAAAAATGCTTCAGGGCAGGAAGTCCCTTCTGCAATATTGTTCACTGCTTATCAAAATTTTTTTGATAATGTGATGTGGAGATAGGGAAAGCTTCTCACTACTATTCATTGATGAACAAAAAGAATAATAGAACCAGATTGGTTTTGCATGACCAGACTAAAAATGGGGTTTGGTCTTCAATTAATTTTGTGTAGATGTCCCTAAGGCAAAAATATCATCTACCACAGTGAAAATGAACCAATACAATAACTAATACTCCACCTGCTGGGTATCTAAAAGTAATAGAAATACATTCAGTATGACGTGTTTCTGGTCAGCATAACTAATATCTTATGAACAGGTAGTGGAGTTTGGTGTTGATTGAAACCTAAACAAAAGGAAAAGGGGAAAAAAGTAGTAAAGTTTTCGGTTAAGGTTTTTTTGTTTCCATAAAACATTACCTGGCTGAAGATCCATTTCTAGCACAAGGTCTCTACCCACTACTGTGGAGCTCTAAATAAAAACTCCTAGTTTGGCAGTGAGATAAGAAATAGCAAAGCAAAGGTGAAAAGGGCTTTACTGGGTATTAAAGGGGCTCAAACCTAATACTGTCAGCATGACTAGAGATAAACTAATGGAAACTCTGAGGTGTTGAATCACTCTGCTGGGCCCTCTAAAGCCCTGTGTTATTCCATGTGATATCCCACTTGCCACTCTGAGACGCAGAGCTAGGTGGGTATAATCTAAATATCTTTGTTCTTATATTCTGTGTTCATATAAGAGATGTATGATGGTAATGGTGCAGTAAGAGAATCAGAGAGGAGACTGCAGTAAGAGGCACCAAGGGTAAGCCAGCAAATCTTTTCTGGACACCAGATAGTTGTTCCTCTCAATAGAGACATAGCTATGATAGGATATTGCTAAAGCCAACAATTTTTGAAGATGTGTTATTTTGTACCTGTTAGTCCAAAAAAGAAATTGAATAAGTAGCATGGAAATAACAAAGGAATTTCCAGAGGGCCTTAATTTCACATCAAACTTGTGTGCTTAGAGTTCTCACAAATACATTAGACAATTGCAAATTATCTCCCTAGCATGTCCCACATTGTGAATTCATGGCTTTGAATGCAAACATAATAAATAGCATCTCTGTAAGCAGTACTTATTGACACCTTCATAAATCATCTTATCAGAATCAAAAGACTGTATAATCCTGAGGACTAAGCCTCAGATTCTTAAATGTATTTTAAAGATTTGTGTGTGTAGTGCCTTCTTATGTTTATCACTGGTTCTTACAGTCCCTGAGAAAACTGTACTTATGACATTTTCTTATCTCTCTGACCACACTCCCTCTGCTGAGCAGGTCTTTAGCCATCATTTGCCTTGCTGAGTAGAATCAGAAATTTTCCCATTCTCAGCCTGGACATCCAACACAGCCCACACACTGAAAATTAGATTTACTGCAAAACTTCTGACTTTAGTCCAAATCTTGCAGTTCTGTCCCTTTTGGCAAAAGCCTCCTTAGAGCATAGCATTGTTTACCAAGAACAAAACTGTTTCTGAGGAAAGATATCTTCAGAGCAATGCAGCTGAGAGTTGGTTAACTAACTTTCCTCCAATAGCTTTCCTAATTGTGACACAGCTCCACTCTCTACCACTTTCAGTCCCACCTTTTCCTCTTAAGGACATGCTCAAGAAGAGCTACACTAGCTCAGCCCAAGTCAGCTGTCCTGTCTCTGAAAGTGGAGTATAACAGCTTCTTTGTTAGTACCAAAGAAGAAGAGCAAGTATGAAGTAATCTTCCCTCTGTCATGCACACCCTCTGTCAGATGTTGCATCAGACAACTGTTTCCAGTAACCAACAACAGACATATCTCAACAAATATCCCTTTTTTATTCCAAATAAATATTTTGTGCCTCTTCTGTGCTCTTTTCACTCTCATCCCTTTATTTATTTCCTTTTTTTGTTTGTTTGAAAAAAACCATGAGGCTCACAACCATTGAAGATAAAAACAAGATTCTCACAGATCTCCTTGTCTCTCTTACTGATCACTTTTCCCACAGCCTGATGTTTAATGTTTTATGTTTTCAGACAGAACAGCTCTTAATTCCCTCCATAGACTACAACTGTCTAGCAACTTTTTCTTGTAGATCATAGAAACAATTATCCACAGATGAAAATATAGAAGCTTCATGCCAACTGCATTATGAAGAAGTTTGTGATTCTGTTGTCTCTAGGTAGACAAATATTGTTTTCATTCTCCAATGCTTTCATTCCAGTAGCAATTATAGACAGTACTTTGCCTTGGAAGATGGTAATAAAAAACAAAAATATGGAGAGTTCAGTTTTAGAGGATTAGATACGATGCTGACATTCACCAGTCTGGAGCTGAAATAGCACTGAAAGAAAAAGAGAACAGAGATAAAAAGAGAGAAGACAAAAAAAAATTATCACCTCCAAATGAACTGATGAAGCCAGTCCAGGAGGACACACGAAGGCAGACAGATAATAGCATTCATCACATTTTCTAAATACATATATATAAAAGAATATGAGAGTCATCACTAAAGGTGTCTATGAACAACTTTATTGCCTTGTGTGTGTTATACACCCTTAACAAATTAAGGCTTGAACATCTGACTGTGGAGATTTTGAAAGGCACTACTAGGAAAAAAATACACCTGCTCTATCTTAGAAGACTTCACTGTCCAGAGCTAGGCTTAGGATAAGCTGATTGACTATTCTTTGCAGGGAAACCTAATAAACATTGTTTGTGTCTGCAGCCAAAAATATTTGGATGAGGGAAAATGAAGTACAGTGATGTGCAGAGCTTTGTGATACCTGCCAGGGTTCAAAAATACATCAAAATGGGGTAAAACTTGAGGAAATATAATGGAGCAATGGAGCATGATAGCATTCCCACAGGATCACTAATCTCAACCCTAGGCTGACCAAATCTCATGATAGAAAAGTTAAAGCAAAGTAGAGGTTTGCTTGTGTCATCTGCTCACCACCTTGACCTGAGGTGCTTATAAGAAGCAACTCCTTCTCTTTCAGTTTCTACAGACACACAGGGATATTTTTGTGGGTTTGGAAGACAGTGAGTTTGGGATGGGTGTTTTTTCTAAATAGGCTACAGAGGCTTGGGCATTTCAGATTACTCTGAAGACTTGTGTTCTGAAGACCCCCACAAAGTTCTGGATCATGCACATGTACACTACACCTGTTAAGTCCATGATGGCTACAGGATCCAAGTATAAAGTAATTTAAAAAATTTTGAGGCCATTCATGAGTATTCACTATGGTCCTGATCTCACTTCCACTTCACATAAGACTTTTCTAATAGCATTTAAATTATGAAATCTTCAAAACTCCATGCAAGAAGACTCCATGCTCATAAAGATATGTTTCAGGTCTCTTGAGCGGTAGCTATAATTAAAACTATTGAATAGTGATTATAGACTTGAACTATGAAAATACTGAAAGAGAATCAGCCAAAATAAAAATCTTGATTAAACTGGGACTTGACGGGGAAGAGCTCAGAGACTTCAGTAAAGCATAGCCTGTAATAAAAACCTGAAAGTCACAGATAGAGATTGCAACAGGAGAATTAACTTTTAACTTTCAGCTATCACTTAGTCTTTAGTTATCTACATTACCTTTGATTTTATTCACAGCATAAATTTAACAATCAACACAGAGTTTTGCCAACATCAGGTTGTAAAAAAATGAACCCAAGTTTGGACCAGGTGACTGTCCATTTAGGAAAAAGACCTGAACTCTGGAAATAGGACTAGAAATGTCATTGCATTGGTAGGAATTACAGTAAAGACAGGTTGTGCTTTGGCTTTTAATTTTTGGGGGCCAGGGGCAGAAAATGCAATGACATAAAAAAATGTAATGAAATGCCAGTAGTTTATTTTACTAACCAACTACAAGCTTGTTACAGATGCAGGCCACATATGGACAAATGATTAGATGGTTTGCTTCTTAGTTAATGGTCTGACTAATCGGTGACATGAAGGAGAATGACTTGAATGAAGGACTGTCTGTGCCAGAAAGCTTTTATGTGGAGACATAGTTAAACACAGCACTAATGCAAGATTGGGAAGATTAAAAAAAAAAAAAAAAAAAAAAAAAAGGCAGTCTGAATGCTTCCAAGCCAAATATCTGGTTTGTGCTGACCCAGCTTTGAACTTCCGAAAGAATGAACGAATTCTGATGAGCCAAGCTAGTTTCAGCCTTCATCTCTAAAAAATGAGTGGGATAAATAGTGATACTGATAGATCTGTAACAATTCAACAACTGCATCATTACCTGAACAGAAGTAGGGCAGGATAAGCAAAGGGGGATGAGAGATTGTTCTGTCATGGCTAATCTTGCAATTCCTTCTGAACCTGGAAGGTCATCTCTCTCTCTCATTCCAAATGGATCCTCCAGCATACTCAAATGCTTTACCACCAAATTCCTCAACACCCAAAAGGGAGGATGATATGGAAAGGCTGAATACAATGGAAAGGAATGAAACTGGTGAAATAGGCTGTGTGAAACTGGCTCTGCCTGTGGTCTCTTCACTGTGCAGCTTCTTATTTATAAGCTTACTGTAGCCCATGTGTCTGGGTCTCAGGGGATCAGATTCTGCCCTAGATGCATCCTTGACTTGCTGGATAATCCTGGTTAAATCACATTCTGTATTCTCTACACCAATTTCCCAACAGTTAAAAAAAAAAAAAAAAAAAAAAAAAAAAAAGAGAGAGAGAAAAAATAGCATTCATGCTTCTGATTTTGTTTGTAAAAGGTATTGAGGGCTTGAGCTCTCTTGTTATCAACAGTGAGAATTATTTTCCATTTAAAGAAACAACCAAGGACACGTTCCAGCTAGCTGAGAAGGCAGCATCTTGTTCTGCTGAGAGCTATAGAGGCAGTCCAGGTGCCAAGTTTTCTCTTTAAGACAAAATGTTAAAACCCCAGGGACAGAGGCTGAATTTCTTCTCTGCATGCTCAGTTCAGCATGCTACTTCTAGGCTCAGAAAACTTCATGTCCATATCTTCCAGTCAAGCCAAAAACTGCTGTGATGTGATCTAAATATAATGTGAGAAAGATAAAAAGCAGAATAGGGATTCCCACAAAAAATTTTAATTCTGTGAAACATATCAAGAAGAATATTGCAGCTACACCTTAAGTAGGGTGATGACAGGGATTTCAGTGCATCAGTTCAGTTTTGAGCTCAAATATGAAACCAATAACCGTGGGGTAAACTGAGCTTTGCCTTCCTAACATGCCCACTGAGCAGTTGCAACCTTGAGGCTGGGAGAAGAGGAGCCCTGGTAGAGTTTCCATGCAGTCTTTTGCAGATTGGGAGTTCAGGACCCCAGAAAAAACTCACCCAGAGAAAAGCAAAGATTTTCTGACCCAGTTGCCTCTGCTTCCAGAGGCAAAGCAATAGGCCTGTCTGGATATAACCAAGTCAGCCTGGGAAGCAGGATCCAAGAGCCTTGCTGTCAACTCTTTCTCTGAGCAAAGTAAACTGACTGCAGCACAACAGCAAATCTTTGCAAATGTGACAGTAGAAGGCATAATATTTTTCTTATTTCCTACACAACACAAAAATGCAGTCTTTCCAGGCTAGGATCAAGCAGAATTACAGCCTAACACATGTCAAGGTGACAAAGAGGACAAAGTGAACATGATATGGTGACATGATAACAATAGTCATGGAAAACAATGATAATAATATCTCATGCAGAAAGAGCAGTTGTCAGGGAGCTTTAAAATGCCATGCTTCCACTAATCTCTCACCTTTGATTTCAACCACAATGCAATAATATGCAGATTATGACAAAAATAATCTTGAACTTCACCTAACAACCAGTTATCAGCTCTATACTGAAAAGCAGATATGACATCCTCCTGTAAGTATAGGCATGTTAAGACAAGTACCTTTACAGATAAATTAATAAGCTAACAACTAAGTTGTTAGCAAAACAAAACTATTACCTGGATAAATATCTGAAAGTAGTGTTTCCTCAGATGTCTATCTGGACCAAATTTAATGCCCACAGATCTTTTCTGGGGTCCTAAAATAATTTAAAGAGAAAAAATAAATCAGCAAGATGGCACACTGGTACATCCCAACAGACTGATCTTTAAGATCAAGTGTTATGGCTTACAAGGCAGAATCAACAACTCCCAGATTCATGATAAAATGGACACTGTAACCACTGCAAATCATACCCACCACTCTGGCAGGGGATGAAAGAAAGGGCAGTCAGGGCATAGAATTGCAGCTGTGTTTAATTTATTTGAGTAAATTATAAGACATTATCATATGTACGTGTGTATTTCTACTGCATCCTTGCCTGTAAGCCAAGGAAATAAATACAAACTGTACACATAAACGATAAGGCACAAGTGTCAAAGAGGAAGGAAGAAATTGCATTTGTAAAATTTAGTTGGATGTAGCTCATGTATTACTCTCAGAGCTCAGTTCTTCTGTCTTGTTGTTTGTTCATGAGAGCTGATGAGTCATTGAAAAGATGCCCAAAAGCCTCTCATAGCAAACTACAAGGGAAAAGACTCAAAAGTTTAATCAAATTATATCAATATTCAGTTTAATCAAATTATATCAATCAAATTATATGCAATATATCAAAAGATTGTATGTCAATTTGAAAGACCTCAGTAAGTATCTAATGCCACTGACAAAAGAAGAAATATTGAAGGAAAAATCCATTTAAGTACCAATGTCAGGAGGTTGTCCTGTGTATGTCATATGATAACACTCCAGATGGTCTACTCCATAACCTTCTCCCAGTACTGAGGTCAGACTGACAGGCCTGTAGTTCCCCTGATCCTCCTTTCAGCCCTTCTTGCAGATGGGCGTGACATTTGCAAACCTTCAGTCAACTGGGTTTGGTTAAACAGAACTGCTGGTAGATGATGAAAAGTGGCTCAGTGAGCACTCCCACCAGCTCCCTCAGCACACTTGAACGGGTCCCATCCAGCCCCATGAACTTGTGTGTATCTAAGTTGTGCAGCAGGTCACTGACAATTTCCCTCTGGATTATGGGCTTCATTTTGCTATTCATCCCTGTCTTTCAGCTCAGGGGCTGGGTACTCCAAGAACAACTGTTCTCACTATTAAAGGCTGAGGTAAGTGATTAAGTAACTCAGTCTTTTTCTCATCCTTTGTCACTACATTTCTCCCCACATCCAATGAACAATGGAGATTCTTCTTAGCCCTCCTTTTGTTGCTGATGTAATTATAGAAACATTTTTACTGTCTTTTACAACAGTAAGCAGATTAAGTTCTAGTTGGACTTTGGCCCTTCTAGTCTTTTCCCTCCAAAACCCCACAACATCCTTGTACTCTTCCTGAGGTGCCTGCCCCTTCTCCCAAAGGTCACCCACTATTTTTTATTTTCCCTGAGTTCCAGCCAAAACTCTCTGTTCAGCCAGGCCAGTCTTCTTCCCCACTGGTTTGTCTTTCAGCATATGAGAATATCCTCCTCCTGTGCCTTTAGGATTACCTTTTTGACGAATATCCAGTCTTCCTGGACACCTTTGCCCTTCAGAACTGCTTCCCAAGTCTCCTAAACAGGTCAAAATCTGTCCTCTGGAAGTCCAAGGCAACAGTTCTGCTGACCTTCATCCTTAATTCTCCAAAAATTGAAAACTATCATTTTTGTGGACACTGCTCCCAAGACAGCCTCCAATCGTCACATTACCCACCAGTCCTTCTCTGTTCACAAACAACAGGTCCATCCATTGCCTTGCCTAGTTGCCTACTTCAGCAGCTGTTTGAGCCAGAATTCCCACTGTACTCCCCACTGGTGGGGCCTTACCTGAAATGCCATGTTCAGTTTTGGGCCCCTCACTGCAAGAAGGTCATTGAAGTGCTGGAGGGAGTCCAGAGAAGGGCAACAAAGCTGGTATAGGGTCTGGAGCACAAGTCTGATGAGAAGCAGATGGGGGATCAGGGGAGTGTTTAGCCTGGAGAAAAGGAGGCTCAAGAGAGATCTTATCACTTTCTACAACTATCTGAAAGGAGGTTGTAGCAAAGCGGGCACAGATTCTTCACCCAAGTAACAAGTGGTACAACAAGCAGAAATGGCCTCAAGTTGCACCAGAAGAGGTTTAGATTTGAAATTCAGAAAAATTTCTTCCCCAAGAAGGTTGTCAAGGACTGGAACAGGCTGCCCAGGCAAGTGGTTGAGTCACCAGCCCAGGAGCTTTGTAAAAGATGTGTAGATGTGTTGCTTGGGGACACAGTTTAGTGGTGGACTTGGTAGTGCTGGGCCAACGGCTGAACTTGATGATCCTAAAGTTCTTTTCCAGCCCAAACCATTCTAAAATCACTAGGAGCTGTTGTTAAGTTCAGTTTTGTTTTAAACTTCAGATGCTTTCATTTGATACCCAGCAGGAGTAAAATTTCTATGTACTTGTGAAGATACAGGTGTTTAAACAGATATCAGAAGAAGCTTTTTGGTATAAATGGAAATTGAGTTACAGATTATGATGGTTTAGGAATCTGAGTGGTGTATAATATAAAAAACCCTACACTGCACCTAAGAAAGAATGTCTTGTTGAAAATAATGATTTTCAAATTCCTGTACACAGCAACTTTTAGGTTTTCTGTAACTAGATTCTTTCACTGTTATTAACAATGTAGTAAACTAATACAATGAATCAAAAAAGTCAAATATTTAATTTGACTTTTTCAGTTTCATCTGCCTGTATATTTTTTCCCCATGACCTTCCAGCATTTTGTAATTTTTTGCATTCCTCTTTATTTAAACCCTCCAGAGTGTCTAATATAATTCCTATATAAACTCAGTCTGATAAAACCTGATCCACAACCATAGTAGATAAATCATTAGCACTACCAGCTACAAAATGGAAGTCTTATAACCCCCAAAAGCTGTTACCTGCTGATGTCCATTCACTCTCCAAAAAATGTGGAAATAAATTACCTTGATGAGTTATTTTGGAGAGTAATGCCTTTGGGCCTTTTCCTGTCAGGGGCCTAGGAATTAATTTTTGTATCACAATTCCTTCCTGGTAATGGGAGTCAGGAAAAATTGCACACTAGGGTAGAAAAGGAGCACAGGGATTATACAGTGGACTGCCACAAGGACAAGGAATTCATCTGCAAAAATTCCTGTAAAGAATGCTCTGCCATGGTTTGAAACACACTTTGAAACTTTAACATGGAACTACCTGTACTTCGGAAAGAAATACCTCAAGCAAGTAAAAATTACCAGAGCTCCATTCTTTCCACTATGCACCTTTACCCATAAAGTTCACTTCAAGAAATTCTGAGAATTGTAGTAATTTATGCTATATATCATACATTTGCAGCACCAGTGGCAGATGAATTCTGTACATAATCAGCAGTTGAGAGGTAAGAAATTGCTTTTTCATCTACATATTATTTCAACACACCTCTCTGGATGTCAGAAGACTCAGTCTGATTTGTGTTTGCACCACTTGCTATTTAGAGTTTCATACTCAATTTATCATTACACCCCAATTAAATGTCTTTTCCATTCTCAGACCTAGTTAAATATAAATATTAACCTACCAAATGAATACCCTAAACTCTTCCTCAAATTACTCTAAAAAGCCTAAAATACTACTAAGACTTTGAGCTTCTATTGAGCATTTTTTTGTCAAGCTGTTATGGAAACCAAAGCATTTCCTGCAGCTGAAATGAAAGTTATCAATCCAGCTCTGCACCCCTAGTTGGGACCATCTTCAACAGGTCACTTTCTGAGAAGAAGTTTTTTTATTTTTTTTATCCTTTTGAATGCAAATAATTTGGAACAGCTCTAAAGAGAAAATTATCCATTATTACCCTTCATTACTAACTAGTTATGGGGTTGTATACATCTATTTTTCAGGATTCTGTGACAAAGGATTAAAGAGGCAACAAACACTGCAGCTTTTCCTGTGAATAAGATTGTTACCCTCACAAAGGTACCTTTGGATATATTTTTGCTACTTATCTATTTTGCCTTGAATTTGATGCATGCCTGGATCCTGGGACTGCAGACAGAATGCTGCATGAGTGTCACAGCTGAATAGAGCCTTTTGGTTAATTTTATCATGGGCCATACCATTTTTCCAGAATGAGCTCTGCTTGTTCACAGTTCTGACTGAGATTTCACTCTTATGAATTGTTTCCAAACACATGCCATTAATCTGACATGACTCAGATAAACCTTCTAAGTAAACAGCCTTCCCTTTTACATGCAGTATTCTCCTTCCAGCACACAGCTACCTACCTACACATGAGCAGACATAAAAAAGGTACACTGATTCCTGTTGTCTCTGCTGGTGGTCAAAAGCAGATATCCAGGCAATCCTACAAAATTACAGAAAGTGTAGACTCTTCACTTCTCTAGAAGGGTCTCCTGACCACTAACTGAGGGCAGATCACGGAACTCTTTAACTTTGTTTACAGTAGTCCTGGCTTAATTTATCTTCCATGAACTCATCTACTTACCCTTTTAGCCTATAGAAACTTTTATCACCCACATAATTCTGTTGCCAGGAATTTCACAGCTTCATTTTATCTGTAGGAAGAATCATTTTCCTTGTTTTGAACCTCATGCGTGCTGATTTCACTACATGTCACCCAGTTCTTCAACAAGAAAGTAAACAACCGATCTCTGTCCTGTCCATGCAGTATCACATGCCTCAGTCATCTCCTTTGCAAGACTGAAGAATCACAGCCTACATAGCCACTCCTCATCAGGAAGCAATTTCACACCTTTGATCATCTGTACAGCCCTTTCTGAAGTCCTCCCACAGCCTTTTTGATATCCTGCTTGTTTTGTTCCAGGCACAGACGGATTCCCACGGTGGTATGTTTTGCAGTAGCTATGGTTAGACTGAGTCCTGGTTCATTGCATTGCCGGGGTGGCTCTGAGTTAACAATCAGAATATGCACCTCAGAGTTGAACACAATATCCTTGTAGAGAAAATGTGCCCTGACATGTGACTTTGCTCAAGTCATGTACTTTAACATCATGAGAATTCTGACCCAACCTTAATACACCCTGTACACTTATCCAAACACACAAATAGAGGGAGAGGCAATGACATTTTGATAATGCTTTATATCTGTCTGAAGTTCACACAGTTCCTGTCAGCCCAGTCCTCCAGCCTGTGCAGGTCCCTCTGGATGGCAGCTCTCTTCTCAGACGTGTTGACTCCGTTTGCTGTCATCTGCAAACACAACCAGAGCTGGCACCTTCAGGTTACAGGTAGAGAGATGTGAAACATGCCAAGTCTCAGGGTAAATAAACCCCCTGCAGTACCCAACCTGTTATGGGTCAACAGCCATAGTACAGCCCACACAGTCAGCTTTTTACCTGCCTGGTATATATTTTGGTATAGCTGTATCTTCGATACATAGAATGGAAGAATGAGACATATAATGGGTGGATGAAGGCAAAGTAAGGTGGTGTACAAGAAGTGTGATAATGAGAATGGAATCCTGTTATCCTGCTCCTTAAAGCATCAGTCCTTAGCAATTATGGGTCACATTCAATAGATTTTCATCAGTGTGACAGTCTATTATAAACACAGTAGCCATAGCAAAGTGAGGATCTACTTTCAACTATTCAATAAATTAAATATATTCAAAAAAGGATTGTGGCCCCAAATGTGCTCTTGGTAACAGTCTCTTGACATTGTCTGAGAACAGAATTTAGTCCAAGTAATGAATTTTTTTCTTCCAAATGTTCTTAGTGTCTCCAATAGCACTAGTGCTGTCCAAGTTGGTCATTTTCTGTCAACTAATGACAAACCAAGCAAAGGACTCTCAGCTACTACTCAGGCACTCAACAGGTAATTAAATGCCAGGAAATGCCTCTTCTATCAGTCATTAATACTGAAATAGCAGCTTCTGTTAATAATAGATGAATACTCTCCTTTCAGAAGAGGATTGGTGTTTTTGATATTAATGTACTAGACTGAATGAGACTTTTCCTTACTTTCATGTAGTAACTTAAAGTCATACAGAATAGAAACACTTATGCTGGAGAAAACCTCTGAAGGTCACCTCATCCAGACTCTTACTCAAAGTAGAGGTAACTTAAAAGTTAGCCTGGACTCCCCAAGGCTGTGTCCAGTTGAGTGCACAGCAAATGCTCCAGCCCTGAGTCCATGCTGGTGGCACTCTGTTGAACTCACTTCTATAGGAATACCCTGCTCCCAAGGTGGCCTTTCAAGAGTTGTGTAAAGGAAATGAAACCTTTTTTCTTCAACCTGCTTGCTGCTCTTTTGGCAATACAGCCCAGCACACTGTTAGCCTTTGTGGCTGCAAGGACACACTACTAATTCATGTCCAGATGTTCACGAGGACGCCCAGGCCCTTTTGGCAGAGCATCCCCCTGGACAGTCAGTTTCTAGCCTGGACTGTTGCATGGGGTTTTTCCATTCCAGTTCAGGGCTTTGCACCATTCTTTGCTGGGCTTTATGAATTTTCTGTTTACTTAATCCTCCTGATGTTTGATATCCCTTTTCTGCACTATCAGCTTTTCTCCCTGCTTTGGTGACAATTGAAAACTTTGCTGGGGTTCTGCTTTGTTCAATTTTTCAAGGTCATTGATAAAAATTTTTAAGTGTTATGTGCTACAGGGAAGATACCACAATTTTCTCCAAACTCTGCCTCACCTCCTCTCCTAATTGCCCACACATAACCTATCCCAGAGGAAAAAATATAATAACAAAAAAAAAAAATTGGCAGTAGTAACTACAAAAACTCCCCATTTTGTATGTGAGCAGCACCAGGTGGATTATGCTATGGAAACAAGAAATATAAATAAGGAAGCTTAGCCAACAATGATAACCCCAAGTCAACAATAAATTGGTGAGAATATAGCTTTTCATAACTTGATTTTTAACTTCTTACTGTGTTGGGTTTTTTTTGTGCAATGTTCCTAACAGTAAAAGATGTAGGTGAAACTGTAAAGCCAGTAATAATAATAGCAGGAGAGGAGCTCAGCCAAAAAGCAAGTTGTCCTTAAAAGGAGGTTAAATTCATAAATACAGACCATGTGTTAAGTGGTGAAACATATTTAATACTTACTGAATAATGTCACTGATATAAAAATAGAACATGTTGCCTCACACTTAATGGACCATATCAGATTCAGAAAAAAAGTTACTAGAGACTTTTGTTAGTTCAAAATAGCCATGTGACATAGAACATTCACACTGCCCTGTGTTGGTAAACAATCAGCAAAACCAGGCATTTCTTAGTGAAAACCTGAAACATTCTCAGTGCAGTAAATGTGGTTTCAATATCAGAATGATGATGAACTCAGTACATTTGATCTTCTCTCAAACCATGTGATACGTTCTACATGGCAGAAAGGAGACGCCGTACTTTCTAGAAAGAACAAAGAATTATAGAACCATTTGGGTTGGAAGGGACCTTAAAGATCTTCTAATTCCAACTCCCCTGCCATGGGCAGGAACACCTTCCACTAGACCAGGTTACTGAGAGCCCCATCCAACCTGACCTTAAAGGTTTCCAGGGATGGGGCATCCACAGTTTCTCTGGGCAACAAGTGCCAGTGCCTCATCACCTTCACAGTAAGAATTTCGTCTGTGTATCTAATCTAATCTAACCCTACTCTCTTTCAGTTTGAAGGTTCTCGTAATACCTTTAGCTATTGAAAAGGGGTACAAGGTCTATCCAGAGCCTTCTCCTCTCCAGGCTGAACAACCCCAACTCTCTCAGCCTGCCATAATAGGAGAGGTGCTCCAGCCCTCTGATCATTTTTGTGACCTCCTCTGAACTCACTCCAACAGGTCCATCTCCTTCTTATGTTGGGAGCACCAGAACTGTGCACAGTACTGCAGGTAGGAGCCCACCAGAGCAGAGTAGATGGGGAGAATCACCTCCTGCAACCTGTTAATTTCTTTTGACACAGCCCAGGACACATTTGGCTTTATTGGCTGCAATTGCATCTTACCAGGTCATGTTGAGCTTCTTGTCCACCCCAAGTCCTTCTCCAATAACCCCAAGTCCTTCTCCCCAGGGCTAGTCTCAATCCATTCTCTGCCCAGCCTGTATTTTTGCTTGGAATTGCCTTGAATCAGGTTCAGAACTTTGACTTTGGCCTTGTTGAACTTGAGGAGGTTTGCACATCCCCACCTCTCAAGCCTGTCCAGGTCCCTCTGGATGGCATCCCTTCCCTCCAGCATGTCAGTTGCATCACACAGCTTGGTGTCACCAGCAAAACTGATGAGGGTGCACTCAATCCCACTGTCCATGTTGCCAACAAAGATCTTAAAAAATGCTGGTCTCAGTCCTGACCTCTGAGGAAGGTCACTCATCACTGCTCTCGAACCTCTGTAACCCCAACCCTTTGAGTGTAACCATCCAGCCAATTCCCTATCCACTGAGTGGTCCATCCATCAAATCAACATCTCTCTAGTTTAAAGTCAAGGATGTCATGTGGGACAGTGTCAAATGCTCTGCTGGGTCTGGTAGATGACATCAGTCACTTTTCCCTTGAGCGCCAACACCATATCCCCATTGTAAAAGACAAACAAATTTGACAGGCACAATTTGTGCTTTCCCATGATTTACCCAATCCCATCCCAGGCCTGTATTACTGACCACAGGTCTAGAGCATGAAAGAAAACAGTCTGTTAATAATCCACCACTGGTTTTTAGAAGCTTCCCTGCAAGTTGTGTGACCACTGTCAGCATCTTCCCATGTTCTGCTTAGCCATAGTAGATTTTATATATATATATATATAAATATATGATGAAACTGGCTGTGTATTCCCACAGTCTTAGTCAAGATGTGTGTACTTTGCCAACCAATGTCAACGCTGCTGCTTTGCACCATATTATATTATCCTTAACTTATCTATTCTCTGGCTAAAAGCTGGATGATTTGCAGTGAAAAATGGGAAGAAACTACCACCCACTGACTTAATTTTAGAGGTATTCATAGGGTAGGGTTAGGTAAAACTAAGTAAAACTGACACTTAGCTTTTCACACATTGGATAAATTCTTCAAGAGAGATTCCAAACACACAGTATCTAAAGTCCTCTCCTCTTCCTTCTCCAAGAAATTGTTTAGGGAAAACCCTAAAACTACCAGAAACTTCTGTCTTTATAAATCCTGGTGTAGGGCCATGTAGGAAAGATTGTTTAGGTGATGGGCAGTGTAATAATCCACTGATAGCCTTCAAAGGCTACTATAATTTATACAATACTGAGATTGCCTAAGGTATGACCACTGAATATTTCTACTTAGAATCTCTAAAGGAAATTCTGGGTGGCCTGAGCCTGGAAACCTTGCAGATTGTGATCATTCTTTGGCTTCTAAGGAAAAGCAAGGTCCAACATAAAATCACAGAATCATAGAATATCCTGAGTTGAAAGAGACTCACAAGGATCCTCACAGGACAACCTGATCCTGACCCTGTGTGAGACAACCCCAAGAATCACCATGTGCCTGAGAGCATTGTCCAAATACTTCTTGAACTCTGTCAGGCTTAGTGCTGTCACCACTTCCCCAGGGAGCCTGTTCCATTGCCCAATCACCTGCTCAGCAAAACCAATAAATAAATAATAAATGAAATGTGAATACTGTCAGGTGAGAGGTATTGGAGACTCAGCTCTGGTTCAGACCTCTCTGATACTAATATTGCACTGTGGCTGCTAACACCAGTGCCAAGAGGAGGCAAAGAAAACTTGACCTTTGTTCTAGGCTTTGAAAGGAATAGTAGAGGAACATCTACTCGAGAAATCACTACAACTTGTGTTATATTTGGTGCAAGGAAGAAGGACTTGGTAAACTCAAGAGTGTCCTGGATTTGCTGTTTTAATTCTGTTCGTTCATCATCTGTTCATTTCCCTTTTGAAATGGATTGTAAATCCTAGATATATCTTCCCAAGGCTCAAAGCAGCTCTGAATTTTCAGCTGAGATATTTTCTTCAAGAAACACTAATACAAGTTGTAACCATTCATCCTGGTTCTGCGCCAGGTTACTTGGCAAATGCATGGAATTAGGAGGTTTCTTTCATCTAATTTGATGCTTTGCCAATGCGGGTTATTTTTATTATTAACCTTCTGTCATGCCTGCTGTACAGCGGTCCAGAAACCTCTTGAGTCTTTGGCAGAGCAGCAAGGGAGACTCTCTGGCAAAGGAATAATAAGGACTCAAAACCAATGAAATTTAAATTATTATGAAGAACAATAAAACACTAAGTGACTAGATTGCTTAAAAATATCTTGAGGACCCTGCTGCATCCAGCAGTGAGAGTTAATATTTTCTGACAAATTATTTTTTATTATTGTTATAGTGGCCACCCAGAGGTGAATTTGTGATCAGTTCATACAAAAACAGGTGTTCCTACTGAAACAACTATGCCCACAGTTATATTGCATCCTCTTTTTTTCAGTATATGTCAGCAACTGACTGAACATAAAATAATTATGCTTTCACTTAGATGAGAAAGGTCCCAAACCCCCAAATCAGGAACTTTTTGGACTTCAAGAATTTATAATATTGTTTTCAAATACTTACGATCTGTTTTCACAACAGGGGAGTTGATATTATTCTCTACTCCAATTCCAATTTCCTTGTTTTACTTATGTCTAGCCTCTTCCACAGTAAATCTCCCCAGCTGAAAAACACAAAACCAGCTCTCACCTCCGGTCTAAAATGCTGTGATTCATTTGTGACCCACTGGGGTTTTTTTGAGTTACATAAGAAGTATCCTATTTTATCAAAGAATTTGACAAGATATTCTGGAGGAAATACAATTCCTTTGGGGAAATTGAGGCAATCAATCTTTTGTAGTAAAACTTTATGAGGATGTATGTTAGGAACTTCCTAGCTAAGCACAGCTCTGCAGAGGTAGACAGCTTCCCCTTCAGAATTTACTTTATAGCCTCAAATATTCTTCATGTTGGCTTCCAAAAATCCCCTTGGCCTGCCCTAGAATTACCTGTCCCATGTCCTACCTTTTTAAAACAGGTAGCTCTATTTGGCCTTTGAAGTCAAACCTTGAAGTCAATAGAATTATACACATGAGAAGATCAGGCTGCATACAGTGTTAGTGAGGCACAGGAATATAATCTGACCAGCACTTTCCCTCTTAACAGTCAGGATTTATGTTTTATTTAAACAGAAAAATCAGTACAGGATGATCTCTAAACTAAAGAACTGCCTTGGCCCTGAGGAATTCAAAGTCCAAATATTCTGATGTCCTATGAGCTCTCTAGGAAGTTGTATAAAAGGTATTTTAAAATGTATTAGTCAACTAATGCTAAATTAGGTATCTCATTAATTTTTAAAGTCTCTCCCCTGTTAACTTTTTGTCAAACAAAGTACCTGATCTGCTGGAGTAGGTATTTTCTGTCAGTTTACATTTAAAACAAGGATTATAAAATTTATGTGAAACAGTTTATTAACAAAAACATTAACTGAAAGAGGCTCTCAAAGTTCACAGATTAAAAAAGTCAAGGAGAATTTATATAGGTTCCTACTGCTCTCTAATTTTTTGTGTGATTTTCCTAATATTTCTCTCCAAAAAAACAGCCTTAATGGGGAGTAGTTACCACATTTCTCACTTTCATATTCACTGCAAGATTCAGTCAACCCTTGTAACACCACTTGGCAAATGCATTGACTGACACGATAGCAGATTAAGACCATTAATAAAATCCACTGCACAACCAACCTTCCAATGAGAATGTGCCCTGTGGTAATGAGGAAACTGTCAGTAGTAACTAAAAAGGAACAGCAAATCTACAAAAGGAAACTCATAACCATCTAACCTACGTAGCCTGCAGTAATGACCTAACTAAAATGATTTAACTAAATAATACAATATTTAACTTTCCTCAATGAGAAGAGGAAAGCAGAAAGGCAGACATGCTAAGAATTTAATTTTAGGAAGCTTGCTCAAGGGAACATGAATGTTTGCTATTGCTGTTTATTCTTTTTTCATAGAATTACCTATGGGATGGGTAATTTGCCCTTTAACACTTTTACCATATCACACATCAAGCTATTTTATTTGGAGAGGAAAACAAATAAATATGAGATAGGAATATAGACCTCCTTTCTATTTGTTTACTAACAGCATGGTCCTTTCATGCTGTGTACACAGCCAGAACAGATATTTCACTTTCTATCACGCAAATGGGAATGGAAAGATGGAACCAATGTGACATTAGTTTCTGTCAGGGGGCATTTAATGGACATCAGGCTTAGAAAAGTTTTAAAGAGAGATTTGAAAGAAGAAAGGAGGTTGAACTAGAGAGGAAGAAGCACAAAGGTTTATTTGCCATACAGCCCTTATTACATTAGCAGTGGAAAGCCTGGACTACAAAAGCTTGAGTAACCAAAATAAAATCAATGGGACAATTTGTATGAATTAAGCTTACATTATGTGGCACGGCTCCTGTACCCAGCTGTACATTCTTCATGTAAGTAATCTTCCTTGGTTTAAATTAATGTCTGAGGAACAAGAGATAGTCAATAGCGAAATAGGGATTGTCTCAGTGGTTATTATCGTGGAATACCAGAGGACATGGTAGTAGGAAAGAAGGAAAAGGAAATGGGACAAAACATTCTTTTTGGATCACGGTTTTCAGCCATAAGACAACAGTGTTTTCCCATCGACCTTAGCAAACATCAAATCAGGCTGAAGGGTGACTGAAAGATGAGAAGGGATGGGGGAGGGGTAAGTGGGCCTCTTTCTCAGAATAATGTTGATTTCTGTATCTGAAGTTTTTGAGCATCATTATTGTACCTGAATCGGGCAAAGTGAAAGGACAAAGGTAAAACAAGCATTTATTCACAATGATACTCTGTCTCCAGGTTCCTGTGACGAAGGATAGCTCTGTGACATGCAGAAAGCTCCCTGCACAGAAAGTGCTAACCTTTTGCAGTGACCCAAAATGGGGAAATGGCTAAGAAAGGCAACAGATCTTTTCAGAAATTATAAATGTCACTCTTTAAGGCACATAAAGAATCTCTTTATTTACCTTATTCTGCCTTTCATGATTCATTTTAGCAGCATGTGATACTGAGTTTTTTGGAAAGCAAAGGACTCCAGGGAGAGAGATGTAACAGTAAGAAAAACTGCAGATAAGCCTGTGAGTCACATTTTCTGTTCATCTAAATCACTGTCGTTCCAGCTGCCTTCATCAGAGATACCCTGATTTACACAGGGTGAGGACCTTGCTCTGTATTTCCAGGAATTAGCACAGAGTGGATGATTAAAAAAATTATATTGTAGTTTTGATGTTGTAACTCTATTCTATTTTTTTAGGAGGAGGAGTAATATAGCTTTATGTACAGTCTGTATATTGATACATGGTTGTCATTAATTGTCTTTTAGTACATGATACCTCTCATTAATAGATGAACTTCCCAGCTGTAAATGTCAAGATAAATTGATTGACCAGCTGGTACTTTGGAGATACAGTATTTCTCTAAAGTATCCAAAGCTTGTAGTGGGGGAAGGGATTCATTTTGTTTTAAGCAGGATTCAGCATTTCTTCCTACAAACGTGACTGATAACAGAACAAATCTGATTAACACATCTAGGTTAAGAAGAAAAAAAAAAAAAAGAAAAAAGGCATTTTCCTTTAATTGTAGATTTTGACTTGCAAAACATTTCCTCTCCTCCTCCCCCCAGCACACACACAGTCGATGTACCTTTGGTTCACTTTCCCATATTTGATGAAAAATGCATGATGTGGAGCGGCAGCGGGCAGCTGCCATCTGCCGGCTGCTGCCCTGCGCCCGCCAAGGCAATTCCTGAACCTGGGAGAAGGGGCTGTGCACTGACACTGATCCAGACATTTCAGAGGTTACTGCTGCAAATCAGAGTATGTTTGGAAACAGAACAATAAATCAAAATGATCGGAATCTAATCTGGATACAGTCTTTAGGATACACTCCTATTCACACTGCAATGCCCTGTCAGACTGACAGCAGTCTCAGTGATCCTGATCAAAGAACTTTGGTTTCTGAGCAGGAAAACAGAGAACTGAACCTGACACCATGTGCCCCGAGCAGGAATACTTCTAAAAACTGTTTCTTTTTTTTTCATTTAGAAGCTGGGAGGAGAAGTGATGAGGGAAGGAGAGAGGTTGGATTTCTGAAATTCTTTCTTTGTGAATCAGCAGATAGGGCTTCTGGAGCTGGGAATGTTTCCTTCTTGGACTGACTCCATCTCCTTTTTTGGTCTGCAAACCCTTGAGGTTAATGGTTGGGGTTGAAGAAGTTGAAGCACATGGTAGTGCTTTGAATATGAAAGGAGGAATTTGCACAATATGGGTGTATTAGTCATTTGCAGTTCACTAATTATCTGTTTTATGTTAATGCTAATGCTCCATGTAAGTAAAGTAAATTAACACGATAGCATAAGAGAAGCAATTAATGGAATATATAACATTTGTAGCTTTAATAAAACCGATTTCATTCCACACACAGAGAAAGTGGCTATTTAGGTCTCTGAAATAAATGAAGAGCTTGCTGAAACCTTGCTGCTCTAAGTAACACCAAGGACAGACTCACATGACATAATATTGTTGCCATAGTAACAGGGATGTGCACCAGTGGAATCATGCCCATATATCATTAATTTAGTGCTCTGCTAAACACAAAATAATACCTCTCCTAATTATATTGTGCCTTTGATTCTTATGAATGTAACACCACTATTACCTAGAGTCAACAGTATGAAATTTGAGGCACGATGGCTATCAGAACATACGACTTAAGCAGAACATATGGCTTGTTGTACACTTTCTTGGGTACAAAAAAAAAGAAAAAAAGAAAAAAAAAAGGGAAAAGAAAAAGAAGAAAAAAAAGCTACCAAGAATCCACATATACCAATCTCCCATATCCACAAGTCTCCCCTAATTCTCCTATATATGCCACAGAGGAAGTTAATTGGATGTGTGCCATTTGGCAACACCCTTCTTTACAGTCTTCCTGAGGCTCTGTGATATCAGCCACTTCCCAAAGCCTGGAGGCTCAGCTTGATTTAGAACCACATCTGGTGCTTTTGGGAAGCACGCTTGATATCAGCAATCACAGTGCACACACACAACTTCCCGAATATTGCATCCATACCCAGAACACTCACATCAGCAGCCAAAAAAGGGGAAGAAAAAAAAAAAAACCAGCATAAAAAGCTGTGACTAAATTTACTGATGAAAAAACGCTGATGTTGGTGAAGCCACAGGATGATTTGAAACATTAGTAATACTATCAAGTCACCTTAGAGAAAATCACCCTTCAGACTAATATAAAGAAAGGCTGGATTACGACACTGAGTGTTTCATTCAGACGATGAATAGGTTCCAGAGGATCCACAAGCTTCAGGAGGTTGCAGAATCTCAAGCTCCTCTCGGTCCTGTTACCTTACTTCTGTCACTCACTCTAATTCAGTCAGGTATTTCAGTGCATTTAGTGGAAACACACCATGTGGTCCTGCTGAAAGCGAGAGCACAACTCATCTCCAGCAAGACGTCAGTGTGAAAATGCCTTCCGGATTTGGAATCACAGTGCTTTATTTTCCTATACCTTGATCCTCAAGCACATCACATTGCTTCCTCCTAAGTGGGTTTGCATGATCAGCTTGCTCATTTTGAATCTCAGCTTCCTTCTGATTTGAAGAAGCAGAATGGAGAACTGTGCTGAATGACGGGCTAATTTCACATCTCCTTTCTCTGTATGGAAGGGAAATCTCTAAAAACGTGTATCTCCCCAGTACCCTTTCATACCCTTCTGTTGGGCTGACCCATTTTGCAGGACAGCAGTTGGGTATATCTCTCCTGGGTGTAGATGGGTGTAGCCATCTGTATCTACGTTTTGTTTGATTTTCTGCTTCTTCCACCAGGAAACCAGGAAGGATTTTCCCCCTACCCCTCCCTCTTAATTTCAAACATTTTACCCTTAAAAAGAAAAAAAAAAAAAGAGAAATACTGGGGGATTTTTAATATTCTTTTCTAATGTAATTCAGTTCTTAACCTCAGTTAACTGCCTGGTTCTTCTGTGGTGAGGACATAATAATCAGTGTGTTCCTGGTATGTATTCAAGTTCTATTTTTAGCACATTTTAAACTCATAGGGGATTTTTTTTCTTTTTTCTTTTTTCTTTTTTTTTTTCCTGAAAAGACAATGTAATTTGTATGCAGTTTTCCTAGTGATTATACGGGGGGACATTTTTCTTCACATTATGATTTCAGTCCTAACAAGGTTCAATACCTCCCATCATTTCACAGCACGGATTCTGAGGACCATACTGTCACCTAGTGGAACGCTGCTGCAACCAGCCCAGCACCTATGATCAAGTCTCCCCTGGAGATCAAGTCCCTGCAGCTCTACTGTCTTCTTTATGTGAAAAAAACAATAAATAAATAAATAAATAAATAAATAAATAAATAAATAAATAAATAAAATCACAGTCAAGCTGAAGAAAGTCAGTGGGTAAAGTCTGGGACTATCTGTTGTTGTTGTTATCTCTAGGCAACCAAAAGCATCACTTCTACAGTTCTGTTTGGAAAAATATGTTCTCTTACACAGGGATTCATGTCACTCCCAGCGCTGTAAATAAGAGCCATATGCATGAATGGGTAGGAATCTATCTCTAGATCACTAAATGTAAATCCACTGCAGGCAAATGTTAAATAAAATTTAATGTCATGTACTTCTACTTTCAGTGATGGCTTCCATTGTATATAGTATAGAAACAGCATGTGACAGAGCTAAGTAACATGTTTTGCTTTCATCCTATTTTAAATTTGATTACTCCAGCTTTTATGTTGCTGAGGCATAGCAGGCACCTGATTTATAATATGATATTAAAAAGGAAATTACTCCTACCCATAGTCTTAAGTAGCACTTACTTCTGGCCTCTGCTTCTTCCAGAGAGAAGCCTTCTGACAGATCTGGGATTACAAGATGGATTTGCCTAAAAAAACCTCTGATTTAATAAATCAGCAACAAGAATAATCAGAAGCAAGATTAGGGCTCTGCATTTTGGGCCAGAATGTCCAACACCTGGCTAGATCCAGTGCTGTCGATGGGTGTATTAGGTTTCTTTGTCTAAGGATCTGGTTGCATATTTCTTAAGATGGATCTCTGCAACTTTTGGCAAGGGGAGAGCATAGTCATAGACTGCAGCTTTATTTTCACTGCCCAAATGCAGGGACTGTACAAGAGTCTGCCCAGCTCTTAACAGAGGACAGATTTACTTTCTTTGATGCCTAAAGGGCACAGAGGAGTTGCATTATTCAGTGTTCAGCAATGTTCCTGAGACACCCTAAAATCTCCACAAAGTGCTCAGCCAGGCTGTAAGACTTTTTGTGCCCAACCTCTCATAAAGTATCCTCTGGGGACCACTTTTGTCTTCCTTAAAACCCTTTTATACCTTAAGGATAGCAAAGAGAAGCACTGTTATGACTGATTATCTGTCCTTTGTCAGCCTATGCTGGATGTGACCTGAACAGCAGAACACCGGGTCACTGTGTTTTCTGGAGTCTGGTAGGTGCAATTCCTGCACAGTAAATAAGAAATTCAGGCACTGAGGAAGGACAAAATAATGAAAATAGAACAAATTAGAATTTTATAGACTCTTTTTATTGCTTAAGGAATGCTTTATAAAGTGGTGATTAATAATGGTGTTTATTGTAATTGTTTAGGCAAATGTGACAGAACTAAGCTTTTAGAAACAGCTCAACCATAGCATGGAGCAGCTAAACATATTTTTCTGAAAGAATGAAACTAGACAAAATGAAGGCATATAAAGACACAAGTTTCATAAATTTGAAAATTTTCAAATGATGCCATCTTGCACAAGTTTCACCTTGGTGTGTGCCACAGCCAAATTTTCCCTCTCATTCTTTCAGTATGCAGCAAGACCCTCAACGAGGGGTCACTATGTAAGGATACATTTATTTTGGAGTCCAAAATAGCTTCTACATCTTATGTAAGAGAACACTAAACTCAAAAGATATAAGGAGTTAGAGGTGGCTTTGTGCCATCTCCTTGTAACATCATGATCATCTAGGGGCAGCAGTTGTACCGGGTGAATGGAGAGAGTGTGTGTCCTTGAGCATTTTGTCGCTGGACAGAAATCAAGTGTAATCACCTGCACTGCTGCTAACTAGGTAACATTTCCATTCAGGGCACCCCCAGACAAAGCCTGGAAGTGCCTGGAAGAGACATTCACCAAGTGAACTTCAGAACAGACACTGCAGGACATCATCATCCACTTGCAAATATTTCTGTCAACAGAAAGAAAAACTTTATTTTTCAAATTGCATACCCTCTAAAAATTACTCCCTCGACCATAATTAGGAACATGCCCCCAAGTATAAATAAAACACACTGTAAAAAGCAGAATTTCACTCTGACATATGACAGGGGCACTCTGTGAGAGGCTGATTGGTTTCTTTGTACTTTAACTAAAAAATTAGATCCACATTAGTACTGACTCATTGTAACAAATTAGCCATTGAGACCTGAAGGTTTCCTATCATAACCAGCTGAATTACACCATCATATGCATGTGCATTGTTCCATTTGAAAATTAATTTGGCATATCACACGACATAGTGTAGATAATTTTATTTCATTCTGTCTTTAGCCCTCCTACACCAAAAAAAAAAAAAAAATTAATTGCCATTAAAAACTGAGTATCACCATCTCAGGACTGGTTGTGTATCTCTGCTCAGTTGTGAAACACTGTGGTGCTGCATGAATGCCTTGTAATGGCTGTGGTTCTCAAATATTCTTTTTAGGCCAGTTCCAGTATCCTGTAAAATCAGTGGAAGTCTTCCCTTTGATTTCAGTGGAAGTTGGAGGAGATCTGTAATTTATAAATTACAAAAGCAGCTGGAATTTGAGACAAGCCCTCAGATTCAAATCTACAGACGTCTAGGATAACTTACAACTACAGTATCCGAGGAAGGGTAACATGGGATTTTATTGCATAGCATTTCCCCTAGGAACTTACAGTGAATTATTGAAATAAGACATATGGTTTTGAACAGCATTACATTCAGCATTTCATATTCTGAACGTTTCTGGGTTTCAAATAAAACAGTGTGACATTAAACAGACATGATGTCTTTTACCAAAGGGTCTTACAATGCTTTAGAAGCAGCAATTAAGCTGGCAAGGTATTTAAGTGGCTCTACAGATGGTCAGTAAGGCACAAAGACATTTCCAAGGTCAGTCCATAAATCAGTGACAGCAATAGAGCTAAACCCCAGGCATCCCTCTTTCTCCACTGCAGCCACACGCAGGGCCAGCCTGTGCCTCTGCTCTGTGGCATCACTGTCCCACACTTTTTTCTTTTTTTTTTTAATTTCTTGGAGGTTTTTATGAGTGTTGGATGTTTGATTATATGAATCAGACAAGCTAATCTGCTGATGTAAATTGGCTGGATTTGACTGACTCCTGTGCACTGTTTCATGTGCAAGAGCAGCATTTGCATTTAGCTTTGATACAGAGTGGTGCGAAGTATGACAGTTTGATGCAGTTGGCTGCTGTCACCCTCGGGTCCTACAGGTCTGATCTAAAAGACACTGTCACTGACTTCATCAGAGCTATCCTGAAACCAGATGGGGATCTGACCCAGAAATCTCCTAAAACCTTTGAAAAATACAGAAGAAGCTAGATTTGATACAAAGGGAATGACTGATATATCACATATCATAGTTGGGCACTTTATACATTCAACAGGGTGTTTAACTATTTAACTCCAGTTGAAGATTTGGAATGCAAATAAAAAAAAATTGCTGCCTTTAGTTTGATGTAAGAACACGAATAAACAGAAATTGAGATTCGCTGACCTCAAAGAAGCCAGGAGTAAATGACTATTTGATACTAAATGTTTCTTTTTGAACAGTGAAAGAACACTGAAGTCATTCTTGCAATGCCCTGCTATGAGACAATTTTCATTATCCATGTTTAGTTTAGATGAGAAAAGAACATTTGCAAGGGGGAAACTGAGGCTGAGAGCTGACAACCTTGCCTCTGGCTACAAAACAGGTCAGTAGCAGAACAGAGTTTAGACTTAAACATTCCTCAAATCCCCATCCCGTATTTGTTCCTCCAGAGTTTAGGCTCCTAATTTAGGGGGCATGTATTTAGCAACACACTGTCAAAACAAGTCATCATTTTTCAGGAGGAGATAATGTGACTGGAATTTACAAGCACCAGAACCTCTGCCATGTTTGATCATCAGCATAAAACTCTGTCTGCCTCCTACTGCCAGATCTCCTCAGACTTGGAACTTTTCCACTAAGCATGATCGCACAGCCCAGTAAGTCACCATTTCCCAGGTCAGCTCATCTGAGGCCCTGACTAAACCCTCACCCATCTTCTGCTTACAAAGAAGAAAGGGAATGCCTTTCTGAGTATTTTTTTCAATCAGATATACATTTTTGTCTTTAAAAATCAATATAGATTGCTATTAAAAAGAGAAATACTATGTAAAGATTAAGATAAGCTATAAAAATACCTTTTGTTTCTGACTCATGACCAGTATACAACATTTGGCCGTATTCTGAAAGTAAGAGAATGTCTGGATGATAACCAAATGTTATCTCATTCTCTGACTATTTTAAAATATTCATTAACATTCCAAGCTTGTAAATTGGAATAATTATTTTAGTACCCTTATCATCCTTTATAGCATAGCAATTGCATGCTAATGAAAAAGAAATAGCCTCACTGCTGTAAAATACCTGAGGAAAACTACACTGAGTTGGAACTGACTCATTTCAATGAAATGTCATATAAGACAGACTGGAATAAACCAGGAGGCATGTGATGGTTATATAAAAAACATTTCCTTATTGAAGATTTATACTCTATTAAAGACATAGTTATGTTCTTAGCTCCTCATTCAGAGAAAAAAAAGGGTGAGTTCTTCCACTCCAAAGCCCCTTGACCTCATTATGATAGGAAATTTTTTCATGTTAGAAAAACCATAAATATCTCCTAACTAATCTGCTGCTAAGTACATCTGAGCTTCTAGCATCTATAGCTGTTAGGCAGGAGACTGCAACTAAATCCAGGAGTACATGTAGGGTTAAAAATGAAGAGGCTATTCATAAGAACTTATTTATTCTTATGCTTATTACCATTTTACTTGAAATGCATTGCCACAGTTGTAGACAAGGTATGTATTCCCAGGACAGACATTTTCAGAAACCAAACACCCCTTTTAATTTTTCCCTTTAATTCAGGTTGTTGATTCTAGATGCTGTGGAAAAGGAATTCTTGCAGTGATTTAAACAAGCACCCAGCACCCATGTAAACATTTATTCTCCTATAAAGGCAAATGTTATTTTTTTTTACAAACATTTCCATCTCTCTTACGTTCCTTGGTGCTGGGTTATTCAGACTCATATGATTTTTCCCATTTTCTCTCAGGCTGCAGTCACTTTTTTTTTTTTTTTGCAGTCAGTAGTTTTGTTTGGTTTGTAGGACAAATGCTCTTAGCATTTGGGGTATCATTCTTGGATTTAGATTTCACAAGATATACACTGAAGTAGGCTGATTTCACTGTCTCTGGTACAGAATTCCCCACAGTTCTAAAGGACATAATCTACTGGAGCCCCAAAACTCCACACTTGAAATTCCATCTGGAGATTTGATCTCCAAGAATTGGTTAAACCAGGAGTTAATTTATTTGAATAATTAAGGGAAGCTGTCCACTTAAATCCCAGAAATGGAACTGAGAGGCTCAGAAAGGATTCTGCATACCCTTAAGATTCTGTATATTATCATGGGAGAAATGGAAGGTTTGAAGACTAATTTTGTTATTTGTAAGATATATGTCCTTCTGTAGGATAACCATCAGTTTAAAAGTGAAGAAGGTTTTTGCTAGGTTCTCAACTTGTATTTTTGAGTTGTGTCTATTTGATAGACATCAATGGCTTTTCAAAATCAAGGAAAATTGAGAAAAATCATGAACACAGAGAACCAATTAAAGGTTTTTAGAAATAATTATCCTGTGTATAATGTCAGACCTGAACTTGTTTGCTTGCAGGTTAGTCAAACGAGGGAGTTATAAATGACAAATAATCCATACCTGTAATGTGAACCGTGACCAACTGTGTGTTTGAAGTACCTCACTAAGTACAACTTGATACCAGGGATTTTTCACTATGTCATGATAAATGTGATGCTTGTTTACCAGCCCTGCTGCCTTTCACTCTATATTGACTTCACTCCACTGGAAGTAGATTTTGCATCTGGCACGTGGATAGTAATGAATGGTCATTAAACCTTAATTATCATCTGAATCTTAATTATCATCTGTTTGTAATAAACACTCTGGGACAAGGCAGTGCCTACAGACCAGGATGTGCCAATGTTTCAAATCTTAAGGCTTGGCTAAGATGAAAAAGTGGTGCTATGGACTGCTTAGGGAATCGCTGTAACAAAGTGAGTTGTAAGCCATTATAAAGCACAATTGAGAAGGGAAAGAGAAGGGCAGGGGAAGGGGAAGGAGAAGAGAAAGGTGAAGGGGAGGGAAAGGGAAAGGGAAGGTGGAAAGGGAAGAAAAGAGTAAAAAGGGAAAAGAAAAAACCTTGCAGAAGGGAAATTTGTAGTTCAGTGTTTAGTAAAGAGAAAGGGACAAAGAGGAGGAGAACCACAGTGTGAAGAAGAGACATATTTAGAAGTGATTCATGAGGTCCTGAAGGTCTCTCCATCTACTGTTCAAAAGCTTAAAGAAAATGCAGAGCAATTAAGCAAGAAAATGCTTTGAAGTATTTCACTGCTCCAAGCAAAAGTTATGAATGACTGGTTTGGGAATGGTGCCTGTTCCTAGTGGAGAATTAGGAGCCAATGTGCACTTGCCAAAGACGTCTGTCAAAAAGGCCAATGAGCACAGAAGCAGACAAACTGAGGAGCTAGGCCTTCTGTCCTCTACTTGTCAATATCCATACTGTTTATGTCCAAGGTAGATGCTTACAGCTAGTTATATGAATCCCATCCAAGGTGCTTGCTGCCTCTGAGCCAAGCATGTGAGGCTCAAACACAGCAGTCAGTCAAGTGCCCAGAGGCAAGGGGAACTCTGCCAGGGCTGGAATAGTATAGACTGTCCATTTATGTCATCTCAGTCCTAGTGCTGATGAGGGAGGGAAATAATTCACCTGTTAATTAAAATGAACAGGATCTGACTAATCCCTCTGTGCTTCTTTGCAAATCCAAACCTCAATTTCCTCTCGCTGTTAAATGTTTATAATTTTATAAATTTATAAACTATGCTTGATTTTTTTTTATTTTAATACACAGAGGATGGATTTTTTAATTTAGTTGTATACTTGAAAATGTATGATTCATGATCTGTGCATTTCAGAATATTTCTGTGTCCTACCCCAGTTTATGCTCTACATTTCACTCTTCCTCCTTCAAAGATGCTTAACTAAATCTATCCTGCTGCTGCCCACAAGTTCCAAAGATCTCAGCTGCACCACAGGGTTCATAATAATGAGTCAGGTTATATCTTCTATAATCACCTCCCTGGAAAGAGGGACTAGGGAGGGCTCAGCCCTTGAAAGTTCTAGTTCACTGCCCACCCAGCTCCTTGGTGGTGAGGAACAAGCATTGGGTGTAGAGGGTGTCAGCCAGTGAGTTCTTTATACAGTTCTGTATAAAACTCTACATTTCTATACTAAATCCTCTAAGGAATACAAGGAAAATTAATACCAATACTATTAGAAAAGGCTACGTCCTCTTGGAGGAGCATCAGCCTCACTTGCAGCCCTTTCCCAGGGAATCACCAAATGTAGGTGATCACACAACATCCAAGAAACATGACGCCTGCCAGATAGAGCCCACAGCTTTGACAGATAAAGAATGTAACAAACCTGTGGCATGAAGCTTATTAAATCCTTCAGAATTTATATTATCATCCAGTATTGTAAATGAGGATATTCTTGGGAACTGTATAAACATCCAGCTACCTTTTAATCTACAAAGTTTTCAGCCTTAACAGCATTATTTGCAAGAAGTTTTAATATTTACCTGCTCTGTGCAACAATGTATTTCTTTTTATCTGTTTTGACTTTACCATATCTTAATTTCATGAAAGTCCCCATATTCCTGTGTTATGAGACAGGGAGAACAGATGCTCCTGATCTACCTCTTCTACACTTTTTATTATTTACCAATTTTTTATCACATTCCTTTATTCGTCTTTTTTATCCTAGTGCTTTCAATTTCTCTTATGAGTTTCTCCACTGCTCTATTCATTGTATGAACAAAGATGAAAAATGAAATAATTTTAAAATACTTAAATCAGATAAAATGGTCGAAGCTTACAAAAAAAAGTAAAATTATAAACATTTGTGTTTGTGGGCATTCTTTAAAAATTACCTCTCCAATAAGACCAAAGATAGAAAATATTAGTAATGACATGGGGTTTTTTTTGAGACAAAGGCCTCAGAAAATAAAATTAATAGCTTAAAAAATAATATTTTACTATAAATATAGTAATAAAGATAAATATACAAACCCACTAACTCACATACAGAGATATTAATATATAAATGTAAACATGTCCATACAATATGTTTGACTTACCTGAGAGCATTATAAGTTTATGGACATGGGTCAATGAAATGGTTGATTATAATTGTGGATACAAATATTTGCCAGTTCATGATACACCTCAGCATGGTCTGGACACTGAAATTTATTTGCCAGACTGTTTTAATAGAATAGACATGAATAGGAAAGAATTCTAGTTAAAATACAATGTTCATGGTGTTATAGAGCAAGGAACACAGTCCTTATAAATCCATTCTGTTAGCAGAAAAATTAAGGATGGTTCTTACAACAGCTGCTGAACCTCATCTTGCAAATATCACAAATAAGTAACTTTACTCAAATGCATTTATCTTGGCTACGTTAGCTTTCTCATCTTTAATCTAGGCCTCTGCTTCATTTGATTTATTGCAATCATTTCCCTCTTAAATCACAGCCAGAGACACCTTTTTGAGCTGAAATAGATAAATATTCTGCTTTCCCACAAGCAACCTCACATATTTATTTATTTTCTTACTCTGCAGTTGTCCTTTTAAGTTATAAATGATAGTGAATGCACTGTATTTGAACAGTAAAACTGTAATTCAGTCTAGAATTTCAGCTTCCATATGAAACATGGATTATAATATGGCTTACAGCACAATCCTTGGTCACATGAGTGTCTTAAATCAGCACCAGCTTCCATCTGTCTGTATTTGATCAACACACACGGAAAATGAGACCAGAGATATAACAAGCATTTGTTGAAACTTTTTATGAACATGTCCAGTTTATTTTACACTTCAAATAGATAGAAAGCAAAATCAGGAGTGAGAAACATAATCTCCCATGACTGAATCTCAGTTTCCATCCCCATTCAGCAGCACACTCCATGTCAGACTGTGCACCGGGTTCGTATTTGCTGAAGCAGAAATGATCTCAGGAACCACTGTGAGTACACAGCCTGGCACTGATCCTGGTTGTTCCACACAACCCTGTGAGAGTTCAGGAGGAGGAAAGTTCCCTTCAACAAGACAAGTAAAGACCCACATTTGCATTTACTCACCACCTTGTCTAAACCAGAGGACTGATCAATGGCTTCTGCTGTCCCTGCTCGCTTATGAGTCGTTTGGGCATCCCCTCCTAGACCCGGGCATCAATACCCATGGAACCTGCTGAAGTCAGGGCATCATTTCCCAGAGAAGGAAAAATCTTTTCTCTTCTACTCTGATTCACCTGCACCACAGTCAGCACAGTTGGATTAGTAAGCAGTATCTATCCAGCATCTGCACTACAATAGCTTTGACTGGGAAAAAACAGACATAATCTTTTCATGCTCAATGGCAGTGGAGATAGGACCAATTACTTACAACTGCTAGCAAAGAACAGTGGAAAACTGATACCTTCCTGCACTGCAATGGAACATCCCTGGCATATATTGTCCAGCTTTCAGCTGGTTTAACGTAATGCATATTGAGTTTCACTCCATGATTACAGAATATCTAAGAAGTGAGAGTACTGAAAGGAAAAGAAAAAGTAAATAATATATGAATTCTGAAGATTTACAAATAAGGTCTGAAAATTATTCTTTCCATTACAGCACAGAAAGCAAAATTTTTGCAATTTTTAAGAGTCAAGCAGATGTACAAATTTCATTGTCCACTTAAACAATTGAAAACAGTTTGTTTCATTTTGGTTTACAAATACTACAACAGGATATTTCTATTTTTGAAAGTTCTTCAAAATGGAATATACCCTAAAATTGAGTTCTTATGCAGTTTCAGGTTTTTTGTGGTTTTTTTTAAATGCTGAAAAATTCAAGTCCTGCTCTGGAGATGGACAGTCTGACTTGTGCCTTACAGTGGTCATGTTATCGAAATCAAGTGCAATGTTTCAAATATACCTTTATATCACGTCAACTTTGATGGGTTTGAATTGTTGAAATTACAGGTCAATCCTATATTTACCTTAACCACTGCTCTTGTAAGGCCAAATACTTCTCCTTGTGGAAGGAAACAGCGTATGCATATCCTGCAAAGATGAGTTTTCTCTCAAAGCCAGGTTCTGTCAAGAAGCATTTGGATGATACTCTCAGGCACATGGTGTGACTCTCAGGGATGGTCACACCAGCTGCAGGGGGGTCCCTTCCAACTCAGCATATTCTGTGATTCTGTGATTCTGTGAATATATTTCAGTACAGGAGAGAGGAATAGGTGTCCTTGCTTGCAGATTTGGGAACTGAAAATTTAAGTCCTCTTTGTATCCACCTACAAGGGACTTGCCAGATACAACAGCATAGCAGAAAGCTTTATTTTTTTGCACATATGACATGACAAAGAAAGCTTGACTCTAAAGAGACTGTACTTGTGTAGCCATTGTGGATGATTTTTTTCTTTCACATGAACAAGCTGCAGTAAAATTCCCTCATAACAAGGAGTTAATTGTAATATAACTCACCCAGATTCTCAGCAGAAGGGATATCTGAAAGTCTGCTGGAAACTCAGAATCTGAGCCAAAGCCCACTAAAGCCAGGAGGTTGCTGCCCCAAAACAGAATGAATCACCCATTCTGCAGCACTTTCACAATAAGAGTTTGCTCAGTTGGTATCAGCTGAGCAAGACAGGTAACCAAATATTTATCATACACAACCCCACCCAGCCTGACCGCCTGGTTGCATGTGTCTGTGCTTCATAAAGAAAATGCCAAAGCCTGAGAAGTTATTCAAATTCAAGTTTCTGCTAAGTCTGAGCTAAAACTGCTGGCAACTGTTGCAGTAAAACCTGACAAGTTGTCACTCTGCCTACAACGAAGAGAGAAACGCTGTGATTGTACGCAAGGACCTGTCCAAATGAAAAAAAACCCAAATATTGAAACCAAACATTTATGAGGTTGTAATGAAGATTGACTTGATAATTAAAAGAAATCTCTCAACTGAACAAACAATATCACTTTGAGCGTTGTTGTCAGCTGTTGGAATTCCTCAGAGGGACATTTTTAACCATGAATTTTAGTGTTTTCTGTAAGTGGCACAGCTGGGTACACAGGAGGCCAGCACAAGCGGTACAAGAGCTGGCTCCTTCTAATGCCCTGCTCCCTCTTGACCAGGCAGACAGATGACCATTAGGGACAAGTGCCTCCATGCCTATCCCACTTCTGGTCTCTCTGTCTGCTGACATTGCCAGGGGGTCATTTTCAGATGGAGACAAGAGTGCATCACAAATGCATAAACATGTCAAAACGAGACTGTTTAAAACTCTGTTTTATTACACTGGAGCTTGCAGCAGTGATCAGGAATGAGTGATGAGTCTGGGTTTCGGGTTTGAGGATGGCCAAGTTTTCATTAAGTTACATCATTTTTGGCCTTGACCATTCCCTTTTATGTTTTTTAACTTTTTTGCTGGCACAGGCCTTATTGATCCCCATCCAACTACCCATCTCAAAATAGGTTTACCTCATGCTTTTCAAGAGAGGTTTTATTAGCATTGTCTAGTGGTGTGAGGAAAGCTCAAAGAGCCCAGTTTAGCTTTTAGTCAGAAAATGCCACACCACTGATGTATTAAAAACCACTTAGTAAGTCAATGGAACAAAAAGGGGTGAAATAAGAAATAATAGTGACAAAAATAAGAAATGAAAGAGTAGATTCTTCCATTATTAATAGAACACAGAGCTCTTCACTATTAACATAAATTCAGTTCAGCTGCCTCTGTGTTCTGGACACTCTTATTCTGCACATGTAACAGTTTTTCATTATTACCTGTTCCATCAAGACTTTATATAAGTGTTTTCGGTCATGGACCCATCTTACTCTGTGTCCTATATGAAATACTTGATCATTCAGGTGCTGAATGCATAATGAAGTCCTCCATTATGGTAGACCATCCTTCTGGATGTCATAGAGTTACTCAGTTTATTTAGCAGAAAAGTGGCTCATGGATACATGCACACTCTGGCATTCCCTCCAGTAGGAGGTACAGTCCTGGCTGGCTGCTGGCTATATTTTTGATGATAAACTCCACAAGCCACATTCCCGTAGGTGCCTGTGCATGCTGCCTGCAGGCTGTACCTGCTACCTGCCAGCTCCAGCAAAGGATTATGCAGGCACTCCAGGAATCACTTCCCAGTACAGAAACTTGTGTATGGTTGGCATACACAGGCTGGATGGTAGTGCTCTCCAGGGAGTTTGGAGTCAAGGGTTCTACTTTGCTAATCTCTTTGCAAGGTATTTTTCCAGAGTACTGTGCCCTTAAAGATTTCCCCTGCTCCTTGTCTGGATCCTATTTAAGCTAATAGCTGGAAATTTTGTTTCATAATAGAGGAGAGACTGTTACACTCCAGAGTCCTTAAAAATTACATATTCTATGTTTCAAATCCAGACAGAAAGTCCAGCTATGGAGAGAAATTGGAAAAAAGCACTCCTGAAACCCTATGAAATACTCTCCCTTCATTGGCACGTGCAGCTTAATGCTTAACATCAAAACAAAACTGAATGGACTTATTTTGACTTGGGAGTGTCAATAATCTCCATTTAGAAACTTTTTATTCTGTGGAAAGTTTTAACTGTAATAATGGCCAAAAATGCAGATTAAAAAAAAAAAAAAAAGACTGAAATAAAGGAGCTTCCCAGAAGAAGGAAGATCCAATTATCATTTTGTTCTTATTTCAAAATTCACAATTAAATCCCAAGAGATTCCTATCTGGAATAAAATTCTCCACAATATCTTAATGCAGGGTGATGTATAATTGTTTTTTAACTGGTTACAAGCATTTAAAATAGCTGACAAATTCAAAGAGCTTCATAACAAAAACCATTTCTATCACTGTAAACTGAGCAGATGATTGAAGAGAGAAAGCAAATGTATTTAGAATTTCAATTCATGTTCAGAAAAACACTTAAGTACGTGCTTAGCTTTCAGCAGAGCCAAGCACGAGTGTTAAGTTAAATGTGGTTAATATGCTTTCCTGAGCAGAGATAATTTTCTGCATCAGGTTGTTAATGAACAAATGGTGAGATTTTTTTTCCCTACACGTGCAAATGTATCACAGTAATTTTTGACCAGCAAGTAATAAAACTATATTGTGAGGAATACCTTGCTAAAAAAATCTACTATGAAATGTTATATAAAAATAACAGATTGTTCTGCATTTGATTTCTCCAAATGATCTCATTTAAATGTAAATTTTAACTAAGTTATGCTTCCCTTGGTGGTATTACTGTTTAAACTAATTGCTGGCTGTTAGAACTCAAAATCGTGTGTATGCAGCTGTGAATAATAAATTTCTATCATCTCACTAAAGAGCTCAGGTTTTTCTCTCTTGATATCTCTTTGTCTTCATGGTATTATCGGAAAGAATTTTTACACTAAATGAAGTTCAAGAAAGGTAACATAGGAAATTTTTAAAATAGATTTTATAAGAGATAGATAGATGTCTTCTGAGGCAAACATTTGTAAGCTTGCACAATTTTACCCAGAAGTGATGTAAGATTTACGTCTCTCAGCACAAAATGACCTCTTGCAAATCTCAGCTGCCTTGCTTTTAGTTTCCATATACTTTATTTTTTTCTCTCATTTTTGGCAAAATTAACAATATGAGGTGTAGAATCAACTGGACAGATTATGGATGAATGGTATTACCATGCTACATCTCATGACTGCAATTTTTTTTCTAATAGATTCCCTTCAGTTTGTAGTTGGGAATGCTGCACACTCATGGCCTTCATTGGATCCACAGGACTGTTTGTGCCCTACAGGAGTGACCATGTGCAAAGACCAAGATTTGCCCCAGACAAATACACATGCAAACACGCTCCCTTTTGAGGCCTTGCAAAACTGTTCCCAGTGCTTATCTTGCTCTCCCAAGCAACACATCAGTTCAGAGGCTGCCTTTTGTGCCTCCTCTCCTCTCCTCTCTCCTTCCTCAGCACCTATATGGTCAGGTGAGCACGGCCTCAACCCAACACCAGACCTGGAGTCACCTGTTCACACAGTGAACACACAGTGCATGAGATCAGCTGGATGCCCAGTGTGCTGCAAAAGGGGAAAACATGAGCACACGTGATGCAAAACATTTCCCACGGGCAGACTGAATGGATCAGGCACAGGTGGGGCTAAGCACGATGAAGACATTGGAGAATAGCACACTGATTTATTCCCAAAAGATAGTGGCATCTACTATCAGTATGTGGAGCTGACTGGACAGCGTGTATATTTGTAACAGCAGTTTGGATCAACTCTTGGGATCCAAAGTACAGGCCTTCAGCCCGTACTTATGCCTCTGTATGCCAAAAGCTCACTGCCATCTAAGCCGACCTTGGAAGCTCTGCTGAACACATGAGTTTTTTCCCCATTGTCTGCATTCCAGTCCTTCCCTTTTTGCAGTCCATCTGAAACCAGCCTTGATCTTCCACTTCTCCAAGCTTAGAAAATTTGCCAGCAATCTCCTTGTTTCTGACATTTGGCTTATCTGCCCTCTCTTCTCTCTTCCGCTTCTAAGTAATAGTGCAGAAAAGCTGTTGCTCCATCACTAATTTCTAAAAGGTCTTAATGTTGCACTGGAGGAAAAAAAATAATCACGATCTATAAATGATTTGGTGTAGGAGTGACGTAGTCAGGGAGTGGCAGGTGATATAATTTCTTCCAAATTTATTGTTCTCCAAGGGCGACCTTGGAGAATTTTCATTCTGTATTGTGATAATGTACTTGCAAGATTCTGAAAAAAAATCCTAACATGAGTGCTCTAAGTGTAAAATTAAATCTTGCGAGGTGCTTAGATAGTATGGTCACAAAAAACACAAACAAAACCAAATGCAACCAAAAAAACCAACAACAAACCCCAAACAAATTAACCAAAAAACCCCAGAAAAAAATGTAGACAGATAAAACTTCAATGACAGTACAAACAGAACATAGAGCAAATTCCAGATACTTCTGAGAAATAAATCTTCCAAAAAACCCCTTGTTACTTGAAAAACAAGGGGATCTGATGCAACCTGCAACCCAATGTACAGTTTCCATGCACTTCTTAAAAAGCAAACGACTCGTCTTCCTTTATGAATCTTTTGCCAGCAAAGCTGAAATATTTTACTTTGCCCAATTTCCATTTTTCTGCCAATGCCAAAGTAAATTAATTCATTCATCCTACTGTCACTTTCCTTTAAATTAAGTTTCTAAATATCCATTTAACTTAAAATATGAGCTGAGGATGATAAGTTTTGCCCAAAGGTGGGAGTTTTAATGATTTAGGAAACCAGCAACTGGGCAGAATCTTTCAACTTTTATTACTGGTTAAAACCTAATCAAAGTGTAACCTCTCAGGGGCTGGTTATGAAATTCATTGACACCTTGCATCTCATTCCTTGAACAGGAAATCCCTTTGTAACTGGCACTTTCTGGGTGACTTATTGGCAATCCAAGCAGAACAAGTTAAGATTTAAGAGGTTTGGAAATTGAATCTTTTTCCAAGTGTTGAAAAGTGTGCAAGGTCCTTCTGCTGCTGTAGGTGACAGGGTGTGCTCCCAAGATGGAATTGCTGGGAACCCTTCCACTTCTCTTGGCACTTGTTCTGGGACTATTAGCAACAATAGTGTCATTACTTTATTGCTGTAGCTCGTTAGCTGGTGGTGGGTGTGTTTCAAGGCTCCTGCACACAGTGCTAGCAAAGCATTAACATGTCATAAAGAAATGGACCCTCCTTCCAATGGTATAAGCTTTATGATTGCCAAACCTAACACATCTATGCTTAACACAACCCTAGACAGTTAAATTACACCATAATAGCTATCAAGTCACCAAATAGCATTAACAAACTTAAGTTCAGCACCCTGATGATCCCCCACATTTAGAGAGAAAAAAAGATAGTTTTACAGTAGCATTTGGAAAATGTTGATTTCATATAGTTGCCACTAAAACATAAACTGCCATCATTGTAGTCGATAAAGTTACATTTTATTTAAAGAATGCTTCTGTGCTCAAAATAAATTGGGACACTTCAATAACCATACATTTTGCTTTGTTTTCTAGTCTCCTAAAATAAATGGAAATTACATGAAAGTATACCCCAAAGATATAATGACAGTTTGGAAATGAATCAGGGAACACAAAACTATGGTTCTGACAACAACCATTATATTTTCCACATTGCACAATGTAGTTGCATCATAACTTATTTTACTCACTTTAAAGCAGGGTTAAGGCAGCTTAGACTGAAATTCTATTAATGTTAACTTAAAAGATACCTAATGAATCTTAAGTAGCTTGGGACAAACCTACAAGATATTTTTTGGTTTATTTGTTCTTATTCTTTGGAAGAAAAATAACATAATTCTGACAAAAAAGATGGACTTTCTCTTTGTCAAAGGAGACAGCATTTTTCACTTTGTAATATTGACTTCATCAAATCAGTTTTCTCAGAAGAGACAGAAATTTTTATATTACAAAATGAGAAAAAAAAAGTAGAAAATCTCTTGAACAGCACAAAGCAGGATGTGTAGTGTGGAAAGGGTAAACCTTAGCCCTTTTGGAGAGTTGCTTGAACATTCTCCATAAATTCTAGCTGAATATCTTATTATTTGCTTTCATGGATTGCCTATGCAGCTATGGAACATTAGTTAAATTGAACCAATATAGATATATCATTTAGTACTATTGAAGGCAATTTTCTTTAATTAGCATAATAAGAGGAAAATTACATATCTTAGTAAGGGCCACTTGTGTCATTTCCCTGTGTACGCAGGTCTTTCCTGCTGATTGTTTTCAATCAACCCAGAAGGCACTGTGAGTGGAGCTGCTGGAGTGGAGCAGCCTTACTTCCAACATAATTCATTTCATACATGACAAATGCAAACATGGTTTCTGAGATCCAGACCACATGAAAGGATTTCTCCCGACTGTTTCAAAAAGTTTGTGGTCTATCTGTTCGCCTACAGTGATCATGGAAAGACTTATTCAATGGCTGTATGTTTTTAGTGGTTTGGATTTCTTTTTTCCCCTTTTCCATCTCGTGAGAGAAGATGAAAGAAGAACGTAATTACTCTAGGATTAAACTTCTTTATATGAAGGACACTTCACTGTGACTTTGAACATTAATATCGCTAGAAAATATAGAGACAGTAATTCTCATTTACCATGCAGGTTCAGATGATGCAATGCACTGAATGATAGGATGTAAAACTATAATTATATATATATATATATATATACACACACATAGCTTGTCAGAAAGTAAAAGGAATGTTATAATAGCTGCTAATTAACTTTTACAGCATGAGTAAAGTTGGTTATGTACTTTGAATTATGAGAAAGTGAAAAGCCATGCTGTTTCTGAATTATGAAAAGTAGTGATATGAGCACTTTCACCCCCAGAAAGAGCCCTAAAAAAGGAAGATAAACTTGCATTTGAAACTTAGCATGTCAGAAACGACCAGTGATCCTGTTCCTTGATGCACTGTGAAAGATCTGATTGTCAAATAATATAGGGCAAATGGCAGCATAGCTCCAAACTTTTAAGAATATGTTGTCATATATGCTACATTAAAAGTAAATCTAAGGATCTATCACTGAAAATGTCTTGTAGCAGTCTTGTTTTTCATTTATTATGGAGGTTTTCTCATTTTCAAGAGAAAATGTCATTTTTTTGGGAATATAAGAAAGAGAACAATTTAAAGAAAATAAAATTAATTTTTAAAAGATTCCAGAAAATGTAAAAATGTACATTTTTCTTGATATTTTTTCTGTAGACTACATTTAAAAAAGAAAAAAAAGGAAGATTTTTTTCATTTCATAGTTCCTTTATCTTTGTGCAGATGAAAATGTTACTTTTCTCAAACAAATACAGAAAATAAAGGAACTTCTGACATATACATTTATATATCTATATATCCATGCAGCCATGATTCACAAGGTTAAACAGTAGAAAAACTAGGACGTGCACACTAGGACAAAGAGCTAAACTCTGGCTAAATGTTCTCATGTAGATAAGTCCTAATTACTTACCTAGAGCCAGCCTGATAACTTTATCTGTAGTGAGCAACACCCAGCTCCACCAGAATTCTTAGGAAGACACTGGAGGAATGCTGACTGAAAAGAAAAATATGAAAACCTACCTTGCAATATGAATGCAGTCAAAACCTGTATGCACCAAAGCCTGCATTCATTTTGAGGAATCTAAATTAGAAAAAAAAAGAAAGTCCTATCCATGCCACAAAATATTGCCCAGTGCTTTTGAGCAAAATGCTGAGTTTTATTTTAAGATGGCCTTTCTGTAAAAAGCCAAGCTGTCATAAAACAAAACAAATCAAAACCACCAGTGAAAATAACACCTGCTGAGAATTTTCACAGTTGAAGTTTTCTTCTATTCTAGTCAAATTTTCAAATCTCCCAATCCTCTTTTTGATTTTTGGATCCTTCCTGCCTTCACATGAAGGACATCACTCTTTGACAGTGGGATCATCTAATTTTCCACATTTCAAGCAAATCAATTTTCTTCTTGGCACAAAACATGCAGGATTATTACAGCTTTGCCCAGTATCAAAGCAGCCATGCCATGAAGCCCAGTGTTCCATGTGTCACTCACACTACTTATGCGCCCACAATCCTGAGGTATGTTTACATGGACTTCACAAGCCTTTAAGCCAAAGCTTTCTGCTATTCATTACCTGGCTCTGCATTCTCTCCTGTATGTGTGCAAGATTGAAGCATTTGTGGAAAATGCTATTTGCTTTTTATAATAATCAATATCAACATCCCCTCTAGGTTGCATCCTTCTCAAGTAAGGGACTTGCAAGGAACAAATAAATATCACTTTACGCTCCATTAATTAGCATTTCTTTTGCAATGACCAAAGGCAAGGTCACACAGAGTTGGAAAGAAAACTCTATTGTAAACTTGTGCAAATTTAGTGCCCATGCTTCTCTGAGCAAATCAAGCCCAAACTGCTTTTTGCCTGGAATTTTAAAATGTGAATTACTCACAAAAAGCTTCTCTGGCTTTGATTCTCCATTTGGATTACCTGCAATTGCTTGCAAGCACTTAGATGCAAATAAGCACCATTTCCTTTCAAGATCAAAGACCCACTGGATGTCAGATTTTATCTCTGACAATCACAACTCTATATGCATAAGCCTAATGCTGTGTGTTCGTACAGTCAGAGTCACTGTGTTAAACAGAAAGTAGGTCATTGCCACATAGTAAGTGAACGAGCATAACAGTATAAGAAATCTATAATTCTCTCTTGAGGGTTCAACAAGGGAAGTAGGGAAAGAGATTGGATTAATTCTACAGAAACAGTGTGGTTGGTCATTATTCTTTATGTGGATCAATATGAATTGAGTCTGAGCTATTCTAAAACGTACTGTTACTTTCCAGAAGGCAGGGAGCTATTTTGGTGATGTGCTCAAACCATAATAGTTACATTTGTCAGATTATCCATTACACCTCACATCTCCACAGAAATTCTCAGTGCTCTGATGTACTGATGGAATCATCCTGGGTACTTTTACTTGGAGGTGAGATAATATAGCTGGGGCTATTTTGGGCAATTTTTTAATGATCTTTATTATCTTAATGATTCTTTTAAAAAAATACTGAGGACAATTTGGTTGTAATTATCCCTGGCCATCTTGGCTATTTTAAAAATTCATTTACTTTCTAATCTGAGAACACCAGAATATGACAGGATTAGGCCTTCAAATATCAGATGCCACCTTAATATTAGTAACAAAGTAGCTACTGCTCAGGTTTTTCTGCCCCTGAATTATGCTTGCTTTCTTAGCACCAGAATTCCGACAGAAGCCCAAGACGTTTGAAATCCCACCTGTCCCTTGGGAATATGTTTCATGGCGCTGTTGATGTCTGCTGATCTGATCCTGTAACAAATGAACAACTTCTGGCATTGTCAAATTTTTTCTTCTAAGGACTAGGATTTTTTGCTGGGGTAAACTGTTACCGAAACAAGGAGAAATACTTCAATGGGTCTACAAGAACTGAAATCAGTTAATATTTTGCCATCACTTTCATGATTTCAGAAGGAGTTGCAGCCTTTCAACACCACGTTGCAGGATGAAGCCCTGAGGAATAAAAGCTAAAACTCCCCTTACAACCTCTATCATAGGGATTATGTGCTCAGAATGTATATTCAAGGAAGTGTTTAGAGCTGCATTACAAATGCCGTGCAAATGCCCTTCCTCCTTTTGACATTGACACAGATTGCTTCAACCCGTCACAGAATTCTTCCTGCTCATAGCTAACTTCTTTTGCCTTTATTATCTTCACTGTATCTAATGACAGTGGGTGCAATGTGCAGTCGCTTGGACCCAAGCAGAGTTCTTATATGGATTCCCAGTAAATGGGAATGAAACAAGTATGTCCAGAAGCAAAGAAGGACTGCAAGAAAGATATGGAGGGCACTGAAAAGTCAGTTTTTTGAAGGGAATACATAAGGAGATTATTGTAATCATCTTTATATGAAGATAAAGCACTTGACCTTTATGTTCACTGCAGCATTTAAAGGATGGGTGAAGTGTTTTGGTTTTTAATTCAGAAGACGAAATCAAATGTGCAAAAAAATCACCTACTTTCAGTGTTAGCTATACAAAAAAGTAAAACCCATTTCCTCATATAATGTTTAGTAGACACTGCTTCTCAGTAGATGTCACTCAAAATGAGTGAAGAGAGTTATGAACAGTGGTTAAAAATCCTTTCTTTTCTCATTTGTTCAGATTTCAGTCTCTTTTCTCCTGAGATGTCATAATTTCATTGTATCTCCAGTTACTACAGAGTTTTTCAGGCTGGACAAAAGCTGAAAGCACATTAAAGAAAAGCAAATGACTGAGCAAGTGGAAACAAAAAAACCTTTTTTTATTTTTCAAGATTACTAATAAATGAGATTTTTGTTCCTGAGATAATACAGTGGATTAAATTAAAGCAAAGCTGACATTGTGACTTGAAAATGCAAGGGCGTTATTCATTTATTACATTCCACTGAGTCACAGAATTTAGAGAATGCTCACTATCTCACAGTGTATTACTTAATGTCCTTGATCCTGCTAACATGCACTTTAAACATGGAAGTAAATTCATGTGATTGTAATGGAAAAACTAGCATGCTTAAAGTTAAGAAGCTGCATATGTCTTTATGGGATGGAAACCCAGATGCACAAAGCAGCTGATGTGAGTATAGAAATTAACCCAAATTTCTGCATATTAGCTATGGAGAAATTAATACTAGGTTTACTTCTGCTGGAAATTATAGCTTAATTTTACCTTGTGGATATCACTACACTACAGGAATACATGAACATTAAAACAACATATTAAATTTGCAAACTGAACCCCTTCAAAGGACAGACATTCCAGGAATAGTGTTGCCAAGACGTAAATCACACACTTCCTCAACATATTTGCATTAAATCAACAGGCAGTGCAAACATACAAAACCCTTAGGAACCAGGTCAGTGAGGCTAGTGATTGAATGTGGATTTGGGATTGGAATTTTCAAACAAGTTAGATCCCTCCTCTGCAACACTGTCTTCAAACCTAAGTGACGGAATTATTTCAATGCCTGAATCTTATTGTCTTTTCTTTCAATCTCCTGAAAATCCTAGCCTAGCACTGAAACCCAGGTCCCCGTAATGTCCATAACAAAACACTCAGTTCATTTCAACAATGTGAGGGTTCCACCTGGAATGTCTAACTTCACCCACTATGGAACAAGCGTTCTCTAGGAGCTTGTTTCTTCACCCAGTGATGACTTAATTTAGCACTAAACCAAGCCAGAGTAGATTACCTTGACTTCAATCCAACTCGAGGTGAACAACCTTTACGGAAAACAATCATGTGGTGACAATAAGGCAGGAACAAAATAGCCCCAATAAAATTCACAAATTTCTGCATGGAGGACATGGGATTTATTATTCTTTCCATGAGCAGAAGGCAGTATTCTTGATCTGTGCTGCCACCCTGTGTCATTCAGCACTCTGCCTTGTGATTTCAGTTGCTAACATATGGAGCATTTTCTGTGCAGCTCAAAATCCCTTGCAATATTGGCCCCTTTTCCATTTCCTTTCTGTTGAACTTTGCCCACAGAAAACACCCCATACTAGATTCCATCAGTGAGTGGGATGTATATTCCAGTTGGACATATTTGGTATCAGCCTAGTTCCAAGCACGTGCACGCATGAACATTTTAAAAAAATAAAAGCTGTCATCATGCAAAAAGTCGAACTGGTATTTATTTATCACTATGGACAAACATCACTGCATGCTAATTGTCAAAAAGTTAAACCCTGATTTAATTGGAAAACTGCAATTGAAAATGATGGATAATGTTTTCATTACATTTTTTTCAAGGCATTGTTTAATCATAGTTCATGATAGGGAAGTATTCTAATTGAATTTCCCTCAGCCAGTTTGGGGAAAAAACTGTCCTTTCATTTCATGTGAAGTCCTTTGGGAAAGAAGATTTTGATCTTTAATCATGGTCTTTAAACACAATTACAATTAATAAATACATAGTTTACATACGTATATATATTTAGCTGTAAATTATAACTTTTAATTCTGTGCAGATGTGCAACAGCTTGAGTGGCCATGGGAAAACCTAGCTGGCTGTTTCCTCATCGACAATTAGTGTTTCCTTCTGTTCAAGGGTGCAAAGGGCAGAAACATTAACTCCTTTCAACCATGGTCTTCCACTTCTTTAAGAAAATATTGTATATAGAGAATCTTACAACCTATTTGTTAAAGTTAGCAGCCAGCAAAACCACACAGTGCCATCTCCCTTGGCAGACAGCAAGAGTGTTAATTAAAGAATGATGTTTTGCATGGGGTAGTATTCACTGATCAGTGAGTGCCCAAACTTTGTTTTCTTCCATCTGAAGCTGAGAGGCCTCCACTCTTTTCTTATTTGTGGTTCCCCTTGGAGCTGTAACAGCCAAGAAGTTTTACAGAGCCTCTGTAGTCTTGGCTTTGACTCTTCGGGTTGTTTCTTCATAATTCAGTTATCTTCCTCCTGGATTATCTCTCACCCAGACTGCCAAGTAAGGCATTTCTCATAAGTCCTTTCTCCTTTAGAGAAATAGTCATTAGATACCAATCTTTGCATTTTATTTCACAAAACTAAGTTAAGAGCCTTTATCTGGTATACAAAACCAAGCACACAGAAAATATAAGACTGAGGATTGTTAACTGATTGTTAACTAAGTTTTAATTATTTTTAATTTAATTAATTAAATTTTTAATTTAATTAACTAATTTTTAATCAATTAACCCCTTCTTTGATCACACGTTATTTTTTCCACAGTGTTATTTAGTCCTGATAACAGACAGTACATTGATATTCCTGATAATCCTCAGGACACTCATAATTGTGATTTCATTTACTGTGTGCTATTTAAAGCCATAAGTGCACATAGGATGCTGCATCTTTTCATGATATTTGCATGCTATAGTCATAGGTCCTTTTTTCACAAGTATTCATTAGGTATGTCTGTGCCAAGTATCTCTGCATGGGAATGTGCTTTGCCCTTTAGCCATATCAAACAACTTGAAGTTGGCATCTGGAACACAGTGTTGTCTTGCATCAAACAAACATGGCCTTATTGTCACTGTGCTGTGAAAAAGTTGATATTGTTCTTCTTGGTTTAGGAAGAAGACTATCCATTTTTGCTCCTATTATGAAATACCTTCAGTTTGATTTTTCAGTGATGGCAGCACTCTTATGGCACTTTAAAGTATAGTTCTTTTTGGTTCCATTTGCAAACCCACTAGATTTTGCTCTCAGTTTTAAGTTAAAATAATCACATTGCAAAACTCTGTCATGGCATGGCCAGTTTTCTAGAAAGATAAACAACAAAAACCCAATGTAGACCACATATTACAAATTTTGCATAATTTCAGTGTAAATCCACATCTCAACCGGATCATTTAAAAAAAAATCATAAATTGCACATGCAATAACTGCCTTCAGTTTTCAGAGGAGATTGTGAATAGTATTGGAGGAGTTTTATCACTTTGCTGCAGCGTCAGATTTTAGCTTTAGAATCTAATCCCACCCACCTAATGAGCCCTAAGTGCTTGTCTTGTCTCACTGCCAACTGTGTCAACTGAAAGCTCCTTCTGGAGGCAGCCCAATCGATAATGCAATTGGAGCAGCAAAAGAAGGGAAGCTAAAACCAGCAGGGTGACCGACAAGAAAGCAGGGGTTAAGCCAAGGCTTTGCCATAAGAAAGGGTGATAACATCAGCTTTAAATAAGACTAGGGTAGGAAGCAGGTAAAATAAGACTCAATCCTCCTTCCCAGAGGTTTTAAAATATGGGAAGGAGCCCTCACCCTCTGGAGGCCTGCTGACCAACAGTCAGCCCTGGCTCTTTTGAGCTCACAGATCCTTTACTACAGCTCATGAAAGGTGTGAAATGGTTCAGGTGACCAAAATTCCTGGGCTGCAGGGGTGCTGGGTTGCAGGGGTGGTGTGCAGTCCCAGAAGCTGTCTGTGCTGGTTTTTGCTGGGGAAGAGTTAGTTTTCTTTTTAGTAGCCAGTATGTGGCTATGCTTTGAATCTGAGCTGGAAACAGATCACACCCCAATATTTTAGCTATTGCTGAGCAGTGCTTACACACAAGGCCTTTTCTGTTTCTCACACTGCCCCACCAGCGAGGGTTGGGGGTGTAGAGGAAGCTGGGAGGGGACACAGCTGAGCCAGCTGACCCCAAATGGCCCAAGGGATGTCCCACACCATATGGTGTCATGCTCAGTGTACAAAGCCAGGGAAGGAGGTGGCGGGAGGGCCATTCAGAGTAATGGAGTTTGTCAAGCGAAGTCACTACTACACGTGATGGAACTCTGCTTTCCTGGGGATGGCTGAACACCTGCCTGCCCATGGGAAGCAGAGAATGAATTCCTTGTTTTGCTTTGCCTGTGCATGCAGCTTTTGCCTCCTCTATTAAACTGTCTTTATTTTAACCCATGAGTTTCCTCACTTTTACCCTTCCAGTTCTCTCCTCCATCCCATTGGGGCAGTGTGTGTGAGCAGCTGTGTGGGGCTTAGTTATTGGCTGGGGTAAAACCATGAAACTGTCACAGCAGAAACTACTGTTGATCTAAACCCTAAAGTTGCCTGTAAGATGATTCCACAGTTTCTGGAGCTTTAAACTTGCAGATCATGACTTTCCTGGAGCAAATTAGAGTACGTGTCACTTTCCAATACCATGTCTTGAGCATTAACTCTACCATGATGCTCGATCTCACTTAAAACTGATATTATCATCTCTCCCCATGTCATAGCCTCAGTTTACCTTTCCTTCCCTTACCTTTTCCCTGGACAGCTTTAATTTCCTTACGGGTGGCACAAGTCTTCAACAGCTTTCTGTCACACGCTGCAGATTTCCTTCTACCTTCTCCACAGTCTTAAAAGGTGTGGAAGACGGGAGAGTTTTTTAACTTTTCACTAATCCAACAAACCTAAAATTCTCTGCTGACAATACTGATTCCTTTAAAAATGAGCCATTAATATGTGTGAAGAAAGCAAAATTACCACCCAAGGAATGGTTTGGGTATAACAAAACCTGTTTGGTCATGGAGGAGAAAGCATTTTTTTGTAGTTCCAAAGTCACCAAACTAAAAGAGTATTCCCAAGATTGTTTAAGCAATGCTAAATGGATCATGTAACAGAAAACTCTTAAATATGCATGGCATGTAATGGCACTTTGGAAGCAGTTTGTACTTTTATTTTTGAAAGATGTGTAAATTTGACCAGTATTCCCTAAGGTGTAAATTTTAAGACTCTGTTGAATTTTAATTGCTTACTAACAACATTATGTAATTCTCCAATTAATCTTCTCTCAAAACAAGCTTACCCATGAGATATTATTTCAAAGCCTATTTGTGCAAAACTGTTATTTTTGAAAATGAAAATGTATTTGATTTCCTAGCTGTATTTAATATCTTCTATTTTTGAACAATGTGTTAAGCTGGGTCAGAAACTGCAACAGTTTAGTTTTGCAAATAAATGCAGTTCTCCTTGTGAGTTAATTAAATCAAACCTCCCTCTGAAAACTGTTGATGTACCAGAAGAAGGTTTGGCGCTAACATTAGGACAGCAGAACCTATAATCTCAAGTTGAATGTATTCTTTGAGTGTTTGTTATTTTTTAAATTGTTTGCACCTCTATTATATATATATAGGTGCTTGATACATTACATAGCACACAGTTAAATAGTTTATTTTAGCCAAACACAGTTATTTGAAGGCAAAATGTGAGGTAGGTGAGCTCAATTATCAATAGACAATTATTGAAAGAAAGGTATCTCTAAGCGGGCCTGGAGCTTGTATATTCAATGATTTTTGCATGTACGGTGATTTTTCGAATGGTTGGTGTTGTATCTGACATTCAGGGTATACATTATTCCATTTATTGAAAGCTCTGTTGGTTCTGTTTCGAACGGCAAACTGCATGTGCTTGAGTTAATCACAATAGAAAAGCTTATCATAATAATGGCACACAAACTGCAAGAGGGCAAAAGCTTTGGCCCATAGCAGCACTTCTGTATGCCAAGGTTAGACGTTGCCTCATCTGAATGCATCCTAAGTTATGTTTAAGAGTCGAATAAGTCAAAGTTATTATGTTCACTTTCGTGCTCAGCCGTCACTCTAGAGACAGTCTTCAGACACTTACATGCTGCCTGGCCTTAATGTTTTTATTAGACATTCATTTTATAGGGCAAATTGGAAAATAGTATTTGATGTTCCAGAAACAGAATGCCTTTTTCACTTTTGCTAAGTACAGAAACGTGAAGTATATAGAATGGGTAAAATGAAAAATACTGTATATATTTTATCGAGAGTGTTTGGAGGTTTCAAGCGTTCAATATTCAGAGTTACAGATTTTTAACTAGAGTCTTCCAATTTCTTTTTAATTTCCTTTTGTCATAGCCTCACAGCTGGATTTTTTTCTATTTGTGACTACGTACCCCGTACCCTAGTGCTGTCCAGCTCCAGCTGTTGTTTCCCCTGATAAAATGAAAGGACAAACCCATAACCAAAACCTTGCAGTGCTGACCCCGTTTGCAGAGTGGTCCTTGATTTAATGAGCATTTTTTTACATCCTCTTCATTCTCCACTTGTTTGTGAAAGACATGGGACATGACCCTCCAAACACATAAAAATCTGAGTGCCATATACATTCCACACTGCAATACTGCTTATTTATTTGTTTGTTTGTTTTAACAATGCAGGAGACTGTAGCTACAATGCTAATATCATGAGTGCTCTTTACACTGGTTTTGGTTAAAATAAGCAATGGTCTTGTGAAAGATTCACTCCTGAATTAGTTATGTTGCCTGACTGAGAAGTCTTTGTTCAAACTAGATCCATTTGTTCCAGAAATCCATTTATGCAAGATAAATATTTCGGAAAAATTACCTTGTTTTGAAATTCATACTGAAGGATTAAGATCAACACATATTTGAATTTCAAATATATAAAAATAAATTTGCATATCAGTTAAAAGTGTGCCAACTTTACAGGAACTCCAGAAGAAGTTTCACCCATATATGTCAACACATAGGTGCTATATGATTTTGACAAAGAAATTAATATTGTTACTTAGTCCTATTGATTAATAATGTAATTCTATTATCTGTAAAGCAGGTAAGAATAGCAATCTTAACTCATGATTCCTTTGAGAAACAGTGAAACTAAGAGATTTGATGACTGGAATAGAGATTATAGTGATGCAGAAGTCACCATTAATCTTAGCGAGGCCAGGATTTCTTTTTGTAAGTCAGTGGCAGAGTTAAAAGATTCCCAGAGTCATGACATACAGTCTTCAGTTTTAATAACTACTAAAGCCATCAAAAATACTAACTTGATTCTTTTTCATATTATTGGTGCAGGCAGTCATCCAACACTAAGCTTCTGTAGTAGTTGCCTTTAATTATTAAGCAGTAAAAGGTGGTAGGTCTTTATCAGGAACAGAGATGAAAGAGAATACTCTGCTTTAATACACGAAGGGAGAGACACGTTGCTGAACATAATGAACTGTATACTATGTGGAATACATCATAATGGGCTCTTTATTTGGGTTACATGTGGAAGATGAAACAAATATGTTCACACATTCCAGAGACATCTTTTCAAAACTTCAAACCATCTCATTTCATTCACTTTGGATAATATTTTACATCTGACAAAAGCATGAGATCATTCAGCAGATTAGGTCACGTTGCCTATTTGAAGACTTTATGGATTATTCAAAGGAGAGAGACTAATATGCCCTGAAAACTGTAAGTAAAAATGAAATGTGCATGATAAAAACCCTGGCTCAGTTCTGCAACCTTACTTAGGTAAATCTCCCAGGATTTACAGGAATGAGTTTGCAAGGACTACAGAACCTGCAGCTGCCTGTCAGCAGGAGGCTTTTCTGGTGGTAACAGTACTTGCACCTCCCCTTCCAGATGGCTGCCATTACAACTACAATTATGGAGAAAGCATCATAAAATAAAAAAGCCATGGGACAATATTGCACTGGTGTTTGCTTCATGAAATGCTATTTACTTCAGTATGACTGATTACACCATATGCAAGTTAGCAGAGATTGTTTGACCATGAGACTTAAAGATTAACTGAAAACAAGGTTGTTGAGCAAATTGAAATTATGCAAATCTTCAACATTTCTGAAGTGTTTTGACTCTGAGTCTTCAGAACAATGACCTGCATTTTAAAGTTTAACTTCAATGATACGAAATGATGACATGAAAAAGACATTTAACAAGACTTAAAATTGTGTCTCGTGTCTAGAATGTGATTATAAGAGTTGGCCAACTGCAGCACCACATAGACATTAACAGTAGAAGATACAGATGGTTTCTGCTTAGCATTTGTCTGCAACAATAAAGCGTAAATCAAGTTGCATTTTGTGCTGCATTTTAAACAGTTGTGTAAAAGCCAGCATAAAATCTAAACCCAAGTACAACTTAAAATATTACACTGCTTTGCTTTTCTCAGAAACAGTCAGTGAACTGGAGAATGTTTTGATTACTTTAACTTGATATCATTTGTGCATCTTGGTTTGCTAACAAAAATTGGACGTGCAGCTCATGCTTTTCTTGCCTATCACTGAGTTCCCCTCTCCTCTGCCAACTAATTGCAGTGGAAACTGATGAGAGCAGAAGTCCCAGGGATATTAAATTCCATGTTTTGCTAAAAGATACAGATGAGCAGCAGAAAAGCTGAAGTGCTCAGAGAAGGAAAAGCAGGAAGAGCCTATACATTATATGTTCAGTTTGCTAAGCAATCTGCCCGTGCATCACTCCAAATCAACTACAGTGTATGATTGCCCAAGGGGCCTATATAGAGTTCAGGTTGCCGAGAAGGCCAATGGCATCACGGCTGGTATCAGAAATAGTGTGGCCAGCAGGACTAGGGAAGCTTCCATTCCCCTGTACTCAGCACTGGTGAGGCTGTACCTTGAATCCTACGTTCAGTTCTGGGCCCCTCAGTTCAAGAAGGACACTGACATGCTGGAGCAGGTCCAGAGAAAGGCAACAAAGCTGGTGAAAGGTCTGTAGCTGAGGGATGGTGGGGGTGTTTAACCTGGAGAAAAAGAGGCCTATTTCTTTCAACAACTACCTGAAACGAGGTTGTAGCTAGGTGGGGGGCGGCTTCTTCTCCCAGGTAACAAGAGACAAGAGGAAATGGCCTTAAGCTGTGCCAGGGGAGGTTTAGATTGGGTATTAGGAAAAATGTCTTCATGGAAAGTTGTCAATCATTGGAACAGGGAAGTTGTTGAGTCACCAGCTCTGGAGGAATTTAAAGATGTGTAGATGTGCTGCTTCGGGACATGGTTTAATGATGGACTTGGCAGTCTTAGGTTCATGGTTGGACTTGATGATCTTAAAGGTCTTTTCCAAACTAAGTGGTTCTATATGATTTTACACTGTTAGCACAGGAAATGAAAAATCATAGTAGGGATGAGAGGCTCTTGAGAACATTGCAATACGGGCACGCAAAGGTAATGGGGAATGGTTTTATTTCAATGTAATGGATGCAGCCAACAAGAAACAACACTTGTTATACATGCTGATATAAACACCTATCTCTTCACATAACAAACTTCTGATGCCTGAAGTAGTCATAGATGCAAATAAGGCATTTTTACTGTCACTGCTAATTCAGCATGTCAGAACACACCCAGCTGAGTACAGTGTGTGTTCAAATGAGCATTTAAAGGTGGTAAAGCTGAGGATTAGTAAAGAATTGCTGCTCTGGCTATTGGAGTACAGGCCCTGGCTATACCATCCCCTCATGGTTCAGATCATATAAACATTAATTCACTCTAATGCTTTAGGAGTAAATAACCTAGTCCTGAAATGAAATCTACTAAGATTAGGGAGATAGTTTGCTCACAAACCTCTTCTAAAAGGCAACTGGAAAAAGACTTTACTGGGTTAGCCTGCCATCACCTTACACAACCCTCCAACTTAATCCTGGGGCTTTGCACTTTGGATTTCTTCAAGGCCTTTTTTCCACACAGGGACAGATGCAGCAAAGTTTCATATTATTAAAACACTGCCCCAGTAAACTGTATTGCAGCTCTCTCATTATTTCAGGTAATTTAGACTGAAATTCCCCTCTCCTCAGTTATATCTCAGAGCTACATAGGGATCAGAAGAGACCAAGGGCCTAGTGTGAACCTTAATTTATATGAACCTTCCCTGGCTTTGCAGTTGAAAGATGCTTTTTATCACAGGGATGCCCTGCTACCCTGACATTTAAGTATGAAAAAAATTGCAAGAAATATGAGGGTTAAATAATTTTTCTCTCCTTTCACTCCTTCTCCGAAAATAAAAGGTATGAGACAATGTGAAAAACTTATTTCTGAATTGTGGCAGTTGAAACTTAAACAGATGCAGAGCAATTTCCCAGTTAGTCTGCACAGCATCAGACATGGACTAGATACCACTTCTTCTCAAAATACATTTCACTTATACTAAACCAAGGTATGCATTCCATGTTTTTTCCATAACTGTAGCTCCACTTGGTTTTGCAGATATGGACAATAAGCTCCCTTTGAAAATGAAATCTTTAATTCTACATAAACTCCACAACTCCTTTATGCAGAGATTGTTATTCCAACATGCAAACAGTTTGTTTTGGCCTGTATCTGTGCTATACATTATCTGCACTGTTAAGGACTACTTAGGGGCTCACTTCAGCAGGGTGACAGAAGAAAGAATGATGAAACTTGTTAGAGCTATGTGGGAGACCACATCTGCACAACATTAATTTCTACTCTGTCTTGTCTCACTCCGGTTCAACAAAGAAATTGGAAAATTAAGTATAATCCAAATCAGGTTAGCCAACAAAGGCTAAAGGAAAATTAATAAAATCTAGATCATTCTGCAGTATCAAGAATATGTTTATCCTTTTCTTGGTGTTGTGGACTATAGTTTATGAAGGGGTCTGTGACAACAGCAGCGAAATTTCTCAGCAGTGAGGCTTTTGGCTTTCCTCTATTGACAAAAATGGACTGATGTAACTCATGATTATCTATGTTAGGGCTATCTTTCTACAGCAAATAACATTACTAATTACTAAGTGGAGATATTTCCAAAGTGTTTTTAAAAGGATGAATGAAAAGACTGATAAGAGTAGGTAAGTCACACAGCTGAATATTTTTGGGTATTACATGCAACTAGCAAAGGAAGATCCTTCCAAACAGAATCATACTCCTTCAGCTGCCATTGTCAACAAGTGACTCATACAGAGTTTGAATATAGCATTAAAATGGAATTTGGAGGCAGCATATAAGAAGTGATGCATAAAGTTCTGCTTAACCCCTGAGAAACTGAGATGTTGAGCAATTTTCCATTCCTACATTTCTGATACTCTATAGCAAGATTCTTCAGTGACAATCCTTTCTAATATCCTGTGTTATGCAAATAACATTTATGAGACTTCATGTGATCTAACTTATATGTAAGCATAATATTACAGGACCGCATAATTTTTGTCAACCTTGACCCAACACTTATTTCCCCTTTACCTTTCTGTCCCTAAATTCTTCACTGTCACACTATTTTTTAGCAGAAGCAGCAATCAAAATATTAATACTTTAAGATTTTTTAAGATTGTAGTAAAATTATTTGAAATGCAAACTACCAAGTAAGGTTTTCATCTTGACTGTTACCAGGTCTTATGATCTGCTTAAGATCATCCTAAGACACAGAAGCACTTTTGATATACTACAGCACCCAGGCTTTTAGCAAGACACATCAGTCTGCTTTTTTCTGCTCACAAATCTTTGTTTGGGAACCAAACACCTCCTGGCACTGTGGCAATGGCAGGTATCCTGTTCTCTGACAGGACAGAGAATAGCAGGGTCTGCACATGCCAGCTGCAGTCCTGTGTGGGGTCACACAGCTCAAGCCTATTTCCACCTTGTGGGATATCTTAAAATAAATTGTCTGAAAATCACCACCCTAAACACTCTGCTTGGATTTTATTCTATTTACTCCTGTAAAACTTTTGATGCTTTGTGGGGAACATTCCCCTCTCTTTCACACTACCATGTATTTGTTTCATAATCTTCCAAATGCCACAGGAGGCTGCTAGCAGGCAGACAGCCCCTGGGATAACCCCATCTCCTAAGTTCCAGGCTAAACAGACACTTGTGAAGTTAGGAAGGAAGCAGAAAAGTGTCAGCAGTACAACCATCAGCTTCTGACTCTTACTTGCAATCTTGTCTGGAAAAAAATATGGAGGGTAAATGAGATGGGCTGAGGCCTGGGGAATGTTTCTCTCCATGTGGCTTTGTAAAATACTGATTTCAGTGCCCCACTGAATGTTGCCTAAGAAATGTGATGCAGAATCCTTGGCTTGCTGATGTTTTGTTATTGAAGGGAATACACTTAAAGTTAGGAATGAACTTTCCCAAAGGGAGCCTACAAGAAAGCTGAAGAGGGACTTTGTTTACAGAGGCATGTAGGGGTAGGGCAAGGAGTAATGGCCTTAAACTGAAAGAGGGCAAGTTTAGATTAGATATTAGGAAAAAGTTCTTTAGTTTGAGGGTAGTGAGGCACTGGAACAGGTTGCCCATTGAAGCTGTGGATGCCCCACCTCTGGCAGTTGAAGACCTGGTTGGATGGGTCTTTGAGCAACCCGGTCTAGTGGGAGGTTGGAACAAGAAGATCTTTAAAGTCCCTTCCAAACCAAACTTTTCTATGATTCTATGATAAATTTTGAAAACAAAAGTGATACATAAGCAAAGGGTACTAGTAGGGTTTAGTGATGCTTAAGATACAACTGAAGCTGGGGTTGTGCTCTTGTCCTCTCAAAGACCTATTCTAACCAGACGCTTTCTCAGGAAGATGATGAGTGGTGATTGTGATTGGAAGGCAGGGATCTGGGATGTTTCAGTTCACTCTTCTCAACTCACCAGCTGCCACACTGTTGTTGTGAACTCCCTTCATAGAGCCTTTACTCACGGCCTTCAGAAAAGGGCTGGCAGGCGGTCTCTTCATTACTTTGTCCACTGATATGGGACAGTTCACCCATGGGAGGGTGAAGCAGCCACAGAGGAAATAATTTTATTAATTTTAGCCCTGAGAAAATCCTAGAAGGAAGGTGGAGACAGTTTATGTTCTATGCAGGGAGAGATGTTAAGATCCAACCATGCTTGGTAGGAGACATCATAGCAAATACAGTTTTCCTGCTGTAACAAGCATCTACTAAGTATTTTTCAGAGATTTTAACTTGGCAAAATTTGGGCTTTGTTGTCCATGAAGATAAGACACACCCATCAAGTCTGTCTTATCAAGTGGCAGGGACCAACCTCTGCTGCAGAGGATATAGAATTGAACTGCTTAGTTAAACACAAAATAGCAATCCAATTCCTGAACAGGTTCAGTTGATTTTTTTGAAAGAAACAGCTTGTGTGGGCATGGGACTCCTTAGACCAAATATCTAATTAAATAAACTTGTGATTGAAAACAAAATCTTTTAAAGGAAAACACTAAGTAAAAATATCTCCTTATTCAAACACTGGGAATGAAATTGTCATTTCATTTTCACCATTGGAAAAGCTCACTTGAAGCAATTTCAGTTACACAGAATTTATTGCTAAATAACTGAAAGGAAAATCTGGTCATGGTAATCCAAATGGTTTTATGTCATTTATCAAGACAAGTCAACCAAGATAATTTTATATCTGTTATGCAGAAATCTTACAAAACAAGAAAATAAAAAAAAAATAGTAGTGTACCATATCAGTTTCTGTTCTGTTTCACAGAAGAAAAGCTTTGATGTACAAAACACATCAAAGACAATAGCAGAAGGAAAAAAATATTTTAAAATTAGCCAAGGTATAGTATAAAAGACTTCCATCTTGTGATTAAGTTTAGGAATGATGTTTGATGTATTTTGAAACTCTGCCTGCTCAGACTGGTTAAGTTTGTGAAAGGTTGCCTGTCAAACGCTATGTCAGTGATATGAAAACAGACAGCCAGAAAATCATCCTTCCAATATAAACATCAACTAAAAATAAATAAATGTCTGCAGCAGAACGCCAGCCTGATGTTCCATTAAGACGAATGTTATAAACCATGAAGCAAACTAAATATTGATGACAAGAAATCTGTACAAAGAGACAGAAGCTTATGGTCAGATTAGGAAACTGTTAGTAAAACTATGGAACTGAAAAATCAACAGAAACAGCAGTATAGCCTTTAATATAAAATTTGCTGCAAGTTAACCTTGTGCCTAATAATAAACCATAAGCATATGAAAACCTTTAGAAATATTTGAAAATTGAACCATGCAGTGTAAACTCATGGTACTACAAAAGGCTCAGAAACACTTTTTTTAATATGTTTACTCTTTGGAGAACATTGTTCATTGTATGTTTATGATGTGGTTTATTTTTAGCTTGAAGAAATATAGAAGAACCATGAGTGGTTCTTCATGGTGTTAGAAACGTAGTTTCTGGAAACATATACTGAAAAGAAACATACTGGAAGCAGCTCCTATCAAAGTGGTATGACTTGAACCTAATCTGAAAAAAATACAGAAAAAAAGGGCAAGCAGAGGAGGTGAAATGGTGGAAGGCAGGGAGGAAAGCAGGTATAACGAAAATAGGGAGCAAACAAATTGCATTCACTACTGCCCAGGATCTAAGCTTTACAGGAGTTACTGGATCTTTTCACTAGCCTTAAAAAAGAATGAGAAAGGTATGTAATGAAGATAGATGACAGGTTATATAGGTTAATGCACAACATCCAGACTTTAACTACAGCAAGTTATTGAGTTTTTTAAATTTAATTTAAAAATTAATGAAATGGGAAAATTACATGGAAAACACAAATGAGGCAACCAGAGAAAATGAAGGGTGCTGGAGCAACACAGAGCCATGTGGTTCACAGGGAGGTGGCAGATGTGCCCTAGGGTAGGGAGCCCAGCAGCAGGGAGGAGGGCAGGAGAGCAGTGAAGGTGAGGAAATCCCTAATGGGACTGATCGAAGCAGCAGCAGGAGGAAGGCAACTGCATGCCAGACAGAGAAGAGGAGAAAGGTCAGAGATGGTGGAGACAAAAATTCCCAGGATGCCTTACATTCCAATTTTTCTAGTTAACATCAGGGCCAAAGAATTGAGGGTAAGTGGCGTGAGACATGCTGAGCACCTGTCATTTACTATGGTTTTGTTTAAAATCCCACGTAGTCTCTTTTGGCATCAGGTCTCTTATCTCATAATAGATAATGGGGCTCTTGGGGGTTCTTAGGGAACGAGGGATTGGTAATTTGGTGGCCGTACTTCACGGGTGCTGTCCTTCTGGGCAATCTTACCAACGTGCGATGTGAAATCAAATTTCAAGTTACTGCCTCAAAATCGTATTCATTTGCAAAACAGAAGGAATAAAAGCCTAGCCACGCACAAACACTTTGCTGGTGGGTACGATGACATCCTGTGAAGCTTCACTGAGGTCCCTCTTACGCTGACCGGGAGAAGCGCATTGATGTCTCCGAGCTCACCTGGACTGTGTGGTCCCTGTGCGGGACCTTGTGTGGCTGAAGGGGCTCTGCACACACAGGCACAGCCCCACCCGATGATCTCAGATGTCTTTTCCAACTCAGCTGATTCTGTGGCTCTGTTACAGCCGGGTTTAGTCCCCCATTTACTGCTGGTGACTTCGCCCATTTCCTCACCAAGTCTTTGCAAGAACATATCGGTGCACTGGCAAGACAAGGGCAAGAGAGCGATGCGGCCCTTGGAACACACTGATCTTTGGTATTTTGCTGTTTTGTTTGTTTTGTTTTGTTTTGTTTTGCTTCAATTTGGAAAAGCAAACAACACGCTCAGCTCAAAGGTCTCTCCTTTCACAACCAACGGCGCTTTCGATTTTCCTGAGAACTTACTGAACAAGGCAAAGACGTCTCCAAGAGATTATTCCTCCCACCCGAGGCCAATCCTCACCAAAATGTCAAATACACCCCTAAAAAACGCCCCTCCGGGGCCCCTCCGTGCCGGTCTGGGGAGGAGCCGGCGCGGCCCCGCCCGGGTAGGGCGGGCGGAGCTGCCGGGGCCGCCAATGCGGGCGGGGCGGCGGCGCCTGCGCTGGGCCCGGCTGGGCTGGGCTGGGCTGACCTGAGCTGCGCAGGGCTGTGTGGCCCGGCCGGCCGGTCATCTTCGCAGCCATGTGGAGCCGCTACCGGGGGCTGCTGGGCCGCGGCCGGTGAGGGAGCGGGGGCCGCGGGTGCGCCGTGCCCGGTGCCCCTTGGGGAACACCCGCCCTGCGCCGCCCCGGGCCCCGCTCGGCCCCAGCACGGGCAGCGCCTCGCCGGAGGCCGGCGGGACCCCGGGCGGGAGGGACGGTGCCGTAGCGCCGTTTGTTTAAAGGGGATTGTGTTGTTTCAGGTGCCTGAGTCGGAAGTCGTGGAGGTGGAAGAGCGTTCCCGCGAACGAGAGGGCGCTGGAGTACAGGGTGGGCGAGCACATCCACGGGTTCACGGTGAAGCAGGTGAGCGTCGCCCGCCGCTTGCGATTGTTTACAGCAGCTTTCCCGTGGTTGGGAGGCACCTGCGTGGGGCCACTGCTCACTAAGGACTTATAAGGGTGCTTTGGGAGATAATTCTAGAGCGGATAGTGCATCCCGGGAGCTTGTGAGTCTGCTGTAGATGTGACCATTCGGTGTGTGGCCTCCTAAAAGTCCTGACTGATGGCTGAACTTCGCTGTGTGCTGTTTTATGAAACACATGCAAGCAATGTTTTCTCTTCTAAGCTACTTTTAACACCTGTGTTGAGAACCTGTGAGGGAAATAATAATATGTTGAATATCTTTCCACTTTTTTGAAGAAAAAAGCAGAAAGTTAAGGTTATTTTTGAGAAGCAATTGCTAGTGACAGAGCTATTGGTAGAACAAGGTTCCTTGGTTTTTCTTTTACTGCCCTAACCACTGGCATTTTAATATATGCATTTTCTTTGTATTTCTGATTGAATTTCTGTTTATACTGTAAGAGCACGGTTCTTTGCTTGTAGTTTACTTTCATTAGGTTGTTAATTTTATTTTCCATTTGTGTAATTCCCTTTTCCCATCAAATCATAGGAACAAATATTTATTTAATGCTCTATAAGACAGTATTATATACAGGATCAACAAACTGAACATTCCTGTGTCATCCATGATCTATTTGACCCAGTTTCAGTCACACTGCACTACAGATGTTTTGTTCCAATGCAGGTGACAGCTGTTCCTGAGCTGTTCCTGACTGCAGTGAAGCTTAGTCATGATGGTACAGGAGCCAGGTATTTACATGTGGCTCGGGAAGACTCCAATAATCTGTTCAGGTAAAACATTAATCTATGTATAACATGTTCGATCTCAGCATCACCCTGTGCCTTTTGAATTGTAATCTAGCTTCATGACTGGATTTTTCTGTAAAAACAGAGAGGGTAGTACTTCCTTTGTGGGTCTCCTTAGAGTTTTTCAGATTGGAACAGATGTCATGAAGTCTGTTGTTCCATCTTCTACTCAAAACAAGGTCACTACTTAATTCAGGTGCAGTTCCTCAGACATTTATGCAGGTGGTCCTTGAAAACTTCCAAAGGCAGAGATAATGCAACCATAACCTTCCACGAAGTTTCGTTTGTGGTTTTTTTCCGAGCCTTTTGGGTAAAAAGAAATCTCTTTACTCATGTGCTAAGAGCTTCTGTACTACCTCCAGGAATAGAAGTGCAGAGGTTGTACACCCTCTGAAAGAGGTGGCTGAGCACTCAAGAGTCTGAAGAACCCAGTAACTCTGCATCCTGGTGTGTGTCACATTAGCTATCAGCCAGTGATGATGTTCCCATAGATCAGAGCTGTAGGTAGGAGTCGGGTGGGCTTCTTTTCGCAAATGAGTGCATTCCTGACTGTGCTCTCTGTCTTGCAGTATACAATTCCGAACCACTCCCATGGACAGCACTGGGGTCCCACATATTCTTGAGCACACGGTGTTATGTGGTTCTCAGAAGTATCCTTGCAGAGATCCGTTCTTTAAAATGTTAAACAGGTCACTGTCCACTTTTATGAATGCATTCACAGGTAAGCCAAAAGTAAATAATGCCACTTAAAATGCATGAGGTTTTATTGCAGTACAGCTGTCTGTTGGCTCTCCTTAATTTCACTTTGGGGAGCCATTTTTATTAAGTGTGAATGTTGTGAGTGAGATATTAAAAAGCTAACAAGGCAAGACAACAAAATAGATCTTGTTCATTTGGCAGTTACAAAGTCCCAGTAGAGCTGGAGCTTTATAGTATACAACAATACATTTAATTCTTTATATGTATATATGGCTAAAGCAAAGCTCTTGTGGTAAAACAGCTGCAATTTTAAAAGTCCATGTATTCCTCAGCAAAAAAACATGTCATATAGTAAGTTTCTTCTCTTCCAGTTATTTATATGGATGAAAAGTTAAAAATAAATGATGGCAAAATGCATCTTAGACATTCCAAAATGCTGATCTCTTTATGATCTTTTTATATGCAGCTAGTGATTACACACTCTATCCATTTTCAACACAAAATCCCAAGGACTTTCAGAATCTCCTGTCTGTGTACTTGGATGCAGCGTTCTTTCCGTGTCTACGGCAATTAGATTTCTGGTAAGACAACCTGAGACTGAACTTTAAGGTGCAAACCTTAAAAGAGCCCCAAAAAGTCAACAAAACCTTCAAACTCCCAACACTTGTTATTAATTTTTCAGGCAAGAAGGTTGGAGATTAGAACATGAGAACCCAGCTGATCCTCAGACACCTCTAGTCTTCAAAGGAGTTGTTTTTAATGAAATGAAAGGGGCATTTGTAAGTTTTGTGAATGTTTGGTTTAAGATCTTACACATGGTGCATTATTGCACCAGAGATTCTCATTCCTTTTGAAAAGTCTCTGTTGCTTCTGTTACAGAGTGTGAGAGTTTGTTTTTGGGTTTTTTTTCAAGTTAGCCTGTCAAAGGTTTTCTTACATATAAAACAGTGCTTTATTAATGTTTTTTATTGTACAATTTTCTGTTAAATTCACATAATAACATTTTATTAAAGTATGTGGGACTGCAGAACTAAAAGCTTATATGTGAGGAGGGGATTCTTGAGTAAGTTGGAACTCTCAGGTCTTATTATTGAGCACCTTTTATCTTTAAAATGTGTTTTGATGACTTTCGCTGAAATATGGTGTTTTCCTCTTAAGACAGATAATGAGAGGATATTTGCCCAGCACGTGCAGAACAAAATTCTTCCTGATCACACTTACGGTGTAGTATCTGGTGGAGATCCATTATGTATTCCTGATCTTACATGGGAGCAGCTTAAACAGTTCCATGCCACACATTATCATCCAAGCAATTCCAGGTATCTGAAACTGGGACTAACTTTCTAGGTTATGTAGTGATTTAGCACTTTGTTCATATTTCTATGAGCGGAAGACCACCAGTACAGTGTTTCCATCCACATGGCCAGCAGCACAGATAACCTGTGCCCTACAGCAGTACTGAAGCAAGGAATTTTTTGTAGGAAGAGCAGTGAGGGTGGATTTGAGGCAGGAAAGAGAGATGGTTAATTTTCAAGGTTGTTTCTGTCGGCTTGATGATGAGGATTTGTTTTGGGGGGTTTTGTTTACAGATGTTTCACTTTGAACTCACATGGGCTGGGGGGAAAGGGAGCACACTAATATGTATTTAGCAATAATGGTAAAAACAGGTAGCATAGATGAATCTAAGAGTTCCTATCCTCTTTGAAGTCAATACAGATTAAGTTAGAAGTTACAAATTAATAGCTGTTAATTTGCTCCCAGATCACATATTACTGTAGTGGATTCTAAATAATGGATCTTTATTTGAGTCAGACACTAATTTGGTTGCTGCTAATAAGATATTTAAGCTGAAAGTCAATTTGAAAGTTATATGGAGAGAAATAATTGTTTCCTCTGTACTAATTTTATGCTCAATCTGTTACTCTGATTAATTCACTTAAGGAACATCAGCTTGTGTTGTGACAGTGAATTTACCAAATGTTGTTTTTCTCGTCATCCCAAGTATTCTACTGTACCTGTGTTTAGATTTTTTTAGTTGAGGGATAAAATTTTACTTGAGACGTGCCTCATGCTCATATAGTTCCCTGGAGGTCTTGTAGGTATGGGAATGTGTTTGATAGACTGACCCAAGGAACCCAGCTGTGTTTTATAGATCATAGGCGTGGATCATTGTATTTTATATCTTATGTGTGAGAACTGTAAGAATTTTGTCCTCTGACACTTGAGAGCACTGGGTTTCTGGCTTCAGTTACTAATATTTTTTCTTGGATCTTTGTATGTTACTGCAATAGAATAAATTTAAAAATATAACCACTGAACATAAGAAAAATCATAATGCATTCTGAAACCTTCAAAGCATAAAATCAGCTGAAAATTGTGGAATTTTACCAGGAGGTCTGTGATTTTTATGTATGTTCCAAATTGGTGGTCTTTAACTTTGAAACGTTGTTTGTAAGGCCCCTCTCTCGATGTTAATGAATTATTGGAAAACATGTGACATTCAGAGTATATTCTAAATACCATGTGAAATCTGATGCTTAATCCCAATCTCTTATTTGAAATGCAGGTTTTTCACTTATGGTAATTTTCCACTGGAGCAACATTTGAAGCAAATACATGAGGAAGCATTGGTAAAATTTGAAAGAATTGAATCAAAAACTGACATCCCGAAACAGAAGCTCTGGGAAAAACCTGTAAGTAAAAAAGTCAAACCAAACCAATCAACCAAACCCCAAACAAACGAAAACCCCCCAAACAAAACAAATACCCACAAACGATTAAACAGAAAGAAACTGTACACATCCAGTCTTGGAAACTGAATATAACAGGTTTATATTTTAGCCCAACCTGCTGGAGTTAGTCTTTTCTTTAGAACTATGTAAACAAGCTGAAGTATTTTTATTTTTTATTGCAGTGGGGACAAACTATGTTTATTTTGAGTTTCAGTAATGTAATGATTGCATGCAGTTGTTCATTATTTCCAGTTTACAAGCCCCTCGTCATCTGAAGCACTGGTGCTACTGATAGAAATATTGATACTTAGTGTCAGGAAATACTCCTTCTAATGGTACCCAACCCTCCAGACACTGGTGTCAAAAATACTTTTTCCATTCTCTCCTTCCCACCTCCTCCTTTTCCTCCTTGGCTTGTCCAGAAAGTTCTACCATTTCTTTGAAGCCCAGAATGTTAATTATGACCAGATTTTCTTCAACCTCTTCTCTATTGTCCACTTTTAAAAATTGAGGTACCACTCACATTTTTCAAGATATCCCGTGTTTGTGTATTTACTTACTCATAAGTATCTGTAAAATTATTTTAAATCTTTAGAAAGAAGATGCTATGAAATGCAAGCAGTCGCTTTTTGTTTGTAACTTCTGCTCTTGTTTAGTCTGTATCATTTATTTTACTTTACAGAGGGAACACAGTGTAACATGTGGCTTAGACTCATTTGCTGCTGATCCTTCCAAGCAGACAACTGTCAGTGTCAGCTACTTGTTGACAGAGTAAGTATATAAAAATGAAATTCTGAATCAAAGGCTCATTTTGGGACTTTAAGCAAGATGCAGGCATGCTTCATGTCCCCAGTCCCCTTGATAAATGTCATCTTTAAGGGAAGAAATGCCTTGGGAAAATCAGACTAATCCTACTTTAGTGAATGGAAGTTTAATTGCTAAGCAGAATTTGTCTTTAGCAGATAGACATAAGGAAAATCGAGGATTTTAGGCAAAATTCAGTCTAGTGAGACATTTGATAACGCTGTCTTCCTTTTAATTTCCTGCCATATGCAGGCTTTTCTGTGTGACCTACTAATAACTTAACTCCACTTCCAGCCCAGTATAGCTTGCTTTACTGGTAGTTACAACAAGTGAGAGACGCAGAGCTCTCTTAGTTCCCTAAAGTCTGGAGCAGTGTTCATAACTGACAATTATTTCTCCCTGACTCCCTCTACATTGTTTTGTAAAAGTAATTCTGAAATGACCTTGGTGATGCTGGTTGTCACACATTTGTAACTTGGTGGTTTTTAAGAACTATTAATTTTTCTTCAGTATTACAGACACTTTTGAAACATTCACACTAAGCCTGCTGTCTTCACTATTGGTTGATGGTCCGAATTCTCCTTTTTACAAAGCCTTAATTGAGTCTGGTGTTGGTACAGATTTTTCTCCTGATGTTGGGTAAGTGTTACACTTTACATTTCTTCACTATAAGCAGTATTAGAAAAGTTAAAAACCAGTATTAAGCTGGGAGAACTCTTCTCTCATACAGGCAGTTTATACCAGAATAATCTTATTTTAATATTAAAACATATTAAGAATTTCTGGTAAACTGTAAACCGTTCTCAAGTGTAATTTTTAGCTCGTCAAAATAATTTGATAGACGTTAAATTAGTTTAAACAAAGTTGTGTTATTTAAAGCTTATGACTAGCAAAAATGGATAGATGGTATAAAACATGATACACCTTGAGTGCCCTAATTTACTTACATTTTTCATCTTGGACATTTAGTGTTACTCAGAAGAGTTTGGTAGCTCTTCTCTGTACTGTGTTGCCTTTTTTTACTGTAATTCTGTGATCTAGTAGGTAGGTCTGTCACAAATGTGCCCTTGTGCAATTAGGTGCCATCAACTTGCCATCACCTCAGTACAAACGGGTATTTGAGCCAACACTTACTCAAACTAGCTCCTGCAGCCTGTCCTCTGAGTGGCTTTGTGCTGCAGCCTGAGGGTGGGTGGATTGTCTTCACTGAATCACAGGCCCAGCTGCTCGTCATATTTTGCCTTTATTGTCCGCACAAAGAAGGACTTTCCAGGCATGATTCATCTGACTGATTTTTAGACTTGAGGATGACAAAAATCATGCCTCAGTGCACTGGCTGTCTCAGGTGTTTGAGTGGGAAACCTTACTATGCTCATCTGTGATTTTAATGTCTTAACTCTGCCTGGCTTGACCAGTCTCTGTGTGAAGTCATTGGCTTCCTGCAAATCCTGTGTCATGCATGCCAGGGCCGTGCAGACATCTTAATATTCCAGAGCATGGCAGTAGAAATCCATCCTTAGACACTGAAGTGTAGTGACTGATTTGTATTTTTCGTCAGCTGAGGCTTTTCCAGGTTGGCTCTGACACAGGGTTGAACTGTGCAGTGAGCTGGCTTTAATTCGCCTTAGTGACTGTGCTGATGAATCAATCTGCAAGAATAAGTTTGGGTCCAGAGATCAGTACTGCAGAATGCAATGCCTGAGCCTACCACTGAATTCCTTCTGTGCTTTTTGGACGTGGAATAGTGCTTGTGTACGAGCTGATGAGCACCTACTGCATTTTGTGTACTGGCTTTGGTTTGAACTGCTTGGTGTTCCATATTCCTGCAAGTGCTGATTTGTCTCTGTGAAGATGAACTTTTATGATTAACCCTGCCTGACAACTTGGGGCAAAATTATCTTTACTGTTGTGATCTTTTATTTTCTTTTTTTAATACTGTTGATAATAATGGCAGCAAACATGGAACACTTCACTTCGACCACTTACTTTCCAAACTCTGCTTTAAAAGCACCATTCCACTCACCTGCTTAGGTAGAATGTATGTGTTTGGTAATATATGCAGCTAAAGTTTTCACCTCAAAAAGCAAGACTTCTTTCCCTGAAAGAAGTTACAAATGAACGGGAAGATTAACAGCAAATACCAGCTTTTCTTTTGTAACTGTTTTTTTCTCTAATGCCATATGCCGTATGTTTTTTTAACAGTGGCTACTACTCCTACTGAAATTGAACAAAAAAATGCTTTTAAGTTCCATTTCTTGCCTCTTTGGTAATTATTTTTCATTCTATCTAGCTTTAAAATCTTGTGTGTGTGTGTGTGTGTGTGTATGGGGAAATGATGGGTGTTTTTTTCTCCTCCTACCTTTGTTGGCAGATCTAACACTTAAATTCTAGTACTTGCCACTGAGTTGGATATTTTTTATTCTAGGTTTAATGGCTCAACAAGAGAAACTTATTTCAGTGTGGGTCTACAGGGTATTGCTGAAAAAGATATTGATACTGTGAAAGAGATAATTGCTAGAACAGTCGATGAAGTTATTGCGTGAGTAATGCCTAATTTTTGAGAATACTGTTAGTTCTTTTAGGTATTATTATAATAAGATGTAGGCATAAAATAATATATATATAATAACATGCCTTAAAAATTTAGTTACATTACAATACATTACAATAAAGACGTCAAAGAACCAGTAATATTGTTCAATACTCTTAAAACTTGTATCTGCTACCTCCTCTATTGTAGCTTTTTTTCATCAGCATAATCTTCAGGAGTTTAATGATACTAGTGCAGTTTCACTAAATGACACAGCATATTAATATTATACCAATTTTAATTCAGTGTGGAAGACATTATGTTATAATGCTTCCTTTGTCGATAATATAATTCATTTTCATAACTTCATTTAAAGTGATTAGTGTTAATGGATATGATTTCCTTCTCTCATCACCCCTTCCCAAAGGAAAGGATTTGAGGAGGATAGGATTGAAGCTCTACTTCACAAAATTGAAATCCAGCTGAAGCATCAGTCTACGAGTTTTGGACTTGCCCTGACATCTGTAAGTCTGTGTGCGTGGTTTTTTGAAGAAGAGAAATCTCTGCTGCCTATATCTTTATAAAATATAGGATCATTTTGTAGGCTCTTGGTGTGTAAAACTTTCTACTTAGGGGCTTTTCCTTTGTCATCTTGTGTTCATCTCTTTTTTCAGTAGCCGTCAAACTACCTCTGGAGTCCTCACTGTATGACTTAATTGGGCAGTGAGCCTGTTGTCTCTGCCTGAATAGTAGCTTTGATTGCAGTAGCACTAATTACTTTTGTGAGGGGCAGGCCATACTGGCTCTGGGAACTGTATGTTTTGGCTGGATGCCTTGTGTGTTTTTAAAAGCCAAATAGAAGGACTGTATTTTTCTATGGAATTTAGGATTGTGCTGCTATAATTTAATTTCAGGATTCACAAGTGAAAATGTACACTAAATCAATTCCTGGCCTCAAATTTTGATACCAAAACTATTATGAAAAACAAGTTCCACAGCAGAATGTCTCGTCTATAAGAAGTCCTCTACTCATCCTATAATTAGGAATGAGTTAGCTGCAGTATTTACAGTCAGTGTGGAAATCAGGGTCTCCGTCAGCCGCTCATTCTCTAGTGTCCTCTTTTTGTTCTGTTCTTGCAGCACCTTCAGTTGGTTGATGGCTCTTTGCTTTCTGTCTCTTAAGTGATGTATATTCTTCAGCGTGAGCAGGAGTTCACTCCTTTGCATGTACAGTTACGTAAAGAAGTGGAGCCCTGGATTAACATGAGACCTGTCAATGGGAGAGCACAACCAAAAGCTGTTTAAAACCAGGTGTCCGTGCAGCCAGATAGGCACATTGTGGATACTTAAGTGCTTATCATGTTTCATAGTAAGATCTGTAAAATGTGCTTGACTTTGGTAGCCAGTACTTTGTAGCATGTCTTAAATGGTGGGAGTGATTCTGTCTGATGAAATATTTATGCATATACTTACCTTTTAACATTTTTAAGTCTTGAAGTTGATTCAGCTCTTAGGCCTTAATTTTAGAACAGAAAGCTCTTAAAATTCCTTGCTTTTAAAGAACTGTCTTGCAGCATTTAGTGTTGATGCTTCATAGAGGAGGGTTACATTTCAGTTTGTTTCTCTGAGGTCATGTTTTAGAAGTTGACTCTGAAGAGGGCCTGAAAGGGACATAGTTATAACTAAACTGATCATAGAATCATAGAATGGTTTGGATTGGAAGTGACCTGTACAGATCATTGAGTTCCAGCCTTCCTGCTGTGAGCAGGGCTATCATTCCCTAGATCCACTTACTCAAAGCCCCTTCAAACGTGGCCTTGGACACTTCCAGTGGTGGGACATCCACAGCTTCTGTAGATGATGTGTTCCACTGTCTCACCACCCTCATAGTAAAGAATTTCTTCTTCATGTTCAATCTAAATCTGTCTTCTTTCAGTTTAAAACCATTGCCCCTTGTCCTGTCAGTACAGGATGTGGTAAAAAGTTTCTCTTCATATGAACCCCCTTCAGATATTGAAAGGCGACAGTAAGGTTTCTCCAAAGCCTCCTCTTCTCCAGGCTGAACAACCTTAAGTCTGTCAGTCTTCTTTGCAGCAGAGGTGTTCCAGCCCTCTGATAATTTTTGAGTCCCTCCTCTGGAATTACTCTAACAGATCAGTGTCTATCTTGTCCTGCAGGCGCCAGAGCTGGATGTAGTATTTCAGAAGGGGTGTAGGGGAAGTGGAGAGGCAGAATCACCTCCCTCAGGCTGCTGGTCACACTACTTGTGATGCAGCCCAGGGTACTATTGGTTGTCTGGGCTGTGAGCACACACTCTGGTCTCATTCCCAGTTCTCATCTGCCAATATCCCCAAGCCATTCTCTGCAGGTCTGCTTTCAAACCATTCATCACCCGCGTGTGTACTGATTACTGGTCATTGCCCCAGCCCAGGTGCAGGACCTTGCACTTGTTGAACTTCATGATGGCTGATGTGGGTCCACACCTCAAGCCTTTCGAGGTCCCTCTGGGTGGCATTCCTTCCTTCCAGCGTGTTGACTGCTCCACACAGCTTAGGGTCATGTGCAAACCTGCTGAGCGTGCACTCAGTGCCGCTGGCTGTATATCATTAATAAAGGTGTTGAATAGTATCAGAACCAACACAGACCCCTGGGGAAAACACAGCACTTGGTACTGATCTCCTTTTGGATGTTGAACATTGGAATGCAACTGCTTGCATGTGGCCATCCAGCTGATTAGTCCATCCACTGAATAGTCCACCCATCAAACTCCTGTCTCTCCAATCTAGCAACTAAGGATGGTGTGTGGGACTGTCAAAGATGTTGGGAAAGTCAAGGTAGGTGACATCAGTTCAGGAAAAAGCTCTTCAAAGCTCCTCAGAGTGAGGGTGGTAAGCACTGGAACAAGCTCTCCAAGTGTACTGGTTTTGGCTGGGGAGTTAAATCTCTTTCCAGTAGCTGGTATGGGGCTGTGTTTTGGGTTTGTGCTGAATACTGCTGATGACAAGGGGATGTTTTCATTGCTACTGACGTAGTGTCCAGGTCTTCTCTGCTTCTCATCCCACCCCACCAAGAGTCTGTTAATGGACAAGGAGCTGGGTGGGGACACAGCTGGGACAGCTGCCCCCAACTGACACAAAGGGTGTCCCACACCATGTGACACCGAGCTCAGCAACATCAGCTGGGAAAAGAAGAAAAAATGAGGGCATGTTCAGAGTGATGAATTTTGTCTTTCCAAGTCCACCAGGTGATGGAGCCTGTCCTGGAGAAGGCAAAACAGCTGCCTGCCCAGGGGAAGCAGAGAATCCTTGTTTTGCTGTGCTCACGCACAGCTTTTGCTGTTCCTGTTAAACTGTTTATCTCAACCCACAAGTGTCCTCACTTTCACCCTTCTGATATCCCCCACAACATCCTGCTGTGCTGGCAGCGAGTGAGTGGCTGAGTGAGGCTGAGCTGCCAGCCAGGGATAAACTGTGACACCAAGGAAGTGGTCATGGCCCCAAGCCTCTCCATGCTCAAAAACCATTTGGGGCAATGCTCTTAGGTATATGGTTAAACTTTAAGGTTGCCTACTGGGAGCCAGCACTGAATTGTTGTAATGACCCTGCAGAAGCCTCAAATAGAGTGACTACTTTTATTTCAAGAGAACTGACTCAAGCATATTCTAAAATAATACTATACTTTAAATCACATTAGGGAATTTCCACAGAACAGATAAAAAGAGTTATTACTGAAAAAGGCTGAAGGCTTATGATACCTGCTTGTAATTAAACAAGTAAGAAAAGAGAAGGTGGTTTTGACAATTACGATGGATTTGTTCTCTATATGCTTTTAGTAGGAGTACTTTTTTTTTCATGTGTCTTGGGTTTTTTATATTTTCCCTTTTTTTGTTATTTTTCCATTCATACAGAGTAGAAATACAGAACCTTTTGGTATCTTGCCCTGTGGTGTATTTGAAGAACTTTCAACAGCAACTCAAGCAAACTTAATAGTCTCAAATTAGAAAATAAAACCAGAATAAAGAACTTCCAAAAGAAATATCCTGGGGGTGTTTCTGATTATTTAGTATCTTCTTCCTCCAGAGTCCTATCTGTTTTACGTATTTGAGTTCCCTTATTATAAATAATTTCATCTGAGGGATTCCCTAAATGGATAGACTGTAATATATATGTACTACTTTGTCCCTACCAACTGTTTAAAAAAAAAAAGTAATAATTAAGAAGTGGGTTTGTGTGATAAAATTAGAGGCAAGAATGGGGGAACAGGGGACAGATGATGATGGAATAGTCCCTTAATATGAGCAAAGATTTCAGCTTTTTTTTTTCCCCCCTCTCCAAATAAGTTAAAACTACTCATTATATGTCTGCTATTCAAATATAAATTATAAGGTGGTTTTGGAACACAGGGGCTGTCAGTTAGAGAAATGCAGATGGATTGTCCTGCTTATCTTATTGTTCTTTGCAATTCAGCATATAGCCTCGTGCTGGAATCAAGATGGGGATCCAGTGGAGCTTCTGAAGATTGCAGATCAAGTCTCTCGGTTCAGGCAGTGTCTTAAAGAAAATCCCACATTTCTTCAGGAGAAAGTTAAAACATATTTTAAGGTAGGCAAAGTTACAGAAAGTTATCTTCAGCATTAATTTTTAAATCAGAATTTTGTATTTACAATTAAACTGAAGGCTGGTTTTTTTTTTATCACCATATTGCCTGTTTCTAGGTGTAGATTGAATATCAGCACTTTTGAATGAAACATTTTAATTTCAAATGGTTAAAGGGAAAGCTTTTCAAAATAGAAAAAAATGTTACCTGGTTGGACATTTGGAACCACACTTAATAGAACACTGATAAAATGCTAATGTTTTACCAAACTGTGATGTTACAGAAGGGCACATGGATGTTTCCTGCTGAGAGATTCAGAGAACTTCAGGCCTGGTTCTATGTTCCTTAATATTGACATAGCAATGTGTGTGTCCTTTTCCATGAAAAAGGTTTGATTACAAATAAAATTGTTCTAGTGCTCCTCATGTTAATTGAACTGCTGTCTGAATTTTGCTGTTAGTGCCAATTACTTTCTGCTCTTTTCTTGTTTTCCTGTCCATATGTTCTTCTGGAGTTCTTGCAGAAATAAAATCAGTAAAGACATTACAACACTGAATAGTTCTGAAGCTCTGAATTAGCTAATGCCAGAAATGAAAAAAATTCAGTGATAGTAATGCAAAAGTGGTTTGTTTTTGTTTTGTTGTAGTTGTGGGAGATTTTGTTGTTTGTTTTGATTTTTGTTTTGTGGTATTGTTTGCAATTTTTTTTCCCCTAATCAACTTGTTTAAATTGTTTTGAAAGACAGATGTGTTACAAGTAATCTGATTGGAGTAAATGTTGGCTCTCATATACTTAGAGGCAACAAGAGACAGTGGCCTCAGTTGAAATTAGTTTTCCTAAAGGGATTGTTAGTGTCTAGAGGCAGTAGGGAGCTGTTAAATTTTGGCTTTTGTAGAGAAGAAACACAGGTGCAGTATTTTTGTGAATGTCCTTTGCAGTTCTGCTGAGGGGTCTGAGGCAAAAACACAGCACAGTAGGAAATGATGAGAATATTTGGATATTCTTCTATCAGAAGATTGTGCACTGTTCTGCCTCGTACCAGGAAGGTAATAAAGCAGACAGGGAGCAAGGGAGAGGATGCCATTCGTCCTGTCCATTTTATTATAGCTGCGTAGTTTTACATTTCCCTCTTCAACTCCGTACTCAGTTGGGTTTCCATAGTCTTTCCACACAGGCATGGGGGAGATAAAGAACAGAATCCGATTATGTTGTCCCAAGTTATTGGCGATGTCTGTCAGTGACAGATGTTGCTGTTTGACTCCTGCATTGAAATGGGCAGTTTTTGAGGTCACTGTGTTTTGACTGGCCTCCCAGTATCATGGCAAATGGAAGCCGCTTGAGTAATTTTGTTATTAGAATCCCACAGTTTGGTATAACCAAAGAAGAATTCAGCAGCAGTTGTGACACTTGCATTATGCCTGGAGTTCTGTGGCAGCAAGGCTGACATAAAGCATTTCTGAGCAGGATAAGGCATGCACATTTTACATCATATGGGATGTCTGTGCACTCAAGCTTGGGCAGGTTGAAGAAGATGTTTAATGAAACGCTCCTGCATTTAACAAAATTCCCCATCTTAGAGTACTCTCCAGATAAAACTTGCAGCATGCTGCTCTGTGGCGTTACGGACAGTTGTTTAACCTTGATTTAATTAAACTAATGAGCCCTGTGTGCCGTTGAGGGATTCTGAGTCTATGCTGAAATTTCACAGAAGGGTGTTCATGCTTGTTCTTGTGGTGAGCTGCCTCTGCTCCTCACCCGCACAGCAGATTGTTCTGGATGAAATCAGGGGTTCACACTGTGTGTGTGTGTGATACTTTTGATAACATGCAAGCCAAGTGAATCACAGACTGTTTTTGTTTGATGAAGCAATAGTCTGCTGATGAAGCAATAATCTGAGGCAAGGAAGCTGCCCTCAGAATTAATAATGTTTTGTTTTGGGATATATTTCTGCAGGATAATCCACACAGATTGACTCTGTCAATGAGTCCAGAGGAAGGCTACCATGATAAACAAGCTAAAATGGAAGCAGAAAAGCTGGAAAAAAAGGTCAATGCACTTTCTGAAGAAGAAAAAACCCAAATATTTGAAAAAGGTTAACTTGCTTTTCACATTTTTATTTGTCTAACTACTTAAACTCACATTTTTTTAGGTGATGTTCTGTAGAACATCTTAAATTCTCAGTCACACTGCAGCATTTGCTCTGAAAGGGATGGGTTTTTTTGTTGGAAGTTTGTGTGTATGTATGACAGGGCTGTGCAGTGCAGTGCTTACACTACAATGTATTGTTGGTATATTGTATATTCCAGTAGTTTTAACACTCAAATGATCAATGTCTCTGTTAGGGCAGAAGAAAGGAAATTATTTTAAAATACCAATCTGCTTGTTCTTTCCCATGTTAACTTGCACTTAATGGGAGATAAATTGACAGAATTCAGGTGATTCAGGTTGGAAGGGACCACAGAGATCCAACCTCTCTGCTTGAACAGGGTCATCCCAGAGCACATGGTACAGGATTGTGTCCACACTGTTCTGGAATATCTCCAGTGAGGGAAACTCCACAACCTCTCTGAGCAACCTGTTCCAGTGCACAGTCACCCCCACAGTAAAGAAGTTCTTCCTTATATTCAGGAGGAACTTTCTGTAGATCAATTTCTGCCTGTTGTCTCCTGTCCTATTGCCTGGCACCACTGAAAAGTGCCTGGCTCCATCCTCTTGACACCCTCCCTTCAGATACTTATGTACCATCATGTACCCTGAAACTGTTCATGAGCATGAGGTCTGTTCCATGCACCTGTAAAACCTGTATTTTGTAATTTTATTTCTTACATTTCCTGCCTAACAAGCCAGCTATACAAGTAATGTTGTGTTTAACTTCTGGATAATAACTTAAACTTGGAAACCCTGGACAGTAATCTGATTTTGTGAAGGCAGTGATCTAGTCACAGAAATCCTCTGAGAATATGGTGTTAATCTTCTGAAGCTTTGGTGCAAGACAGAGATAGGGGAGCACAAAATCAGAGGAGGCTTTCTACTTACAGAGATAAATTGGAGAGTGCTTAGCAACAGTGACCAGCTAGAATCTGAAAGGCTGAAATGTGAGATTTATCACAAGAAGTTACCTCCATCAGTGTTGTGACAGAGCACTTGAGTAAGAACTGGGCAGAATGGGTTAGAAAGAAGCTTCTTACCTGCCAGGTCTGGGTCAGTGTTCACAGAGTTGGGTGACAGAGCAGACTGGCAGGTGTCTCTTCTTCAGGGATTAAATTGCATATTACTGTAAACATGATGGGGAGATGGGATTGGAAAGATAGTTTACAAAGAGTGTTCTACTTGCAGTTGTTGCATGATAATCTGCAGAGTTTGTTTCAGTAAAATATTTGAAAGAATTGCAGATAAAAGATTCCAAACTTCAGACTTCCATTTTTCTGATCTGCATCACCTCAGTAGGTTTTAGGCTTTGACATCACTTTCACTAAAAGTTGAGAATGACAAGCTGATTCTCTCTCCTTACTAGGTTTGGAATTAATTGCTCTTCAAAGCAAACCTCAGGATACCTCTTGTCTGCCAGCTTTAAAAGTGTCTGACATTGAGCCCAAAATCCCATACACTGTGCTGGAGACAACACTCACAGGTTGGTGTCACCACTATTTCGTGCTCAAAAGAGCAGCACTGTTGGGTTGTTGCCTGCCTGCTTACTCAGCTGTTGCTCCTTGCAAAGCAGAGGGACTCAGTTGTCCATAGTTACAGTCCTTTGCCTCCCACTCTGATCAGACAGATTGCAGTGGATCTGCAGTGCGGCCGTGGCCTCTGAGGGGCAATGTGGGGCTGTTCTTGACTGGAACAGCCTCCTGCCCTTCCCAGGATCTGGTGGCAGTGCTCCTGATGCCAGCTCCTTGCTCTGGGTGTACTCCCCCGTTACCCTGCAATCAGAGGAGTCTCTGGGTGGCATGTTCAGTGCTCTTGAGCAATCTTTTGGCTTTCCCCAGACCTACCCAGGGTGCAGCACTACTGGCAGCTGGCGCATTGAGCCTTCCTTACTGCACTTCCTCCCCGCCCGTTTTTACAGAATGTGACATACGGGCACCATGGGGAAAAATACAGAATTGTCATTCTGCATAACTTCAGTGAAAGTTTCTCCCTGCTTTGCCACTGGCATGGACTGATAAAAAACAGTAGATCTCAATTTTGTTACAGCTCTTTTGCAATCTTGGAGGTAAATACTGTCGTGCAGTATGTTTCTGACAGGCACTTTCCTGCAAAAATGACCATCAAGTGTCAAGACTGTATAATTTTGATGCTAAAAAAGACCTTGTTTTGCAAAAATTCTAATGTGTATATTTAATGTCTTAGCTTAGTGAGAGTGTACAGTGCAGAAACCTGCTTTCCTCAGCTTTTGAGGTCATGGAGGCAAAAATAAGAGAGAAAAACTTCTCGACTTGTTCAGAAACAAATTGCCTTTTTCTTTATTTGAATGCTGTCTCTAAAATATGATCTCTGTCAGCAGATTTCTCTCTTCAGATTGTCCAGATATCCATTGCCTTACCATGGACAGAAACAATAAAATCCTTTAGTTCAGTGTTTAGTATAATGTGCAAAATTAAAACAAGTGGTGGCTCTACAATGCCAACAGAAAATCATTCTTAATGGGAAGTTCTTGTAAGAAATTGTTCAGCTTTTGTGTGTTTATGGAAGCTGTTGATGTTCTTTGCTTTTGGGTTTTTTTTTTATCCCTAGCTGATGAAGTTCCTGTCCAGTACTGTGCTCAGCCCACCAACGGGGTGGTTTATTTCCGAGCTGTTTCCAGCTTGAACACACTTCCCGAGGAGCTCAAACCTTACGTGCCGCTCTTCTGCAACGTCATTACAAAGTGAGAGGCTTACTTCCTTAGAAACTGAAGCAACAGGCTGTAATACAACTTGCCAAAATAATACTGCCTTTAATAATCTCAGCATCTGTTCTTACTGTAGAAGGGAATACTGATAAGTTGGTTTCCTGCAGAAAGTGGTCTTCTCTCGTCCCCAAAGAGCTGCCAACTCATTTTCCCTTTTCCATCACTCTCCGCATTGCCTTGTTGCCCAGCATCAACACAACCATTCCCTGAACAGATTGGAAAATCCCTGTAAATGAAAAAGAGCCTAGCAGAAATTAAAGTTTTCACTTGAATGGGCTTCTGGTCTGATTTCACCATGTGGTCACAGGAACAGTGACCCACAAGGGATGGAGGAGCACAGAGCAGAACAAGTGACCTGTTCTGGGAGGAAAATGTTCTTTTTATTGATGATAACAGCTTATGTGATGTTAATAATGTAGTTCCATATGGAAGCCTGCACATAAAGAACACTTCTTAATACACCATTTTAAATTAACAGGATGCTTTTATTGAAAAGCTGGGTGTGAGGCTTTTGTAAGGCATGAAGTATTATGTTTGCTTGATAATGCCCCAAATTGTTTAGTTGCTAAATTAGTATTGTCCTAAGCAGAGTACTTTGCAAATGCTGTATGGATTCCTTGTTTTGGCATACACTGAAAATGAAACAAAGCTCTCTTGTTTTACCCAGGATGGGATGTGGAGCCCTTGATTACAGGGAACAGGCCCAGCAAACAGAACTAAAAACAGGTGGGATGTCTGTCAGCCCACACATCATTCCAGATGATTCACACCTAGATGTGTATGAACAGGTAAATTAATCATAAACCTGCACATGTTACACTTGCAATAACAGCTGTTATTGTAGGTAAGGGTCAGTCAGGGCTTCCAGGTAGAGTCAGCTAATGTGCACTGAAAACTTGGTGTATAAAAGGACTTGTGCCTTTTTGTGTAAGATATAAATCAGACAATTACAGTAACAGTATTTTGTCTTAAGGGGAGTGCTTGATGTGGGTATCCTATCTAAGGCAGTGCTTCACCAGCATCTGCTGCCATGTTTTTGAGTGCTGCTAAATATTTTGGAAGCAGAGGGTAGAGAACAGAATGCTCTAGTGTTCTACATAGAGGTTGCTGTTAACATGTCAGTGTTTGTGGGATCATTAGAGCCTATATTGGGTATAACAGTTCTAGCAGAATATCTTAAGATTCTTTCAATCTTGCTCGGGGTCTGCTTGTGGTCTGATCCCATGGATCCTGGAGCTGAATTAGGGGGACTTGTTTGCGGGAAGGTGCACCCCAGAACAGTTTTATTTGTACTTTATGAAAAAATTTTAAAAAAATTGTTTCTGAACTGCTGTTGACTGTTGAGAAAGAGGAATTGAGGAATTGCCAGGCTTGCTTTGTGAGAAGAACAGTCACATTTCATGTTTGCTCTAATTTAGTAGCACAGCCTGTATTAGAGTGATTTTGTGATGTTAGCATTAGGTTGGCATCATTACATCACTTTCATAAAATGTTATTGTGCATTTCTCGGGCCATTGCTTTGGTTGTCTTGTGTGAAGGGGTTTTTTTGTGTTTTGTTTTTTATATTTTCCTTCAGGGTGTGCTCTTTTCATCTCTGTGCTTGGATAGAAATCTGCCAGACATGATGCATTTATGGAGTGAAATATTTAACAAGTACAGTACACTGGATTTTGTTTGTTTGTGGGTTTGCATGTGTTTTGGGGTTCTCTTTTACACTCTTCCCTCAAGCATTCTCCTCTTCTTAGAGATCCTGCCTTGGGATTTCTTTCATAACTACAACTTTAATGTCTTTCTAAACCTAAGTATTGCATCAAGTGCATGACTGTAGAGTAGATTAAATGGACAACCAACAGTTTAACAGTTCTTTATTGAATTTGGGATGATGAATTATTCAGTATAATAAATTCCATTGGCGTCCTTTTGCATGAGACCTGCTTCTATTCTCTTTCAGCCCAAGATTTGAGGAGGAAGAACATTTCAGAGTGCTAGTTAAGAAGACTGCCCAGGAGCTGTCAAATGGCATTCCAGACAGTGGGCATTTATATGCCTCTATTAGAGCCAGCAAAAACCTTACCCCTTCAGGAGAACTGCAGGAAATGTTCAGTGGGATGGATCAGGTGAAAAGTTGATAATATCCTTCAGTGAAGCCCAGATCCTCAACTCTGGAATTGCAGTGCTGGGGTTCTGTTAATTCTTTCTTTGACTTAATCTGTAGTATTTCTGCCTTCCCTTCCCACACAGGTGAAGTTGATGAAGAGAATTGCAGAAATGTCTGATATTAAACCAATACTGCGCAAACTACCACGCATTAAGAAGTATTTATTAAATAGTGACAACATCAGGTGAGCTCCAGCAAAAAAGAAAAGGGGCATTTTGGTTGAAGAGAGGCTATGGCCTGTGAATGTGCATTTCTCAGTGCCTCTCATTGCATACTGGGGTTTTTTGAAACGAGGTCTGTGGAAAAACTGTAAGAATGTTGTTAATTTAATTCTCCCTGCTTACAGAGTGGCAACTATAGTAGCTATGGTAGCTCATTTTATTCAGTTTTTAATTGGTATGAGAAGTTTACAGAAAATTTCATATGTAACTGAATTACCCAGAGTTTGTAAGTGGCCTGTGGGATTTTACAGATATAAACAAAATTCTGCCTTTTTGATTTCCCCTTAGAGTTGCCCATTAGACAAATACTGTTACATTGTATTGTAACAGTTGAATACAGTTTGGTTTGGACTTTGTTTTCTCCTGGAAGGAAAGCAGTGGTATTCTGAAATGTGCTTTATGCATATATTGGAAAAAGTAAAGACGTTAGTAAAAAAGTAAACACACTGAGGTATTTAGTGTCAGATGCATTAGTTCCAAAAATGGATCTGTTTGAAGTGACATAAGTTGCAGAGTTTTGTTTTGCAAAGCATGAAACGATAAGTGAAATTATATCTATATCGATATATCAATATAGAGATATATAGATATAAAATATCTATACTCTTTGAAACCGTAGTAGGGCTGCCTGTAAAGAGAGGATACAGAGGGCACTAATTTCTTTCAGAGACATTTATATTTGTGAAATTGAGGTAGTCCTGTCTTGTGCACAGAAGTGATTTGACGTTTTTCTTTTCTACATCAGATGCTGGATTATGAGTATTTTGCCTTTTCCTGTGTTAAGATTACCAGAGAGCACTGATTTAACATTATGATGATATGATAGAAAATGTTTAGAAAGACAAAAGTGGTACAAATTTAAAGGACTGTCTGAAAACACAAAACCATATTTAAAAACTTGATGTGCATTTTTGACAGATGTTCAGTGAATGCAGCACCTCAGCAGATACCAGAAGCATCTAAAGAAGTAGAGAAATTTATAAAGGGCATAGCTAGAAGTAAAAAAGAGAGAAAACCTGTTCGTCCCCATGTGATTGAGGTGAGAAATTACATCATGTGTGACTAAGGCATCAAATACAGTTCACTTGATCATGTCATGACCACTGAGCAATCAGGAGAAGATTGTTTTAACTCAGATACTTTGTCCGTACAAAGATGTCTGAAGAAATTTGCAAGAGTCAGCTCTGTGATCAGCTGCTCTGTGTTTTGCCACACAGACTAGACTGTCTTCACTGCAATAAAGTAGACAATAGAAATCCTGTAGATCAGCTGTTAAGCCTTACCCTGAGGTTACTGCCTTGGCGTGGGATGTGGAAAAAGAATTTCTTCCTTTCCCTGTTGCATAAAACTAATTTCTTTTTTAGCTGAGCTTTACTAGAAGTGTTGGCCAAAAGCAAATAGGGCATGATGTGCAGTTCCTCAGTTGCATAGGAATTTGTTTCATTATCAGGGTGTTCAGGACAGTTGGCACAAAAAGTGCTTGATTCAGTGGAGCTGACAAAGGATCTGCTCTGTCAATATGCAGATTTGTCTTAATTTCTGATGAGACTGGAATAAGTTCCCTACCCATGAGTGAAATGATAGTCTGAAACTCTATGGGCCTCATTTAATCTCTGTCTTGGTATCTCTCAGTGCCAAATTACTCTTGGAAGGAAATCACTTGGCTTTTGCTTAGAAAATATAAAGAAGTAATTGAGTATCTTGCTTATGTTTGTGAAGGCATGGTTTGATGATTGTTGTAAAGAGGTTTGAGTGGAAGGGGTTGCATTTGTAGTATTCTTGGTATAAATTGTTAAATGATCTTTTAATATGAGGGCTGGGTCTCTTGTAGAAATCTTCAGAAGTGAAATCTCTGGGAAGTGAAATGGTTACTGGTTTGCAGATGACAAGGAAACTCGTTAATGTAAGTACATTACTGCTTGGGGATATTGGTATTACAGGGCTGTTACTGATACTTATGGTCCATCTTAAGCTCTTGCAGAGGCACAGGACTGAAACACAATGTGCCCCTCAATTCCACAGTTCTCTGACTGGATTGTTTCCTTAAAGTAGCCATCAGGCTCCTTAATCACTTCCAATTAGTCCCTTCCTTTCCTTTGTCTCCTCCCTAAGCGATTCTGAATGTGAATGATACCTGACAGAACAGCATTAGTGACAATTAAGTGAAAATGAAAATCTGGTTTTGGCTACAGGAGAGAAAAGCAGCTTGGCATACACTGAGCTCTCCTTTGAGAAAGGGGCAGGGAGAGGTCAGCCCACGGTTTTGCCTGCTGACCAGTGCTGTAAATACATTGCTCTGCTTGGCCAGCCAGCCAGAGTTGTGTGAGGGGCTGGGAATGGGGTCTCTGAAGTTAAGAAAGGATGGGGGAATAATGAAATGATGGCATTAAAGCTACTGGAGATGCTCAAATGAGTACACAAACAAGTGTATCTGTGAAAGAGGCAAAGAAGCAAATTTTACAGACACCTGGAGACATGAAGAGGACTGGAATTTTTGAAGTGGGTGATAAGGAAGAATTGAATTTATTGCAGGGCGTGTTGGAGCAGAAATTCATACTGCAGCTGCTGTCATAAATAGTGGGGTTTTTTGTGGGTTACAGTTTCTGAAGCTGTTTTCCATGTCTAGAATTTAGTAGATGGATTGAAATATGATGTGGTGACCGTGTATATACATGACATAGAAGTGGAGAGTTATGAACACTTGTTTAAATGGAAGTAAATCTGTGGCCACGTCCAAACTCAGAGACAGTCCAAGTCCAAACTTGACAGAGGCAGAAGATCTGCAGAACTCAGAAGCTGTGGTGCAGGGATGGGTAGCTGATGGATGGTGTTCCTGTACTTTAGTTTCCCAAGGCAATTCTGTGTACTGGATATGGGCACAAGAGAAATGTCACTGGTTGCAGTGTGGGATAAGTGGCAGCTTTAGCATTTGTGTGTCTGTATGTTTGACTTTTTGAGAACTAGGGAGATTTTGCCAGAGTTCTCAATTATATAAATAATATAAATTATATCATCTGCTAACAGTGACAATAATGCATCCTTCTCTTAGGATCCTACTTTCAAACCATGCCAGATGAAGACCCATTTCGTACTTCCCTTCCCAGTGAACTACATTGGGGAATGCATTCGGACAGTTCCCTACACAGCTCCAGACTATGCAAGGTGGGAATCAGAACATCAGGGAACTTCTCTGTGTGCTGCTTACTACAAAACAAAAATGAGAAGTGTTGGGCTGACTGCAGAAAATGGAGTGTCGATAGAAAATGATTGGCAGTGCATTTGTCACAAAATCTGTAGGAAGCAACTGATGCGTGGCTGGGTCAGAGATGCCCTGTAAATGCTGAGATGAAGTATTGGGAGGTGCTGTCTGCTAACTTGGAATAAACAGCCCTGCCTACTTGGATGTGTCCTGAGTTGACAATCCTATGGCATGTAATAAAGCTTAGGATGCTGCTCTCATGTTCCATTAAAGTGAAATAAATGGAATATGGTCAAGGAATGATCCAGAGCAGTGCCACTCTTACAGTGATGTCACGTTATTCAGCTGTTATTAAATACTGAGTATTGCTGTTGTTACTGTTGCAAATTACAAAAAGCAGTGCATTGCAAATGGGGATCCTGGTGAGCTTTAGAGGACATTCAGGATATTACTGTTGTCCAGTTCACTGAACATCTTTGCTCTTTCTCTTATTCCAGCCTTCGAATCCTCGCTCGGTTGATGACAGCTAAATTCCTACACACAGAAATCAGAGAGAAAGGAGGGGCTTATGGTGGAGGTGCTAAACTTAGTCACAATGGCATATTCACTTTCTACTCCTACAGGTAACGGTGGGTTTGTTCTGACTGCACTTGGCTTATTTTCAACTTAATTGTAGCTCTCTTTCAAGATGAAGTGAAATCAAAGGAATGAAATAACAAGGAAGTGATTCAGTGCTGATGCAATTAGAGTAATTGCTTAATAAACCCTTCCTTGCTTTCACTGGTTGGTGTCCTTGGGAAAGCCTAATTTATCTCTGCTGGTAGTAACCACTGTTGAATCTCTGTACTTCAGTGTTTACTGTCTTGGTACTAGATTTATGTAAAACTGGCTTTCGCTTGTTTTGTCCTGGTTTGAGGAGGCCCTAAAAAGGGAATTTAAGACTATTCTAAATTTGAGACCTGAAGTAGGATGATAATGTTCCATAAGATTATGCAGTATCCCTCAGTGACTGGCTGGAATCACTGGAGGTTCAGCAGAAAGCATTGCTGGTGATAAGCTAGAACTGCCTTCTCCTTTTCCTCTCTTTTTTGTCAGTCCAGAGCAGTCACCTTGTACTGGGCTCACCAAAGCACTTTCAGATGGAATTTGAACTGGAGGTGTTAAAAAGTAGTTTTTAGAAATGTCACATGGCTGGAATCCAGGCTTAAATCGTTTTCCTGGCCTAAAGGCAGCCTTAACACAGTGCTTGGTCAGGATTCCTAACTGAGCAGCTTTGCCTCTCTGTGAAGCTTCTGCGTGGTAGGACTTGTCCTGGCAGTAGTCCTTGACTTGCCAGTAGTTGTTAACCTGTGGCACCTGTTTTACTGAGAGCAAAAACAGGTGTAGCAGGAAAAGCAGCGTAGAGAAGATACAGCATATCATAAATATTAGATGTGGGTAGTAATGGCAGATGTGCTTTCTGAGCTGCTGCAGCAAATTGATAGTGCCCTGTGAACAGTGCTGGCTTACCTGACCCTCTGTTATTAGACCAGTTCTCTGTACCCATCTATCTCAAACTCTAAATCTGCTTGGTTTATAACACTAGTTGCTTCTGGGAAAAAAAATCAAAAACCAAGCAACCCCAAAACCTCTCTTGTACATAAAAAGGAAACTTGTAATTTATATTTTCCTGTGTTTGTTTGTGTGATGCATAGTAAATTATGAATGAAATGAGAACACAACCTTTTCATTTTGTAAGACTGAAGTAACTGATTTTAAGTTTTCTTTTTCTTCTTAGAGACCCAAATTCATTAGCCACTTTGAAAACATTTGAAAAAGCAGTCGAATGGGCCAAATCTGGAGAATTCACACAACAAGACATTGATGAAGCTAAGCTGGCAGTGTTTGCTGCTGTGGATGCACCAATAGCTCCTTCGGATAAAGGTATATTCTCACCAGCCCCACAGTGCTGCCAGTGTTTATTTTTTTAAGTTTTAAGGGGAAGAAAACAGTTTGCTAAACTGTGTCAGATGATAAAGTTTGTACTTGGCAGATGTAAGGTAACTGCAGTTTCAACGAAGCAGTCAGTTCCTGTTGCTCCCTTTCAGACACACCACATGCACTCAGGCTCTCTGCTAAACTTTTCATTCCCGCTGCTCCTTGATGTCAGGTGCATACAGTTGGAGGTGGAGGGAGATTGAGGAAAACAGCTTTAGGTTTGGAAAGGACATGAAATGCTAACAAATAAAAAGAAATGCTGTCCTGTGATTCAAGGGAAGCTGAAGAATTGTTTTTGTGACACAAGCAGGCATATTGACTGTGACTGTCACTAGCCCTTCTGAAGAAGTTAAAGCATGTCTGTCTGCTGGGGTGGAGGGTGTTATCTTCTTTACGTATCTGCACGCTCATCATGCCTTGGTAATAATATCTTCACATCTTTTCAGTTTATTGACATGTAGCTTTGCTTTCCTCGCTTTTCCCTCCCTCCTGCATTCTCAGCTGAATTTTAATCCAAAACTTGCCAAGTTAGAATACATGCCCTTCCTATACATAAAGGGTATACAGGGTTAAGATTAATATTATTTTAAAATGTGCTTGTATTAATACTAACTTACTAAACAAGAAAAGTTGCAATGAAGCTGACTGTTAGCTGACAGAATCTGGTTTTGGCAGTTAACCAGTGTTAGGTGCACACGAGTGCAGTGCCTGCACACGGGGTGTTGGTGTTAGTGAGGGATGACGAACATTCTTTGGCATTTGAACACAGATCTTAACAGAGCGATGGCAAACTCAGTGAACACTGAATGGAGAGCACTGTTCCATAGGCCTGGGAACTGGTGCAGAGAGAATGCGCATCCCTTCATGCTGTTACTTCACTTCAGTCACCAGGCCCTGCACAAGGACTTGAACAACCTTACCTGTCTGGGAAGTCAGCCCAGCCTTGGGCAGCAGATTGGACTTGACAGAAGTCCTTCCAAGCCATCTTTTTCCCCCTATTTTTATTTTCCTGACAAAAAGCTTTTCTGTGATTATTTTGGAGTTCTCTGGTTGTTCAAGGAGCCATAGTATGTATATTTAAATACCGTAGGCAAGTATTCCAACAAGAGCATTAAAACATTTGTATGCAGATTTCTGTGTAGTACAAAAAGGTGATCAAACCTTCCTGTTGCACATATATCACAGTTGCAAATTTTAAAGAGTTCTAAAAATAGCAGCTTTATGAAATGCAGTTTGCAACTCCTCAGAAAATTCTGAGACTCTTCATAATGAATTGTCTGAAGTTTGCTGGACTACCATTATGTTCAGATTTTTGACAAATCACTTGCCAGAATAGAATATGAATGTTTCTGGGTTTTTTACTAAATAGAAAATTCTTACTACCTCAGCCCAGCTGTAACCTTTGATGCTTGATTCAGTTAGATACTGTCTCAGAACAAAGGCCTGATAGTAGTCTCTGTTCTTTCCAGCACATGTTCCTGTTGTAGTTTGCACTCATTCCTGCACTTGGCTGTGACTGAGATTCCAGTGCACCAGTGCAATGTGTGGTTTTGTTTTCTTTTCCCTAGGAATGGGTCAATTCTTGTATGGGATTTCAGATGAAATGAAGCAGTCGCACAGAGAACAACTCTTTGCTGTCAACAGTGATAACCTGGTTGATGTATCAAACAAGTAAGCCTGTGCTCAATTTAGGAAAATGTTTACTTATAAAATAGAACAAACCCTAATTTTTAAGAAGTCCATGAAAGTTGTCGAACTTAAGTTATTGGATTTCTCCCCTTGGCCATTCATACTACTTTCACTATTTTCTTTTGTAACCTAGAAAGAGACATTAATTGTATCCTGCTTTTTATGTTCTGCACTGTAGCATATATAACTCCCTCCTACATTCTGAGTTTGTAGGAGATTGTTTTTCTTTTGAGAGGTCCAGAAACTAACTAGAGTGTCAGTACACTCACTGTATGAGCTGGTTCTACTCAAGTTGTAGTGTTTTGTGTCTGACTTCTGAATTTCACTGTGTTTACTGCCGAGTAAACACTAACAAGATGTACATATACCAAAGGAGACTTTTTCCTGAGATGAAAATATTTTTAACCTCTGTAGCAGAGCTATGGATAACTGAATGCAGCAGCTTCTCACTTGTTTATGGGGGTTTTTTGCAGGTATCTTGCAGCTGGGAAGAGCACTCGTGGTCAAGCTGTACTGGGCCCAGAGAATGCAGATATCACCAAAGATCCCTCATGGGTCAAACGATGACTTGCTGCAGAACATCCCTGCTAACACAAAACAAGCCAGTCTGTCTGACTACATCATTAGGGGTTTTTTTTTAGTAAGTTTTAATAGTGCTGTGGTCCCACTGAAAGATTCATTGCTGTTTTTAACAGTGTTCACCAAAACTGTTAGAAGCTGCCCTTGAAATAACGATGTGAACAGTTTTCTAACCATACAGTATTTGAGAGCAAGAATTACATGCTCTGCATGATAGACAGACTGACGCCTCACTCCTCCAATTGCATAAGAATACTATATAAATGAAATATTTTTGTATATGTAAAACTCTAGTTTTAAATGCTGTTTGAAATCATGTCTGCTGTTGGATATATAAAGAACTGTCTCTCATACTGACAGCTTTCATTCTGTTGTGTGGTAATTCCAGCTTTCTTTGCATAAGCCACCTACAGCCAGGAGTCTGTGACAGTACATTCCACCTCATGTTGAGCTGTGTGTGTAGTGAACTGCAGTGCAGTGGGCGAATCCCTAATGAATCAGGGGACAGTCTATTTTAAGTTCAGCTTAGTTTGCCAATTTGGGCAGCATTCAGTCATATTTTGGTATTACACGGTTTAGTATTTAAATTCCTGTCAAGGTCCAGGTAATATAAGCTGGCATGAGGAAACAGTTTTGGCTGTTTGGCAGCCTAATTTCAAAAATCATATTATTATTTTTGATCATTATGGTAGTTTTTTTTAATACTCGTGAGAAAATAAGAAAATCTGAGAAAATCTTGAGCTCTGAGAAAATGGAAACATGAAATTCAGAAGGGTATAACCTGGTACTTGCTTCAAGTTGTTGAAGCTTCTCCTCCCTGTTCCCATCCCCAAGACAATAGTTTTATCATTCCTGTACAAGGCAAAACAGCAGTTTCTTTTTTCCTTCACTAGTGTGTATGGAGAATCCTTCACCAGGTGTCATTCCCTAATTGTTTAAAAGCAGGTGAACACAATTTGTGACACATCACACGTGATGTTTGCAACAGTACTTTATTTCACTTCAGGAACATTAAGCACATCCTGTAACTCAACACAAAGCTAGCCATCTACACTTAGTTTTGGGGTGTAAGTACTCTGAAACAAAGTGCAGTAGATGAGTAACTTACAGAGTGCATAGAACGGTGTTGCACTTGCTTTGTTAAAGGGCAGAATCAGTAACTGGTGCTCTTCCATTAGATGCAAGGGTTTGTCTCAAACATAACACACATACAGGACAAAATCTGTGTGACAGCTGAACGTCTTGTTTCACATAAAGTGCTGGAACAATAATTTAAATGTTACAAAACAAAGCTGTAACGATTCTAAAGCATTGTTACTCACAATGTGCATCTATGACAACGATCTAAATGTGATGTGTTTAGATGGGTGCGGGCACTGCTTCCTTGGGGAGCATGGCCACGTGCTCCAGCTGGCCTGAGTCTGACACATCATAACTAGTCTTGTACTTGGCCAGGATCTTCATCAGCGGTCGCAGCTTCAGCCACCACTGCTCCTTGGGAATCCTGTGCCTGGTGGGGAAAACAGGGAGGTCATTGACTGATATACACGGGGGGTAAGGCAAACACCTTCCTTATAAACAGGATCAGACATTGACCTTTATGGTGGGATGTAAACACTGATCCAAAATGGGGAAAATTAAGGACAGTATCCTGGAAGATGTTATTTACAGGTAAGCATAATACTGAATTTGGCACAAAAATGCTGCCCCACTCAACCAGAAGTAATTCCAGGCATTAGAACAATTTGTTCAAAAAGGCAGCAGAGTCCCAGAACTCACAGTGAGAGACTTGCAAGTATAAGGATGAGGAGAAAGCACGAAGGGAAAAGACCAGTGTGAACAAATCAGAGTGAATCAGTGGCCAAAGGCAGGCCCAAGCCTGCAGCAGTGAGAGGTGAGGCAAACAGTGTGAGCACTGCAGGAAAGTGTTTGAAGAGGTGAAGGGAAGGCTGTGCCGAGGTGCTTGACATGGAAGCAGCAAATACATACACAAAGTCTGTTTCAGTCTTGAGCTCAGCCACAGGCTGGAACACGAGGTTGCGTCTGCGCATTCCCAGCAAACACACTGAGTCATCGGTATTGGCAAATACTTTTCCTAAAAAGAATGAAGTAATTCAGGATCTTTCTTTCTCATGTGTACAAGGGCAAATACCATTTTTCTGTAATTAAACTGAATCAAAAGCTTACAGCAGCTTTATTTTAGCTACTGATTACTTAACAGAATGATCATCAATTAGTGCTTTAATAGGGTTAGATCTTCACTTTTTTAGCTTAGCTTTGGTAATTAGCAATGCAATCACAGTGCAATTAAGCAACAATAAGACTGAATTTTAGCATCCGGTTTTAAATTAGATTGTAGGAAATCGTGCTTTACAAAAACTCCTGAAGAAGGCACATTACCTGCTTCTGTCTCCCATAAAGGCAGCATGAAACAAAAAGGAAGAACACATGTAACTATATAAGCACCAGTTCCTGCAGCATGAAAACCTGCAATCACACTAGCATTTTTTTTTAAAAGAAAGATGATATAACAGCTATCTGAATTATTGACCTTGCTCAAGAGGAAATCTTCATACAGCAGGAAGCACAGCAAGGCACTACCGAATAATAAACACATCAAGAGGGCAAGAAATACACTGACTTACTTAACGTTGTATGTTTGCATAGTGGAGTAGTCTTATAAACTGACAATCAAATACAGTAACAAAGGGATTACATGAAACATTTCTGCACCTTTCCGGTAGGTTTCTTTCAGTTTTGTGGAGATCCACTGCATAGCTTTTGCTGAAATTTTTGTCCCAAAATTTCTATCAAATGGCGAAGGTGCTCCACCCTGTGTAAAAGTTTAAGCGTGGGTTAATTCAGTTATCAAACCAGGATCTGTGTCTGTTTTATCAGGCATCTCTGCTAATGGCCTGCTCTGTCTCTTATTTTCATTTCCCCCACTTGGCAACATAAATAAATCAAAAACCACCAGCACATACATCAATCTAAGGCATTTAAAAAACTGCATTCAGGACCTGCAGAATTCTCATGGAATCAGTGCTACATCTCACTTAGATGAACAGAGGGCACTGTTGGCCCTTTCCTCCACCTCAGCCTTGGTGGTAAGTGTAGCCAAATCAGAAACTCCCTCTCTGCCCACTAACAAGCTGCATTGAGAGATAAAGAAATGTAGTTCAGAGGCCAAAGGAGTACCCCACTACTCTCTCTTCCACAAAAACATCCATCTGCACAGATTTCCTTAATGAAATCCAATCTCTTCCCAGGGCTCAGAAGGCAGATACATTATGGATGGGCAGATAAGTGTGTTACAAGAATGTATTAGAATAAGAAAAAGTGGAATTGTTGCTTAATATAGTCAGAAGAGGAACAAAAATGAAGATCATTAAGAATCTAATGCATATTTTCCCTAGATTTTTTTAACAGGGATTGCACTAAAATCTCATGCTAAAAAGAAGCTCAGAACTTCTGAGTTACCTACAAACAGAAATCCACACTTTTTTTTCTTTAATCCTGAGTCAGACTTCTTTGAATGCTTGAAGAGTGTATGCTCTTTGTCCATACAGTTTGTCTTGTCTATAACTTTAAGGTCGTATTTACCTGCTGCATGTGGCCCAATACATTTTTTCGACAGTCAAACACTCCTTTTCCTTCTTCAGAATACAGCTGATAAATGAAGTCAGTTGTGTAGTTCTCATTGCAGTTCTCATTTCTGTAACAATTAAGGCCAGGTACACTTAGCAAATTTACTATGAAATACTGGATGCTTTTACAGCTGTTGAATGACAAGTGTTTTCCCCATTTTCTTGATACCAGTAATCCTGGCTTTGACATTTTCATCTAATCACACATGCTCACTTCCCTGTAACTTGCTCAGAATTTTGCAGTCTGCATTACTGTTACTGCACTTACAATGCTGGAAGGTCACTGTTGACTAAGGCAGTGAAAAGTAATTGTTTTAAGTCTGACAAATTCGTTACACAGAGGAAAAACTCCACTAAAAGTCACTGACCTCCAGTGTCATCATTTTGCCCTTTATCAAAACATGGATACTGAACAGGACCTTTAGAGTATTCCTTACTAATATTGTAAATGTAGGACATTTTTCACCCCAGTCATTTAACTAGTAGAACCTGAACAAATATAATGGTACCCTCATACAGGTTATAGTGGTATTAATTTTCAGCCCTACACTATTTGGCAAACTGAAAACAAATGCTCAAGGAAGAGAGAAGCTATAGGCTGCCTACAGAAGTATGATTTTAAACCATGATAATATATTTTAAATATTTTCATTTCTGAAAGGTATTTTATTCTACATTATCTTCTAAAATCTAAGCAGCATTTTTATTGTAAAAGCCATATTGTACGTGTACACCTTTACGATGCACACTACCTGTAGTAAGAAAGAATCTAGAATAAAAGACAAACCTGCTAAGAAAACAGACTGAAAACAGGATAAAATATTAGACTACAGTGCAAATATACTTACACAGAAAGAAGTAAGTTTTGGACTTAAGCTTCCAGACAGGTCCCAGAGTTGCCTTCTGGAGTAACAGCTTTACTAAAAACCTCATGCTAAAGGAACAACCGAAGAGTATAGACTTGGGAGCGTCATTCCAAGTGGCCAAGCAGCCAAACCCGTCTGGAAATGCTCAGTATCACTGATTCCATCTATTACAATTACCTTTACCTACCTCAGCACTAGACCACGCTGGATACTGGTTTTCATTTTTTCAGTCAAGTGTTCCACATTAGCCTAGAAACAACAAAACTATTTTCAAAGAGCCACACAGAACTCTTAAACAACCTTTATGAGCCTACATTTCCTGAAAACCTCTGTCAAGTATTCCACATAGAGCATTGTGTGCAAATTCAAATAACTGAGAATTTTGAAGATCCAGGATAATATGGTGTGTATGGCTACTCATCTTGGGCTAGAACTAACATCCTCCTCTACATTACAAGTAACTGACTTTTATAAAAAAAGTGTTTTTATGTGCTATACTGGTAGAGCATCAAGCTTGATACACATAAAAATACAGAAACTGTCACAGAAGACCACAGCTGGCCTTACTCCCAGTCCTGCCAACAGTCCTGTTATGGATACCATGCTGTGCTGGTATTCCCCTACAGGATATGATGAGTACATGCCACTGAAAAATGAGTGGGGATAAGTTATGGTTCATTGCACATCTCTGCTTTTCAGGATATTTCTATTGGTTTAGCTTTGCATTTGTCTATGACTGCATCTCTCACCAACTACTGCAGAAGTCCTCACAGGAGACAAGTTCCGTGTCAGCTGGTGTATGTAAAACACCCTAATCCGTAATCCCTAAAGCCTGAGGTCTTTATTTTAGTAACACCTCCAGACATGCTCTGAATAGCTCTGGTAACAGTCAGTACCCAACAAACCTGACAAACTGGTCAGCTCCTGACCTGAACAGCCTTCTAACACAGCTCTACCATAATGAAAGAATTGTTGGGGGTTTTTTTTAGCTCTATTTTTGGTTTTATTTTAAAACTACCCAAGTCTGTTCATTTAATCTGAGTTTTAGTCAAAAGACTAAAAATTAAACAATTTATCTAGCAGAGTTCAATGGCTGACACTATTATTTTTGTCATTTACTGAACTTGGTGTCAATAGCTATGTTCCTTTATATTATGGCGTAAGAACCACCATGACAAGCACAGCTTTTAGATACAATATAAACTTTTTCCTTAAATGAGCCATTTACTTCAAGTACACACATGATGTACAACGATTTTAGGATCTACTTAAAAACGAGCAAAATGTTTCCAATGCTGTATACCTGGAGCTCTCGAATATCAAACTGCTCTTCAAAGATATAAGCAGCATCAGCTCCTGCTGCCAGGGCCCCCATGTTGGCCAGGTAACCGCAATAACCACCCATGGTCTCGATGATGAACACGCGGCGCTTGGTGCCACTGGCCGACTGTTTGATCCGGTCACACGTCTGGTCAGAGACAAGATGTTCTAAGTATACATTTAAAAACAGCCCGAATTTTATGTTATTGTATGTCATGCAACTTTGCATCACTTACTGGTTAAAAAAAAAAAAAAATAATTAGAAAATACTTAAAAATTCCAAAATTGCATAACTTGCATTTAACTATAATAATTACCAAATAAAGTATTTCTTATAAATCATACGCTGAACAGCAGAGTCAAAATAAAATGTTTCTTTACTATCAACTCTCATTTATTTTCTTCCTGCAAATACTAAAACAAGAGCTCATTTTAGTTTGTAAATGGACTTAACAGTTGGGTATCTGTGTTTTTAAATACAGATACAAATTGATATAATGGAGCTTTATAATAAATTCTGGTATGAGTAAATTTCTCTTCTTTAACTCTATTCAGTACTGAAGTTTGTTTAAGTTGAAATTCCCAACCATACTGAACAGTTACAACTTTGTAAGTCCTGAACATGTGCTGCCCAATTACTTTCAGTAACAATATCTACACAAATATTTTTATTTCAAGCACTACTGGTGCATGTTTTAAAATGTTTTTGTTTTTTTACTAATAGGTACATACTATAAAAAGACTGCAATCTTCATCTGCACCTTACTCTGATCAGCATAAGGAATGTTCTCTACAAGGAGATGTGTTGCTTACATGAAACCAATTAAAAGCAGTATTTATTAGAGCTGCCTAAGAGACTTGGAAAGTAACAATCTCCAGTGTGGCAAGACCTAGGAAACTTAGGAAAATACAGAAACTAGGTAATAGGTTACAATACACCTCTAGGTTTTAATAATATTCAAAAATCTATTTGACAAAATCAACTCCTGGAATGAATTTTTCCGCCATTCCAAGTTATTTTAAAAGTCATCAATTAATGTATCTTCCTTTCAAAAAGCAAGTAAGAGAAATAAAAATATCCCATTTCCTTGTCTTAGAAATAAATAAATAGGATGTACCATGCTTTATGACAGGAAGGATTTTGTGAAACTGATGTATCGTCCCAACACCAGTTCTGTTTAGTAAAAAACGGAAACAGAAGTACCTGGGAAGTTTGTCATCTTGAAACCTGAATTATGGTAACGTTTAAAAATTCCCATGCATTACTGATTTCCTGAATAAGTAGATAACTGTAGATGCTGTAATATTTGAGGTTTTTACAGCCATTCAGCTAACTGAAAATACTACTTCAGGCTGAAATGCAGATTGTGAGCAATATGGTCTTTAAAACCATATCTAACAGACCACAGAACACATAATTAATTGATACATGAGAAAATTTAAAATAATAAACAAATCCTAGAACTTCTAAAAAAATACAGTTTAATGCATAGAAAGACTAAGTACAGCTAGCAAAGGATACACATGTAATTTAATTTATATATATTTTATTTTTATATTTTCATAGATGAACACAGATGCAGAATTCACATGAATTTACTGAGAATACGAATTGTTATTCTGTTATCCTAAGCAGAAAGTATCTCCGTAACAAACTATGTCACAAAAGCCTACTATCAGTTTTTCAAAACAAACTTTCTTTTACCTGTCTAGGATTTTACAACGTGTTCAAGTACTTTTCTTTGCCATTTCAGATATTGTTTCATGAGAATTTTTTCAGAATACTGCAGAACTGAACCAGTGTTACCTCACTTTTAAAAAGCTGCCTGGAACTGGATAGGTATGTTTAACTTACAAGAAAAAAAATCTTGGCTTTAGACCCTAAGTAAATAAACACATGTGAAGATTTTCACCATTTTGAGAGACTTAAAACATTTGTAAACCCCAAGATTTCTAAAAAAGTTTTCCAGCTGCTGGTAGTAGAGTGCAATTTTTTTCCTTTTGAGGATCTCCAGGTTCTTAGCAAGGATGTAAATCATTAGTTGCTTATGGGACTAACCACTTAGATCTACTTAGAAGAGGTTTTATTCTTGACTGTACAAAAGACATAGGAGAAACTTTTCACTATTCCTGCTTTCTCAGAATGACTGTGACAGAAACACCCAAATACAGAAATGGGACAAATCATTAATTCATATACTACTCTACAGGCTGGAAAGGCCAAACCTCAAATGCTTGGTGCGGGTTTCAGACACCTTTAACATGAAGGAAAGTGGACCCTTTTTTGAGCAATCTTTGGAATTCCATTGCTAGTTGAGCTTCATATGAACTGATCCAGCTTAACAAAAAATCCTGATATTCAAAACTTCACCAACAGTGTTTTATTGTTACCATAACCAATTATAAACTAACCACAATAAACTTAGATACCTTTTTTACTAAGAGCTTTATTGAAAGCTGTACAGATTGCAATTAATAATAATAATAAAAAAATTAAATAAAAGGAAGCAGCATTATATGCAATCATTTGTTGCCCCACTGTGTTTTAATGTTTTCACTTTTAAAGGTGCATCACTATTAGAGGTCACTATTAGCAGACTTACCTACTTCTATAAATGTCAGGCTAAGGGAGAGCAGCTAATGGAGTGGTAAAAATACCCATGTCCTGCCTACAGACGTATTGCTATGATGTGCCCTCACTACACCTTAGGACATCTTCACCCCAGGGATGCTGTCCTGCAGCTCCCAAGGACCAGGCAATCCTGTATTCTGACACAGCTCTTCCAGTTATCTACTGGACCTTTTTCACTGTATATAAAGAAGTAACACTGTATTAGAGGAGGAAAACAAACCTGCATTTCTCAACCCCCTGCATCTCCAGACTGGCTTTCTTGGCCAATTACTTCATAATTAGTTATACAGATTGCTAATGAGGGGTTTGATAAAACCCAGAACTGTTCACAGATTTACTCATTTGCTTGAATTAGACCTCAGCTCAGTTCCCTTTGCTGTGTCACCAGCAGAGTTGATAGGATAAGTGAACAACTGAGAGTGCTCGCAGAGCAGTTGTACCCAAGGGAAAAAGTTATGGCAGACTAAAACTAGAAAACTGATTGTTTTGACTGAAATGAAAAACTCATTCATAGCAAGTTCTGGCCTCGAACTGTTTAGTCAAACATCAGTGACAGACTTAAGTGCTTATGCTATGCATGCATTTACACACACTTAATATATATTAAGCCTGATGGAGTCTATGGGATTATTCATATGTTTAATCTTAATCATGTACTTAAAATGCTCTACTGCACTGAGCTTGGTCAGTAGTTCATGCAATAAATGGGGCATTTATTTATAAAACACGTGCATTCTTTTTTTACCTAATACATAAGATAAAAATGAATTTAAACCAAGCAAAATATTTTATTCTCAGTAAAAGCAAATACTCTAAGCACTACTGCAGCAGTCTTGAAGAACAGAACAGAGTACCCAAAAGTTAAACACACAACATAATACTTTGCATAAGGTTAATTTTTAATCAGCCTTGGAAAACTTCTAAAATATAAACCATAAAAAAATACAGTAACTGAGTTACTCTGGAAAACTAAACATTTCAAGGTCTTTAAGTATCCTATTCTTACACATTTTATCATCTTAACTTTTAAAAGATACACAGTCTTACCTCCACAATAGCATTCAAGGCAGTGTCGGCACCAATGCTAAAGTCTGTGCCGGGCACATTGTTGCTAATAGTAGCAGGCAACATACAGATAGGAACGCTAAACTCCTCAAAGCGGGAACGTGCCTCGTGGAGCTGCAGACAACTTTCATAGGCCTGAAGCAGTGGTACAAGTGTGAGTGACACATTCCTTGTCTTTGGACTGCTCTGCTAATGACTCCTGGCATGTGATGGTAAACGTGGCTGTCCATTGGCCCGAGCAAATACAATTGGTGAGATTATTTGGGGAGGGGGAAAATATCCTGTTCATACCACAACAGTGCACTGGGGTTGCATTGGCACAATGCTCTTTGAAGAAAAGCAGAGGATTAGTAGAAGTTAGCACAGACTGAACGTGAAGTGTGCACTGCAGAGAGGTTTGAAGCAGCTGGGCAGAAAAGGATGGCATAAGGCCAGACTGGAAACCATTCCACAAAAAAGCACTTGAAGAAGGAAGCTCGATACATGTTAAGGAGCTCAGAAAGTTAACCAGTAAAACCCTTGCCACTTGAAGGAAATGCTTAAAGATGCTTTTTAAAAAACTATGTTATCCTATCAAGACACACATCTACTTCCACCAAGAAAAGGGAAAAAAGTTTGCACATGCCTTCAAGGATTCTATCAACATCACACATCTGCCTCTATGCACACAGACTGGATACAGGCCCAGAAAAATCCAGGAATATGTGCACATGGATGGGTTAATAAAGTCTGCAAGTATAGTTCAAGGATTCTTTGAAAAGCAGCTGTAGATCCTTTGAAAGATTCTACTAAATAAATGATCATGCCAAAATAAAGGTTAAGATTTTGCAGCTGGTTTAAGTCAGTAAATACATTTTTTTAGTTACATTATTCCAATTATTTCTAATCTAATCAGCATCTCTCATGATGTGTGACAGTTTTTCAAACTGACTATGTAATGACTCTCTGCAAGAAAGTCTGATTACATAGTACACTACTTTTTCTCCATATTTCTCCCTGAAAGGACTGATGTTCACAGAAGTCTCATTTTCTCAATTTCTCAAATCAGTTCAGAGAAGTAAACTATTGCAGATCAAAATCAGATAACTATCAAGGTATGTCCAGGCATATCTACACAGTGACCGATTTAAGCAATAACTTAGAAGAAAATAATGGGAAAAAAATTCACCTGTGAGAGTTCTGATCTCTATCCCAGATAAGAGCAGATCCTGTTAGTGAGGACAGGTTATTTTTGGCTGTTGGTGCAGAAGTGCAAACTGACTTTCTGAAATCTATCTCTTCTTGCATATCTTGCAAATGCAATTTTCAGTGAAGCTCAGTGCTAGGATGTACCTCTATTTCAAGGCTGAAATACAGCCTAAAAGACTGACCTTTCCAATCCGTAAAGCTGAGAAGCAGTACAGTCACAGGAGCAACAAATGTGGGGATTTTGATTTTTGAGTAGATGAGACCTCACTGATGACATTTCTGTAATTGCCTGGTCCAACTCAACTCAGTCAGACTGCTTTGCATTTTCATTTCTACCAAAAAAATAAAGTCATAGTGGTTTGGTAAAACCACATGGCTTACTATAGATCTGCAAAACATGAGTTTCTCTAAAATGTTTTATACTGAGACTTCTGGAAAACCAAACTGAAGGGAGCTTTGGGAGGAAATAACTAACATAATTGGTTAGTCTGTAATTATGATATGTTAAGATGCATTTAAGATATGTTTTACTTGCATTAAATATTGACATTTTATTTGATGCAAGTGATTTCAGCCAACATATCCAAAGACTATACCTTCACCAAGCATGAGCATTAGATGACTGTATGCAACGTCTTTGCATCACTGTGGCAAAATATGAAAATGCTTTCAATGTAGGGTCACTTAATTCTATAGGGTAAGCAAGTGATCAGTGGTTTTAATAACTAGTTATACAACTATTTTTTGTAAAGAATTACTACAGTAAAATCATAGAAGGATAATGTTAATAAAGTGGTTTAATAATTTCCAACCCTTTTATTGGACTTGTTTTATTAAAAAGGTTATTGTTATAACCGAGGATGCTTCATAAAAATATGTGCAGTCAAGCAAGGACTTTGGTTTGCTGACTGTATCTAAATGCAAACCATCATGGAAGGGATTGGAGTTACTGCCCTTGCTTCACATCAGCTGTTGCTAGGACTGAAGCAGATGCAAAAGTAACTAACATGAACAGGCTCATCTTCAGCTTCCTAGTTCAGAGTAATGTGGAGTCACATTTACTGGGAGGGTACAGGAGTTTGTGCTTTCCAAGGTAAATGTGTGGAGGCTGCCTTAAGGCAATATAATTGTAGCTTTCATTGCTCCATGGGGGCTGTTTGCTATTATTTCCCCACAAAAGCAATTCATCAGCCTGTACCCCCTTCCCTTTGTTGACAGTAAAAGACAGGTTGTCAAAGAAACACATTCAAGTTTTAGCCTCTTCCTTTTTCAGGTTCCATTTTTCTCAATCTCTTGCTAATACCTTTTTCATTCCCTCATTCATTTCTACATCTCCTCAAATCAAATGAATTTTATTCTGTACCTTGTGGGTGTTTATCCCTTTTTCCATCCATTTCCTCTAGCCTATCAGTAGGTTTTGTTTTCAAATTAAATTTTCATCCTTTCCATGGTAAGCTGCTGGAAGAGTCTAACTTTTAATTCACTCTGCTTAATTAATTACAGACTAGGTTGGTGCTTTTCAGTTCCACCTGCAAAATGTATTGCTAAGGTCTCTTTTTGATCACTATTAAGTAATCCAACTTGCATCTGGAAAGAAATTTGCATCCTTCACAGTTCTGTAAGAAAAAACCTAACACTTCTTGGTTGTCACATTCCTGATGCCTGAAACAATATTCTATTCATTTCACTGAATTAGCAACATAAAGTTGAAAATATAGGTATTTTTATTACGGTAGTTATTTTAGTGATGCTCCATTTCATAGGAAACTCGAAGTTCATGTTCTTAATCCTGCCATCCTAAAAAATTTATCTTGTATGCCTATATATATATATATATATATATACACACACATACAAGCCATTTACATGCCTTGACAAGTTATAAACAGCTGACAGGTATCTAATAATGCCAAACACCAACAAGCCCTTATTACCCAGTACAACTGTACTTACCTTAACTACAAGTTGTCAAGATCTTACAAGAACAAACAGTACCACAGAAAAATTAAAGCGTGATGCATTTTGGTGTTCAGAAGAGGTACTACTACTCTGAGGACACCAAAAACTATGATGCATTTATTGACCTAACAGTGGTAATAAGAATAAAAAACTATATATGAACTAGATCTAATGGACAATTATCCATCTCCTACTTTCGTTTACCACAGTCGATTGTGTGACGTGTATCGAGCCTATCGGTCACATTTAACACGGGGCTCAGTTCCTACTGAACCTGATCTGAGCATGACATGGGAATTAACGGATAGATTTTTCTCACTGGCAGTTTTAGTGAACCGTGTTCAAACAATCGGAGCAGAAAACTGCAAAGATACCAAGCAGAAATGTTTCCTCAATGCAAAAGCCTGCTACTTCCCACAAAAAACACCCAAATTTTATTTTCTGCTCAACCAAATCTAAATCTTGCAAAGCCATTACTTTTTGTCTTTATTTCTGAGAAAAATCTAGGCAAAATGAAATGTAAAAAACCAAGACTGAAGCTATTAGCAAAAAAATATAATTTTGAAAAGTTTTCAACTACTGCATTGAAAATATGGAAATAATGATATTTTATCTAATGAAGGTAGATGATATCTAGAAACCTAAATATAAAGTAAACTAAAGCAACAAGGAGAGAGAGACTGACTACAATATATCCCTCTACATGAAATAACCTATAAAAAGAAATCAGTTAAGTTAACAAAGCTTATAAAGATAAGAGAAGAAGGAAAGCAGATGTTTTGCACAATTATTTTACTCACCTTAGTCTGTCATCAGTCATTTTTGAGAGATATTTTTATTTACCAGAACTGGAAACAACATCAACATTTCTAACCTAAGTTCTCTATAAAGAATATATTCAATAAATTTTGGTTAGCTTACAGTCTTATTTAAGGAAATAGTTAAGGAAACTTGTATTTTCTAACTGAAAGGTTTCTTTCGCTAAAAGTAAAATTATTGGTATAGTTAAAAAAAAAAAAAGTGAAAATTATAGTAATGCTTTTGAAGTTGGCAGGATTTGACAAATCCTTCAAATTTTTGGAAATACTATGTCATGATTAAAATTTTCAAATACATCTAAATGATAAGGAGAAATGTCATTTAAGTTTCAAAAGCAACTTGAAACTCTTTTTGTCCAACTGACTATGCTTTCTGCCCAACCGAGTTTAGTATTAGAGAACCAGAGAACCACAGAATGGTTGGGGTTGGAAGGGACCTCTGGAGATCATCTACTCTAACCCCCCTGCTAAAGCATAAAGATAAACTTCTCTTCAGAGAAGGAGACTCCACACCTTCTTTAGGCAGCTTTCTCCAGCACTCTGTCACATTCAAAGTTAAGAAGCTTTGGCTCATAACAGATTAATAATGCAATTTTTAATTTATATTGTACTACTGGATTTGATTATTTAAAAGATACTTCATAACACCTCTTTTTGTTAAATATACTATTAGTAGAATAAATGTAATTCCTATTTTTAGAGAAATATGGACCTCACATATTCTCTTAAAGGAATAAAGACACATAAAACTAAGGATCTCTTTCTGAAGAGAGCACCCTCAGTGTTTGTTGCAGCTGGGTATACTGACACTACATACAATGGATGGGGATTTTTTCCCCTCTACAGTGCACCAAATGATCATCAAGTCTCAGCTGTAGTATACAACAGACAGATGTTATCTTATTTTGTAGTTTAAAAATTTACAGGTCATTCTAGTTTTAGAGGAAATCTAATGGAAGTACTTAGGATCCTAGACTTCCTCTTTTTTAAATAGGTGTCATGAATGTGGCTGTGATGACTAAGTATAATTTTCCAGATTACATTTCCGAAGTTCTGGTCTACAAAAATATCCAGTTGTAGCCAACTGAGTCAGTTTTAAACAGAACTGCTTTGTTAGTAGTGCACACACCAGAGCAGACTTACATCAGTTATAGTGTTCAGAGCAGTATCTGCACCAATGCTGAAATCTGAACCCGGTACATTGTTGGATACAGTTGCAGGAACCATAACCATTGGAACACAGAATTCATCATATTTCTCCCGGGCAGCTGACAATTCCAGAAGTCCAAGGTAAGCCTGTTGGGCACAGGCATTGGGTGAAAAATTAGGATGAATAAAGGGCAGAGTTGGAGTGACAAAATGGGAAGGGCCACACGGGGAGCCATTTCTACCACAGCACACTTCAGCAAGTCAGAGCACTAAGAACTACTAAAATCTAACACAGACACAAAAAAGAGAGCATTAAAAATGGGTATACAGTTGAGAACAAACAATAAATACAATATTCATTTTCAACAGAATATATAATTTACATGTAACAAAGTGCTTTTTACAACACAAACTTCCCCAAGCTTCAGTTACTGTTACGCCTCATTTACACAGTTCCTGGTTCTCCTCATTTAAAAATTTTAAAATTCCTGAGTTAGGGTCATGGTTAGCAGCTTGGACAAAAAGGATGATTCATTCCTAATCAAGAAGCAAGGAGCATGTTCTTCTCTGCTAGGAGAATACTTTCCTCAGTCAAGATTTTAAAAATTCACTAGCAAACATAAAATACAGAAAAAAAAAAAAAAGAGAAAATACTTCTCTAGATAATTACAGATTTTGAAATGCACCATGTGAGAAGAACAGCTTAAATAAGGAACCATAGTGCAATTACTACTAAAAGTCAAGAACTTCTGCAAGTATGTTCTACAATTGATACAATTGATACAATACAGACTGGAACTTGCACTACAGAAGTCACTGATTGATTGTATTTTAATACACAAATAATATAATGCAAGTTCACCTTATTTATGCATTTAACAGTTCCAGTCACTGTTTTGAATGTCAGCTTTCTAAAGAATCACTGATTCACAGTACTTCTGACCCTAAACACTATTTGTGTTGTGTATCAATTACAGTTATAGCCAAATGCATTTTAAATGAAAATTGGGTTAAAACTGAAACGGTCTATTCACTTTCTTAGGAATTCTACTCTACTTAGACACAATAAGATATTTCAGTGTACCTCAAATCCGCCAATAACCATAAGGGCGTTAATGTTGTTAGTGCGCATCTGCTCAGCAATCTTCTCCAAATATTTTGCAGGAAGAGTACTAAAAATTGTGAAACCAAAAGAAAAATAAAAATTTACAGACTCTGCAGCAATAAGAACTAATTATTAAGCTGAAATCATAAACTGAGCAGGCAACACAATATTTTATATTTTAAATATTTATTCATACAAATAACTCTTCCAGACAACCAGTAAGGAATCATGTCAGCTGTAAAGAAACTGTACGTTTTCAATCATTTAAAGTGTAAGGACCCCATGGAAGTTTTAAGTTGAGGTTCCAACTCCCATTTTCGTTCTCTCTTCAGAGCTTGTTCAGTACTATAAAGATACCCAAGCTGGAACACAATGATTTTAAAAAATCCCCAAAACCCTAGAGTTCATCATATCAATTAGAAAAATATTTTTTGTTACCGTTTTGTACCAAGAATTGATCCTCCTTGACCAGTCCAGCCTCCAACATCTCCCCAGTTGATTTCCTTTATCTTTGAATAAAAATGAAAGAGGAGATTCTGTTAAGTAATTATCCAATTACTTCTCTTGAACTGCAGCAAACACCAAGTACTACTTCATGTGAGACTGTTGAACAAGTTGTTTGGCACAGACATCACTAAAATCTGAATGCAGCAAAGAAATAAAACAGCATCAAGAGATTAACAATTTCTCTTAAATTACTACCAATCCCTTTCCATTAAATTTGTTCTTTCTTCCTTCAGCCTATGATGAACCCTGCCTCCTTGTTCAATATCTTGATCCTATTCTCACATCATCTCCCACTGAATGTGAAACACAAAAACCTAAAACGAAGTGTTTGAAGTTAGTTTTGGGACCTGAGGCTCCAGCCAGGCATAGACATCATTAGCCTTGTATTCAGTTTCTCTTCAGTATACCAGCTGATGCTTAACATTTAAAACAGGAATAGAAGAATCTAACTCACCTAGGGGGAGAATAAAAAAGCCTCCTCCCTCAACAAGCACCATTGCAAAGTTTCTTATAGCAAAGGAACACAGATGCAACAACTCACTGTTCAGAATCAGATTATTCTGTTATTCTGTGGAAATCCTACAATATGCTAAACATTGACCAATATTTAAATGTAGGATTCATCTGAACTAATTTTGTAGCTCTGCAGCATGTGGTAAGTAATAGTCAGTATAAATGACTCTACAGACTTGAATAGTTGAGAAATACAGTTACAATTTGGGGTTTATACATCTTTATGAAATTAAAGAACCTACAATATCAGTTCCCACAGCACTTATGACAGAACATACCTCCTAAGAACATAAACAAAGGTGATGGTGTGGGATAGGTACATATTACTAGCTAATGCACATGTGATACTGACCTTTCCTCTAGCAAAACCTTCAAATCCATCAATGACAGCGAACATTTTGTGGCCTTCAGTTATGCCAACTCTCACTGCAGCCCTCACTGCGGCATTCATTCCAGCTGCAGGGGCACCAACATTTAAAACTGCCACATTAAAATTAGTCTGAAAGATAAAAGTAATACTTAATAAGCACTTTTAATTTCTACACCATGGTTAATTTGTACATCATATGCAGTTGCTAAATATTGGAATGCAGGAAAGGAAATTTCAAAGCCCCTAAATCCATTGAAGATTTAAAGTTAACTGGAAGATACAGACATGTATTTCCCTACTTGCAGAAAATCAGAGACAAACAGTTCTAAAAGAAAAAAATATTTGGTTTTAAGTAAGACTTTATTGTGTTTTAATTTCATTTGCAAGTTATTCAGGTTTTATATTCTAGATCAGCTACGTTCAGAAAACAGAATCACGAAACAGAATGGTTTGGGTTGGAAAAGATCATCCAGTTCCAACCCCCTTGCCATGGGCACCTTTCACTAGACCAGGCTGCTCTGAGTTCTATCCAGCCTGGCCAATGCCATTCAATCAGCTTCAATCCATTAAAGCAGTAATTTTTTTTTTTTTAGAGAAATGCCCTGAATACCAAAAAGATAAAAGAGTAGGAACTGATTTTAGCACCACATCATTTATATGAATCATCACTACCACGCAGAGCGGAACAGACAACTTTTAAAATTAAGCTACTGGCCAGGTTTTTCAAGCAGCTGACAATATAGCAGCAAACAGGAGCACTCAGCATATTTCACAACACCATACATTCTCAGATAATGGCAATTTTATAATGACTCAAAATAACTGCTCTCCCCAAGTTTAATGAGTATCCCAGGCAAGCAGCTAATCTACTTGAACTGAAAAGTCTGAAAGATCAAAAAAATACACTTGCAATTTAAACCAAAGGCAACATAAGAGAGAAGGTTGTATTTAAAATGTAACATGAAATAATAAATATTTTGGTTTATAAAGCCAGAGTGCAGCTGGGTGTAAAATGCTAGTAAGCATCTATGGATTAAAGTTTAACCCCAAAAAATGAAATGCAGATCTTTTGTACATCACACATTCCTTGAAATGGAATTCTCATTTCCAGATAAATCACAGGCCACTCTCTTTGATTAAGAAACTGTCAGCAAGTATAAATCAACACAGTTTCACTGACATCAGTAAGTGTTGATTTACAACAGGTATAATCCATAAGCAAATAATGAAGGATCGCTACTTATTAGTTTTGTTTAATCTTTACACCTTTGAAATTAATACTAAGAGTAAAATAAAAGTAAAGAATTAAAGCTGTATGTGCCTGAACTTTGGGAAAGTTTAACCACTCTGCATAAGTTTAGCTAAGAGAATTTAATTGACAACAAACTATGTAAGAAAAATGCAAGAAAACATGACAATCTGCACAAAATATACTAAAATCCATCATGGTTTCAATCAGAAGATGACCCCAAATCATTTACGAATACTGACATGACAAAACTGTATCAGTCTGGTGCTTTGGCAGAGCTAGAAGTTAATTAGCTCTATCCCAGAAGATAGGAATACAAAACAAAAATAACAGCATAGGTGTCAAGTAATGATCATGGAATCTCCCCTGATAAAAACAAAACAAGCAAACAAAAACCTAACATCACACCCTTGTCACCCCCAAACAAACTGACAGAAAATGAGACCCAAACCAAAATATACACAGTTTCTTTTTTAGAGCTGGTATAACCAAAGGATGATCGAAAAATGCGAAGGAAACAGAAGCAGCCAAACGTGCAGAAGCACTGCTGAAGAAGAGCATTCAGGTGGCTCTACTGATCTCATCAGTTCAGCTTTTTCTTCGATTCCTGAGACATGCACATTTCATCTACTTTTTACTTCTCATTCAACCTCTTTTACTGAAGCCCAGATTTGCTTAGCGTGGTCAGATCCAAGTAGTTAATAATTACAAGTGGCGTACATTTCCTCCTAATGCCGCTCATCACGAGAAGGTATGGCCAAAGTATTTTAAAACAAAATACAAAAGCCCAATGCTAATAGTCCTGAATTTGCATTGGTATATAAAAAGCCACCACTCAAACACCTGATCTGGCAAAGAAAATGTTAAATATCCACCAAAAAATTCCTCAATTGCTTGATCTTTTGAAGGTCAATCTTAGGTCATTATTGTATTTTCAATGCCATTTTTATCCTTAATAACATTGAGAAGATATTAGTAATCATTACTCAAACATTTAATTGGAAAAAATCTTAAAAAACCATAACAGCAACATAACTATGAAAATAAAGTATCAAATGGTCACAAAACTCAACTAAAAGAGAAATTAACCAGTGATGTGACATAGTCATCAACGATGATCAAACCCAGAACTATTCAATAAACATTTAATGAAAAAAAACCAAAAAAACCATCTAAAATTTGTTTGCACACAAAATTTAGTGTCTGCTTCTTAATAAACTGAAATTTATTCTTACACAAAACTTAGGAACTACAAAGAAAAGAACTAAATGTCCACTACTGTATTATGCACAGTGACTGATTAGATCAGATAAAGGTGATTCATCTGTCTTTAATATTCTATCTCATGAATTGCCCTTGCTCAAGTGATTTTGTCCTTCAAAAGGAAGGGTTAGGTTAGAATTCTTTTAATATTGAATCTTCCTTTATCTCAAGATTTTCAGAGTGTTAAACATGATTACATCACCCTTCCTTCTCTCCATAGTGAGGAACAGAGAGCAAAACAGTAACTATCAGGACCAGACATTGTAACAATTGAGGCCCAACATATAAGACAGAAAAAAACTGTCTACACAGACATTTTCTACATACAACAGTCTTTCACTTTGAAAAAATGTTACTTATTATTAGAATAAAGCTGTGTGTTTCAATCATCTTTCTCTATAATATTTAACTAATTTTATAAACTAAAGGGAGTATTAAAGCAGGGTGAGGGGCAGAGAAGAAAAAAAACACTATTTGTTAGGATACCCCAAAGCAGACGTACATTGCACACTCAAAAAAACCCCCTTACCTTTGGAAGCTCGGCATCTGGTTTTTTGTGCGACAGTAATTTGTAAGTGTTTAGGTTGTTTTCAAAGCTCCTAAATAAATAAGTAAGTAAGATAAGCAAATAAAATGGTAAAATTTTCAACTCATAGTTATTTTAAAGCAACACTTGGTGAAATATTAACACCAGTGTTATTACAAATGCAAAACACAGTAAAAAGTGGAAATGAGAGAACACAGAAAAATACTCAATCCTGTATAATAACAGTGATAAAATATAAATTAACTATATAGCTAGCAAATTAGTTTTCCAGATTGGGGATAAGGCATTTTACTATCAAATGACTTGAAACACAAACTGTTCTCCTGACAGGAGCGAAGAATGCCTCCCCCCAACATTACTGATGGAAAACTACCAGCTACTTACAAACAAGCTCATAGGATTGGCCTCAAAACCTCGAATAAACAAACATGTGGTTGCTACCAGTCAGCTCACACAGCATAGAAGCTCTTTACTTTGTGACTAGTTAGCCTACTATCAGTCACTAGTCTGACACAGCAGTGAACTAGTTTTCTTTGTTTTGCATGTTTATATGCAAATAAAAATTTCAATTATTCTATTTAAGCAACTCTTCTTCTGTCTCCTCTCTTATTCTCAAACACATAAAATCATATGGATAGTAAAATATTTAAAATAAAATGGTACATTCCAGTAGAACAGCAAAGCAGTTCAGCTTTTATAGAGTAAATAAATTGATATAAGCCATTGGCCATACTTTCCACGAAGCCTCACAGCCTCAAGAAATCTTCCCTCGTCCATGGCTTTCTGGACTTCTTGAGTCTTGAAAAAACAAGTTGATTAGTCAGTATATTTAAAAAACACAGAAAGTTGATTATTTAATATATTCCCATATATTTATATATTTCCATAGTGAAAAAATACTGATCTTTCCCCAGTTTATGAGCTACCTCCTATGACAGCATAAATTACAGTGTACAGGAAAAGAAGAAAGTAGAAACAAACAACTAAAGCCTTCCTGGGACAAAAAAAAAAAAAAAAAAAATCAGTGTATCTATTTTGCATTTTCTTTTTTCAGTTTAATTTGAACAGTTTTAGTGCAGAAACCTGACTTGTGCATGATGTGGAAATGGATGCAAGCATCTGAAGAATTTGTTGCAGCAATAAAGAGAAGACGTGAGTCGAAATTTTAAAACAAATTAAAAAGATATATATTTTTTGTTCCTTGATAGTTTGGAAATAAGTAATAACACATAGAGAACACACATGAACTTCATTACTCATTCCCAAATGTGGAAAAGTGCTGCACACATTCCCATTCGTGTCCTAATGAAACAGACAATTATTGTATACAGTAGTCTGTTGTAGTAAATGAACAACTATAAATTGGCTTTTTGCCACCATAAACTCACCATCTGCACACACTCCATCAGAGGCAGACGTACAGCCTGGTTTCCAGACAGAGACACAACACAGGCAGGGGTAGCTGGAGTACCTTCTAGGAGGGCAAGCACAGCTTCCACGCCCATCCGACTCGCCTGCAAACAGATCATGTTTGAGTGTTTAAGTAAGTACTTAAAAGCACGAGGATTCCAGTCACAGAAATGGTCCTGATTTCTCAGTAAATCAAGCTGAAACCAATTACTCCTTGGCAAGATGAGAATGTTGTGTGCTGTTCAATACCCTTAAGTATGGATGATTGTTCTTACAGCTTTGCATTTTAATCCTAATATAGATTCCTCCACACAAAGTGATTCACTACTCTAAATTTGAGCTATTCAGACAGTTACTGCAGGATAATAATTTGAGTTGTGAGGTTTATCAGGTAAAGAATAACTCCATCCCCAAATAAATAATCAAAATGTCATTGTACTATGTGGTGCCATGAGTAATTACTTTAGCAACACTCACCAGAATTCTATCAAAAGCTGAAGGGGTTCCACCTCTTTGCACGTGACCCAAGATAGTTACTCGGGTGTCAAAACCAAGCCGCTGAACCACAAGCTGCAAAGAATTTCAAAATATAGTGGGTTTATCACCATCATTATTTTATACACAAGTGACAGCATTAGTCTGCTTTATGTGTAATTGCAATAATAAAATTCTACATAGAAATGTCTTTATTTTATTCCTAACCTAAACTCCAGGTTCCTAATTTAAAGGAACATTTTATAATGGCAAAACAGTGACTTTGATGCAATAGTTTAACTGCAGTTACAATGGCTTCATTATGCAAAGTTACAAAAGCAGGTCTAAATAGTCTAATACTTGAAGTAAGTTCAATTACAGTGTTCTATTCATTTCACGTGAATTCATGTGCAAGATTACATATCCCAAAAGATTGAGTAAAACTTCAGTAAGGATGACTTTTAACCTTATCTGACAAAGCTTTTATAACTCACAGTAAAAAACATATAATAATAAAACTATTTCTTTCAGTCACTTTTGTTCCATTTTCTCTGTTACATATCAACTCTAAAGTCACCAAAAGATATGTTTTATTAATATATCTTTAATGAGCATGTAAGTGTGGGAATAAGTACTGAATACCATACAGTAGAAAAAAATTTTGCAAGTTACACAGTCTTTTATCCCTGGTATTTATAGTTTTTTAATGTATTAACTGGCTGAAATTTGCAGCAAGGAAGTAATGTTTCTTCTATAAATGCACAGTAATCTGCTGCTACATACATTTAACACAGCTTGGTGCTAAATTTTAATCCGAAAACTGCAGTTCTGAATAAAGTCAAAGATTTGTCCCAAACTGGCAACTATGGAAAACAAAGCTTCATATTCACAGGACAGATAAACCCCAGGTAAACCCAAAGTGTAACAGCTCCTTTTTGCCACTGACTATTTTCCAAATTCTTAAGGGACCCTTTACAAAAAGGAGGAGAGTATCTTCAGCTCAAAAGTTTTCTTAATCTTAGACACAAATGAGATTTTCAGCAAAGCAACCATTTAGAAGTGACAAGACTTTGTCCAAAGCACACAGTGTCATTTCACTGTGAGACAGAGCAGTGTTATATTTTTACAAGACATATAAAGTGAAATAGGATTATAAATACTGATTTGAGCTGAATTCCAACTCTCTATCAATTAAGGCACCTGTGAATCAGGTGCTTTTGAACTGCTATGTTATATTACAAGGAGAAAAGTTTCTAATTAATAGCCCCTAAAAAACCCCTTTAACTGGACTTCGGATTCAGAAAACACAGCACAAATATAAAAATACAACTGTGTAATGAGCTACCTTACAGGAACAGATTTACTTCACAGAAATGTTACTGATAACAACATCTTATGAACAGAACAGAAAGTGTGTATCACAGAGATGCTGACACTTACATCCTTAACCTTCTCTGATGTTATAGGTTTGTTGTGGCAATCAATAGCTCCTTCAGCTACAATAATAATATTCAACCTTTTCTTTCGTGCACGATTCTATAATAAAAGCAAAACCATGTAATTAATGAAAAAAAGAAAAACAAAAAGAATTTACAGCACAATTTTATAATCAATTGCTTTACATTGAGCCTCTAGGATTTAAGGAAATACTTCTTATATTTGACCATCAATATTTGAAGTGTTCTCTTACATTTTATTTTCATATAGGTTCTTTTATTGATGAAGTTCAAATATCTTATAGCAAATTACTGAGAAAAGGTACACACATTGTATATAGGAAGTTCTATGTAATCCCCAGAGCAGGTCATATATTTCCTCAAAAACATTGCAGAATGCAGTTCTTATGTTCAAGATCATGGAGAACTTTGCATGACACAAAAACTGAAAACTTGCTGAAAGTCCTGATTGCATTTCTTAATCACTACTTTCAAATAAACACCTGCAAAGTCATCAGGGAATCTCGAACACATCAATAGATTACCTCTGAAAGCTTAACACACATTGTATCTTCCCAGCCTTCTTCTGGTGGGTATTCAGGAATAAATACCCAATCTGCACCACAGGCTAAGGCACTAACCAGAGCTAGATACCTGATAAACAGAAGAGATGATTAGATATTTATGGTTCAGATTTCTCAACCTTTCATAATTATACCTGTACAAGACACAAAATGTTGAAAAAAATACATACCCACAGTGTCTCCCCATAACCTCCAGAACAAAGGTCCTCTGATGGCTGTAAAAATAAGGAAACAAATTAACTGACCCTGATATCAAGAAACAGCCGGTGTTTACCATGCCAACTAAACACAGAATTCATTAGCAAAACAGAAGTCTACATTAAACAATATATTTAAAATTACGTATCTTCCGATGTATTATTTCCTTTCACTACTACTTTATTCAAAAACATGTATGGGCAGCTAGGAGATAAGATGTGAACATTTACTGAAAATGTAAATGATGCAGATCCATAGTTAAGAACTGCAATGATACACCTGTATTAAAAAAAAATACTAATTTAATTGTTTTAATTTTACTGAAACAAAGCTCATATACAAACATGCCATTTTGTACTATTCAAAATGTGTCTGGATCTTCTCTAATAGACTAAGAAAGACTAGAAACATACTAGAAACCAACGCCTGCCCCTAAAGCTGATGTAGTCTCTACAATCACAGGCTTAACATGCTGCCACAACAGCATTGACGAAAAACAATTACTAAGACAGAAAGAAACGAAGACATTTCAAAGGTGAAGTCAAAAAGAACTTTTATTCCCACAAATCCCACTTACCTAACCTCTCTTTAAAATTAACTTAAATCCTTCACTATTGTATGGCAGTAGCAAACTCTGATTTGAAGAATGAATGACTGTATATCCGTTATCAATCTCTATAATATGCACCATTTACCTTTGAGCAGTGGTCATGATGGCATCAACAACTTCAATTATTCTGTGCAAAGCTGAGTCAGTACCTATGGTCATATCAGTGCCACAGAAGTCATTGTCTATGGATCCAACCATTCCCACAATGTTAAGGTAAGCATATTTCTTAACAGCCTCTGCATCAATCTTTCCTGCAAAGAAGTATCCAGAGAAAGAGTTGTAAGACTGTTAAAAAAAATTCATCAGACATATTGCTTGGGTGCTCTACTTTTGTAAATTAAACATATCCAAACATTAAATTATGTTTAGATATTTTAGGTAACAAGGTTAGTCAAAACTACAAACAAAAGCCAATCAAACATCCAAACAAAAGAATCCTGCACAGAACTCCTTACAGTAAGGAAGGAAATAAGAGCTTTTCAGTCCATCTCAAAGTGTCAACAAATTATCAAGTTTTGTAACTAACCTTAAAATTGATGGTTTTGACTTAACACAGTATTGTTCAAATTGTAGTCTCAGTAGTGTATAATATGCAATGAAGAAGTAAAAGGATACAAAGTGGATGTGATTATGGGCATATGTAAAAAATCAAAAACCAGCATCAAACTTTTGAAGATTTCTCTTCTGCAACACTGAAAGGCTCTTGATTTCATTATTAATAAGCAAACAGAACAGAAAAGCTCCTAAGTCTTAGCTGTGTCTCCCAAGACACCAGTAAAAATGCTGCATCATCCACGAGTTCTAAAGGATCTCAAGGATGAAGTACCTTAGCTGCTTAAGCAATTAAAACTACCTTAGTATCTGTGGATGGGATGATAGTAAATATAATGCCAAATTTCTAATATGGGATTCGAAAACTATGTATCAGTGTGTTTAATGTCTATATTAGAGAAAAACAGTAGAAATCATAATGAAAAATATAATTAAAGTCCATGAAGATAAACACAGCATTGTGAAGAAGCATCAAAATGTTTTCTATGAATGTATACCATGCATTACAAACCTTTTCTAGAGTTCCAAAGGTGACTTAATACATGAATAAGGGTTATCTGGTTTATATATTCTACTCAGATTTCCAAAAAGCCATTGACAAGGTCTTTTGCCAAAAGATTTTGAGGAAACTAAATAGTCACCGTATAAGAGAGAAGTATTCTCATCAAGTAAATAATGTGAAACAGAGGGGAAAAAAATAAGAGACAGAGGGCCATGGTAAATGCAAGTTCTTGTATCTGAGCAAGGTAACCAATGGAGTTCTACAGGGATCTGCACTGTTCAACACACTCAGCAATAACCCAGAAAAGGGAATGAGCAGCAAGGTGCCAACGTTTACTGATCAAACTGAATTACTTGGGTTCTAAAAGTATGAAGTGTCTGAGAGGAAATGAAGAAAACTAGCAAGACACAGTGAGCAGTAAAGTATCAGATGGAATTCATTACAGATAAATGTAAACCAAGACACATGAAAAATGTACCCTAACATTTTGAACAAAATAATGCTATTTCCAGCATAATATAATAATGCTGTTTTCATTAATAAATCAGCTTCAATGCTCAGTAGCAGTAAAAAAAAAAATCAAAATATTAGAAAATATTAGGAAGAGAACAGAGAACAAAACAAAGATCATTATACTACTGTGTAGATCCATGGTTTGCCCTCATCTTGAATACTGGGTGCAGTTGTGGTCCTCCCCACCTCAAAACATGGTAGAACTGGAAAAGGTTCAGAGAAGGGCAACAAAGATGATCAAAGGTATAGAACTTACATATAGGGAACAAATAAGCAAACTAGGACTCTTCCATCTAGAAAAAGAGATGATGAAGGGAAAATAAGACAGCTGTAAAATCTCAAGTGGCATGCAGAGAGGAAGGAGGATTGATCATTCACTGTTTGCTCTAATACAAAAATTACAGGACATCAAACACTAGAAGCCAGCAGGATCAAAATAAACAGAAGATTCTTCCCAATCTTCATTATTCAGTGAAGCTGTAGAACTCCTTGCTACACAATGCTTTCGGCAGAACTCTGTACGCTTTCAAGTAGACTGTATACATTCATGGAAGAGAAATTCATTAAGGACTGCTAATAGCATCTGGCTCAGGAAGTCCTGAAGACAGAAATAGATGGAACCTATCAGAGTATTTATATGTTATGAACAACATATAATAACTACACAGCATTATTTTACTCTTTTACTCCTCCCTATGCATTCTCTTAGATGCTATCAAAGACAACTACTGGGCTGGATGTACTTTCATCAACAGTCACGTAATGTTCTGATCTTAAAAAAATAGTGACATCATAATTTTATAACAGCCAAGTATGTAGCTTGTTGTTGGAAATGAATTACCACCTCAGTCTGGATATGAGGGCATAGGGCTTTTCAAGCAGAAGGTTCAAAGCTCAGACTCTGAAAATGATTCATAATAGAGGAAAAAAGACACACAGACTGTTGCCAAGTAACTTATTTGTCCTTTTTGAACCTTTATGATATGCACAAGAGGATGTGCAAAACTCAAAAACTTAATTTTATGAAGGAGCACAGAGTTTCCTAAAATGAATGCACTTGACCTTTGAACATTTAGAAATACCCTCTGGATACAGTTTCTGGATTTACAGTTCAGGGTGCAAAACTTCCCTGCAGGTTGGACTGGAAGCCTAGAGGGTCTTAAAGGCAAACTTACCATTCGCTGCCAGTTCCTCCAGGAGTCCACTCCACTCCTCCCGGAACAGATTGGCGCCGGTTAAGCTGCCGTCCCCGCCGATCACGCAGAGGTTCGTGATCCCCCTCTGGACCAGGTTGTAGGCTGCCTGCAGGCGGCCCTCGTGTGTGCGGAAGGACTTGCAGCGAGCACTGCCAATAACTGTACCTCCCTAGGAACAGGAAGTACAGCAGTTTTAATTCATAGTCCGGTATATTACTGTATGTTTTTAAGATGGATTAATGATGATTGTTGTAGCATAACATCCATCTTTAATTTTACAGTGATGATGAACAAAGAATTAACAAACCTGTGGGAACTGATGTTCCCACAGGGGAAAAATGAAAAAACACTCAAAAATCTCAGACAAAGAGCTACTCTGGAAGGAAAACGTTCAACGATTTGCGATTAATTTCAGTAGCATTACAATAAATAGGTTAACTGTTACTTATATGTGACATTAGTATGCGTAATATACTAAATAGTTAAGTATTTAGATAAATTTGCCTTAGTGTGACATTTTCCCCCAAGTATCAGGAAATATATTACAGTAAGAGAAAAAACATATCCCTAAAATTCAAAATTAGCATTTATCATCATTCCACTGAATTATAGAATGAACTGCCTTCAATGCCTTGTAGAGCAGACTAATGCTAAATTTTCTCTTTTATAATTATCTGCTGAGTTTATGGACATGATTTAAAGAACTTCCTTCAGAAATGGTAGTTACTATTTTCAAAAATGAGTGAAGTGCCCTGTCACTTCACAAAATTCCTTGGCATCTTGATGAAAACACACATCTTCTGTGTTTATGCTGTTCAGTCACTCAGGAAGTTTAATTTTTGCCTTACTTATTGTCACAGTAAAAGGTAATATCAATTATGACTGCAAAACCTTTTTCTTTCCTGCAAACAAATCTGGAGATGGTTAGCTCACTTTTGCATAAACATTTCCTTCACTTTAACTTATAATAAATCAGTCATGCCGATGTAAATTTGAGCTTCAAATCTGCAGAAGCTGTACTGATATGATCTACCCTATCAATATATGATTCAGCTTTCAAGCCAGTCCTAGGCACTAATTTGCCATCTATGTTGCACAGCTGCCAGTGAGAGAAAAAAAAAAGGAATAGAAGCAGTTCAGCTTTCTCCAGACTAAAAATTAGACGTAAACAAAATGGAGATGGTCTTAAAAAGAAATCAGGACTGAAAAAACACATCTAAACTAGGTATTTTCAAACTTACGGTTTTTCTAAGTGGAAAAGAAATTATATATTTGAAACGATGTACTACTTGTTCTGATTAAACAGAAATATATGTTGGGCTGATAAACCTTTCCAATCAAAACAACTAAACACATTCTGTAAGGTACATCCTCAGCTTCACTGCTGGTCTGTTGAATTACTAGCCATCAAGTTCAGATGTTTTCTTGTTATACTATGTATCCTATATACATGTACAGTACATGCCTACATTCTGCTCCTGCCTATACTCCTGTGTGGCTTGGCCAGGGTAACTCAATTTTCTCTTAACCATAAGATGCATCTGGATGATAGGCTTGGTCATATTGTTCAGTTTTAGGACTCAATGATCCTTATGGGTCCCTTTCAATTTGATATTTCAGATTCTGCAAGATAGACATGGGGAAAAGGAGGGAAAGAAAAAAAAAAAGGAAAAAAACCAACACAGTGGACAAAATATCTCACAGTATTCCAGGGTATTGGTTTAAAAAAAAAAAAGTCTCTGCTAACTGTTTTATGTTTATTAGCTTTACAGAAAGCTCCAAAGAAACCCACGCTTCACCTGGAGGTAGTTTTCAGAAAGCCTGGCAAGCAGTAAGGCCTCTTCGCCAAACATAGCACCTGCTCTGGAAGAGGTAACAACATTACCATGCTGAGCAAAAGCTGAGGAGATCCAAATGGCCACACTGCAGAAACGTTGTAATAAAAACGTACAAAGTCACTGGTATTACCTGAGCTCTGCACTGCACTGTAATTACATCCATTACTGTAATTCTAAATCCACTTACACAGAAAGCCAAAAGGGTTTCGTAAGAAAATATTTGCCTTACAAAACACAGTTGTTTCATGTTTTGGCCCTATAATGTCTTTTTTATTAAATATAGACTTCTCAATATGGCTTTAGGAGGCTAATGGCATGTGATGTTGAAAATCTAGGACAAAGGTTTTCAAGATTATTTCTGTGCACCAAATACAAGACCAAACCAAGATCTTTGGAAAGTGTCAGACATCCATACTGTAAAAATCAGGTTCTACTGAAAATGGTACATGCTGGTCACTCAGTCATCACAGAGTTCAAATACATAATTACAGTGGTTGCCCGGATCTAAAATTTTGATTCTTTTGTTTGTGTCCCACTCCCACACCTTAACACTTACCACTTGCAGGATACTTGAAACGCTTTCCCATGAAACTTCTACAATATTATCACCTCCATCAACCATTCCCTGGTAACCCTGAAAGAAAAGTATTTCAGAAATCAGACTTCAAAACAGCATAAAATTTCAACTGCAGTAATACTCACCTTGTGTATTTTGGTGCAACTTTAAGTAATTAAAAAAATGGAATAAAAAAATACTCAATTTAAACGAAACAACATTTAAGCAGCTATCACTGCTTTTTTTAATGGGGGAAAAAAGGCAAAGCAAATCCTCTTCCTAAAAGGCCAGTTCCAAAGACAACTTGAAGATAATACTTTCCACAGATTAAACAGCTATTAAACTAGAATGGCAATGTGTTATTCCTTTCGTAAGAATAAGAATTAACTTTAAAAAAACCACAAACCTACAAAGAACTTTGAAACACATTATAAAATGTGTTTCTTAAAAACAGAACCTCAGCCTGAAGTCACGACCTTAGGAATCTAGCTTTGTAACACATCGTATATTTTTCCCCCAAAGTTGGTATAAGCAAAACAAAATATGGAGTAATAACCAAAATTTTTTCATAAAAGAAATTAGGTTACATAACTTTTTTTTGAGTCAGTTACATAATAAATAAGGAAATTTAATAGAAGAAATTACAATTTTTAGGGATGCATTTAAAACATTCTTAATATCTTAACTTAAATGGTCTTCAGAAACCACTGCATGCTGTACTATAGAAAGAACTACACTTATTTGAAAGAACGAAAACTATCCAGTGAGCAGCTGAAGGGTTTTGTTATACCTGGCTTTATTACCTGTCTACATAAATACTAGCAGAATGACAATTATAGGTTCTTTTTCATTAAGTGATATTGGGAACATTGATTTAGGGAAAAAAAAAAAAAGAAAATACAGCAAAGTTCTAACCTGGAAAATCCTAACTGATAGAGACACCAGAATAAAACTGAAATTACCATTCAACTTCTTAACATTTATTTAAATCCTAGGGGAAAAACACTCTAGGTTAAAGAAGGAAACAGAAAACCACTAAACAAAAATAACCATGACAATGTTTATGTCTCCACTTTTAGATTATGTGTAGATACTCCCCACGCCAAAGAAAAAATAGTTACCATTTTTTTATATGCAGTTTTTGCAAAACTGAACATATTTAGTTTTAGGGTTCGCAATAATAAATGAGGTGAAACTAGAAAAGAAGGGAGTTCAGGAGACAGCAAAACTGACATTACAAATTATAGAAATTTACTTTGTAAGTGGTGAAATGTACTAAGCCTACAGAGACTTAAAAACCCATATACATTACATGAATACTATGTCAAACTTTGAATCCTAACTACCAGAAGAGGATAAAGACAAAAAGATAACCTGGGCATAGTAAAAGTACAGGTTTAGGATTCTAGTACAAAGTTTAGGATTCTAGATTCCAAGGGGAAAGCAGAAAAGTTACTGCTCAGTGAGACTGGATTGATTAACTTACATATAAGATGATGAAGTAATACCAAAGAAACATCCAGATGGAAAACTCCCTGTCTCTAATTTCTGTCATCCAACAGATCTCTTCAGTATTATGTACACTCTCCAGATAACTTTGACATGTATCTAAGGCATACACATTTGGATGGCCTGGGTTGGAAGGGACCTTAAAAATCATCTTAAATGCTCAGGGCCCCATCCAACCTGGTCTTGAGCACTTCCAGGGATGAGGCACCCACAGCTTCTCTGGGCAACCTGTGCCAGTGACTCACCACTTGCATAGTAAAGAATTTCTTCTTATATATGTAACCTAAATTTCCCTATTTTCAATTTGAATGTATTACTCCTTTGACTATCACTATGGTTGCTGATGAAGCGTCTCTCTCCAGCTTCCCTGTAGGCTCCTACATACAGGACATACTGTCCTGGATGCTCATGTATACACATAGTGACTCGAAGCCAAGACATTATCTACACAATTTCTTCAAAATTAGGGCAAGTTGGAAAAGGAATAATGCTTAGACTATGCATCAACTTAAAAAAATATTCTTTCTCAGATAAAGTGCAAAGATCTTCAGAAAGAATTACAGAATATGTAGAGTTGGAGGGGCCTCGCCGGGATGATCAAGTCCAATTACTGGCCCTGCACAGGATGCCTGAGGGTATTGTCCAAACTCTTCTTGAACCCTGCCAGGCTTAGTGCTGTGGCCATTTCCCAGGGGAGCCTGTTCCAGCACCCAACCACCCCTGGCTGAAGAAGCTCTTTGTAATATCCAACCTAAACCCACCCTGACACAACTTTACGCCATTCCCTCAGGTTCTGTCACTGGTCACCACAGAAAAGAAACATTACAGTGGTTCCCACTGAGCTTGATGAGAGCTGATAAATTCCTAAGTTCACTCATCACAGCTTTGCTAGTTTCCCTTTTTAAAAGCAAAGAATCCGATGTTCCTTATATCATTCATTAATGGAGTGAAAGCTTTTCGGTATTGCTATTGACAACTACAATAACACAAAGATTCATAAGCAACAAATCCTGAAAGAGTAGTGTGGTGGTGTACCTTAACTCAGTTTGTAACACAGACTATAGCAAGCTGAACCACAAGCTAACTTGAGAGGAAAAATAAAAGAAATGCATCCCAAAAACTACAATATACAGTAAACATATACATAAATATATGCATATCAGGAGACTCATGGATTAAAATCCCCAAAGCACATATTATTGAATCTAAAACACAGAAAAAAGGCAAAGGATGAACTACTATTTGAAACTGTAAGATTTGAAACATCTTATAACTAGGCTAAAGAAGAGCTATGGCCAATTCCTGTACCATGCATCCTTAAAGTAGAAAGAATTCATGCATTTTGATCAGGAGTCCGTATCTGTGTAGACAACTGAGAACTGCGGATGCTTAACAATTCCTCCCCTTACAAGGTAAGGATGAGGAGCCTCCAGAATCCTGATCTATTTGAACTGTTATATTAGCTGTTCTTAATTCAGTTGTTTGCTGAGGATTATCTGTAAGCTGCCTCTGAACAACGTAGTTAGAATTTCCATGTTGTTTTCCATACTATTAACAGATACAAGCTATAGAATTAAAACAGTTTTCAAAAAAAGCTAAAGGGAAAAAAAAAAGATGACTAATTATAATTTAAGTATTAATAATGATCATTATTTCCATTTATAGCTTTAGTTATTTAAGCACAGATGGGGGCTGGACAGTCCATTTTAAAGGTGGGATTTAACTTGAATTAGGTTAACAAATAGTTCAACACTGTTACAGTTCTAAGGTTACTGAAAGTTACTGGCAGATGTGAATACAGACCTTAACAAAAAGAGGGTGGGAATCTGTCAAATTACACTAAGAAAAAAATAAATTCTTACCTAGATCCTAAAAATAGCAACTTGGGTACTAAGATATTAAAACTATGGGGCAAGAATGGAAAAAATGAACTGTCAGAAAGTACAGAAAGCATAGTATGTGAAAATCTGCCCCATTTTATGTTTAGCCCTTCCTTTACTCAAAATCTGAAAATTCAGAGATGAACAAGAGGAAATCTCTGTGCGTCAAATGTTCACCGGGTACATACAGACACACTGCAACTCCTGGAGAGAGCAACAGGGACAGCAAACCTTGCTTCCAGTCTAAACTCTAAAGACAAAAGCTTTCGAAAAAGAACAAGCCACCTTCTGATAAGTTACATGTGAGACATTTGGGGCTTTAAGTTATGTGAGTTTACTTACTGAGATTTTTAAGCTACTGCTTGACAATGTAAAATGCCAGTGTCACTGAGTGCACAGACCACCACATAAAAGACATGAAGTTTTCCTCACAGATTTCCGTGACTGTCGTACCATTGCATTTCCAATGCTGGCCTCTGGAGAAAAAGACTCTTAATCAAGATGAAGAATCTAAAAATCCATAGCTTAGTAGTAAGAGCACGCATCCACTCGGAACTATGTGCTTCAATCCTGGAAAAAGGGCAGGTTATTTGTATAAATATTTAAGACCTCAGTTTCTAAAACCAGTTGCCAGAAATGAGAGGTATCACTTTTTCTTCCCATTCTCAATTAAAAACACCACCAAAAATACCCAAACTGACTTTCATAGTTTTTGATTACTGGGGGGAAAAAAAAAAAAAGTCAACTAGCCTCCTAGAGCAGCCTGGGACTCTACATGTACTTCCGTCTCCTAGATTTTCATAGCATGAGTGAAATTAATCCACAGGTATTCAAATTTTACTTCAGACTGGAGCAGATTTTAGAAACAATGTGATGCTAATCAAGAAGGGTGACTAGAGACTGTTTATATACTAAAATTAAATACTTTAAAATGATAATATGCATAACACATGAAACTACGGCAACTGTGTAGAATAGGTACTGCTTCCACAAATTAATAGCAAAATTTTGAAATGCACTAATTTTAATGAATTAAGATTAAAAGGAACCCTAACTCACTGTGTTTTCTAACTATAAATTTACAGGGTTTCATATTAATTACACAAATGGTATATAACAAATTATATTTTTATATAATTTTTTTATAGTCTTAATTTTCACATAGGTTGGTTTGAGTTTCTTTATTCTTTTGGGAATTGAAGTATGTCCAAATAGCCCACGAATTCCAATATGTAACTGTTTCTTTCTTTGGGCTTTAGTAAAACCAACTTTAAAAAGGCTAGCAAATGACATATCTAAATCGTTATCAATTTTTATTTATTTATCTTGGTACTCTCTCATCACAAAATGAAGCAAAATGGAGTTAGGAAACTGAAAAAAAACCAGAGTTACTGTTTTACTTAGAATATGGAGCTAGTTCTGGCCACAGCTGTAGAAGACAGATGGTTTTACAGTGCAAAAAAGGAATTGTGACAGACACAGCTACAGGAGTAAAAGAACATATGATGACTACAGCAAAGTAAGCTTGAAAAGTCTGAGACCTTTAACTCAGTTTCTGGATCCAAATAAGAAAACTTGTTTTTCCTTTTGGCTATTGTCACTTCAGGTTTTCCTTCACTTTTTCAGAGCAGCTTAAATACAACTATCACTTTCCCCTGACCTACGTGTGTTTAGTTAAAATGTGTACTCAAAATGTAGGCCAAAAATATACAATTCTCTTTGCTTAACACACTTGTCTGCATTTGATACACTGTAATTTAGAAGAAACACTTTAATGAAAGTATTACATAACTTCAACTATACACAAAAATACATCTCTGTATACATCATTCAAAGGCTTATAATAGGCAACATTAGTGACAAGTCTCACCCTAAGACTTTTACCTTCTACTACACTTGTCATCTTCACCTGTTTCCTATTTCAAAGGGGTGAAGTTAAATAGCTGTTTCATTTCCAAGCTTGTAGCTCTGTTTCTCTGAAGTACTTGGATGTATTGTGAAAGAAAACTGACTTCATATTTGAATTACCACAAAGTCAGAGAAGAATAAAGCTTACCACTGGGTACTTCCCAAAACGTAGAACTGAATGGACTAATCTAGAAGCAAAGATTTTTTTCAAAGCCCATACTTACAGTGAAACATGCATTTTTCTCCCAGACCACACTGTTACATTGAAGATGGAATGACAATATATAATGGAAACTCAAAACTCCCAACACTGACTTGATTTTTACAATTGCTTTTCATTCAGAAATATCTGTGACTTCACTCTGGCAAGCTTTAGCAGTTAAGAGAGGAACATGCTAACTTAAATAATGCTACTTTGCTAAGTTCAGAAAAAACAAATAATCAAATTTCTCTAGAAATTTATCACTGAATACACTGTGATATAAAAACAATTTTTAAAAGGTGCAAAGAAATGGTAATTCCTGAGTCAAATCTAATTTGAAATAAATTAAAATCCAAGTTCTGGCCTAAAGATGGTCAAAACCCCCTCCTTACTTCCAGAGAAGTATCTGACCCATTTCAGCAAGGCTGCAAAACAGCTGAACACTGAGGGAATTCCAGAGACTGGCCATGTAATTAGCACACACTAAATGTTCAGAGCAACTTGGTGTAGCACTGTAGTACAAAAGAATTTTGGAGCACAGTCCTCTGCTTATTTGCATTTCAATATACTTTGCATCTCATTAGTAAATGAGCCACAGCAATAAGCAAACATGGAAAAAATGGGTAAGTAGCTACTTTTAAAAGATAAATTGTATATTTGGCATGCACAAAACTAAAACCAAAGTATTTTCCTAGCACTTCTATGAATTCTAGTACTTCTTATTATTTTTTTATTAAACATTAAAATTACAGTTTACTGGGAACACTGCCTACCAAGTTTTTCCCCATATCAACTTTTTATTATGATTTGTAATAATCTCAAACTACTAAGGATCTGTACAGGAATTCAGTGAGAACAGAATGACTTCTTGCTAAATATATTTACAGCAAATCATGTAAAAACTGAAAGCATTGTTTATACAGAACTCTAACTATAACACAGTCTTCTAGTAAAACAGACACATGAAGTATTACCTACCCATTTACATTAAACTTGTCTCATGATGTTTTCATATCACATGACTGTTACAGAAGTAACAATCTTTATGCACACACGATCAAAACCCACAAAATTCTGATGTCTGGACACACCACTAATGGTCAGGTTTTTGATGCTTTTTTTGGTTGTTTTTGTTTGGTTGGTTTTTCGTTGGTTGACTTTTTTCAGTTACAACTTTCCACCTATTAGCCAGGATAGATGGCACCAGCCTGACAGTACTCTTGCTCAAAACCAAGTTGTACAGTCTGTGAAATGAGGATGATGTCACATCCTTATCATACACTAGGAAAATAGACTGGGGAAAGATAAAGGGTTAAAAATCAGTAGTTTAACCAGGTTTAGGAAAGTATTTATAAAGTACAATAAATGGGGCCAAACATCTAACAGGTGCTCAGATACACAGCTCACTGCGGGGCAACAACCATCTCTGGTTTTCTCAGCATTTTCAAGCTTCTGGTAGCACATAAAGAATTCCATACATTTAAAGATTTACTTTTAAATTACATATTTTCAGAACACCTTGATAAAAGTAAATTTCCACAAAAATAAAAAATACTAAATAAAACATATGATGAAAGGGAACGGCATAAATTTTCAATTTATACTAATCTCCATAATGTTTCCACAAAAACTCCAGTGTAGTCAGACGACAAAGTACAGAACGAATAAAACAAAAACTAACCTCATAAACAAAATAGACTTTGGCTTTTACATAGATTCCCATGCGTACTACTGCGCGCACAGCAGCATTCATACCTGGGAAGAAAAAGCAAAATCACATTGTTATAGGTCATCCAATATTTTCTGTATGCTACAAATATTGTCTTAAAAATAAAGGCGACATTAATTCTTTCCTAAAGAAAATGACCAGCATCAATTAAAACAGAAATTTGCCTAATGACAGTGCAATCAGCCCATGAACACGAAGGGTTCAGACCTACTCTTTGTTATAATAATTATGTGGATGCCAGTATGTGTGTTCATCAGAGATTAAATTGCTGCTGACTGTAAAATAGCATTGTAAAAGTAACAGCTACCAAACAAGAAGGCAAATTAATTTCACAATAATGATGAGTTTTCTTTCTGAAATGCAAAACATTCAGCTAGTTACAACTTAGCTTCTTGAAATAAGAAATTGTATTATAACAGTTCTTTTTTCTGAGATTGCCAAATAACACAGGTGTTATATACATACAATATTTTGTTGGGAATGGAGTCAAAGTTGACCTGGACAGATGCTCATTTAAAAAGAGAGAAATTGCAGTAAATTAACACAAAAAATGCCACACAGACTCATTTCATACAAAAGTGTCTAAAAGCCACTTTGCTTCCAGAATTGCAAGCTGAAGTTGTAATTCCCTGCTCACAGACGTCTGACAATTATACTCCTGTACATCTTCCATTAAAGTCCCCTGCTCAAACACTTATACTCATGAGTAAGACCCATCCCTTCAGATACTGCATTATCTTACCCATTATTCAGGAACTTTTCAAAAGTAATAAACTAATTGCTTCCATACAACTGTAATAGACACAAGAGATTATGCAAAGCATGAAGACAGGCTACACTGAAGGAAACAGCCTTGGCACATCAGTTGAAAAGGGTTCAAGACACATGACAATTCAAAGTACTAGGCACCAATTCTCCAAATCTGATGCAATAAATATAACTAAATATCATAGTGGGTCAGCTCTGCTGTTTGATATAGATGTTAAGTGTTCACCTCTCTGGAAATAAAAAAGTTGGTAACTAGAACATATAAACCCTCAACACAGCAAGCCACAAAGTATCCTAGAGTATCTACCATTAGCAGAAAAAATACTGAGCTGTAATAGTCAGCCTGTCTAAATAAAGAATAAGGCTGAGGTTTTCTCTAAGATTAATTACTTAAGAACACACTAGGAAGTCCCTGAAGGTGACCAATGTGAAACTAAAAAATTAACTTTGTCAAAATCAAAAAGTTGCTTTTGCTGTTTCTGTAATGTCACTTCAACTTAAGATAAGAGTTACAAGTAACAGAGTTTTAAAATCAATTCTGTATTAGGAAATAGCAGCAAGAATTCTTTCAGCCAGAGTTAGCCTTGTGGCAGAGCTGGAAAAAGTTCTCAAATGCCAAGACAGCTAAAAGCACAGCTTTAGACGAAGAACTGGATGATGCCAAAGAAAAGCAGAGAATCTCATCTGACAGCCTGTACTGAAAAGAAAGTCAGCATGCTAAATCTCAGATGAAACAGATCTACTGTATGGGGCAAACTTATCTCCTCAGGGAAACAGTTTTCGTAACAAAATTAATACCCCCATCCCCTTCACACACCATGTCCCCTGAAAAACAGAGATAAAGACCTTTAACTTGACCAAACTGACAGTTCACCACAGCACTGCCATTTTCCACAAACAGGGAAGACGTCAGCACAAGTACTCCTTTCACCAAAGCCACAGCTTGCTTCTATTAATGCACATGTTGTGTGGGAGGCTTTTTTGTTGTTGTTGCTTGGCAGGAAGGTTTTTTGGGAGTCTGGGTTTTGGCTTTTTGGTTTTTTTTTTTGAAGGAGGGTTGCTGTTGTTTGGTTTGTTTATGGAGGGTTTATATATATATATATTTTACATATTTTTATATATGTACCTATAGGTATTTGCTATATATATATACACACATAATACAACCACATACTTTCTTAGTGAATACCTTCCAGTTTCCATGTTTCTTGAATGAAAAATGGGTAAAATTCATAGTTTACCTGCTGCAAGAAAGGGCAAAAGTCCAGGAAAAGAAAGCCCCACAGATTACAGGCAGAAAGCATCTTCCCAGTACTACCACTGTAATTTTTTAAGTTTATACAACACACATTTTATTATTATTTGGTGACGTGTATTTTATCTCCTTATACAGAAAAAAGACTTGGGTGTCTCCTGGCATGCTCCTAAGCAAGGGACTTACATTTCAGATTGGCTGAAGACTAAAGCATGTTATAATTTGATACCTACAAAATACAGTTAACACATTGAAGCTTTAGCTTGCTACAATTTGGCTGCCTAAATCTAAATACACTGGTTGCAGTAATTCAAGTCTGTAAATACAGAAAATTTCATAAAGCCTCTGCAGAACTTGTCTAACAAAATGTTGCCATATTTGATTATTCGTGTAGTCTTACAACAGTATTCATGAATTACCATAATAACTATGAAATGTAATTATATGCTTATTACTCAAAAAGAGATTTACTGGGTTAACCATGGATTTAGTCCTGAATAATAAATGCAGCCTGATAAACATACAGGATTAGAATAGCAGTTTCAAAAGAAAGCCACGAGTAAAACCAGTATTTTTTCTTTTTTATAAGAATTATTTAAAATCTTTCTGAATTACCACTTGTTTTTGCATTGAAGTCTTGGAAAGAGGAAAAGATTTATTTTGTTTTTTGGGGCTCAGCAAAGATTAGGTAAACTGCAACTACTTACAGGGTTTTACATAACATCTGAATAATCTAAGAGTTGATAATTTACTGTCTTTGATATTTCCTATTCAATTGTCTTTTAAAAAAATGAAGTTTGTTTTCATAGAAGGTTATAAACAGTACTGCAAAAGTCCTTAAACTATCCCTGCCTCCAAAAGAGTATTCCTCTCCTGTGCCTACATCCTGCTCCACGTACATATGCACCACTACAACAGAGGAGGTTCTACGCTATTTTGTGTTTAAGCCAAGCTTGCCTCACTTTAGTCAGCTGGACATGCCTTTAAATAAATAACTGTAATACAAACCATACAAAAGAAAAATCAAAACTATGCATCTTGGACAAGCATCAAGAAATACTTAAGTACCACCAATTTTAAAGATAAACATTGGCTTTAACACAGGCTTAATGACTTAGCACATATGTTTAAGTACTACCCTGAATAAAGATTCAGACTTACAAGACTATATAGCAAAAAACACTAAGGAAAATGTCTAAACATTATCAAACAGAAAGGTTTTATTCAAATATGGAAAGGGCTATGTCACTAAGCATGTAAGAGCCTATAATCATCAAAAGAGAAGTAGTCAAATACAAGAACTGAACAAAGCTTGAAGAAAACAATTTGTGTTTGTTCCATTTACTTTTAACTACGTTACAGATTTTATTGCATATAATCACAGTAATTATTCTAGATACCTGAAGAAAATACAATTTTTTGAACAGTAACACAGTATTAGATCAGAACATTCTACTGCACAAATATATACAATAGCAAAATATCTAGACAACACACATTTATTTCCTTCTTAAATATTTAAATAAAAATCTTAAGAGACCAGTTTCAATCAGAGTATCCACTAATTATAGAAGTAGTTCCTCAAAAATATTAAATACATTGAAATAGTTACACTTATTCATTAATAACTACATATCTAATTTTACACCCAAATACTATTTATAATATATCTATGGACACATACATATGGATTTCATATATATGTCTGTATGTATGCATTATTCTCAGCTGGATGCCTTTGGTGGGGGGCTAGAATTCAAAAATTCCTTGTGAATATGTTCAAATCATGTAAGTGTTAATAAATAAACTCTGTAATCTGGATGACATAAGAGGAGTGTGGGTTGTTTGGGTTTGTTTGTTTCTGTCTTAAAAAAAAGGAAAACAACCTTATTTATTTTACTTATTAGTTCAGTGGCCTATGATGAAAAAAGACACTTTCCCACCAGGACAAGATCAGTACATCTATGCTACCATATTAAATATGTCTCATCATGTTTCTCGGAAGCCTGCAATGCTTCAAGAGCAGAAATACATAGATCTTTGCTTCCACAGCCATGGTCTATGGTACTCCAAAAGTCCAGAATCCAAGAGGCTATAGAATTCTTTTTAAGCTTTTCTAAACCCAGTATTTGCTGAAGGAGTTGAGCTTTTTTATTTTTTCAGTGGTAAGATTTTTTCTTCCAATCTAAGTTACCAGGACAAGAGCCATAAATCTACACCCCTATACTAAATATGCCTTGAAACGTTGGGTAGCCCATAATGCCTCAAATGTTACTTCAGCAGGATGAGCCATGATATTCCAGACCATTATGTCCCTTACTTATGCTGTCTTCCACAACACTGAATCTTTTGAGTTTATCTCAAAAATAACATGGTCATATTCAAAGACAATAATCTGGAGCCAGTAAACTGGGCAGCAGCTCAGAAGCCACACACACATCCTTCCCCAGCAGAGCACAATCACCTTCTGTCAGCAGCTCCCGGATGACTCTTCCTGTTGTGAACCGTACCTACCACAGTCCCAGAATAAGCACCTATTTGGAGGCTGTGGAACATAAGTGACCTACGGTGGCCAAAACTGTCTGTGGCAGCCACTGGTAACCCACATGAAGCACAAGCAATGTACTTCATGACCTGAAGCAAACCATGGTCAGAAAATCCCACAAAGGGAAAACAGAAGCATGACTTAAAACCCATCTATTAAACCACTTTTCTGAGCTGCAATCATTACAATTTAGAAATAGTCCAGAAAACCAACCCAATATTTATACTGAGAATCAATTGTCAAAACTTCTTTTGCCTCTCGAGGTACTTGTGATTATGGTGGAAAGTATTTTAGTCCACAATTTAACAGCTGGCAAGCTAAAGTGATGTGGACTATCAAGTTTAGTACTTATATACATTAAGTGTACAAAATACCAATCTTTCTTCCTGTGAAACAAATCACTGATAAATTCTTTAACTCCACCAAACAAAAGAATGATGATTAAACCATAATAGTTCCAGTGTGACACATATATATTCTGTAGTCTAATATTCTAGAGGTAGAAATAGGAAGAATAAAACTTTCACAGAAATCGCACAAATTGGGGGAAGTAATTGAAAACTTAACATGCCCTACAAATAGAATGGCTTGTGTAATTTACATAATGCTACTTCTAAATTATTAAGAAGTACAGTAACAGCAAAGGCAGTAACTTCTATTTTAAAATAATTTCATGAATATTTTAATCTGCACTAAGATTTACAGCCCAAACTAAATCATGGCACCTATTGATATGAAGATTATGTGTTTACTGCAACAATAATGGGTGTTTTTTCCACTCAATTGTTTGTGAGTTTAGTTTGGATTACAGATATTCTGATTTCTAGTGGCTAACAAATCCAAAACAAACCAGGAGACTGGAACTTATTTTTAATATTAGAACTTTTTTGCCTACTTCAGAGTTAGTAGTTTTGCTTCACTTACAGTTTGCTTGAACATACTATTTTCAAACAGCAGTAACAGTAGCATATTTCCTTCTGCGTTACACTTCAGGACTTCACTTCTCTCACACACTTGCACTCTGTCCTACAGAGGGCAAATGACCTTGAAAGGGCATGACTCATTCTGTCCCTTGTTTAACTCCTAATCTAGCCTGCAAACTTACTTGAGGTTGCATATTTTACACATCTTTTATTTTACACATATTTTACGCATCTATGCTGTTACCGAGATAGTGTTATATACCTCAACTGTGTGATTATGTACTCAGCTGTGTGATTCAGTGGAAATGATCAAGTTGTAAAATGCTGGGGGGTTTATTTCCTTGTTCTTCTAAGTTAGGACAACAATGCTGCCAACAAAACAGCTTGGAAGGCATCCAGTGTACTTTGTTTAGTTTTTGTGACAACCCCACTCCTCAGACAGCAACTTTCACAGGGTTACTTTGGAACTCTCCCTGTAAAAATGCTTCAGTGGCAATGTGCCGGATAATAAAGTATAGATGTGGATTCTGCAAGTCCTTTAAATGCCTTAATTCACATAGTGGCAAGTGCAGATTAATACTTTATAAAAGGAGATGCATCTGCTGCTGCATTATATAATCTCCAGCCACGCAGAAGCAAGTTGAAGGGCTCAGCCTCTTGCTGCTTGAGGCAGTGACTTGCCACACTTTTAAATTAAAATGGCGATTTGGTGACCAGATCATTAAGATAGAGATGCGACGATTCCCAGTCCCTCCTAGAATCACTTAGCAGAGGAACTGATGTCACTGGGAGCAAACCGTGGATAAAACTTGAACAAGTGTAACCCCAGCCAGGGGCAAAACAGAGGCCTTTTAAACGCATCAATTTCCTTTTCCTCCAGAACTGCAACATTCTCCTCTCCAATGGCACCAAATCCCTTTCATCCCGATTAGAGTTTCGGATAATCCCAGGTAAACCCGGGGGCTCCCCGTTATTCCCGCGGGCAGGGGGAGGGAGGATGCTTCTCCCAGCCCAGATGACGCAAAGAGGCGGAATCTGCAGCGACTCGCAGCGGATCACGTACACACCGGCGGTGGGAGGGAGCGCGGACACACTGGTCCATGCGAGCTACCGCCACATGGACGCACCGGGGAGCGAGGGCAAAAGGAGAGGCTGCTGCTGCCGCCGGGGCAGCCGGGCACGGTTCCCTGGCCGGGGCTGCGGGCTGGTCCCGACACCTCCTCGTGTAAAAGCTGGCGAGAGACTGGTCACTGAACCACCGAGCCCAAGCAGAAAGGAGACCCCTACCCCCCACTCTCTTCACGAACGCGGATGAGTGCCGCATCTTCTCTAAGAGAAAGTACTTTCGAGACACTCCCGGGAAAAAAAAAAAAAAAGGTAAAATAACTGTAATTTAAAGGAAGGAGCTAAAAACAATAATCACTGAGCAATTCTCCTGGCACACGCAGAGCAAGAGTCCTCTGGAATTGCACGGCGCATTTCCTGCTTGAAACCTTAATTAACTGAAACTTCAAACTATTAAGGAGGTTTTCTGGTAGAAAAGGGGGAACGAAAGTGTAGAAAAACCTAAATTTTTGACTAGGTATGTTGAGATGAAGCCTCTTTTCTTCCCCTTCCCTCTCAATGCCTGTAGGTCTTTTGTTCGCCCTGTCCTGTAGTAGCTACGACTCCCTCTACGCTGAAGAGATTTAAGGAGGTGAGACTCCTTATATACTCCTAAGAAGGAGAGAGTAAACTGCCATCTGAGCGTTCTAAACCACGAGTAGGCACATAAACGTGTTCCTGGTGCCAGAAGGAAGCGAAAAGCAGATGAGGCGAGGGCTGGCAGAGCCCCAGCAGCGCAGCCTCCCTCCCACCCGCCGTGCAGGGCTGCACGACCTCCTCCTCCCCCGCTCGCATCAGCCATCCCTCCTCACCCCACCACCTCCCGAGGGGACGAGACATCTCGGTAGTAAAAGTTACTGCAGTGTTTCTACCCTCTCCCCTGCCTAGGCTGGCTCACAGGAAACGTGACGAGACAGCGAGGGAGGAGGAAGGGGTGAGGGGATGTTCGCAGCTCAGGCACCCAGGCCGCACAGAAAAATTACTTATCTTTTAAATGCTCTTAGTAGCAGAGCCGGCTCGAAGGCCAGCAGGGTAAGAGGAAGGCGAGAAGCACGGCCATCCCGCGTGGCGCACTCCCGGAGCCCTCTCTCCACTCCATGTGCTGCACTGTGCCTTCCCGCCGCCAGCCCCGGGGCAGCCCACGCTGAGACGGCACCCCCGGCCTCCCGCATGGGCGTCCTGCCAGCCGGGGAGGCCCTTCCTTCCTGCCCCCCTCACACCGCCCCCGAGGGGCTCCTCACCCTCTCCTTCCACTGCCCCACTCCCCGCCATGACCGCAGCTCCCCCGCGTTCACCTTCCCCTCATCCTCCCCCTGCTCCCGGAGCGAACGGCGTGAGCCGCTACCTTGGGCATCGCCGCCGCTGGTCAGCACCCCGATGGCCTTCCCGGCGCCCGAGAGGTTCTCAAAGAACTTGGGCTGGTGATCCATGGCGCTGCAGGGGCGGGCGAGGCGGAGCGCGGTGGCTGAGGGAGCCCCTGGCCGCGGGGGTCTGTCCGCGCTCCGCTGGACCGAGCGATCGGGCTCTGCGGGGAAAGAGACCGAGCAGCCCGCGGGAGATGTCCGGCTACCGATAAGGTGTATCTCCGCACAAAACCGGAGATGAGCGAAGGGCTGTGTGAAAAAGCCTGGGTGGGAAGAAGAAAATAAAAAAAAAAAAAAAAAAAAAGAGCCGAGCAGAGCTTGGAGCGGAGCAGCAGCCCCGCAGCTCCTCACGCCGCCACCACCCCCCGCCTGTGCCCCGGCGCCGCTCCCTGACAGCGCCGCGCGGCCCCGCCCTCCGCCGGCCCTGCGCGAGCGGTGATGATTGACGGGCCCGGCGGCCAATGAGAGGCCGAGCTGCGGCGGCGAGCGCGGCGGGGCGGGGCGATGGCGCTCGGAGGGCGCGGGCAGGTGGGAGGGGGAGGCGGTGGCGGCGGCGCCTCAGGGAGGGGGGGGTGTCTACCCTCCCCTCCCGCTCTCCCTCCCTCCTTTCTTCCCCTTATTTCCCCCTTCTCTTCCCCTGGCGCCTGAGGTGGGGGCAATGCGGGAACATGGCTGGCGCCCCGGCAGGGCGGCAGCGCGTGGGAGGGAGCTCTGTCGGCCGGAGTTGGCTCATCCTCCCCGCGGTAGCGGCTGAGGAGCGCAGCGTGTCCCCTCCGCGCCGGGGGAACCCCGGGCAGCCCCTTCGGCGGGAGCGCCCCGGCGGCCGCAGCACTTCTGGGGCTGCCGTCAGCGCAGGTTCCAGGGGGAAATCCGCCTCCAGCGTGTCGGCTCCTCGCCGCCGGATGCCTCTGAGGCGGCTCTGCCTCCTCCGCACGCCTGCTCGGAAGGCTCCGGCGGCGAGCACGGAGCGCGGCTCCCGCTGGGAATGCACAATAGGCGGAGAGCCGCTCCTGCCGGAGTCTGGCAGGGTCCGTGTCACAGGGCCTGGCCCTGGGCAAGCAGGGAAATCCATAGTGCCGGAGCTCTGCTCATTCTCTTTTGTTTCTCATCCCTCCTCAGGTGTGCCTCCGTGCTGAGGCATCTCACTTCTGCCGTAGTAGAAGTGCAGGAGTCGGTAGGAAAAGGAATTTATTTCAGTGAATATTTACAGTTTAGAGACAGAGATTAAGGCTAAGAGAGCAACAGGCTAAGCAGTTGGGAGAAATTACTGTAAGTAGGAATCCCAGTCTTTCTGCCTTCCTTGTTCTTCCACTGGGCACTGATTGCATTTCTTGGGGAGTGCTTAATACTCCTAGAACAGTGGTCTCTTAAACTCGCTGTATTGCATCGCCTCACTAGAGTACAACAGAATAATTCTGTTGATCATAGCAGTGTGTGTAGTCAGAGAAACAGTTTAAGCCCCCAGTTTTGGTAATTTAAGCAAATAAAACTATCTTATCCTGTATACAGTTCTTTGTGCCACTTTGCATAAGTAAAAGTATCTGCAAGAATCAGGCTAAGTTAGTTGCCCAAAATTATAAAGCAGTTTAGGAGAGAGTCTGGAACTGCATCAAAATGCTGACTTGAGTTTTATATTTTAATTGGTGTAATAATTATTGGTTTTATTCAACATCTTCATCACATCATAGACAACTCACATTGTAAAAATACGTGCTCATCCTGTCGCCTTTCACACAGACACACACGTGGTAGTACAGTCATTTGAGTGCTTTGAGTCAAAATTACTCAATAAGTGTTTAAAGAAACCATACCTACACGTCTATAGACGTCTATACCTAATGTGGGCAGCTCACATTTGCAAATCTACAGAGGCTAAAATGAGTGTGATTTGACAGCAGAAGAGGCCTATTGCCAAATAGTTTGCATATCATGAACAATAATGATTTTACAGGGAATTTACCATAACCTTTCCTGAATCCCAAGAGAGCTCTGAGTCATAGGTTATAAGGAAGGTGAACTTTTGTTATACAAGTATGTAAACATCCATAGAGTCACACTGTATTTGAAGGGTTCTTGTTTGAGTTGGAATCATATTGGTTTCTTGGAGAATAGGTCTGCAAAAGCTAAATTAAGGTCTTTGGGTGATCTGGGGCTTGATCCAAACCTGTAAAATCAGTAGGAATGTCTTTTGCTAATAGAAACTATTAGGACTGCTTTCAGGTCATTGACCAGTGACCACTGTCATCTCAGCAACACTTTGAGGAAGATTTTTATTTCTTCTGTTTGGTTTGGTGCAGGTATTTCACCATTTTTTAAAGCTATCTATTTGCTGTAGCCAAAGCATTCACTCTGTCTGGAAGTAGACTTGTCCCTCTTGCTTACAAATACAACCTTGATGTTTATTTTCCAAAAGTATTTTTTTTCTCCAATTGCTTAATGGTACATCATAAACTTATAAGTGATGTCTTTTTTCACCTTTGTATAACTAGGAATCTACCTCTGATTTCACTTGTTCTTCAGCAGAGCTCTTGGAGAAGAACTGTGTTTTGGCTCTGTCAGGTCATTAAAGAAGAGGTGGGAGGAGAGGAAAGGATATGGAACTGTTTGTTCCTGAGGCTGTCTTAATATGCTTAAATATCTACCAGCAATACAATTGCGTATAATCTTAAAAGGAGTGACTGCCTGGCTTAAATGTTGAAGATTGTTGAGGAAAACATTCTTACTTTGCCTTGTAGGATAGAGTTGCAATGGAGCTAGGTACACATATATAAATCATACTGACACTAAGAGAATAGACTCTTTTGAGATATGCAAACTGATTAAAAGAAACTGTGTATCTGAATAAAACCTCAGCAGGTAATTTGCATGCTACATTTGGTGCTATAATTGTCCTATTACTGTAACACTAAATAGAATCAGTTTACATGGGGTAGGGAGAGGACTGGTATGTTTTGAGTATTCTCTGATACTGACCATTGCAGGTGCTCTGGTGTGTCCTTTTTCCATTGCCTGCTTGTTTCCTGTGCCATGTAGATCAAGCCTATCTGCCTGTCTTTGAATCTTATCACTAACTAAAAAATCCTGATTGACCCTCTAAAATACTTTGGATTGCTACTAACCTCCATGTGCTGTGCCAGCATCATTACACGTGCTGCCTTTGAACTATAAGACTGTAATACCACTACTACATTTGGCACAGCATTTTCCACTGAAATTAGGTTAAACTGGGAAGAACAAGTTATGCCCAAAGAATATGAGATTATTCCAGGAATAATGGAGCTGAATGAATGAATTTCCAGCCAACTGAAACTAGCTGTTTTCTACAGCTAGACCTTTCTTGCATGTGTGGATTCTCTGGCATCTGGTGATACATGAGCCCACACTTCCAGGTTTGTCTGAGGCACTTAGAGGAGCTGTCTCTTCTGCCCAGCTGTTGTTTTTTTCATGACACTTATGAATCATAAAGACAAATATTCAACCTTTTAATATTATTAAAAATGAGGCAGAGAACAAAAAATGAGATGGAAGGATTTACAAAAATTCTGGCATTTTAAAATTTAACAGGCTAGTGATAGAATGCACAGATCAGCATGAAAAGAAGGAATGAATAAGTCACTGAGCTATCATTTCTGGGCAGATGGTGACAGTGATTTCTTTAAGAGAGCTGAATGCTTTCTTCCATAACGCTTCCATACTTCCCATACTACAATATTCCCTGGCCATACATGTCAGCTACAGAGGATGTTTTATCTTTTTTTCAGTGAGGGTTGATAAAACATCACCATGTTCATCATGAAGGAAAATCATATATTGAACATGAGGTACAACCTTTTCTTGAATGTCAAATGGCTATTGCTTTGATTTTGCTGTACCCGACTCTGCAGTTGAGAGTTTAGACACAAAACTGAAGCATTGAGTAAATTCTGACTGAAAAAAAATGACCAGAATTTTTAATGCTACTTGAATGGCCTTCTGTAATTGAAAAGCACAAATGTAATTGCTATGTTTACTTAACTATAACTGTTCCTGATTAAAATTTAAAAATGCAGTGATTTAGCAGTATTTTTCTAGAAGTTATTTCCTCCATTGTGTTTTTATCTTAGAATCTAAATGTAAAATATGATAAATCAGTAGCAAATTAATTCCTAGCCAAAACATTTTGAATGGGAATGTTGTAACATAGCTTCAAAACCAAAAGCTATTGTTCAGCTCACAGTAGTTTTGAAGCCTCCAGGGTTTTATGGAAAATGTTCTGTAAGTAATTATATGGAAAATGTGTCATGTGGTCTTTAGGCTTGATAGTTATTTCTTGTATGGTAAATTCATGTATGATTTTTTAAATGACATGAACTAAAATTTTACATTTGTACTCAACAGGTTCATTATGTGGCACTGTTTTTTCTTCTTCCTACTGCCAGCTGCTAAATTCACTGCTCAATGCTACCATCAAACAAATACTACTATCATGCTGTGTATTTCTAGGTTCTCTAACTTTTAAACTTTTATTCTTGGAAAAAAAACAACAAAGTTCTAAACCCCTAAATATGCATCTTACTGTTATTTGATGTGACATGGAATCCACTTTTTAATTTAAAAGTGTGTTCTTCATGTTTATTGGGTAGAAAATGTCACGACTGAGCTAAACACCACCCAAAATTATTGCAGATCAAAGAAGATTTGTGTTACTATAAAAGATATGTCGTGTAAGATACACTCTCTTTGGAAAAATTGAGCCACGCTAGTCATACATGTCATCATAATTGCGTAGAGGTTTAAAAAAACTCTCAGAAACAGGAAAAAACCCTGACTAATGATTCAATAAAAGGAAACATGCTAATTAAATGATTAATGAATCATACAATTGACTAAGCTACTTCTCCTGATTTGGGGGAGAAGAATACGTAAGGCTTTCTCACCTAGAAAACTTCCCCAGTGAGCCATCGTTTGGTGCCCCGGGATAATTCGTGAGCTTGCCGACTGTCGGCAGCCAGCAGCCAAGGCCCACACAGCCTCTTGCTCACTCCCCCACTAGCAGGATCGGAGAGAGAACTGGAAACAAAAGCTGGGAAATTCGTGGGTTGAGATAAAGACAGTTTAATAGGGAAAGCAAAAACTGCACACACAAGCAAAGCAAAACAAGGAATTCATTCACTGCTTCCCACAGGCAGGCAGGTGCTCAGGCATCCCCAGGAGAGCAGGGCCCCATCACGTGGAGCAGTTACTTGGAAAGACAAAACACCATCACTCCAAACCTTCCCTTTCTCCTTCTTTCCCCCTGGCTTTATATATGGAGCATGATGTCATACGGTCCAGAATATCCATTTAGTCAGTTGGGGTCACCTGTCCTGGCTGTGTCTCCCTCCAACCTCCCATGCACCCCCAACTTCCTCCCCAGCGTGGCTGTACAAAAAACAGAAAACACCTTGGCTCTGTGTAAGGCCTGCCCAGCAATAACAAAAACATCTCTGTATTATCAACCCAGCACAAATCCTAAATATGACCCCATTCTGGGCACTGTGAAGACAATCAATTCTGCCAAAAAGGTGTATGTCTCATTGGGAAATGGGTAGGAACGTGTATGTGTGTTCATAATCTGGACTGAAAGGATGTAGGCTACTGATGGCATTCTCAGAAAGTGGCACTTCTGCAGCTTTCTATTAAATAGTGTAAATGATTTTAAGATATCAAGGAGAATTCTTACTATTTATGGGATGTGTCTTATGTTTGTTTAGTGCTCAGTGTAAAAATATGAACAATAATCTTAGAACATTTTCTAGAATGTAGAACTTATAAATGAGTGCCCTAATTAATTGATTCTAGATGGTGTTATCCTTTGTACAGTACTTCTGATTTAATGAATCCTTGCAACACCTGCAGCAGAAGTGTTGGAGTGTCCTGGTCCAGAAAAGTGTCCTCATGACTGATGGGACACATTGTGGAGGAAGATTTCACTGCACATGGGCAAAATTTACCTCACATGACGTGAGTCATGTCTTTCTAGTCATGTGCTATACTTGTTAGGCTATGTATATAAAAGGTGTTCACTGTGGAATTTTACATGGAGATCACTTCTGTTGAAGAGTGGATGATACTAAGTTCTCTGAAGATTTGTTATATCATATTCCTCAATACAGTTTGGTTGGAATAGTGTTTAGCCATTTGTTTCTAAAAAGGCATGAATACAAGACACATCAACTAAGTGCTTATGTGGATTGGGGCCAAATGGACAATTTGACCTGAAGCTTTGTCTGTTTTCTTCCTTCAGCAGAACTGATGGAAATAACTGAAAGGGAGAAAGTTCTGAAAGAATTAGGAGACGTAAAGAATGTATATGATTTGTGTGACTTAGAGCTCCTTAAGGAAACATTAGTCTCTTCCCCTATTTTATGACATTGGAGATCATTTTTATGTAAAAAAGAGAAACAATCAGAAAATTACAGAAATTTTTTCAACTTATATTTATGTACTCTTAACTACATTTTAAAAAATAGGAACATTAGTAATGATCTGATCTAATTCAATTGGTTTGGTAAGTGCAACTTCATTTCTAAATGTAAGCTCTGATGTTCTACAAACATCACAATGGTCATTCCCTTCCACAAAGACTAGAACTTTATAATGCAGAATTAACATGGCATTATAGTTAAGGTAATATAAGTGTAGTTACATGGTTACTGGTATGTTGAATTAAAAATGCAGTCTCCCAAATATTTGTGCAGCAGTTCCCCTAAATATGCAGCAATTCCCCCAAATATGCAACAGTTCTCATGGTACTGTAGAATTTTAATTTGTCTTAAACTGATTAAAACTATGGGTTATGATTTACAATCTTCACATGTTTTGTAATACACAAGAGTTAAATAGGTGAACTTGCTCTTTGTTGCAGTGTAAATACTCAGCTTCCTACTTACCAAATGGTTTTGCATAAGTTATAGAATTTATGTTGCTTGTATTTGTACTGCTAAGCAATGAATTTGATATATATTTCTCATGGGATTCTTTTCCCTTTGAGGGTAGATTTCACTCTTTGCAATAGAGTTTATGCATGCTTTCTTGGCAGTTTTGTGGCTTGCCTGGAAATGGAAGCTCTTAAAATAACCTAGGTGGCTGTGGAGACTTCAGGCAGCCATTAGTGATAGACTACTCAGATGGACAGAGTGATATGTGACTGCACTTTTTATTGTACCTGCTGTGACTCCTGTCCTTCAAAGGCTGCTGTTATTCAGTGTGGTGTCTTGTTTAAGGAGAATTCAAAATTGCCTGAATCTAATGGAGACATTGATCTGGGGGATTGTGAGGTGAAGGGAGAGCGTAACTGCTCTAAATGGAATGTGTTCCAGAGTGTACAGGACATCTTCATCTCTTCCACAAACTGTCTGGGTAGTATAGTGCCACAAAGTTGTTTGAAGGACCGAGGAGACTAGAAAAGCCGTAGTAGAGCAGACTGTGGGGTAGTTGTTAAACTTGTGTGTTAGCAGCCATCAGGGTCTAAGAGATTGCAAGTAGTTAGAGAAAGCAATAAAGTTAGGTATTTGGTCCAAATAATTTGCACTTCAAGAAGCAGTCTTTACCTTTTTTGTGAATGTGTGTGTTGTTTTACTCTGTTACAGTGTCATGAATAATGTATAAGAGCAAAGTGTTTTTTTTTAAGGAGGCTGTATTTATTTTTACTTATACTGCTCCCTGGTCAGTCAATACCTCATTTACTAGCATCTGCTTGCTCTCTTACTTCTCTCCTTCCCACTCCAGCCTTACTTTTCTTCCTTTCATGTGTTTTCCTATCATCTATTTTTCTTTTCTCCTCCTTGCTTTCACTACTTTCAACTTCCTTCCTACCTCTTTCTTCCCAACACTGAAGATAAGAGTGTCTGGAGTTTTTTCACTCTTGTTGTTAGTTTTAACATAGTAGTTAAATGATACAATTTTCATATTTTTACTTCTAAATATTTTTATGACACTGATTTGGTAGCATAACTCTGATGATGAAAAATATGTAATGTTTCTATTTATGGAATTTAAAAAATAACCTTTAATGACTGTCAGAGTTTTCATTTGCAAGAAGCCGGTTTGGATGCCTTATGCAATGTGGTCTCTTTTCTTCCTGGAAGGGAAATTACTAACATCTCATTTCTCCTTGTCTGTGAAATTTAGTTAGCAAAGATGTATTTAATATTGATTTTTGGGGAAAATGCATCTATATGCATCCAGTGCAGAGTGACACCAGAAAAAGTCTAATCTCATATTCTGTAGCACAAAAAACCCTCAAAACAAAACAAAAAAAAGTCAAGCAAAAAACCCCATATTGTACATGCCAGAACCTACAGTTTAGAAATACTATGACAGGCACAGCTGAGAATTTAAGAAACATATTTAAACTATGGAATAGAGCTGAGGAAAAAAATTAAAACAGGTCAGTTTTATTTTTATTTGTGGAATTAATGATGTAAACTTCTACAGAGTATAGAATTTAAGAGTCTGAGCTAGCGCTAAGAACATATTAAATATCTGGCTTCCTACTTTTTTTTTCTTTACTTGCATTATAATTCCTTGGAACTTCTTAGAATTCTAATGAACAGAAACAGATTTCTTTGATTGTTTTTGCAAGTGACCAAGGTTTTTTTTGAGTAATACCATTAGGATCATTATGTGAAAATAATCAGCATATTGTGAGTAAATTGAAAGGTGATTGTTGGGATCAAGCATAGCTGGAGCATGTTTAATATTTAATATTTACAGTCAATTATCTTAAACTTATCATTTCCCTTCCAGGAAGTCAGTGTTTCCTTGACATTGAATCCTTCTATTTGCTGCCCCACACAGTATCTTGCCTGTAGAATCTCAGTGTGGTGTATTAAATAGTTGCACTTAAAAAAAAACCAAACTACTAAACAACTGCTGAAAGAACAGGTACAATAACAGCAACTTACTGGAGACATTGAAAAGAAAATCCTTCTTACTGCAAAGGAAAATGAATATTCTAGATAGATGAAAAATTACCTCCTTAATTACCCTGATACAAGAGGTTATATGTCAGGGTATTTACTATACATTATTGCTTTTGTGAGTTCAGAACTCAATCAAATTAAATTTTACTTTCCAAACCAAAAGGACAAGTTAGCTTACAGCAACAGCTCAGGTTTTTGACATGCTGGAATGGATTCTGAAGGAGTAGACAGGAATGGGAGGGGTCACTGGGAGTTTGGGAAATAATTTTTGTTGGGCAGGAAGGGGATCAACTGAATTCCAAGTTGAAGGTCTGCTCCTGTGAAGCTTCATTCCATTTTAGTGGCACAAGGTGGTGCTCACCAAGCCCAACCAGACACCTGTGGCAAAGTGCTTCCATTTTGCTAGGTAACCGAAAGGGAAAGGAATTCCCATCCCATTCCTGAAACAATTCCATTGCAGTGCTGCTGTCCTGAACTTGGGATCCACAAGTTCTGGAGGGTCACACGTACCATATAAATCAAGCAAGTTATAACCTTGGGAAACCCTGATCCTTTCTAGTATGTAGGGCCAGACTAGGGTGGATAACTGAAAGTTAAAATAAGCAGAACACAGAATAAGAACAATTACATAAGGATAAGTAAGACAGGAACAGATATAGCAGAGACAGTGTCTGCCTGGGAGAACATTTTAATGCCTTCTTCACCTTCATATTGCCACCAATAAAAGCAATTTATCAGGAATCACAAAAGAATGTGAACTGATATGAAGAATATTTGCTTTTCTTACAACTTCTACTTTGGCAATCTGCAAGACCTGACTGGACAAAGCCTGGGATTCAGTGTTTACCCTTCTTTGAGCAGGAGATCTTGTGAGATCCTTTTCAACATTTATTATGCTATGATTCTATAACTGTTACTCAATTTTGTAAATTACTGAAGATGAATGTGTGTAATAGCCTCTTAGCTGAATGGATTAGAAGGCAAGTATTTATGTATAAGTGCAGTTACAAATAACAGATGATTGAAGGCATACATTTTGGAACAGTTTTTCTTTTATTCGGGCCAATAAATGATTGTTTTCCTCTTGTTTCCAAAATTCTTTGTGTCCAAGTGCCAAGGAAGGTTGGCACAGATCTCACATTGCTTTCACAAGTGTTACAGTAAAGTTCTCTTCAACTTTTTTTCCTTGGAGAATCAAAAGGTCTGTGTGACTGTACTTTGGAGTATGGTATAGCATCTTCCATGGAAGGGAACACTGTAACAGGCTGAAAACATCTGGCAGAGGTTACACGCATGGTTACACTGCCAATCTGGTTGCAGCTGCTCTGAAAATAATTTTAAGAAAGAACTAGTGTAGTTTTAGGAACTTGGAATCCTGAGAGGAAAATCTTCCCTGTGTGGCTGTCAGGGTGAGCAGCATGAGTCAGTGCAGGATTGTGATTAATGAGCAGGCAGGAAACACTTCATAGCTTGCGGAGAGTCAAACCCAAGGGGGTACCTAGTTGTTTAGGTAAAAGAATTGTTAAATGCATGAAGGGACCAAAATAATTGACATTACAGGCATTTCCTTTGCAGTTTTCAGGGCCAGAATGCCCCTGAAATCTCTGCACGCCAGCAAGAGGCCACAGTCCATGCTGCTGTAGATGATGTCACCAAGGGATAGGATTTTGCTATAGAGTTAGGGCAGTACTCAAAATGAATATAATTTGTAGAGTAGGTCTGGCACTATATAGCCAAGTCTGGAGCAGCAGTCCCTTCCTTGGCACCCTCAGGCAGCCATCAGTCAGCTGGCAAACGTGTGGACAAATAGTAATAATTGTCCTTAACAGGAAACATTAGTATGGGTGTTGGAGGGAGAGGCTACCAAGCATGCATCCAGCATAAGGGTCCCATTAAGAAGGCACATGGGAGGAGATTTGCACTCTGTTCCTTTATCATGGAGCTGATTCAGTTTTACAACCTTCCCAGCCTTGTAAGGAGTTCACATGGTCATGTTTACAGCATAGTTTCCGCTCTGCTGTGGGTTAGGCCTTCAAGTTAAAATTCATTTTCATGAGATATCAGATATTATAAGGCAGTCTTCAAGTAGTTTTCAAAATAACTTTAAATGATTTTGCCACATAGATATTGTACTTAAAAATAAAGGTTACATTTGGTTTTCTCTTTCAGGACAGGAGAGTTTAATAAGAGAATTTCTTTGACAAGAAATAAAGAATTCAGTTGTAAGAAAGTACCATGTGACAGTTTAGTTGAAATTCAAGTGGTATAGTGTTTTGGTTTTATTAATAATTCATGTTTTGGAGCTAGGTCTGCCCATTCAAAAAATAAATACATTCAACACAATTAAACTTTTCCCCCTCTTCACATTCACAGGGCCATATTTGAATTTTAACTTACTGGAAACTTAGAGTAGTCTATTGCTTATATTGCTTATATTAGGATGTAAGTATTATCATTATTTATCTGTAATGTATAATATTCACTGGCAATTTTACCTGGATTATCTGCATTGTTTCTTAAGAGGCAGAAGTGATCCACGAAACAAAAAGATGGGTAGTAGTTTGATACCAGGAGCAGTATCTGAGTTAATAATTTGTTCTGTGCAACAACGTTAAGAGCTCCATGACAAGAGAGGGAAGTCACAGAATCACAGAATGGATAAGACTAGAAGGGACCACCTGTGGGGTCATCTGGTCCAGCCTCTCTGCTCCAGCAGGGTCATCCTACAGCACGTTGCACAGGATTTTGTGTCCAGACAGTTCTTGAAGTCTTGTCAGTGTAATTTTAGCAGTAGAGAGACTGGGAGCTGAGTGTCCATGGCAGTTCCAAGTTTGAGTCTGTCTGAATCCTCTGTGCTGGACAAAAGTCAAACATGATCTTCTATGTTAGACTTGCCCCTCTAGAGGAGAAAGCTGAGGTTGCAAGTAAACTGATGAGACTGTCTTATAAACTCAGATCAGTGATGACAGAAGTATCTTCAGGCCTTCATGCTGCAAGGCAAGCCTTACTTGGGAAAGGATTTGGGATCTCAGCTAGACTTTTCTAGGTTTTTCTAATGTTCAGGTGTAGCATATGCAGGGAAAATGTATGTGAAGCAGGAAGAATGATGGAGAGGATACAAAAATGCAACAGGAAAGGAAAGAGCTTTTATCATAAAGTAAAACCTCTTTATTGCAGAACTACTGTTCCATTTGTCAAAAACAGTGTTGTCTGTGAACAGTTTCCACTAAAAAGAAACATTTTGATATTCTAAAGTATATACAGACAATGGGACTATTAACTTGTACTGGACTTGAGTGGTGTTTCAAGAAGCAGAAATTTAGTAATGTAGTATCACAGTGGATGAAGTAGTAAAAGTAAATTGGAAGGAGCAACATGGTTGTTATAAAATCCTTAACATCTTTTTCTATAAGTATTTTAAAATTATCTAAAGCAAACTAGACACCTAGGCTTAGAATGATTACAGCAATAAGGTTGTTACATGAAGAGGGTGTTGTTGACAAAGTCCTATAAAACAATACAAAATTATCCCTTCATCAAAGCACCATAGTGTTAGGGTTTTTATACTCAATTTGGACTCTGACTCATACAAGCTTAAGCTAAATGGAAAGCTCTCTGTTATGATGAGGGAAGAAGGAGGATTCTCTGGAGTATAATTCAGAGCAGGTATTTTTTTCTTATTAGCTACAAATAGCTTCCCCAGACTGTGACAGGCCTTGCTATAGCAAGGGTTTTTTCTCTTGTATGTCTCAGAGTGAAGATCACGTAAAATGTCAACGTGGGGCTGCTTTCTTCTGATGTTGTGGTTAGCTTGGATTAAACTGAAAGCCATGTATTCTCATTAAAGTCTAGAAGCTGATTTATGGCACTCCTGGAAAAGCTGACAGCCCATGGCTTGGGCAGGGGCACTCTCTGCTGGTTTAAGAACTGGCTGGAGGGCTGGGCCCAGAGAGTGCTGGTGAACGGGGCTGCATCCAGCTGGTGACCGGTCACCAGTGGTGTCCCCCAGGGATCAGTGCTGGGCCCAGTTCTATTGAACATCTTTATCAATGATTTAGATGAGGGGATTGAGTCCATCATTAGCACCAAGTTGGGAGGGATTGTTGACCTGCTGGAGGCAGGAGGGCTCTGCAGAGGGACCTGGACAGGCTGGAGAGTTGGGCCGATTCCAACGGCATGAAGTTCAACAAGGCCAAGTGCCGGGTCCTGCACTTTGGCCACAACAACCCCTGCAGTGCTACAGGCTGGGACAGAGTGGTTGGAGAGCAGCCAGGTGGAAAGGGACCCTGGGAGTTTGGATTGACAGGAAGCTGAACATGAGCCAGCAGTGTGCCCAGGTGGCCAAGAAGGCCAATGGCATCCTGGCCTGCATCAAGAACAGTGTGGCAGCAGGAGCAGGGAAGTGATTCTTCTCCTGTACTCAGCACTGGTGAGGCCACACCTGGAGTGCTGTGTCCAGCTCTGGACCCCTCAGTTCAGGAAGGATATTGAGGTGCTGGAACAGGTCCAGAGAAGAGCAACCAGGCTGGTGAAGGGACTCAAGCACAAGTCCTGTGAGGAGAGGCTGAGGGAGCTGGGATTGTTTAGTCTGGAGAAGAGGAGGCTCAGGGGTAACGTCATCACTCTCTACAACTCCCTAAGAGGAGGTTGTAGCCAGGTGGGAGTTGGTCTCTTCTCCCAGGCAATCAGCAGTAGGACAAGAGGGCCCAGACTTAAGCTCTGTCAGGGGAGGTTTAGGTTGAATATTAGAAAGAATTTCTTTACAGAGAGAGCGATCAGGCATTGGAATGGCCTGCCCAGAGAGGTGGTTGGTTCACCGTCCTTGGAGGTTTTTAAAATGAGACTGGATGTGGCACTGAGTGCCATGATCTAGTAATCACAGTGGGGTTGGATCAAGGGTTGGACTTAATGATCTCGGAGGTCTCTTCCAACCCAGTTAATTCTATGATTCTGTGATTTCTTGTTTTCAGCCATGAGTTCATGTTAAGCTGATGCACTATTCTTTTCCTGTGTTGCCTGAACAGCTCAGTTGCTGTAGCTGGATAAAATCACCAGTAAGCAGAATTCTTCCATTCACGACTTTGCTTCATGCTGCTCTCGCATGTCCCTGTTGAGACACCTTTGTGCAAATGGAATGTTTTGAAATTTCAGACTTCAAATGACTACTGTATATTTGGTTTGTCATATGCTGATAACATAAATATCTCAATTTTCACATGTACTTGGCACATGGTTCTCTTATCCTGAGTAATAGGTGGGTCAAGGACAGCTACAAGTGCTTGCTATATTGGATACACTAAAATTTACACACTGAATCTGAGCCACAAGCTGAGTTATGTTACGTGCTTCATTAAATTAAATAGTTCAGGCTATAAGGAGGGTACCACTAGACTTTTAATGTGGTATTGGTTATCTGATACAGACTGGGGAAGATTTTAAAATCAAATTACATTGTGTAATGTTGGGAAAAGCCTGCGGAAATAAGAATGCAGGCATGCAAACCTTCAAAGTCATCACATATCTACAGGTATGTTGGAAAGAGTGACCACTCTGTTATCTCTTCCACGGGTTGGAATTAGAGACTCATTATTAAATCTGGTCTCAGTGAAAATGGTATTTAATGTAATGTAGTATTGCCAGTATTGTCCCTTGAAATATGGTCTTTAATTAAAATATTGTATTTGCTACATCTGAGAATATGCACACATCTTGTAATTATCAAGGCTACTACTCAGGAATGAGGTTTTACACAGATGATTTTAAAGTGAAATTTTGTGTATGAATACTCAACTGGTACAAGGAACTATTCTTAAATTTTGATATTACAAATTCCTCTTGGCGGATGAAGTCATATTTGCTGGACTTAAATGGTTGTATTTTTAAACTTGTGCATGACTTCAAATGGAGGAGAGGAATAAATCTATTCCAAAAGGTTCTGTTTCATAGTGTATTTCAACTTTCATGATGAAATACTTCCCAAATATTATAAATAAGACAATGTATATTTAATAATGTATCTACAACTTTCTGAGAAAAATTGTAGGCTGTTTAACATTAACATTTTTTCATCTTTTTATTTCTCTTCCTTATACAAATCTTTCTCCTCCAGTCTTCCCCTTTTTTCTCAGTACACAACTAGTGTTTTAGAAGATGCTGAATAACTTCTCTCCTTTTTACCCAAAGCATAAAAACTTTTAGCAATTCTAATACCATTTTTCAGGAAAAAAATTTGAATAAACTACTCATGATAGTGAGTTATGCGCTGGTATTTTTTTACTCCTGTTGCATTTTTGTTGTATAAAATCAAGGTTGCTGTTATTCTGCTCTTCCCAGCCTGAGTCAAGAACTGAAACTATGAGCTCTAGCCTCAGTTTTGATTATGTTATAGCCAAATGTTTTAAAACTAGCTCAGGTATTTTTGTACTACACTGTTCTGGAGAGAGATGTCCTTGGAGTGGTCCCTAATGGAGGCCTTTTACTTGCTAGTCCAAATTTATTGTTGCTGTCTGGCATACAGAGTGGATTGTGGCCATAGTTTGTGATTGTTATCCCCCAGACAGAAGATAAGAGACGTCTTAGTTTCATAAATCTTTCTTTAATATTGCTTTACCCACATATCTGTGAATACACAGAAAAATATATTGCTGTGAGGAAAGCGCAGATTGTTTTATTCATTTAGCATATAAGAAGGTTACCAACTTTTCCAGCAACAATTAAGATTTCTGTCCTTGGCTGCTATTTGAAATGTGCAGTATCACTGCTAGACACCAAAAAATTTCCTCATAATAATCAATCTTCCTCTATGGCAGAAGGTTGGGATAGATACTGTAAAAATGATGCATTCATCAAATGAGTCACTAGCTGAAACTTGAAAGCCCAGTGCATCTCTTCACTCCTTTATTTTTGCAAACTTGTTTTTGTCTGCTTATATTTTCTGCATTGAATACTTTAAATAATTGGTGTACTTTACAATCTGATTAAAACAGGTTATGACCATTGTTAAAATAAATACTCAGACAGAGTACTACCCTAACTCAGTTTACAGTTGTCTACATGTTAAGGAATAAATATGTGTATATTTTAAATGGAACTATATTTGAGGGAACACAATGGAAAGGTAATGGGAAGCCTTTTTTAATTATTATTTTCTTTTTAGGTATTTAATGCTATCAGTGTAGATAATATGCTTTCACTGGCACTGTACTGTTTATGATAGAAAGGTCAGATCCATATTCAAACCACACTAATATATACAATATCTGCCTTAGAATGCAGTGCAGTGGATGCAAAAGCACTTCCTCAGTTCAAAGACATGGGAATTCTGTTCATTATTTTAATTTATTATTTGGCTTAGTTGAATTTATTCATTGAAGAACTTTGATTCTTGTACTGATTACTGTGCAACTTCAAGGGATTATTTTTTTCATCTGGAAGACTGTCTGCACTCTCTGCACACTGATCAGGTCTCAGCTGAGTGAACAGTTTCCAATTCAGATGATGCATGAATAAGGCAGTATAATGAACGTGCTATGAAACAACATGGCTGTGTTTGTTGTTAAACTTGGTGAGAAAGTGATAGAACTAAAAGTTTTAATATTGTTTAACTGGTTATTCTTATTTTTCTTTGTAAACATAAAGGTTTTGTTTGTGTTGTTTTATTTTTTTTTCCAAAGCCATTTTTTGAAAGGAGAGCTGAGAGGATCTTACGGGTTTGGGAATGTCAGACTGCAGTGAGGTGCTAGGCTGGCTGTAAAGACTCGAACCAGATTTAGAAAAACCCCAAACAAAACTGATGTCCAATGTTCAAGAATGGTAAGGAAATGACACACGTATGGTATTACAAATATTTTTATTCTTTTCATCCTTAAGCAATCTAAATTAGGTATGAATGTTAAAATCTTTTTCAAAATCTCCTGATTTGTTTTAATATCTGTGTTTCTCTGAGAGACAGGTTGAAAACCAGTGCCTAGAAATCAGGAACCACGCAAGTAAGGCTTATCTCACTACTAAAAGATGTTATGAAACACTGTTCATTCAGTGTACCCCACCTCCCTCTCTTTCAAAACTGTCAGTTTCATAGATGTTATCTTTTTTTACAGGCTTTCAAATAATCAGTGAGCTGTTTGGAAAAATGTGCCAGTATGCAGTGCTGCCAGTGCCTGTTAGACACCATGTAAGCATTTCAAGGTGTTTTGCTGTTTGGGGTCTTGTCTGTACCATAGAATGTAGAGATTTTTGTTTGTTTGTTTTGTTGTTTTTGTGTTTTTTTTTTTTTAAACACTTATACATATATAATATTTACATCTGGATGACCAGACTGAAACTTGGAATTCCTGAATGTCTGTGGAAGCCTGGCAGCATAGCACTGTGGAAACAGGCATAACTTTTCACACATGAATAGCCAGGGAGCCGTGTAGCTGCAGTGGAAAAAGTGTAAGAGTGAAAATGTGTGGTGTGAGATGGGCATTGGAAAAGTATTATGCTGTCAGAGGTTTGTATTCCCATAGCTTGATGAATATACTCTTAGCTTGAAAACAAGATTTGGAGTGCCATATCTATGATATCTGTTTTATGAAAAATGTTCCCTTTTTTTTTTTTTGTAAAACAAATAAACACAAACATTCACATACACTTTTGCTTACTTTTTATTAAGATTTAAGTTTTTATAGTAGTTTAGAAAAATATCTTGACAAAAATAAGTTAAGCTATTTATAGTCCTAAATACAAACTGTATGTTTGCATCTTCCTTTAATTTTTAGATCTTGACATGATAGTAGATCCTTGAAGTGTGGGGTGGAAACTGACTTTTCTAATGTGTTGTTCTTCTCTTGAAGGAGTAGTTTTCAATTCTTTGGAGTATCTCTCTGGACAGTGCATGGATCTCTTGCCAAACGCAGTGGTCATTTGACTGAGGAAAAGGTTATTAAAAGGTGTTTATTAACTGTTTCATAAAAAATTACATCCAATTTATGGCAAGCAAAATGTGAATTGAGAACAAGCATGTAATAATTTATTTAAATTTAAGAAAAAATATTAATATTACAAAGTCTAGACTAAAATACAGATGTTCTTTGGTATATGTGATGATCATTGCTTTTCCATTATCAGATGCATGGCTAGTCCTGAACCATGTGAGGTAAAGTTTTTCTAAAAAGGCACAGACTGCCATGGGTTATGGTGCTGAATTAGAATTAATTTTTTTTTTAAATGATACATTGACCCTGAAATGGATGTGGACCTAAAGATTTTGTGTGAGTGAAGATCTGCAGTGTGAGGTAATGTGGCACAATCTCACGGGTTCATAAAACTCTCATCAGCAGTGGGAATGCTTCTGTAAGAAGCTGCTCTTTATCTTTAAAATTCCTTAAACTGAGTGGGAAGTAAAGAAACAGCCTACTTACCTTGGCCACAAATTTATCCATTTTTTTGAAGCACTCTTTCAGTATAGATTCATGGATAATGTTCAGTCTGGGCTTCAGCTGTTATTTCAATGGAAAAGAAAAGAAACTGTTAGTTTGAACTGTAAATAGAAGTTCAGACACTTTATCTGATAGATACAATCCTTGAGTGAGAGCATTGTAATTCCACTGCCATATGCAATCCTACTGAGTGTGTTAATGATAAAGGTAATGTGGCACACACTTGCTGTGTCTACAGAGAGATCAGGAAATGAATATATCAGTGTTCAAGGCAAGGTAAGGGTTTATGGATTTTTTTGTTCTGTCACAAATACTGCTCTTGTTTATGTATGCTGTCTTTGAAGGTACAGCAGGGTGTACATTTATATGTCCAAGTTTGTTCTCCTGCAGGTTTGTTAGCAAATCTGGTGCCTGGTATAGGCATTAGTTGCAAGAGAAGCTACACTAAATCTGAGGCTTTGTCCTCTGTAAATAGTTCTTAAGCTGACCCCAACTGAATTAACTATTTGTTCATATGTTGAAGTAGTTTACTCAGGTGAAATAGGCTGAATGCAAATCTAATATTTTCCTGAAGAGTTTTGCCTACAGTTTGCATGTAATTCTTTATGCTAACTTGTCTTGACAGGAGTCATAAGTACTTGAAGAAAAGCACATGAAATTCATATTTAGTATTTCTATGTAAAACTAGTGCAGTCTTCAGGGAGAAGCAAGTTCAATACTGGCTTTTTAGGCATCACTTCTCAAAATAAGCTCATAAATAAAATGAGGGAATTTAAAACTGCCTGTATCAGTAAAAGTGCTGAAAGATGCCTGTAATTACTTGCAGACAGACGTTTAGGTATCACTGTTTGAAAATTTAGTCTTTCTTTAGTTTTCTACTGCATTTTCAGCATACATGTTATCAGTTTTATTCACCATGAATATCTGACTTGAATATCATCCAGTGTAAATAAAAAAATTATACTTACACAAGTCTTGAGCTGAGCGTGAGCCTCATACATTCCTCTTAGAAATGTGTTCTTATCTTGGAAAGGAGTGTCTGCTCTCTTGAAAAACTCAGCAATTTCATGCACTATATGAACAAGGGCTGCAGTGTCATATTTAACCTGTGATGACCAAAAATAAGCATAGAGAATTCTGGTTTCTGAAGTTTGTGCTTAAATGTCGTTTAATTTTTCAACTACCTGAGTCTGGTTATCATAAGTTCTTAAACAATAGTCACCACTTTTTTGTGCTTTTCCAATTCTTTTAGTACAAAACACTATAGCTAGTAATATGCATTGCAAAGACTGTATTTCTTTGAAAATTAGGAAGTGTATGCTCAGTTTCCAGTTGCAATTCATAAATTGCTTCAATTCCAAACTTTCCATGTTGCTTTCATAAGTGCATCCTTGTTTTGTAATGTAAATATACCTTTCATTTTTGGGCTGCATTTATATGCTTAGATATGTACAATGTGTAAGTAACAGTCAATAAAAAGCCAATACAGATCTTTTGAATTCAGACCCAGGACAAGAGACTGTGCAAGTCTTTCCTCTCAAGCACAGTCCATATCTGGTGAAGGGGAGCTCCCTCTACCTCAGAGAAGATGAAGTACAAGAGAGGCTAATATTGCCTTCTGTCCCTTTTGTCCCCTTGGTGCGTTTTAGAAGCTCCATTGAAGAGATGAGCTGGAAGCGAGCTAAATGCGTTGCTGGGGTGCAGTACCACACTCTCAACCAGTACCTTCTTATTTTATGGCATTGCAGACCTGGACTGAAAGTGAACTGTGCTCATGAAGTGCATCTATGTGCTGAGCAGTACATAAAATCACCCCTGCCCTGCCTTTATGGGGTCTGCTTCTGACAGAAACTGAAATTGTCATGCTGTTCTTGTAGTTTCCAGGCTACCAGACTGATTTCAACCAATTTTCCTCTTTAAACAGCAGGTCTAGCAAGAAAACATATAGCCCTTTTTCTTGTAAAAGTGACTTAAACAGTTGGAAAAGATAAAAAAGGGTGATTTCCTAAATAGCCTGTCGGGGAAAAGAACTTGTACTGAAAAGTCAACAATCAGATTTATCATTTAAACCTGTAATATAGTATGGCATAATTCTAGTGTAGAAGTCTCATGACAAGGTGCAAAGGCTGTGTGAGGTAGAGCTGCTACAATGAGATATTGTCAATTTCATATATTTTTCTACTTACAGTTTTCAGCATCTGCTCAGGGAAACACAAATCTTCGCTGCTCACTTCCTCACACTCCAAAGAAAAGCCTCTCTTGTTCTTAAAGAGAACATCAGTGTAGAAACTTTAAGCATGTGCAAAATGAAGTGTACTATGGAAACAATTCATACAAGAGTCACTTTTCTGTTGGCTTCTTAACAAACAATGAAGTGTTTGAGTGACTACATCGACAGAGGACACTGTATATCATGAGTTTGTGTGAAGAAGGTTCCTTTGCTTGCATATTCCCAAGTCTACCTAAAATGGGAAAAAATAGCTGCTTGTTACCTGTTTCACCTTTTCTTAAATTTTCCAGGGATCTCAGTATGTACAGTGCTGAGAAAAGGACAGGCCCCAAAAGAAGCCAAATTGGGAAAGGAAACGTGCTTTCCATATAGCACATTTCAAAAACACCTTCAGAGAGTATTTGGACAAAGCCCCTTGTGACTGTGGATGTCCTTTCCTTTCAGAGGGATTTTGTTATGGTAAAGGAGATTTCATTGTTATGGTTTCAGATGGTGCCAATTAGTGGAAATCCGGGATGACTCTGTGCTCTAAAACATGTGAGTGCTGTGTGAAGGATGTGGAGCATTTCTTGGCAAGACCCACAAATGTCATATATTCAACAGGATAAGTGTGAATTAAAGAGCCCAAATTTAAGATTTCGGGCTCTGTAGAGAACAGACATCTGACTCATAACTTTTTATTATGTAAAAAAAAAAAAAAAATTGTAATCATGCAGTTATTACGCGTTTGAGAATTCCTTATGCCTAAACTGAAGAAAGGTGGAAAACAACATCTATAGATTGTGACAGTGTTTTACACTGACTTACCAGTTCCTCAATCTCCTGTAAAAGTTCACTCCACTGCACACTTCCAAAGCACTGTTGGTGGCTGTTGCGTTGCTGGTTACCAAGGGACGTAGCAATAAGGCAGACAGTTAAGAGGAAGAAGCATCTCCCAGGGCAATGCATTGTCTAGTTCTGGAACTAGAAGAAGAAGACAGAAGGCTTAATAGAATCAGGATGGTTTATGTTAAGTCACACAAGAGTACCCAATCTTTTGCTTCTACTTGTTCACTTAAGCTCTGTATTTACTAATATACTGTGATAGGCCTAAAGAGTTCAAATTTTATGGTGGGACATTTAAAAGTTAAGTACATTTACTCAATGTATAAAGACAAAAAAATTGTATAAGAAAACCTTTTTTATACTATTCATATAACATGTAAATGGTTGCACCTGTGTTTTTCTTTTTTAAAATAATTTTTTCTGAAATACTTATTTTCTCTTATGTTTCTGTATGGATAAACATATACAGTATCTAGAAAACTGGCATTATTTGCTGTAGGAAGTTTGACTAAATGTGAACTATTGCCTACTAATAATGAATTAAAGATAGATTTTTTTTCCCCAAGAGTTTACTGTGCAGTAACCTGTAACCTTGTTACCTATAACTTGTAACATGATTTAAAGCAGTTACTTCTAAATGTAAGGTTGTATTTTAGTCAGATTTTGTTTTCTCATTTTGTGTGACAGTAGTAATGCAAAAAGGGAAAATGAAATGAGTAAGTTAATCTCATCTAGAAAAATCAGTAATAAAACCAAAGAAGCCTACCTTGTGGATAGTACTCAGCTCCGGGTTGTGCACTTCTGTAGGGCTCCTGGGGTACCATTCTGTCTGCTGAGTCCCTTTTAAATAGTCTTCTGCCACTTCTACAAATCTCTGACCACCTCCTCTCAGTAGATGATGCAGAATGAAACTAAATTCTTTCAGTATTCCATCCTTTCAGGTGTGTTGATTTCCAGGCAATACAGAGGCTATATGTGGGTGGCATACAGGCCACATTTTGAAGTTTTTATTTAAACAGATAAAAACTAAATGGCTGAAGTCTGTAGAACAAAATGTTATTTTTTAATTTTACTCGATTTTACTAGAAGTTTATTGTTAACATTTTGTAACTATTCACATGCAGGTGATAAAATACAAAGCACACTGTTCTTCAATATGAACAGCATTGTCTTCTATATTTACCATATGAATGTAGAATTTCATGTAACTTACTCCACGTGATCTGTACTTGTGTGTGTAATATTGAACAGTAAATTTAATGGTACTCATTCTATGTGAACTTCTAACTTTATAGCTCTATAATTATTATATTTACTTTCAAACGTAAAAACACAAACTCATATGCATACACATATATGTACGGCACACACATGTATATAGACACATATGTTAATTCCACAGGTTGTACCAAGTGCAATGAAGTAATCTGCATAAGTTTTTATTTGACTGTAGGTTGGAGGTGCTAAAGAGAATTGTCTTCCAAATAATCTAATCCCTTCAAAATCAGAAAATTTAGTAGTAGTAGAGTAGTAGTAGTAATAGTTATCTCCCTGAGGATTTTAAATCACTGCAAGTAGGTCTAGTGTCCAGCTGTATTGTTCCTATTATTTCATACCTGTCTGAGCTCCTTCATCTTACTGTCTAAAGTTTCTCTGTGATGGTTTGGCCAAATGTTAAGCACTGTGTCACTTGAAGACAGAAAGGGATTTCCACCAGGTTTTTAAAGAACTTTTTATATGGATTGGCTTGTAGTTTTCAAAGTCTGTGGATACCCAACATTCAGCTTCTGGAAAGCTCATTAAGATCATATTTGCATCTTTCATTTGTAACATTTTCTCAGTTTGCCCCTTTACAGAATACTTGCCCATTCTGAATAATTTTTATTAATGCTAATATATGATAATTCTCTATGTGCCATTCATAAATCTTCAGGAATTGTCATAAGAAACCTAACATCTGTAATTAAGGGGAATTTTGGCTACTTATTTGAGAATAAGTAGCTACATGTTCTCATTTTATCTTGTCTTGGAAATGTTTCATGAACATCTTTTCAGCAGTAGATTCTTCATACAGGACTTAAATATTTAATGTAAGATACATGAAACCAGTAGGGCAGGGTAAAATGGAGGGTACTGCTGTCTTAGGATAATGCTGTGTCAGGACTGAATAGAAGGCACTGGGAATAGGAAGAAGTGGACATCCTTGCTGGAAGTTGGAACACTTTCAGACTTGATTGCCTGTTTCAGTGTCATCACACCTTTCTGTGTGAGCCACCTGGCTACCTAATTTGATGCTACGGATGTGGATCTAAATCTTAGGGATTCATTTATATTCAGATGTGTTGAGTGAAAATTTACTTGATTCAACATCAGTAAAAATTGTAAAATATGTGTTATATGCTACATCATCACTGGGCTTTCAACAGGAAAAATTCAGAAGAGCATTTTGGGAGAGGAGGAGAGTTGCATGAACGTTGCCTACCTTCCTTATCTTTTGTATTCTTATTTCTTCCTCTCCTCATTGTGGCTCCCTGAGAGATCAAGAGTATACAGAATAAATGATATACAATGATTACTGTATAGTGTCTTGTAACTAAATCATAAGTATTCTTTCAATAATTGTATTGTACCTATGATAAAATTTGGTTGGACCACTTTGGAGAGTGTATTCAGGGAAGGAGTGCAGTGTGGCTGCAGCTAAAACACATCAGCTTTCAAAAGATTTCTTTATGTTAGGTTTGCTAGTGGAGGTTCTTTCTCAGAAGACTGATCAAATAACCATATTGAGAGCTTCCAATTCACCTCTGTTAGTCTTTGTAATAATTTGTGTGAGTTAGGAATTCAAATGTATTCTCTTGAAGAAAAATATAAAAAATGAAAAGAGGAAATGTCACATTTTTTCTAGTTGTTTAAATAATCTTATTTAAATCTACAAATCTTTCAATATCAGATTTTTTTAAAAAATTATTTCCCTTTAAATTTAGACTATCTTAACAGCATAAATACTACTTGTGTGTTGTTAGACTTTGCTTGGTCTGAAAGATGACTGACAAATACTTGTGTTTGAAAATTTACCACTTTATTTTTCCACCCTGCTTAGTTTTCAAACATTAGTCTTCACATTTCAGGATAATATAATTTCCTTGTGTGCACTGGAACTCCATGACTGACCAGGACTGGCATCTGAAATGCTTTAGCTTTTTTGCTTTAATGTTTTCTTCCTCCATTGTGGTTTTCCTTTTATAAGAATTTCGGCAATGATGTGGTAAAAACTTTTGTTCTGCCATGTTTCTAATTAAAGTATTTGCAAACAAACAAAAAGACTTGTAAAAGAATTAAGTAATGAAAATTATTTCACAGAATATTTATTGATCGTGTTTTGGCCTCTTTCTTCTGGTTTGACTGAGGAACAGCAGCCCATTTTCTTAAAATGAGGAAATTGAATACTGTCAGTATTCTATGGAACTATAAAAATTCCTTGTGCTTGAAGATCCCGTTCTATTTGAGTCTCTGTGTGGGAGAGGTATTTCTGCTCCACCCCACCCTTTTTTTTTAAGCTTTTTTTGAAAATGCACACCTGGCTGTGAGAAACATCTCTGCAGAAAGTGAAAGTGACATCTTAGAGAAAGTGATTTCCTGCTTTTCAGGAAAAGGAATCAAAAAATCTTGGAAATTAAACATCTAACCTCACCACTTGGAATTTCAAGGTAAAGTCCTGTAAATGAAATTATAGCGTCATAGCTCTTAAAAAAAAATTGCTTTCACTTTTTCCTGTCATGATTTAACCATTCATACCATTCTTAGTGGAGAAGGCTGCAGCATGATGTAAACCATGAAAAACATACATTTTTCTTTTTGGTTTCCACAAGGCAGTTGTCCTGCAAATTCATCGTAGCTTAGAATGAAAAACCCTGAAACTAAAATATTTACCAGAAAGGGGAGAGAATACTAGGATTTTGAGACTGCTCTAAATACCTGATGCTTCATGGGTAAGAAATTCAGGTTGCTTAAAAAACCCCTCACTATTTAATTGTCTCACTTCTTAACTTCAAAGAAGTTTTGTAATAGGTTGTAGTATTTGTGACTATTAAGACGTTAGATATATGAAAGTACAGAAGGTGAATGTAGAAACCAATGGTGACTTAATATCAAATTCTGGTTATGGGGTCTTATTCCTTTTTATTTGCTCTCATTTTAATGTGCAACATTTTAGAAGAAAAGGAAAATGTGATTAAATTTGGATTGCACACCAATGGTTTTTGTTTGTTTGTTTTGAAAGGTATTGTTTGAGTTCTGAACCTCTGAGTATGTAGCATCAGTAGGTGGTAGGGGTGGGTTGTGGAGAGTGAGTTATGGACAACATGGCCTGAAGACATCACTCCTTGTGCCTTCATATTTGTAGGAAGCTGAAGGAACCTCCCTGCAGAGGATTGATGGCTTCCTGATTTCACCAGGGCCGGGCCTTGCAGGGTACTTAGCACAGCTGTTTTGAGAGATACTCTGATATAGAGGGACCATTTTAGACATAGCTATATTTAATTGTCATTCTGAAAGTTCTCAACCTCTTAGATTCTGAAACAATTTTCTAATTGGAGTAGTGATAGATTATATTTTGTATTAACACATAACCTTTACAAATTGATGAGAAGTATAATGCAATCCAATGTGTGCCAGTGCTGGAAGGTGAATATGATGATTTTAGAAGTTTCTGAATATTTTTTTTCATAAGATGTGAGCCAGAATAAACATTCTTCAGGAAGTTTTAACTCAGCCAGATTGAACTGTGATTCAAAAGCCAGAAAATGACAGTAAAAAAAAGCTACCTCTTTTTCAAATGTTCTCACAACCATGTCACTGCCTAATTAAAAAAATTATACTTTTGCAAACATTCTGGTTAAACATTCTGATGGGGCCTGAACCTCATATAAGAATGTTTAATCCTTGCCACTTTTGGTATCATTTCCTTCCATAGCATTTAATAATCACTGCTTTCTATTCCTGAAGTTTATACATCTGTTTTGGAATTCTCATTCATATCTTTCAGTGTAAAATTTTCAATGTACAGTGCAATGACCAATCGCTATGTGCCAAATATCCCAGAGTTCATGTTTGGAAGACTTTGTGGTTTACATAATCTCTTTTACCAGTATTGTAACATGAAGCATTGTCATCATTTTGGCATCCAGACCAAGGCACTAGCAGAAAGCCTGGCTTCCTGGAAGTGCTGATCACTCAGCAGTTCTGATCACTCAGACATGATCAGATTCTGATCACTCAGCACTCACTCATCTCTGAAAATCATAATTTTATTATTCAAAATATATTAAAAAAATCAATTATTTTAAAAATCATGGCTATGCATCTTATAACCTTGTTTAACCTCGCATCTTTTGTTAAAACTTACTTTAAACTTACCCTCTTTCTATATGCATGAATGTAAGTCTTTCTAGCATTTAATTATTATTAATTAACTCAGTTCTGTCAGAAAATAATACAGAAATGTTTCTGGAAAATCTGTTAATTAGCTATACGGTTCAACTGTTCAGTGAATTGTGATGATTCATCATTCAGAATTTAAAATTAAGATCCTGATCAGTTAACTGTTTAATACCCATCCAATTTCATAAGATTTCTCACTTATTAAAGATAAATGCAATTAAAAAGAAAGTATTTCTGTGCTGAAAGCACAAATGACTGACAGTTATGACAAGATGCACAAAAAACCTGTACTGACGTATAGGAGTATAAAAATGGTGGAAAGCCACTAACATCAGAAAACCTTAGGTTTTGTGATTGGCAGATGAAATTCCTCCTTTGGGAAAGTATTAATGAAAGAGTAGAAAGGCCAATAAAGTAATAGAAACAGAAGTAAAATAAGAAGGAAATGTAATTATAACAAAACTCCACCAATTTTCAAATCTCTGCAACTTCTTAAGCCTCATCATATTCATTATCTTTACATATTTCCTAACGGGGAGTCTAGGCTCCTGAGCTGGGAACAAAGGTTCCAGAAAGGGTGCCTGGAAAAGTCAGATGCCATAAAACAGATGAAAATGCTAGGTCCACTGAGAAACTGAGATGAAAAGGAAATTTTTTGGTTCCTCTTTGAGATGGGTAGTGTCTGCTGCTTACTGCCCAGATGATCTCCGGAGATTCCCTTCCAATCTCAACTGCTCTATGACTGAGTGATTGAATACAAGGGCAAACATTTTGGGAAAGAGCAATTGTTTTGCTTTACAGTGTAGGATAAATGCATAAAGGGCCTACACAGGCAAGCACTGTTTGTCTTTTTCATCTTCTCTCCCTCATCATCAGTACCCTGGTATTGTGTTGGTGCTTGCTGATGCTGGTCACAGACATCTCCTGAGACTACCATGCCCACATGGAGAGGAGAGTAAAGATTTACTTGTTTGTTTTGGGTGCTGTCTGGCTGACATGTTCATCTTAATTGACATCTCTCATTCTTTATAGTTTCATTACTATCAATAAGATGTTCTATGCCCATGCAGTGCAGGCCCTGTAGAGGCATACTGTATGTAGGGCACAGGACAATGGGGTTGGCAGGTGGTGTGCTGGGTTAGGTCATTGCATATCCCTGTGGGATGGGAGTTGGATTAGAAGATATGAGTTGGTGGATCAGAAGACCTGAGGTAGCGTCCTCCATCAAGGGCTGTCAGCATTGCTTATGGACTCCCTTTCCAAATGCTGAAAAGGCTTAGTGTTCCCAAACATTACCCCATAGTACATCAACCCAGTACCTGTGTTGGTTAGACAGTAGGGATGCTTAGGGAACTTAACCTGGAATAAACTGTTGGAGAGTCTATAACAGAACTTCACCCTTATCCAAGTAGAACTGCTGACCATTATGTTAAATTGATGTCTTTATTCCAAAGATATGTATATTTGCAGAGGAACAGCCAGAAACATGGGTGATGTCCCTCAGTTTAGAATAAGGTATGACCTGGAGATTAGGGTACTCTGTAGCAACAAGGGATGAGCATAAGAGCCATCCAGCTTGTGTTATCTGCTATGGTTGGTTAAGTCTTGTGCCTGCCTCAACTGCTTACTGAGGCAGTACAGGCGATGTGAGAGCTGCCACAGCCTTCCAGTCCAAGAATAAGTGTTTCATTTATTACACAGTGGGCAAGAGGCACTACTGTTCTTCCCCAGATATGCTTTAAAAGCAAACTTCACCGACTTCTCCCTAGAAAGCTGATACATTTTGCCTTCACAGAATACCAGATCGGCTCCTTTCAGATTGCCAGATGGTGGATCTGCTCCACACTCTTAAACATGAGAGAGATACTGGTCAGGCTCAGTAGCATACAGGGGAAGAACATCCCATGACTGGAATAAATTAATTCAAAAAGCTGAAGTTCTGTTAAATTCAGTCATCTCTAAGGCTTCCAGAACTGAAATTTTGAACATAAGTGTATAATGGGTGAATTTAATATTAATTCAATGATTTTTGGAATTGTTCCAAAATAATTGTTTTTATAGAACAGCCATTACTGCCTACTGTTACAGCTACTTTTTTTTCCTCTTCCAAATATATATGTAATGTGCACTGTAATAGATGGTCAATATGCATTAACCTTTAACTTGGAAAAACTCCATTATTCACAAGATTTCACCAACCACCTGCAAGAAAATTTCATTACACAACTTCTGACATTTAAAGAGAATGAGATTAGAAATGTCCAGGGGACTTTCAGCCTTTCAGGAGCTGGTAGTTTCTTACTAATTATTGCATGTAAAAGCTTTAGGATTTAAAGAGAGGGGGACAACCAGGAAGAATGAGTAATGCAATCTAAAATGAGAAGTTTTTTTCCAGTGAAAATTTAATGTCCTTGGTTCTCAAGTACATCTCCAGAAATGAGGATTTTTAAGTCTATAAAATTATAACAGATGAGTATGGACACATCTGAAATGGTTTCTCAATGACTTTTGCTTTAGTTTTCCATTCTTATCTGTAGATTTGATGAAGTAGCTGAATGTGTAGTAAAAAACCAGTGCCTCATTTTTGCTGCTATACAGTGTAATTGGAAGTCTTCAGAGACTAAGCACTTTCATTTAGCTTTTAGGGAAAACATAAGGCTACTCATCTCTTCAAAAATTCATAGCAACTCACTCATATTTAAGTAGAGCCCAGCAAATAAACCTGCAGCCTCTTATAAAAGACCTAAGATCAGAACTCTCCTCTGCTTAATATAGAGCAGCCTCATAATCCAGGGGGTGCAAACCTTATTTGTAAAAAATATTTTAGGCTTATGGCACTTGTGCAGATATGCTTAAATGGAAGAGGGATGCACACAAGGTAGGTACATTAGTATAATAAAACTGCGTTTTCACACTGTGATAAGTGGACCAAAGTAGTTTTGGAATTGTTAATACAGGGTTTCGGACTACCTCAATCCATTGATTGTGTAATAGGCCTGAATTAAATTGATGAGACATTTCATAAACAATAATGTCTTTAATCATTTTCAGATGGCAAAATTTAGAAGATAGTTTTTAAATTGCTACATATATTAAGCCGTTTACTTCAGTAAAGCTTAACTTCAGTGCAATATGAGTGGGAAGAGGAGAAAACATATGTGAAGAGAATGAAGCCATTTTTTTTTTCAGTTCCCTGAAATGGACATTTGGAAGGTATTTGTTTATAAGTCACTCAATCATTTAGATTTTCAGTAATAAGGAGCTCTGTCCTGACTTGCAGTAACAAATGCAAGTTTGAATCTTCTTTTTTTTTTTTTTTTAGAAGGGTACTTATAGGAAAACACATCATCATTGCAAAGGCATTTTATAAGGTCTGGTCTTAGAAAGCTACATCTAACTTTTTGCACAACCTAGAAACATGAAAGTATGAAACTTATTTCTAATTAGAAATGTATAGCAAACATGCTTTCAATTAGTTTAAATTTTTGAACACAAAGGAGTTCATGTTTTTTAGAAGAGGTATATAAAATAACATTTAATTATTAGATATTTTTAAAGCTTTGTGATTTTCATAGTTAGCTACAGATACAATTTTCCCCAAATATTTCAGAAATATTTCTGAATATTTCACAGAATATTTCACAGCATAAAGTAGCAGATTTACCCATCTCATAATCAAAGATAAAATATGATATGTTTATTTTAATTCTTGATGCTATCAGAATTCAGGAGGACATTTTAAGTGGTGAATATATAATTGCAAGATATTCTAATTCTGATGTGTACATATATGCATGTATATCCATACATAAAAATACTATTTGCATTGTTGATTTACTATACAGAAAAAAAAAAAAATAATTTTCCAGAAGGTCTGAGAATGGCAGTTGTTGAAATTTTTTAAACCAAGCTTTTATAGTGACTCAAGTTTTTTTAATTGCAGAGGAAAATGAGACCTTAAAAATTGTTAAGTCATAACTTATTGATAAAAGAAAACCAACAAACAAACTTGAAAAGTTACCAATTTTTTTAAACACTTCAGAGTAGAAAAACTTATGGCTGTGTGATAAATATTTAGTCTACTTTACCATGTGTTTGAAAGCAGTGTTAGTAGTGTGACATGGAATATACAATCTTCCTATACATACATAGCTAAAAAATTTGTTATACTGAATTTTCTAATTTCTTATGCTTTAGATTGTTCCAGTTGCCTAATGGGCTTCATTTTTCACTGTGAAAAATCATGATGTTCATTTCCCAGCTTTCACTTTCTGTATTCAGAGTAGCACTTAATGGTTTCACTTTACTCTAACCAGCTGCTGGAAAATACTCTCCACCCTTCCTACAAATTAGACACCTCACTGGAATAATTTGCAGAAGATTTTTAATGCCCAGCTCAGGTTTTGTTTTGGTTTACACTTCCATTTAATGAAATGGACAATTGTTTGCACACTGCATGCCTGACAAGTGTCAGGTTGGGTTGTTTTTTTTTTATTAATTCATGGAATTTTGTTAGTGGGTTTCCTGGCAATAAGTGGAACATCTCTGGCCACGACTTAACAATGAGACTTGGGGAATTCAACAGCTAGTCCACACTTCATGACTCTCCCTTGAGAGAAAGTCTGACACATTTACTTTCCTTTCCTTCTAGTGTACCCTGGACATTTCACAGAACTGCTCAATCAGTTAGGTTGGAAAAGACCTCTGAGATCATCGAGTCCAGCCTTTGACTGAACACCACCTTGTTGACTAGACCATGGCACAAAGTGCCACATCCAGTCTTTCCTTAAACAGCTCCAGGGACAGTGACTCCACCACCTCCCTGGGCAGCCCATTCCAATATTTAATCACTCTTTCTGTGGAAAAAAAAAAAAAATCCTTCTAATGTCCAATATTCCTCCTAATGTCCAGTTTTGTTGCTATATACTAAGTTCAGTAGGCTTTGTAGCCTGGAATAAAGCCTTGTAACCCTTAGGCCAGCTGCCTAATTTGGTCTGTGAGGGATTCAAGACTCCAGAGAATACACTTCCAGTAGTGGCAAGGAGTGGCCTTACAAGGCACTCATAACTTCTACTGATCATCTCAAACTTGGTTTCAAGGCTGCTTTCCAAGATGCTGCCTTTCATGTGGGACTGATGTGTTTGTCACTAGTGGATCTTGGGGGAATCTTACAAGTTGGAATTGATGGCTATTCTTCATACTCCTGGTATATAACTCAGTGGAAAATGTAAGTCACTTAAGTTTTACTTTACTATAAGACACAGGACTTTGCACAGCCATTTCACTTGCCAGTGTATTTTGACAGAAAAACTCCTACAATGTCTAGCACTATTGCAGCGTATATTTTCCACTGGATACTAAAAGTAGCAAAAAGTACATTTTTAAGTTGTGTCATGCTGAGTTAAAGTGATAATGTAATCTGGCAAAACTTAGTACATCTTTATTGAGTGGAGTTGTTTTATTGTAAAAATTTAAGATACAGTGAAGGTAACATCACGAGCTGAATGAACATTGAAAAAATGAAGTCAACAACAATAAAAATATGAGAAATAAATACAAACATACAATAAAGTCATATGGAAATAAATTATGAAGTCCATCACCAGTGATTTATGGCCCCGTCTGTTCCCAGTCATCCCTCAGTGAGATTTCCAGTAGATAAAATTATTTTGATTCAATCATTTTATTTATCATTCGCTTTCATCTGAATTGCATAGTAAGAGTCTGTGACTTTTGAAACTGTTTCATATCTGGTAGACCTGGTTCTCCCTGGTTCTCCCTGAAGTGAAGCTTAATCACCACTCAAATAGTTCATTAGAATTCTTTTCATGCCTACAAGACACAATCTCACTGAAGAACATAGGGAACTGGAGAAAATCATAGTCTTATGCATTGTCTATCACAGGAAGGTCACTTTTCAAATTCCTTGTAAAGCAGGAGATGGGAAAAGAAGAAAAAGTACTCCTTCCCCAACTGTCTCTTAAAGCCCACATTAATATGACATTCATGGGGACCTTTCAAATATCAGTAGAAGGCCACTGTGAAGCCTATAATATTTGCAAATCAAACTTTTTATGTCACTGTTTCTTCTTTTAAGTCAATAAATAAATGAAGACAAATTCTAGTTTACAAAATCCATTGAGAGCTTCAATGACATCCCATTCTGAAAAGAAAGATAATCTGTACCCTCTAGTGGCATAAATGACTAGTCTTAAACATGAATGAGTTGCAAGTGACTGAATTTTTAAAATTTGATTAATCTCTGCTAAACATACCAGTCTAAAGTTCAGTCAAGGACTATATTGTTAGAAAATGATGCAAGCAATAGGAATGAATCTGTAGAACCCAAACAATTGATTCTGAGGAGTGGAGATCTACACTATACAAGTTTTGGAGGGATTATTCCTGATTAGTCTCAGCAGAAGTATTCAGTCATGATCCTGGCATACATTTTTCTGTTGCAGATGAAAGCATTATCCCCACTCACAATCTGAGATTTGCCTTAGAAACATACACCTGACCCAAAACACGAATATACCCTTACTCTGAGTTAGTCATTGGAGGGTGTTTTTAGCAACCAGTGAAGGTAAATAGACAACTCCAGAATGTGATTTATTGGAACTTAGACATTCTCAGGGTAGTTCTCTTGAAAGCTCTAGCTGTTTATCAGTATAAAGGAATGTACAGTGAGTAGCTCAGGTTTAGATGTCTTAACAGCTAAAATTGTAGCTCTGGGCTAGGATCCAACCTCACTAATATATAAGTTATATCAGTCTGCTTAAAATATCTTATTTAGTTTCTCAAAAAAATTAACATCTTAACAGTTACATCTATTATTCTCAAATTGATCAGCATCATTTTCTTTGATCAATCTCAGCTGGAAAGTGTTTGAGGTTTTTAGCCAAAGCCATCTCCTAACAGATCCATTAAGTGTTTAAAGAAATCATTGTTGAGTGGTTCTGTAACATAGTTTCTGGTATATAGACTAAGGAGTGTAGCTTGTGATTATAATGGCCTATGGATTTCTAAACAAAAAATGAATTTTGTGTACAAAAAAGCATATTTTTATAGAATTATTTCTAATTCATTTTCTTCATACTTCTCATCTAAAGTTTAGTTTTTCTCCAGAATTTCTGTTTTAAATTCATGATTATTCTGAGTGTTAAATAACTAACAAACTAGTTGTGTAGGGTGAAGTGCGAGTTTTTTTGTATGGTATTTTGCTTTGGGTTTTTTTGCTTGTTTGTTTGTTTTAATGAGAAATTTCCTGGATGAAGAGTAATAAAGGTTGAATTTATTTTGTGTAATATTTGCCATCTACAAGATAGCATTTATATTATATATTTTCTATAATGTTAGGCAGTGAAGAGAGGGGGACTTTGGGTAAGTCACTTCAACCTAGAACAGATGGAATAACTTTGCCCATAGAGGAATCTGTCTTAAAAGAATAAAACAGATGAGAAAAGACCTCTGGAGGTTATCTGGTCCAACTTCCTGTTTAAAGTGGGGCCAGACTTCAGGCAGGTTTCACAGATGCATGTCCAGCTGAGATTTGAATATCTCCAGTATGAAAAGACGCAGTCTCTCTGGACATCCTTTTTAATGTTTTTGATTACTCTCATTGTGAATGTTTTTTCATGCTAGGCAGAGTTTTCTTTATTGCAATGTGTCCACTGCGAGTTGTCTTATCACTCTACACCACCAAGAGAAGTCTGGCTCTGTCTTCTCTATACCCTCTCTTCAAGCAGTTGTAGATCTCCCTTTAGATGTCATCCTTTCAGGCTTACAAACCTAGTTTTCTCAGCCTCTACTCATCTTGTGCTCCAGCCCCCTAATCATTTCGGTGACCCTTTTGCTGAACTTGCTCCAGTATGGCAATATTTTTTTGTGCTGGGAAGCTCAAGCTGGACACAGTACTCCATGTGAGTTCTCACAAATGCTGAATGGAAGGGAATAATCATTTCACTGGACCTGCTTGCCAGCCCGTGCTAATAGAGACCAGTATGTTTTCCAGTAGAACGATGCAACGTTGATTCATTTCATGCCCCCCAGGATCACAGGTTCATTTTGCAAAGCTGCTTTCCATCTGACAGCACTCAGCATGTGCAGTTGAGTGGGGTTATTCCATCCCAAGTATGTGACTTTCCATCTGCCTTTGTTGAATATGATATCAGTCCATATCCCTAGCCCATTGAAATTCCTCTGAAATTCCTCCACCCTCCTGTACTGACCCCTTCCCTCCAATTTGATATTATCTACAAACCTACTGGGACTACATTCACCTCCATTGTGCAGGACATTAAAAAAGACATGATGGAAAGTACCAGCCCCAGCACAGGCAGCTGCCCCACAACCACCAGAACTGGGCTGAGGGAGTAGATTCCACGCTGGGGCAGTGGCTGGTTCTGTGTCTTTTCCAACCTAAACAACTCTATAATTCTATGATCCGATGACTCCTGAGGAATACTGTCAGGAATCCATTATCAGTTGCCCTTTATGCTGTTGATTGCACCCTCTTCCCTGCCCAGTGAATTTTCGTCTCATAGCCCATGTATTGAAACTGTATTTCACTGGTTTGATTAAAGGCTATCTTGGAACACCATGTCAAAACCCTTATTAAGATATTAAAATTAGTTGAATGAGTTACAAAAGCATGGAGAAAGAGATTTTAGTTGAAGGTCTGGGAATCTACAAGCCTAACAGTGTAATCAGAAAGAGCTACAGAATATAAGTTCAAACATTTTAACTTTGAATGCAATTTGCCAGAGTCTGAAACAATCACATGGTCATTGTGCTTTTTGCCATTTGAGTGCTCTAGATAAATGGGAATATGACTACAAAGGCTCAGCCAAACATTCCTGATGATTCATCTTCATACTTGTTTCATCTTGCAGCTCCCAATATTTACTCTGAGTGTTATACCCTTTTGTATAACAGCTGCTTTTCCTTCTCTGAAGATGTTAACTGTGGAATATGCATTCCAGGTGAGTGAACAATAGTTTCAGTCAGGAAATAATTTTCTTTTTCATTTGGATCTAGTGAATTAGATTTTGAATCTCACCAGGCCAGGATGTTCTTATATTTAATTAAAAATATAATAATGCTCCATGTATTTCAGTAAAGGTCCTCAGATTAACTAGGATTACAAGACTGAATTTACAATCAAAAGCTTTAGTATTTACAAGGTCTACTCTATACTTCAAGTGCATACATTTTCCATGGAACTTGTGCTCCTGATTCTTTTAGGCTGTGTTCAGACACTTCAGAGTAATTATTTGTTATTACCTCTCAGTGCGTGCCCAAACCATGTTGGGACAAGAAATGAATCTGTATTGGGATGAGGCAACACCATTTCCCCTCCTGTTTCTGTATTCTTGTTCCCATTTGAAGAAAATGAATTTACAGATGCCAAAATGGTATTAAAGGCCAGCTTGTTGCCCGTAATGAGAACACAAACTAACAGAGTGTCAGTTTATGCGGTGCTTTATTCAGGGCCCGGGGTCCCTGTGGACTCCTGTCCCAAGACAGGTACCCAAAGACCCACATTTTGAACGCATCTTTTATACTATTTTTCCAAGCAAGGTTACATGATTGGTTTTACATTTCACAGGAGACATAGCAGTTAAACATAAACTTACATATCACTTTGATTATATTCAAATATTAATCCATTTACCTGACTGTTAATCCATTTACCTAACTGTAAACATCGTGTAATTAAATCCCACCACCAGATTACATCCTATCTCTAGTTGCAAATTTTTCTTGTCTCGGTTCTACTTGACTTATGGTTTCTTTTTGGTCAGCACAACCTTAATGTCTAAGCAGTCCCAACTTAGCTCTGACAAGCCCTGACTTGTTTCTGGCAGGGGTCTTTTTCAGGCCTATGCTTCACACTGCAACAAGCTGAGGACCCAGCATGCCTCGAAACTGCTTTTGTTTGCCATGTTGGTGCAGTAAAACTATCAGGCCTCATATGTGGGGATGATTTATTCTGGCAGAGACTGTCTCCTGCTCTTATTTGGTATTTTTACCCCTAGAAGGGCAAGATCTGAAAATTTTCTTCCTTCCTCTATGAAGACATACCAACACTACATAGTTATAAATTCTGTATGTAACCACTAACCTATAAGAAAGATCAAATATGTTTTTTACTAAAGGGATATTTAAAACGTAGCTTTCTCTGTCCTTTAGGGACTGGTTTAGGTTGAGTTGGGTTGGTTTTTTCAGGTTGTTTAGTTTGTTGTTGTTGTTGTTGTTGTTGTGGGTTGGGTTTTGTTTGTTTTTGGTGGGTTTTTTGTTTGGGTTTTTTGGTTCTTTTTTTATAAATAGAGGAATATTTCTGAGTGGGTCTAATAAAACATATATTCTGACTAATAAATTGAAGCAGATCATAATATGAAATAGTCTTTCTGAATACTGCCGAACTCATATATATGTGGGAAAAGAAGTAACTCAGCAGATACACTGGTAGTAGTCCAGATAAGAACTGGCCAGCAAACAGCCAAGACTGTTTCTGCACTACGTTCCATTTCATATTTTTGTGAAATGCTCTTGGAAATAAACTGCACACCATAGGTGTAATATGTACTGACCTAAAGACTTCTCCAAGCTATTTTTTAGCTACAAATAATCCAAATTAAATGCAAATCTTTTCTCTAGCTGCCCTAGACTAAAAAGGAGAAAGAGAATAGAGGACATTTTCTTGCAGAATAGAAACCAGGCAAAATGTTTGTTTGTTTGTTTGTTTGTTTTTTAAACAACAGACTGTGCTTAAATGACATTTTCTTAAGGTCTTCATCACCCTATTCCCCACATGAACCATGACATATCAAAAAAAGGCATCAAAGTGATACTGAGTTACAGTGTTAAGTCCAGATCTTAAGTGAGGGATTTTCATTTGCATCCAGCAAGTTTTCTGTTCATCTCTTCTTTCCACTTTCTCTCTCTTACAAAAATATTTGCAAGCTGAAATGAATAAAACATTCAACATACAACAGGAAATGAGACCTTGCAAGATATTTCATCATGCTTGTTACAGTATGTAGAAAACCACAAATTGTTTCTAAAGGAGAACATGTTATCCCTGAAACAACACAATAAAATGAGGAAAATGGAACTCAAGATGCTGTACAAAGGGAAGTATGTTGAAACATGAAGGTGAAATCTGATGTTCCTATTGCAGTGAAAGGTCACTGGGAATGCGTGATCTGCCCTAGATCACCAGTAAGGTTTTGTGGAGAAGCACTTCAGGAACTGTTGCTGTCTGGAAGAACTCAGACATACACAGAACATTTTAAAGAATTCCTCTTGATTCTTTGTTTCAAATGCCTACTTTTTTGTTTTTCTGTTCAGTGTGTGTTTTCAGGTACCTATCAGTGCCAGCAGCAAACCCTCACTGCAAGGGAGTCAGTTGACTCTGTGCTGCACCTGTGTGTCTCTTAGACATCATACAGCCTATGCTGTAACTGCTGAGCTGTTAGCGGGGAGGCTCCAGGGACATACATACACAATCTATGAGATCTAAAATATGCCCGATTTATTAGGATAGCTCAGGGTTTTTATAGCATCTGTATACAAGGTCTCGTGACAAGAAGCACATAATTGGTTACAGGTCATTGTCCAGATGTAAACGTGCATTGCAAATACCTTTATAATTGGTTATTAACAGGTAACAAGGCAATTATTTACTTTATCGAACTCCGCCTTCTTTTTGGCACTGATTTCCTTTTGTTCTAGCAAAGAGACCCACGGCCATCTTGACACCTATAACTTATAGTACCTATAAAACTATATGAAAGTTTATGAAAGCCTATAAAGGTACAACACACAATATAAATTGCTCACACATACATCGTGTTCCTCCCACACTGAGCATCTCTCAGCTTTTCTGAACCTGTTGCGGGTGTATTCCTGACCATTAACAGAAACAAGATACCTCCACCCTCAGACCTCTGAAGTCCTTAGTTTGGCTAATTCCTTGAATTATTTTTTTATAAATAGCCTTATGTACTTGACCACTTTTGTTTATTCTTTCCATTACGTTTCCTTGCCTCCCATTATGACACGATTCCCAGCAGAATTATTCCATTTGATAGCATTATGGGCAGGATATCTCTCTGTTTCTATTTTCAGTCCTTTGAGTAGCACTATGCCAGGACAACCTTTTATAAATTTACTTAGAAAATAATTTTGGTGCAGATTGCCTTTATCCATTGCCATGGGCAGAACAGGAGCTTCAGACAAAGTTTATTAGAGAAGCCCTCCTGTTGAGTCAAGGGGTGCAGAAAGGACCCCTTGCTTTCTGAGAAGTCCAGGTGCACCTGAAGCCAGCCTTAGCCCCAGGCTTAATCAATGGTTTATGTCTAAAGCATTATCTAGGTGTAACTGAGCCTTTGCACAGCTTTATCCTGCTGGATTAAGGATGGAAAACCTAGTATATTCATAAAAATAAAATAAGCTATTGATTTTAATTAATAGTGATAATGATTAGACTGCAATATCTTAATTGGAATTATTTGCTGCAGTGTGTATATATATATGTCTACAACTACTAGTATAATGTACTAATTATTAAAGCAATATTGAAGTAATGATGTTAAATCTACCAAAATAATTACAAAGAAGAGATTGATGTTGCTCACCCATACCAGTGACTGTGGGCAACTCTCTTTTGCTCAGTCTCAGGGAGCAGCCTTGAGGGGCACCCTCACTCGAGGGAGGAATCTCCACACACACTCCAAGAAGGGGTGTGTTAGAAGGACCTGCTGTCTGAAAGCTGTACTGGGCTTTTATAGAATAAAGGACTATCAGTCATATGTCGCTGGGCCAGCTGTTATCAGTGCTGTCACTAGTTGGTTCCTTTATCAGGAACGTTGTCTGCCACACCCTCATTGTTTCCAGTGTCTGTCAGGAAACATTGTTCTACTCAGAATGTCTAACTTTGGGATTAATGAACTAGGCTGGTATCAGCATTCTTCAACACCAATAGCTGTGTGACCCTCCACTGTCCACCCATCACAAATAACTTTTGCAAATAGGGTATTTTTGGAACTGTTTTACCTCCATGTAGGCAGAGCACCCTGTTACATGCATGTTATCTTACTTCACTTATTTTATATTTCTGTTAGCCTCAAAACTGACTGTTCTTACCCATCTATGTTCCAGTTACAATTGCTATTTGAACCACTCCATAATTCCCTAAATTTCTTCCATTTTATTGTCAAAACTGTTTGGTTCATTATTGTAATGTTGAAATTCCACCTGGAATTAAGATTTTGAGTAGTTTGAAAGGAGACTTTGCAAACTAGTCTGGTTTTCTCTATAGGCTTTTATAACATTCTGAAGAACTAAATACTCGAGTCTCTGACTGGCACATCTTCAGGGCTCAACTAGCATGAATTCCTTGAAAATTCTATAACTTTCTACTGCAATTGAAATCTAGATGCCTCTACAATAGCTTAGATGTATATGAATATGGCTGACACATTTTCCTCAGAAATGTCTGTGACACAGTTTATTGTCTTGCCTATCTGTGGCAAAATTTAAGAATTACTTTCATTAGACTAGCAAAAGTGTTAATTTCTTTGCCATGTGCTTCAAAAATAGTTTGAGTTATGCAGTGTGAGCTTTTGTATACGTTGTACCTCAGGACTGGAATAACATAAAATCCCAGCAGAGGGACCCCTCATCCTTTATAATGCATGTTTTGTGTTTGTCAGTGTCTTTTGTTTCTGGATGAGTATTTTGTTCTCACAGAAATTTTTGGCTTTTTCAATCCACATGAAAAATAAGGTGTCAAATACTAGAGGTTCAAAATAGCATGTAAAGTATAAAAAAAAAAAAAGAAGTGTTTAGGGTTTTTCCTTGTCTTAGGAAAAATTGTAAATGATGACAAACAAGGGTGTTGTATTGGTGAAATATAATTTATAGCATTAAAAAAATCTCAAGTATTAATTCTGTAGTCTAGGAATAAAATGTAAAAACTACTTCTTTATGTACATACTGGTCAGACCAGTCTTAATTTACCTGTTTTCATGTTTGAAATCTAGAACTTACATTTTGACTGTCAATTTTGAAAGAAGGCCCTAAGAATTTATATTGGTATCACCTCTCCCAGTGTCTGGATTTAACACTGCAGATGATTCAAGTTGTCTAGGTAACAACCTGGTGCCATAGCTTTACTCAATATATTTAAAGCGTTTCCTTATACTATTCAAATCTTTTTTAATCAGATCAAAATAGAGCCTGTGCAGACACTAAAGATATTGCCATAAACCTGAAGTATATACCATTTTTATATTCATTTATGTGTAATTCTAGTAACTCTTCAAGCTGCTTTATATACTGTGTTTTGACTGTGCTGGTGTTTACGTTCAGTGCAGAAAGAGACTAATGTGAGGCCTATAGGATGCTTAGATATTATGCCTGTTTTTTGCAGTTTCACCAGTACATTTAAAACCTAAATACACTGGATCCATCACTAGAATTCTTCCATTCATGCTGTCAACTGCTCAGTGCTTGGGCCTGTCTGGATGTGACCATATAGTTGGTAGGTGGTCTGGCCTGAAGTTCAGCAGCAGAACAAACATGCACATGCACACACACAGAGAATAGAGAGCACAAGAGCATGCTAGTACAGAACATTCGTGGAAAACAGAGTTTAATGGAGATGCCAGGTACAGGCTTGGCTCCACAATAGTCCTGACCCACCTCCTGGTTACCTGTGACTTGCCATCTCTTAGTTCTTCCCTCTCTTCACTATTCCATGGCTGCTCCTCCCAATCCACCTTGATCTCTGCCACTCCCTTTGTCCTTTTCCCTAAGTATTGCATAGTAAGCTCTTTGGATTCCTACAATCCCCTCAAAAATGCCCTTAATGAGTCTCATGCAGCTCCACAAACATCCTCAAATATTCTGTAAGACATTTGGTCTTTCCCAGTCATGGTGTTTGCTTTCATATGAGTTACAAAGTGCTGTCTGACCCTTTCGTAGGCTAAACAGGTGGGTCTGAATGGGCCATCAAGCAGTGAGAGTTCTGATCCTTGCTATTGTCTCAGTTATCTGCTTCTGGCTACAGTTTGTGTCTTTTTGTCTTCAATTTATAGCCTTTTCCATTCCTTTATTGTGTCTCTTATATTTAATAGTCATTAACTAAACACCTTTCTGAACCAACTGTCCTTACAATCCAGATAAGCTTGCCCTGTGCATGTTAGCCACACATGCACTGCAGAAGAAACTCCCTAAGTTCTTTCTCTTTGTCATCATTATAGGGATGCTCAGAGTCAAAGAAGTCGTAAAAATTCTACAGTCCATCAGATCCTATAAAAAGAAATGAAGAAATTATACATCCAGGAGTAGTTGGTTGATTTAGGCATTCACAGAAGCATTAGCTGCTGCTTTTCACTTAGTGAGATGGTTTCTGAATGCAGCACTATGGTTTTCCATGTTCCTTTGCATTCTGTGCCACAAAATGAAAAACAATTCTAGTCTTAGTCTGAGACACAACAACAAGGGAAAATGCATGAACTAGGAAATTAATGTTAATGCATTAAATATAGAATTATCTTAGGAAATGCAGGAGGAAGAGGATTGAAGAAGCCATCTGTTCCATCCCACTGCTTGACTCCATTTGAGCTATTCATTCATAGTAGCCTGGCTAACTGGTAATTAAAAAGCTCAAATGACAAAGCTTTTCTACAACATCCACATCTAATCTGCTCCAATCTCAACTATCTTTTTTGTATAAAAGTTTCTTTTATGCTTTGAAGTAAATCTCCCTTAATTCAGTTTTAAATAAATTAGAATAACCCACCAGTCTCTTAGTCTGTTGCTGAATTAGTGCTGCTATTTAGATAGTTGATATGAAAGTATCCACGCTGATGCTGTGAAAGAAAGGCTTAGCTCTTGTAATTTTTGACAAAAGACTTTTGTAGCAGAGTTGTATCAAGACCAAAAAAAATAAAAAAAGAAAAAAGGAAGATAGAAGAGAGTGGATTCTACCCTGTTGTTGCAATTGGATCTCAGTTCTAAGCCTGGCATCCAAAGAAAGAGAGTTTATGTAACCATTGTACTTGTTTGTCTGTCATTCTGCTAAATACAAAATCTTGTAATGCAAAAAGGAAATGTCTTATAAGTAAAGCCAAGAATTTATTGTTGGTATTATTGAAATCTCAACGGGATGATCAAAGGAATTGCTATATCTAATAAATGCAGAAAAAAAAAGATATAAATGGTATTACTGCAAATAGGTCTCAGTAATAATAATTGCTTAAAGTTATTATGCACACCTATCCACTGCCCTTCTGGGTCTTGGATCAGTGGGTCCAGTTTTTCTCACAGAGAAGGCAGGGAGCAGGATGTTGCAGAAAGGTTCCATGCCTCAATGTTTTTTGCTGGGAAGAATGTTTTTGATGGTAAGGTTTCTTCTGCTTTGCCAGGGAAGTCTGTTGATGGTTTTTTCTTCACTCTGTGTTCACTTGAAGCTGTTTTCATGGTTTCTGACACAGACTGACACCCTGTTCGTTGTTAATGTCTGCAGCATCATACTGCATCCAAATTTTATATGTAAGCTGTTTTAAAAATATAAGCTGTTTTTCCTTTGCTGTCTTTGTGACCCCTAAAACTGGTTTTGTCAAGCTCCATATGTTCATTTCTTTAACCAATGAATCATATAAATCCCTGAGGTCCCCAGTGCTATCCTGTGGCCTCTTCCTTATCACCCTCATGCCTGTACTCCTCTATATTCCATCTTGTGTTCCCAGTGTTATCATACCATCCCTGTGCTTCTCTACAACTATAGCATATGCTGAAAAGTGAAATATTTCCCTCTACACAGAGAATTGTTTGCTAATCTGTCTATAGAAAAAGCTATGGTTTACTATCAAAACATAAGCAAAAATACAACTAATTAGGTATAGCAACCCTTTCACACAGAAAAATTGCTGTTATGTCTTAACAAGCTGAAAGAAAATCCAGGCAGGCCAAGTTTTGGCAAAGCCTGCTGAGCCTCAGTCCTGGGACCTTGAAAATCCAGTTGAAGCCTGTAGCCTGTTACTAGCAATGGCAGTGATATATTTTTGGGGCTGCTGAGCTGCAAGGACCTTCCCTTACTATCTTTTGACTTTCAATTTGAAGGTTAGAAATTCAGAAATATGAAAAGAGAGTAGCAATAATATCTGGTGAGAGAAGGGTTGTGTAGGAGGTACAAAAGTAACTGTCTTCCTTATCTTGCCAGGTGACCACCCAGCCCACAGGTGCTTGCCAGGCATTTGCTGTGTGCACAGCTCAGAACTATCTTCTGGCTGTGCAGGCACCAGAAGGGCACAGAAGAAAGCTGGTGCTTTGTGGATATGGCAGGACAGCTCAGTATAGCTGGAGTTGGGTTACTAGAGCTACTGAAACAAAAAGGGGACATAGAAAGCCAGTTATCAACAGAACACTGGGCTGTGATGGCTCTCTTTGCATGTATAGTATTAGACCAAGACTCAGATCACTTCCTGTCTGAGGAAACCAAGAGAAGTTTTAAAAGTAATTTTTTAGAGAGAATATTTTTCACAGTTCTTCGTTCCTAGCCTCTGGAGTGGCTGCATCAGCCATCCCAAATACAATTGAAGGTACTGATTACAGCAGTATCTGATTGCTTCATCATCATCAACATACAGGTTTTTTTTTTACATAATTCCTCTGATAGAGAAAAATGCTATTATTCTGATTTTACAGACGGGTATCTTAATCATGGCTCCTCAAAGACATTGCAGAGGTATAAAAATGCCATTCTAAAACAAATAGGTATCTAGAGACTTTTGACATGTTCAAAGTCATGTGGAAACTGAACTCAGACTCTGTTAGGACCTAAACCTCTTCCCACACAGACAGACCTCTCGTGTTCTTTTTATTTTCAGAGGAGCTGTACTTCTTAGGCTTTCTTCTGTCCTTGATTGTATGGGCTCTGCTAGGGGAAGGCAGTTTTATAGCTCCACACAAAGGAAAATAAAAGTAATGTCTGTTGAATGTAGTCTTGTGATACAGACTTTATGACATTTGATTTCATATATTCCTAACTTTTTTTCCACAAGGATATGGAGAAAAACCTTGTGCAGCTAGGAAAGCAGTATGAATGACACCAGAAGCTGGAACCTCCCTTGAGCCTTTCTCCAAAAGTAGCAAACTGCTAATGAGTTGTTCCATGAGCAGCAGATTTAAGTAAACATGATCTTTTGCAGACTTTTGCATTTTATTTCTCATAATTACTCAGGTCTTCCATGACACTTTCTTGCCAGTGTTGTGTAGTACCTGCAGTTTCTGCCATATCTCTAGTTGCTCACGTAACCGCTGTCTAGCCACTGTCTGGGCATACATGCTGTGTTTATCCCTGGTGGCACACATGGATTGTTTAAAGACATATTTTGAGCTCATAATCTTATATGTCTTGCGCACAGTAGTCTTTTCTTCTACAAGAATATTCAATGTTTCTCTCTTTAAGTCACTGATTTTTTTTTTTTTGTTTTTTGTTTTAAGTCTTGCAAGTTCTTCATATCTTTTAGTCTTCTTGTCCCTTATAATTTGAAATTGGCTTGAAATGATTATCAGAGGACTGCCACATGGACAGATGGACTGCCACATGGCAAAGTCACATAAGCCTTATTTTCTAAAGTGAGGAAGAAATAAGCGATGCTTAAAAACATCCCAACCAAACACAAGCCTCCAACCCAGGAAAAAAAAAAAAAAAGAACATCCATAAGAAAAGAGCTGCAGAGAGAACGATAATGTTTATAAAGATAACTGGAACTAGTTCTGCAAAAATTCTGTTCTGAATCCTCTTAAGCCTGCAGTGGTATTTTTAAAACTCAGTTGATTCATTAAAAAACAAAACCTTTCCTAAAGTTGTAAACTCTCTTTTCCCTTATTCCCTACATCTCTCACAGCATCCTACCCTGGAGCAGATAAAACTTAGGTACTTGATCTGGGACTTGAAATTCTTTGCCTCTTATATCCATTTTTACCGCTTTTCAGTGCAATTTGGCATTTGTGTTTTATGAAGCTCTGAAACTTCACTATTTCAGCAAGCACAGGAAAATACTGACTTCATAAAATTCCCAGACTAGTACACAAAGAAACAACAAAGGCCAATGCGACAGAAATGTATTACCTAAAGGCAAGTCAGCATTTCAAAGACATTCTCTCTCTCTTCCTAACACACACACACTTTGATCACAAACTTGGCATCTGTAGACTGTAACTATGAAGGAACACCATGATCTAAAGAATCTCCATATGCTGAATGAAAACTCCTGAGAGGCTAAATAATCATTATCATAAAAGAGGTCACAGTATATATGGCTACTGAGAGGATTGTTGTATTCAAGTAAGTGCATGAGTGCATTTTGCCAAAGCAAATTTTGCAACTGAAAATCATAATTTTACGCATTTAAAATGTTCTGCCAAAGCAGAAATTACTCATTTCCAGACCATCTTTATTTTCTGAAGGGAAAATGTTAATGTAATAATTTGCTTTGACTTTATTGATCTGATTCAGAATATTTTTTTATCTTGTTGAACTGAGACAATGCATTTAATTATGAGTCAATTTGAGAAAACAATTATAAAATAAATGAATCAATTACATTGCTCTGTCAGGAATGTAATGGCCTGTGAGCTGCTGTAAACTGTGCTTCCAGACTGGCTCTGTTGGCTGGGTATCTTGTAGGATGATAGCTGAAATGATGCACACAGATATCACTTTGAGTTGCATGATACTCAATAAAATATGTAAATAAGCATGGAAAATAGTGGGACATGGAACTTTGAACTAAAATTCAGATAAAACAAAGTGTCAATATGGAGCAAGTAATTTTGTTGTGTAACTGACTGAAAATTCCAGGCTGATCCAATAACCAAAACAAGGCTTTTTTTCTTTTGTCCTTTTTTTTTTTTTTTTTTTTCCTTGAAATGGAACAATACAGATTTTCCTGGGTAGATATGCAATTGGGAGAAACGATAATCAGTCCACTGCTTTGGTTGGCATGGCTGTTTAATAATCTGACTACTTAACTGTGCTGTGTAAAGTTGCCTATAAAGTTAGTTGAATCTATAACTGCATCCTAAATGATCTCCACAAGCTTAGTATAAAGGGAGGAGATATCACCTGTCTGTCTGGCATCACTAAAATAAAATAGAATGGAAAAAGAAAAAAAGAAGCAAAAAATTAAAAACAAAGAGAAGAGACGAATAGCATCATTTAAAAACTGAGATATGAGAAGGGGAAAAAGTTACATTGCTATTTGTGTGTGAGGAATTTAAGCTATGAAACTGATCCTATGTTCTCTTCACCTGAAGCCTCAGTCTGAGATATTAAGTAAAATGGGTATGTAATCACCACTGAAAATTAACCTAACTCAGCTCATACCCATGCATTTTGCAGGTTCTGTGTAGTGTCTGTGGACACTAGAGGGAAGCACATCACTGAGCAAATAGCACTTTATGATGCTGAAGAAAGCCCTGTACTCATGGACTCTCTCGTTTAATGGCAACATTAAAATTTTTCAGGGAGAAAACACAATTAGTGGACTAAGGGAATGAATGTAGGTTATGATGCTTATTCTTCCTGTAATGGATATAAATGTACTCTAAAACTTCAGTTACTGTTACAGATCATGGACAACCAAGCAATTTATATATTAAACTAATCACAGGTAATGCTTATATGTCACGGTTTCATCTCTTCTTCCTTTCTCCTGCAATTGATGTTTCCTAATTTAGCATGTTCATCCTTTAGTACAAGTAAAAGGAAAAAATCTTTGGTGTCTGATTCACTACCTTCTGTAGTTTTTATTCCTGGCTTGACATGGTAAAGGAAAGTCTTGTCTAAAGAAGCTTTTTTACTTTGTGCCAGAGTTAATGACTATAACGTATTGGATCTCATGCACAATTCATGAGAGCTGATTTAGCATTAATGCAGGTGCATAGGATGGCTGGAGCTTTTCACCTGCTCTCCCTGATGGAGGAAAAATGCTGTCATGATTTCTAACAAGGAGAAACTGGAGGGATGAATAGGGAAGATAAAATATATAATATATAAGGTATATATAAACGTGGTTTAAAATGTATTGTAAATGATTTGTACATAGCGAGTGAAATATCTTTCTCTGGTGGCAGGGTAATCTTTTAGTCAACGCTAAGATACAAGGCTCGATTACCATCCTGTTGGCAGCCCTCTGATGAAAATTAGGACTTGATCCTTCTGCCATCAGAATAGTTGGCAGGCAATCATATGCACAATATGCTACTTTAAATGCAATCAAAGAAATGTGCATTTGACTTAACTAGGTAAAACTCTTCAATTGATAATCACCTGCTGACTTATAAGTACTTGGTAACTTGTCACTTCTTTAACTGATTTTCTTGTAATATGTAGAAATTCTAGTAAAGTGAGATTTTTTTCATCCCCATGCTTATTCAGTGAAAATAGATTTTGGTCTGTTGGTTGCACTAGACTTCACAACTGCTATCAAAATTGGTTTTCTCTTAAACTGATCTGATTATAGAGTCATTGCATTTGTAGGACTGAAATTATTTTCTTTCAAAATCAATATTGACATTCATTTACCATTCCTAAATACTGCAAGCCTGTATAAAGTACTCAGTCACTATGTCCTGTTCAGTTTCTCATTTCAGATTTTTATCTTTTACCTGCTGAGGAAATACCTCATCAGGGAAAAGCAGAACTAAGCACTCGGAATTGATATGACTTATTTTGACTAGAAGCATAACTTTTAGTAGTTAATGTTAAGTAGAATTCCACTCAGTAAAGAAGACTCAGAAAAGATCTTACCAATGTACATAAATAGCCCAAGACAGACTGTTAAGAATATGAAGGAGCCAGGCCCCAGGAACTATTTGTAGGTGTATTTAGATAAGAAAAATGCACACATTATTTTAAACTGTAACACATATATGTAATATTAGAGAATATTGAATTTTTATCACAAATAATAGGTTACCTAAAGGTAATTCAGCATTTAAAAATAATTATTAATTAGGCCTTCTCAAATTTCACATAAAAGTGGTTGGCATGATATTAAAATTGTCAGAAATGTTATACTCTATTTGGGATAAATTTTGAAATTTACTATGGGCTAGTAGGGTCTTTTCTGCAGACTCAGATTTTTATGATTTTATCTTCCAGACTACCAAATAGTCATTCCAGACCTTCCTGGCAGACAAAATTTAGAAACTAATTCACCCACTGGTATCTACAAAGCTCTATGCCACTGGCTTCATAGAAACTTGCATTTGACGCTGTCAATTATTTAAAAAGATCAAAAGATTCACCTACCTCCCATAAGCCACATTATAGAAACGATTTCAAAGTTAGTAGGTGACTTTTTTATCTCTCTGGCATATGCATTGATATAACTTTGCCAACTAAGACTTTGTGTGGTGCAGTAGATGATGCTGCAGCTCTCTGGAGGTCTGCAGAGCCTTCCAGCAAGCACAGATTGGTGCAGAGAACTGGCCTATGGTCTGTGCATGTGCTGAAAGCTGAAGAAGGTAGAAAGAGATAGAAGTTTCTCACAAGAGAAGACACTATTTATTGGAAGGTCTAGTGGATCCAGAGGATGGTAAAACATTGTTATAGCAACATCTAGATATGTTTAATACAGAAGGCAGCATATAAGCCCCAGTGGTTTGTTGTGGTAGACCTAACTTAATCTTCATGGTCTATGTAAGCCCCACATACAGCAGGACAAATTAATAACATTACTGCTCTGACCATGGCTTCCATTATCTCTGCATCATTTTCCTGGGCCAAAAAAGAAGGGACAAGATTATATCTTGTGTGAAGGGACAAGCTGATATCATCAATTTGCATGTTCTGAGCAAGTCCTGAAATCTTTATGTCAGATTATAGCTTCATATCCTTTCCTATCAATTTAGCTTCTAATTCCATTTTACCAGTCTTCTATCTTTTATTTTCCTTTTGTAAAATAAGAATTTGTTCGACTAAACATAAGCAGCTGAATTGTTGTTTGCTGTAACCAGCACCACAGCCTGAAGGTAAGTCCTAGGCAGCCTGGGCTGTTGTGAAAGACTAAGAGGGAATTTTCAGTGTGTTCTACATCTGGGAGAGTAAGGGATTATCTGAAATGTCAGGCTTTGGTTTATGCACCAAACATTTTAGGAGGCTGTCTCCCCTAGTGGATACTAACCTTTGGCCAGAAAAGAGTGTTGTCTTTCCCCATTGATACCCTGTGCATAAACCGAGCTTCCAGTTTGAGGTTTCAAGTTGAGATTGAAAGGAATGACTGTTGTGTACTTGATTCCTTCTTTCTGTATGGTAACCAAATCAAGGGATTTAATTAAGAAAGTAGCATTTCAATGCATGAAGACTGAAATTTCAAAGCCTAGATAACAGAATAATAGTGCTGGAGTTACATCAGGGATCACCCGTCTAAAGATCCTGAGACTGCATTACAAGGCAGAGCTATGCTCATATGCTCATGCTGAGGAAAATTCTGTGGATAGCCTAAAATAACTATCCAAAAGTAACTGTCTATTTTAGGGTTGACTGAATAGATCTCTAGGTTTCAGTAAATTTATCTGATTAGATCTGTATTGATTGTAATGGGCCTTAGCTTGCATGTAAACATCTAAATTTAGATGTCTAAATCTGCGAGCTGCACCACCCATAATGGCTGTATTGTAATAAAAAGACACTCAAGATAGCTTTAAACCATCCAGCTTGGATAAATCCAATCTAATTTCACAGCAACATAGGTTTTAGTTCAGAATAATATCCTGCCATGGAGGGTGACTACAGTGTAGGCTATTTTGGAGACCTACAGTAATTTACTCTGGGTAATAAAAGTTTTAACACTGACTTAAATGGGATGTTATTTGGTAACCAAGCTGTTTGACAAGCTGTGCTATGCAACTTTGTGATGCAAAAAGTATTTATTCCTTGTGCATTAGTGCCAGAGATATAGAATGAATTCACCTGGTAAAATCCCAGACACTTGATGAAATAATGACATACAATAATGACATTATAATAAACTTTATTTAATTTTTTATTGTGTAATATTGCTTAATTTGCTTGCATGGACACTGAATTTGAATGAGGTCATGCAGTGTCACATAGCTCATTACTGTGGCTGCCTTCTGTTAAATAATAATTTACAATGCATTCAGATAGTCAAAGTTATACTTGCCTTAAATGTGCACCACTGCAGTTATTGTCATATCTTCTGCCTCCATGAGGTTTTGGGAACCTTTCTGAATGACTTTTCTTTATAATCTTCTCTATTAATAATTAAGTGAAGGCTTCAGGGAGACCTTTCTATACTTAAACGGACTTATAAGAAAGATGGAGAGAGACCTTTTACCTGGGTCTGTAGTGACATGACTAAAGGGAATGGTTTTAAACTGAAAGAGGGTAGATTTAGTTTAGATGTTAGGAAGAAATTCTTTACTATGACCATGGTGAGACTCTGGACCAGGTTGGCCAGAGAAGCTGTGGCTGCCCTTCCTTCCCTGGAAGTGTCAAGGCCATGTTCAAAAGGGTTTGAGCAACCTGATCTAGTGAAAGGTGTCCCTGCCCCTGGCAGGTGGGTTAGAGTGACTCCGTGATTCTATGAGTCTACAGATATGTTTATATTTGAATTCTAAATCATTAATAATAGAAATTGGTTTAGTGATGCAAAACTGCAGGCAGTTTGGAAAATTGACTAAATATTCCTCTCATTTTTCCTTCGTAGCCAAACTCTTTTCTCTTTTATTCAGGGTTTTTCTTTGGAGATTAATTTGGCCTATATTGGACTTATATATGTAAAATATTTTCATAAGGTGTCACAGAAATTAAAAGTAAGCAATTTACAGACATTCTCCTTCAGTGATCCTCTGTCAGTCCTTTTACCTTTTGTATTTGCAAAAACCAATTTCAGGGAAACCTCCTAAATTTAACAATCATATTTTCTTTACTTTCTTGCAAATGAATTAAAAATAAACACTTTTTAATCTCTTTAAGATATGATCTTAAAAGCAGGTGTGGTGGTTTTTTTGGTGGTTTTGTTGGTGTTTTTTCTGTTTGTTTTTGTTTTGGTTTGGTTTGGTTTTTTTCTGTTGTTGGGGTTTTTGTTTGGGTTTATTTGTTTTGTTGTTTGTTTGGGATTTTTTTTGGGACATAATTTATATTAATTCGAAATCATCCAAATTTTACTTTCAGTAGGTTTGTATCTGTTCTATTACTGATGATAGGATCACACCATGCTCCCAGACTTCACTGGAGGGACCATAGGTTGCCATATTAGCAGATAGTTATGGAAAATTCCTGCAGAATTCTGACACTAGGCATCATGTAAGGCCAGCAGGAGTGTGCACAGGGCAGGCTGCCTCTGGGCTGGTGTCTGAGCCTAGCAGTTGCAGGCTTGAGTAGTGTTCTGCATCTTGAATTTTCAAATTTTCTGGACAGTATTACAGTGACCAACTAGTAATTAGTGACTAAATTAAGCTTCTATGAAAAAATAATATGGCTCAATCATAGGATCAAGGTATTGAGACACACTTGGTCTGTCATTTGTGTTGAAGACAGAGGCAAAGAATGCATTAAACCTCTGCCTTGTCTCTGTTCCTTTTTGTGAGGTGACCATCCCCATCCTGTAAGCCTAAAATGACCTGGTTTTTTTCCTTTATGGGTTTGGGTTTTTTTAAATAAGTTTAGCAATCCACTTCACAATGTACTTTTCCAGGTGTAAGTTTAGGCAGGGTTTTTATATTATTCCTTTTGCTGTTATCCTCAGGTAACCTTCCCATGAAGTTTGTATTCACTGTCATCTCCCAAGTACACCTGGGGAAATACAGTGAGGCATTGAATTTTTCTTTTATAACACTGTGAAGAATAATTTGGTGGTTTTTGTTTTTAAATCCCATGGCCTATTCACATTAGCTCATTCTAACCTCAGATGATGCCAACATTTAAAAAATTCATTATTAACTACCTGCATGGTGCTGTACAAAGAGGCACATTTGATGCTGAGGTTCTGTCCTGTTACATCCTGTAGGTCATTATTGTTTAAAGACTATACAAATACATAAATGTGTACAAATTTTGTATTTTTAAATGCAAATGTATATGCAAAACAGACAGAATGAGTGGCAGAGCACGGGTACAAAAAGATGAAAAGTGAGAGTCACTGTGAGTAAATACAGATACCTGAAAGGTACACATATTGCCTAATAGATGTCATCAATAGAGTAATGACAAATAAAATAGCCTTCTTGATTATTTTTTTTAAATAGCATTTAGACTTCCAGAGCTGTACAGCAAGTTAGCAGGAAAACCAAGGGCAGACTCTAGAAACAGGAATCACCTCATCTTCCTTAGACATATGTAACCAACAGCTATTTCTGAACCTCCCTTTATATTCATTTTGAAGAAAGAGAACTTTTTAGGATTCAATCCATCAGATGTATTTAAAATGTCTATTTTAGAGTTAGAGGAATTCTGGTTTAGACTTTATAGTGACTAGATTTTTGCTGATTATACATGGAGACTTCAGTGACTCAGATAAAGAGCAGGCCTCTGCCTCCAGTCACATGAATTCCACCCTAAATCTTTTGACTGAAGGAACTAAAGCTTTTCTCTCTGAACCATGAAATCATTCTGAATAAGAAGATAAAACAAATCTAAGTCACTGTTGCGCATTCCAGAATAAGTTCAAATAAACCTTTTTCTCTACACTTTGTTAAGCCAAATATGCCTGCTTTGCAATTCTGGAGATACCTGACTCAACTGACTGTTGAGTCATCACTCATCATCAATACTGCTTTGTATTCTATCACCCCGTTATCCCAGACAAAGCACAAGATTTCAGAGTGGGCCATCATGTGGCTGCATTATTTACAGTCTCACATTATCTTATTTGCATATAAACTACACCAATAAAACAGTGTCTAGTGAAGGAGGTCCCAAAGTATCAGACATATGCATAGTTTCAGTTACTGGCTTCTTATAAAAATTTCTTCAACCAGAAAAAAGTTCCAAGGATTCTAACTTGCAATTTGTATTCCTGTTATATTTAATAACTCTTTATATAATCCATCTAGGTCAGGTTAAATGAATGCCTTGTTGCCACTTAGATGATTATGGGTTGCAATTCATTTAATGTGCCCAATGATTCATGTTTAATTTATTGACTTTAATGCTGCATGTGAGTGACCTATGCATGTGTAGTAGTTTAAATGCACACACAGCTCTCTGCAGTGTTTTGCTTAAGTAATCAGCGAATCAATGTGTTAGAGTTGGAGATATTGTGTGACTCTTTATACCACAGTTTAATTTAATGCTCCTTGCAGTAATGAGCCTGTCTGGGTTGACTGGCTGCCTCTCAGGAGCTCCATGGCTTTTATGCTGGCAATAATGGCTCAAGATGTGTTCAGTTCTATGATTTGTTACCTGGGCATCTGGCATGAGCCACTGACTTGTCTTTGCAACTCAGTGTTGGTGTTGAAACCAATTAATATGTGCCCTTTGTTTACAACTGGAGCTGTGAATCTTCCTTCAATACCTGACAAGTCAAATGGCATTTACAAGTAATACCTTTTATAGAAATGATCTTTCTGTATGGTGAGGGTACACCCATATAATTTGCTGAGGATTTTGTAGTAAAGTTTTTCATTAATATGAGGAGAGTGGAGACTGCCTCAGGGAAATCTTAGCTTTCTTAAAGTCCAGAAGTTTTTACAGACCTCTATATTTATGCTACCTATTAGCCTATTCTGTGTTCTGTTCCTGATAAAGGCATGTGTTTTCAGTTCTCATCATCATACCAAATCCTTGCAAGACAGGGAAAATTAGCTTATGAAGAAAAATGCTGTTGAACTGATGAAACCACATTAGCGCAATGTTTTTTACCTTAACCACATTCCTTTTGTATCTCTAGACCGCAGTCTTCAAAGTGGTGCTTGATATCAATTACGGGAAATTCCTATGTCATTCTTACCACCTGGTTCCAAATCTTCTTCTTCCCTCTGTCTGCATGACCAGATTCTACTTTTTGCATTCACCAAATCCTGTGATTTTTTTTTTGTTGGTTTTTTTTGTTATATGCATTTTCCTGGGTTTTAAGTAGTCCTCATAGTAGGATAACTGGGAAGGAGAACCTCTTTTTAATCAACTTTATTTCTGACTTCTTTTCTCAGAAAAAAGAGTCCAGAAACTACTTATCTACCAGATTTGGGTGTTCCATGTGCTAAATATTTGAATTCTAAATGGTGAAATATAGTTCAGTTTTCTTGCCAAATAGTTCCCAGGTAAATATTAATGTGCACTGTAGTTTCAACTGAGATGGTAACAAATTTCCTGTTAACAAATAGATTCCAAATCCCCAAGGAGCAATGATAATTCCATACTCAAATTTACAAAATTTAATGACACTAAATTATACCCTGTAGAGGGTCAGAAAATGTTAAAGGCAAAGTAGGTGCTGACTGACTCTCAGTACATCAAAAGCTTTCAATATAGGCTAGAGATATGCCTAGCAGAGGCATCTAGAAGAAAGATGCTATATCAGAGTTTCATTTCTTAAAAAATGCAAATTTAATGCAAGTACCTTTATTGGTCCAGTAAACATTTAGAGCTTATCTTAGAGCTATCCTATCCTAGAGCTAAGCTGTCAACTTTGTAAGAGAAAAAATTGCTGTCGTAGCAAACTTCTGCACTGAGGGGTAGTTTATTTCCAGCAGCCTTGAAGCAGTTTTCTAGCAGAGGTAAAATGTCATAGTTCCACCACTGGAATTATGATTTATATCAACTGGTATACCAGCCCTTGACTTGTATTTATTTCTATCCATTTGTTTTAGAAACATTTCATATGCTTTGCATATTCTTCTAAAATCAAACTGAAGCAACATAAGGCCCTAATCAACCACCTACACATAATCCAAGCTTGAAATGATTTCCTGGTGTTTAACTATAATGACTTTAAGAGAAAAAGTGTGTTGCCTTGTAGAAAACCCCTACAAGATAAAAAAAAAAAAAAAGAAAAAAGTTCAGTGGCTAAGCTCCCAAACATATAAAATATTTAAAAGATGAAAGGGTAACAGAGAAATTTGGGGTCACCAATGTTTTTGTGGGACTGAGAATTCCTTCTTGGACATTAGGACTGAGAGTAACATCAGAAGTATTTCTCTGCGAAATTGGCTTTGATGCCATTTTGCAATCTTGTTTTTTTTCTCTCAAAGAAAGACAGGCTTATGGTGACATTTCTGCAGGACATACCTCTTACCAACTTACGCAGATTTGGTTTTGACCATTCCCCTACAAATTGTTGCTGACTCTCCAGTCGTCCCCAAATTTGGTTTTTACAGATTTTGGGTAAGAATTTAGGCAAATCCTTAATAAATACAATAACAGTGATTTGGATACTAAAGCAACTGACTGGACAAGCCCTATAATTTCTCCACTATTTTTCCCTGCTTTAAGGCCTACAATGTTGAGCTAGTCAATAACAACCACAATGAATTTGCATCTCCACTGTGTAGACTGTCATACAAAGACTATTGTTAAATTGCTTTTAGATGTGAAGCCTCCTACCTAAAATCTGAAATAAGTAGCTAACATTTCAGTTGTAATGATCACACTTCTTTATGACCCTTGAAAAACTTTGGATAGTCCTAGATGGTAGATCAGTGTTCTTAAAGGTCTTTTCCAAACTAAATGTCTCTATGATTCTGTAATTCTCTCTTCTTTCTGCAAGACTGAGAAATATGATAGTTCTGTAATGAATGTCATAATGCCTTGTACTCCATATCCAGATGGTTCTCTAACAAGCAGGCAAGGGCTAGAATCCAGAACCTACCCAGGAGCTAGCTTAGTGAATAGCTACCTGACCATCTGCGTAACATCACTAGCTGTTTTGTAGATTTTCTGTAGTGTCTAGGACAAGGTCCTCAATTAATCAACATTCTATTTTACTTTTATAAAGTGAAGACAATAGTTGTAATGGTACTGGGAAAAAAATACATTAAAGATTTTGTATGTCTCAGCTCCTATGGTAATAGAAGCAATATAATTTCCATAGAGGATTGATTTTTGCTTCATTTTGCAATATGATTTACTACAAATCCATGACTGAACCTTATCTCTAGAAATATCTTTGAAGCATATAGTACCAGTTTTTCTGCCAGCTCTTCTGAGAATCCTGGGCTAGTTACATTCTGCCTGCATTGCAGTTAATGGAGAGTTTATTGTCTTAAATGCATCTTCTCTGGCAAAAAAGCTTCCAGTCTGAGTTTCCTGGCAGCAGCCTGCTGATTTCAGAAATGATATATTTCTATTGGTGGAAGAGATGCTCCTCTAATTGCCTTTTTTGATATTGTCAATATATATATTACATGTAGCTGTTAAATTGCTCAGCAACTTTTAGTAATATATATCCTGTGAGATGTCACTTTCATTTCATGCTACACAGCTTTTCTTTCTTCCTTTAACTCTGTACAATAGCTTAGTTCCCTCCTCGCCTCTATGTGCTGAGGTTGTGTGATCAGAACAACAGCAGATGCAATCAAACTCACAATTAGGCTGTGATTCACATTATGTAAAAGGTTCATCATGCCAATTGATGTGAAATGATGTGCAGTCTCTAGGCAGTGATTGCACACGGCTTTAATCTCTCCACACGCTGAACCCTGCACCTATCGTGGTTCAGCAAAGCTTGGTTGTAATCATTTTTAGACTAATGCCTTTTCATGATTTCATTATGAAGAGTATAACAATGAGGCCTTTTCCTGCTACTTCTTTTAAATGCTGGGGTGTGCTGATTACTCAGTTAATGTCCTGCATGCAGTTGCCCTTTTGGGTTTGAAATGCTGTGAGACTAGTGGGTTTTACCATTTCTGTATTAGGTGTTTTACTGAAGGCAAATGACATTTTTTATTCTCTATCCCAATGTCCCTCTTTCCCTTCTTCACCCACTGGGTCAATCCCCTGGAAACAAGTGCATACAGGTTTCTTTTAGAAGCTCAATCCAAAAAATAGACATTTTTGAAATTTATAAAATAAACAGGGATCTTAGGTGACTCTTCTAAACATAAATTTTCAGCAAAATTGACTCCTAACAATAGTCTACATCTTTATGTAGTTTATTGTAGGTATTGAAAGTTAGACTCTTTATGTGGGTATCTGAAAAGGATGGCAAGTGTCATACCAGATCTCTGACCAGAGCAGTGAGTGACTGAGGTGTGTGTGTACACCAAAAGCGAACTGTGGAGGAAAAACGTAACTCCTCATAATGGTTACTGATTGGAAAGTGCAGTGACTGCATGGGCAGGGGTTTTCCAGCCTTGAATTCTAAGTAGGAGTGGATTTGTCTTAAACGCCTGCGAATGACAAGGAATACATAGACGTTAATGTGCATGACTAAACTCTCTTACAAAGAACTGAGTGTGACTGAGTGGCACTCATTTTTCATTTGTGAATAACTTATCTAGATGAAAAATTGTTTGAGGCATGCATATCAAAATAAAAAATCAGAAATATGTAAATTGCTATGTCTTTGCTCAATAATTGAAAACATTCATTTCCAGAACTGTAAAAAATTAGTCTTTGGCTGTTTTGGAATTCACACAGTGTCCTGTTTCATTCAGCAGGAAATGCAGATGATTAAGGATCAGGCATAAGCTCTAGTCATTGACTTCTGATGGAATACTTTGAACCTATTTGTGTTCAGAGGTCTTTTAATTAACTGCTTCTTCTACAGGATCAAAGAGAACTGGAACCAAAACCCACTGAAAGCAGGAGATCAGATAAAGCTTAAACAAAAAAAAAATTATATTCTATAGTTGGAAATCCCATTTTTCTATTCACACACATGCTGCAGCACGAAAGCTATGTTCCCTAAGCAGACTTATGACCCCATGAAAGATATTCTGGAGTCTTCCTGAAGTCCAATAGGGACTTTGCTGTTGTTACTAACACTACTGAAAACTGTGTTTAGCTAGAGTAAATATGGAGGGCATTCTGAAACTATAATGAAGATGAATTTTTCATGAGAGAAAGACGTAGTTGGATTTGTGGTTTTTTTCCAGATGCAAATCATGTATTTGTATAGATCAAATATATTGCACCAGGTTAAAACCTCTGTCTGATTCAGGTATGGATTCCATTCCATGTTCTTGGCATTTGATTCCAGTTTGTGCACTACTAGTCAAGCCTGTCAGATTGTGGCCCACCAAAGGTGTCTTTATATGTAGCCACTCTGAAATTCTTCATTCTTAAAAGCAGTGCATGTGCTATAAGCTAAGTAAATTGATGAAAAATAGTCAAATCATCTTGTCTATCTTAAGGAAAATTGTTGTCTTTGTTGTTAAAGCTCTTATCTAAAATAGTTGATGTCCATACTTTTACATTTTGTCTTATATTCATAGAATCCTAGGATGTTTTGGGTTGGAAAGGATTTTAAAGATCATCTAGTTCGAACCTCCTCACAGTGGACAGGAAGGCCACTCACTGGATTATGTTGCTTAAGGCTCCATCCAACCTGGCTTTGAACACTTCCAGGGATGGAAGCATTCTTAACAAAGACAATAGACTTGGTGTTGCCTGAATTTGGACCCCTATTGGCATGAGGGAGGGAGGGGCAACTGAGGTTGAGCTCACAGAAAATCAGCTCATCTGCCCTGGAGAAAGTCTTATGATCCAATTCAGAAAAACGCTTAGGCACACACTCAGCTTAAGCATTAGATACAACTATTGAAGAAGTATATGAAACTGATACTGCTTGAGTAACAAGCACTGAAGTGTTTTATTTGGACAAGGAAAGAAGATGAGCAGAAAGTTAAAAGGTATAATTTTGGAGAATTTCACTAATGTCTGGAGAGTGATCCTCAGAAACAACCCCCATTTCTCTGCTGCAGAATTTGTGGTTTGGCCTCATCAATGCTGCACAATGCCACATGAAATATCTGTACTATGTCTCCTGCTTCATAAGCTCAGGGCTGCTCCCAGGCTTATATGTTTCCTTTCCCAGTTCTGATCTTCAGTAAGGGAGGGAATAGGATAACTGCTGAAATAGGCAGACTTAAGAGACACCACTCAACCTATACAACAGACGTAGATATCTCACTGGTAAAATTAGAATGGCCAAAATCTATCCCAAAGTCCATTTACATGAAAATGTTCAGCTGGCTGTTTGATTTTGATAGATGTAATTTTTTTTTTTCTAAATGAGATTGAAGTTCATTGTAATAGAATCATATGTTGATGGCAACAGTGTTGAGGGCCACGTGCCAATTCTCCTCTGTTTCTCCTGATGGGATGCCAGAATTCTGGCTATGTTCAGGTTGTTTCCAGCTAAGACTGCAGATGTTGATTTTGCTCTTCTACCCACCAAGCAACAGGCATGTTGAGTTATCCATATCACTAGCTAGAATCTTTATGCACCTGTAATTTATTTCTTAAAACAAAGACACAGGTGGAAATTGAGATTAGAGAGTAATATCTCAGGTGTGAACATGTAACATCAACTATTACATTCCCATCTCTATCTACCTGTAATTTGCCCTCTCTTCTCTCTCTCTGTTGATTTGTAGTGTTGCATGATCATTTTTCAAGGATTTGAGTCTAGATACGTACCAAGAGATGAACTTTTCTTAACACTCCTTCAGGGAGACTTTAAAGATAGACATTTAGAAATTTAATTTTACATTTACAAATCCTGTAATTCCCTAAGGGTCTGTGTAGAAGAATAATGCCTTCAGAGATCTGGCATAACTCCATAGGATACTTTCAGCAAGCTTTGCCTCTAACCCTGGCAGGTCAGCGGAGCACTTCAGAGTATCATCTAGTGGCATGGGAATCCCTGAGTCGTCACTTGCAGTTGACTCCCAACAGCACATTAGAAACCAAGTGGGTCTTAGGCAGTGACACTTATTGAACTTGGAGGATGATCTGCAGCAGCAGAAGTTTCAGGGTTTGTGCCACGGCCCTGAGTGCACCAGCAGTCCCCACTCCTCACAATTTAGCTGACAAGGTAATACTTTAAGGCCTTCTCAGGTACTTGGATCAGCCTGTTGTGAAATGAGCTGTGTGGAAATATCTGTAAGGAGTCTCATCTAGGATCCTCACCCATGCAACACCTGCCCTTGACTCAGGAGCTGCATTTAAGCTCAGTCTTGGCCCTTGCCCTGGGCCATAGGTATGCCTGTGCCTGGTTGCTGATCCTGACCTTATATTGCTGACTTGCCTTCTTGTGGTGTAGGCCTTCCTCATCCCTAAGGGCTTATCTGGAGATCATTGGACTGGTTGATAATGCTGGGTATCATCAGACCTGCTGCTCTTCTTCTTTGGGTCTTGTGGGACATTGCCCCTGCCTGATTTGCTGTCACCTTTGGCTTCCAGCTCACTTTCCCTTTGGAGCAGCCCACACTTACTGTTCAGTAATAACAATATGAGATTAATAAAATGTATTTGAATGAACATAAATTAGCCCCTCCTACAGTTAATTCCCTGACATATATTTTATTATTTTAGATTATCTAGATCTTTTACTCTTTCCTGTACAGAGCTCTTCCTTGTTTTGCCTTGACCTATCTAAATGACTTGGAGGTTTAGGTGGACATTTTAAAATACATAAAGAATGAACATACCAGTGGTTTACAAATTCCTTGTGCTCTCACTAGCTCAAGTGACTCATTCCCCTTCCATTCCCTGTTGCTAGTAGGCCTTTGCACCTTAAAAACACTGAAAGTTACCACAATGGCACAAAGGGAATACCATGTAGCAGATGCTACCTGCAATTCTCCTATCTTCTTCTACTTTTGAACTGGGCAAAATAGTACTTTCATGTATTTAATTGGGTCAGAAGATGTTGATTCATCCCAATACGCTTATGATTAACAGTTTTGCTGGTTCTTTTCACTATAAACTCTTAAAAAAGAGTATTTACTACTGATTTCACATTATCAATGGAAACAGAGGAAGAAAATACTACAATATGATAGTAGGTAAAGCACAAAGGAAATCAAACAGTAGAAGAAGGAAAATGAATTTAAAAAATGAAGGAAATTCTAATTTTAATTTCTTGCTTGAGGCAACTTTAGTGGTGTTGCAAACTCATAGCAGAACCTTGCTACTATAAAATAGCTCCATAGAAATATATTTCCTAACAGCTGCACCCAGCTAAGATGCAACAATTCCTATAAAAGTGCTGAGATTCATGTGAAATTTTTTAATTCTGCATCTTAAGGTTGGAATATTTAGATTTTCAGGGTTTTTTTGACAGCATTAAAATATTTCTCCCAAATCAATCTACTCCTTCCAGAAGTGATATGAAACTCTGTAAGCAGAAAATAGCAGGATTTTTTTCTTCAAGAACGTTTATGCTATTTTTAAAACAAAACCCAAACCCAAACAACACAAACAAACAAGCAAACAAAAGAAACCTAAAAAAACCCCAAACCCAAACAAAAAACCCCCCACAACAATTCAAAAAAGACAAACCTCTAAATGTATATAGAAAAATAACGTCTTTGCATTTGCCTCCAGCTGGAACAAGATAAATTATTCTACCATCCTACTGTAGTTTTTATAATGTCAAATAAAGAGAGAGAATGTTAGCTTTGTTTTGTCAAAGAGTTAACACTACTCATTACCCATACATCTTTTTGTAAAATAAAGCAGATCATAAATATATATTTCCATTGTACTAGTGCAATTCCTGAGTGTGATGAGTGAATGAAAGTTAGAGGGAGGTGTTTGGAGAGGAGGGTTCCCCTTGATTTGTGGGTACGACATCACAAATCTGTCTGTGCTTTACACTTTATTCTGAACAGTGACTGAACACTGGAAAAAACTACATGAGCATTGGAAAACAGCGTGTAACAATTTGCTTGCTGGAGTGCAAACTGGGTGTTCTGCAGACTGCCAAGGCTTAGAAAGCCAAAGTAAGCCAACAGAATTAAAATACTTTTGTTAATGAACAACTCAAAATCCTAAACAGTGGCTGTGTATCACTCTTACTTTCCTCATTTTCTTATGCTCCACATTTCATTTCCTCCCTCTCTACTTCAAATTTAGACATCTTACAGCCTTTATATTTGATTTTCTGAATTTCTAGTGTTGGTCTTAAATTGGATCATACACTTGATGAAATTTTGAAACTATAACCAGACTTATACTGGTTTGATGTCCATATTCAGCTGCTCATTTTAGGTTTGTATTTAGATATAGTTGTGTGTGTTAACCAATTGAAATTTCTACTGTATGTACACAAAAGTACAGTCTGAGCTGTGAATAAATAACTAATCAACTGTGCAGAAAGCACAGATACACTGTAGACATGTTCTCTGGATCCAGTCTGTGAAAGGAATGAGAGGGATTTTTTCCTTAAAAATAAATAGTATTTTCTCTCAAAATACCATGTCTTCTAATGTGTACAACCAGGCTTAACCTTTAGGAGAGAGAGGTATTTTGAAACTTGCTTTCATGGCTATGGAAAAAGAGCTTTAAAGAATTTTGTTTCTGTCTTTCAATTCAGCTGTCTGTACTCACACATCTGCTGCAGGTTGTGTCTCTGTAAGAGCTGGAGGAAGGAGTATGTCTGTGTGCCTCAGGACCTTTCCATTCCGGCATCACAGAGCATTGGTCAAGCTGGGATTGAACAAAGGCTTCTGACTTTGTGTGAGAGCTCCTGCAGCTCAGACTCATATTTTCTACTGACAACTCTGCAATTAGGGCAGTGTCCTCCAGGATACCTTTGGAACAGACATAGGCAGTGATTTCTTAAACTATTGCAATAAGAGCCACTAGAGTTCATCTTCTATGGTATTAAATATTAATTATATATGTATACACACACAAGGATATGTACACAGATTTAATTCATCCCTTGTGTAATGCTGTATGTTTAAAAGACCAAGAAGCAGTGTTGGTTTTCTGTTTCTAGTTAATCAAGAACCTTGTCTTAGACAGATATTTTGTGTGTTGTAATAGAATCAAATATTGGTTTTAGTTACACCTTTTTTTTTATTTCATTCAGATATCCATTTGCATGAAAGAATTTAGACTGATGTCATACCAGTTTTATCTACCTATATCTATATCTCTATCTATATATATACACAAAACTTCTGTGAGTGAATCAGGTAGCTAGCTCAAAAAAACATGTCAACCTCTGGCTAAACAAATATTGTGTATAACAATACTTAGTGCTCCGTATATGCCTGTCATGGGCACTGGTACTTTCAAGAAAAAAAATCTGAATTTTGATCATATAAGCAGCAGCTAGATAGAATATTACTATGACCTTCTGTGTCATTTATCTGTTTTATTTTTCCTTCAAAGCAGTTCTTTTCAGGAAAATTAAGTTCATTTAATTATGTTAGTAAAATATTTTCATGTAACTATCCATGCTGCATGGTTTTGAAAAGGAATTATGTCTTAAATGTCATGAAAAAGTATAAATGCCTTATAAATAGGAGAAGAGAAAGAGATTTTCTTCTTTCCCTGGTTTAAAAAGAATTGTACCTCATAATTAAAAAAAAATTAAAATAGCAGATTTGTTATTATTGTGGTCTTATACATAGCACAAATATTACTGTACTGTTTTCCCACTCTTTTTGCCTATTTAAAGAACTGAGATAGCATAATTTACATCTTTCTTTTTTCAAAAAATAGTTTCATCATGATATGATACTGCACAACATCAAAAGCACTTTTTTGATTGAACACTTGCTTTTCATTAAAGAGTCGTTTAAATTTTTCCATTATTTTATATTTTATTTGAATATTTTAGATTTTTTTTTTTGTTAAGTCTTTTAGTAAACGAGAGGCTGATAAAATTGCTGACAGATAAGCAGAAGGAAGTCAAGACCCACTACCAGGGCTTAACAGTGCAGTTCTGATTCCATCCCACCCTCCATCTCCTCTGGCTCTTCCAGTACTGGATATCCCTTAAGCTGACGATTTCTGATTGCATGGAGGAATCTCCTGCAGCAAATCAATATACAGGTAATATTTATATTCATTTAACTGTTATAGTGACAATTCTTATTTCAGTTTTTAGTGCTGTGTTATGATGTGCCAACAAATACAGGCTTGACAGGATTTCTGAACTCTGAGCCTGCCCTGTACAGTGGTGTGTTGTTAGAGTTATTTTCCCTAAATAAGTTCCCCTAGGAAGCAGCTAGTTGGTACATAAAATTTTCTTGACAACAGTGTCTCACAAAGGGAAAGTTCCTTCTCCAGTGTGTCCTCCCTGACATTCCTATTTTATGAACTGACTGTTGCACCTGAATAAATAAAACTGTGAATGCTGCTTGTGGGTGTTCTTGACTTGGAATGGCTGAGCCTACCTGATGGTGTGTTGTGCCATGTGATCATAAAAATCCACATCTCTCCAGCTGCTTCATTCCACAACTTAGACATTTCCTTGGTAAATACCATTCTGCTGCACAAAACTCCACTGAACAACTGGGATTCCATAAAATTGATTCACAAAGGGACTAGTATTAGAAGTGCACTGGAGATTCACTGCTGAAACAGGATTAAATAGATCTTCTAAGTCCTCTTCATAGAATAGGTGATCAAAGAGTGAGTCTGGAGGCAAAATCTGGGTAGTTTGAGAAATAAGGATTGAAGAAGGAAGGAAAACAAAAGACAAGGAGTTACAATTTAATCCAATCTCCCTAAAATAATCGTCATAGTCCTCTGTCCATCACAGGCCCAATAAAAGTAGAAGTTTTTTGGCCCTGATAATTTTTTGGAAGTGAAAGGAACCAGTGAACCATGAACACTAGTGCTTTAAAATATCTCTTTTCCTTCAAAACATTTTTTTTTTCTCAAAACATTTCATTTAATGAACTACTCGGTGTTCAAATATCAGGTTGTAGAAAGCTTTGCTTTACACAAGACTGGCTGGGTCACAGGGTTCTGAGTCTGATGCCATTTTCCACTTGTTCATGATACTAAGACATTGTCAGGACAGCTAAGATGAAGATTCTAAACTAAGCAGTTGTTCAAACAGAATAAGTGCTTTCACAAAATATTAATCTTAGATATTTTTCTTAGCATGGCCTCTATCTCTTATTTCTCTTCATTTTCCTTGTTGGCAGAGCTTTGTCACCTAGGAGCATGGAATAAATTAAACTGTTGGCTAAAATCCAACCAATAAATTGAAGCTTTTACTAGGTATGAAGAGAACTCAAGTCCACCTATCAAGCCTACCTCATTGTTGAGGTATAACCTAATATTGAAATAAGAGACTTTAAAAATAGCAAATAGCAACCTTGATCCTAGTAAAGCTGGACCTCATTTGAACAAAACAACTTTTATTGTGTTTTCTGTTTGGTTGCACAAGTCAGCAAGGTTGCACAAGGTAGTTTACCACAAAGTAGGTACCCCTGGTGAAATCCATCTGACACCTTTGATCATAATCCCACATCTTTCAAGTGGCAGTTTAGCCCAGGGGTCTTTGAAATACATTGTGTTTTACTCTACCCCTCTAGCAAAAAGTGACAGTATTCTTAAGAATTGCAACAATTTAACAGTTTACTGGCCTTATTATACTCTGTGGTGCTGTGCCAGCTTAGTGTATTTTTGGGTATGTACCCACAATGTCCTACCCAAAAATACACACTTTGCACCTGATGGCTGAATGAAACAAAACATGAATACAGAAGGTTTGCTCAGACTTCATTGCAATAGGGAAAAGCATACAGTGGGATTGCAAAACTTTGACACACTTTCCAAGAAGTAATTTTTATCTAGTTCTTGGTTTTTACAAAGGACTGTGATCTGATAAATTCCCCAGAGTAGGGATTTTTTTCTCCTTTTTTCCCCCCACTCTTCACTAGACACATACATCAACAAACAGTAGGAGGGCTGACTCATCTCCACTGATAATAGCATGTAGGATAATTTTGCCATGTGACTCACTTTCTTCTTTGACTGTAAAAGACATTTGAAAAAAGAGTGGCATTAATTTAAATAGATTTCCCATAAACAGGATTTACTAAAAAAATAAAATCCTTGCTTTTATCTCAACTCTAAAAAGTACAGGAAAGAAAAAGCCTACTATGATGTTCCAGCATTTTAAAATGTTTTTGAAGAATGAAAATGTTCTCTTAGTGAATAAATGGGACATATTTGGGGAAATGTATTTGCAGTGAAGAATTTTTACCTCTGTGCACATCACTGCTTTCTTAGCCTGTCAAGGAAAAATAATGTTTTTTGCTACCTCCTGCTCTTTTATAGCTAGACCCTCATCTAACCTTGACCAGGGTCATAGTAGAATGAATTGATAAGACATACTTCATTTAGGATTAAATAACAGGACTGACAGAGCCTACAGGGGCTTGCAATCCTAATGGAGAGTTTATCACCACTCTTTTGGAGGAAAAACAATATGACTTGGATTGGTTGCTTCCTGTGTAGTACATTATAAACCTGGGAAAGCCTGATTCTCATTTTTTACCACTCATTTTCAACAACACCAACATTCTAAGAACCTTTTATGATCCAATTTTGTACCTATTACTTCAATGAGATTTTACTGTTAGCCATAAGCAGTAATTTTCTCCCTCTTCCCTTTTCACTGGCTCTAGTAGTGCATTACTTTATTTTCCAGGATTTCCTTTGGTTTGCATGTATGTTTTTGATAACACATGGAACTGTGTGCTACACTATAGCCTAAATTTTCAAATGTGGATAAGAAAAAGAAGGAACCTGTGATGGAGGTTAACATCAATTCCAAATTCTAGACAACTATGTTTTGAAAATAAGTCCTTTTTAAAGAATTCTTCCTTTGCATGTCCTTGCTGTAGCAAATGGCACTCTGTGTTTCATTATATGATGGAGGTGACTTGTGAGCCTCCAGTCTAAGAGTCTTGACTGAGAATTTTCTCAGATCTTAGGAGACAAAAAGTGTCATCTTTTGTCTTGTGAGCTGGAAAAGTTGAAGTGTTATGCAACTATTTCTCCAAGATAGTTTTAGTTGTCTTGTATGGTAGGAATTTGAGGATCTCAGTTACAGCAGCATACCAACACCAAGAGCCAGGGGAATACACCATAATGGTATATATTACTTTTGACTTCGATGCACCGCACACTATATGATGATTTCAAGGGATATATTATGAACTGTGGTACTTATTTTAGAAACATCACACCTGTTAATCAAATTATTAAAACTCAGTTATCCACTGTAAAATACCTATGAACAGGATTTTTTTAAACAAGCAATCTTAGAAATACTTGTACCTTTATCCATTATTTAGATTTAAATTTCAATACATGGCAATGAAACTGTTCTCTAGCAACACGTGAAACTAAGAATGGGTTTTTCCTGGTGGACTTTTCATCAGATAGATGTAAATCCTATTGAGCTCATTAGGAACACTTCCTTTATTCTTGTTCAGGGTAGAACTACAACATGAAAAAATGTACTGTTATAGAAGGAACCATCTGTATAACGTGTTTGGAATAAACTGTAATATAGGATTCATTTAAATGATTCCCCTGATTTTAGTATAAAAATCCTAGCTTTGTCACAGATATTTTTGCAATCTTGAAAAAATCATTCCAACTGCCCACTTTATTCCCTTGTCTGTAAAATGGAGAAAACGCTTCCTTTGTCCCAAATTTATAACATCTTGTTTATTAATGCTTACAGGACCTAGAACAATGAAGGTTCACAGATAATTGTGGCTTCCACACACATTAATAACTGAAATATTTATTAGAAGCAACAGGTCTGTTCTCTAGCCTAGATAGTATTTGAATAGAGTAACTCCTTTTCTTACATGCCTATCATATAACTGAAAATGATGAACCTTTCCAAATACTTATAGCTTTCAGTAGGTTAGCTCTGCTAAGATCTTTACAAGTCCTTCCACAGACAATGTATCTCCTTCATTTAATTTTCCAGACATGTACATTCTATGGTGATGAACTCCTAACCAAGATTAAATGACTTGAGCTTGACTGAATAAAGTCACAGTTCTACCTTTTCCAGGAACTTCAGAGCTCTCAGGATTTCTGCATACTCCATTTTCATTAATTCTAATATAGCAGTTCCTGTTAATGCTGAGTTTTGCTGACCACTTCCAAAAGAACTTGATCACTCACCTAGTTCTTTATTTTCTCTCATGATATTTTTCACAGAACTGTGCTTGATAACATAAAGTAAATCTTTAGTGCCTTTTCTTTTTCTGCTGACCTACAAATGGATTAGGTGAGCAGGTAGGATGTATATTGTGATTGATCTTTCCTCTCATAGATCTTGCAGTGTAATCTTCGCAGTATAAACGTGGAGGTGAATATATGCTGATGGATAATTCTCTGTTAGGGTGAGTTTAACAATGTGTTTTGTCTGATCTAACAGCTTGCTCCTTTGCTAGAGCCTGCTAGAGCTACTGCTCTCTCATCTACTCTTAGGCACAGGCTTCCACTTCTTCCCTTGCACCATTCCTGGTACTTGTGACATTCCTAGAGGAGCTGAGTATGTCACCCTAAGCCAGCAGAAAAACAACACATGGAAAATTAAAAATAATCATTTTGGTGTATCTGCTTATGGAGAAAGCAGGCAAATTATTGTGCTAAGGAGTGGTGAGCTATTAGATCACCTCATTAATACAACAAATTAGCTTTAGAAAATCCTGACAGATTTTCGTCATTATTTTTCAGGCAAGAATAGGAGGGGCATCCTGGCTCACAGTAGGTAGTTATGGCTGCCACACTAAAACTGTTATCTTCAGTTTATTTGAAGTCTCACCCTAAAGGCTGACAACTGATGGTATAAAAGTCATTCTTTCAACTCAAGTGATTGCCCACTATCAAGCTGGAATATGTGAATGTGAATAAAATACATGTCTTTTGCTTTCTCTCAGTGTCTTATGGATAAACAGATTTACATTTTTCAATGTAATAACTTTAACAGATCTTTTTGGAACAGGTATGAGCTCAAATAAAAAGGAAATTATTTCCTTCACTCTAACAAGTCTTGAACTAGATTTAAATTATTTTAGATATTTATTATTTGTCATAAATATATTGTTTCTAATTCAACAAAATTAACAATATGTTGTAAGTTTCTGTTCCTCATAAGAGTCAAGTGATATTTAGTTATGTGTTATGTTTTCCAAGAGAAAAAAAATTAGACAGGAGCTTGAATGCTTTATAAAATAGGGCCTATCCACCACAATCAAGTAAAAGTAATGCACTGACTGTTTCCCTTAAAGAAAGATTTGTTTGACACTGAAATGGAGTTTTAGAATTGGAGTTTCAGAATTCGAAAATATTCACCCTTCTAATCTTGCTATGTAAAATACTTTTTCAGTGACCTGCCAATTAGTGATGAAAACTGAAGTGCTTTATGAGTCAGTGAGAAGGAAAAAGAAATGATGGCAAATTTGCTCTGATATTTTAAATCTTAAAAGGAGTATTAATTTTTAAGGCTAATTCTCTGATGATTTTAGTTGACATTTTACTAAAATTCCCTTGATATTCTGCAATTTTGACCAGTGTTTCTGAGGTATGTTAGTGATTCATCTGAAAAAACAAATGGGATGAATATTGATGTGTAATCTAATATACAGAATGTTAAAAATATCATGTTTTTTCTAATTCTTATGAAACAGAAATAAATATATGTGTAGTATAAAATGAAAAGAGTAAACCTGTGTATCTTTGGGAAGGTTTCTTCCTGATTATCTGGAAAGAATTAATATTGTGTATTGTTTGTTTTCTTGAGGAAACCAAACCTAAATAAGAGGTTTCAATTCTATTGATTAAGATTTGTATGTGTGTGTTAAAAACTCTTAATATTTAAAAAAATCTTTTTATTTATCAGTTTTATTTATAAAAGCTTATAAAAGGTTGGGAAAATGTATCTTTGCTATCTTTAGAGTTAGCAAAATAAATATTGTGGAGGAGTTGTAATGCTTCTTATTTCCATCAGAGGGTACTATAAACATGCCTAAAACCTACCTTTTTTTGTCTTCATCTGCAAAGAAGTGGATTTTTCTTTCTGTTTGGAATTTCCAGATAATTTTCAGTGTTTATAAATTCTGTGTACCATCAGATACATTTGCCTTGCTGAAAACATGAGTAGTTTATGTAGCTTCATTAAAAACATTTGAAAACAAGTTTAGCTAATGTTCTGTTTTCCTTGTAAATATTCACTGGATATCCCATTTTAAAAATGAGTCTTGTTACAAAACTTCTCTATATAAAATGCCAGCGTGGAAGGAGGTAAAAACACATTCCTTATGTAACGAACATCTTACATATCTTGGCAGTCAAAATATACTTTCTTCCTCTGTGGATACAGAAAACAATTCTGTCAGCAGAGGCAGAGTTTGAGAACCTCAAGCAGTGTACTAAGTGTGTCTTGATCAAACAGGTTTTATAGCACGATGCTCTCTGGGATGTGAGCCGCTGGCCACTGTCAGCTGTTCCTGTGCTCCTCCATGGAGTACGTGCCCTGGTGGCTTCCCAGGGTTGTTTGGGGTCAGTCACCTGGGCTGCACGCCTTTGTACTGATTTTCACATTATTTTCACAATGACTTTTCATTCGTGGGACTCCTCGAGGCCAGGGGCTTCTCCGTGTGGGCAGTGGCTGTTTGTACACCAAAGGCATTGCGGATGTGCAAGAAGGATGTATTTAATATTTTTTGTCTCTCTTTCTTCAGTGAAAAACTTGGTTCTGTTTGCACTTTGTCATCCAGGCACAAAGGAGCAGTGTTGCCACAGATAAGAAATGGCTACAAATAAGAAGTAAGAAGTGAGCAGTTCATGAGCAATGCATGGGGAGAAGTGTGTTGGCAGGGCATGACCCAGCGCACCCAGGAGCAGGGTAGCCTGTGGGCTGTGAGGGCAGCCCCAGGCATGGGGCATCTCCTTTGGGACAGACCCAGGCCAGCCCTGGCTGGCACATCATCCCACAGGTGGGCTGAGCTTGGCAAGGGCCATTCCCAGGTAGGGCAGGGCTGTGGGAGATAAAGACCTGGAACAGGGGCTGCGACCTGGGGAGCTGGAACGGGTCTTGGGCCATGGCAAGGTGTGGGGAAAGCCCTGGGGGACTGGGCAGGGAGGGCCATTGGTTCCCTTAGCCCTGACAAATCAGACAGCAAAGGAATTCTGGTACAGAAAGGGTGGAGCCAAAACAGGGTGGTAGCTTGAGGAAATGTGTTTGAGATGGTTAATGCAGATACAAACTCAGATCTTCTGTCATCTCCAGCCTTCCAGCTCTTCTCCTTGGGCAGTGCTACCTGCTCTGGCTGGGTTCTGCTGGCAGCTTCCAGACAGGCAGGTGCTCAGTAGTACATTAAATACAATTTTAAATCCCAGGATTAGAACACATAGCTACATGAGTATTCACATGTAAGAGTTCAGTTTGTTTATTTAGGGTTGTTAGTAAGAAAATGTTAGGATTTAATCAGAAGAACCTGGATGTAGCAGTCTATCCATATTTTTATAATTTTGTGGCAAAAGAGGTACTGTTTGTTGTTCCAAAAAGAACATAAAATGAGCATAAATTCTGAGTTTATGTGGTCTGGAAAGCTGAACAGAAGTAGTCTTCTGCCTATTCTTGGCTGAAATAAAATCTGCACTCAGATGTGAATTTGCATCAAACCCCCTCCCTCTGCCCCAGGGTTAAAAAAAAATAATTATCTGTATATCAAAACTACAGATTGCAACATAAATATTCTGAATAACATTGTGCTCTACTAATAGAATCATAGAATCATAAAATATGCTGAGTTGGAAGGGACCCATCAGAATCATTGAGTCCAACTCCTGGCTCAGCGCAGGACATCTCAAGAATCCCACCATTGCAGTGGAATCACTTATAGGGTAAGATGTTATTTGTCTTATGGGTAGTGAAATTGGCACATAGAAATCAAACTGTATTTGCATGGTTCATGGAAAACACAAAACGTCTTGGTTGGTTACGGCAAACAAATTTAATCAGACAAGAAATATTTGAGCAAGAAGTAGTGATTCAATTTTATTTTGTTCACATTTTGAAATCATACATTCAGTTCTTGTTTGCATTAAGTTGATATACACTACATGTAGTTTATGCACAACCACTCTAATAATGTCATAATATCTCATTTAAGCAAAACTAAAACTTATGCACCTCTACAGGTGATACAAGGGGATATTTATTTTAGAATCCATTTTTTGTGCATATACAACCACCAAGAATTTGGGAGAGGGGCACTGAAGTAAACTTAGCTTTATGTTCTCTGGATGCTTCCCACTTTCTGTGTACCTTAATATTGAAATAGAGGAAAGCTTGTTTCCACACACCAGCTTTTCATCTCTTTCTCAAAAAAGTATTACTCCCCCATTTTCTGAAACTCCATACATATATTTCTTTTAAGCCAGCTGTGTTTTTCTATCCTCAGAAACCTGTGTAATTTGACTAATAATTTCACAGAAGTTAGGCTATGAGCTGAAGACTGTATGCAAGAAAATGCAATATAGTGTTGGATGTTAATATTATCCTGATATTGAGATGATGAAATAAAATTATTCAAATCATCTTCATACTTCCAATACAACACAATGTGTTCTGTACACATTAATACTCTAATAATAGCGACCATATGGTATATAGACATAAGAGACAAAAATTTTTTGTTTGTGACTAATTTTTATTTGTTTATACTCATCTGGGGATTTTCAATTATTATAATTATTTTTAATTTTCCTTGGATATTCAAAATTTTGTTTTGACTGGAGTTTTGGTAGTTGTGGTTTGGTTCACTTCTTTTTGATTATGAAGTTTCTTTTTGACTTGTAGCTAAAACCTAGCTAGAATGGCTGGATCTCATTTTATTTTGTATGAGACTTTAGTCACCTTTGGAATTTATCTTTATTCGCACAAGCAGTATTTGCTATCATCTTAGGATATAATGATTTGCCCGTTCCTCTCTAGGAGGTGAACCTTGGTGACTAGCTTTCACTTTGATATCTTGATACTCAATTGACAGTAGATGTATCCTGTTCAAAGAGCAAAAAAGGTATTTGTTTTCATCCAGTGCTATGAATCAGACCAGGGTGATTTTGGAAAAACATGACATCCCAGAATGGCTGAGGTTGAGAGGGTCCCCAGGAGATTGTCTAATCCAGTGCCCCAGCTCGAGGCAAGGTCAACCACAGTGGGTTGCTCAGGACTTTGTCTGGGTAGGTTTTGAGTATGTCCAAGGTTGAAGACTCCAGAACCTTTCTGAGAATTCAACTCCAGAACATGATTACTCTTGTAAAATTTTTTTTTCTTGTGTTTATATGTAATTTCCTACATTTCAGGAAATATATCTAGAGATAGAAGCCTTAAGGAGTAGCTGAACAAAACCAGACTGGTTTACTAACCAGACAAATAGCACTACCTCTTTCTTTTACTATTTTGTTCCTATATGCTTGTCTCATTAGTTTTCTGAAGAAACATTAAAACCAGTGCTTTAATTGATACGCAGTATGAATTTGCATTTAAACAAAAAATGAGTCATACAGTGGTAGTGTAAGTTGGTAGAATGCTTATAAAGAATAGTTTTAAATTATTTATTTTGTGATAATGATTTATTTGTTAATTTCCTTTGTTGAATTTTTAAGACAGCACAAATGCAGGAGTAAGAGTGCTTTAAGTTCAAATTATTCTGCACTGTACTTTACACAAATTCACAGAATCAGAGAATATACTGAGTTGGAAGGAATCCATCAAGATCAAGTCCAACTTCTGGCCTTGCACAGGACCATCTCCAAGTCACACCGTGTGCCCAAGAGTATCATCCAAATGCTTCTTGAACTCTGTCAGGCTTGGTGCTGTGATCACTTCCTTGGGGAGCCTGTTCCAGGACCCAACCACCTTATGGGTGAAGAATTTTTTCTGATATCCAACCTAAACCTCCCCTGACACAACTTCAGGCCATTCCCTTGGGTCCTGTCCTTGGTCACCACAGAGAAGTGCCCTCAGTTGCTTCTCACTCGGCTTCCCCTCAGGGTCCTTCACCATCTTGGTTGCCCTCTTTTGGACACTCTCTAACAGCTTAATATCTCTCTTATATTGTGGTGCCCAAAACTACCACAATATTCTAGGTGAGGCTGCCCCAGTGCAGAGCAGAGCAGGACAATCCCCTCACTCAACCAGCTGATGATGCTGCCAGGGCACTGCTGACTCATATCCAACTTCCATCGACCAGGTCTCTTTCCATGGTACTGCTTTCCAGCATCTCATTCCCCAGTCTGTACGAACATCCAGAGTTTAACCCTTTTTAATGTGTTTTCCCTCTCTGGACCTGACCAAAATATGTCAAACAATGTGGGAAAGAAATTGCTACCATTTCATTGACTGCTTCCATATTTTATGAATTAGGAAATTCTTAAAATATTAATTTAGATCTGAAAAACTAACATCTTTCTATAGCTAGAATATGTTTATTTCTAAAATACTGCCTATTGTTGTATCACAGTTTAAAAAACCTAAAAGTTACACAACATGTGTAAAACAATTTCTCTTTCAATATGTAAACTACATGTACGTGTGTACAAAGCTATATATATGTGTAAAGAAGAAAAGTATTTGTTTATATGTATATGCAATTTTGTAAATGTAGATATATGTAATGTTATGCATTTTTTAAAGGTAGGAAACACTGCTAACTTTAATGAAGTCATTCTTGCGAATAACTAGCTAAATGTAAGTAAAGTCAGAATCTGGTTCACTTGATAAAAAAAAAAAAAGGTCTGACTATTTTTGCTTAGTTTAGATTTTTAAACTGTAGATAGAAAGGAAAAAGTGGTGTAAAGAACAACCGAATCTCAATATGTGAGCATGGGAGGCACTGACACTGAGTGTCTCTTTAACCTTCATATCTGACTGTACTGAACTTGGTAGAGTATAGAATTCTCTGTGCTATATTCTGATTCTGCTGAGGTAAATAACAAAACTCCTATTGTATTCAGTGGTACAGGATTAGTCCCTCTATTTTTTACTGGGGCAGAGGCTTTTTCCTTACTATTATTGTATCTTCATATAAATATAGCAGCGTTATTGAAAGCCTGAAGCTTCATGCCTCTGCTTTGCTCATCTTCTTAAATTCAGTACCACGTGGTAGATTTCTGTGGAGCCTTATCTCTCAAGCCAAAAAGAAAAGCATGATCACAATAGTCAACTTGGCTTTTCTTCTCATCTCTGTATGCACTTCAGTGCAGGAGAAGTTCAGACAGCACAGAGTTTCAAATGGTTTTTTTCAAAGGCATTAAGAAAAGGAAACAAATATTGAGCTCTCACAAAGAAGTTTTCAACCAGTGCATGTTTATTAGGCTTACTTTATTCTACCTAGCATATTCAAAGACATCTGATTAAACTGTCCCAAATAAAAAGGACAAAGCTTGCTTCAATCTGTGCAATACAGATAAATAATTTTGTGGGAGATTTCTATCATCTCCCAGGCTCTGTATTGGAGACTTGTTGGGACATTTCAAACAGACTATGTGCATTGCCACATACAGTCCAGTTCAGAATATGCTAAAATGTTGTATCTGGCTAATTGGATATAGAAAAGATGGTTTCTAATCACTGCATGACATTCTTTGCAATTCTCATAGATAGTCACATTCCTTGCTTCACATGTAGTTCCAGTGAAATTACTGGAACAAGTCACAAGAATAAGGCTGGAGCAATACAGCAGCAGAGACTGTTGTACAGCACAGCACACAATGACCTTCTTGTAATCCTTGTTTGTGCACCCTACTTTAATCTTTGTGTTCTCTACTGTTTCAGTTATGTAGTAACTTACTTTTATTTACAGGTAACCAATATTTTTGGAAGGGACCATCAAAAGGTAACAAGAAATATTGAATAATAAGATGAAGACAGAACAGGACTTCTTCATTAAGGTGAAAAGTCTACTTACTTATCTGTAAGTTCTCTTGAGGTCAACATTTAAAACTATCTGAGGATCTGCTGTTTTATCTTCATAACTGATTCATTTTTTTCAATAAATAAACCTTTTTCATACAAGAAAAGCTGATTTTTATTGAGTTAGGGAATTTAACTGCTTCTTTTTTCCTCCATGGGTCAATATGAAAATCAATAGGCCATATCACTTTTTGTTTCTTTGTCCACTTACACTTTCTTTTAAACTGATGATTAGTGACCAGTGTGACATTCCAACCAAACAATACTGCTACTGTCAATCTTTGCTTCTCCTTTTCCTCTATGCATCAAGTCATATTTGTCTGAGCTCATCTAAGAGTTAGACCAGGTAGTAGTTTAGCCTCAGTTTTAGGCAAACCAGTACTGCCACCTTAGTTACACATCATGCTCTTCTGTTTGGAGATTAAGGCTTGGGGAAAGTTGCAAGAGGGGACTGCAACACTACATCTACGAGAATAAAGGAAAACTTACTGTAATCTCCTTTGAAATATGAACCTAATGATTTTTTTGATAATATTCTTCTTGCATTGACAGGACACTTGATGGAACCTTTGCTACTGAGTTTGGGAAACATCCACTTACCTTAACAAAAGGGATACTTTGTGTATACACAAATATCCATCAGTATCCACATGAATTTGCAACTAAGAGTTTTGAGCAGCAAAACTCATTAATAAGCATATAAAAATTGTCAATTATTTTCTTTCTTTCCACGAGTCCTCTTTTATGTATTTTCCCCTTCTAAGCATTGTCTTTGCTTCCTGCTGTTTACGCCAGTGCTTACTGACAAAACTAATGGCTACTTACCTGCTTCATCCTCACTAGTCACACCATTTGGGGGGGGATCTCCATTGGGTGACTCTGTGTGAATATTGGTAGCATTGTGCCTCTAACAAAAAATTTGTGACCAGCAGCACAGCCTATCGAAATTAGCTTTCTAATTTATATTTCCATTTCATTCTTTTTGTTAATAGACAAAGACAGTTTCCAAAAATGTTACTACCCGCTGCTGTCTGCACTGAAGGAGTGGAAAAGCGAATCCCTGTGAAAGAAGATTATTTCGAAGATAATGTCTTCACTGAAAAATAATTACCTTAAAATATGGTGAGTGGATCCTAAATCCACGGTCTACTTTATCCCTTTCCCAGTAAGCATCTCCTGTGGCTGTCACTCCTCTCCCCTGACAGTAGTCAGTATGGCTTGCGGCAACCTGAGCAAGCCCAGCACCATTTATGGCTGATTCCAGCTCACTGAGGCAGAACTTCTCAGGCTGTGTTGCTCTCTGTATACATGCAAATGCCTCTTTAACTGGAGGTGCCCACATTTTTCTAACCCTTTCATTCTGTCTCTAGGAGACAGACAATAAAATTAATTAAAGTAGGTTTTATTGCACATTTGGGTAAGTGATGGGCCTTTGTAGCTCTGGATCAGCAGTCTCTGATTTCATATTTGCATGAGGCTAATAAAGAAAACAAGACGATATAATATCCTCTGCAGACAACATTTCTGTAACTGATGGCATAACCTTCATGGCCACAGACCTACAATGCATTAACTTACCACTGCAAGTGACACCTGCTTCTTTTGTGATGCTTTCGAAAGACTTTATGTTAAACTGCTTTGTACACATCTATATAAGTAATGGCCTATAAAAAAGGGGATGATTCCACTGGGAATTGGTTTTTAGTTAGAATTCTTCTCTGAGCTTTTATTTTGAGAAGAAGTGCAAGAATCTTCATTTTGTCCTTCTGCATTAATTAATAATCGATTTTTATTTATTTTTTTTTTTAATTTTGAAAAGTGAAAGCCCTGGCAGCTCTAGAGTGCAAAGTGTGATTGAAACATTCCCTGGAGTGTAAAGAGGGGAATGTTCTACTGATCTTCTCTTGCAGAAGCAAACTAGCTAATTTTAAAGTCTGGTTTAGAAATGTGCCTTATAGCACCATCAAAATCATTCATTTTGGAAGAATAGTACTTGACAAATAAAACTATTAATCAACATACCTAGTTAATGTAGCATTTGTACAGCATTTGGGATCTTAGCAACTCTCAGTAAAACTGTATCATTTACAATAACTATTGCTTTTTAAAAAGGGCAAGGTGTTTTTGGAGGGAAGGATTCTTTGAAAGAGTAGTTAAAACTGTCTGGAAGGGAATTGTGTAATTTTAGCATTCTTAGGGAAATTAAAGCTGTTTCATTAGCAAGAGTGACTGTCTCTATAAGAGTATTATCACGGCTGTGTTTATTATTAAATAATGATGATATATTTGGCCATAATACAGTCACAGCATTCGAGGGATGAAATTCAAAGATGCTGAGTGCCATAAATGAGTGAAATATTCTATAGAAATAGTCAGCTCATACTGAAAACCTTTTTTTCAATATTGTTGCTTATTTTCTTTTAGCCAACTGGCAATTGATGCCAGTTTCTTCACACTTCAGCTCTGTTGCAGGAGGCTCATATAACAACAGAGGAGCTCTCAAGAATGAGGGTGGCTTCTCTCTGATTCCATCCTCCTTACTCACATCTCTTCTTTCAGATTCTTTATGTTAAAGGTGCAGGCTAGCAGATGGGTGGACAAAAGGTCCATCTCAAGGCACTCCTATTTGCATGACTCTCAGGCTTTCTACCTTCTTTAGCACTCATGTTTGTACAGATCTAAATAGATCCGTGTGAGGAGGAAACTGCTTTTGTCTTTTAATGGGCCTATTTCCTGGTGGAATAAGTAAATTCCCAGGCAAGCTATTTATATGTGAGAAATGTAATTTGAACTCTCCCTCAATGTTGTTCTTTCATGTTACTAATGCTGTAGGATACTAAGATAGTAATTTCTGAGGCAAAATATAGTTTGTATCACAAACAGCTTACAAGTCTCATCTCCCAAATAAAGCACCAACCTGCACAACACAATTTGCAATTTGGGTTGAGAAAACTGCTCAGTTATTTTTGCTTAATATTTGAGCAGCTGCTTGTGACAAGCTTCTACATGAATGCCCAGATGAGAAAACCTTGTGTGTGAGACGCTCATTTACTCTCACGAGACATCGTTGCATTTCTTGAACCCCAAAGCCTTTTCCTCCCTGTGGTCTGAAGCACTTGCAGTGCTGCAGACAGAGAACCTGAGTGTCAACATCCTCCTGGATGCACTGGCCAGCAAGAGTGGGCCAGCTGAACGGGGGCCAAGCAGACCATCAGAGTGCATGCTCGTCCCAGTGCTGAGCTTGTATAAAGATGGATTGCACTACATACTGCAAAATCCTCGTATTAAAGCAGTAGTCAAATCAGTTTGGCATTTGGGGTTCTTTTTTGCTCCCAGCAAAGTCAGTTGGAGCTCTGCAGCAGATTTCAATGAGAAAAGGATAAGGCATTAAATAACATGCTGCACAGCTTTTGTGTTACTTGAAAGGAATCCAGGCAGACCTTTGCCAGAGTGATTGTGGATGTGGTGCTTTTCCAGAAGAGTTTGGAGGGCCCCAGGCTTGGCCAAAGGAGTACAAATCAGTTCAAACCCAAAACTGTGCTAAATTTTCCAAAACGTAAATGACAGACAACAAAAAAGCATGAGAAACGTGGAAGCTATAATCCAAGTTAACATCTGAGCGGAGTACAAAAGAAAGATGCAGCTGGTTAAATGAACTTTTTTCCTAAAGAAACTTCAGTTGTAATTTTTTTCATATTGAATTTTAAAAATAGCTTCCACTTTACCCTTTAAGTGAACTGGAAAAGAACAAATGACAATAGCATAGTAATTTGGGGGCCAATTTTCCTTAAATACATGTTCTATTCGATATTGAACCCTTTGATATTTGGAAGCTTCAAGACTCAGTTCTCTGAAAGAAGCTGCATAAATTGGGGAATTCTGACAATACCATTTGGCCTAATAGCTACTTGATCATGATTCCTCGGTGGATCCCACTGTTCTGGCTGATTGGAAGGCTCTCAGTTGCATATAATAATGCTGAAATGCCAGTCAAACTGCCGTGGGTAGGTTTTCGTGTGCTTTGTCATTAAGCCCTATTGTCAGGGTCTTTGTCATCTGGCTGTAAAATCATTCCTAACTGAGGGAACATGCACAAACCTGGAAGCACATACTCTTGACTATTTTTGCATATTTTTCAATCACTTGTTCTCTTTTACCACCTTTTTTTTTTTTTCTTCCACTTCTTTCCCTTTTAACAAGAAGAAAAATGAAAATCATTCTCCCCAAAATGTAATATTCAAAGTTGGGATAAGGTGGGTTCATCTTCAGGGAAGTTATGGTTTGTTTTTTTTTTCCTGGGACTTCTGCTAGAAGACTAACCTTTACCAAAGGGTGTTTTTAGTCTTTTGTCCCAAAGAAATGTCTTAGGAACACTTAGAGGCTTCTGTCATGTTCAAGACCATAGCCTGCCAGGCCTTTCAGAATGAGTTTATAGTTGATATGCCTTTGGCATTTCTTTGATGTTGGTTGCAAACTAGATAGACCCACTGGTTCTGCACTGACTCACTCTTGATATTGCCATATTGCAACTGTTATTTCATTGGAACAATTTGCCATTGTTGGTATAGTAATCTAAGAGAAAAATGACTACAGTAGATTCTTCTAAAAATAACTGAAATTTAGCAAAGAGAAATTCTAATTGGTTTTCTTGAAGGGTTTTTTTGGCATATTTAAAGGTTTTTTTTTCTTTTCTTTTATAAGGACTGAGGATTTTATGTAGCATTTGTCTGGCATGTTATCTAATTCCATTTAGGATTAGGACTTTTTTTTGCAGAGGAGAAGATTTTCTTATAAAGTATTTTCTGTATATGAAAAAAGACAGGTAGATCTCAATAAATAAATAAATATAGACGAACCACTCCTTCTCCTTTCTCCCTCTATATATTTCATGTTACTTTTACTCTGTTCCTTTCTTTATCTACTTGATCTGTCTTGGTAGCTGTGCTCCACTAAATAATTTGGGAATATTATTCAAACTCAGTATTAAAGAACCATTTCTATCCTTTTACATTGATCTTGTGCTTGAAATATATATTAAAGTTCCATTTAAAAATAATATAAAGATGTTCTGAGAGAAACATATTGGAACCCAACAATTTAGTAGTTTGTTTAAAGCAATATTTACCCTGACTCTAGAAATAGCCTTGTGATTCCTGATTACCTGTCATATAAAGATGAATTAGTTATTCACTCATTACCTTACAGTGTATTGATCAAGTAAGTTTTTAACTGTGGAAAAATTTTACTAAAAGTAATAAATAAAACTTGTTTTGTTTGCGAATGACAGTGTTCATCATTTATCTCAACACAGCCAACAATGGAGTTACACAGATAGGGGGTCAGAGAACCGTCACCCATTATATTCAAAGTCTGTTTGTGTTGAGAACTCCAGACCAAGATCCACCTCTGCCTTGGGTCAGTGTTCTGCTTTCAGCTGGGACAGAGGTAATCTTCTTCCTAGTGGATGGTACAGTGCTGTGGTTTGGATTTAGTATGAGAATTATGTTCTCATAATGGTTGGTTCAGTTGATGGTTTAGTTGTTGCTAAGTAGGGCTTACTCGAATCAAGGACTTTTCAGTTTCTCATGACCTGCTAGTGAGAAGGTGCACAAAAAGTCTGGAGGAAGCACAGCCAGAATAGCTGACCTGGACTGGCCAAAGGGATGTTACACACCACAAAACACCAAGCTCAGTATATAAAACGGGGGAGTTGACTCTGAACCAGTGATCACTGCTCAAGGATAGGCTGGGCATCGTTCTGCAGGTGGAGAGGAAGCAGCATGTGGTTTTATTTTTTTTTCAATGTTGTTATAATTATTATTATTATATCTTAGTATAATTAGTATTATTATATTCCATCTGATTTCAGTTATTAAACTGTTGTTATCTCAACCCATGAGGGTTCTTTTCCTTCTTTGTTTCTCTTCCCACCTCATAGAGGAGCACGTGAGGCAGCAGCTGTGTGCTGCTTAGTGGCTGGCTGGAATCAAACCATGAGAGTCAGTGGCATGGAAGGACTTCAGTGTCAGGTGCCTCTGGATGGTAGGAGCCACGATGCAGAGAGGGTGCCAAGGATGTGCACTCCTGCTCCCAGCACAATCTTTCCTTCCGTAGAGGTGGTGGAGTGCCTTTTTTCTGTTATGGTGTGTATGGAACAGCACAGGAAAAGTAAATGTACTACTCATCAGTGCCAGCTTGCAGTCACTTCACTACCACTTACATTTCTCGCCTGCCACTCAGCTTTTCCTTCCCTTGTCTTAGTGCAGCTTTACACAGCAGCAGCAAACTTCTGACTGCCTGTGTGTCCCACTCTGCGTTTGTAACCACACTCGGTCTGTGCTGTTCTGTAAACCGCGTGAACTGGTCCTGCAGTCAGCCTAAGGGTGTCTGTGTGCCCATGAGACAGCCTGGTCAGCAGCCTCTGGAGATCATCATCTGAAAAGCAGGTATGTTACAAATTGGAGACATTCCTGGGAGAAGTCAGAGAAATGTATGCACGACGTGCTGGCAATTTGCCTGCCTTCAACCAAAGGTATCGATCGTTAGATGCATTAATATTAGAAAACAGGCTCTCTTCATTTTTTTTAAAGAGCCAATACACAGATGTGAAATCATTTAGCTGACTTAACTAAGATTATTTGACAAGAAGAACAGTTGCATTAATATAAACAAGCATGTCTGTTTAACTGCCTTCCTCTTTCAAACAATCCTGTTTGTTCTCATCAAATGGAATGATCCTAAAACATTTTTATTGCTACCTTAGCACTCCCACAGAGAAAAGATGTCAAATAAAGTAGTAAAAATATCTTAAATTAGCTCAGTATTAGCAAGAAAGCCTCTTTTTCTCAGGTTCTCTCTATTATCGGGTTTGTTTGTTTGTTTGTTTCCCCCCTTCCAAGTACTCTCTATAGCCTTTAGTGGTTTTTTTGTTGATTTTTTTTTTAAAGTTGTCTGTCTTTCCTCCTTCACACTTCCCTCAGTTAGACATTTGTCTTTTCAAAGTAACACCTTCTTTGAATATTGACTTTGCAAGAAATTTGTATTTTCCAAGAGAGACAACAGTCATTCTTGGTGATCTCTGCAGGCCTCTGAACGGGTTTGAGAGGTACATCTTAAATGGTACCTCAGAATGACAATGAAAATAACAACAATATCAACAACAGCAGCAACAATAATATTGTTAGAACAAAGGAGATAGCAAACCAGAAACTTGAGTTCAAACCCCCTTGAAGGCAGACTGAATACGGCAGGGTGTATACATGTGTGCTCAGGTGGCAGCAGTGCATCTTGCAGTGGTGTTTGGTGCAGCTGATGCTTTCCAAGACAAATGACAACGAAGGACCTGCAAACTGGGACAACAGCACTTTTTTTTCGCAACATTCTGGTTGCATTCAGATTTTAATCCATGTGTCTGAAACCACCTCATCATTCGGCATTTGGATGAAAATCTGGAAATGGCCACTGTGACTGCTGTAGGAATCCCAACTCATTTACACAGTATCAGCTCTATCAAACCTTTAACAAAACTGAGAACCTTTATTCCATTTCCCATCTTCCAGTTTTCCAACTGTCTTTGATATGAATATCTGTTTTTTCAACCTATTTCTGAATGTCATAAAATGAGCAGAATGGTTTTTTTGAAGGATTTCTCTTATGAATTCATCTACAGCTCATAGCATCTTGGAGCAAAGAATATAATTTAAATGTACAAAAAATATCTTTCAATGTGTTGTTTATGCTCTTGGTGTTCCCACTATTGAAATTTGTCCCTTTCTTACCCTTCTTCTTCCCCATTTCCTATTGTTTTCCAGCCTATTTAACTTATTTTTTGAAAATAAATACATAAATAAAAGAATCTTCTCCTGTCACTGAAATACCTAATAGAAGGGAGTCAAAGATGTATGTTATATTATCAGAATCATAAAATGGCACTTGATAAAGTGTCACATAAAAGACTTACCAGAAAGTAAGGATTTATGAATTACATGGAAAAAGAAGTGATATAAAAATGCAGTAGAGAAGAGAGACTGGGGAGATATGATTTGTCATTGTGACTGACAGTGCTAAAATAGTATTCCTGATTCTGGTAGTGAGTAGTGATATCCTCTGAGACTTGCTTTTAAGACTAGTTGTCTGCTATATTCAGTGCAGTTTATTGATGGAAAAGTGAGGTGGAGCAGCCTTATAATAGACCTTGGGAATATTCCAAAGTGAGAGAGGAATCTACTGAATGATAAAATCTTGTTCCCTGTGACACTGTTGAAACAGGTAAGCCACCAAGTTGTTTACTTCTTCTTCTTCAGGAGCTCACACATAGGTTCTTCAAGAGCTACCTTGTGGCAATGATATGTAGAGTTCCAGGTAGTTAATTAATGAAGTGCATCTGATGAAGTATAAAAATTACCAAGGGCCAGTTTTAAATCAAGGTAGAAGTGATGACCAACAATGAGAGCCAAACCTCACCACATATTAAAGAGAACTGAGAGAAAATAAAACATCTTGTGTTTGGAGAAAAAAAAAACTAACACAATGAATTTATTTTTTTCCTGAAGTATTTTTCAGTTGCATTCTTATATCTTTATTTCTGGAAAAGTCAAACTGTTAGCTTATTGGGAATGAAACAGAGAATGTTCTGCCTTTTGCTCTGCTTCAGACTTCAATGGATTTTGTATTGCAAGATGTCCATGTTATGTACTAGTTATGTACTGCTTTATCTAAGGTAAAGGAAGATCTTCAGTATATTCAAGACTAAAGGTCTAAAAGCTTGTGATCAAACCAGAGTAGAAATTGTATTTTTCAGTGGCAAAGGAAGAGGCCTTGGATGCATCAGTAATCCACAGAAATTATGCTTTCATTTAAAAAAGTACGTGCTTGCCTGTAAAATTCATATACAATCTCATATAAAAATCCTAAGGGAGCAAAAACGTGTTTTTTCCAAACTGTGCCAAAATCAGTCTGATGCCCACGGTCTTAGATATTAATATGACTGGCAGAAAAACTCTGCAGTTTAGCTACTACCTCTCAACAAATGCCTAGGTAGTTCAAATTCCAGCCAACAATCACTGAATTAAGCACCCATTCTTCTGCAGAAGTCCCCAAACTCTCAAATAGTCTATAATTATTTAAAAATTCTTCTAAATGAAAAAGAATTAACAACCTTGTGTCATGGTTTAGGAATGCTATTCTCCAATTTAATGTTCCCACTGAAACACTCCAAACCAGGCACTGCTCCTTCACTCCCCCGCTCCCCTCTGTGGTGGGCTGGAGAGGAGAGTTGGAGGCACTAAAAGCAAAGACCATGGGTTGAGAGAAGAGCAATTTATTGGAAATAGCAATGGAATAGAAACAAATAACAAATAACAGCAACAATATTAATAACAAAGTGTACAAGAGAGGTAAATGATTCATGTGGGAGTGCACATCATTAACCCTGTGGGCTCACTTCCCTCTTCCTGCCTGGAAAGGACCCATTCCCCCCTGCCTGTGTATGGTGTGAGGTGGTACAGAATAACCCCTGGGTCCTGCTTGTGCCCCTCCTGGCTACAGCAAAAATTAACACTGTCCTGGCCATAACCAAGACACCTTAAAAAACTCAAAAAGGATGTGTAGAAAATAAATACTAACACACGGATTGACCAGATACTTTCACAGTTGTCCTTTCAATTACCTTCTCATTTTATAAGAAAAAATGTCCCATAATGTGTCCTCTCTACTCTTTGAGGTAAAAGTAGCAGTAGTTTCACATGAATAGTGATACTGTGCAATGTGAGTATCTGTCTTTAAAATATTTGTCAAATATTTCCAGAAGGACAAATGCTTTACTAAACTTTGGGGCTAAGTGCTTCACTGAGAGGTCCACAAGATTCCATTCATCTCTAGTTTTGTCCTGTACACGTATTTTCAGGAAAGAGTCCCTTATGTCAATACAAGGAGTTGAATAATACACATCTCTTAGAAATTTTAATTTTTTTGCACACTGTTCTTTCATCTTCTCTTCAAGTTGCCAGGGAAAATCTCCCAAATAGAGAAGTCCAACTTTATATAGGCTTACAAGGATCTCCTAAGAGTCACTGGATAAAATGCAGGTGGGCTACACTTTCAAGAAAGCAAAGTTCTCATTAATAAAGGAAGGAGAGGGATTTGTTTGTTAATATTTTAATTTTTTAAAATTTTGTTATTATATTTCCAAGTCTAAATTTTCTATGACTATTAACAGCAAGCCAAAGCTAACTCTATTGACATTTTACTATTGCTTTCTCAAGAGCCTATGATTCTACTAGAAAGAAGGAGAGATTAAAGGACAAAAAAGATAGCTTTTTATTCTTTGCCCCTACATAATATATACATGAGAATGTGTTGACTGCTGCTTTTGCAGCAATACAGGCATGCAAACGAAAAAGCACAACCATTTGTACTGCAGAATATTTATGGTCACAAGATCCAGACTGGTCATTTTAAATGTATGAGAAAACATGAAAGCTCCCTACTTCAGTAAGATCATCAGACAGAAAAAAAGTCACAAAAAAAAAAAAAAAAGAGCAGTGATGTTGACAAGGAAATATTGTGAACATTTAATGGCAGTTACAGTAGCTGCACAATGTACTGTAGTTAAATAGTTTTGTCAGCTGCTTTTCTTGTAACCATTGGCCATGCCATAGTTCTGTATAAACCTTTGCAGGAGATAGAATCAACTTTAATGAAATTTGAGTAGCTGACATATTAGGCAATTCATTATACTGGAAGAAATGCTCCTTGATATTTTTCCAAAGGACTGTCTCTCAACTGTGTTCACTTTCTCTGTACATGAATGATGTCACTAAAGACTTTAAAGAAACTAATTATTTTGACATTGACTGTAAAACAAATAGTTTAAGAACACCTGAGGCTCTTTAGAAATTTGTTTCTTTATCTTATATTGATAAATACTCTAAGCAACAGCACGTGGCAGAATTTGATTCCATCAGGCCTTCTACTTGTTGGACCAGTGAGCCAGATCTCATGCATTGGAAAATATTGCTCATTTTGCTGCTCTAACAACTTTGAACTCCATCATGGAAAATGTACTTTAGATGACAACAAGTTACAAAGCAAATTTATTCATAGGGTGTGGTGGTTTATTTTTTTTTTTTTAAAGAATCTATTTTAAACCTGGGATTTTAGTTAATGAGAGTGATTTCAAATGGTTTAAACACCTAAATGCCAGATGCTGAAGTTATTTCAGCCTAGAGGAAAATCATCACAGTCTGTGCTTCTGGTACCCTGAACTTAGGAACATCCAAAAATTCATCTCCAGCAAGTTACCTCAGAACATCTGAGACACTTACCCACCCCTTCATAGACAATTGAAAGGATTAAGTGCAATCAAAAACAAGCTGGAAAACCCAGAATGTGAGCAAAGGTCTCTTAAAGCTATCAATGGGAAATGTGTGCCAAGCTTCAGCTTGCCTTTAAAGCAGAGATACTTGGTTCAAGACTGCACATTTGGTGCATCTCCTCATTCCTATCATCCCTACTCCATAATAGGAAGCCTGATAAGTTTGAACTCATTCTTTTTTAATATAACAAAAAAAAAGTTTGCTGGAGAAGTTTCTGCTGCCTGTCTTTGGCTTAATAGCTTTTGTACTTGCCTGGGCTATTTTAGACCTCAGCTCAATTTCCTCTTCAGTCTGAGATGGATCAGACTTCTGTTTACCACTTTATAAAAGAATATCCTCACTACCAGATCATAAAGTAGGTGCGGAGAAGGAAGGAAAAGGGGCAAAGGGAGCAATACACTCAAACTCTCTTATTAAGATCGATCACTGAGGGCCAAAGGCAAACAAAAAAAGCAAGGACATCAGTTCAGTGCTCGTGTGAGGAGCAGGAACTTTCATTGAACCAAGGGAAGGCAAACCACAGCTTTAATTATTTGAAAAACATATTCTTTTATTTGGAATTTATAGTTGCTCTCCTTTAAAAAGTTTGACTGCCTGTTTATTTACATCTAACTTCTTTATTTTTTTAAACATGTTTTCCTTACAAATTATTTAAGAACTGTTCTGTTTCATCTGAAAAAAAAAATTATCCCAATTCTTCCATATTCTATATTATTTTGTATCCTTGACTAGACAACGTGAGGACATCTGTTCTGTATGAGGAAGGTTTCTCTCTGTCCCAACTCTGTATTCTCAGATCTGATTACAACCATCATAAAGTCTGTATTACAACTGGAAGAAGTTCTGTACTGTCTTTGAGTTAGCACTTTTGTCTTAAATTCAATGGCTTTAGTGGAGCTGGACCAAATTTCAGCATCTGAAAATCTGGTTCAGCATTTCCGTTTGGGATTAGGAACAGGAGTGCAACAGTTTTGCAGAGAGCTTGTCTCGCCTTGCACTGCACATGCAAGTCTTTCAGATGCTTTGTTTACTTTATAACCATTTAATTTTGCTTATGTTTATGTCTTATTTGTTGTCACTTTCCAGTGTGCTTGTGATGGTATGAAAAAAGTGAATTTAACAGCTTCATGTAGGATTATGAATAGAAACCACATTTTTACATTTCATCAGGGACGTACAATCCAGTTTTAGACCTGTCTAATGCCACAAGTATTCCAGTGTATTCAGCACCATAATTTTTTGTGTAAAGAAGCGACTCCTGTAAAAGTGTGTGCCCTCCCACTGCCAGTGCATGACAGAGCCTGTAGCTGCAAGTGTGTTACTATATTACGTGACTAACTCCCTCCTACGTGAACACCAAGATTTCTAAGCAATTTTCAGTTAAATGAGTGACTGAAGATAAAAGGGTTCAGAGGTAGCAGCAAATGTCTAAATCCTCTTTGCAAATGTGCATGTGGAGACGAGTCTTCACTGTTTGTCATTTTCAGACAAACAATTATGCATTAAAAATCCAAAAGAATGTAACTTTCATAACCCAAAATACAAAATTTCAACCTAAATAAGACAATATAAAAGGTATAGCCTGAAATTATAATATTTTTTCAGGATTTACCTTTACCCCTGTAACTCAATTATTGTAAAATTTTCCATATCTTTAAAATCTCCAGTACTTATAATTTGAAAAAAGAAAGGAAAGAAAAAAGGCAAGATGGAAAATTCATGAATTGCCTTAAGCTGACTTCTTCTAAATTCAGTTTTTATAGTATCCTGTGTATGGTGCAAAATGACTGATGTTTCGTTTCTGTCCACAAAGATACTGCCCTTCTAGTTCTGGTGCAACTTAAGACAAGGATAGGATGCCAGCATAAAATTTCATGACCAACAAGAAGGCTGAATTCTTTACAGTTCAACAACAGAATTTACATTCTTGTGACGGTTTCCTTTTGCACAACCTGTGATTGCACAATCACAGTAGCTATCACTGATAGTGCATTTTAATTAAAGCTAATTTCAGAGTAAACTGCCATGTATATGTGCATGTATTATGTGATATCATAATAATTAGTGCATCTTCACTTTTGGCACGTCTCTTGTTGATATTGCATGGTCAATTTGTTGTAAAATAATTTTAAAAATAGTAATAAATAACAATTAAAAATGAATAAACTAATTAAAATATTTACTTTGTTGCCGACAGTGGTTCTCCTTACCTTTCCTGTTCACAAATAAAAATCTTGCTTATTCCCCTGCATTTCCTCTTGGTTTTGTGTTTTGTTTATGTTTTATTTTGTTTATTTTTTGTTTTGCTTTTTGGTTTTGGTTTAATTTGCTTGTTTTATGGTTTGGCGCTTTTTTTGTTTTGGTTTTTAGCTTCTTTTTTTTTTTTTTTTTCTTTTTCTGAGCTCCTATGGACATTCAATATTTTTATTCTGATAAGGCCATTTACAGGAAGTGTATCAGTTTACTGATACTCACCTTCATGACCATTTTCTACCAGTTTTTTTCCTAAACTAAGAAAGAACCATTTAAAGCAGTTAGCTCATAACAATAGGTATTTTTCATCGGCTTTTCTTTGACTAGGACATCATAAGCCTTCCTTCCAGCATTCCCTCTGGGTTCATAAGATACATCAAAAAGGACCATGCATTAGGCTAGATTCTTTCTGTGGTTAAACATTTCTTTCTTTCAGAGATGAGTTAAGGGGGGCAAAAGGTGATGATACAACTGCTTTTCACACACACATTCCAGTCTGGGGGCAGCCTGAGGCTGTTTCAGTTCCTCTAACAACTAAGAACTTTATATCTGACAGAGGTCCTTCAAACTGCAGTCAGATGCACTCAGAGACCTTAAAAGGTTTTCACTCATTCAACTAGACTATTTAAATCTAGGACTGGATCAAAGAAGACACAGTTTGCAAAAAGGCAGAAAATTCTGCCCAGGGAACAAAGATATTATAAAACCGAGCTTATGCAAGTACTTTACTCAACATAGATACAGTGCTTTAAACTGCTACGATCAGTAACCTGTTTCTTTAGGTTGCCAATCATCTAGTCTTAATTCAGCATTTTTTCTCTCTTTGGAGTCCATGACTGCTGCAGTTGTTGCACTTGAACTGGAAAGCCCAAAAAAGCACTTCCACAATAGTTCCACAACTTTAGCAGCTTACAGTCACGATTTCGCTGTCTAGTGCCCATTTCAGGCTTGCAACCATTAGAGGGCAGACCATAACAAATTGTTGCTGAATATATTTAGTCTCACCAGTGTTATTTTTCCAATTAGGAATCTTAGGAGACTTATTTTCAGCTGTGCTTTGAAGTGAATAAGTCACAGCAGCAACGCAAAGACTGGTGAGGCAATTTTTTTTAGCATTGTTTTGCTAGTCTCATCTAATTTTGACAGTAGAGATTACATCTCTAGGATTTTTTTTTTTTTTTTTAGTTCTTCTGTCATCATCAGTGAAGCCCTATTTGTTAAAATATTTGTTAAAATTTGTATAAAATTTTCTCTTTATTTGTGCTACTGTTTTTACAACTGAATTCTGTTGCATCAGAGACCTCTGTGGAAGGATGCACCGATTTTGGTCAGGATAGAGTAAATTTTATTCACAGTAGCTGGTATGGAGCTGTGTTCTAGATTTGTGAGGAAAACAGTGCTGATAACACAGGAATGTTTTAGCTAGTGCTGAGCAGGCATTACACAACACCAAGGCCTTCTCGGCTTCCCACCCCATCCCACCAGTGAGGAGGCTGGGGGTGCACAAGGAGTTGGGAGGGGACACAGCTGGAACAGCTGACCCCAGCTGACCAAAGGAGTATCCCACACCATGTGACACCATGCTCAGCAATCAAAGGTAGGGGAACAAGAAGGAAAAGCAGGATCATTGGAACGATGGCATTTGTCACCATTGTGTGGCATGGAGCTCTTTTTCCTGGCTGAACACCTGCCTGCTCATGGGAAGAGGTGAACATATTTCTTTGTTTTGCTTGTATGCATGGCTTTTGCTTTACCTGTTAAACTGTCTTTATCTCAACCCATGAGTTTTCTCAATTTTACTCTTCTGCTTCTCTTCCCCATCCTATGTCACCAAGTGAGGGTCTGAGTGGTGCTGGCCAGAGTTATGTCAAAGGATTAATGTGCATTCAGATCATCTGTCATTTGTCTCTCTGTTCATTAGGGAAAATGGCTGGGTGAGACACTGAAGGAGTTATGAAGATGATTCATTAGTGAATGTAAGGAATAGAGATTAAAGAGGCAGGAGGAGGATGGATAATAATGAATTGTAAGTGAAGAGCAGCACAATTTTCTTACCTCCATATGTAAATACTGCACAGCATGGATGTGCACACTGCCCCCCTTATATACATATTCCCTCCACTAAGAGCCAACGACCCATTCTTCCACCTCCAAATTCCTTGGTCTAAAAAGCCTAGAATTATGCTAGAACATTTCTGAGAGTAACATGTGACTCCATAATAGGTAGAAGTGTGGATTATGGCTACATATCATCAGTAACCGAATGATTCTCAATCATGAATTTTACTTGGATGACAACAAAATAAAACTAGTGCTATTATTCTTATTTGTAAGTTATGACCATCTAAGGAGAGAAGAAAAAAAAAAAGACCATTTGATTTTCTAAAATGTATTAATCTCTGAGAACTAGAGGTCTTAAAATTGAGACCCACAGAGGAGTACTTTAACTTCTCTCAACTGGGATAATCCTACAATAATTGTCCTAGGGCTGGTTTGAATCTTGATATGTATAAACTTTTGAGAAAGCTAGACAGTAGGGAATGAATACAGTAGAGAAATTACAGCACACAGAGCTATCCAGAGTCTCAACTAAACTATATAAATGAAAACTAGTTATGAATTATTTTTATATTCAGTCTGCCAAAGGTCAGTAGAATTATAATGGTTAAGGAAAGGATAGATTAATCTGTTACCCTTTTTCTGCCCATTGGAAACAGTAGCTGCAGACAGGAGTAAATAATCTTTAACTGGACTTCTGAGGGTCACTGTGATGACAGCTATGTCTTCACAACTGCAGAAAGCCAAGTCTGTCTCTGTGAGATTCCCTCACTGCAGTTGTTAAGATTAGTGAAGTTAAGGTAATGCAAATGAGCTGAGACAACAGGTTTTGGCTTATTCACTAAACATCTGGGCATCACCATCACCCCTGGCATCTTTTAATTAACTTGAAGCTGTGAATCATGTTAGCTGGACTGAAGTGACCTAACAGAAGCCTGTACCACTATCAAGGTTCTAAAGCAGCCCGTCTTTGCTCTGTAGCTCCTTCTTTTGCCGGTCAGACTAAATCCAAAGTGCAAAGTTCTATTCATACAAAGAAGTTTGCAATTTGTGTGGCTCTGCTCAGTTCCTGTCTGTAGAGCTTTTAGTAGTAGTATTTTATTTCTGGATTTCCTGAAGGATTGTGATGCTTTCTATACCTCTCTCTTTTCTCTCTTTCTCTTTCCCTCTTTCCCTCTTTTTCCCTTTCTCTCTCTCTTTCCTCTCTTTCTCCCTTTCTCTCTCTTCCTCTTTCTCTCTTTCCTCTCTTTTCACTCTTTTAATGCTATAGTTCAATTAGGGGATTATCCTACTTTGATTTTACCCTTCAGCATCTTTAGAAACTTCCTTTCTTGTTAGTAAGCAAAGTGCTAAGAGATCACAGAGGGTTCACTCTCTCATACTGAATCTTATTTATTCCCTTTGAAATCCATTTCTTAATTCTTTTCTGCTGTAGGCAAGTCCTTTATTTCCAGCATAATTCTTTGCATGAGAACAGATCAGCAGTTTCCTCTAAAGTGAAAAAGTTTGTACATCAGTGATGAAAGATGCTCTCCTCTCCCAAGCACTATCTCTGTTACTGCAAACTTGTTTTGTTTCCAGTTAACTCCACAGAGGCAAAAAAGTTGACAGTGGTTTTGCTGGGGGATGGAGAAATAGCTGTTTGCTTTTAAAAGCTGTTAATACTCAATTTTAAAACTTGCACTTTTATCCTGTAGTATTTAATCTTCTGGCAAGACACTTTTTCTTTTTTTTTCTGAGTATTTTGGACTTACTTTTCAGTAGCTCTAAGAATTTTTTATTCCATCTTGAAATCAAAGAACAGGCTTATTTGGCCCTCAGAAAACACCCCATGTGTAGCATAAAGCTAACCTAAGGGTTACAATACCTCTACTCCCTACCACTAGCCCAGGGCTATCAAACTTGCAGGCCATGCAGGGGAAGCATAAGATAAAACTTGAAATATATCAAGGGCATGGAGAGAGTGAGCATAACTTATTACCATGTTTACCTCTCTTATCCTTATCCAGGGAATGACACTCTCAAGAACCTGATGTAAATCTTTGAGCCAGTATGCCAAATTAGCCAATTAGTCAAGTCTTGTCTAGAACTTCTCTGCCTTGATGGGATGGAGGAGAGAACTGGGAGACTAAAAGTGAGAAAACTCGTGGGTAGAGATAAAGACAGTTTAATAGGGAAAGCAAAAGCTGTGCACACAAGGAAAGCAAAACAAGGAATTCATTCACTGCTGCCACGGGTAGGTAAGTGTTCAGCCATCCCCAGGACAGCAGGGCTCCATCACACATAGTGGTGACTTGGGAACACAATCACCATAGTTCTGAATGTTCCCCTTCTTTCTTCTTTCCCCAGCTGTTGTTACTGGGCATGGTGTCATGGTGTGGGCCATCCCTCGGGTCAGGTGGGGTCAGCTGTCCCATCTGTGTCCCCTCCCAGCCTCTTGGGCCAGAGGCAGAAAGGGGCTTCACTCTGTGTCAGCACTGCTCAGCACTAACTAAAACATGCCTGCGTTATCAGAGCTGTTTTCCTCCCAAATCCAGAGCGTAGCCCCATACCAGCTACTTATCCCAGCCCAAAACAGCACAGCAGAAGGCTTGAGTAGAAGATCCAGTTTTTGTTGGATGGCTACTGCAATACCTCTGACAGGGAAACTTTTCCCTCTGAATAAGCTAACAAGATTTTTGCAGTCAAAAATCATTCTTGCATATAATTTCTCACTTTCCAAGCTTGCCTTCAAGAGTCAATTCTGCCCTGCTTTACAGTTATTGTGTTTGCCAGTTTATGCTATAGCCATTTAGTGGGAATCTTCTATCTCATTTTTCAAGGAATTCTTTGTTAAACACATTTGCATACAACATTAATTTTTTCATCCCTGTGACAATATTTTCTCCATGCTTTAGTTCTTTTTATTGCTGTTTATGTAGAATAATCGACCTCTTAGCTTTTAATATTCACTTTTAGGAATAAAAACAAGTGGTAAGGGGTGTTATCTTGTGTCCTGTTTTAATTACCATTTTTATCTAGATTTCCTTTGACCAGAAGTCATATTTTTAGTATTTCATGACTTACCTTTTGGTTTTTGTTTGGTTTTTTCTTTTTCTTTCCTAATATAGGGGAATGTATTAAACTTTCCTTTAGTTTCACTTTGGCTCAGGATCAATATTTCAACTACATTCATAACTTTGATATATAGCATTTGGCTGACAGAGAGTATAAGAAGCAATATATTATTTTCCTCTAAAGAAGAATGGGAATCTGATCTGAAGATTATGCACTAAGCGGTTGTGAGGATTTATTTCAATTCCCCTAAGAACCTGTTAGCATATAATTTGTTGTGTAGGATTTATTGCCCTCCCAAGAGATTTCATTCAATGTGTAGAAACATTTCCCTGCTGTACCCAAGGTGTGTGGTGGTGGATGGGTTTTCTTGTTAATATGATGCAGAGTTGCCCCACCACTTCTTGGGACATTTTCAGCCTTGGCTTTACTTGTCTCCATTAGGTCTTCCAAAGTAAGATCAATATACTGTATCCCTTTGCTTTGATTACACCGCCATATACAGATTTATCTTTATTAAAAATGCAGCCAAAGTCATCAATAGTACCTCTCATGGTCACAAATCTTTAAATGTGTCTTCTTTAAAGGATAAAGTCCCGATAGGAAATTCTTAAGACACATTGTATTTTCAAAAACCTTCTTATTCCCATGTTCTCAACCACTGTAATGTTCACTGTTAGCATTTTGTGTGGACATTGAAATCTTCCTATCTGTATGGTATAATAATTAATGTAGTTTTTAAAATGTAATTATTTAAAAAGCATTTTGAATTTCTTTATATTCAACATACCCATATTCAACATATATCTGATACTAAACCTCAGGGTAATTGGAGCTTTGCATCTGCACAAGACATTCATAACCTCTTCCATTATCTATTGAAATAAAAATAAAAAACCTCCCTATGAATTCAGTGAATATCAGATCAAAGAGGTTTGGGGTTTTTTTAAATGATAGTGAAGGAGTTTATTCTACATGGTGCTATCCTTGGCTTCAACCCTTCATTAGGAAGTTTATTCCCTCTTCTGCAAACAGAGCACATGAAACACCAAGCTTCTTTCATTTTGAATGAGAACTTGAAACTAAAGAAGAATTATAGGAGATAAGGTTAGTGAAAAAATAGGCCATGAGTGTTGTAAGTATACAGCATCCACAACAGCATCCACAGTGGATGGGAAAACCATAGTGGGATGTTGTACAAAGTTTTTTCCAATGTTTTTTCATAACTGTGATTATTGAAATTACTTAAAACCCAATACTCAATTATCAAGTTCAGTGTCAAAGTTCTGCTAGAAGAGCTACATCAGATGCTAAGTGATGTTTTTGAACAAGACTTGAATTTGTCCTACATATATATATATGTATATATACACACATATATATATACACCTACATGTAAGTAGGAATTATCCAAATTTGTCTTCGACTGGTAATGCCAGAAAGAACAAATCCCATGACAGGGAATACTTTTGGAAAGGGAATTTTGTCACCACAAAAAATTCAAGAAGAGATGCAAAAAAAGGGTGAAAAATTAGCATAACATGATTGGAGCTGATCTCGGTTTCTTGAGCAGAGCAGAAAGTTGACACAGAAAGCTGTCTGAAGGAAAACACTCCTATGACTTGCAAAGACTCTTGATAGAAGGATAGCCATATTGCTCAAATGCATAAGGGCAAAAGGAAAGGCTGCCTAATTTTTACACAAAAATATTTACCTCAGTATAATTGCAACAGCAACTGTTAATAAAATAAAGCTATTCATCCCTGCCATCATAGCCCAGATTAAATGGCCCTAAAATCACTGAAACAGCATTTCTGTGATTAGGTTGATGGGTATTTACAGTCCTTAATGAAACATTATATAGTCATTTGTGCAAAGCATGAGCATATTGTGTACTGAAATTGTCACATAGCCAAGTTAAAATTATCCTGAATACAGATAGCATCTCAGCAGTGTGCCATGCTACGAAAAAAAAAGCCAAAACAAAACAACCAAAACCTAAAACCCGGAAAAAAAGTAATAATTTTAAATTTTTGTCATTATATCTTGTCTTTTATAAAACTGTATAAAATATTTTAAAGCATACCTAATAGCAGCCTTACAGATTTCGGTTATTATCATGTTACCTTTTATGTAAAATATTATAGTGAAAAGAAGAAAAAAATCTACATTTTTTTTTTAAAATCAACACAAAACTATTTACTTCAGTATCTGTTTATACCAAATGAGGATTGGACCATGGGAACTAGCTGCTATTAATTGTGAAGCCTTGAATCACATCTCTGCTGTGGGATGCTTCTGGGCCAGTCTTACACGAGATTCAGTTGTGCCCTTATGGAGCTCTTGGTACATGGTCAGAACCAAAGTCTTCATGTCAAGTTTAATTCAGGTTGAAGTAAGTTACCTTTTAAACACTGTCCATGTGTAACCTTTATGCCTTCTATTGGAAAAGCTACAGACTTCTGTAGGAAAATGGTGTAGGTCACTAAAATGTGCACTTGTATAGTTATATAGTCAGTAAATATGACTCTATTTGATCCATTTGATTTCCTCCTTCAGTACAGAGAACAAAAACAGTGTTGGAAATCCACAATTATTATCTGAATTCTGTAGCAGCTCCTCCTCACTATGATAAACTATTGTAACACCCTGATTTTCTGTGTTCAAAGGTAACAGCACTGACTAATCGTGAGTTTATCACTGAGACCCTCAGTTTTCTTTTTTCCCAGAGAGTGCATTTTTTCATGTTCTAGTTGCTGTAACATTATTACAAGTTTTACAATTTCTTTGGGGCATGACTAGGACCACTTTTTCTCTACCATCTGGAATGCTCCTACTCTTTTTGCTGAATGCATAATTACAGCTTTTTCTATACAGTGTCTGAACTGTGGCCTGCAGTAAACAAAACACTCAGATTTGGGGAGGATGGTGAGTTGTCTGCTGCATTTTTCATTTTATTATTCTTAAACGACAGAATGTTCAGATTGTTTCACTTTTTTCCCCGTAGCCTTCAATTTTTAGTTTATCTTCAGCTGCAGTGCAGTAACTCTGCTTTCCTTAATTCTGTCCTGATCCTGCCATTGGTTGTTTGAATTCAAAATTAGGATTCAGATTCAGGTAAAGACACCTAAATACTAGATTTCTAAGCTATTATAGTCAAAAGAGTCACTGCTGTCGGTGGAGCCTGGGTAATGTGCCAACTCACCTGGAGTAAGTACCAGTGTTTGATTTATTGAGAGGAATCCCTCCCCAGCTGCCTGCATAACCCGCTGGCCAAAGCATGGTATATGTTTTCATGTGTCCAAACTAAGGAGCCAGGATGTTGTTACCTGACTCTTGATCATAACTCTTGAGCTCAAGCTATGAGGACTTAAATATTTAGTGCAAGAAGGTCTTATTTCTGTGTTTGATAACAGCTACGATGTAATCATTCTACCTACAGCTGAACAGAAAGGAGCCAGCTGGCAGCTGATATCTCTCATTTTGATTTCTGTACAAATTGCCTGATGTAGCAAGGCCACTACTATTTAGGCATTCAAACCCTAACTCAGCTCCTAACACTCTGAGGTCCTTTCTGTGTATGAATGCTGGCTGTTTTGTCCCTGCCTTATCTCCTTGGAATAAAATGCTTTTCCTGAAAGCTTTTTATGTATTACATCTGGTAAACATTTGTCTAAAAGGATCCTGGCCATGTCTACACTTGGTTAATCTTCCCAGATATTCAAAGATTTAGAGCCATCATGGTCTGTCAACTGAGAATAGAAATGACCAGGAAAAACCTTTTGAAATCTTTTGGACAATCTTTTCCGACTAAACCCAACATATCACAGAGTCACAGAATATGCTGAGTTGGAAGGGATACACAAGGATCATCAGACCCAACTCTTAGCCTTGCACATGACATCCCCAGGAGTCACACCACGGCCTTGAGAGCATTGTCCAAATAGTTTTCGAGCTCTGTCAGGACATACATGTCACTGTTTAATGAAATGCCATAATACCTTGATTCAGAGAAGTCTATGAGCAAATTTTTAAATCCATATGAACTAATCGAAAACATATAACTGTAAAATCCTGAAAATCCTTAGCTAATGTAAATAATTCTTTTATATTGAGTTCAGTGGTTCATTCTTTACAGCTGCTGAGGTCTAGCTGGGAGGTAAGACCAAAGCAGATCTGAGATTATAGCTTGTTTACAGTCCAAACAGCTTGCATATGAGTTGCAGAGTTTGCAATAAGCTAATTCCCAGATTGACTTCAGGTTAACAAAGCCAACAGTGCTGCAAGAAAAGCACAATAGTCAGCACTGTGTCTCTGAAGTTATTTTTCAAGTACCTAAAAATCCCCACAAAAATAACCTGTGTGTGATGAACTCCTTATCTGAGATTTCATAAAGAATCCTAAACAAAAGCTTTGCCAGACTCTTAGTTTTGTTAGCATATCAGTGCAAATTAAACCTGCTACTCCTCTAGACTGTGCTTCAGTGCAGCACTTGAAGACTTGAACTGCTTGTTTAATGGGCTGTGAGATATTTCCCATTTTCTGTTCACAGAAAAAATAAAAACTCTTGGTGCTAAAATTAAAAAAAGAAAGCAACAATGCTAATTCTAGTTAAATCTCTGTCTATGTTGAAAAATGTTAGTACAATAATCTTAAGAGTATACAAAGGTGAAACACACTGATATTTTGATAGAAGATGTGCCACAGGAATAAAGGAACTTCTCATTAGGAACTAAAACCTTGGCATCATTGCATGTCCTGTGGGTTTAATAAAAGTAAAACAGAATTTCTGGAAACCAAAATGTAACATCCATACAAGCCAGGACAGGATACTTCCAGCTGATTTTGAAGAAAGGCTGCAGGAGAAAGAAAAGTGAAAAAGTGGAATGTTCCCAAGGAGCCATCAAGACTACCCAGCAAAAGCCACAGTGGAGTTTTTAAACCAGTGTTGTAGAATGTACACCATAAAGTGAGATAATAGAAAGAAATACGTGGTTAGGTTGGTCCAAGCAGTTCTTTTACTGTGCCAGAAAAGATTTAGAAGGTGTCCCGGTAGCCTGCAATGTATATCTTGACCATGGATTAATTTCTGTACTAGTATAAGGCAATATGGGCACACACCCAGATTAAATCAAAGTGGTTTATTGCAGTTTTTTGGTTTGTGCTGTCTCAAGATATTTTGGTTTTGCTGAAGTTTTTTCTCTTCTCTGAAATAGCCACAGCTCTTTATGAACTTAGTCTGGCCCCAGAAAAGTATATACATCTCTTTGCCCTTTGTCACTTTTGTCACTATGTTTTCTATACAGATTGATTGACACCATGGCCATATTCCCATGATCCCAATCGTCCTTTTCCTGGTATGCTGTCTCAGCAGTGGATATTTTCACTTGAGCAGGTGGTGTCCACATATACTGAAGACAAAGTTGCTCAGTAGACCAAACAGTTGCTTATCAGGTTCTGGTAGGATGAAAATACGGGTTTAAAGATTGCTTTTGGTTCTACCATTGAAAAGCCATAGTAGGAAATTGGTCTTTCCATTTCTTTATCATGAAGCAGAGAAGGTAGGCCTTAACCTCTGTCTCACTGGGAATCAAATTCCAGGTGTATTTTGCTGAGACTGAAGGTCTTAACTTTTCCTTGGGACCTCAAGGATTTGGTGGGCTAGAGGGTTGCTGTCCAAGCCCAGGATCCTATGTGGTTCAGAGCACACTCTGCAATACTGTGGAGTCATCGGATCTGTCAAGCTGCATTGGAGACGTTTGTTACATGATAATGGATGATTGGGTGTCTGCAGGGCCTGGCTTGGTGACAGCACGTGGAAGAGCAATGATTCACTCTGCTAAAGCCACTATGGGGATAATTTTAATAGGGCCACTGTTGCAATTAAAGTATGGGCTCATTTAAAAACCTATGCTTTGAGACATCCATATTCACATTTACAGTAATGATATCTCTCCCAGAGCTTCCTGGAAATGTCTTTTCCCATCCTGCCTAGTAACCATTTGCAGTCCAGTGCAGAAGTGACACACCAGTGGCATACCTTGCATGCTGGTTTCAGGCAGGGATGTCTTCTGGCGGGTAGTAAGGTCACAGCAGGGCCAGCACTCAGCAGGGATGTATTTCTGCAGATTGCAGATATTGGAAGAATCTGGAGAAGGTTAGCATCAATACACAGGGGTAGGAAAAAATCTTCCTGGAAAGGTATTTTATATCAAATTTAATCTTTATTGTGACACTTTCTGAGACACACACACAAAAAAAAAAAAAAAAAAAAAGGAGGAAGTAAATGCACTTTAAATAAAAATTTACTCTAGTGCCATGATACGTATATTTCTCAAATGAGTCAAATCCTCTATATATCTGACATATTTGCATATTACGTATCAATAGGCTTTGCAGCAGCATTGAGGTCAACAGAATAGATTAACAAGCTTTCTAATATTTTAAAACATTGGATCATGGGTATGTGTTTATGTGGTAAGTTCAGAAATGTGACAAATATTTCATGTTATTTAGAACACATTTACTGGGGAAGTGTTGAATGCTCTCTCCCTTCCCTTTTTTAGGTTTTTATTCAGTAAAATCCCAAGTTTTGAAGCAGGTAAGGACCTCAAATACTCTATGAATTTTAGCAACATAAATCTTAGTGTAAAAACAATATCAAGGACAAAACCAAAACCAACCCCCTTAGAGGTAATTACAAAACATTGCAGATGGTGGAATGGATGCATAAGAAGTAATTTGCTCAAAGGCACTTATCAATTTCATAACACAGTGCGCAAGTGTTCATTCTTTATTCAGACTGAAAGAACACTGCCAATTTATTGTGTAACCATGTTCTGCCAATGTCCTATGTAATGACAAGGTTTTGTTTTGTATTATGAACTTCTCCATCACTTGTCTTTCCCATTATCCACATGCTGTCTGCCAATGGCAGAGGCAGAGCCAACACTAAGACTGAAGACAATATTTATCTCCCTCTTCACAGGTTTTTTGGTTGTTGATGGTGGTTTTTTTACTATTATTTTTATTTTTTACTTAACATACAGTATTATTTACCACAGTGGTAGTCAGCCAGAGTTTTGACTGAGAAAAAATGGAATTGAGAAGAAGGAGTGTTAAATTCCTTTTTCTACCCTGGGAGAGTACAGCAATTTAAAGTGCTCTCATACCATCATAATATTAATTTCCCCCCCAGTGCTTTCTGGCATCTGGCTCTATTCCCCCATGCAAAGGAGCTTTACAGGGTAATTTGTCTCATTAGAATTTTTGTTCCTGAAATGTGAAAGGAAAATAAATGTTATATATAGTATACGGCCAAACATATTGCTGTTTATAAATATAACAACAGACACATATAAGATTATTTCATAGAGTCAAGTATATCTAAAAAGTATTAATTCCAAAGTTTAAGCAGAAAGTAGGAAATTTGATCTGCAGTTATCTGTAGGACCTCAATTCATCCTTCTTCTATATAACTGTTAGGATTTAGTCCTGCAGGAAGCTGGAGAAATGGTAACAGGATTTCTTGAAAAATGGGATGCTTTTTGGATTGAAGGATGAAGGACATCTTATAGATTGGATATTACTGCCTTTTTCACTTGCTCAAATAAAGCCCACTGGTAAAAGAGGTTCTTAAATGTGGAGTGGAACTGCTGAAGCTGCTTGTGGTAGAAATTACATCCAAAGGAAAAACAACAAAAAAGTCAAGCTTTTCTGTATTTTTTTCTTCTGTACAGCATCAGCAGACAGCTTCTGAAAAACACTAAAGACATTACTACACCACAGCAATATGTAATCCTACATGTCAAAATGCTGTCAAACTGTACTGGATCCACATGATCTGACATAATCTGCCAGTATGTGAAATGTTACAGGCACTGCTGAACGTGACTTCATGATCTGCAACAGATCCCAAACAGTGACAGCCACCAGTTTTCTGTGTGCTCTGATATGACACCTTAATGGGTTGCTAAAAAGGATTATGTTGTGTATGTTGGGTTTTTTTATATGTAGTCTATTACATTTTAGAAGCTTGCTCTTGATATTAAACCCTCTGCATTGAAATTATAGTTAATCTATGAATAACAGCATTCTGAAACATTTAGAGCAAGTGTGTCTGTGTGTGCATGGTTTTTGAAGGGCAACAGCAAACAGTAACCTCCTTTCACTCTTCAGGGACTACCTGAAAAGAAAAAGAACAAAAGCGTGAAAAAATAAAGAGGAAAATAGGCAGTATCCACTTTCTAGTTTTCAAACAGAGAAGGTTTTAATATTTCCGACAAATTTGGTTATAGAAAAAATAGTTCTAAATTATGTTGCCTATTATTTGTTGTAATTCTTGAAATTGCCTTACATCAGAAAGTAGCATTAAAGATCCCTAGATGGGTTTGATATAATCAGAGTAGAGTTATTTAAAGGTCTCAGTGGACTGCTAGCCTATCTAGATAGAATTATATTTTGTAATCCTTGAAGAACAAAAGTCCATCAAGTACTTAAAAAACTAGAGATGAAGGACTACACTTCAGTTAGGGCAAGTGTAAGCTAAAAACAGCTAAACGTAGGCATTTGGGAAATGTGTCAATCCTGACAGCTCAAAAATAGAAATAATTATGTAAATCTTGGCTCCAAACCAGAAAGCGGGTGAGTTAGAAAGGTTGTTAAATATGGTCACATACTTCAGTAAATTAATTCAGTCTCCTGTCAGAGATTAGAGATCCCTTATGAAGGTGCTGAAAAGATAGATTGCTGAGTGGCAATTTGGGTCAGACTAACTTAGTGCGTTCAGTGCTGGGAAAGTGTGGGGTAGAACTCTCTGTTCCAAATGTTTAAGCACCCAGGCAGGCCATTACAACCCCTGAGGAGCATCAAGAGCAGTGAGGCGTGGTTACTTCCCAGACCTACTCACAGTGAACGAAATGCTCACCTTTAAAACAGCTCAGGTTGCACATGAAAAGAGTAAATTGGAAAAGGGAAATGCAAGGACTATGATACAGATGTCCATTTTTTCCTGTAATAGTTTAAATTTATTTCCTGGTTTATGGACAAAAGCTTACTTGTGGGACTTCCAGTTGTTCCCACCACAGAAAATTAGAAAATGAAATCTGAGATTAGAAATCTGAGAGTAGAAAAGAAAAAAAAAACCCACAATCTTTTTCTGCATTGTATCATTTGATAAACAATGCCTCTTAGGAACAAATGCTGATCCCACCATTGGGATCCAGCACCCACTCACCCAAGGAAAGACTGAGTAGAGAAAACATCTGTGACATTTTATAGACAGAGTTTATAAGCTGCATTCCAGCTATCAGGTGTTTGAAATAAAGCCTTAGTTATGTTCTTCAGAAGGGAACTTTCAATGGAATCAACCCAGTTTCTGAGTAGCTAACGGAGCGTTGTATCCAGTTTTGCATCAAAAGACATTTTCATCTCTCATGATGGTGGCCAAACACTGGAGGAGGTTGTCCAGAGAGACTGTAGAATCTCCTTCCATGGGAACATTCAAGACTTGATTGGACATGAGCAACATTTTTGGATTAGATCTGCTTTGAGAAGAGGACTGGATTAGATGACATCTAGAGGTTCTTTCTGATCAATATACTTATAACTGGTATTTGAAATGGTTGTCCAGCTAGCACAGTGTCAGGTACTCTGGGGAAAGGTACTGTCTTGCTTTTGGCAATGGGAGCAGCATTTTTACAGTTTCTCACAGAGGCCTGAAACACCCTTTGCTACTAAAACCTTGTTAAATAAACGCTTGTTAAATCAAGCTCCAGTGTTCAGGCCCTGGCAAAACCCCTAAACATATTTAACAATATTTGCCATGTTATACTCTTTTCCCAGTACAAAAACAAAACAAAACAAAACAAAACAAAACAAAAAAAAACCAACACCAGCTGCAAAGAGGTAGTTCTCAGATGCAACAGGATGCATCTTGGAAGTAGAGCATTTAATCATGGGCTTGTCATTCTATTACTTCCAGGCAAATAGCATTAATTTTCACAGGTCTAATAAGTCGTCATTATCTAGCTGGGAAGGGCATATCACTCAGAGCTGCCTCAGCAAGAAGAGATGAAGTAACAAACTCTGCCTCTATGCCATTAAATGGAGTTGCTAGGAAATGCCTACTGCTCTAGTGTACAAGAATAACATAAAATAAAGTAACACCTCCTGGAAATACTATAAAAATATTTCACAGAACCACCAGCTAAAATGGTAAACAGATTAAGTTTGACAGAAATGGATATAAGACAGATGTATTTTTTAAAATTTTAAAATGTTTAAAGTATAAGATTTACAGATGACTATGCAAAGTCACAGAATGTCATAAAATGACGCGTTTTAATAAATTACAGTGTAAAAAAATAATTTTTTGTAAATATTTTCTTTCTGTAGTGCAAAAGAGATGTTTTTATACTGACAAGCATGGAAGTGGTTTAAAATAATAAAAAAATTATGAGACTTTTTTGGCTTACAAGCAGAATTAATTCATGGTCATTGGTCTATCAATGTAAAAATATAAAAAGCCTTTTGGAGTCTAGAGACAAAATCATCACATCACTCAAATGTATCCCTTCCACAAATCTGGAAATTCTCATGCATATTCTCTCCTTTTTTTTTTTTTTTTTTTTTTTTTTAATACCCTCTTTCCTCTTATTTTGCTTGCCTCTCACAGGTTACATCTATCAGGCTTTTCAAGTACCAGCCCTAGACAAACTAAATTGGCCCTCCTGTTGATATAGATTAAAGGTAGAGCAGTATGAATTGCTTTGCCATAATCCTGCTATATGCAGAACCAGAAGCTCAGAGCAGAGCAGCTTGTTTTCAGACTTGATCAGAAAATATAACCTGAAAATTGTTGCTGCATTGCTAAGCATCCTAGGACTCCTTATTGGGAACCTGAACTACGAAAAAATAGAAGTTGTGTTCATTCATTTTTTTTTTTTTAAATCATTAGTACTACAAAGTATTCATTGATTTATTAATATGCTAATGCTACACTGGAAAGCAAGGTGATTGAAGTATATTTAAAGAACCTGAATCTCTGATATTTTTTTTTTCTGACTAAAGAGTGCCCAGGTACAGTGAACGAGGCTCTTTTTTGGTATCAGTCAGGATGGAAAAGAGGCAAAATGACTGTACGATATTGCTTGTTCAAGTTTTGGGGTTTTTTCCATAAATTTTTTTCATCTTCCTGTTTTAGTTCACTAAAAACTTTGGCTTTTGCTCTGCTGGCATTAGTTTGCAGACAGATTTTTTGAGGTAGTGTTTCATGAGGAGGTATTGAAAGAAAACATGGATCATACATTGAGTCAAGGAATTTGGAGAGCTGGATGTGTATGAAAAGACAGCACAGTAATGAAACAAAGGATGTGAAGGAGATTGAAGGTAGGGTAAGTGGTGGAGAAATCAAAGGAGCAGAAAATAATAAGAGATGAAACTGATAGGGGTCTGAAAAGTAAAATAAACCAAAACAAAATAAACAAACAATAAAAAAGCACATGAACCTAACATGGAAAAGGAGAAATAGCTAGTAGTCATTTTGAAGAACATTTGGTCATGAAAAGCAGCAAGGCATCTGGATGCTAAATTAGAGCATGTGGAGTGTTATCTATCCCATCAAGAAAATCAATAGGATGAGATGAGAGGATTCTTCTTCAGTTGCTCTTTTTGCCCAGAGCAGTTTTGCCACTTCCCACTCACTGCGTATTTTTTCCTAATGGTATGGCTCCAGTGAAGTGAGATGAATGGAGATTTCAGAGTAGCCTGTTCTGCATAATGCAAAGGGGGAACTTCCTTTGGGGAAATCCAGGCAATTTCTGTGCCTGTGATGGTGAGAGGAGATGCATCCCTTATAAGATGTATGCTATTTCTTGTTTATTTGGTTATCATCCTTTCCATGGTATTTGTCCCAGGTTCAAGCTAGCTGTCCAGAGAGTAAAAATTACAGAGCTACAAAAAAGAGATTCCTGTCTGTGTTCTGTACAAGGCTGCTAACATATATGATGGGGTTCCTCTGAGGGAAAGCCTTAGTTGCCTTATCTGCCTTCTCTCATTTTTCTGTCATTAGCAAGAATCTGTCATTCACAAAAATTCAACTGTTTCTAAATATACTTATAATATAAGCTGATTTCAATGCTGTTATCTTTAGCATAATGAGAGAACCCAAAGAGAATGGATGCTGTGAATTTTGTGCCATGGGGGAGCCCCTTAAGTTTCAGCAAAGAATGGGTGAGTGTCAACATCAGCTCTCACATAGTGAGTGTACTCACATGTAGGTTAAGGCCTGGCACTTGCTCTGGTGATTCAATAAGCTTGCCCCCCAGGAAGATTGTTTTTATTTTTGTATTTTTCTGATTTGTTTTCTATTCTTCTTCCTTTTCCCCTTAGGTATAAAATGTTCCTGTAAAAGGTTGTTTGCTTTTTTTTTTTTAATCCAAGATAATGTCTACCAGAAGTCCAGAAGGAGCTGCATCAGGGAGTTCAGTAGTTTCAAAACCTAACTAACAATTGTATTGGAGGACTTGTCTTAAATCCTCTTAAACTCTATTAAATTAATGAATTTCATATACTTAGGAATGTGTTTCACAAGTTAGTTAGGTAAATAATAGCACATTAAGAAAAGTTAATTTTTCTTTAATTTTCATGTCTTTATTGTCTCTTTCTAAAGTAAAATTGGAGAATTTCTGTTCATTCTTACACAGAAATCTTTTTGCTGCTCTTTTAAATCTTTATAGAAATTTTTAGAATTAATGGAATGTAATATGTAATGCCAACATTTTTATGTGTGTGTGTATGTGTGTAGGCTTACATAAGCAAGAAGTGTCTCTGCTTGAAATGACTCAAAATCCAACCGGACATAAACAACCTGATCACTCTGCCCAGAGTGGAGCAGGAGGCTGGGCTAGATGACCTCCAAATGTTCCTGGTGATATGATCTATTTTATAGAATAGAATCACAGAATCATTTAGGTTCAATATCAAGTCCAACTGCAAACCATTCTGGGAATTTCATTGTCCAAAGTGACTCTCCAACACAAATTTCATATTTATTTTGGCTAGAAGGAAAGAGTTTGGAAAAACCTAGAGGTTGAAAACAAAATATTTAAATAACCATAAATTCATTATTAGATTTTCAGTTAATAATATCTTTTTTTAATTTCAGATTTTAACTTTATCTTAAAACTTTGACTTGTCTCAAACTTTCTAACAAATCTCAAGACTTACATGAAATCTACATTATTTTCTACACAATTCTCCTTTTTCACTCCAAATTACAACTAAAGTAGCTCTTAATAGTTTGTGACTTTCACTGAAATTCTTTTCCTTCTTTTCCCACAGCTTCGTTTCCTTTAAATCTGACAGGGACAACCAGCCTTAGCAAGTGCCTGCTGCTGGCTGAATTATCCAAAGAAATGGAAACAAGGCTGAAAAGTTAAAAAATAATTTTATATGGAGTTCAATTTCTAAAATTTTATTGTAATATTTTGCTCTCAGATATATATTCATTTATGAGATTGACCTCAACTATTATTTTAAACATACGAGGTGAATCTTGTAAGATTTTCTCAGAAAAAAACCAATTTTGTGGGTCAACCCTGCAAGGCAACTCCACGTAGCCACTCATTCATCACCCACCCAGTGGGATGGGGGACAATTTTTACCTCTGTGGAGAACTCCATAGGAGAAACTTGTCCCTGGGCTAAGTGTGAACAGATATGTTTGACTCTGTGGTGTGTCAGGACCATTCTGTGTTAAGAAGTCTGTGACTGGCTGGGCTTGTGTTGGAAGATTGTCCTGGTATGAGGCTGGTGGTGTATGACCATGTCATCAGCCAAAATCAGAGCAAGCTGATGTGCACACTGTGGGCTCCCAAACAATCAGGACCTGGAGTGAAGCAGGAGTGACAGACAACACCTGATAGACAGAAAAAAAGTGACAGGTTAAATTCCTGTAATCTTAACAAAAAACCCCTCAGTGTGTATGTTATCCATAATTTATGTCCTTTTTTTGCTGCACTGAGGGATGCAATTGCTGAGATGATGCTGGGTGCTTCTGGATGCTGCTGAAACCCCAACATAAAATGTGACATGAATGTGACATACCCATATAGATTAATGAAACCTGTTCCAAGCACTGTCTTGCCAGTACCTGCATTTAGTCCTATTATTTAGGCTCAACATTATTGTGATTGATTGTAATCATTCCACTTGAATTGTGGAACCAAATTTTGTGTGAGTAAAGGTCTCACAATAATACCTTACAGCAATAGACTTATATCAAGTGAAACAAATAGAAGACTTCCTTCTACTGCCATCCAAGCAGGAAAGGAAAGTCATTTAAATCATCTTATATGGAAAAAAGAAGAATAAGTGAAACAAAGAAATCTAGTTCAAAAATGCCCTATTGAAATCAATTGAGCTGGATTTTAAAAGTCATTTACCTGGTCTTAGTGCCTTCAAACTTCTTTTAAATCACTGATTTCTCAGAGCAGGTGTAGTCTGGGAATAACTAACCAAAAAGATCAGCTATTTCATAGTGATATAATGCTACAGAGGCAGTCACTGGGCTGTCTGAGCTGAGGGCAATCAGTTACACGGAGTGTTTTGTGATGGGGGCCATTTCTCCCCTTGTCTTCAGCCATCAGAGGAAGACAAACCAAATCCCCAGGCCATAATCAAATCAGGAGAGCAGGCAGAACCAGGCACTGGCAGTGGGAATTAGTTGTGGACCAGCTTTGGTTGTTAACAACATTGCAGCTGTACTACTTGTTTTGCTACAAGGTAAAGGATGGGCCTTTCATGATATTATCCAAACACTGGAAAAAAGACAAAAATATGTTCTCTACATCCAGCAAAAGAAAAGACCAAAAGGAGTAAATGTCTTTTCTTTCACTAACATGAGTTAACAGGGATTTACAAGCAGATGAACAGGACCGTGACAGACCAAAGCAGCTCCAAGATACTTTCCATGATGTAACCTTTTTTTTCCACCTCTCTGATGACTGATCTTCTATGTGTCAAACTGAATGCCATTGCCTGGACATAGAACATTGTAAGCAATTATTCGGTAATGAAATCCTCCCTACCTAATTTTGTGATGGCACCTGAATAATGGCAAGACAGAGCCGTAACAAAAACTGAACAATTTCATGCACCGTAGTTACAGCTGCCTGTAAATTCTTGCTGTGGGTATCCTCTCTGGAGCTTTGCACATCCCTTCCCTCCCTGTGTTTTAGGGAGTTAACCTTGCATTCATTAGGAGAGAAATAAAAGAGAAGGTGAAAATCCCACCCCTAATTAAATAGTGAGAGAATTTTATAAATAGTCATGGTTGCAGTTACGTTCACTGAGACATTCACAGAGCCACTGCACTAACAGTAATAGTCTCACCTCAAACTGCACATGCAGTTACTGCTAATGTACACATTCCAAAAGCTCCACAGCGTGGGAGAGGGATTAGCCTAATTGGTGATAAGAGAAATTGTAGAGGGCTCTGTAGTTTGCATGTAAATCTCAGAAGTATTAATGAACTAGTTGGTTAAAATTAGGTAGAATATGGATCTTCATAGAGGATAAACTACTTTTGGGAATTCTGGTAGTTTATAATTGAAGCCCAAAGTCCCCATTTCACACATTATTAGCATAATAATTCTTCTATGTATAAGAAACCAAAATGGAGTTCTTCGACAGTATTCTGTAGTGCACAAAAGATGTATTTACCATATATAATTTGTTAATATCAAGAATCTGTACTTCTTTGGTATGATGACAGTGACAGTACATGAAAACATAGGTAATGAATACATTGCATTCTGTTTCTAATCCTATTTATAAAGTGTTTCAAAAATCACAAACTGGGACTTAGTGACCTGCTGACATACACAGAGATGTGCTATGCCTGGATCTGTCTCTTGCTCTGCTTTTACAGTTCCATGCACCTTTGTACATCTGACATCACTGCTGCAGGAATCCACGTGGGAGCAAGGTGTACAGGAACGAATGGTGAGTCAGTGCGGTTCAGCCCCAAGTTAAGCAGAGACCAAATATATGATGATCAACTATAGAGTCTAGGAATAAAACCTTTGCAAACAAATTTCATAGGACAAAGGATAAGGGTTTTAAACTAAAAAAGGTTAGACTTAGACTAGATATATGAAAGCAATTTTTTCCAGTGAGGGTGGTGAAACTCTGACCCATGTCCCAGACCTGAAAATGCGGAGCTCTGAGCAACTGGATCTAGCTGACTTGCAGGAGATGTTGGCCAGATGACCTCTAAAGAGCTCTTCCAACCCAAACCATTCTATAATTCTCCTTTAGAAGATATTTGAGATCACAGGAATCCCCAGTAGCTCAGTTAATTCTACTTCACAAAGGTGACTGAATACTAAAAGCTATTGCTCCTTTAAGTATATTGGTATATTAGTTCTCAACGCCCTAATTTTTTTTTTAATTTTTTTTTTTTTCAGTAATACTCTCTAGGTTTTTCCTGGAAAGAAAGCAAAAATCACAGGTCTTGGTATTCAACTTTCTGCATCTGAAGATGTATAATTAAACTAAATATCTGTGTATTTTACTAATAGATCCTGACGTGTTGGAAGCACTCAGAGCACATTTTCCAGATTAGTCATCTGGAAAACATAAAATAAAATTGTGCCTACCTGTTGTCTCCACTGTGGTGGGGTGTGATATTAAAGCCCAAGACTTGATTTCTTGTTTAACATGTTGGGAAAAAAAGACTTCAAATCATGGTCTCTCAGAGTATCACTATATTACAGAACAAAAAGGCTCAGGAAGCAATCATTGCTTCCAAGAGACAAGACCAAATAGCACAGAGTGACTATAATGCTTAAAGGATAGTTCTGCCTAGAACAGACTGGACTTATCCATGCTGTATGTCACTTGTATTTGCTCCACCCACCCTGCCTCCAGCCTTGTCTATTGGTCCTAAAATGTTAATATCAGTTTTGCACATTTTCAGTTCTAACTGTCTGAAATAAAGGGAAGCTGGGTTGCAACATTCCAGATTGATGATCTCATGAGATGATGCTGAAAGGAGCTGTACACCCCAGGGTATGGCAGGATGATGCTGCAGGTGTTTGAGGATGTCACGCTGGTAACGCAGCACTGGGAAATTGTGTAAAATAGAGAAAACCAAACTAGTAATGTCATTTACACAGACTTTTGCCTGACAAAAGACTCTAGGCAAGGGTGAAGGTGTGTATTTCAGCTCTGGGAGTTCTATCTTGGATGAACAATTAATTGTTTAGGAGGCAATCCCCTGAACAAGAACTATTGCAGAAATTCTTCAGAGGGGAATTTTGTGTCTGCTCGGTCCTTTGTCCCTCATTGTTCTTCTCAAAAGTTACACCCTCTGTCCAGACACTAATAAGGAAGAAAACTTCTAAAGTTCAAGGGAATGATAGTGAATAACAAAACAGCAACGAGTAAATTTCCCCTCTTGAAGCAGGAATTAAGGAATTAAACATTTTTTAAATACATACTTTTAAAAAAATTATTTTGGATATTCTTAATTTTTAAAGGAATTTTATGAAACATCTTCAGTTATTCAACACCTCTGTTTGTCGAGGTGTTTTTGGTTGCCTCTGTCAGGGGGTGGATTGACAGCTCTCAGGCCCCCTAGGAAAGAGCTCAGACCTGCCTCCCCAGGTTTCCTGAATGCTCCTGACAGAGAACCAAACAAATTCTATAACCCTTAACTCTTTTTTCCATCTTACAGCTGCTGAATAAGGCTGGCTATTCATAATAGACCCCGGACAAACTCCCAGTGCAATCCCTTTCATTTAAACAAAATAGAAAAATATCTCTAATGATGTGCCAAATTAAGGCAGCAAGTGCTCATATACATTCCAGGCAGCTGATTATCTCTCATCAAGGTGCCTAAGTAATACAGTCCTCATAATGAACTAATGGATTTGCAGGTCCAGTTAACACAAAAGTTCAACCTCAGACAAGTTAAAGTTAATCAAGTACAAAAAGGACTAAATTAGTACATTTAAATTCAACTGACAGAGGCATTAGGGCTGTGCTGTATTCCTTATTTTCTGCTTTGGTGTTAAGTGTTGGGAAGAGAATGCAGTTGAAGTATCCCACTCTTTGGGGACTTCATGCTTCAGTTCCTTGCCACCCATGCATATGGAGTCGCTAATGACAGAGCAGCTACCCATCAGGGAATGCAATTCCACGTAGACATTTTCACCAAAATGGATTATTTCAGCCTCGTTGGTCACAGATTCTGTAGTTTTCCAGTGATTCATCTTACTATTAATAATGTCAGAGAATTTTAGGCCCTTGAATTAAATAATGATAAATAGGAGCCACTGAGCGAGCTCGGCAGAGGCAGTGCTGTTTATTTCAGTGTGAAGCTCTGTCAGGCCTGATAAATCGGATCCCTGAAATAGTTTATAAAGTACTGAATTGATGTGGCGGTTGGTGAGGGAGAGAATTAATGTTACGAAATAGGCCTGCAACCTAGATTTGATGAAAGCTGAGGAAAGCCTTTTATATAAATTCTGTGTCTGTGTAGGAAATGGCTGCAGTGAGAGGTGAAAGAGCTGCACAGGGAAATAATGTGCTCTGTAATCTCGGTGGCTACAGGTCAGGGAAGGAGGCACTCTGTGGATGCTGGCAGTGCTGGAGCTCTGTGGCGCTACACAAGAGCTCTGCCAAGAGGAGGGGTGGTCACAGGCTGCTCATTTATAATACCAAACACTGAGGACACACTGCACAAAAGAAAAATGAAAAGCCTCTTAAAGATGTAGAAGAGGCTTTCAAGTTCCACATGGCTGTCTGTGCCAGGCTGCTGGAGAGGAAGAGATCCTTGATGTTGTCTTCAGTAGTGCAGTTGCTATTGCTAATCTCTCTGGCTGAATTAATAAGTTTCCTCTTCAGATCAGTTCATAAAAAAAGCCCTGGAAAATGCATGTCAAAATCATCTTCCATCCAATTCTTAATTTTAGGTGGGTGCTTTCCAATTGCAGCAAACACGATTGCTAGGAATGGTATCCAGTAACAGACCAGGCTGATCTGTGTGTGCTGGGAGATACCCAGCACACAGAGGAAATTTAGGAAAAACATACATCCCACAGAAATTGGAACTTTTCAAAGTTGTTAACTGGTGAAATTGGGCACATAATCACTGTTAAGGATAGTGACACCTGGTAAAACCTAGATCTTGCAAGTGCTCAGTAATACAGGTGTGATATTTCTGGACCATCAGACCAAGTTGATGGGGAGATGACAACAGTGTTTCTCCAGCTGTTCCAAGCGTGTCAATACACCAGTGATGAACACCTGACTTACATGTTTTACTTATTGCTAGGGATTTATATTTTAATCTAAGTCTTTAAATAGGAAATTCTTTTCTGAGGTCCTGATGCATGATGGTTCATGAAATCATAGAATATGCTGAGTTTGAAGGCACCTATCAGGATTATCAAGTCCAACTCATGGCCTTGCACAGCACACCCCAAGAATCATACCATGTGCCTGAGAACATTGCCCAAATAGTTTGTGAACTCTGACAGGCTTGGTGCAGTAACCACTTCCCTGTGGAGCCTTTTCTAGTGCTCAGACACACACTAGCTGAAAACCTTTTCCAGATATCTAACCTAAACCCCCCCTGACTCATCTTCATGCTGTTTCCTTGAGTGCCATCACTGTTCATGGGAGTAAAGAGATCTGTACCTGCCCCCCTTCTTCCCTTCCCTAGGAAGCTGTAGACAGCAATGATGTCTTCCCTCAGTCTCCTCCAGGCTGAAAACACCAAGTGCACTCAGCCATTCCCCATACTGCTTCCCCTCAAGGCCCTTCTCCATCTTTGTTGCCTTCCTTTGGACACTCTTTAATAGTTTAATGTCTTTCTTATATTTGGTGCCCAAAACTGCCACAATATTCAAGGTGAGGTTGCCCCAGTGCAGAGCAGAGTAGGACAATCCCCTCCTTCTCCTGGCTGACGATGCTTTGCATGATGCCCCCCAGGACACGGCTTGCCTTGTCCCAGGAGCACAGGAATTCTGTGGGTAGAGTTCTTCATGCTCTTCACTTCTCCTGAAGTCACGCTACACTGCTTTTCAGTTTCATAGTTGCTCACTAGGACACTCTGGAGGGAAGGAAAGGAGGAAGGGCTGTTTTTGATGTCACTCCCACTCCAGAGGAGCCTTTACTGAGATTGTGTCACATTACTAAAGACCAAAACAATGACCATTCATGTGGATCAGGATGAGGCTGTCAGAGTGCAGATGATAGTTTTAACAATTCGATATCTGCTTCTTCCTGCAAGATAGTAAAGGAGAGAAATACGGTAGATGATTATGACCCCCAAAGGCCAGCCCTAGGTCTCATTTCTGGTCCTTTTTTTCCCATTAAATGAGCCATTCTTCACACAGGTTTCTACATGCACACTTTACAAAGCTACAGCATGGTCACATGCTGAAAGCAAAAGCCAGAGCTACTTTTATACAGTTCATTCAGCAAAAAATCTGATCAATCTAACAGGGAATCAGTGGGTTAAGATCTAAAGGATAATACTTTCATGCAGTTTAAATGTATAATACCAGAACTCTATAAATAGTTACATAATATTCAGCATTTAAACTGAATTTTGGGAAGATCCTTTTTTTTCCTATCAGGTTTATTTCATCTCTACTAACAACCATAAAATTACTCTGTAAATTGCATAAGTGCATGCAGTATCAAAACAATGAGAACACTATCATGAGAGAAAAATAAATATACCTTTCCTCTAAATGTATTATTTACAAGTGATGTGCCTGGAAATTACTTAGTACCTGTTTTCTGTCTCTCTAGTCTTTTATCCTTACTTGATCTCCAAAAAGCACAGATCTGATAACAAATGCCTTGTGCAGGGAGGAAGAACATAACAGGCTAAACAGTTTTGTGATTACCTTAGTATAGACAATTTAACCTCTTAATCTTTAGCATCACAGGGATAGGGATAGATTGTAAAATGTAAAGTAAAAGAAAGGAAAGACATTTAAAAAGTTCTGCTTAGCACTGATACAAAAATGTATATTTAGAAAGAGAAAATAACACCATTTTTCTCCAACCGTTTTTTGGTTTTTGTTTTTGTTTTTTAAAGATTTTTTTTCCCCAGCTTTTTTTCCCCTCTTCTGGTTAGTTTGAAATAAGAAAGGATTTTTGAATATGAAATAGCTTGGAAAATATTCCCAGACACTCAGCTCACCTTACTTTCTATATTTGCAGTATAGGTACCAGCACCTAAACTAGTTGCTCTGGTCTGCCTTTACAACTGGCAGACAGAAATAACCACTTTTACTGCACTATGTTAGCCTAAAGTGGATTTATTCTTTTAAGTACATCTCTCTCAGCATAAAGGTATTTGTAGAGTGACTATGTGAGCGTTGTAAGCATTTATGATGGTCAAATGTGTCCTTTCTCTGTCAGCTTCGATGTGTTAGAAACAAGACGTTTCTTCTTGGTGTAAGTGATGGGTAAATGTAGGAGTTGCAACCAAACTTACATTTGTGAAGTGCAAAGAGGTTCCATTCTGTTTCTGTAGTCATTCACACATCACACAAAGGGCAGTTCCACAGGTTGTGCACACCTCTTTGTTTAGGAAACAGTACACTGAAATGAGGAAATTTTGGACTAATCTCTTTCTTGATCCAATCTCAGTATACAGCAGTGCACTCCAGCAACAGGGAAGGAGTTTTTCTTCAAGGATGGGAATGCCAGTTCTTAGTTCCCTATCCTACATTAAATAACAAGTGTTCAAAAGCAAAACCCAATAATGTGTTTCCTTGAGTTATTTATAGAAAAGTTCAGCTTTATTTGAGCAATTCACATCTTGTGCGGTTTTGCTTTTTTGTTTATTTGCTTTTAATCTGTTTTAGTCTTTGTGTTGCATGAGGGTCCATATTACTATTCCTATATTTCCCTGCCTTCATCTGATTTAAGTTGCAGTAACTCTTCAGGGTGTTTTTCAAAGCATAGCCTGGCTCCATGTAGGGTCTAGTGTTAGGAAAGATGTGTTATGAGATGGAGCTCCTTTAGAGATAGGTAGCTGGGTGGGAATAAAGCAAATTGTAAAATCAACTGGTAAGTGATTCAGTATAATAAAAACAGCTGAAGCTCTTCTCAAGGAAAAGAGATACAGGTAGCAGAGAATTCTCTTTGAGAGGTTATGGTAGCTGGAGGAGAAGAAATTAGGATGGAAACCTGTATAAAAACATTCCAGAGAGAAAGCTCTTGCATGGAATCTGCTTAGAAAGTATCCAGGAAGGGGAAGAGGATGTTCATTTCTTGATTTTTAGACTGACAAGTCTATCATACAGTGAATGATACTCCAGCAAAAGGCCCTCAACCAGGTTCCAGACGTCACAGTCAAGTCTTTGTGCAGGGGGAGGGTTTAGTGACACTCTCCTGTTCATGGATGTTTAATAGTTTTTGTAGTAATTGCAATGACCATTAGAAATGAATGTGGGTAGCTCTGTGACAGCTAATGAAGCATCAGCTTCAAAGTCGTTTGTGATATGTTAGGACTGGTAAATAATTTAAATGAAACTAAAGGAAGGTTTAAAAAAATGTAAAGTTTTTTTTGTAATTTTAAAGTATATAGGATGGAAACCGATAAAATTAGACTAGCTGCAGTTCATCCAATGTGAATTTTAAATAAAGTTTCTGTGCTCTATATTTATTTTTCTGCTGGATAGTAAACCAGATAGTTGAGTTTCTGGAAACGAAAAATCAATTCCAGGTCTCTCCTTCAGGATGAGGAGTTAAAGTTCTATTTTAATCAAAGCAACATTTGTATTGGTAAAGTTATATTTTGGGGCCTCAGCCTTCAATTTGCATGGATACATGTCATACTAATATTGTACTGTAGCTGTCTGATATGCACCAGTACAAAGCAGAAATTTTCAAAGTGTTTTTCTCATTTACATTTTTTTCCTCACAAGAATACTCATCTCAACCTGAAAGGGCTAAGACCCAGAAGAGACATTGAGAGTTTCTGTCTCTACTCTCTACTGGAAATCAATATTCTGTGTTCCCTAAAACTGTCTTTCACTGCCTTTATTCATCGGAAATTGCAGATATCTTGAGATCACATACAACCTCCCTTCAGATAGCAAAAATATTTGTCCCCTGCTAGAACTGAACTAGATGTACTTGATTATTTCATGTAGATCCAACAGCTCATATATATTGCTTAACCTCCTCCGTGCCATAACCTAAAATCAAGAAAGAAGTTCATTGAAAGCTACTCTCTCTTACTGCAAACGAAATGAGAGGCCAGAACCTTCTCTCACCTCCCATCAAATGAGTTCATATTTGGTAATTTTCCTAGCCTGCTCTCTCAGTGTCCTCCATGTATCCTCATAATACAGGAAAATCTCCAGTAGGTGACTCTCAGAGTGAGTATATTCCATTCTGTTTGCTTGAATCCCAAAAGAATTTAGGTTTTTTAAGACTTGTTTACAAACATTTGTGATATCCCGCCCAAGAGTAGAGCTAACATCATCTGAAATAAGTGCCAAGTCCTAATAGCTGAAGCATTGATGTGGAGGTGGGCAAAATGAAGGTAATCACTGGGAAATAAAGAGGAGAAGGATTTTATGCTCTAGCAGTGTCTGTAGAACTGTTTTCCTATAGTATAGACTGCTTCTTTATGATTCACAACATAAAAGAGTCAGGCTAGGTCTGCAGTTTGGTGGACAGGCCAACCTTCTCCCACAGATCAGTCTGGGCAGAACTGGACAATAAGTGTTAGGAGATGTTTCTGCCCATTTTTATATGCAATTATTCAGATTCTGTGGCTCATGACTGGAAAGGAAACATTAATTTCATTTTTGAGCTCTTATATCTCAGACTCCATGTTAAACTGTAGAATTTTTTAGGCTTTTTCAGTTTTTCCTTTGAAAACTGTTGCTTGTTCAGACCAGTCAAGGATTAATTATTCCTCTGAACTGGGGCAAGTGGTACTCACCTTAAGAGGTACAGCTGGTTTCTAGACATCACTTGGAGATATGTATTGTATGGAAAATTACCTGCTGGAGCACAATCTCTGTCCCACTTTCCTCAAACTCTACAGCAATGATTCCTCCTCATCCGCAGTGGTTGCTGCAGTATTTTAATCTGTAAAAAATAAAATGAAATACTTTAATAGTGTAATTTTGCTGCTAGAGGACCATAATCCCCTTAATCTCCTTCTTTTTTAATGTAAAGAATTGAACCATGGTTTCAGTGTAGCAGGATGTATCTTTGCCTTTGTGTTGTAGATCTGAAAGCATGGTGAAAGATGGAGAAACATCATCTTTAAAAATTGTGTCTCCTGGACTCTAGGTCCTTGGCTTGATATTGCTGAAAGGTCTGCTAGCTGGGATAGGAATTGATGCACAGGTGGCTTTGTCCACATAATCTGAAACAAATTTAATTCCCTAGAGGGTTACACAGATCTAGGCTAGTTATTACAAAGATAGACTTAAAATATTTTGAAGATTAAGACATAAATATTTGCTTTTGAATAAATACATAAAAATGCTACTAGTTCTGGCTTTTCCTATCATTGATCTGTCCCTTGTATAACTTCAATTTTAATGCTCTTATTCAACTGAGTTTAATAATTACCCATAACTGACTTCAAGGTAACAGTCTGTACAGAAAGATTATATCAAGTACTGCTTTTCAAATTTGGCTGTACTTTCCAAATACTGTGATTAAGAATGCCCTTATTTAGTCTATTGTCATGGAAACATGTAATCTGTGGGACTACAAAATATTCGTATCATTTTTACAAAACAGCAGTAAAAAACAGGAATGAAGGAAATTCAGCAGTGGTTTTTTAAAATAATTTTTAAGCCTATTTTATGGAGAGAACAGTTAAAAATCCCAATAAGGTCTGCAATTTAATAATAGTAATAACCAAGTTACCTAGGGGAATAATCTGAAATTAGTATGTACAGTTTGCTATCAATATTCACAGCAGTAAATGCTACCATATTAACCTTTCCACTTTAGTGCTGGAATCATAAATCTAATTAAGAGCTTTTAACAAAAGAAATAGTTCTCTTTGAAAACACATTCTTTAAATAGGGAAACTCGTAACTGTTCTCTTTTTAGTTGTCCAGAGTCTATTCTCAGAACTTTCAAAGCATCACTCTTTTCCTGTCACCATAGAAACACCCACAGCTAAAATCAGTGCAATTTATTAACAGGTTAGCCAAATTCCTTCCCTAGTAAGCAAAAGAACTCTAGGCTGTTGTCTATGTTCATCAGTGGATGGAATTCAGATCAATTTTCATTTTTCATTCTTTCCCAGAGCTGTTTTAGCTCTCCCTAAAGAATTTTGCTATTTGTGCATGTGATGGCAAGGATGCAGGTTATACTGGATGGGATGAGACAATTCACACATATTAATATCCTGGTCTTTGTGAGTTTCATGATTAGAGACTTAGTGACACACTTGTTTCTCTCTTGCTGTGGTACCTTATTCTTGTCATGCACTTCCACTCCAGATCTCAGTTACAGCTGGAAGACAAGGTCCTGGGGTGCAAAGGACAGGTTGGGACAGTCAGAGAAGAGCCAGAAAATGTAGCTGCTTCCTACACTGCATCTTCCTCTAAAGAATGTTTTCTGGGAACTTTCCCTGTATCTCAGAGTGTTACCCCGACACACTAAGCATCTTCCACCTGCTTGACATGTGGATGCCTTGCTGGTGCTTTTGGTAACATCGTGTAACTTTTCTTTTGAAAGAAATTGGAATTAATTTACTTACTAATGAAGAAACTTGGATAACTTGTTAATGAATTGCACTGGACTTCAGGCCTTAAACTACCTCCCCTCCTGTTTTCTTTTTTATTACTGTAAAAAGCTCTAGGAAAAATGTTAATCCGTTGAATTGTATAGAAACCTTAGTAATTATCAATAAATCATACATTTGTTTCTAGATTACTCTCCTTTTTTCTGTAAAGACTACCCTTGAGAGCTAACATTTGTGTGGAATTTCTTGTGGGTTTTTTTTTTCAGATATAGTGTTGAATTGTTTCAACAAATATTTCTGATTAAGCAGATTATTGGCCCACTTCACACTCAAAGTTAAAGACATTTGAATGATAATAGATATCACACTGAAGGTTTTTGTTCCCTGCTTGCATAAGATACATAATTTTAGAATCTGAGCTGTATTGCTAAGTAGTTCTTCATCCCAAACATTCTTCTCTAAATGCTCCTTAACAGTCTCATAAATTTTACCTTCAACAGTCCTGTCAACAAAATTATTTGATAGAATATTTAAAGGAAGCAAAACAAAAGAGTTTCCAAAGTACTGAGCCACAACGTCAGACATATGCAAATACACACTTCATAGTCTGAGAAACATACTGCTATCTTGAAGGCATATACGAATAAGCACAATTTTCACTATAAATGGTAACCTACAATCCTTATCTTCAAGTAGACACTGCTGATGTCCTTCATCAGTGTCTTTCATCAACATATTCAAGCCATAATGTTACAAGGTACAGATGTGAAACTAATCTAGATGTCTTTCACCTGAAGCTTGGTTTTACATTTTGGTGTTACATTAAAACAAAAAAAACCAAAACCAAAACCAACCAACCAAACAAACAAATTAAATTTAAAAAAAGTAATGAAGAGGTAAGTGAAGTTATGAAATATTGGGAAGTCTTAAAGCAGCTGCCTAATCCCATTGAGTATATCATGAGATAACCAAGCTGTAATCAGATGCTCTCTTGATTTTTTTTCAGAGAATCCTTGCTTGGCAAATCCCACTAGATGAACTTTTCATGCTATTCACTACTTTATTTTTTCCTCTTTGGTTAATGGGGTGACCCTATGATAATGCCAGCCTTTCTCTGTCATATATTGTTGAATATACCCAAAGTCAGTGTAGTATCCACAGTTTTCTTATTGGGAATTTTCAAATGCCTGAGAGATTCACAAGTGCTAATTAATTTACTTTCACAACAGCACTTTTAAAGTAGGGAGAAACATTCAAATTTTTTAGAGGAAAAGAACTGAAATACCCAGATGAGACAGTCAAAATTAAATGCTGACTTTTGGCATAATCTATATGCTTTAAACATTTTGCAAGCTTCTACTAATTTCCTACTAATTAAACTGTAAATAGTAAACCATTATTCAAATCAGTTGCCAAAAATCTCATACCAGGCACCAAAAAAGTGACCACTCATGAAAACATTCTGGTCATGCTGTGTTTAATGAATTTATTTATCCCATGAAAGGCAAGAGGCCCTTCTTTTTTTTTTTTTTTTCCATATTCCTCAACTCAGCCCTTGCTTTCCTTCCAAGTTTTGTAACATTGGCAATACATGAGAGATCTTCATTAGATGGTTCTGTGTAAGTTGGCTCCTTGAACAAGTTTGTCCCCTGTACTGAACAGAGCTGGAGGTATTGTGGAGACCAACCCATTGATCAAACAACTACAACACCCAAATCCATCCATGGTGCCTGCTATTCTGGCCTGGCAACCTCCTTTAAAAAAGTCAAGTTCAAGGCAAATATGGACAATTTCCAGAAGTGAGAACGTTTGAGCAAATGAATGAAATTTGATATCATTTTCTACACCACTGAAAACAGTCTGTGTCAGTGTGAAGTGAATTGTATGTGCCCATGTTCAGATACCATCCACTGTTTGCTAAACACTTGTTCACTCAAGTAGGAACCACTGGGTAGTGTGAGTAGTAAGGGGTGTTACCAGTCCCACCTCTAATTAATAGAACTAAAGGGAATTATTTCAGTGGTAATGGAAATGACTGTGATTCCTTAAAGTGGAACTGAAGCAAATCAATCTGAGCCCATTGGACCCAATCCAATTAAAAAGGAGCTAATCTGTTTTATGACAGAGAAACATGGCCTACAAAGAAGACATGATGATAACTAAAAGAAAGTAAAAAATTATGATTAATTCAGCTTGCATTTTGCATAGATGGTCTGCTAATTTTTTCTGTGTATTTAATAGTTCATTTTAACATACAATCAAAATTGATGAAGCTTGTTTATCAGTAACTTGTTTATCAGTCACTTGTATTAACAGTGTTGATCTAAAGAAAGAGTCCAGAGAATAAACACTTATTTTTCACCTCACATTCTTGTGGTTCAGACTGCCTTTCACATTCCAATTCTATCTTATTCTAGCTATTCTAGAGGCTATCCAAAGTAGTTATATTGGGAATAGATAAGCTATTTAATTCAGAAAAAAACTAGATGTTTACTTCTTTTTGATTTCTTATTATTTGATATAGCATTGTTCCAAACCAGCTTTGCTTTGAAATCTGGAAACAGTGATGATTTAGAGGTAAGTACATAGATAGCTGCAACAGTCATTATTATTGAATCTGTTCTGTGATCTCACACAACATATGAGCCTGGAGTACCTGCAGCAGGAGAAAAGGATTGTTAAATCTTATGTCACCAAATCTTCCAGTTCAGATCTGTCTCGAGACATTTAATAGCTCTGCTCCAGAGTTTTGGATTCAAGAAATGTCAAAAAGATTATTCAAAATAAAACACTGAGTTGCTTGAGTATGCAGATTTCCAGAGAGCAGGTTTTTTGCTCTTGGCACTGACAGTTCTAGTACAGACTGGAGAGTGAATGTCATAAACTAACGTTCCTCAGCAGAAAACTTGAAAATGGACCAAGATTCATGCTGTTTTAAGCCTATCTGATATGAAGAAGCCAGCAGTAAGGATTCACCTTACACCTCCTTTTGATCTGATTCTCTGGGCTACCATTGCAGTTAGTAGAGAGCAATAAAGACCCTCAAGCACAAACCATCTGATCCTAAAAAGAACAGACAGAAAGAATCAGTTCCTCTTCCTCCTGACTGTTTAAAAAGGAAGAAGCGGGTCACTTACTGCAGACACCTGAAATGAGGTGAGACGAATCCCCTGCCCCACTACATAGGGCAGGACACTTGATTTTCAAGTTTTGTGGTATATATTTTGAATGCATCTCTATACTTCTACTAGTATTTCTCTCTATACTTCTCTTGTGTTTTTTATAGGATAGGGAATAATAGCTCTTCATCTCAAGAGTGAAAGGTAAGGCTTAATTGTGTGCTTTGCAAATATCATGATTCACTGGACATATCCTAGATCGATAGGTGGAAAGAAAAAGACAGACAGATGCATATATGAGATTAATATTTGTTAAATTCTTTGGGCTTTTGATGTATAAGGCTATATGTCTTCAATATATTACTGTGTTAGTGTTTTACTTGAACTAGTTTATTCATCCATAGTTTAGAGGATTTTAAGAATAGCCCAGGTTCCTGTCAGATAAATCTCCTCTGTTTTGCAGCTAAAAAAGGAACTGAACTAGATTTATGACTGTTAATACCTTTTTTCTTTTAAGGGGAAAATTGATAGACACCTTCCCATGAGACTCCTTATAGATATGGTGACTACCTTAATGATTATTCCATATCAAGCCCACTCCGCTAAAGAGGTACTAAATTAAAAGGCTGCTGTTTGAAGCAAAAGCTACAAACTGAATTTCAAACACCTAATAAGATACTGAAAATTACCTCAAGCTTTCAAATGTCACATACTGTAAAAATACAAATTAGACTGTAAAATTCAGCCTAGCCATAATTAACACTATGATGTGTTCAAATAATCAAACATTATCCTCAGAGGAGTCTATTGAAGGAGATTATTATGAGCGGTAGTTCACTAATCATTATATGACAACTATTTTTATGTCATTGATCTAGACTGCCTTGTCTATTTTGTCAGTGTCACTTGGCATCTTTTAAAAAAGGTGATATTTTCCCCCACACAGAGACAGCTCGTCCTACAGCTCCAATTGATGTCAACCTTTGCTCACAGTTATCATCTGCACACAGCCAGGCTTCATTTTAAATCAGAGAAGCAGGGATAAATAAAACTGGATAGCTTTCAATTCTAATCACATCCTGTTTTACCTCGCATCAGCCAAAAAGTTATCATGAAATGATGGGGCTTTTTTCTGTGCAAGTTAAAAAGAAAGTTTAAGATTTTCAAATTTTGTAAAAAATAGTCTCTTAGATCTCTTATCTGTTTTGAAAAAAGGTTTCTTCTTTTCTTGGAGGATGAAAAAGCCTGAAGGATTTTATTATTTTTAATAATAGAAAGGAATTATTTCAGGAAGAGAAAAAATCAGATGTATTCTGCAGAAAGGAAAATGAGACAGTCACTGTATTTTATATTATTAGATAGTCAGCACAGATTCCCAAATTTTGCAAAGCATAGTAATTGAATTTCACAGCTTCACTCCTCATCTTCACACTTGCAAAATTTTCTCCAATCCATAAAGCATGACACAGATGTAAACTCAAAGGGTTCAACCTCCTTGTATATTCCTTTTTAGTACTGAGTATCTAAGTAAAAAAAGTGAAGCTTCTGCAATTTAACCTTTTTTTAATGCGTTTCTCCATTGCATATCTCCAAGCACAGCACTATGAAAGAGAATAAAAATTCTTACCTACCCTCCATATGTGGTTTAGTCTAATCCTTGAAAATAAAAATAAAAAGCCATGAATAAGAACTGGGACTAGCCAAGTGTGTAATATGCTGCACTAACAACACTCACTAGAGAGTAAATCACCTATGACTTAGCTTCCAGAACACACAGACTATTAAGGAAAAAATTTACACCATGTGATATCCTTATGCAATATAATGCAATGACAGTCAACGCTAACCTTAGCCTGGAACTCAAACAGAACTGCTCCAGAATTATTTATAAGGTTAGGTAGAATTACACTTGCTTGTTAAAAATATTTGTGTTGGGTTTACTACAGTCAAAGGACAACATGCAAAAACATCACTGGAGTTTAGTTGTGCTTTGAGAACTTCAAACAGATTGGGGCTAATTAGAAAAAAAAGTACTCCAAGGTTTAAGTTTTTAAAAAAAACATAGTATGTGTCTATACTAAGATTATGTAGGAGATCTGGATTGGGTTCCCACCTCTACCTTAAATCTCTGCACAATGTTGACAACATTGTTCAGTATCTGCCTGTCTATAAAGGAGGTGTAATTAACTTTTCTTTCTGCTGTTTTTCAGTTTCTTCCCTTTATTTCACCCTCTCAGGAAATGGGCTGTCTTTTCCATATTATGTTGAAGGTGCAGCCACAAAACCCAAAACAGTAGAAATATCATCACTAAATGAAATCCAAGTTCTGATATTATGATGAACTGGCTAATTATAAAGTATTTGAGATAGAACAGTAGTAACTTCAAAATGGCTGTAAAAGAAGTGAAGAATAGCAATAAATAGAGTATCCTGTAGATATTGAAGTACAATAATGTAACTCCATTATGATAAGTTGGGGTTAAATAGCTAAGTTCTTCCATAACTGGGAACTAAAAATACTGAGGACTAAAACTGTGAAGCTCCCCTACAATATTTCAAAGTATTGTGCCACATGACAGAATTGTAATTCCCCATGAAGAAGACAATATTTTTGCTCCTGTTTCTGCATCTCTCTTTCCTATGAGGAGTTCAGCTCTTTTTTTAGCAGAAAATTAATTTTAAAGGCAAGATAAAAACTGCACTGGCCAAACCCCTGAAGGAAAAAACAATTTCCCCTCAACAATTAAAATCTTCCAGAGCTGCAGAAAGAGTGATACGCTCTTGGTGTCTTTAGCAGCCTGCACACTGGTGAGGAGAAGCATTTTGGCATGGAAGGGCTCAAGCAGACAGAAAACTGGCGCTGGCAGACGTTTCTCCTCTGCCTTCAGTCCACACTGACATGGTGTGAGCATCTGACTGGTGTTCTGGGCTCAGGGATGGCACTGCCGTGGCTGCGCTGCAGGAAGGAGCGGGAGCTGGGCCAGTGCCAGCTGGGAAGGTTGAGCTGCACCTTCTGGGGAGGAAAAAGAGAAGAATCTGTTAAGTAGCAGAGAGAAGGTATTGGAAGTGGGGCTTTTGAAAGTGCTGCTTAAAAAAAAAAAGAAAGTTTGCTGCTTTTTTAGAAACATTTTTATTGGAGTCTTTTGAGACCTATACAGCTTCTGGAAACCAGTGGGAAGAACTCCATTGTGAGGAATGGAGGACAAAACATAGGATTCTGTTCCTTTTTTTTTTTTTTTTTTTCCCCAAATTTAAATAAAATACCTAGTAGTAAGGATTTCTGTTCACTGAATATTTCACACTAACATTTGGTTTAGCACTTCTACAGCAGCGCTGTTAAATCCCAGAAGCTAAGGTTGCCACCAGATCTTCATTCAAGAAAGAACTTTCCTGTCTCTCTTCTTAGTTATTTTCATATTTTTCTTGATATTCAGTGATAATTCTTTCCTCGTTTCAAGTTCTGTTCAGTGATAGGTTTTTGGTCTTATTTTGGTTTGTCAAAAAAATTATCCTTTTGTATGAACTATGGCACAGCGTTCATACACAATGAAACGTAGTCTTTTCCATTTTAACATAATTTTTGTCTTTCTGGTTAATTTTAAAAAGAAAGAAATATTTTAATCTCTTACATGTTAACATTTGTTATAAAATGAGCCCACCTGACACCTTGCATCCTTTAGAAGACCTTTGCTTTTGAAAAAAGTCTATACTTAACTATTAGTTTAGATTTTTTGAATTTCCACGTGTATATGGTAGATATCACATTTGAATTCAAGGTTCATAGAATGCTCACTCATTTTGGGTGACATATTACAGCTGGTGAATGCAGAAGCTGCATAATACATTTTGAATTATTTTTCTCTCATTATTCTTATTTTCCCCTCTTATTAAGTAATTAGATAAATTTCTGTAAGTGCTGTTGGGTCAGTTTATGGTCACTGAGCTATTCAGTGCTTGCACTGTATCTGTCTTTGTTTATTTTCATATGAGGCATTGCCTAGCCAGTTTAGCCTCTTATTCAAGTTTAATTTAATTTTCCCTGAGCAAACACAAATTGATATCAGTTGACAGTGACATTTTCCACTGATGCTCTACAGCGTGCCACAAGATTCCACAGCAAACCTCTGTGGTAAATCTTATGTTTATGTGTGATCTTTACCAGCTACCTGTTTTATTCTCATCATACTGGCCAGCTAGTGATTTCCATTGCAATTTGCTATAACTACCCACTGATAGAAGTGGATACTTCCTGAATTTTCCCTGATAACTTTTTTTCAGTGGCTCAATCTTGCTGACATACTCTAAATGCAGAAATATCTGAAAAAAACCCCAAACAAACCACAACTGAGAAATCTGGACATTTTAAGTAATGGTCTTACCACAAAGTTCTGAGTAAATACTGCTCTTTGATATATTTAATAAAATACATCTTCATGATAAGAAAAAAAGAGTTATATTATCTTTGGAATAGGAAATACACATAGGAAAGTCTTCCCTAAATCAAACATAGGTTCTACTTTGCCTAAGTTTCTATTGAAATTGATAGGGCCACAAACACCTGGCAGAAAGTGCCTATATTTAGATACATTTATTTGTCTGCATGTTAGCTAGGGCAGCAAAGAGCCATAGTCCCACCCACCTGCATACCCTGTCTTAGCCATCATCCTGAAAAATGGAATCAGCAACTGTTGGTATGAACTCTAAGGAGCCTGGATATATGTGGGAAGCCGTTCTCAAGTCAGCTGTTACCATTATCCCTGCTCCTGAGAAAAGGCAATACCTGAGCACACATCCCCACTCCCAGCCTTTTATCTTAGATCCATCATTTGCTTTGGCCATTTCCATTCCTGGGACAGCACACCGTGTAGTTCTTGGGGAGCTAAGGTCCATCTTTTACCATTTCTGAGACATCTTGAATTAGCAGGACTCAAATAATTGCATTTTTCCATCCAGGCTTTGAATCAGTGAAAATGGCAGCACAGGCTGAAGTACTGCATTTAGAGCAAAGTGACCTCTTTACTTGGCATCAGCACTAAATCAACTGGGTTTTAACTATCTGATTCTCAAGATCTGCTTCTCTTTTCTGTCATGTTGGAGAACAAATCCCTCTTGTCCCATCCTTTTCCTCTAGGAAAAAATGTGTTTGTTCTGAGTTGGAGTGGATTAAAATAAAAACTTTCTAAAGTTTTGAAGTCACTGTTCAGGTTGTTCCAAACATTAAAGGAATTATAAAAGAGTTTTCATATATATTTTTATGAAGCATTTCTTAAGCCAAAACAAATGGGCCAGAAGAAAGGGAAAAAAAAAACTTAGAAGAAGAGGCAGAAAACTTGTTTGTACTTGGAGACCAAGTTAATAATTTACTCATAAGCAAAACTTGAGATGAGCTCTTTTGGATGCTTTCAATGCTTCATAAAATCATTATATTGTATTGTCTGCAATAATTTTTATTGCATGGTTGCAATATGCTTACTCTGACTTCTAATATGCACCCTGCTAAACCTCTTCATCATGCCTATCCTAGTCTAGGTTTCAGAGCAATATAGTAGTCTGAGAGCTCATAAGCTTCTCATATATCCCTTAAATCTGCAATACCCAAAAGCTAGTAATTTTCCTTGCTGTGCATACACTGAAAATCTTATTTTTCTTTGTGTTCAAACACAAGTTCTGTGCTGCTTTCAAGGGCTTTTTTGTAAAGGGATGAAGAAAATTGTTTAGATTTTGCACTGGTTTAAACTCAGTGCCACTCAATTGAAACTGGGATGATTCTGATTTATCTTAGGAGTATGGCCTTATATAGTATAATATTCTAGAAAATACCTCAGAGCAAAGTAATGATGAAATAAATATCAGGCAACATTTATTTTAAAGCACAGTTCAATGTATGCATCAATATTTAGTAAAAAGTACATGGTTCTAGTATATAAACTTTATATACTCTAACAACCTATAATCCCTAGCCATTACACACTTCAGATAATTATTGTCTTTAATGTATTTTCAAGATCCTTGTATCACTAGTGCTGCATAGGCACATCTACTTCTCTTCTGCCTGTTTTTTTTGAATATTTTTCCTTTCAGGGCTTTGGAAAATTCCTTTTGATCATCTGCCACAGAAGCCATGCAGCTAATGGTAAGGCTACATGAACAATTGTAGTACAAAAGCGGGAGTTTGTATTGTTATGCATACAAAGAAGCACTTGGCCTCTAAAGATGTAATGAAACTGGTGGCCTCACCTTGAATATTGTGTGCAGTTGGCACCTCAATATAAGAAAGACATTAAGCTATTAAAGAGTGTCCAAAGGAGGGCAGCAAAGATGGTGAAGAGCCTTGAGGAGAAGCTGCATGAGGAGCAGCTGAGGGCACTTGGTCTGTTCAGCCTGGAGGAGACTGAGGGGAGACCTCATTGCAGTTACAACTTACTCATGAGGGGAAGAGGAGGGGCAGGCACTGATCTCTTCTCTGTGGTGACCAGTGACAGGACCCAAGGGAATAACCTGAAGTTGTGTCAGGGGAGGTTTAGGTTGGATATCAGAAAAATTTTCTTCCCCCAGAAGGTGGTTGGGTGCTGGAACAGGCTCACCAGGGAAGTGCTCACAGCGCCAAGCACTGGCAGAGTTCAAGAAGCATTTGAATGATACTCTCAGGCACATGGTGTGACTCTTGGGGATGGTCCTGTGCAGGGCCAGGAGTTGGACTTGATGATCCCTGTGTGACCCTTCCAGCTCAGCATATTCTGTAATTCTGTGAAATTTCCAAAGAAAGGTAACGCTTATATTTTTGTGGGTTAATATTTTTATTAATGTCATACTTTTTATTTGCATTTAAGAGTGAGATTTTTGAGGCAAGGTATGAGTAGATGAAGTATATAACATCCATATTTACCTGTAAGAATTTTTCAAAGTGCCAGCAAGTGAGGCTGAAATGAAACCCAAGCAGAATATAGGAAAGATATGCAACCAGCAAATATTTTAACTACATCACAGTTCTTCTGGGAAAAGGATTTTTCAGTGAGCTTGGAGACACTGAGAATGTAAGTGGAATTCATGAACTCAGTGTGCTGATTCAGGGTTGGAGCACAGGTGTGGATTAGGTTGCCTTGTCAGGTCCATTGCAGACATGGTTTCTTTAGTTGTATTTCTTGGAATGGTGCAGACTCCAGTAAAAAAGCCTCAGATTATTGTACTGAGTTAAGTGATGGCAGGACTGAAAGTAAGTGGTTGCTTCAAGTCTGGATTTCTGGTTCCTATATTCCTGTAACTTAAAGATTACTTCTTGGTTACCATAGCATTAAACTTTTGAATTTTACTGTGTGGTAGAATTATAAAACAAAATTATGCTTCCAAGTTCTGAATAAAATAAGTTGTAATATTCAGTTGTTCTACTTCTCATTAGCAGACAGAAAATTACACCTATAAAGGCAAAAATTCACTGATGTCTCTGACTTCTGCTGGGGTCATAAATCATGTATCCAATTGGTAAATGCTAAGCAATTTCTCTGAGCCATTGAATTACTTCTTCAGAATAAGTGGTCTACAGCTAAAGAGGGAAGTGCTAGTATTCACATTTGAGTAACTTAAAACCACAGATTAAATACCTTACTCTTCTGTTTGTTTGATTTTTTTGTTTGTTTTGGTCCCACTCAACTACCTCTTTGAAAGCATAAGGGTCATTTAATGTCTGTGCTTTACTAATAATGGGGTTTGTGACAAACAAAAATTGTCAAGGTAAAGAGTATGACCTCCTCTATTCTCTCTTTAGTCCTGTGTCACAGTATTGTACTTCATTTGTTACCTTACTGCACTTGACTGCAAAAGCTAATTACAGTTAAAATTAAACTCTATAGAGTGTGTCCTGCCACCTTTTAGCTGCTAGACACTAAGAGGCTGATTCCTGTGTATTCACCTCTTGTTTAGAAGATTCATGTTTATCTAATGTGAAGTCAATATTATTGTCCTGAAAAGAGTTAGAGTATTGCTAACAATCCATCAGGGAGTGCTTCTTTATAGCACTGACTCTATGCTCTAGTGGCTCAGAAACCATTTAACAGTGCTAAGATTCTGATCTACCTTGGTGCATTGACATTCAAACCATCATTTACCTCTTCTTAAATGCTTAACAATAAAATAGTTCATCGTGTTTAACAGCCAGGTATTTTGTAAGTGGAGGGAGGGAAAGAATGAAATACCAATGGAAACGATGGAAAAATACAGAGAAACATGACCCTCTCCCTCTATGCAACACACCACCTATATAATATATAGCACAGGAATCTCGAGTTTTGAGTGGGTCTGTATCCCTTTAAGTGTAGAAATTTATTTATGGCTGAACTGGAAGCACTATGTTGCTGTTATAGTGGATGGAGAGAATTAGACCTCCAGAATGTGACTTATTTCAAAATTAGATGAAATCTTCTTTGGTTGATCTTTTTCCTCCACTGGCCCTAAGAGGAACATAGACTGAGTAGCTGTGATTTGGGAACTGAAACTTTGAGGTATCTAAGTTGGGGCAGGTGAATCGAAGCGTGGATGTCTATTGCTTTCTCTGGTTTTGTGAGCATGGATAAATCACTGAATTTTCTTTCTGTAATCTATAGTCTGGTTTATCATTATCTTTGCATTATTCTGTATTCTCCTCTTGCAACTGTTTATGATAACCTATGTGTATGCACTTACATATATACATATTTACAAAAAAAGATTAGGAAGGGAAGCAGTAGGCCTTTGTGTATTGGAAGAAAACCAGTTTTATATTGATACTGACATGTCTGTAGGCACAAGAAGAACAATAGAAACCTTTTCTGTGTTTCATTGCAGATAATAAAGCATGACTGAAAATATAAGAGCTATTTCAAAGGGTCAGTCTATTCTGCAGAGTTTTGTGGAGTGCAAGAAGTACACGGGCTGGGTCTGGGAGCTGGTTTGTCTCAGAGCACAGCATGGTGCCATTATGGTCCCATGGAGCGGCCATGTCCTGACCTGCCCTTCCTACAACTTCAGTTGCCTGCTGTGGTCACCAGTCCTTTGAAGAAACATTTGAAACACAGAGATACTCCTCTGGAGGAGACCAGCACAATTCTGCCTCTTCATACAAGTGCAGATTTTCCACATCCATAGATGTTGTGCACTTGTGAGGGTAGACTATATTAAAACCCTACTGCAAGTAAAAAATGCAGGTGTTTTAAAACTAACTCTACACAAATTTTCTATTAGTTCTGTCCTTGTGATACTATTTTAATACTATATTTTCCGGGATGGGACTAGAATTGTTTGTTTGTTTGTCTGTTTTTTAAATACAATTTTTTGTCCCTGCTGTCCCAGTTCCAGTAAGAAACAATGAAGAAATAAGGCTTCAGCTGTGATCTCATTCTCCCATTGTACCTCCTTCCAGATTGTTAGAATTACTCCTGCTTTACTGCAACTGCTTTGTGAGAGATTAGAGTCAGGCTTCACTGCTTTCTTTTAGAATGTCATTTTTTTTTTTTTTTTTAGATTTTAACTTTACACTATTTATTTTTGTTGTCTCCCCGTTTGTTTGTTCATCTTTCAGTTTACTGTTTGAAAGATTTTACTAGAGTGGGAAGACAAAAATTTACGATGATCACACAAACTGCTCATGTTCTGTTGATGAAGAAAAAGCAAGATTATTTTTGGTAGCAAAAAACCTGTTACACATAGAGACATATTTTTCTTTTTGTTGTTACCAATTCATTAGCTTTTCTTTTAGTGGATAATACTGTTACATTTATTCTTTGATTTTAACAATGTCACATTCACAAGACAAGGTCATTTAACCTGTGTTTAGTAGGCAAACACATAAAGCTGCAAGATAGCATGTAATGCAAACTATTTTCAAATTGGGTTCGGGAATTAGAATGACAGAATGAATGAACTCCAGATTTGAAGAGCAAACATTTAATGTGGCATGTTCAGCATTGGCCAACTTGATTAGATTAAATGCCATATTTTCATGCAAGGTGTAAATATTGAACTACAGCTCTACGCTGTAGATCAAAGCTGTTTGCTTGGCTGAGATGATTAAATAAGGGTTAATAAATATAACCTCTGTTAAATCTTCTATAACCAAATTTATCTCTCAGCTTCACCTACCGTAGAATTAATAACTAAAGCTGGTAATTGTGAGCCAGAACATTTAGGCACAATATCTCTTGAGCGGAGTGTTTGATATTTGCTCAGAGCAAGAGTTGTAATTGGCTGACGGTCACAGTAAATGACCCAGTTCTCACTTGCTCATCAGGAAAGAGAAACGGGCAAGGACAGTCTGACCATCTCATTCTTGATATGCCAAAATGTGAAATGCCAGTTACTAGTAGTGGCACATCTTCTGGTATGATGTGTTGTGCAAAAAGGTACAGGACTTTGGCACATACATTGGTGTCAGTAGTACCTGAGGAAGGAGGCTGCCACCTTTTCCAGAGCAGAAGATGCAAAGAAGATTAAGGTGAGAGAAAGAGGGGAAAGGCAAAATGACTATGTATACTCCCATGAGAGTATGCATGGGACAAGTCCCATTCAGGACTAATAGACTAGAATTTTTTTCTGTGATCATGGAAGAAGTTTCTATTGACAAATATGACTTAATTACACTGTGTATCACATCAAGTGGTGAGTTTAACTCTTGAGACTATTTGACCTTAACTGGAAAATTTAACTACATCTTACTTGACTACATTTTGTTTTGAGGAAGTTCTTATTCTTGAGACACATAATTATGACAATTTAAGTTGCATCATTTAGCAGGCATCAATAAGTAGAGATTAACAAAGCTGAAAAATGTGTGTTCATTGTCCCCAGCCAGCTTTCCACCCTGTGCCCGGCTATGTTCCTGAAACCCATATTGTGGTGAATTTGACCCTCCTTCTCTTCAGCATACAAGATGAGATTTCTGGAATTTCTGTTTACCTATCAGCAGTCTTTAAAGAGACCTTTCTGTCTCTATTTTAGAGTTTGGAGATCTAATCATACTTTACCAATCTTGACAGAATTTATCATAAGACAAATAATGACATTAGAATGATAGATGGACTGCATCAGGGAAGATGATAAGCAAGTGCATCCTAGTGCTGCCTGCGATAGGTAAAGATGGAGCATACTGCATGGCAGCTCAGCCCCACATTGCAGGGTAAAAGAAAGAAGATGGATTATACTGTGTAAACCAGCATACCCAGAATTTTACAAAGTTTGTTTCAGAATTTGCATTTCATTGCTTTGACTGGTGTCTGGTACTAGTAATAAATTTTCTGAAAAATCATGTGTGAGTTATTTCCACTCTTGAGGAGTGGAAAGATAAAACAATCCAAGAAGATGTGCTATATCCAAAAATCTTCAAAGATCCTTGTTTTAAGATTCTTTTAAACGTTACTATGAGAAAAGTAAGTTCTGTTATTTTAGCAAGTTTCTTATTACATCCTATTGCTGCTTTTGATGATTTTGAAGGCAGCGTTACCAATATGTTGCTTTGTTCTCTCAGGCTGAGTTTGGGTTATAAACCTTACACACTATGAGTAGAAAATATTTATTGGGTATTAGATAGGAGAATATACTTTCTGTCTTTCTTCTCCTTTCTTCATGGAACCCTATTTTGGAACACTGTCTGTGCACGGGCAGTGTGATTCAGCTATGACAAGCCTGTAAGGGAGAAAGGAAGAGATGAGGCACAAAGGTTTAATGGCTCTGCGGGAACTCAGCAGCTTGTTAAGGCAGTGATGTGTGGCCTGGGCAAGTGAACGCAGCCAGGCACAGCACAAAGTGTGCGTCACAAAGCCAGAATTTTGATTGCAAAGGTCTGGCATTCAAGACGTGATATTATTCCCAGAAAGACAAGCAATTACAATGTGAAAGGCCTGCAACAAAAGCTTTATTTACTGCAGTGAGGATAACCTGTTTGGATTTTGACAAATGAACCAATGTACGTTGGCCTGAACCTAAAGGACAGGGATACTGCAGGGATATCAGAGGCTGTGATTCTGGAGCTGCAGGACTGAAAGAGGGCAAGAAGGAGCAAGTGGAAAGGGCTAAGGGAACTAAGTTAAGGAAGTACATTCAAAGCAGCACACACAACAACCAAGTTGTGCCAATTCTGCTGGGGCAACAGCAAAATTGCTTGAGTGACAAGACTGCCACCCTCGTACTGGCGAACAAGGAGCAAGTTTAGTACTAATAGTACTTCTGATCCATCCTAAAGTAATTCAGTGAATGTGACAAAAAGATCAGGAGTGAGGAGTCAAGATTTGCGTTTATATAAAAAGGGAGAGAATTGCCAAAAGAATACTTAACATAACTACAGTTCTTTAGGTTTTAGGAAGTTTCCATAAGAATTTTTATCCTAAAAGAAAAAGTTGCAGAATAGCCCAGTATTCCTTTATGAAAAAGAAGAAAATATCAAAGAAATAGAAAGAGGTAATAGCTTTTCTTATGATTCTTTTAAGAAAGGAGGATAATGATTATATTTACAAAAGAGCTGTTTTCAGTGGACAAAAATTCAAAGGACAGGAGTGAAGTCTCAGCAGTAGGGTCTGTGTTATTTTAATGAAATGGAAATTACTATTTTTAACATATGCACCAAATAATTCAGAGGGTGTTATCTTTGATGAGACCTTCAGGGAAATTTCACAGAAAAGGTGAAATATTTCTGTCATGTAAGAGGACTTCATCTGCACTTCATTCATTGAAAAAACAAAGATGAAAACTATCCTGCAATCAAAGAAAGGAAAATAAAAGATTTAGATAATGGAACTAAAGCTTGTGTGTTGCCAAAGAGACTGGATTCTTTATGAAAAGGTTTGTAGTTAATTCCTGCAGGCACACACAGTTCATATTCCTGGCAAGACAGCCAGACATACTGGGTACACGAGTAAATGAAAGTACAATTGGACATTACACACACGTCTGCACACACACGAGAACTTGTGATAAATAAACCATATAGATATCTACTGTAACAATGTGATATTTTTAACATGTTTTTGCTAAGTTCTGAGCGCAGTTCAAAGCTATGATAGAGGATTATCATTGAGGATTAGGGTTGCTGGTAAAGGAGAGGGTCGACATGAGCTGGCAGTGTGCACTTGTAGCCCAGAAAGCCAGTCATATCCTGGGCTGCATCTAAAGCAAAGTGGGCAGCAGGTCAAGGGAGGTAATTCTGCTCCTCTGCTCTGTGAGACCCCATCTGTAATGCTGCATCCAGCTTTGGGGTCCCAGGCACAGGAAGGACATCAACCTGTTGGAGCGAGACCAGAGGAGGCCATGAAGACGATTAGGGGGAGGGAGCATCTCTCCTGTGAGGAAAGGCTGAGAGAATTTGGATTGTTAAGCCTGGAGAAGAGAAGACTCTGGGGTAACGTTATTGCAGCTTTTCAGTACCTGAAGGGGACCTACAAGGAGATTGGGAAGGGACTTTTTACAAGGGTGTATAGTGACAGGACAAGGGAGAATGGCCTTAGACTAAAAGAGGATAAGCTGAGATCAGACTATTAGGATGAAATTGTTTACTGTGAGGGTAGGGAGGCACTGTAACAGGTTGTTCAGAGAAGCTGAGGATGACCCACCCCTGGAAGTGCTGAAGACCAGGTTGGATGGGACTTTGAGTAACCTGGTCTAGATGAAGGTCTCTGACCATGGCTGAGGGGTTTGGAACTAAATGATGTTTAAGGTCTATTCCAGCCCAAACATTTCTGTGATTCTATGACTGACTCTGTAATTCTATGATGGTTCAACACTATTGGTCTAGGAGTCCTTATTTTCTTGCAACAAGATATGTTCTGTATTCACTGCCCAAATTAAAAATTAATATTATGATATTGTGTTCATACAGAAATTTAACACAAGAGTACCTATGAAAATACAAGTTTCCTGAAGCCATGGACCTTTTGTTTCTGAGAGATCATGCAGATAAATCTCACCAGGATTGAAGTCTTTGTGAATCCTAATATTTGACACTGTTAACACTGTTAGTGGAGCCGTCTGACCCTGTATAGCTTTACACTGGAGGACTCGACTCGAGACTCCTGATTTAGTCTCCAGTTTTAGGTACCCTGAAGGATGCCACTGCCCTGTTTTCTTTGGACTTTTACCTGTGACAGGGAGAGTCTCTCTCCCCTCTAGGTATGCTCCCATCACTTTAAAAATAGGAAATAAAACCAATTTTATTCTAGGAAGTAAAGTATTGAGGTTTTTTTTTCATGGATAAAAATTTTAAGCCTATAGCTGACAGGGAGATCAAGTTCTACAGTCATTGATGCAGGGATGCTTCTGAGGTATCCTTTGGAGCTGGAAACCATGGAACCAATTCAACTGCTGGTCCATCTGTTGTGAAGATGAGCTATGCATTTCCCCTAGCTCATGGCTGGGGAAACCACAATTCTTCTGCATCTTTCCATCCACATTACCAATTTTTGTTTTTATATTACTTACTCTCTGCACAAGGAAGGGATGGAACACAAGAGAACAAATGACAAATTTGACATTTAGAATGTTTTTTCCAAACCAGAGCGCTTGTTTGCCCTTTGCCAGCTTGAGGTATTCTGACTGTCACAGGCCAGCTGAAGAGATAAGCAAATCCTTCACTTCTAATTAAAAAAAAAAAAAAAGACACTGATAATAGGTCTAACAGATAGTATCATATTTTATTATTAAATTAGAAGCAGCTCAATCTGAATCAATTTCACATTATTTCCTTCATGCTGTATATGACATTTAGCTTCAAAGTAAATAAATAAAAAAAAATCAATGTTATGTATTCAAAGGGCTAAAAATTTGCTAAGTGATGATTTTTGAGGTTTATTGTAAAAATGCCCTATAATAATAAAAATGTAAATAGAGAATTGTTAATAAGGAGGCCATTCTCAAACTCTTGCTTTTCACCTGGTTCAAACTTTATCAATGATTTAGGAGAGAGTTTGAAAACAGTTTGCTTAAGCAAGTATATAACAAATACATAACAAAATGTAAGCAAATAAAAACAAAATTCATGCTGATATCCCTGATACAGGGAAAGTTGGTATTGAGGAGAGTAACTTAGAAAGGAATTGTAAATCATTCATTCTGCCTAATTGCTGGGGATTGGAGATGGTGCTCTCCTGAGGTTGTTTTCAGCTTTATATGTCTTTAATTCTACAGAAATACATCATTAAAGAGAAAGAGCTCCCAGTTCAACACTGTAGCTAAAAAGAACTAATTTTCTTCAAATACCTTCTTCAAATTCCCTTATAGGGAAATACCTTACTGCAATATAAACTAACGTTATGCTATTATAATAGTCTTCCAACATAAACAATTCAAACAGTATATTGAAAACTTTGAGAGGTTTTGAAGAAGCAGCATGAAAATTATCACAGCATTGAAAAACATGCTCTAAAGAGTGAAGAACAATCAAAGTGTGAATGTCTAAAGGTTATACATTCATAGGTTTGGTGACAGTGCCATTTCAGATAATCTGCTTTTCCCACCTACTGATACCCAGCCACACTGAGATCTTGAAAAACAGGTTTGTGCAACCATGCAATGAACTGGAGCAGAGCACTGGTCCAACAAACATATATTCATTTTTCCAGGAAAAGCAGAACCCAGGATAAGCAGGGAAGGAGTGAGAGGACCTCACATAACAGGTATTGTTTCCAGAAGTACAGCCTCACCTCTAAGGTAGTCAAAATGATGTTTGATTTTCTGTTTGAGGAATACCCACACTTTTAAGAAAAACAAACAATGGGAGGCTGAGTTTAATGTCAGGGAAAAGGACAGTCTGGATCCATTTTAAGAGATAGGACATATATTGTCACGTGGACATGTAGTGTCATGACAATGACACTAAATTGGGAGGAGCTGTTGACAAATAGGAAAGATGGGCAATCACCAACTCGATGAAGTTTAACAAGGGTAAGTTGTTGGATTCTGCCCCTGGAATGGGGCAATCCTGGTTGTGCATTTACTGGGAAACAAGGGAATGGATAGTCCTGGGGGTCCTGGTCGATACCAAGCTGAATATGAGTCAGCAGTGCCCTGGCAGCCAGGAGGGCCAGCCGTGTCCTGGGGGCATCAGGCAAAGCATCACCAGCCGGGAGAGGGAGGGGACTGTCCCACTCTGCTCTGCACTGGGGCAGCCTCACCTTGAATACTGTGTGTAGTTTTGGGCACCACAATATAAGACATCAAGCTATTAGAGTCCAAAGGAAGATTACAAGGATGATGAAGGGTCTGGAGGTGAAGCTCTGTGAGGAGCAGCTGAGGCCAGTTGGTCTGTTCATCCTGGAGAAGTGGAGACTGAGACTCATTGTATCCTTCAGTATTCATGAAGGGAAGAGGAGGGGCAGGTACTAATCTCTTCACTCTCATGACTGGACTCAAGGAAATGGCTTGAAGTTGAGACAAGGGAGGTTTAGGTTATATAGCAGGAAAATATTTTTCACCCAGCGTGGGGTTAAGCACTGGAAGAGGCTCCCCAGGGAAGTGGTCACAGCACCAAGCTTGTCAGATCTCAAAAATTGTTTAGACTATGTTCTCAGGCATATTGTGTGATTCTTGGGGTCTGTGTAAGGCCAGGAATTGAATTCGATGATCCTGATAGGTCCCTTCCAACTTCCAGCATATTCTATGATTCTGTGAATACACACCAGGACCTGTGGAATTTCTTAGATCTGAAGAAACAGATTCGGAGAAAAAAGAAAGTAGATGGGGGTAAGCTGCTGCCATTGGGAGCATAATTTTGTATGTAGTCCAACACATTGGCTGTCACACAGACTGACTGTCGCAGTCTTGTCTTGGGATCGGGAGACAGACCAGCGACGGGGGTTCTTGCCTTGCCTGCAGATGGTAAGGTGGCAGTAGCAAGTGGTGACAGGTTGGGTTCACCACCACATGGAGCCCCAGAAAAGAGAGACACACACAGGAGAAGAGAACACCTGCACAGCCAAAAGCTGATCCAATTTATTTAATAAAATGGAGGGGTTTTATACCCTCTGGGGTTGAACATTCTGGAAAAGGGGAGTAACTTGGGTGGAGCATGCAAATCTGCTCACAATGATAGGATGACAGTCAATGCATAAACATTAGGAGGCAGTAACTGGGGAGAAGAAAACCAGGAATAACTTGATTGGTCAGTACCTCATGGTATTTCGAGCAATAGGGAGCTGTATCCAAGCCTGTCAGGCTGTCAGTCCATGAGGGAGAAAGGGAAAATGAAGGGGAGGCAACCTACGAATAGGTTTTATGTTTAACTAAACCACCACAAGCAGTCTCTCAAGCACATTGAGGTTCATTATTCATTTTCACAAGTCGGTTTTTCCACTCCTCAAAAGTAGTCTCAGTTTTCTGGGTTTCTTTCCATTCCTTAAATGCTTTCTCCATATCTTCATAGTCATCCTGACCTCCAACAACTATCAGCCAAATCACATTTTACAGCCTCCTCACAGGGAGCAGTGGAGGGACAATGCTGATCTCCTCTCCGGTGGCCAACAATAAGACTTGAGGAAATGAGATGAACCTGCTTGAGGGGAAGTTCAGTCTGGACATGAGGAAATGGTTCACTGATGTGGTGGTTGATCACTGGGCCTCAGGGAAGTGGTCACAGCCATGAGCCTATCAGAGTTCAAGGAGTGTCTCAGTGATATGGCTTAGTGTTAGGTGGTCCTGTGAGAGCAGGGAGTTGTTCCTTAATGGTTCCTTTCAACTTGATGTATTCTGTGATTCTACAATTAATATTGTTTTCAAAAATGTAAATATTTGAATGAAAGTGGGAGGTAGAAGGCTTAGGAGGTACCCAGAACAGCAGAAGAACTTTTTAAGGGACAAGTGTTTGAAAGCAGCTGTAAATATCTCATTATTACTGTTTTTCAAAGCGTAATTGCTGTAGAGTTCTGTTATCCAGCTTTGTACCTAAACACTTTGGCTGCCAAGTATTAGGTACAAGAGAATACCAACTGTGGAAACTGGTTAATAACCTGAATGTGAGATCCCTCAGGCACCTGAGTCTGCAGCTGCTGGGTGAGGACTCCTAGAGAAGGGCATTTTATTCTATAGTCCTGGTCTTATGATATTACACAAAGGAAAAGCAATCTTGGACTGTTACTGCAGCCATTGAGCTTTGCTGTCTTCTCAGCCAGCACTAATTCCTGCTCAGGTGAGTTGCATCCCTTCCCTTTCTTATGTTCAGGATGGGATGAATTACTTAGAACTTACAAATGCATACATTTTAGGAAAAAGGAGGAAAAATGGAAGAGGAAAGGAAATAACCCTCTCATTGTTTTCTCTCTGGTATAACTTTATGTATTAATTACCTCTCTACCTCTCTCCCCACATCTTTAAAACACATGGTAAGGGCCATTATCAAGCATGAAAAAGCAGTTAAATGGTATATTTGGTATAACATTCTAGCACAATGCTGTGCAGTAACACACAGTTTCTAAATTGCAGCATTATGAGTTGCACTCTGCAGCAATGTAATTAGTTATTTTTCCAAGATTCTCTTCTACAAGAAATAAAATCTTAGAAGCATGACCTGTAATTGTTATTTAAGAATTTTCAACTGAGGCCATACTCTTAGCTGAGTCAATTAGTTGTGTTGAGTAAAACTTCAGTAGATGTCAGTGTAAATCCATTGGCTTCACTGGAGCTGAAACAGTGATAAGTAGATGAAGATCTGTCTAATAAATCTATAAAATTTCAAATAATTATTTTTATGAACTCTGTAGTGAAGCTTATCTATTTTTTTTTTAAAGTACTGCTTCTGCTCCTAATTTCTTATATAACCTATATGTCTGTTCCTGTACATCTCATTGGATAAGGTGATTAAGTGTTTTTCAAAAGGTAAACCAGTGAAGACAGGTTTCAAGGCTGAATAGGTGCAGTTCTCTAAAATAAACACATTCATAAAAATATTTTCGTCATTGAAACAGTGTGGATATCCAGAAAAGCAAAGGTATATGTTAACTCAGTGATAGCATAATTTTTCCTCAAATTTCAGACAAATCTTATTCCCCTTCATCAAATTGCTTATTGTCTCTTGTCCAATGCAGCTGGCAGTGACACACAAGATCATGAAAGCATTAACAGGATGATCTGGGAAAAAATTACAACAGGGTAAGTCTGTTGTTTTTCAGAGGCCTTGCAGGCATCAGTAGCAACTCTAGTCTTGTAGCCCAATCGATACAGTGGTGCCATTGCCTACAGCAGGAATTGCAGTAACACCAGAGAAAGGAGGAGTTATTGTTTATGCACACCTCACTTTTAGCTGCATGAATATTGAACTGTAAGCATTTGTGTAATTTTTAGTGGATTGAAAAACTTAGTTAGTTAGCAAGGTTAGACTAATAGTACATTCTTGGCTTTGCGTACCAGGTTTGTTCCTTTTGCCTATAGAAAGGTTTTGAGTACAACAACTTCTTGGGGATTCAGGCAACCTATCCTCTAATTTAGATGCAAGAAATTGATAGCACAATACACCAAGTAGGTTGCATTTGAGTTTTTAAAAGTTTCTTTCCTGAAAACATTTAAGATTTACCTTCATTTGGTTTGGACTGAAAAACTTTGCAGAATTAGTGCAACAGTTCCAGACTTGTAAAGGAGAGAGAACTATCAGAAAGTCATAAAAATAGCACACATTACATGTAATAAATTTTTTACACACTTTGTAAAGAGAGAAAACTCAGAGTCTTACATTATTTTTCTTACCTCAAGCTAACATTTGAGTAAATCTTTTATGATTCTAGCAACTACAAACATTCACCAAACATTTAGCTTTCCTACACCTACTCAATGGCTATATAATTATTGATGGCAAATCCCAAGAGATGCTGTTAAACATATGTTTAGCTCTTTGTACTCTGAACTATTCTTCAGCTTTTTTGTACCTGATCTTGTACTTCCTTGTCCCTGGTCTCCAGTGTCACTGAACTACCACCCTTCAGTGCTCTTTTCAATCAGTGTTTTTTACCTTTTCATCTCTATTTTTCCTTTGGAAACCCTGAGCCACTAATTGTTGCCCTCTCAATACAGGTATTTCAGTCCATGTTTTTTCTTCTCTTGTGAGTGGTCTAGCTCACATGTTTTCTCACACCTTGACAACAGGATTTTCAGTTTCCCTGTCTCCTGTACTTCCCTGGGCCATGAGCACAGTGAGTTCAGCCCCAGGGCTTATGGCTAATGGACACTGTCCTTCATCCCATTCCTACTGAACACCAAGACATGGACTCAAATATCTCTTTTGCTTTGTTGGACTTGAGACTGTGTCTTGTCTCTTCTTTGAAAGGTACATATTGATGAAGCAGTATGTATGGAAACAATTCCTCCCTTTTGGAGTCCCACAGTTGTGAAATCGGACTGCAGGGAGCACCTTTCTTCAAAGCTAAGCATGTTATTGTTACCTGCAGAGTGTGACATTTCCTATTTTTGAGCTCAGGACACCCTGCTTGACTCACTGACCTCTGAGAGTCTCATCAGAGGCTGGGCAGGCACAAGCACTTTGTTGCCTTGGGATCCCAGTAGGCAACAACACCCAAAACCACTGAGCACACAGCATCCCAACATCTTTTCCTTGAGAGTCTAACCCTGAACTAAGTGCACTAATTAACTAAATGGATAAGTTAATAATCATCTGGGACAGTGTTGCTTTCTGTGTGCAAATACAGAAAATGTATATATGTGTGTTTTGACACACACATTTTATGGCATCTGTGCCTGCAGCCCTAATGACTTGGTTCAGTGTTAGCTGTGCTACATCACAGTCATAATAGAGAAATATCTCAGGAAATAGCAGGAGGTTTCCAATTCAAATGAAATTACAATTATAAGCCTTCCATGATCTTTGTGCAGCTTGGGCTGCTTTATTAAGTATCCACTTAAACTTACACCAGATTAATTATGTATTTGCTCAGCTTGAGATTCTCCACAATGAGGAAAAATATATTACAAAAATCTTTGTTTTAATTTACTCTAACAATTTTCATAAACTGCTTGAATCTCACAGGTATGATCCCAAATAAATTGCTGTGGCTGCCCCTACTAATAATGCACTGGAAATGCTTTTAAATATAGATTTAATTAAGGGTCTCAGTTGGCCACGATGCAATTTTAATTCTTTGAGTTAAAAAGAAGGAGTAAATTCCATGCTGTTGCTGAGAAGAGATGTGTAACCAGCTTATTCTGTGTTCATTAGGACTCATCCATGGAAAACAATAAAACATTACCACAGGATTGATGGAGATGGGAAGGGCTGACATACTCTAATGTGTTGGGCAACTAAAAGAAGATCTTCCAGAGCTGCTAGCTGTGGACTATACTTTATAGAAGAAACCATATTTGTCTTTGTTGATAAGCCAAAATATTTTTGGGTAAGACTTCAGTGAAAATGTGAAAATATCTGTGCAAAAGCTCTGAAAATTTCAAGAAGAATGATGCAATTACTAGGTTTGGTGAAAATACTAGTGTCTTTTTATCCCAATCATTTTTACATCTGTTAATATAGGATAAATGTAGAATAATTTCATTACAAATAATATGAAATTTAAAATAAAAAATTGAAGTTGTTTAAAATATTTTTGATTGGTTTTATTTGGTCTGGTTTTCTTTTGGATTTCTTAATTCACAATGATTTTAGAGTCTTTGAATCTTTCATCCTGGTTTTTAATTGTAGATTGTTCCAGTATCCCCAGAGTTTTCAACGTGAGTTTTTTCCCCATACTTCTTTTTGGCATGTGAACATACCTCCTTTTTTACTACTGTCTGTTACCTATATGAGTTTAGTGGATGGCAAGCTGATTTCTGTTCCATTAAAAGTCTTTCTTCATTAGGACTTCCTTTTAGAGAAGGACTTAGATATATAAACTGAATGAAGTCAAAAGCTGCTCTATAAGGCACCAGGAGGAGAAAGAAACAAGTGGGAAGCAATGCAAGGAGAACATTAAATGCAGTAACAAAGAGTATAAAGTCAAGAATTTAGGGACAACAGGAATTACTGCTGTAAACTGATAGCTTATCTTTTGAAAAGCCCTATCTTGGCACATTTGGTGAGGTGAATTTTAAAGAAAGTTTGTTCCTGAAACTTATCATTCAGGGAAAAAAAATAAAAGAAAGCAAAAAATATGTTACAGTACTCTAGAGACTAAACTCCCGCTTGGCACATGTGTACACTCTAGCTAATTCTTTTAAAATGTCACTATTTTTAAAGCCAGACTGATGATTTTTAACTTGAATATTCTATGCAACTTGCTTTCTGCTGGGCTAAGCAAGCAGGCTCCACTGGTCCATGCAGTAAAATGAAGGAAACAAATGAGAATATAAATGTATATGAATACTTTAAAATGCAGCCTGTGTAAGGGAAGAGTTCCTTCTTGTGTTTATCATTAGTGACATAAACAATAGAAAAACATCTGGAGGCTGTCTCCAGTAATCAGGCATTTTGTGGCAATTGATAAGATAACTCTCATTGAGAAACAAATGAATATATGTCATGCACATATATTTGCAATTAATACAACAGGATTAGATTGTATTCAGAAGTAACTACTGATTTTACTTCCTCTACTTCACGACAGCACTATCCAAAAGTTAGTAATGCACACCTCCACAGCATTATGGCAAGATGATTACAAGCTGATTACCCATTTGGGTTGTTCACATGAAGTGTCATTAAATACTACTGAAATGGTAACATTTCCTTCTGACACCCCAGTGTTTTTAATTCTTAATATAATGAACCTCCAGAAGCTCAGGCTGTGTTGAACTAAACAGTTTTACATTTTCCAGATGTAACTGGCTTAGAGAAGAATTACTACCTCCATACTAACAAATATGCTAAAAAAGGTTATGCACTTGGTGAAAATGTGTGGTAGCTTTACTTTGCTGCTTTATAGTGGGAAATGCTGTGAAACATGTACTATAAAGTAGCCCTGTAATTTGTTAGTTATATATTGAACATAACCCCATCATAAAATAATTCAGACTGGAAGGGAACTCAGGTGGTCTCCACCTCTCCCAGCACTCAAAGCAGGTTGCTCAGGGTTTTATCCAGTCCGGTCTTGAAAACTGTCAGGACTAAAGGATCACAGTCTTTCTGGGCAGACTGGTGCACAGCCTAACCATCTTCATATGGGAGGTTTTTCTTTCCTTAATTTCCACATAGTTTAATTTGTAAAACCTTAGACTCCTTAGATGAATACCAGTGCGTAAAATTGTAAAATGTTTAGAGTTGAAGTGCTTTGAAAATATTTCTATGTGGTTCAATAAATTAAAATATATTGACCAGAATCAAACAACCCACTAAAAATTATTTCTATGGTTTATGGAAATGTGTTTTTTCTGTAGCTGAATTTAAATGCAATATTTTCTGCAATTTTAGACACCTTCACCAAAAATGTGTATCTTTCTGTATCAGAATCAACTGCTTTTGAGCCAACTCCTTTGGACTGGGCATTTAGGAAAATTATCAGAAAGATCCTTCATGACAAAACACTCTTGGTCCTCAGACTCCTCAATGGGTTTGAAAATTTAAATAGTTGTAAAATAAAGTGTGTCAGTAACTTAGATTAGTGGAGTCTCTTTTTATCCAATCTGATTTTTTTTTTTTTTTTTGGTGTGATACAACCTGCATTTTGAAATCTTTCTAAGGTTTTTAACCAGTTTTCTGTGATATTAAATTGCCTTTTAAGCTGAAGTAGTACAGAAACAAAACACCACCTTCAAACAAAACAAAGAAAATAATCCTTCACCCTGAAATGAGCCTAATTTTAAGAAATATAATAATTTATTGATTGTTCCATTTTTGAGGAGATATAATCAATGGATGCCATTTTGCAGAAAGGGTACAAGGATTTTTTTGTGTACAATGTATTTAGTTGCAATCCATTGAAAACCATCTCAGGAAGACAGTATTTCAAGTATTGTACAGCATATAATCATTATTTTAAAAAGGATTTATCATACTTCTTGGATGAAAAATTCACACCGAACAGACAGTATTTAATGAGTAAATCAATAATGCTCATTTCAGGGAAAAATTAGGTACAGAATATAGCTAGGGAAGATAATAAAAAAAGATCAAATACTAAACCTCAGAACTGATGACCCATTAGGGATAATGTAATTCACTGCAGTATCAAGCTGAAGTATATTAGGAAACTTACATCATAAAATTTGCTGTGTAAATGCAAATTCAATCTAATTTCTCATTTGATTAAAACTCAGAGAGAAAGGAATTCTACAATAGTGTAAAATAAAAGTGCATCAGTGAGCTGCATTGGATAAGAATAAGCATGAAAGGTTGGTGCTCATTATTAATAAACTACTATGTAAATGTATCCTGTTGGTCAGGGAGAAATATATAGGTCTGTTCTCAAACACAGTTCTGTTGTTTAAAGATATGCTTGGTTTGATCTAGCTTAGATCAACACTTTGTTGCAAATGCAAGCTTTTTTTGGTGTTTGTCTTTTTTTTTTTTTTTTTTTTTTTTAATCTGTGTTGCAGTTAATAACCCTTAGAGAACTACAATTTGGAAAAGTGGAAAAGGAAGTTTAATTTCATACAAGATTTCTCCCAGACAGCCTAAATTGCTGTAAACCCTGACACCTCTGGACAAAAAAGATCCGAAAAGTAGAGTAACAGGAGTGAAACTTCCTGGGTTCTTTAATTAAATTCCATTAAAATACTGGGTAACAGGGGCAATTTCATATGGGCAGAAAGCTGTTTTATTCTTGCAGTCATAAAGAAGACTTGTTCTCTTAGGAGAACTATCCAAAACAGAGCTTGACTTTGCAGGGCATGATAGAGAGAACTGACTGCTATACTTGTTCACTCTTCCTGTGCCTCATGTGTTATTTCTTAAATAGCTTCCTGCGAAATCTCATTTTAATTTATATAGGTGTACACGTATCTGCTGGTGCATATGCTTCCTCTGTGCCATCACTTGAGGGTCAGCTGAGAGATACAGTTAGAAAAATCTCTGGGTAGTGAAAAAACCCCAATCTGTACATGAGTAGGGAAGAGTTTGAATCTCTTCTGAATCCTTGGAAATTCACACAACTATTGAAATACAGGAATACACAGGTACATCTCATAGAGAGCACAATAAATGCTGCCAGCATAATTCTTAAAAACAAAATGTTATATAAATCACACTCTCTGTTTGGCAGCACTACCTGCTGCTGCTGAAGCCCAAGGGTTCAATTGATTTATACCTGTAACTGTGTTCCCTGAGCATAAAGGACAGACATTCAGAAAGATCTCATTTTGTAGACTATCTGTATTTTACCCACTACTGCATTTATACATAGATGTCCCAGTTAAAATTGTTGATCCACTTATGATTTTTCTATTTCCATTACTATTCCTCTGATGTTGTCCATAAAGGTAAAATACATACTGGGATCTCATCCTTCCATGTACTTGAGTATTCAGGTGTTTTGACTCTTCATGTTGGGTACTCCCAAATTCTTGAGAGCAATGAACTTTTTGTCTCATTGCCCCATGACTGGGGACAAGTCAGACAACAGCTATTGTTGAAGGCTGCCTTAGATTCAGACTTCCTTTTCAGAGGTGTGGGCTAACCTTACACTAAAAAGGCAAAGAGGAGAGGAATGCTATCACATTAGGAAATTAGCTGTAAGAAATGGTTGGGTTTTGTTTCATAAAAACTCCTTGGGTTGGAAGGAAAGACAATATGGTCTTATCTTGCTGTCTTATTGTTGGAAATCAAATGCTGGCTGAGGATATAAGTTTTAAGGGACTCAAGTCCTTATGAGTAGCATGACTGCTTTTAGGGAAGGCAAAACTAAGTCACTCAGAGAACTGTGAATATGTGTGGTGGAGCTTGTATGTCAACCCAAACCATGGTTTGGGAAGATGAGGAAAGGATGGGCATCCCAAAATATAAGCTCATTTTCAATTAAAGAAGTTGCCCTTGAATGTTACACAAGAGTAATTGTTTTGTTTTCTGTTGTTTCTTATGAAATACAGAACCTGGAACAGGATCAAAAGAGAGATTACAAAATTCCAAGTGTAATTGAATGAGTGGGTGGAAATCAAGATATAGAGGATAATACCATTTACTCTTCTGTACATATTACATCTGTATGCAATATTTATAAACAAATATAATAACAAATATTTTTCTCTTGTACCTCGGAGATAAAATTTATTTATGTTCTCCCATCATCAGTTGTTGCTCCAAGCTAATCTGGTTATTGCAGTTTTGTGTAAAGTATTACATTTTATAATTTGGCAAGCCTCATGTGATCTTTCTGATATCCTTTATGCTTAAATGTTTGTTTATTTGAAGAAGCTTTGAATAAATTGTGTTCTTTTTAGCAGGATGTGATACCATGCTAATAATTTTGATATGGCAAAGAAGTAATACAAATATGGGATATGAGTGACAATGCAAAGTTCACACAGTAACTAGCAAGTTGTCTTTATATATAACATTACAGGGTTGTGCTGCTAATTTTCCTGGGTATTAATTATTGTAATAATTGCTCACCTGCAGAAGTCAGTGGGTGATAGACAATCCATAGTTATGTTGTACAACCATGACAGGGGAGCCTTAAAGGATTAATTATAGCATACTATCTAAGCAATGGCATCTTGGGTATTGTAGAAAAATGTAATCTTGTTTAGAGTTGGCTCTTTTCCTTTTCACTTGGATTCTTCTGACTTGAGTAAGTGTATTCTCTGAAAAATATGAAGAAAAATCCCTATTTTTGTAAAATAGACTCTTAAGCCTTTTAACCTGGAAGCTCCCTTTATCCTGACTACTGTTAGGAAACTATCTTTTTATATCCATTATTCAAATTGCCCTCTTTTTTTTCTGATTTATTGGTATGACCAGTAGGAATTTAATTCATGTTTTTCAAGTTTAATCTTGCACTCATTCTAAGCAAATTATCAGCTAATTATTTAATTTTCCTCAGAATCATCACCTTTCTGTTTAGCGTGGTTTCCTTTTAGAAAGATGTTCTTAGTGATCACTTTGTCTGTCTTCCCACAGTAAAACATTGACTCTGTTCTGCTACAACAGATAGCAAATTTCAAACAAGCTTTATAGAAAGATTGGGAAGGTAAAGAATTTTTTTTTTCCCTGACAGATTTTGATGACCTAATTTAGTCTGTTTCTCCTCTTTGGAACATGGGCAAGTTCATCTTCAGTAATGAAATGTTTTATTAACATTTTTTTCTCACACCTCTAGGTATTGCTCTAAAGACTTTTTTTTCTTTTTTTTTGTAGGTTTTGATCGCTAAACTGGTTTTCCACAGTCACAAGCTTTCCATAATCATTCCCTGTTTCTATGCATCCCTTACTAATACTTTCAAAGCTGCATTTTGTGTCTTCAGTTCATACGTCAACTGTCCTAAATGCTTGAGCTTAGTTCTCTTTTGTTGTAAACACGGCGGATCCTTCCTTATGGTTCTGAGGGTTGCAGAGGTCTTGGGAAAACCCATCTGAAGGCAGCTAAGCCTTGAATGTGGGTGAAAAGGAATACAGAATAGGCATGATAGACATATGGAGTCTGGGATATGCATGATCCTTCTTCTTGGAGAATTTTATGGTGTGCAACCAGAAGAGGCCCCATTTAGAAACAAAAGGCTTTTTTTGCTCATAAATTGCATAAATCTGTCCTGAACACTTTCAGTTCACAATGTTCATGCTCTTTCTGTGATATTTTTAAAGATCTAACTGTTGATATTATACTGAGGGCTGAACTCTCCAATTTAACTTATAGCTGCTGTAAATATCAGTGACACATAAAACTGAAAGACAGAAGGTTTTCACCACCATTTAGTGAATCATTTGGTGAAGTCTGGAAACATTTTTCTCAAACCCAGGTCCAGCTCAGATGTCTCTCAGAACCTCTGCTAATGAAAGTGAGTTGTTATTCATCATACATGGTAAGAGGAGTCTCAGTCATTACACATGGTAAGAAGTAGAAGGTCAAACGACATAGGAACATTTTCACTTTATTTTTTCTGTTCTTCTTGGTGTAACTTTTCTTCATTGATTTAAAATAGTATCAGTCCAATGAGAGGTGTGTTCAGGGTTTTTTTATGTCTAAATTGATTTTCGGTCTTAACATCCTTTTAATAAAGACTGAAATTTCCATAACAACAAGTAGAAAATTACAACAGTACCTGTCATTTATGGCTATCAATGGTTTACATGTCTGTATGTGGATTAATATAAATATATAATTACAATTAACTTTTCATTAATTCATAAAAAAGGGAAAGACTTGAAAATTAAATTCAAACAAAGAACTTCAGTAAGTTCTTTTCAATGTTATTTTAATTCCTTAAAGTGTTTCCACAGTTCATTACATCTTCTCCTTTGTTTTTAAATTAATATCTTTCAGAGGCCTACTATGCTTAATCAACTCAGAATTTATGGAAGATAATAATGGAGTTCTCATTAAAGGACAAGACTCTGCATAGTCATTTCAGAGAAGCAAGAAATAATTTGAAATTAAGTAAGAACACTTATAATTTGGGATAAAACTATGGTTACCATTTAGTTATATTTAGTCTTAAAAGGACTTTAAAGAAGTTGGTATCTATGAGAGCTGCTAATATAAGAAATTGTTACTTATGCAATGACTGTCAAGATGTGAGTTTGCTTCTCCATTTTAGATGCATTTTTTTTCTCAACCTTATATGTAGAGGTAGGAGGTTAAGTTTTGGGAAGGTCCAGAAAGTACCTTCGGCTTTAGCTTGAGCCAATTCAAAGAAAATTGATTTTCAAAAAATGTTGATTCTGACATATCTTTCTCCCTGAACTAGCTCAGACTGATTTATCTGTCTATAATCACTAGTCACTACTGAAATCTGTTAATAGATATGATATTGTTTTGTAGAATAAAGAAGTGACTTTTCAACAAGACTGTCATTTGCATGCTTCAGAGTACAGTACACATACTCATAAAGGGAAGAAATAGTAAAATGCTTTCTAAGCTTCGAAAAGGTGTTAAGATTGACCTGCTCACAGGAAAGGTTTTCTCCTCTGTCAACTAACTTTTTTAGTCAAAATACTTCCATCATTAAAATTTCTGAAAGTTTCTATTTCAGCACAAAATGCGTATTTTTATTCACAAGATGAAAAAGATGACAAAATGACCATTCTGAAATATGCATTCTGCATTCCCTTTATGCTGTCCTTGGCCTGGAAATTGGAATATTAGTTTAGGAAGGTCAACATTTTTACTAATTTTCTGCCTTGTCTTTATCTCAATACCAGGCATAAAATGATGCACCATTTTAGCTTTGCAGTGGTAGGGAAATATGCTAAGGCTCATAATATGCATTTTTTTTTTTGCACAGATAGAATCTTAATGATAAAATCACCATTCAGCTGTCTGTTAGGAGCAGATTTCATATACCTCTTCCCATCCTTTGAGATACCAACCAATGTACTGGTGAGATCAGTAATAAGGAAGAGTCAGAAATGTTAGCTGAATGTTCCTCGAAGTCACATACGCACAGAGACAACAGTCTTTAATAAATAAAAGACTTAATGAGGGTTTAAAAGCTACAGGTATAGCCTTTTGCATTTTATATCTTCACTTCTCTTGATATGTAGTTGTTACATCATGGCAGCTCAATGCTTCAAATAAAGAAGATGATGAAGGGCCTTGAGGGGAAGCCAAAGGAGCAGTGGCTGAGGTCACTTGGTCTGTTTAGCCTGGAGGAGACTGAGGGGAGACCTCACTGCAGTTACAACTTCCTCATGAGGGGAGGAGGAGGGTCAGGCACTGATGTCTTCTCTGTGGTGATGGCCTGAAGTTATGTCAGAGAAGATTTAGGTTGGATATTAGAAAGAAATTCTTCACCCAGAAGGTGGTTGGGCACTGGAACAGGCTCCTCAGGGCAGTGGTTACAGCACCAAGCCTGGCAGAGTTCAAGAAGCATTTGGATAATAGTCTCAGGCACATGGTGTGACTCTTAGGGATGATCTTGTATGGGGTCAGGAGTTGGACTCAGTGATTCTTGTGGGTCCCTTCAAACTCAGCATAGTCCCATCCTGTGAAGTATTGACCTTTTGTACTGCAAGTATGGCAGAATAGTGGAAAAAAACCCTTGATGCTGATTATTGCTTTTACTGACACAGCTGATAGAGCATAAAATGTGTCCACCACATTTCTAAATATGAATTCTCCATGACAAGAAAAAAAAATAGTTGGAATGGAACTTCCAACACAAAAGATGGTTTCTTCTATCTTTCATCTGTTCTGGATAAAGTTATTTAATTTTCTATTGTACATAAACCAGAATAATAAATCTGGAGAGAATTTCCTTCTTTCAATTCCATTCAGATTTTTTAGCTTCAATCACACAAATATAATCACCCATATCTTCAATAAAGATTAATTTTCTGATAAAACTAATATTTTTACTAGATTCTGAAACAATTTGTTATTCTTTGTGTAAAAACTTTGAGAAATAATAAACTCATTTACTGTTGTTCATATTCTATCAGAGTCCTATTGTAATTGGGCATTAAATAATATGCCATTAAAATAATATTTTTTACAGATTCATATACCCACTCTGTAAAAGTTTCTTTTAATGGATAACATCTTCTTATCAATGCTAAAAGAAATTAAGTAATCTGATTTTTGCATTTTCTGACTGCTTCCAGAAATTAATTTTAAAGTGTGTCATAACTAAATGGGATATTTATAGCTTCTTGCTGGGAATATGTCTCCCCAGGGTGAATATGTGTGAGAATGTGGGAGGAGAGGATGAGAAGATTAATATAAAGACTTTCCAATAATCTGAAAATGAATGAGTTCATGCACTCTTCATTTTCTTCCATTCTGTACCTGTGGAAAGATAATTCAGAGCTACGAATGCAGGCAAGTGGTTTGAAGCACACTGAGTAATGTGAAATGGTAGATGGGGGAGATGTGCTGCAGAGGCAGGTCAGGGCACTGGGATGGTGTGAAGAAGAGCTGAGGAGGATGGTGAAGGAGAGGCTCAGGTCAGTGCTTGGGTTCTTTTTCAAGTAGGGGAAGATCTGGAATGAAAGTATGGAAAAGAAACTGCTCATAATGCTCATAAAATCTGCTCTCATTTCTAACTTCCGTCACATCCCTTGTTATTTCAGGTAATTATTTAAAAAAAACCCATCCAAGAATTATTTGTCCTTCAGTTTCATCAACTGTAAAATGCTTCCATTCTAGATTCACACATTGGTAGAGTAAGATGTTGCCAACAGTTGATTGTGATGTTCTCTAACACAAAGTGATATGATATATAATTCTGCATACCATTTTTTATCAACAATACAATACACTTCTAAGAATGACCCTTCTTTCTTTCTCATGGGCACTGTAAATTGAATGTCTCACTGCTTTCTTGGTGGTATAGAAGTGAGAGATCCTTTAGAAATTATAAGTGATTTCCAAACAACTTTCCCAGTTTTTATCCTGATCCTTGATTAGAACAAAATTTTTTTTGTACTCATTTTCTCTTCCCATAAATTCTCAGTCTAACCAGCTTATTAGATCAGATACAGAAGTATGGTTAATTATTGTATCACAGCTTGGGGGGGTGTGTGTGTGGTGTGGTAGCATCACGTACTTCTAAGTACAGTTAGAGTAGAAGGAGAAATTATTGACCAACGCATGTCACTACTGTGAATAAAAAATTGTTACTGGGAAGGGAAAGGTCATCACATGGTGCCATTGTCAGGAGGTAGACATACAGAATTCTTTATTTCTTTATTTATTTAAATCTCACAGGGATTTTTGATTTAATGAAGAACAGGATTCTTCTGAGAATTAGGCCTGAATTGAGCAGATAGAGCTGTCTGATTCCTGCTTCTGGTTACCTGTGTAAGTGCTTGTACTGATACACAAATAAATATCAATTTAGACTGTAACCACATATTCTGATTAATCACTGATTTCTCTTCTTTTTAGCAACTCTTTGGTAGTGTGATAATGTTACTGTTATAAAAGGAAAACCCTATTAATAAATGTGTAAGTCCCCAGAACCTATTTTTCTGGACATACTGAAGATGTCTAGTAAGACCTCGAGAGACTGTGACTTAGAGGAACATTCAGCTATGGCTTTTGGGTGCATAGAGCTCTGCCAGTTGCAAATGTTGGGGACACAAGAAGAAGAAGAAAAGGGATAGTACCAGAACCAGACAGAATGCTAAAGCAATAAAAACCATAATCCTGACCATTAGAGTGAAAGTACACAGGCATACTCAAGGGGACCTAAATTTAAAACTGCCATGTTGCGTTTTTCGCAGGGATGAACCAGTTCCATCTCCAGTAAATGCTCTAATCCATACTTTAAACACTTCAGGGTGCCAGAACTGGAGAAAACCCTTGTCTGCCTTTGGCTATCCATGGCCTATTGGGAGTGTCACAGCTTGTGTGTCCCCTCTGTCTCCTCTGCACTGCTCACCATGTCCTACTTCCTCCTCTCCCTCACACAAATTTCCTACATTCCTTAATCTTCATCATTCCACCTCTCCAGTCCTAGCCCTCAAATTTTCTGGCATTTTAACTTATCTTTTTAGCATAGGACATAAATGAGGAAAAGTCAAGTGGGAACAATTACCACAGCTGTCTGTGTATTACTGAGCTGGTTATCCAAACTCTGTATCTAGTTCTGATATACATATGCAAAAATTGGCAATGAGAAAATGGAAAACCAAACTGTCAAAAGGTTCCCTATCCCTACTTCATCATAGAGAGAATTTATCTTTGTGTGTAAATGGTTCTTTATTATAGCAGAGGTTCAACAGATAGAAATCTGGAGCCAGACCATCCATTTTTGTGGTGAGGGTACTTAGCTGCTCAGAAAACTCACTTTCAGTGATCTCTCATTAATACATCAAGTTGATATAAATTAGATTTCTCTTACTCTGGTGGTCACTCAAAGGTGAAATAGCAAAAGGCAAACTGTGTCAGAGGGATTTTGTAAGGAGACTTTATAATATGATGGAATGTTCTTTAGTAACTGAGTGACTATAACTGAACTCCCTTTTCATGTCATTTACAGAGACTTGCAACAGAAATAAAAAAAAAAAGACCAACCTCTTTTATTGTAATTAAGATATTAAATAAGTTGTTTAAATCAGGAAAAAAAAATCATCTACAGTCAAAACACCAGAGGCCAAATTTTTATACCAGTTACACAATAATTTTGGAATGCTGCAATGGGGAAATGGGCATTACCTTTGAGTACTAGACAATGAGATCTTGATTAACTGATCAAATTTTTCCTGACCTTAAAATGAAAAATAAGACAAATAAGTTAAATTTGTTCTTAGTCCCTTTTGAGACAATTTTCAAAAAACTATTATCTATGGAAAAAAACTCAAACAAAACCAGAATTAAGATATTTACATCTTGAAAGTTGTCTGCACTTAAATTTACATATTTATTTTATAAATAAATATATAAGCTTGCCAGACTGCCATTAAAAATCAGTTTTCTTTAATTAACAGCTTTAGAATGTAGGCCATAGATTAGTGAACTTGAATAAATCTGTGTTAATCCATAGTAACAGAAAATGTGCTTCCGTACCTTCTATTACCCCAATTAACAAATTCCTTAAGCAAATACTTCATTTTAAGCATAGCTATAACTCTTATTGATTTTATTGGGACTTAGGCATATAAATGATGCTTAGAATGTGTTTAATTAACTTGCAAATGTTCGTATCTTTTTATCCTTGTTTTTTCTAATGTCACCAAGTGTTGCCTCTAATTTTGTCTGCTTGTTTTAATTCAGAATGTTGATAGTTGTCTCTAATCTAGAAAAAATATCCTTCATGATACATGAAAATCTTAAAGACTTAGAAACCTCATTTTATTTTAAATTATTACAAAATAGAAAATTTCTAGAAAGTTTCTTGAGTTTTTTTTATTTAAAAAAGACCACAGAAATAAGAAAATTAATCAAGTTTTACTCAAGAATATTTTGTTTTGCTAGAGATTCTGCTAGAGGTATTTATAAGATTCGTTTACTTTTCAAAATAGACGAATGCAAATTGACATGTTCAAAAAAATGGAAAAGTTGTTGATGTCATTAAGAGTTTAATATCTGATGGTTGAATTTTCTCACACACGCTTTCAGTGGCAAAGAATTCCATCAACTTGATGATGATTACATGACTGGAGCACTTCTCTTATGAAGACAGGCTCAGACAGTTGGGGTACTTCAGCCTGGAGAAGAGAAGACTCTGGGATGGCCTTCCAGTACCTAAAGGGGGACTACAGGAAAGCTGGAGAAGGGCTTTTTAAAGAGGAAAGTAATGACAAGAGAAGGAGGAATGGCTTTAAACTGAAAGAGGGTAGGTTTAGAGTAGATGCTTGGAATAAATTATTTACTATGAGGGAGGTGAGGCACTGGAACAGGTTGCCCAGAGAAGCTGTGGATGCTTCACCCATGGAAGTGTTCAAGGTCACGTTGGATGGGGCTTGGAGCCACCTGATCTAGTGGAAGGTGTCCCTGCCCATGGCAGGAGGGTCAGAAGTAGGTGATCTTTAAGGTCCCTCCTGACTCAAACCATTCTATGAGTCAGTGATATGCCAACAATTTATCCTCTTCTTATAACTGGTTCTTGAGAGCATCCGGTCCAGGTGACTGATATGGCAGCAGAGCTGCCTAAACATAGTTTTTCACTTATCCACACAATGGGGACCTAATTGCTGCTTTTAGTCTTGCTGAACAAGAACTTGGAAAGTGTGTTCCAGCTCCTGTAGTATGGTAGATATTGTCCTTCAAGGATTACTTCTCAAAAGAGGTCAGATGAATTCCTAGAGTCTGGTGAAAATATTTATGAAATAACTTTTTTAAAGTAGCTAAAATGTTGAGAAATCTTGTGCTAATGCATCCTGCCTGCTGGGAAGGGGACAAAAGTTATACAGTGTGTTAATTTGTTATGTGGAACAGAAATGACACAGTGAAAATTGGAAGTCTTTTTACATCAAGTAAAATATGGGTTTTGTTCAAAGATACATTACAGCTACCCGCTGAGTACAGGGAGATATCTTACTGCATGAAATTTTGGTGCAATATGTTGATTTCTGAGTATCTTGCCACAAACTGCTAATTAATATAAAATGAAAGACTCTCTCAGTCTGTAATAGACTAAAAAAAGCCCACTAAAATTACTAGTGAATGGCATTTCAAAGATGATAATTTATTTTTGCCCTGAACAAGACACTTAAAACATTTTCAAGGACATCACGTCTTCAGCCTTTAAAATATCAACTAATTATCAAATCAATGATCATTTTGGGGAAAGTAATGAAGTATGGAAAATAACCACTTGAAATTATATAAGTCATTACTGCAAAGTATTTAAAACTGGTAAGTCATTAGGAAAGGGATTTAATATGTAGGTATTAAAGGCCTAAAAATTTGATAAAAAAAGCAAATTGCATTTTAATTGTCATAATTTCCTTTAAAATAAGCAACTTGCCCTTTAAGCTCGTTACACTTATCTATTGCTTGTTTATTTTTTTAAGGAAATATTAATTCACTTATTCAAGTCATTTTCAGCTTTTTAAAAAAGTTCACAACACTCAATGTTAACATCAAGTATGGGGAGATACTTGAAAAAGCAGTCAGGGAATGACTTGAAGTTCAAGACTGGAAATACTTAATTATATGCTTAAGTTTAAGCTCGTGAGTAATCAGTCCTTTAGAGTTCAATAACTGCACAAGTATTTCCAGGATTAGGAACTTTTTATTGTATTTTAATGCTTTTATTTGTTTCATAAACCATGGATTTACTCTACCAATAGCTTCAAGCCTTGCTGCACATTTCAAAACAACTTTCTTCTTGTTTCTTTTGCACAAATAACTTATCCATATTTTCTCACAAATGCACAGAGATGGAGGTAGGTAATGAAGAGGAGGAGGCAGAGGCAAAACAATTTCTAGGACTTTACTTTGTTCTGTTCTTCTTTTTCTTTGACCTCTAGTGAATTTGTCACCGTAGGGTCTCTAGGTAATGTGACCAGTGCTAACACCTCAGGGATTTGTCTCAAGTCCAGCCTATCTGCTTTGCTTTTAAGAGTGAAAAAACTGAGCTAAGCTCTTGCAAAAGACTAGTAGACACTCCTTGGTGCTCTCTCTATGTCACTTTATCGGTAGCAAAAAAAAAAAATTCTGTATATTCTCGAGTCACCCAGTTTAACTACTACCTACCCTGTATGTAGACTGCTGTGGAAAAGTCCTTCCCTTTTTTTTTATAAATTACAGGAAATTAAAATTATTTTCATGGGACACATGCAACTCGTGAACACAGAAAAGGCCATATGAATGGTAATAAGGGAGCTACTGCTTTCAAGATCTCATCATGATTTGGGTAGATAAGTCTCAAAGAATGTTTTTTCTCAAACTCCAAATGACTTCTGTACAACAGCTGGACAACACTGAATATAACCTCTATATTTTGTATGCAACAGTTATATGATAGATAAATTTTACACCCTCTTATAAAAGAGTTTTAATCACACACTATGCATAATCCAAAATTTTGCCAAATTTGATAGGAAATTTGGGAGTGCAGGTGTAAAGGAAAAGTCTGATTTTACTTTTTAGGCAAGAGAAGCAAGTAAGGGGCTGGTAAAATTTGCTGTCATATTACAACAAAATGTCTTTTCTGTCTCAAAATGTAATGGGAAAACAAAGTTTTTCTTTAAACCTCCCTGCCTCTTTGTCCAACACTGCTAGCTTTCTGCCTCTCAGATTGGTGGTTGTAGCCCTGAGTTGACCAGTGGTTTTATTTTCCTCAGTTATCCACTACGCTATAAAGATCTCTTGCAATGTCACTTCATGTCCTGACCTCTGGTTCAGACCCATGGGAAAGGCAGACACGTAAAACCCTAAATTAAAATATATATTCTGTATATCTTACATGTGAGGAGAAGACTTCACGTGATCTGTCTAGATTCCTCCATAACCCGATCATAACACCACATTTGAAGCTTCCCAAAGCCTCAGTGATAAATTTCTCTGTGCATGTTTGAAGAATCAATGAAAGAAATCTGAGGTACATAAAAACATTGGGTTGTGCCAAGATGACACAGCCACTTGTAAAGTGGCTGCCATGTTGTTCCAGCAGTAAATGATTGTGTCTTCCACCCAGTAGCAATTTCCCCCCAGGTGTACCTGCAGTGTACAGCTATCACTCCTCTCTCATATCGTGCTGGCTTACTCCTACCCAACACCTCCTTTACCCCTATTGCTCTCATGAGATAATAAGCGAATAACCCCCTTTATTCCATCAGACATTGGCTATGGATCCAGGTGGGCAATGTTGTAATCGCCTGTGGAGATCTAAGGGGTTTGATTCAGAAATGGGTGTCTCAAACAAAATGTGAACCCAAATCTCCCACTGCCATCCCTGTGTTTCAGAGCTACTAATAAAAACTCTAAGTGAAATTTTTATGACAGCCATCTTGAAAGAAAAATACACCAAGATTTCCTTCACAGATTGAACACAAATCCACAGAGTCAGAGTCCCATTACCAGAGAAAATCTCCACATTCACTCAGTGAATTACATTGTTACCTGTTCATTGATTCAGTAATTTTGAAAAAATCAATTTACATTGTATTTTCTTTTATTAGGTAGTAAGAAATGCATTAAAATTGTAGCTCCAGACTTAAATATTACAATGAAAACATCTATTATAAAAATACAGTTTCTAGCTTTGTCTTGTCTGAAGTTTGCTATTTGTATTTTAGTTGAGTACTTTTACTATAAGTAAGAAAAAAAATTTGGATAAACTACTCATCAAAACCTACTGAAGCTCCTTTAATATCATCTTTTTTGGTTCCCAAATACAGTGTTGCTTCCCTAGTCAACCTCAAGTTACTTCTAACTTTCATTTCCCTGGGTAGAGTTCTTCAGCAGTAACCAAGTAGATGCATCATGGGTGGATGGGAAACTTCCATCATTCTATTCTATTCTATTCTATTCTATTCTATTCTATTCTATTCTATTCTATTCTATTCTATTCTATTCTATTCTATTCTATTCTATTCTATTCTATTCTATAGCTGGTGATTTCATCCAATGTACTTTTTGGCTTTGTGTCTGGGCAATTTCCTGAAAAGTAAATTTTTAGAAACCATGAAGATCATCTTATCTCCTCAACTTTCTAGCTGTACTACTAAAACTTGCAAGATTATGAAATAGTTTAGCAGAGCTTATTCCCTTTCAGCAACTTCTGTAAGAGTTCTCATTTTTTCAAAACTGTCAGGTAAAGATTTTTTTTCTGATAAATATATTTTTGACTTCAATACTATGAGGGGGTTTACAACCAAAATGCAGGCAAATATTTGTTTGGTTTCATTGCCTAAGAATGAGGAGAGATTTGTGGCACACCCACACTGATGTTGAATGCTTTCAACAGTTCCCATGACACTACTGCAGAACCAGTGGCACAGTGGGAGCTTGATATTCCTTCGTGTCAAGCCTGGTCTTTTGTAAAACACTTGATGATGAGATACCTTGTAGACAACTCCTACAGAGCAGTTTTTTCCTCACATAATTTTTCTCCCACTCTAATATGAATTATTGATACAACTCTGAATTTCTTGCACACTTCTCCAAAGGTGAGGCACACTGCAAACTGTCCTCTTGGACACTGGAGCCAAATCAGTTATGTCACAGTTAAATGAAAACATATTTGAAAACCAAAACTGAGCTATGCTATAAACTAGTGCATCTACATTTACCATCTATTTGTTTGTATGACATTAGAACTAGATCCTAAATTGTGTGGTACACTTGGAAAAAAAGTTCCTTTCCATGCCTTGCCTTACAAGCCAGCTCTTAAGTGGCTGTTTAAGACAGTGGTGATTGAGCATTTGGTTTAAAGATAATTCTCTGGCAGGAAAAAAAGGTAGTGGTTCTTTGGAGATCCCAAGGAATTTTAGAGTAGGTGCTGCAGAGATCAATTCTGCTTTCATTACTCTCTTCATGCTTAATCAATGAAGCCCATACTGTGACTGAACTGTAGTTCTGAACACAACCCTCAGGGAAACAGGAGTATAATGCTCTAAGATGTTCCTATTCTCTGCACCCAAAGACTGATCCACTGAGTCAAAGAAAACCGTCTGCTATTACCTAGCAAATTTCCTCTTAAAAAAACATGTGCTTCAGCAGATTTCTTTGCTTTGCTACTCTGGAAAAATCAAAACAAACTCAACTGTTTAGAGAAAAAACACTCTGATACTCTTAGCAGAGTGGTTTTGAGTTATAAAAATTACATGTTCTCATAGGTTTTGGGGGATAGTTTTTCATCTATATGGGGCTGAGTTTTAGTGTTTTATGGTTTCCTCCCCCTCCCCCCCACATTTAATAAAGAATCAACTCTGAAAAAAAACATAGAACCATTGTTTTAGGGGTAAGAAGCTCAGCCAGACTGCAGTAGTTCAGAGATAAGTCTCTAAAAGTCACTTCTGTTGCACAGATTTAAGATGAGTCAAGGATAATTATAACAAAAGTTATTACTATAGTTTTGTCTATTAGGAAAAAAGTGATGAATAAATAGCTCTTTAAAATAGCTATACCTGGAGCTATAGATGCTTAAAAAGACACATACTGCTGATTTCTTTCATTATTTAGCAAAATGAAAACTGATTAGAAAATCAGGAATTAGCCTTTGTGTGTTTTCTAATGTGTAGCAATATTTTGCACCTTGTTATATGATTTTATAAAACTGATTTTATAATACTGTCAGATCACTGACAATAAAAGTTAAGCCCAATTTAACTCATATTATAAATATAAGTGGGCAACCATAAATTAAGTGCACTGTTTAAAAAAGAACTTCTAATACTGCAAAGTATATTTGATTACCTTGGTAATTAAGGCAGAGTTTTTCTTATGGGAGAACCTTTTGACATCTGATCTCTGGGAAAAAAAGTTCTGATTTCTTCTTCTGAAAACAGAAATTGCATTCTGTTTTCTGCTCTCAGACTCACTATCCAGGGTAGTGGTTTGTGAGGACGTGCCTAGGACCAAAGAGCTCTTACTGATTTCTAGATTATGGCCCTGAGGAAATCTCATTTTGATTCATAAAATGAATGAATCTCATGTGAAAGTTACTGCAGGAGAATTATTATGTATCTCTATCATGTCTAATTTACCTTGTTCCTTGTCTATTTTTCTTAGGTTTAATTTAGAATTATCTAGTATAAATTAAAGTCAAACCATTTCCCATATCTTGAACCGAACCACTATGTACCTCAAGGAACAGATAGTTTTTAGTTGGAAAGTGATAGACAATAAAGTTTGGATTTTATCTAAAGGTATGGTAGCTTTACCAGCCTTAACCGAGTGGTCAAATAACCTCATAAACTTACACATGCTCAGCATCAAATATCTTCCCTTCTTTTTGCTCTTCACAGATAATTGATTCTGCATGAGCAGATCAGTGTAACCAGATGAGCTCCACTTCCTATGGACACAGAAGTCTGAAGTCATATATTGCTTCCCATAGGCTAAATATTAAAAACATAATTCCCTCAAAAAAAAATAATGGAATACTGTCTTTTAAAGTGCAGCAATTCTAGTCATGGGTGCTGAAAACAAGCTAATAAATTATAAGTCTTCGTGGTGACCATGAAAATCTTCACATGATGCTCTTTAGTGTGTTGTGCATAAATGAAAAATCCCTCCATCAGCAAATTTCATTTTTGTTTTTATTGAAAAGGTATAACTAAAAGAAAAATTAAACTCTTTTTAAGACTCAAATCCTAGACACTTTACATATTTATCAGAGAAATGAACACGACTGACATAAACTGCAGAATACACAGAAAATGTCATCCACAGAAAGTCAATACAAATGTAAATTATATTTTCTCTGTCTTGCAATTGAAAAGACTATGGATCTGTTATGTGAGACTGAGAAAAAAAATAAACTCCCAAACCCAGAAACAGCCTGGGGAAATTTTTCTCTTAACTGAGAGTTTGGATACCCTTTCTGAATGTTCACTGTAGATTTTAACAAGCTGAATAAGGAATAATCCCAACTGAACACCACTTTTAGCTGCAAGCAAAGCAAAACAAAACAAATCTGTATAAAAAGTGTAAATACTAAGAGCTTCCTACAGAAAACCATGTTCAAGCAGGAAAAGATTTTTCTCTGCAGCTTCAGATCTGAGCTTCTCTCCTTCAAGCTGGGTACACTGACAAGGAACTAAAGGAATTTCAGTTATCAATGACTTATTACAATTGCAATACATTAATTAGGCTCTGGTGTCATTCCCCTAGTCCTGTTGTGATCCTCAATGTCTCAAACACAGTGCATTACAGTATTTCCTTTGCAAATGGCATCATATTTTCCTGCGAAATATCAGCATCAGTGGAATTTCTGATTTGTTCTCCAAATGTTATTTATGAACAAATGATAACTATTTTGCCTTTTGTCTTCTCAAGGATGTTAAAGGGCAGAAATATGAATTCTGATAAAGTTCATAAACGTTTAGTGCACCACGCTGAAGTGGAATAATAACATACTTACAGTTATTTTTGTGTATTTATCTCATGTATTTCTTTAAATGACCATCAGCATTCCTGCAGCGATTTTACCTCTGAAAATGTTTGCATGGTGAACGTAGGAAAAACATCCTATCAGAAATAATTACTTAAATGATACGATACAGAAACCAAGGTAAATGATGAAAAAATAGTTGATGTGTGCTGCATTCTGAGGATTATTCACATGACTTAGGAGGTTTCAATGTGCAACTAAAATAAAGAAGGATATTTCATGTGACAACACTTTAGGCTAAAAATCCTGTTTATGGGCAAAGAGGAAGTACACTTATATGTAAATTCCAGAATTTAATACAACTTATATCTTAAGAATCTGGTCAATATTATTATCAATCAAGTAGTGACAGAAAAAGGAACAATAATAAAGTAATATTAATAATAAACATTATTATTAATAATAAAAATTAAAATTGTAAACCACAGGCTTTTTATATTCTACTGCTTTTCCCAGTGTTATGGTCATCCTTTCCTTGCTCTTTTGACCCCCAAGGCCAGTGCACTCATCATGAGTGGAGATTTTCACATCATTACCAACTGCCAGGAGGAGCCTCGGGAGCCCTGTCAGCTTCCCTGAGGGTCTGTGTCACTGCAGGGCTCCCCTGCACTTGGTCCTTGGTCTTCCTATCCATACAAATGCAGAAAGATCAGTGTGACTGGCTCCCACATGTTGCAGGGATTAAAGTAACTTCTGTGTCTCAGCCCTGGTCCCTCACCATATTCACAGTGAGAAGAATGGAGCCAGCTTGGGAATTTAAGTTTCTTTTCCATTTTTCCTATTTTTTTTTTATTACACTCAGAAAGCATAGGTATTTAAGGTAAGTGTCATACTTACCTTATATATATCAAGAATATGTCAAATCAAGAATATGTGGCTTCTCAAACTCATTAGAGCAGTTATGGAAATGGTAGACATGTTTAAAGAAATTGGGATTTTAAATGGCTACTTTCACCCATGTACTTTGAATTTCAGCATTGATACTTTAATTAGAAAAAAAAGAAATCCTCACAAGTGTTATATCTTTACCTGTGAAATAGTGACTTCAGTGTTCTGTGCATTAATGGCTTCATATAAAAATTTGTGAAATTCCTTAGAACAGTCCTGTGTTACACATAAATTGTTAACTCTGACTTTAGGTTAAAGCTACAAGAAAAAAGAAGTGTTGCTATTAATCATTTGAGCTCCAACCATGGAAACAGAAAATTCATAGTTGGAAAAAATAATAATTTGTCCTTTTTCTGCTAGATGGTACATTTTTTGCTTAGGGCTGTGTTGTGTGGTTTTAAGCATGCTGAAATCAGCAAAAGTAAAAAATTCTAATAGTGTTGCATTTGTAATTATAGAAATTTGCTTCCTTCTAACCTTCAGACTTTGAAAATTAATGAATCGTATTAAAAATGTGTTGCAGGGTTTCTATAACTCAAAATAAGACAATAGTACAACAAGAATTGAGTTTTTGAAGCAAACTTTTCTTCTCAGAGTCAGAGATTAAATAAACATGATTGTTTCCCTATATGTAAAGAAGCATTATAGTTATTTTGTAAAGGATTTTAATTTCATAATCTATTACAGCATAGCTCACTGAAAATTGTAGTTTACTGTTAAGCTTATAGTTAATGTAAAGAGTTAAACGTAACATAATACCACAGAAGATTTGAACCTGAGAAGAATGTAATCCATGAACTGTAACTACCATTTTTTTCTGAAAAGAGTTATTTCAGAAAAACATGTAAATGTTTGAAAAAGGCCAGTTGACTTAAACTCTTTCATTAGTTTTGTTAAACTGTCAGAATATACTTACCTATGTCTTACCTGTTTAACTTGCTTGACTAAAAATATGACAGCAAACCTGTGTTCTGTTTGTGGATCCTATTTCCATTCTTATCCAAACATCAGGACAGTGGACCATCCACAAGTTGTGACGAAGATCCAACTGTTTCTGATGTGAGTCCTAACATTCAGTAATCACCTATTATCTCTCCTTTAGTAAGTAGTGAATTTGATATCCCAGTCCGGAAAGAGTTCTCTTTCCTGTATAAACTCCAGTACTGAAGTGTAACTACGACAGCCAACTTTGAGATCAACAAGGGACTTAACCAGCTTTAAGTTCAATAAAGAATGGAATTACTACCTTTTCCTAACTACACATTTTAAAAGCTTTACACATTTTATAGATATATTCACATTAGATTTTCCAGATCATCCTTGAAATTCTCCTGTATTACAAGTAGGGAGTAAGAAAAAGAAATAATGAACAAAACAACTTATTATAAATGTCCCATGTTTATAATCAAACTAATAGGGCCATAATAACAGTACTTAGCAGTAGAAAAATGAATAATGTGTTCAAGTTCATGTTTTAGCAAGCGTAAGATGTTGAAAACACAATAGCCTTAATGATATTGGCATTAAATTACATCATTATTCATTGTCTGTAGGAAGGCTGGTTTACATTTGCATGTCAGTGTAGTGAGTGTGTGCATGTGTGTATGTCCGTGCATCCACCCACCCCTACCATTACACAATATCTAGAGAAGAACATAAACAATATATTTCCATTCAGAATACATTGAAATAAATGGTGGTCACCTTAAGCATAACTCTGCTCTCTAAAGCCACCAGTTTTATGTAGAGCTAGAGATGTACTGCTTCAATTTTTCAATGTGCCATCCTCCATCATGACTATATTTTCTGTGATTCCACCACTGTGGCCTGCAAAGATCAGTCTCATGTCTGCATTATGGGAAGTACCTTGCTGTAGTGCCTACCAGGAGGAATGTCCCAAAAGCAGAAAAGTATTTCAGTTTTTTATTCTAGTTTGTGCAAAGTAGAGGGCTAGGTGGTAGCCTCCAAAAGGCTGGCTCCCTGGTCATCAAAACTGTACACTATTTATACACGCCGAGAAACAAAGGCATTGGCATTGATTGGTTACAAATTACATAACTTTTTTTATTAATTAGTACTCAATGCCCTATTTGCTAGTTATAATTCTCAAGTCTCATGGTGGTCATGATCTCCTACTGCCAGAATTAGCTTCCCGCAGTTACTGCTCAGTTCTGCTGACTTCACTCCTGGTGGCTATCGCCAGGACAGCCCATTCATCTTGGGATTGTCTTCCCTTTTCCATGAAACAAAAGATTAGCCAAGCACACAAAGTTCGTAATGCCATTGCTTAATCACAACTGTATGGCTGTAACTAGTAACTAACAATTAAAAAAAATTTGAGAAGTTTGATTCACATTGAGGGATTTGATATCAGGAGCCCCTGGCTCTTTCTCTTAACCCAATCTAAGGATTTAAGGAGAGGATTCCTGAAGAAGAAATAATCTTTTGCAGGATATAAAAGACTGTAAAATACATTTTAGAAGTAGTTTACAGATACTTAGACTATTTTAGTAGACAACAGCAGAGAAAACTGAAAAACACAGTATATAAGTCAAAATATTATCCAAAGCATTAGGGGTATTAGACAAATAATATGGGACAGAATTGTGAGGGAAGTGGCTTTCTGCAATTTTATATACAGCGAATTTTTTCAATTACTTTTCAATTATTAAAATGTTGCATATAATGTATGTTCCTCTTCTAACAGATACTTCAGGATAGACATAACAGTGTAAAAATTTAAGTAGAGAATTTTGTATTATAAATCATAAATCTGCCTCACAGGAGACTGAAATTATTTCAGATTGTTTTTCTTATGTGGTCTGCTTAGAGGCATGCTGTACATAATATGAAACATGACCAGTGGTTTGATACACTTGTTAAGGATGTCACATAGCCATTTTGGTAAACTGCTGTTTCCCTGGAGACCAAAAGCAGAATTTATCTGGACAATTTGAACCTCTTGTGGAGTTTATAAATCAGAACTTTAGCAGCCCCTACTCAAAAATGTATTAAGATGGGTATGAAAAGTTGAACAAACAAGAAATGGTTTAAAAATCTCAATTTAAATTTCAGGCTAATCAGTTGGGGAAAAATTTGTCTCATAGAGATAGTTATCTGAGCTAACCATCACCTGGATTCACTTTATAGTCAAAACAGAAAATCCATCACTTCAGAGAAATGTTTTGCTAGACTTGGATTGAAGTTTTCTTTAGGGTAAAATGAATTGCATCCTAGAATCCGTATGTGGGACTCTTTACACTTAATGCACAAGAATTTAGGTCTCTCTATAACTGAGCAAAAGGTCCAAGCTGCCATTACAATCACTGGACATCCAGCCAATTCATTCAATGGCGTCTGTGGTGTCTAATGAGCCATTGTGACTCTGAGGCAGAGAATTCACCTGGTCAACTGACCAGCACTCTAGGTACTATTTACTGAATTGCATATCCAGCAATCATGCAGACAGCTACATGCCAGCACCTAAAGTGAGTGGTCCTCAGTATGTTTAATACGACTAAATAATTAGCAGTAATTATGAAAGGAATCCACTGTAACTAATTCTTTTGTACAAGCTGCACTGCAGATACTGCATCAAATAATTTGCATCCCTGGTGGGCATGTAAATTTTATGCAACTGTCTACTGTATGGTTTGAAAATAATGTCAACATTCCTGTATGTCTAGAGCCATCTCATCTTCATATGCTCTCTGTATTTTTGTTTGATAAATCTCCACTTTCTAAACAATTTATTTCATTATCTCTCCTTCTCTGTTTGTTCAAAATGAACCAGTGAACAAAAAATACTTTAAGATATAAGTTCATGTAATTTTGAGAAAAAGGTGTAAAGATATGAAGCAATGCAGTTCCTACAATGCCAAGAGGATTTGTCTTCTCCAGGAATTGTGAATTAATGGGTTATGCTTTGTCTACAGGCCATTGACTTCTCCTGCAATTCCTCCTGTATCTCATTTCTTTACAGTATATCCTAATGGAAGTTGAAGATGCTGTAAGAAGGCTTGAAATGAAAATCTGTTTTATGTAGTCAAAGTTGCCCAGGTTTTTAGACAGCTTATGTACAAACTGTCTGCAAATTGTCCAAGTCTCTAGTTTTTGTTGTTGTTGTTGTTTTGGGGTTTTTTTGTTTGTTTGTTTTATTTTTTTTTTTAAACAAAAAACCACAGCTGCATAGCAGACTTCAAGAAAGGATACTAATGTTGCTTTTTGAACAAGGTTTAATACCAGTAGTGGATCTGTGACAGAGTTAATTCTCTTCATAGCAGCTCCATGGTTCTGTGCTTTGGACTTGTAACCAAAATTGTGTTGATAACTCATTGATTTTAGCTGTTGCAGAGCAGTGCTTACACAGTGCCAAGGCAATTTCTGCTGCTCATTCTGCCATTCCAGTGAGTAGGCTGGGAGTGCACCAGCAGCTGGGAGAGGACACAGCCAGGACAGCTGACCCCAGCTGACCAAAGGAATGTTCCCTACCACACAGCTTCATGCTCAGGAATAAAAGCTGTTTCATCTATGACAACAATAGTTGTCATTGCTCAAGTCTGTCTTTTCAGCTAACTCCAAACTGTTCGGCAGGATTTCACTTTGCATATGGATGCAATTTCATCAATTTGCCTATGGTGCATATGGTCAATTTGAGCTGCATTTGAGCTGAACAAAATTTATAGCTGTTACGATTTCTCAAAAGAGTAATTTCCTGCATGTTGTATAGTTTGCGAGAGTTTGTACAGTTATAGTATTTGATGCCCTAACTGATACTGTAAATGTATTATACCAAGTGCCTAGTCACACAGTAAAGGAGGATTTCTGCAAATAATTTAGAAGAAAATAGACAAGAATTTATTAATAGACAGAAAATTATTTAATAGACAGGAAAACTGAATATAGAGTTTCTAGTGGAAACTGGCCATGCTTAACTTCATCTTAAGCACTTTTAAGAGTCTCTAAATTGGGTGTTTTCTCAAGATCATAGGACTAAGTCTGTGTACTGAATTTCAGTCCTGAAGGAGAAATCAAGACCTTAATTGGGTCACCACTGTTCTTTAGTTAGTCTAAAAGGGAAATGAGGCTGATAACCTCTGAACATGTTCTTCTTAGTCAAGGATTTCACTGCTATTATGACATTTCATACCACTAGTTGCACCTGCAGTTTCAAGGGCAGGAAGAAAACAGCAGGTTTTGCAGAATATTAATTTATTTCCTTCTGCGGTTCTTCTCTATCACTGTCAACATCCAAAATGTTGACAATGGATTGGCACCACCCATTACATTTTTCATTGGTTAGTCCTTCAGCATTGTTTCTATATAAAATGTAATTATTTTCCACATGTATCTGGTTTTAAATAGAGGTCAATTATCCTTATATACCCAAAAGATTTCAAAGCATTTATTTTCTTCTAATCAAGATCCTCAATCACAATCCTAAATCACAAGTCCTCCTTTTATTTGCCTATGCATATGTTCAGAACATGCCAAATGCAAAGCCTGACACCTATACAAAGTTATCAACAGAAACTGTTTATAAACTCAGACCAAACTAAATAAACAATAAAAAACCTCCAGCAGCTTCTATTTTGTGAACTAATAAGTACTGAATTCTTAAATTAAAATTGGTAAAATTTTAGAAGTCTTCAGGTTCAACTAAAAAGGGAAAAGGATTGCAGCAAGTAATACATTCTAAGTGTTCTTGAAGGTCCATCTGTTTCATGTTAATTGTAAAAATCTGACCTTGCTTAGTTAAGATATGAGGATCCTTCACCATCCTATCCATGACAAAATTTTATTTCTGAATAGAATGAAAAAAAATCCATGTAATTTGCTAGCGGCTTGCAATCAACGGGAATTGGGATCTGTAATGTGAATACTCCAGACAATCCTTTACAGAAGATAATTGTTAATTATCATCACCTGTTTACAATTTCAGTTAACAATGTGCTTTGACTAAGGATTTTGTCTTTTAGAGAGTGCTTATACCTCTTTCTCAAGTTAAAAATAACTGGCATAAACTCTATGATACTGGGCTTAGACTCTCTTTGCTTGAAAGTAGGCAGTAAAACTGGTTTCTCAAAGTTTCCATATATGGGGAGAAATCAGCACATCCCCAAAATAATTGTAATCTCTATTATTTTACTACCTCACAGTGAGAGGTGATATGTATCCCAGGCTTAGCTGAAGCTCTTGGGTCCTGCTTGGGAAAATATTACCCAGTTAGGGTCTTCACTGTAGTGCTGTGCCAGATTTTTTACTGATCAGAATCTCCTTTTTATAAGATTTTGGTAATTTATGAAGCACATATATAGTTAAGTTATTTTTGAAGGTCTAAATCTTGCTTTACAAAATCTACCTCTGAATGTGGGAATCCATATTAGTAATCCATTTTAAACACTGGTGAACTGAGACATGAAATTTTATTTGTTGGTTCAGTTTGAAAGAAAAGCTTGCTGAAGTGTAATTTGGTCTTTAAAACTGCCTTTTCTTTTCCTCTCTCACCCACTCCATATATAAGTAGAAAATTTGTTCTAGAGGTCTGAGCTCTGATCTTGCAACAATAATATTAAACAGTTTTGCCATTGCCGTGCAATAGCACTGGATAAAGCACATAAAAGGCAACTTGGTCATGAGTGAAACAGAAGGGTTATGAGCCTTCAGTCATAGACCAGACTGCTATTTGTTTAAAAGGATAATATTTATGGATAAGATGTTCAACAGGAAGGCTGTCTTTTTCTTTATGTATTCAAACAGAAGTGTGATTTTAAGAGATACATTGATGTAACATAGAATGAAAAAAAATTGTAGCTATTTTTAAACACAATACAGAGATTAAGCACAAATCTAAGGAAAGGCTTTGGGCTATCTCAGATTCATCTGATGTTGCAAAGGCTTGAAAGGTGTAGTTCAGTCAATGTTCATATTAAGCTGAAAGTGAAATGCATTTAAGAAGAGAGTTGTAATGCAGGTTGAATGAAAGATCCCAGGAATGGTGGACTTCTGCTGTCGTTTGCACAAAGACAGTTTTTGAAATCAATAGCTCTGCTCAGCCAGAGTTAAGATAAAAAGAGAAGAGTCCTTAAAATAAGGCCACTGGTGTAGGGATGATGCAAATACAGTCTGTCAATGTGGTGAGTATTTTTTGGGTTTTTTTTTGTTCACTGAAAATCTTTCACAGTGGATTCTGTTTTTAACATATGAGTGGTTTTGTGAAGTCTGTTACAAACAGACCTATGTGCCAGAATGTTGGCATGTATATAAAGGTTTACTGGGTGGTGGACGGAAACCGCTATCAGGAGGAACCCCTGTATTTTGAAAATGTAAAATCTAACATAAAAGAGCAAGAAGGAACAGGCTAGGTGAGAGAAATTCACCTGGTATATAATTCTCCTTGATTCCATGTTTTTGAGTTAAAGTGTTTGAGGCTCTTTAATAATTTGTGAAAAAGAACTTATGTTACTGAATGGTATGGGTAATATACATCTATCCAGAGATCAAACACAGGATAGAAAAATACGTGATTAAGAATTTAACAACTTGTGTAGCAACCTTACTTTATTTTATTTGTCATGTTTTATCACAGCAGAGACGCCTTCTTTCATTATCCTTTCTGACTCTCCAGTTTATCTTGATATGAACATCTCCTATAAAATATCCTGTTCACATTCAGGTAGAATTTTTCCTCAGTTAGTGCTCTTGGGAAGAGAGAGATGTAAAAGGAGAACAGAAGGGAGGCATCCATTTTTAATTGTTTGAGTATGGCTATTTAGTCAATTAATTTTTTAGTAATTAAGATGTTTTATAGCATTTGAGGCTTAGACAGTAATTTAACCTCATCCAGCACTGTGCAGCCTGGTAGTTTGCTTTTATTTGAAAGAGCATGTTTGGGAGTCAGTAGCATCAGGTATCTTGAAACACACAAAGTATTTCTGTTCTACCATTACAGAACTGCACTAGAATAACAAGACCCTTTCTCAAAGTCCCTTTTATGTGTTCCTGTGAAATAGTATACAGTGAAATGTTATTAATGCAAGCTAATTTAAATTGTCAGAGAAATGATTGTAAAAACTCCTTTGTGCCAGTGGAAATAAACTTTATGCTGAGTAGAAACTTACAAGATTTCATCTTCCTTTGCTGTGCAAACAATTTAGGCAAATCTGGCCCTGTTTTCTGCATGTTGATACTGTATGTATTATTTACAAAAGGACATAAAAAGCTAAGGAAAAAATTATATTTAAAACCCAACAAGAAAATGTGTGTAGACTTATACACATTAGAAACAGCCTTATGAATTATGATTTATAGAAATGGCCTAGTTGCTCATACAAAACTATAAAGAATTTAATAATTTTTAATATAGCAGCTGATAGGCATCTTTGTAATATAAATGAAAAACTGATTAGGGAGAAAATATGTATATATCTTATAAAATCCCCTCTGTTACACAAATAAAATCTAGAACACATTATAATGACATGAAACTAAGAGTCCAAGCTGCAGTGTGATGTTGTTAATACATGACATACTGTGAGAAAATTCTTTCTTTCTATAGCATTTTGTCAGACCTTCTTTTCAGTACTTTTTAATTTGCTATGAAATCATAGAATCATAGACTGTTTTGGGTTAGAAGAGACCTTAAAATCCCAACCCCCTCGTTATGTGCAGGAACACCTTCCACTAGACCAGGTTTCTCAGAGGCCCATCTGAAAATAGCTTTTAAGGAGTTGTATGTAGCAGATTGTTCACCAAAGCAAATAGATTTAATTGTCTCAAATGTCCATGGCTCATTTACAGCAAATTTGGTTTTAAAAGGAGTCAGCAAACAAAGTATGAAAAAGGTATAAGTTCTTAATTTTCAAATCTGTTTTATGTAAAGTTAAACTTTCTTTTTTTTTTTTTTTTTTTCCCCCTAACAGCATACCTCCACATTTTCCATTTGATTGATCCTTCAGGGAAAAAGTATCCCAGGGCAAACACTAAGCCTTATTTTTGTATGAGCCTCCAGAACTGTGTGGAGTTGTTCCCCTTCCCTTTCCACATCTATACAGAGAGCTCTCCTCTACTGCAGCCTCACTTTTCTTTTTCACACTTACCTGTCTATATTTATCCTGCAATTTATTCCTCGATGTTGTGCATGTTAAAACAAAAGGTTGTCCCAGTTCCCAGGCGGGGACACAAAATATTGACCTCACTGAAACTAGATATTTCGAGTCAGAGAGACCTACCTTACACATATGGGCTTTTGCTAAGCTGGGGAAGATTACTAGGTAGGTATAAAAGGAAGTTGGCTTTTGTAAAATTCTCTTATTAAATGAGTATTTTATAGGATGACAAACTTACAGTTTTTGGTCTAGGAATCTTTAATCAGCTTTTTCTATGAGAAAATGGATGGGTTGGCAAATTTGGAATAAATCAAAAGATTTGTTCTCTATGAAAATTATTTTTTTCATATTTGACTAAAAAATATAAATGAAAGTTACTCAAAATGGAGATAGGAAAGGCTTCTAACTAGCAATTAGTTGTAGCAGCTTTTATTTAAAGGTGCATTCATTCTAAATACAGGGTGCTTTATGGCAAATGAAGTTCTTTTTTGTATTGGTTTCATTTCCTCTCTGCATTGAAAGCTATGACCTTGGATTATATTTAATAGATTTTTCACTTGGAGCTTCCAAAGGCACTGTCAATTTTGCTTCATTTCTCACCAGCTGCACTTTTGTTCACACAGTTTCCCACATATGCATGGACAGTTACATTCTTTATTCTAAACATGACAGTTTGTCCTTTTACACTTTGATGTTTATTTTGACAAGAGCAACGTAGCAAGCAATCCCCATTTAAAAAAAAAGAAATCTCTTGCAAGAGCAAATTCAGAAGTACTGCCATGCCATACATTTACATTTAATAAGAAAACTCGACTCACTGGTTTGGGGAGCGTTCTCCTTTTGTTTCCTTTTTCAAACTGACAGTTAAAACAATGTTTTAAGTAGAACGATTTTTATCTTCTACTGTTGAGGAGCACTTAAAATAATTCTACCTGCTATTGAATTTTTAAATATGTATTTTCGAACTGAAAATTATAATATCTTGTATTGAATAATACCTTTGACACTGAATTATATATCAGAGTCATTAAAAAATGAAACAGCATTCACTTTTCTTCTTTAAGTATGGTTTTGCTTGGTACCTTTGCAAACTCACAGTCAGTCCATACTCGCAGAAATATACAGGCAGTATTTTCTCAGTCATTTCTCATAGTCATTTCTTGCAGCTCTGTGGCACTGGAATAAACATAATATTTCCTGAGATGTAAGACAATGACCCATTTCCTAGATTTCACTTTTTCTCCTGGGAGAGGATCTTTTCCCCTGTAGTGTAAGTCAGTAATAGGGCAGGGAAAAAGAAAAAAAAAAAAGTGACTTATGATAAGATGCACCTGTTCTTCCTTAAGTTTAGCCATTTAATAGTTCATCTCATCACAATGCAGATGTCTCAGAGAGGTGCCTATCTGCCTCCACTGACCTCTCATCAAATTTTAATATGACTCGAATTAAATATTGTTTCACTGGCAATAAATGTGAGACAAATCCAAACCTCAGCTCTAGAACACTTCAGTGTCTGTCCTTGTCAAGACCCCGCTGTAAAACATATCTCCCTCTCACAATATTTGCATGTGTGCAAAACTAAGTGATGCAGAAAAGGATTTGTACATACAAGCAGAGTAATAGGAAAACCAATATATCAGAAAGGAAAACACTCAGTTTGTCAAAGTGGAGCCTGTAACACATAATGATAATCCAGAGATGCTAGACTTGCACAGCTCCATGCCATTGGGTACTCAGATATCTAAAGTCAAAATGGACAAGTGTCAAGAGCAGAGTTTGAACCATACAATCGTTTAGGTTGGAAAATATATCTTAGATCACCCACCCTAACCTTTGACCAAATACCACCATTCCCACTAAACCATATCAAAAAATGTGACATCGAGTTGTTTTTTGAACCCTTCCAAGGATGGTGACTCCACCACTGTTCTGGGAACCTGTTCCAGTTCTTAGCCACCTTTTCAGTGAAGGAATTTTTCCTGATATCCAATCCGAACCTCCCCTGGCACACCGTGAGGCCATTCCCCATTGTCCATCCCTAGCGGCCTGGGAGGAGAGGTTGGCCCCCACTTCTCACAACCTCCTGTCAGGCAGTTGTAGAGAGAGAAAAGGTCTCCCTTGAGCCTTCTTTTCTCCTGACTAAACAACCCCAGCATCCTCAGCTGCTCCTTATGTTCCAACAGCTCAGTTGCCCTTCTCTGGACACACTGCAGCACCTCAATGTCCTTGTTGTAGTGAGGGGCCCAAAAATGAAGCCAGGATTCAAGGTGCAGCCTTATCAGTGCTGAGTAGAGGTGGATGATCACTGCTCCAGTTCTCCTGGACACACTCTTGCTGATGGTCTTCCCAACAGTTCCACTATCTGGTGTTTAACCATAATTACTATTACTTATACTAAATGAACACTCTACTACTAAGACAGCGAGTGAAAACAAAACCCTATCTCTTCTTCTGACAGATCTTTTGTGCAAAATCCAACCCTGTAGGTTTGATTTTGCAATGAGTACTGCAGGTGGACTCATTCTAACACTGTGAAATCACCAAGCCTAGAAGTTAGGTATGCAGTCCTTGACTGAGGGGATTCTTAACAAAATCTTTGGGTACCTGTGAAGGCAGACATCTACCTCATTCTTCCATATGCGTGAGTGCATATAACAGATTTACACAGAAACATGAGAGCCGTGTAGCTATTTGAATAAATTCATGCTGGTGTTATGTGTGCTATGCCCTTCTATTTTACTCTTCTTGATTATAGTTAAGGTATGGAAATTAATTCTGGATTACACCTGTTCAGAGTCTGAGACCTTTAGCTGGCTTCTAGAGAACAAGTAATTATAACATTATATATTATATATCATCATGAACATTGTATAATAAATATCATCATAGTGTGAGATTTGATATTGGCGTCTGGGTGAAGTTTTTCTTACTAAAATAAGAAAGTATATAACATTGAAGAAAATATTTTCTGCACCTTGAAGAGTAATGGAATTTAATGATTAGTAGAACTGGAACACATATTGTAATGGTTAATGTTATTTTGCATTATCTTTGTAAATAGAGCTTGGGACATGATCGGTATAAATGATCTTTTTCTTGATCTTTCAGATCTTTTTCATGATCTTTCAGAGTGTAGTCCACCACTACTGCAGCAGAGTTGTACCCAAGAAGACAACTGAGGATCTAAGACAAAAGCAGGTTCTATAACCCAGTTTTATGAAGGTAACATGAAATTGGAACTGGTGTCATAGACCATAATGATATAAATGACAAGGTCCTATCAACCTTGAAGGAATTGAAAGGATAAAGCAGAAATCTGGAGGAAACGTAGAGAAATTTAGCCAGGTTCACAAGTATGGACATTTAAATATGAATAAGGCATTTATTTCTAAATTAAGCTGGCTGTTTACCTGAGTATTTTTAGATAGTCTTTAGGGTTTTCTTCCTACATGCAAAATAATAATAATAAAGCTGTGAAGAAGGCTGTTTTAGAAGTGATCAGGTAAACAGCCACCTTAACCCTCAAGGAAATCTAAATAGTATAAATACCTATATATGTACATATATATATATACAGGTATGTTTTACCCTTTTCTAGTAACTTGTCAATTATTGCCCACCTATTACACTCTCTTTTCTGAGTTAGCTCCAGCTAATCAGGTGCTGATTGGGGATTCTAGAATACACTTGCTGATGATTATGTGTTATTTTAACAGGAGAATGACAATAATTTCCTGTAATGCCACTTGTTAAGGTAATTATGCTGTAATTGCCTTATCAAGGTGTCATAGAGGAGAGAGGAGAAACTCTGAGATTTCACAGCTGCTGTCATGCTTTGATAAAGTGTTATCTTGAAAATATATTATCAGTCATCAAGCTAAATTTCTACCAGTTGTTTTAAATCAGAAAGATCTGTCTTGGGTGGGGCATATGACCTCTGCATTTGATGTTTCTCAGCCTGATAATTAGGGAGGATGGATTATCTTTGTTTTAAGGCATAAATCTAACAACAGATTTGCACAGATAGGAGTAACTAAATATAGATTCATGAAATTGTCTTTCTGATTTTCAAAAGTGAGAAGCTGCTTCCTATGAAAATAAAGACTTCAACTGTAAACTTGGTTTTAGAGTACAGCTACAGTTATTTGGATGTTGTCTCTGATGTAGAGAGAGAAATGGGCAGTGAAATAGAGAATGTGACAGGTCAAAAGTAGGAATATGGTAGGCTTCATAAATATGTTATTTGTTATTTATTAAAGACTTATAAACAGCCTTAGTAAGAGCATTTGCTTCAGACTTACTGAGATCCATTTGTGAAGACCTGTTTACCAGGAGCAAAAGCTTGAGCTCTGTTTCTGTTGGTTCAGAAATAGAGAATACCCAGCAGGAATGTAGAGTATATCAAGTGCTTGGGATCAGGGCAAAACCCAAGTGAAATGACGATTTGCAACGCCTAGCTTTGTAAATATATCCAAAGTGATTTTTTGGGGTTTTTTCCACACTTAGTCATGCAACATGAACTGAGAAAGGTAAGAAATGCCCATGGAATACACCCCTTATGCAACTGACCCCACGCTGCCCACTATTCAGTCAAGTGCACTCATGGCAATATAACTCAGAGAGGAGTAGACACTGCTCCAATTCGTGATGGTTTATCAGCTTTTAAATGATTATTAGTAATGGTAAGGGCAAAAGTAACAGAGAATTGGGCTCAGACAACCTAAATCATTATTTAGACTCACATCTGACGTCAGCAAGAATTTAGTGTTGTGCACCTTACTGGATCTAATCCAAATGCATACCTTAAGAATGGCAAATAAATGTGCATATATTTTATGCATTTGCATCTGTTTCGTGCCTTCAAGCAGCTGATGCAATATACCATGGTAATGATTATTTAAGCAATGCACAGATAGGTACACTTGCTTGATTAATGTCAGACCTTGCACTGAAGCACTTCCCCAATCAGAAAGCTGGGAAACTACATTTGCAGGGGGAAACATTTTTCTCCTATTCTTCCCAACATGTCTTTCCTTCTCTCTGAACTATTTAGAGATGTGCTGCTAACTCTGTGATTTTCTTGGTGAACGTTCCTTGCAGAGTATCAACTTCAATTTGTTGGATTATACAGTACAAATTCCAGTAAAGGAAGCATCACTGACAGTTTTGAACCAAACTTAGCAATCCATTTGTCAGCTGGAGGAAAAGAAAGAGATGCATTTCTAGCAGTGCTGCTGGGACATTTTAACTGACCCATTCGTGGAAACTAATCCTCCATCAAATTTACAAGGGCACACTCTCAAACTGATGAAATTTCTCTATCTACTTGTAACAGGTTAACTTCTCAACATTAAATCTAATTACTACCAAAACCTTAGAGAATGTCTAAGAATAGGAAAGTGACCATGAAGTTAGAAAGTTTATAACTAAAATAATAGGAAAGAATGAAAGCAGGAAAAGGAAAGAACAGAATTCAGCATGCACAGGGATTATTAGAAAGGATCTTTGGGGAAGACAATTTGAAGAACAAAAGGTGAATTTGCATCTTTAATATGTGGTACTAAAGGCAGAAAACCAAGCTACATATTCTAAGACATTCTGAGGCATAAAAGAGAAAGGAAAGCCAATGGTTTTACCAAAACTTTTAAAGCATATAAAAGAAAGAACATATTACAAAAAGTAGAAGAAAACGCTCACAATCAAAACAAATATAGGGAAAACAAAAAAACCCCACTGGAAACAAAGTCATCATGTAGGACTAAAATGAAAATGGACAATACGAAAAATGGATTTGTAGATTACAGAAATAGATGCAGAAAATTTCCATAAAAATGTAAAAGTAGAAATGAGAGTTCCATCATGTGACTGGTTGGAAAACAAATTTGGTATTTCATAGAGAAGGCAGAAATATTAATAAAATTAATAATATTCATTCACTCTACCTTTTAATTTCTATATACAAGCAAATAAATTAAATTAAGGCCTGAAACTTAATATATGTCTAAAAAAGAGAGTATGAGAGACAAGAGCTGTTTAGTTTAGGTTGATTGTACTCAGTGTCAGTCCCAGAAGGCATTAAGAACGTAAACTATTCAATAACCACTGCCCTATTACCCTGGAGAATGCTTAAAGAATGAGGAATATCCAGGTGGCCTTCAGAAGAATAAATAAAATAAAAGAGGGCTTGCTTGGGGCTTCAGAACTTTATAGTATATCATAAGCCAATTTACCTTTTTAAACCTTCAGGAATACCAGAACAACATGGATTTGTAAGTTTAGTGGTCGTCAAACTTGAAATGATCTCCTGGTTAAATGGAAGAACAGATGCGGTATATCAGCAAATTCTCTGATGCTGTCCTATATTGTGTCCTTAAGACCAAACTACAACTATATTACAATTATATGCAAGTGATTCAAAAACCTAGCCAAGTGGTTAGTAGCAATGCAACATCAGACTAGAAGAGATGTCTCAGATGGGTCTGGGATGAACTATGTTCTAGTGATTATTTTCATTATTGATTTTGTTAGTAGAATAAAGATTGTATTTAGTTACAGTCAACCTGTTCTGAGAGATGGACAGTTAAGGACTGTGCTGGTTTTGGCAAGGGTGGAGTTAATTTTGGTCACAGTTCCCAGCATGAAGAGGTGTTTTGGACACAGGGAGCCCGGTGAGGCTGAGCTGCTGGGGTCAGGCTGTGGTCAGAGCACAGCAGCTTTCTGTCAGCATGGATGGTGCTGCCATGTCCCACCTGTTTGGCCTCAATAGCAACTCTCCTCCCACTTCAAACTTCTGGTCAGTTAAACAAATGTTTGGGCAAATGAGAACATAGGTCAGGGAAGAAGGACAAACTATAGAACTGCTGTGGAATTTGGGTTTTGTTCTTCTGTTTACACAATTTTAATTTGGTTTAGTCATTAGTTACCTGATGTAGTAAAGAGGTTCTCCTGTATATGTTGCATGTCTAAGTGACAGCATGTGTTTTAGTGAAAAATTTTAGGATGAAATGAGTTAGTCGTTGACAACCACGCTGACATTTAGATCAATAGAAATACATTTCCAAGGAAGCACATTCCTTTAATGCCCACTGATGATTTTATGGACAGATAATGCATTGCTCCTATATTTCTGTTAAATGACATAAACCATCATTTTATATCGTGATGTTGATTTATTTTGCTTTCTTGCTTTTTGAATATTTGATGTCCCTGGTACATGTCAAAAAGAAATTTCATGAGATGGATTTTTTTATATTCACTTCGCATTTACTTTGATGCTTTGAAGCTTCACAAATATACTGCAAGTGCCAAAGGTTTTCAGATAGGGATAGTGGTCTTGCTGGTTTTAAAACAGACAGCTGGATACTTTGCAGCCAGAGGATAGAAGACCACTGGAATAGTCAGGTTCCAATAATAAGAATACCCTGACAAAAATATGCCTTGGAGGTATGTACTGGTTTTTACTAGAATGATACTAAAAATACACAGCATCCCAATGAGGGCAACTAACAAATACTGACAAGGCTTGGCCTTGTCTGAAGGAAAAACATGTAGTGATTCATTTCTGCAGGAAATCCATCTCTGTGCTTTAACAGCATTTGAACACTAATAAGAATGAACATCCCCTGCTTATGTGGAGAACTGCTCAGTAAAAAAAGAGTAGTTTTGATTTTCCTTTCTTGCAAAAATGTGAGAATGGTTTATTATCTGAAATATTTTTTTAAAAAGCCAATATTTTCCTGGGCTTTGCATAGTTTTGAAAGAGGCAGAAGAAGAAGAAGAGAAGGAACATTTTTAATTTTGAGTTTGCCAGTGAAGAAACACCACTTTTTCACATAGTCAGATTTTTATCTAACTTGCCTAAGGATGGAGTGACCCACCATAATTTATGTTCTCTCCAGACTATTAAAAAGTAAAATAGATACAAAATCATGATTGCAAGCTATGCACATCTGTTAAATTAACTAAACAAAACACAAACTGAGCAGGGTTGAAAGTGTCTGTAACAACAGTGTGTTGCCTGAGGCTCAATGAGTCTGTGTGAACACAACTGCAGTGTTGACCTCCCAGGGTTTTAATGTCTTTTATTTCACCCTTGAACTGAATAAAGGCACTCAGTCACTCATAGGAGGCTTCTCTGCTTCCCAATAAAATTTTATTTTATGGTAATTCTTTATCTTTGTTCCAAAACCATATTTAAAAATTATTTCAAAAAACATAAACCTTCTAGCTGGTCTTAAAAGCTGGAAAATTATTTGAGAGATTGAAGTGAACACTGATTAAAAACAATATCTTGATTGTTTATTATGAATAAGATTTGCAACAATAAGTCCTATTTTTTAAGGTGTGATGTTGGAGTTCTCCTTGAGACCTTTTAGGGATCCAGGAAATTCACAGGATTTTTTATGACTTGAACCTTTCTATGACTAGTAACCACTGTGGTAGTGGACCAAGGGTTGGACTTGATGATCTCAGAGGTCCTTTCCAACCTGGTTGATTTTATGATTTTGTGATTCTATGAATTCAACCGTGACTTTTTATGACTTGAATTCATAAAGTCTCAAAGATTTTGTTCAGATTGTTTATACATTATGAATTCTTTGATGAATTGGGAAAATAAGCAAAAAAAAATGTTTGTTTGAAGTCACAGCTGCCCAAGACAGTTGATTAGAACAGGAATACATAGATGTGAGTGGAAGTGAGGATTTTCTAGCATTTTCCATCATGTAGTTGAGAGCTGAGCTGAAGAGATTTAAAAAATTTGTATTAGTAGAAGTAACCTGAAATGCAATTATGTTAGAAGCAGTATGTTATGAGAGTGGAAAAATATATTTGCAAAATAAACATGAATGGGAAAATTGACAGGTACTGAGGTAGGCTGGAAGTGCTCCTGTCCAGCCTACTGCTGTGACTGAGCCCTCCACGGCACAGCATTGCTGTGTCTCCTGGAACACTCTGACCTCCTGAGCCACTCCCACAAACTGGTGGGTTGAGGGGAAGGGACTGGTGGGACTATTCTAGTTGGCACATGCCCAAACCATGCTAAGGAGCAACACATTAAATGAAATTTAGACCTTCAAGTGCCTTACGCAGCTAATTTTCAAACCCAATATTAGGAAGATGCCACTACAGAAATAAAAGCAGTAAGTTCTACAAGCTCTACCAGATTCCCATGTCACAGATTTCTGAGTTACTGTTCATTTGCTTATTTAGTGACAATGAAAGTTTTCCTTTGTACTTTCACTCGATTATTTTAAATTATTCTTTCTTGTTCTGAATGTTTATAGATAGTGTTGATGCAAAAGACGTTCTCCAATATTTCAAGTATTTCTCCAGTATTTCAAGCAGTAAACCCAGACAACTGTCTAGTAAAATTAGAAGAAGAAAGCTTGAATGTGAAGAAAATTCAGTTTTCTGACAAATAGTGTGACAAAATGAAATCTTGACTTTGTCTTGTTGTGTTTTGAAGATACAGGAAATATTTTTTTTCCTGTTAGATTTTATTTTGTGCCTCCTGCTTTCTCTCAAGGTCCAGTTGGATCATCCAAAACATTAAACTCCATGTCTTCCTTGTGGACCTACATCCATCCTGGTAAAAAGGATAATAAAGAAGATAGACTTCATTGAAGAGGTTTTATTTGCAATACCTGGAAAAATTATTGCATTAAGTTAGTAAAAATACCTAAACTGCTCCTTCTAAATGTGAACCACTCTTCCATCCCTTGTAAGCTGGGAAACAAGAAAATTATAACATGGTGTTTCCCCAACTCTGTGAATATTTTCTCCTTTTCTGTACATGGAGATAGCTTGACATAATGTGGACCAGATTTTCTTTTATCCCCTCATTGCATTTATCTATTTTTCCACATCCTTTCTTCATCAAAAATTGATACTGAATGAAAGAAATCCTCACTATTTCAAACTTTTGAATAGTTTTCACTGAAAAATTGACAAAATATATTAAAAATCTGTTAAATTAAAGCCACAGGCTGGGTTTGTAAGGAAAAAAACCCTCAAAAGCAGTACTGAGTATATCTGGCAGCAGAGCAAATTCTAGAGTATTACAGACTCCTTGTTCTGCTGTTACAATTCAGATTAAGCAGAGAGTGATATTTCTAGAGCACGATTGTCAATTTAAAAACCTGAACTGGAACTTAATAGAGATTTGGAGCATCACTCCAGATCTTAGTCCAAAGACAGAGCTCAGGTTCCCTCATTAGAAAGTAGAAAATTATCTTTCAGTATATCTTTTCAGACAAAATCAATCTAGTTTTCTTCTTTGACTATCTTTTACTTCTCATTGCCTGTGCAAATATATGCTTAACTCCTAGTTGAGTACCTGACACTGATTTAGTTTCAGTAATAAATGAGCTGAACACATTCTGTTTACAAAGAGTTTTTCTGTAGCTTCCAGAAACATTGATGTCTTCTGTTATAATTACATTAAAATATTTGAAAGTACCTCATGCTGGCTATGACTTTCCAGAGCTCTGTTTCATTTTCTGTCACAGTTTTCTCATTGCTATTCTATCAAGATTCCTAAATTTACTTCACATGAAGTTATAGCATCATGAAAAGGGAGATGGACAAATTACATGGCCAAAGGAAGAAGACCTGTAAGAATTGAGATAATTTTAACAGGTCTCATTTTTCTTATACTGCTGAAAAAAATAACAATCATTTAATATTTGGCTTTTTCATCTGCTTTTCATGTCTAAGCCAAAACAATGGAGATATCTTCAATGTGTCACAATCCTGTCCTTGAATAATAACTCTTACATTAAGAAATGAGAAAATCCCCACCCTCTGGTCTTCAGCTTTTGCGATAGAACAAGGTTATGTTGAGCAACTCCAGAGATTAAATCCTGAAGAAAAAGGTTATTTTTTTTGAATTACTGTTACACCTACTAATACCAATCCAGACTCCTGGTTGATAGATGCTAAAAAGACACTCCTTGCCTTCAGGAACTTAAAATATGGATTTTGACCAGACATAAGTGGGAGAACTAAATCAAGGAGGAAATTGAAAAGCAAGTAACAGAGAAGCAAGTAAATCACCTTACAAGGGACATGTATCACATTTTACTGTTTACTTAACAACAACCAACATTTTTTAATGGAGCTTTTTCACAGACTTTTTTACTAAGATAAGGATTATGTACGTTACATGGTAAAAATTTCTTCATGAATTCTAGTGGTCTCTGGTGTACTAATTATATTGTTGTTGTTGTTGTTTTTAAAACTCTAATTGTATTGTTGATGTTGTAGTTGCTATTTCTGCTGCTGTTGTGGTGGTGGTAGTTTGGTTGTTATTGATCTTGTCTAGCATATAGCCATTTTAAATTTGACCTTGTGTTGGCGTCTCAACAGCACCCGAAAGCACCTGGTGCTCAAAGCGTACATGGCTTTTTGTTGGCTCATGATGAGAAGCCTTGATCCAGACTTGGTAGTGGAATTGTAAATAGTAGAATTGTAAATACCAGCTTCTGCTTCTCTCTGTGACTTTCAGAAATCAGCCCTGTGTGAGCTAAAACTCTGTGCTGCTGTTAAGCAAATTTGTCTTCCCAACAAATTTGTGGTTTCTGAAGTTAAGCACAATCTTAGAAAAGATTTAGTCTATTGAATTAAAAGTGTAGAGATACCTGACATTCTTTCTAAACCATGTAGTCAATCTAATTTTTGAGGAAGAATAAACAACATTAAGAACTGTCTTAGCATGTTCACAGTTTATTCTTAAAGAAAAAATAATAAATCTACTTCCACCCACAAAGTAAAACAAACACATATTATATAGTTTCAAACCCTTGCTACTGGAAGCCTGTTTCTCAGGATGTTCCATCTTGTTAATGTATATGGGTATTTTAATTGTTCAGAAGAAATGAAGTGGAACTAGTTACCAAAGGAGGTGTCTCTTTCTTTCCTTCTCTAATTTTTCAGAAGCTTTATATATAATTAGAGATCGCTGATGCAGTGATTATTGTGAAACAAAAGAAGCTTGATTGCTGCACTATTATAGATTGAATGAGGGGGAAATAATTTGCCATGATTGAATTTACTAATAAATATTTAATAGAATATTCTGTCCTAACATATTTAAACAATACACTATGCAGGGGGTGGTAAGTATTAAGCACAGCAATTTCAGACTTTATGTTATTTTTTTTAATTTAATTGGACATCAGTCTCATGTCATAAATTCTTTACTTAGAATAAACATGTCTCCTTGCGCTCCAACTCATACATTATGATTTGTGGATTTTCAACCTCAGTATTTATTTGTTTGGGTTTTTTTAGAATTCTGGTAGATGTAAGGTATTCACTGAATTTATAGAAAGCCAAACCCAAAGTAATGCACCTAATTTTGAATTTATCTGCCTCTTTTTTTTTTTTTTTTATCTTGTTAATATTATGTCTCTGAATCAAAGATTTTTATATAAATGTATATTTACTGGAAATTTATTTTAAAATAGTCCCTAACCATGTGTTTATCTCTCTGACTTCTGGGATGCTCTTCCAGTGGTCAGCTTGAAGCCAGGCTGATGAGAAGTGTGGGATGGTCTCCCGGAGATTTGGAAGATCATCAGCAGTCCACTGGTCCAAAATGCTTAACTAAACACAGACACACTTGCACCTCCCTCCTCTCTTTGGGGACGCTTTTTGGTAGAAAGCAATAACATCAGCACAGATGGTTTAACCATGTCAGTGTGTACAATAACTTCTTTTATTAGGACAAAAGTTCACTTTTTAATTTATGCCAGTTTTATCAGTATTTATCATTCTGAAAGCATTTTTATCTCTTTCCAGCTGTATATTTTTAGAAAGCATAAACAATTCTAAAATATATTTTATATGAATCCAGAAATAATCAATGCAAATATTTCAAAGAGCTGATGTATTAGTTGGTGTATTCTGCACTTACAAGCAAAAGATACATGTATATATGCAAATATGTGGAAGTATGAATGGAAAGACTTGGATGAGTTTTATGTTGTATAGGAAACTCACCATGTGGAAAAATTAGTTTATTTGGTTATGCAGACAAGTATGTCTCTGTGAGAAGAACAAAGAGACATAAAGCAAAGTCTCCAAGTGCAATCAAGAATAACAGAAAAATACAGGAAAAAAAAAAAGAAAAACGAAATAAATTGTATTATCACCTTTATCTTCCTAAAGCTGGGCAAGACTTAATTTTAGCACACCCAAAGGAATCCCATCCTCACAGCTCTCTTAGTTCATTCCTGTAATCTGTATTCAGGAGCCTGCATATCTGTTTAGTTTGGGGTTTTGTTTGTTTGTTTGTGGTTTTGGGGGTTTTGTTTGTTTGTTTTCCCCCCTAAAGCTCCATCATAAAATTCTCCTTAAAAATAATCTCTATAAATGTTATAGTCTATACACATATGTGCACACACATACATATGACTTCTAGACCACTGTATGTAGTTTTTTCTTGAGAGTCTCTTGTCTTCAACAGGAGAACTAAACATGTTTTCTCATGTGCTGCCTGAAAATGGGGCCAAGCAAAAACAGTTCTGAGGGGGTTTTTTTGGAACATTTATAAATATTTTTCTTTTTGTTTTCTGTTTATCCTGATTTGATGCTTTCTGACATTATTGCCTTTGGTATCCACAGACAGCTTGTCCCTTGGATGTAAGATTTGTAAGAAAGTAACCTTTTATTACACCAGTTTGCAGAGATAGGGAAAAAACACTCATTTGAGCAGAAAACTTTACAAACCTTGTGTCACCCTTTTCCTCAGCCATACAGCTAAAACCAAATAATTTACTGGATTGTTTTGGATACATTGTTTTCCAAATACAAATACATGAGGTAATTTGTTACCATGCATTCTTCTTAAAAAAACTTTCTTATATGTTTTTCTATTAATGTACCCATTGTTTTTTCTGTATTTAAATTTCCTCATGTATTAAGTATCAGTTAACTTTTGTCTCAGTAGGCTTAGTTAACTGACCTTCACCAGTTCATCTTTTGACTAAAATCAGAGTTTTAATCTCTTTGTTTCTTTTTGTGCCCATCAAAATTATCGGGCAGATGGTTTTAAAAATCAACTTTCTGTAAAATTTTCTCTTTCAAAAAGTGAAAGTAGTTGATTTTTGTCTAAACTAGAGGAAGAAGTATTTTTTAAATGGAGCTGAAAGTATTTATTTGAAAAGTTTCTGAAGGCATTTAAAATCATTCAAATGAAGTGGGTTTTATAACTTATGCAAATGCTGATATAGTTTAATATTCCATTTTCCCTTAAAAATGTAATTGGAACATAAATAAAAATTGTTCAAATTCATTGTTCATTTAAAGATATTTCTCTTCACTATCTGTACCAAAAAAAAAAAAAAAAAAAAAAAAAAAAAAGATAATTTTGAGGGGTGACTTCTCAGTCTAAATACTTGAGGCTTTTTTAAAGAAACATTTAGTTAGCATTATACAGTTACATTTATAGCTCCTTTGGTTAAGTACCTGAATCTGACTGCAGTTTCCTTTTACTATCTTGACCTTTGTTTAAAATATTGATATTTTTTACCTTTACAAAAGCTCTTATTCCTTAAAGCCAATTCTATTTCTATTCAATATAACATTTGCCCAAAAAACTACTTTGCACTTTGGGGCTACACTATCAACACCTTTTCCCAAATGCTCCTTCAAATGCCATTTATTCCCTCCCTACCTGAACTTGTTCTCTCTTGACACAGCTGACAGATGCTGCTATAAATCCAAATCCCTCCCTGTAATTAAAAATATTTGGCTCCATACCTCCCAAAATCTCATGGTAAACAGGCTCTCTATCAGTACGCATGGTCCAACAGTCAGGAGAAATGTCTGTGACTGGAAGCTTGAGTGAAGCTTGAGAACCCTTTGTACAAACTGTGTGAATAGAAAAAAATGTCCTGCATTAATTTTTGGCCATTCATTGCTGTAAACATGAAACACTGTGTTTCAAAATTTGAGTGAAAACTGAAACTGTGGAAAAGATCTCTCAGGTGTAGCTCATTGCAAGGAAGACCTGCAAAGTCTTTTCAGTCATCTCACAACCACTGCCACATCCCTATCCCTGCAGAGAGGTACCACAGAGATTATAGAGAGATATTGTCACTTGGAACCTTTGGTTCTTTTTAACCATCTTATTTCCTCTTGCTCTTCTACTGCCACATCAAAAGTAGTGTTGGTTGAAATCAAGACATGATTCCCTTCTCAGTCAACTTTCTGGAGCGGACACCAAGTTTTTCTTAGTTGTATGACAGTCAGCACAGCAGGCCCCCAGGCAATCACTGTAGCATCATTGCAGTAGCACGGGTGAAGCAGCACCACTGTTAACACACACCTCACACTCTGGTGCAGAATGTAGGAGAAACACATAACACTTAAATACTAGTTAAATAAAACAGCTGAAACCAAGTTTCAAGCTGTTCCAAGCAAATTTGTCCACTCCCATCAAACTCAGTGGGAATAAGCCCTTTTGGTAGGCACTTACTGAGGTGGAAAGGGATACTGGTAATACTGTGAAGATGATGAAATAAGTGTAGGCTGCTCTTTGCAGGACTGTTATGTACCTTCTGGCAAGGCCCAATGGCAGGACTATGTCTTTTTTAAATGCTTTTATATCATTTGGGATCACGCACAGCTTCTGCTTTGTTTAACCATGATCTTTTTTTATTCATTTTTTTTTGTTCTCTCCTTCCTCCTCTCTTGCTTTTTCTCCGTCTTTCTCTCTTGTAATACAGATTAACAGAAAGCACTCACTTTTAAAATAAGATTTGTAACACTGGTTCATATTTGCTTTTATGATGTTAATGAAGTAAAATTCTATTTTTGTCTCACAATAAACTGAGATTAATTTCGGAATGATGATGAAAGCTTGATTATTTCATCATGTTGACACCATGGTCATAAAAAGTTCATTTGACATAAAATTTTGAGGGAATACCTGTCTCAGAAATATGATTATTTTTAAAGTATTTTGCCTTTGATTCTGAAATCATACCGTTGTAGTATTTTTATCTCTCTTCCTTAACTTCTTTTTAATGATTAGAACTCTTGGTTTAAAATCTACCCTCAATGCATCTCTGGTGACATTTACTAGGAGTTAACTTGAGAGCTGGAAATCTGCCCCACATGACCATTCATTTCAGAATGAATGTTTCCTTCAGTGTTAGAAGGACATCCAGAAGCTGAAATAATTCTCTTGAAGGTGAAAATATCCCTGCATTTCCTTCTTTCTCTGGAAAGTGAGAAAGGAAAACATGAACTCCATTTTTCTTATTCTCCCTGTATGAAAAGTTGCAGCCACGTCTTCTGCTACAGAGCTTCTTATCTGAGACTCTCTCTGTTTACCTGCTGTGACAGTCAAAAGAAGTTTATTGATTCCTCTAATTTGAAATCTTAATCCCACCAAAATCAAAACCTCACACGTAGACATGATTTTGAGTGTTAATATTTCAATGCAAATTGAGTAAACTCAAAGATAAGAGGTAAAAGGAAACACTTGTGTTTCATTTTACTTGGAAATTTATAATATTTAGGAATTATGTATTTTACATTTTTAGCACTGGTAATATTTCCTAAATTAGTATAATCTTTGTAAATAGAGTAATCTTCTTGAAAGTAGAAAGAAGAAGTCGCTTACTTTTGGACAAGATGTCACCATGCAGATACAGCTTCCTTTTTCCTTCTGCTTAAGGTGATTTTCTGCAGAAGAATTATTTTTACAAGATCTCATGCTAAAATAGGTAGAAAGTGGAATATATTTTCTACATTCCCTGACCTTTATGCCTCACAGAGATTGCAAAGTCTGCTTGATATTTAAAATAATGTCTTGACACCGGCTGCACCATTATTTCCAATGAGTTAAGTCAGTAGCCTCAGCACTGTTTATCTCATTTCTGTCCTTTCAGCAGCAGAGTTCAGCTGGTTACCAGTGACCTGTGCTGTTCTATATTCCCACCAGCTGAACAGCTGCAAAGTCCTTCTTGTTAGCTTGTCTTTACATTCCAGTGTTTAAAATTAACACCTGAACACAATTCTGTGAAGGTCTATGGGAAGCAGCTTTGGATAAATAAACATCTTGTTCTCTGCATGCTGGGCACAGGCAGGATCAAGCAATTATCTTGGGAAGTGCCCTTCCTTGTTTATTCAAAACAGTCCTTCCCACTTTATTGTTGATCTACTGTAAGCTTCTAACATAGGCTGTGTAAAGTAGTGGTATCTTTCTCATAAATATCTTATTACTTATGTAACAAGGGATTTAAATTTGAGAGAGTATTTCCTGCTAAATAATTTAATCAACCTGTTCTCATTACTCCTCACATGCTAAAACGCTACTAAATGGTCAGATTTCATTAGACAACAGAATCTTGAAAGGAGATAAATTCTTAGAAATAAAGATGGTAAATTCACAGTGACAGCAATGTAGATCAGCATGTATGAAATTTGACATTCATGGAAAAGATCCATGGTAAGGGATAGGTAAAGGCCATAAGTCACTTCCATGAATTTAAAATGTTTTCACAAATATGCTATAAAGACAAACTTTTATTCTACTCTACTATAAATTATCTTGTGGTTGTTATACCAATGTGACACTGTAAAGACATAAAAATAATATATACTTATAAACCCCCAATATATCATCTACAAAATATTGCTAAGAATTTAGATAGTCTGATTACACTAAATACCAATTTATTTCTAAATCATGTTTTTAAGATATACATGTAGTCCATTTTTGACACAGATATTCAAAACTTTCAAATAATTGACTAAGACAATTTATGAAACAAATTATTTTGAAGCACTACAGTTACTAATGTGATTAGTTTTCTAAAGCTTAGAAACTTAGTGTTGTGATTCAAGTTCATAAATTGCTGTAAATCTGTTAGTTCAGTAAATTGCACAATATGGAATAAGCTATAGCTATGCAGGGACCTTAACATTGAATAATTAACAGCTTAACACTAGTAAACTATTACTGAAGTCAACTATGTATGTACAAAAGTGATTTCCCTAAATGGTAGAGCTGTTATTCAGTTTGTCCCATAAAAATTTTTCATTTGTAAGATCCATTACATTTTTTTGGCTATGGTGAAGAGAAAAAGGGAAAGAAGACAGAAAAAGTTATTTGTTCTCAGGAGTTCACTTGATGCAAAATTTAAGTTAGCTTTAAGGTATCTTGCTGTACAATTTAAAATATTTTTGAGCAGCCCTAAAACAATTTTTTTGTTATTTTGTATATTTCACTGTAAAGATTAAAAACCACTCCATATGCTAAAAATATGCCACAGTTACCAATTTTATGCTTGATTGGACTTAATAGCAAGGTGCACTTTGCATTTCCTTTCTTAAAAGTATTACCTTCTTTTTAGCTGTTCCACACAACAAACACATACCAATTTGTTGACCTCCATTTTATTAAATGGCATCACAGTTACATAACTTCTTTGCTGGAGATATTCCAAAGCTGTCTGAACAGGGTCTTCATCAATTGACTGGGTAGTCCTGCATAAGCAAAAGGGTTGGGCCTGGTGGCCTCCAGGGTTCCCTTCCAGCCTCAGCCATTTGGTGATTCTGTGGTTATTCATGGCAACAATTTTTTCAAAGTATGTTGGCCTAATAAAGGTCTAATTAGCTATCTTTTAAAATATGGTGTTAGATGTGCTAGAAGAATTCAGATTTATTTTGTACAGCAGAACTATTCTATAATTGCTTCATATTAACTGATAAACTGAATCTATTTCTATGACAGATTTAGCAACAGAGGAACAAAAAATAAATTAAGGCAATGAAAGATTATCTCACAAGTCAGCAAGATTTCTTTGCTAAGCTCAAAGAGTTAGCTGTCCTTTGTTGATCATTATAATATTCTCTGTGTGATCCACAGAAGTAACATCTGCTGTTTAGAGGGTTTTAAAATGTTAAGAGAACAGTACACTGAACTGCTTGTTTATTTACAGGTTTAAATAACATTACTTTCTACCAGTGCAACTCTCTGTTTACTCTGCTATTGGTTGTATTGGTTAAGGGCATAAGTCAGTGAACCAAACCTAGGAATTCAGGACTACTTTAAAAGCTTCCATGTGTCTTGCCTGGCCTTCAGCTGATGTTCCAAGAGGGCATTTTGGGACCTGTCATATCTGGTAATCCCGTATGGGCATTCTGTCTTCTCTAAGGAATCATCATCCTTTATTTTATAAATAACTACAATGAGAGGTGATACATTCATCACATGTGGGAATCCATATGTAGATGGCAACATGTAAGTGTGCTGAATCCCATCTCCCATAGTACTTTTCAAACATGTAAATGGCAAATGTTGACATCAATCTATTTTCTATATCTGGACTAGAAAAGGCAAGAAGTATTGCTGGTACTTGAACTGCAGCAAACTAAGTGCAGATTTAGACAAGAAGAAAAACTACCTGACAAGGTGGATAGTTAATGACTAGAACAGATTGCATGAGAAGTTTAAGAAGTCTGCCTCCTTGGAGGTCTTTAAGAACAGGTTAGACAACACATCTGTCAGGAATGACAGACATAAAGCTAATCTAGCCTTTACAGCAGATCTAGACAAGATGATTCCTTCAAAAGACATGGACTAGGTGGCATAGATACTGATTCAAATAGAAATTAATATCTGACAATAATTTTTTCTCTTATTTTTACTCATTTACCCATCCCCAAAACCAGTTTCTTCTGCTTCCACATTTGAGATGTGTGCCATATAGAATATTTCTGTTCCTCTACTTCATTAGAGGAACCTGCCATGCCACATGGCTCACAAATGTCTGAAAGTTAATTACCTACCATGTATGCCTACCATGATACCAGGCAAGGTGGTAAAGTGAATAATCTTGGATACAATTCCCAAATATATTAAGGAGAAGTGATGATTTGGAGTAGTCAGAATAGTTTCATGAAGGGGAAATGATATCTGACCAACAGTTGATGATAATCAGCTGATGAGATCTTTCCCAACCTAAACAATTCTCTGATTCTATGACTAACTTACAATCTTTTTCAATAAAAAGACTATCTTAATGGGTCAGGGGAGAGCAATGGATGTTGTTTATCTTGACTTTAGCAGGGCTTTCAACACTGTCTCCAGTAATGTCCTTATTGACAAACTAACAAAGTGCAGAATTGATAAATGGACAATGGATTGAAAATGACCTGAACTGCTGGTCCTAGAGGGTTGATCAGTCCACGGACACAGGAAATACTACAGAGTGCCAACTCCATTTTACATCTTCATCAGTGACTTGGATGATGAGACTGAGTGCACTCTCAGCAAGGCTGCAGCCTATTCCAAAGTGGATAGAATTGCTGATACAGCAGACGGCTGTGCTGCCATTCCGAGGGGCATTGACAAACTGTGAAATGGGTTGACAGGAATCTCATTAAGTTCAGTAAGGGAAAATGCAAAAGTCCATCACCTTGGGAAGAATAACCCCACACAGCAGGGTAGGCTGTGGGCTGATTGGAAAGCAACTTCATAGAAAACTTGAGATTCCTGTTGGACAATAAAAATGTAAGGAAAAATTTACTGTAAATGTGGTTAAATCTTGGAATGAGTTACACAGAGAGGTTGTGGAGTCTCAAGTCTTGGAGACATTCAAAACCCAATTAGACATGGCCCTAAGCAACATACTTTAGGTGATCTTATCCTGAGCAGAGCTTTGGACTGGATGACCTCCAACTCTAACTATTCTGTGATTCTGTGAAGTGGAGGAAAGCACTGGTTGAGTGATCCTTAAATAAGTGTTGTAGTAAGACATGAAAGGGAGCGTGTATTAATCACTTTAATAGCTAATAATTTTGGATGATATGTCAACAGTCATATAATGCAGGGGTTCTGTTTTGTCTATGTTATTCAAAGAATTTAACTCTAAAATAACACTTTTGCAGTACTTTTTTTACTTTAAAGTATGTAGCTGTAAAGCAGGGTAGAGATTGAACAGTGAAAATTCTTGTTAACAATGGCGGACCAAATATTTTAGTTTCTAACATTCCTTTGTACTGAACACAATGTTGATTCTCCTGTTCAGAGAAAGCTTTTTAAATAGGATGCCTGGTGGTGAACTTCTGACCTATAAACTTCACAACTGAGGATGTGTCCAAGTTCACCGCAGCGATGTTATCCTTGTCAGAGATTCTCTAGAGAATTGCCATGGTAACTCAGGCATAATTGTGTGAATACAACTCTAGATGAATTCCTCACAGATGTTTCTAAGGGCATTGATGCATGATGGGTACTAGTGATCTCACCAAAAGCAGAATCCATCACTACTTGCACACATGAGCTCTGTATGACTCCTACTATCATCTATCATAAAAGCTGATCCTTCCTGGGTGATAGGCTCATTCTAGATCTGCATTATGTGGCTTCATAGAATTAACTACATCTGGGAAGATCTCATTCAGTTGTCTTATGCCATACTAAGAGAATGAATATTAAATGTGACCACAAACAATATACTGAATACTTCCACATGTAACATAAGGGCATGGGGATGTTTTAGGTTTCTTTGATAAATAAGAGAATTATATGTACAGAAGATTATATGCAAGGTCTAAAGAAGGGCACTGTAATGATAAACAGACAAGTCTGTTCCATGATTTTTCTGCATGGGGTGGACAAAAGATCCATTTATTTAATACTTTCAGATGGGTGGATCTGAGAAACAGTGCTCAGATGAAGTCTGTTACATACAATAAACTGTAAAGAAAATGGGCTTTGAAAGAAAATCCATGTTATTTTGATGAACAAGCAATTGGGAGAAATAGCATTGGAATTTAGGGCTTCTAGTAATAAAACATAGAACCACAGAATCATGGAATGGTTTGAGTTCAAAGCGACCTTAAAGACCATCTTGTTCTAATGCCCCTGCTACAGACTTTCACTAGATCAGGTTCTACTGATCTTCACTACTACATACCTTTCACTAGATCAGGTTGCTCAAAGCCCCATTCAACCTGGCCTCAAACACTCCCAGGGATGTGGAACCACAGCTTCCCTGGTGAACCTGTTCTAGTGTTATGACAGTTTTCTACTAAACATATATAATTTTCCAGAAAAAAAAATCACTACGTGACTGATAGATGATTCTATTAATCTTTACAAAAAAGGTACAGTAAGCTGGAATCGCTGATTAACTAGAACCAGTGACTACATCTGAAATATGCTGATAAACAAAATGTGGGTACAGTAATAAATATTACCATTGTAAAAGAGTTAATTTTCTTAAACCTAGACCAATTGAGAGTTATGAAGGAGACTGCCTTGGAAAAAACACTTAGCTAACAACAACAACAACAACAACGAGTGAAAATTGAGAGGTATAGGTGGCCAAGAAAAGATTTCATAATCCAGAAAGAACTTAACTTTGATTTAAAGCTTGTTTGTTTCAATGGTAAAATCAAGAGGTATATTAGAGGTAAAAGAGGATGTAGAAAGAAGCAGAAAATCTTTAACAATCATTATGAATTGAAAGTTATGAGATTATTAAAACTGATTTTTAAAATCTGAAAAAAACTCAGGTATAAATCCATGGATGACAAGGCTATTGTAGAAATAAAAATGGGAGATTTTGGGGAAGAGGGAGAGATAGGAGTTTTCTCTCAGGGAAGCTTCTGTGGTCTGGGGAAGACCTAGCGTGGGAGAGAGCTTTTTCTCAGGAGTGGTTCTGTGTATGTTCTCTCTGTCTGTCTGCAGAGAAATAACTGCTCTGCTTCTAGCAGACATAATATTCTCACCAACATGCCTGGGGGCCGTTGCTGGGAGTCAGGCAGGCCATAAAACACAGGGGAGAACACAGCCTGGAAATGTTATGTGCATGTCAAAGGTGGTGTAGTAAAAGCACCTAAATGTGCTTCCTGATTGCTCCTTTTTCACCCGCTGCAGTGTCTTTGTAGAGTATTGTAGTGTTCTTGATTTTAAAACACATCTTTGATACCTTGGCCGTGGCTTGGTGTCTGAGGCACCTGAATGCTTATCACTTCTCACAGCCATAAAAAGTGAAGGATAAAGTTAAGAAAACTATTTAAACGGTTTTTGAAAATAGACAGGTCTTACCTGGTTAATCTGATTTTTCAAAACAATAATTCAGGAGAAGATGAAAGGATTATTGTGTACAAACTGTGTCTCTTTGAGCAAAAAGGATGAAGGTGATAGCTGGTGTACAAAAAAGGGAGCATCAAATAACTCAGTCAGAAAAATTAAAGCAAGGATAAGACACTAAGTATAATTAGCCTTTGATATAACTGCAAGGAAGGTGGTGACAAAGAGAAGTTACTAGTTTCAATTATTAGTTAACATGCAAAATAAAACATCTGATGTTATACAAGAATCCAATCTGGCAGATTTAGTAGACTGTCCTTATTTTAATTTCTGTTAATCTTCCCTGTATTTCCAGTCATTTTTCTACTGTGTACTGATAAAATACCTAAATATTAGATAAATAATAAATAAATAATAGATAAAATATTTCCTTTCAGTTTCACAATGCTAGAAAATGTATATGCCCTATATGTTGGGAAGTATCCACAGATAATCCATTTTTAAAATTGAATGATTTTTAAAATTGTATTCTTAAATGCATAAAATTGCATAGGATAATATAAAAAAATTCTATAAATATATGTAAAGATAAAACTCTTTTCAAGGAACTTTTATTGGTTTAGTCTACAGTAGCATACACAGTATTTCAGCTTGTGGCATTATACTCTATCCACCATTCTTTGATGAGAACACTGCTTTACTTGGTATGCATTCCCTGGATTTTGCTGTCAAATGTAGAGGAAAATTCTATTTCTGGAAGATACAGAGTAGTTTCAATGAGTACTTTGCTTCTGTAAACACAAACAGTGCATCTCTTTGCTTATAATTCAATTTTTTTCTTTTCTCAGTGAAGTCTCTTTCATCTCTTATCCTCCAGTGTCCCAAATAACAGAAAAAGAAAGCAAGATGTTATATGACCACTGTTGAGTACTCTGTATTTTTCTGCAAGAGTTACTCTTTAGTGCTGAGCTTCTTCAAGAACACTTTGCAATAGGCTACTCTCATAGGCACACTGCAGGACTGCAGCCCTAGTCTGCTAATCTTTTTCTGATCCTTTGTATCCTGTTACTAGCATTTACAGAAAAAAAAAGCCTGTACAGACATGTAAGAAGTAGTACTCCTTCCTTTTTTTTAAAGCCACTTACACTTTACACTTTAAAAATTGTAAATAGCTTTATTTCCTGTTAATGGAGTAATTTATATAGTACCTACTATCTACATTGACAGCACTTTTTATCCACTAGCAAATGTGAGGCATTTACTGAATCAATTACTTGAGTTATGAAGAGGAGCACAAAGCCTCATTGCCACTCCATTCTTCTCAATAACAAAGGAGAAAACACATTAAAAACTAGCATTGATGGGTTGTTGTGAGATTCAGTCAATGAGCACTCCCAGAGTTGAAATTAAAAGGCAGTTAGGAGAAAATTGTTTTCTCTGGTCATCAGTCACAATGTGAAAGGCCTTTTTCACAATGATTAATTAAAAGCTGAAAAAAGACTGAGCTTTAATAAAGTGTCTGGATGGGTTTTTGGTAGCATCATGAGTTAATGGACAGTGGCTTGCCTTGACTAAGTGTTATTGCTCTAGTCCATAATTTCATCTTGAAAATGGGCAAGGGAGTGAATCTTCCTCTTAGTAATTGAGTATTGATTTGAAAATAAATGGCACTGAAACTCCCACTGAACTGTCAGGATATATTCTGGACAGCACTGACAAGAAATGGCTTTTGGTTGCTGTGAAAGTTATGGATCAGCTTGATACTTAAATACATAGAGCTCCACTGCAATCTATCTTCTGATTTATCAAGTTTCAGATGGTCAATACATGACACTGCAGAGGAAATAACATTTATGTGCCTGAAGCAAGAATAGTGAAACATTATCACCTTTTTTTTTGTAATGTTTCCTTCAATTTGTGAAGCTATTTAAAAAACAAAGGCAAAACTTTGGTTGAAGTCTTAAGTAAATACTCTCCCTTAAAGACATTAAGCTTGGAACTATTTTAAATATGCTTACAAGGGAAGTGATTAATTTAACATATGCACAGTATCTTACAACTTGGTGGCCTGCAAGTGGAGGCAGTGCTGTCTGTGTAACCTGAGAGGTTATGAAAGTGACAGTGGTTGTATTCAAGTGTATATAACCTACACTATAGAAAGTCTTAAAACTTTCACTAGTGATATAAAATAGACATTGGATGTAAAACTAAAATACTATAATGAAAAGTTATATAGAGAAAACAAAACTCAGCCAGACTTTTTTTTTTAACCCAGTAAAAATAAAGTAGAGTTTTAAGGGCAATGAAGGGCCAAAGCAACAATAAAAGTAAGAGTTGTTAAGCATTTTAGGCACCAGAAATAGAGGGGTATTTACTTCCTTCTGAAGTAGTTCTAGGTTATGGATGGCAATATCTTTGCTGTAGTTCTGGAGATCACCAAAGTATATTAGAGTTAGGCCTTAGGTTCCTCAAAGCAGAGTGAAAGGAGCTCCACATCACAAGTGTGATCACATGGGGAATCATCTAAACACACCTAGCAGGAAACAAGAAGCACAACCACATCTTCATTGTGTTCTTTTTCCCTTAAAAAAAAAAAAAAAAGAAATTGAGATCTCATTAGGTTTGCTGCAGAGCTTAATGGTACTTGTTTTTATGAAAGATTTATACATAAAAATTGTACACATATCAGCTGCAGCCAGCATTGGTAACATGGATAACATAAACCCAAGAAACATAAGCTCTCATTTTCTAGGTCCTCTTCTTTCTGAGAATTCAAACTCCAAAGTCCTTCAAGGTCTCTTGAGCCACACTCAAAGTTTTGAGGAAAACCTTCATGGTGTGTGTAAGTGCATGTGTGTATCTGTGTTCAGAAATGATGGACAGATTATAGGGTCAGGAAAGACAGAAAGGCAAATATCTCCAAAGCACATTGTTTATTAATATTACATAAATAAGATGTTGTAAATTTTTTGTAAAATTTTTTAACTTCTGAAGGAAAAATAGAAACAATCTATCAATTTGGAAGAAAAACAGTGTGCCTTCCTTTTTCCTTTTTTTTAAGTGGAATTTTACCATGTTGTTTCAGACTTTATTATATTAGACAAATATCTGTGGGAGATCTCTGGCTAGGACTAACACAAAAATCCCTATAATACTTTGACATTTTCCAATAGCTGCTCCCGTCCACTGAGCAATGACATACATTTTACCTGCCATAATTTGACTGCTAATTTAGAATCAGGTCATCCTATGGTGCTTTAAAAATTGTCTGTTTTGGATTTATGGAAAAAAGGAGGTTTGATTATTTATTTACTTTATAGATTCTTGCCTGAGAATATGCTGTACTTCACTATTCTCCACACACACTCATTATCAAGCTGCACAGCTGAGGGATATGGAGTGCAATTCCTTCAGGGAACATGGTTAGGAACTGCTTATGCAAGTCATGTCATGAATACAAGAATTTTTCTACTGATTTCACAAAAGAAAAAAAAAAGTAAATTAAAGTAAATTAATTGTTTACAAGTATGTTCTGTAAAAGACACAGACTGGATGATCGCAAATGTTTTTGCAAGAATGGAATTTCCTTTAGTGAGGTTATTAATGATAAAATAGATTATTTTGAATGTCTTGAGAAACTGCAGCATATTTGACTGAAGAAAGTTAACACTCTAAGGCAACAAAAGTAAAATGCCTATCTTAGTTAGATGTTCATGGTCATGGATTCTGAACTGAATTTCACTTACCCATTACGTCCTATAAAGAACTAGAAACACAGAATGATAACAACAGAGGTCATCCGTTGAGATATAAAAAGATAAAAGAAATATAAGTTTGATAAGTCTGTCCAAACATATCTGTCAGATTTAAGCCAATCACTGATGTTTAATAGTCACAGTTTATGAATATTTCCCTCTGGCCTGAATTTGTCTTCAAAGTACCTTCACTAGATAAACACTTTCTTCAACTCCTATTTCATTTGTTGCAAAGTTTGGAAGAGCAAAATTAAGGTCCAACAGTTTGGAAATATTTCTTAGAACAAAAGCAATGGGACTTAGTTGTTATGTGGTGTGGTTCTGTGACTTAGCCAAGTACAATGAATTTTTTAAATTTTATACATCTTACTTCTGTTAGAAATATAAGACATTACAGAAAGTTAATATGCAATAGATTAGTGCTATAGGAAAAACTGTTGGAGTTTTATTTCCCCAGGAGTTGCTGCATACAAACATTGTATTGTTTCACCTACCAATTCTGAGAAGCACAATCGTTTGTAATGTTTACAATGTCTATAGCTATCTCTTTGGCAGTGCATCACAAGATAGTACCTTAAATGGAGATACATTTAAATAAAAAATTAAAAAGCGCCATAAATATTTTTGGTACTAATCATCTTCTTAATGAACAACTGCCATACATAATTTTGCAGTGCCTCAAAGTGACAACTAACAGTTGTTAGTGTGCAAAAAAACCACCAAGAAACAAAATGTAGTTGTTCAGTTCATTAATCACCAAGATTATCAGTTGAGGAAATATCTCATATTAGACAGAATGAAATGTCTTTATTTTTTTCTTAATCCTTTTCCATATTTATAAAATTCATATTTAAGCAAATTGAATTCTTGTGTTCTTGGATTGTGTCTGACACTTATAATTAAACAGAAGAAATTTTATGGTGAGTGAACCAATGCTTTTGTAAATCTCCTCTTCCTTGCTTAAAACTATTTGTTTCAAGATATATATTTTCATGTAAAGAAAAATTCCTTTTACTGTGGTTTTATGACTGCTTTTATGGGGCTAATTTTTCTGAAAGATTGAATATTGACAGTAAAACATTCAGGATTTGTGACAGAAACATCCTGACTATATGAAATACATGTTTTGCTAGTCATAAAAACCTCTCAATAAAACTTTAGCTAAATTTTTTAGGAGCACAGTTCTTGCAACCAGAGACGAATTAATACATGTTTTTTGTGAAGCAGAAAGAGTTACACTGCTTCCTCAATACCCATCATACTAGTATTCATTTCCAAGTTTCATTTAAGTAGAGTAATTTTTTGTGTTAGTAGAGAGATACAAGCCCAAGGGTCAGGTTGCTTCAAAGAAGAGAAGAGGTCTAGGCAAATTCAAGGATATCCAAAATGTTCCCTCATAAGAGTACTTGCTTATGCCAGAGAAGGAGAAAACAGAGCAGCCTGCAGCCTGATACACCAGGTACCAGAGACTTTGAGACTCCATAGGCAGAGAACACCACCTGTTCTCATGCCCAAATCACAACCAGGCCTTGCATGTTCCCCAGCCAATGCCTGACAAACTCTTCCTCTCTTCTGAATCTGCACAGGCACACGTGAATGGGCCAGACAAGTATTGTTTATGCCATTCACTTTTCACAATTAATTTTTCTCTCTTTACTCCAACACATTTCTACCCACATATTCTGTGGGCAGCAGCTTTTTGCAACATTGCAGTGAATTCAGTCAACCTGCAACTTGTCCCACCTCTACAGTCTGAACAGCCCTTATGGCTTGCAGTATCTGTATTTGGACAAAAAATATTCAGGTGGGTCAGTAAAAGGATTTTATAATATCTACAAGTATCTCATTCATACTATAAATACAAGCACATCCCTGCTTTTTTGATTATTGATGATTTTCAACTAATTGCAAAACATCAAAGACTGTAGACTATTAATTTCAATTATTTTGTGTATTGTCAGGAAACAACATTGCTCCTAATATCAGCTTACACAAAAACACATATTTTTTTTTAAAGCAGGACAAATCTTGTAAGTGATACCTTTTATGGATCAAGTGAAATAATTGGAAAGAAAACAGACAATATTTTTGACACACAAGTCTCCTTCAAGTCTGAAATAGAAGCAGTAAACTTCAAGTAAAATACTTTCAGAGCTTAAGAAGGAATTTTGGCAATGTTTGTAATAGAGGGTAAAGTACTGATAAGGCTTAGAAGTGGATGCTGATGTGTGAATGTACTCAGGCAGGAAGTGAAACAGCAGCAAAAACAACCTGTGATGACCTGAAAACGATGGTACTTGAAGTTAGTACTTTAAAGCATGAAAAAACCAGCAGTTTAAAACAAGGTTAGGCCAAATAAATCTGGTCTTACACTATTTCTCTCTCTCCATGCCTCTGCCTCCTTCCTAACATTGCTGTCAATATGAACATATGGTCAGTGAACACTGATTTCTAACTGTGGGTCATTGTTATGCTCAACACTAGAGTTTCAGAAAGCCATGCAGGTACCTGTGCCCCACATCACTGTCTTGGTTCCTACCATACAACTAAAACAGAAATTCTCTCAACTATTTCATAGGACTCTGTTGTGGTTGCTCAGAGCAGAGAAAAGCAGCATATGACTTAGTGACACTAAATCTGCCCTTTTCCAGCAGATCAAACAAGCAGTCTTAAAACAATTTTGTGTTTCTATGTCTTATTTTTTGTCATTCTAATGATATTTTTCAGAGTCTATTTCAAGGTTATCATACTATTGGGGGTATTAGGCACAGTAATAAACATCTGCCTCAAAATAACACCCAGAAACAATAAATTGGTAACTTGATGTGCTACATGGAGGTTACTGCATTAAGTTTTCCCACCATTGAGAACTTTCCTGACTTTGGTATGCTTTTGCCTAAATTTGTAGACGTGTTTCATAAACTACTTTCTTACAATAGCCAGGTTTAAACCAAGTAGTGGCCTAGATGACCTTTCGAGGTCTCTTCCAACCCAATTTTTCTATTGTTCTATATAGAGACAACCCTCACCATTACTCAGTAGTGACAGGTGCCCAGGCTCAGTTCCTGACAGAAGTTGTGCTCCCTGCCAGTCACAACAGATCCCATGACAGAAAGAGGGAGTGACTTAAAGGGGGCTTACAAAACAGAGAGAGAGAGACTTTTTATAGGTACACTGACAGAGAGTAGGTTTAGATTATATATTAGGAAGAAATTCTTTACTGTGAGGGTGGTGAGGCACTAAATCAAGTTTCTCAAAGAAGTTGTGGATGTTCCCCACCCCTGGAAATGTTAAAGGCCAGGTTGTACTGGACTTTGAACAATCTGGCCTAATGTGACATGTCCTTGCCCATGGCAGGGGGATTGGAATTAGGCTATCTTTAAGGTCCCTTGCAACCCAAACAATCTGTGATTCTATGACTTCCAGTGCCACTGATGCACTACAAGCCTGTGGTTTCTGCCCAAAGCTCTTCAGTGGGAAGTGGTGGTACAGGAACAGCTCTTCCCATCAAGAGTGGTGGTGCTCCCTCCTTATGAAGGGCTTTGTGGGAAGGTGGAAGGAATGCTCTGGGGTCTATAGCTGGGTCTCACATTGTTAACACTCTTGTCTGAGGAGCAAACCTGCCTGGCCCAGTTTTCAGACTGTGTTCTCCCAAATGAATTAAACACATTGCCACTGCTGAAATTGCAGACATTTCTGTGTGTCACTATGCCTTTGATTCCACTTCTTAGTTCATCTGACTCACTTGATCATGTATTTACCTCCTCTATAATATAAATTAAGACTGTTTTTTCTTCAGCAGGCTCTGATTATCTCCTGAAATTAAAAATCTGTATGTTATTTTTAAATGCAAGTAAAATGCTTAATAACTTAAGAGCATTAGGATGGATACTGTGTAGTTGCTTTGAAACAGATCTAATCATACAGAATGACATTGGTCTAGTGTTTCAGTAGCACTGATTGCTGTTTTGCTACCATGGTAACTTGCAGCAAATACTAGATTTAGTAGAATAATATTTTTTTTCTATTAAAAAAAAATCAGTTGAAAGGATTTCTTGTAGAATTTTCCATAGGTGATTTTAATTAAAAAAAAAAAAAAATTTTCCATATTTTTTTCATTTTGGTTTTGATTAAATCCTTATTCTACAAAGTGAAATTAAAATACAATTCAAAGAGGTATGAATCACTTCAGTGTGTTTTTATTTTGTCACTGATTATTTTTGCAATCTGTCTGCTTCCAAGAAATAGTAATTTGTTTGTTAATTTTTGTGAGAAGCAGGTCAAAAGTCAGTGAAGTATGAAGTAGAAAAAATCAGTTCACTCTTCCCATTAAGGACAAGTTTGCTGGGAATGCAGTCACAAGGGGACAACAGGGTCCCTGACACTGGAATAGGACAAACCTTGTCCAGACAAGAACATTATTTCACACACACATAGTAGAAACTTTTTTACAGCTGAATTTTTCTAAAATTGTTTTTAGAAGCCATTCTGTGTATAAACTGACTGGGTTTACAAATATCATTCTTTCAAATTATCACAGAAGAAACTTACATTTCAATGATCACTTTGCCCAACAATATTTTTCTATAGATTCTCTCATTGACATGTGAAGGAAAGAACAAAAATCAGGAAAGTTCTGCACTGAATTATGTCTAGGTGTTTTTAGCACACAGTTACAAACTTTCAGGCATCATCTTACAAACACTTGAAAAAACAAACACGTGCATGTAATGAAACTGAATATTGGTTAACTTTCCCCGTGAAATCTCTTCTGTGTCAGAACCACCTTAATTTCCATGTAGTGACTGTCAGAACCACCTTAATTTCCATGTAGTGAAAACATCTCTAATTAACCAATCTTATTTCTAATCTTTCCTTTTATTAGCTTTTACTACCTTGAAGGATTCAAGGCAGCTGCCTTTGGAGGGGTGAGCAGAGGAGCCCTAGCCATCTTCTACTCCCAAGGATACTTGAAGGAAAAGTCTGATTCTTGCAGCACTCTGATTATGCTGTTTTGACCTCTGTCTTCCTGATAAAACAAATGAATTGCATGTTGAGGCTTCCAGAAAACCTGAATTTGTTTGTTTGTTTGTTTTTCTAGTGGAAATTTATGTTTTTCACACAATACTACTTTCTGTCAATAAAACAGCTTTGTCTTGCCTTGCTTACCTTGCCTTTCCTTTCCCTCTCTTTCCCCTCCTCTCTTTTTCTCTTCTCTTTCCTTCCCTCTCCTCCCTCAGGGGAATTTTACATCAATAATGTCTTGTTCATCTCATCTCATGGCCAGGGCCCAAGTGCACAGTGTATCTCTTATTATGGATCATAAATAGGAGGTCTTGTAATATAACTATCATTATTTACTGAAAATTTGGCTCATAATCTCTCATAGTAATCCATAGACACAAACTCTAAATTAAGAATTGTGTAATATTGAGTTTTACACCAGAGACTCATAAGTTGATGACAGCGCAAGAGGAGGCCAAACATGAGATGGTTGAGTTAAAAAAAATTGAGGCACCCCACCATTTTCCATTTGAAGTATTGTAGGTTTTTTCTAAAATAATAATAATAATAAATATTATTTTCTATATAAAAAAGCTGACAAAACTGACTTCAGAAGTTTTACCATAGAAATTGACTTGTCCATGCCCGATTTCCCCCCCTCTACTATTGCAAGGTCTATTTATAGTGCAGGTTTGGCATGTTTAGTGCAGAAGGCAGAAGAACGGACATTGTAGAGAAGACATCTCTTTCAGGTCTGGTCTGGTTTGCAGGGACAAATGATCTTCAGAATTACTTAAAATTTCTTCATTTTCCTGCCACTGGAGATTTGTTCAATTAGTTAATGTGAAACTGACACAATTTTGTCAAATCCAATTTTTTTTTAATAATTTTTCATTCCTAAGAAGTATTCACAGTCTCAAAAGAATATATTGGAGGAAATGAAAAAGTTTTGTGGTTTTAGTTTGTGGGGTTATTTTTTGTAAATTAGAACTTAAAGGTATGTGTTTGAAATCCAGCACTGCATGGTTAGTGTCTGCCATCTTATACCTCTCTTATCATGTCAATGATAACAATGTCATAATATACCACAGAGAAATATGTCATCAAAAGATAATTAACCTGCCATTTAATGTCCCTTTTTCCTTGCATTGAAAGTCCAGAAAAGTATGAAGCAGCAGAATGCTGTAGGGCCTGTGTGACTATGGTAAAAACACACCCTCCCAGTAAAGGCAGATTATCAGGGGCCTACAAACATCTTTTTAGTACTTAATAACCCTTAGGAACTTGGCTCAATTCTTTATTAAAACATCCCATTTGATATTTTTATGAAGACATTTTATTACTTAGCCTTTAGAAAAAAAAAGTTGTCAGTCATTACTGACTTTATTAGCACATGAAAAACACCTACCTGAAGTGATTTAGGCTTCCTTTCTTTCCTAGTTCCAGGGGTCTTGCAGTGGGACATAGGAAACAGATTAAGATCAGAACCAAAGAAAAGCCATTTTTTGTTAAGTTATGTTTAAAGATGTAAAGCCTCTTTGACAGTTTCTGTGATGTCATCTAATACTTCTTTCCTTGGTATATCTTGTTCCAGGAAAGTTATTATTAACTTTGCTTTGTTCATGTAAATAGTATACCAACAAAAATAACAGTATACCAAGGACACAGCAATTCATAAAGCTGAAGGGTCAATTCAGATAACATGAATGAAGGCAGTAAGGATTTTAGAGCAGGGTTCATTTTGTTGCCTCTGACACTGCACAAATCTGAACATAATGGCAGCCTAGGTCGTAGCAGGTGACAGAAGGTGCATTTACTTTGTAAAAGTATTTATGGGAATAGTAATTATTGTGACAAAAATGTTTTCATGATTTAATGTTTCTGTAAACTACTGCAACTTGTCTCTTTTGTATGTAAAAATGTTCCAGATTTTATATCTTGAAATGTATCTGTTCCTAAAACGATTTGGCAGTTTTAACTATTTAGTGCTTAGGAGATATTGCTGGCAGTCAAGTCCCCTAAATCTTTTTTGGGTGTAAAAGAAGCATTCCAATGACATATTGCATAAGGGTTTATCTGTGGGCATGTAAACTATCTTACAAGAGGTGATCAGGCCCCTCTTTCTCCCGTTTGTAATTTCTTATTCACAGAGGAAGACAAGGACTTCTGTCAACGAATTATATTAATCCTTTAAATCAAGCAGTACGTTTGCTGAGTGTTTAATGTTCTCATCCTGAATCGATTCCTCACAAGATGACCTGTGTGAGGAGTTGCTTACTGCATATTCACACCAACCTCTGCATATAATACCAGAAAGGCAAAACCCCCACTAAATTAATAATATTTTTTTAGTATTTTTATAAGAAGTTGGACAGCTGACCATAGAATTGGATCTACAGATCCAATTCAAATTCATGCATATTACTTATCTCCTTTTGGAGGCAGAGACCTTGCTTGATACAGCTGTTTTTCTAGGAGATTAGTCCAGGTTCATGGCCATTTCTAAGTGCACATTAGTTTCTGTATGAGGCACTGCCATATTCAGGAATACATAAGGATTTATGAGAGTGCAAAATACTGTATCAATTAACTATGCCCATGGTGTTTCTCAGCAGCAAAAAGTCAAGGATGACAATGAAGAAAACATTTCCTTTAATATATTTTAACTATAATAATCTGAAGTGAATACAGAACATACAAAAATTATTCCTCTATATGTGACATTAAAACAACTGTTGTAGGTCTGTGTAAAAACAGAACAATAATCATTCTTTAATGTTTGACATTGTCAGGACAATACTATAGATTTCCTATACAAATGACAAAGATAGCAACACTTTAAGCAAACTGGGTTCAAATCATTACTGTTATTCGGTTTGTGTGCATGTATAATACACATTGACTTAAATCAAGGTTACTAGAGGGAAAGCAAAGTGTACTATTTAGGGTTGAAAGTCACTTTACCAGCCACCTTATCTTAGCTTTTTGATCTCCAGAATTCTCATCCTTCCAGTTAAAATGTTTGCTTACTATCTACTTTGGTTTTTCTTCTGTAGTATTTTCTTCACTTTGGTTTTGATGACAATATTCTATTTCAATTTACCATAATTTAGATCACGCAATATTCTCATTAAATTGAAGAAGTTTGAAGCAAGTGGTAAAATACACCATCTTGAGCAGAAGCCAAACCTTTCTGCACTTTTTGCACTTTCAACTTCATTTTTCATATATATTTTTTCTTATGTTTTTATTAGAAGTCACGATGTATATGCCCATGCTTTCAAAAGGTCTCTAAAACATGTCCATCTGACAACCTGTCTCTCAGGACGTGCTTGATGACACTTAGAGAAACCGGGAACTCTGACAGTGACCTTGCCAGGATCTCTGTAACATATCACAAAAGAGTTTCAAAAAATCGATAACAAAGCAAACAGAAGAAGCCAAGCATCAAACCAGAAAACCTGTATGTAAACCACACAGCATGCTGTGGCTCACAACATTGCTCGAAAGGAAGGATGCAATGCCAGTGCAATGCTGTCGGTTTCTATTAATTTGCTTGATTTTACATTTCCTGCTGTGTAACCTGCAGAAAAAAACTTTAAAGGCCTTTTGTATACATTGAAGAATTCCTTCACTCTTTACTGATATTTTTTAATCGTCTCTTAGGTCTGTCTTCTTAGAGACAGATATTTTTCCTCCTTGTTACCTTGGAGGCACGTGAGAATCGCATAAGGAATCAGAACAGATCGATTCCCTGAGCTGCAGGTTATGTCTTTGTTTAACATTGTTTTTTCTTGTGTTTATACTTCTGGCACTCTACTCAAAATCAACAGAACATTGACAAGAATTAGAAAACAGAAGCAGAAAAGAGATAAAAGGATTTCACTATTCCTTTCTCAAAATTAGGTGTTTTCTAATAGATAGGGTTTGGTTCATGTCAAGCTGTAGAAAATAATGCTGAAAAGAGTGAAATTTATTTGTTGGTATATTGCCAAGGAGACCCATTCCCTTAATTAATGAGATGCAAGTCAATCAGCCTGCTTTGTAAACATACGTGGCTCTGTCCTAAACGGCTTGTGCACTGAAGCCGATTGACAAACTTCTCTGCTTGGAGCCTTCTGCTCTGCCTTCAGTGATCTGGACTCCAGGCATTGTGCTACGAAAAATATCAGGTTAAAAACACCAGGAGGAGAAAAACTGGAGAGTTCTTCAGGGTTTAGCGATCGCTTTTGTACTCACGCAAAGTCTTGAATTTAAATGAGGTCTGAAATGCAAGAAACGATGTTTGTAGGAAGATAGTATTCTTCATTAGTATTTTTTTCATAGTATCAAAACAGATTTACAGGATTACTGTAAATCCATTACTTTTAAAGCTCATCTTTAAAGTACAGTATTCATTTAATGCACAGCAACAGAAAATACCATATATGACCATCACAATATATTAAACTTGCCAGAATACAGAGGTGTAGTGTAATCTATATTTTAAACTAAACATAGAAAGTACTTTTTTTCCTCTGTATGTTTCCTCCTGTTCATTTCCCCCTTTAATAACTGCATTGTGCAATGATATATCTCATATACTAATAAAAGTTGTTTTGTAGCACTTGACATTTTGGAAATGTTTACAACGGGTCTTACAAGGATTTAAATATTTTAAGATAACAGTAAAAAACAAGTCTGCATTATCAGAGGTAAGCTGTTAGAATCTCTAAGGGTATTGCCACCTTGTAATGTTTCCAATAATAGATTAGTGTCTAAGAAGCAAGGAACTTAGAGAGGTATTACATGTTTAATTTGCTGCTGTGGGCATGTAACTAATGAATTAAAGTACACAGGGTTGTATCTACTTTGAACATAATCCTGGTTTCGAGTAAAGTCACTCCTCTGCAAAGTCATTCTGTTAGCTTAGGATAGTGGAGGAATAGATTTATTTCCTCACATAAATAATTGTTTCTTAACCATGAAACTGAGAAACTACATTTCCTTATTCACCAGTTTCCAGTGTAAGTTTGTTTTAGGAAAAGACTATAAGTTGCAGAAGTTTGTTTTGAGACATAAAATTTGGTCTTCTTTTCAGTCTAGATGAAGTCCTATACTAAGAGCATGACCTGAATAATGCAAAAACTGTCTCCTAAATAATGACTGTCTACTACAGGTAGGCTGGAAAATGTGTTTATGATTATCACTTCATTAGTCAACTGAAGAAATTGTTTTGTTTTAGATTATAAATGAGAAAAATCCTTAATATCAGAGTCACAAATTTTAGTGGGGTGGTTACGGAGAAGACTAATCCAGCCTGAACCTCTTTCTAGCCTTGGTGTCCTGGGAAAAATAAGAACTTATCATTTTTCTGTACCCCTTTTTGTTGCAGTAGGTAAGAGTTCCACACCTTGTCTGTCTAAATATGAAACTTGAAACGTACAGCTCATAATTTATTTGCATTCTTATAAGGACAAACCCGGTGGAGTTTACTATTGTGTGATACTTTTTAAAACACTAATTTCTGATCTTTATTCTGGTGACAGACCTTCCCATAACTTCAATAGGAACGTATGTGGGCACAAACATATGCTTTTCAAGAAGTGATGTACAAATAATAAAAAGTATGAAATATGTTTGTCTATGTTATGATTGCAGTAAGACACACATATTTTGATGGTTTGTATGTATTTTAGATTGGGTGACTGGCTGTCGAATGCAGATGTACTTTTGCTTCTGTCTGCTATTGAAAGACTGAAATGGATTTAACCAGAGAAAAAGAGAAGCATAATAGGGCATCTCTCTCCGAAGATGTTGCAAAATAAGTCATCAATGATGTTAAATTTTTTGAAGCTTTGAGGAATAACCTATATTAACCTGAAGATCAGGAAATAGGGATTTGAATTACAATTGCCCAAATTTTCAAAAGTATTATGAGATACTTTTGGGCTTGGGTCAGCAAGGAGTTTTTCACTCTGAGTTGTTTGTCACACTGAGATTTGCTATCCATGAACTGAATTGGTTAACAAGAATTTTACAGCTTAGGTGGAGAGCTGAAAATTTTCCTAATTGGTGAAGGGAAACAAATGAAGGTAAAATAATCACCAATCAATAGTGATTATTTTGCTACTTTAAAGTTCACATATGGAACAAATGTAATATTTCATTTCATTACACTCTACATTTCATGTAGATATTAGAGAAAACTGTGAGAAGAGAGGTTTACTTTCAGTTGCTGGTGCTAATGAAACTTTCTAAGCTCTGCAAACACCAGTGAATGAAAAATTGAACAGAAATAACTGTTATAGATGAAATCAAGAAATACATTTAGGAAGAAAATTTTCATGCTACCCCAGGACTGCTACAACTGTTTCATGTTAAGCTGAATCTTTGTTTTACTAAAGTAAATGTGTTGTAGTTTGTATTTTTTATGTTGCTACTTAAAACATGCTGTCTTAGAGTTAATAAAGTGATGGTGGACTGGTTTGAGAGGAAAACATTCAAGAGCAGAGAAGCAAGTTAAAGATGATGTCTATGTGTAGGTCTGTTTTATTTATTATTGTGTTAGTTTGTTGGGTTTTTTTAATAGAAAATAGAGCAACAGCAGGAAATCAGTATCTATACTAAACCAGTATCTGCATTATATCTAAGCAGGTGATGTTAGATTTTCGTTTCATTCTTGAAATGAATTGAACTAATTGAATTTTATTCTTGAAGTGCCATAGGTTAACTAGAGATGTCACAGACATTCATCACCAAATACTACAGAGTGGGACCCATGTCCTTGGCTCCTCAGTACTATTACAAATAAAACCATATATTTTTTTTTTAAACTTAATTGACAAACTTATTTTAGAACAGGTTATTTAAGAACAACTCAAAACTGTTGAAAGTACAATTTTTTATACACACTTTAATAACAATAATTTTTCAATAATTATTTTACAGGAATGTTCCTTAGAAGTAGATGTAGAAGGGGAAGTAATTTCCATTTCAGTGATTTTCACAACTAGATACAGTTCTTCTACAGTGTATTTCCACTTTTGCAGTTCCAGTAGAGCAATTAGAAATAATAAGTGCAGTCTCTGAGACAAAGTACTAAAAAAGACTGGAGATGGATCTTTTCAAATTTTCTCAAAATATTTGGGTTCTTGATTATTTTAAAGAAGCCTCTGAACTCTGTAAGTGTTGGTCATGACAATTCAAGTACCTTGTCAAATTCTGACTTTAATTTTCACCTACATTTGATATCGTTCACAGACAACCAAGCTCAAATCTAGTCTGTTATTTGTCCTCCAGCTCTGCTGTAACTGGGGTTAATGAGGAGTTATGAAAATTATTACTAAAAACTGCAGAGGTCACTCTTACAGTGGGCTTTCATCAGTTTCTCTCTCTCTTTCTTTTTTTTTTTTAAATCCAGAAAGCTTTAATAACTAAAAAGGAATTTCTAATGTTATCACGTCTTCTAAAATAAAATTATTTTCTTTTTTAATGTTGGAAGTTGTAGAAAAAAAGAAACTTTATTCATAACCTCTTTTCGATGAAATTAAATAGAAATAATTTGTTTTCTGTTTGCTAAAATTTGTAGCAATTCCAGATGAGGTAAGTGGTGATGGAGGGAGCGAAAGTGTCTTTGGTTTTCCATGTGAAAGTGCAACCCAGTTGAGTAGCTGCAGCGAGATTTGTGACACAACACTGTCTGTGTTAACTGTACCCCATCTGTACTTGATTCCTACTTACTGTATTAACAGGCATTATTACTCTTTCTCACAGCTGTGGTACCAGGCAGCTGAAATGTGAGCTGCAAAATTTTGTCGTGCTTTTAATGCATCTCCTCATCCCTTCTCCACAGGCAGCAGTTGTCTTACTTTAAAAAAAAAAGGATAACAGTAAAATGTCTTTGGAGCTGGGACACTTGACAGCAGCTGTGGCAGCACTTCAGTACCCAATGTGAGAATTTTCAAATATGAAGAACTACTTAAAAGTTTTACCTGAAGTAAGACAGAGACTCAAATTAAATTGAAAGCTGTATTGCTACATTTTTATATATTTTTTCATAGATTCCACCCTGCTGTTACTTAAAATAATAATTTAGTAACTAACTGAGAATTTGATATCTTTTATATCAACACAGGAAATAACTTATTGTCAGCTTTATTTAGAAGTAAGTCTTCACTTTATGGCTTATATTTAAGAATGAGTTTGTGATTGTCCAAGTAGCCTTGTAGAAATATCTAACTCATAAATGAATTTTCTGTTTCCATTAAAATCAGTAGATGTTCTTCCATTCATATTGTGGGTAACAGCAGTTTTCATCATCTATATTTCAGATACAACTGTATTTTTAATTTGAAGTAAAGTAGTATTAGATCACTAGTTACATGGTTTAGTTACAACAGTCATTGTACTGACTTTCAATTCATTCTTGATTTACCATGGTAAACGTTTATTCACTTTTAATAATTACTGTTTTTTCATATATAGTGATCAAATCACACCTAACATTTCCATTTTGCAAGTTAATTCACAACCTCTACACCAGCTTTCCCCATGAAATCTGATTAAAACAAACAACTGGCTTTTGATTAATGCTTCCAGTATTTCAAAGGACCAGAGCATTTGAGACAGACAGTACAATTTTGAGGCAGTATAAGTAGCAGATGACCTCAAATAGATTTTCTGAATTTCAAATAATATTATACCTGTGCTGGGAAAAAAAATGTCAGTTTGCTTACCAGCTGGTACATATTGTGTCCATGCAGCACACTGCTGTCATCTAAGATACCAGTGGGCCCTGTGACTGTACTTTCTGCATGCAGCACAGTGGTTATGGCTTTTAGTTTCTGCACCTAAAAAAAGATTTATAATGTTTATCCCAGAACTACAATTGTGCTTTCTAACGATGCTGGTTTAGGCATACAGAATAGTATTCCTATACTATGGTATAATTCTTAAATATTATGTTGTGCCATTTTGACAAGTAGCTCAGAGGTAATCACATAAAAAGTGTAGACCTGTATAATACATGGCTGGCTTTAGTATGACCTCTAAACATGTTAAAATTCACTCACAAGAGGTGGTAATAAGGTACTTTTAAAGCAAAATGGAAATTTTCAATAGAACTGTGAGAAAATCAGTGTACTATTAAAGGAACAGAATCATGAGGTAATATTAACTCCCAGATCATATTGCTAATCCAGAATATTTTGACATGAATCACTTTCAGATTAGTCAAAATTCTTATTCTTTCAGGGTAATGGATACCAGTACAAATGTGTAGTTTTCAGATTTACTACAGAGTGTTTTGGATTCGAAACAAGAATAAGACATGATTATATTGGATTATGTACTAAACATAATCAAAATTAGGTACAAGTTTAGATTAGACTAAACAAGAGTGAAACAGCAATTGTGTCTCCTACTATGTGGTTGCTGGCCTTGAGGACCTTGTCTATTCTGCCCAATCTTTCTTAATGTCATGTCCTGCATTAAGCAAAGCCACATGCATACTACCATCACACTTACCACCACAGTGCACTGGAAGAGAAAACACACACATCAGAAATTCTAGAATATAAAGGTACCAGTATTTGTTATTATTATTTATTAGTAGTAGTATTTTTCTTTGTTAGCACTTTGTTCCTCAAATATTCAATATATTAGGAAAAAGTTAATCTGAATGGCACTGTGTTTTTACCCAGGCTTGCCTTGATCTGTAGGATAGCTGTTCTTCCTGATGGAGTGGTTAATAAAAGTTGGCTTTGGAAAAAAAAAGATTAAATTCCTTTTCTTGGAACAAATCTGCAGATCTTGAGAAATGATTATAACCTGGTCATTCTGTAGGTCCCAGGCAATTTTTGCACTCTTATAATCCCTAGCTTTGAACACTTTTGCTGGGTTTCCATTGCAAGATGGTTAGTGATAAAAACCAAACATGATGAACAGCAGACTATATTTTATCATTAATCCTCACATAAGCTTTTATCAAACATCTTAATCTCAAACTATTGCAAAGATTGAGGGATTCTTTAAATAACACTACAATGGTACCAATTCATACTGAAAGGAATTAAGTTCTGAATTTATTTTTTTATTAAAAAAACCTATATTGTTTGTAGAGGTCATCATTTCACCATTTTAAATGGAAAAATATACACATAATAAAACAAGAAACCAAGCAAAGAAGGGAACTAAATCTATTGGTCAGCTTTGACCAATAATGTAACTGTGTAAAAGTGAACAGACACTACTAGCAGCACTAGAAAGCAAAAGCTTTTCTTCTGCAGTTATGGAGAATTTTAATGTACTCAAAAATCATTAAAGTACTTATTGTCAAAAAGAACTTGAGTCCCATTTCTGGTTTTTGGCAACATGATTTATTACGTTATTCCTCACAACCTTTCCTTTGAATGAACATGAGATAAAGCAAGAATTCTATATGTAAAAGAAGAAGCCACAGGGACAATAAATATTGACAGACCTGGTATAGTTTAATTAGGAAAATTTGGTGACTTTAGGAACTTTACAGTGAGCTTGATGTGAAGTGAGAAATATCAAACATAATGAATGGCATGAAGAAGCATCTGTCCTCTTAATCCTCTGTGGTACTGCAAATTCTTGATAACAGAAACAGAAACCTTCTAGTAATTCATTGTGGTCATTGATACTCTTTAGAAAATGTCAGGTTTGAGCCACTGCCTGTTTTGAGGAGTTTTCAGTAAAGAAGACAGAAAAAAGTTAAAAGTTGAAGTCCGGCTAAAGATCTTTGGAGAAACTTTCTTAGTTGTTCAAGGTGAATAGCATAGCTGTTTTTATAGGAAGAAAAATTCCATTCAGCGTCCCCTGATACTGTTCCATTCTCCATATCTGCCTTGAGGTAAGTGTGTCATCACAGAGAACTTAACACTCACTATTCCATACACCAGCAGTAATCACTGTGAGTAACAGAACAGATAGGGTGAAACCAATCTATACAGATCACAAAACACACAATGTTTTCTGTCATCTCTTGGTATATTTGTGCAAACTCACGTATATAGGTACACACATGTGTATATATATATATATATATATGTGTGTGTATGCGTATGTATATACAAATGCACACAAACACAGTAAACCAAACCAGACTGCAGGCTGCAGAAAAACTGTGTGGTTTCTTACTCTGCAGGTGTAAAGTATCTCACATATAGTATGAATCATGAAGTGTGAGCAATGACTTTCCGTGGAGTAGCTTAATGAACTAAAAACCCAAACTCTTACGGCACAGAAACCCATTTGTGTGCCCATGTGGAAGAGTTATAAATTTAAAGAACATGGTTTGTCCTATCACTTTGTACAGTCATTTGAGTGCTGTGAAATATCTGGTAATTGCGACTGAAATGTGTTACAATCCGGATGTCTTCTCATCGAAGTGGTGACACACACTTGCATATTGTGTGTTCTGGAGGTGTAGAAGTGAGAAAGTTGTAGAGCTGGCTGCAGGCTTTGGCAGGGCTGCTTGGTTAGCAGAGTAGGTACAGAAATTTAAGAGTCATGTTCAAAATGAAGTGCAGATTTTCGTCTGGTTGCTCACATCTCATATGTGTTTTGAACTCTTTGTTTGAAATAGATCTACTTATGTTTACGGAATTGAACAGTCATTGATGAAGAGTTTTGAACCTCAACTTCCCATGGTTCTAGTGTGCCTTAGCTGTTGTCAGTGCAACCAACCTGTCCAATTATTTTTCTGATTGCAGTTAAAAATTCCCATTCTTAGTTGAGAAACTTCTCTTGACTGTACTTGCACTGAAACTTGATATGTGGAAAGTTTAAATTTCTGCAAATTGATATTTTATGTTGACCCTCCCCCACACTCCCCAACTTCATAAAGGAATTCCTGGCAATTTTCAGCTATAAAGTAGAGTTCAGGAGCAGAGACACATTTACAGCCTGTCATAGAGGTTATATTGGAAGTTCCTTTATTTAAAGATTATAACATTTAAAGTTTGATTATACATGTGATTTAAGTTTAGAAGTCAAAATGAAATACCACAGTGATAAATAGCAATCTTTAAAGAAACGGCAATAGGAGTGAATGACAGGAAGAGGTTAAATGGTGAGCTGACACTAATTCTCCACCACATCCTCTATGTGTAATAAAAAGAAAATAAGTCATCAAGATAAAATCATAACACAAAGGATCAGGAAGGTAATACTAAAGGTGAACCAAAATGCAGTGACAAAGTTCAGATACCTTCTCACTTCAGCAGAGGTTTGATGTAAATCCAACAAAGGTATCTTTAATTGTTAGTATTTAAAAGGAGATCTTAGTCATTGACAAAGTCTTGATCGTTCACTGACGACAAAATTCTTCACTGACTTCACTTGTTTTTTCTGTTAATCCAAATTGGGTTTCAAGGCTGTCACTGCATAAATTCTCAGTCCCAAAGGCTGTCAGAATGCTGTGGAAGTGGTCTAATTCTGTTTTCATTTAACCTTGCAAAAAACATACATTTCGCAATACTGATCTATCGTTTGGCAGTTACTCTTCTTGCACTGAGGGTTCCTGCAGGCTGTCACATTGCAGGAAACAGCAAAAGAAACACCAACCACTCAAAGATCAGACAAAATTATTCAGGTTTGTTATTAATTGTTATTAGCGTGACCAGACTCACTTTGTGGCTCACGAAACTGTTCTGCCCGTGGTTTATGCAAACTTGTAGAGGGATGAGTGCCTGTCTTTGCTTCTGCCTTTACCTTTGCAAACCTTAGGAAAATTCTCCGGCTTGCTATGTTTCTTCTTTTCACAGAAGCATAAATAACGTAATGATACAGGAAGGGTGGTATTTTGTAAGGCTTAGTGTTGTAAGTAGGTGGTAAAAATAACAGATAGTAAAAATAGCTGACACTGTAAGGTGATGTCAAATTTTTTGCAAGGATGTACAAATATATGTCTAGACAGGTAGAAGTTATACACTGAACAGTAAGAATAGATGCAGTTACCTGAATGTTAGAGGATCTCACCTTCTTCCCACAAAACTTTTCAGCTGATGGGCAAATGTCATGATGTCTTGATGTTTTTCCCAATTTTTTTCCTTCAAGCAAATATTTTTCTACAGAAAAACTTAAATTAAGAGTTTGCAGCCCAAGACTTTCATAGTTCTACTCAATGTGGTAGATTTTGGAGATTCTGTTTTTCTATATGGTACATTATGATATGTCATAATACAGCACCAGGTTAATTGAAACTTAATTATTTAACATGCAACTACACAGGTTTGAATTGCAAGATGGCAAGAGACTGTTTCCTTTTATTTCAGCTTGCATCTTCTGGCAATTATCACTAAAAGGTAACACACTTAAACATCTGGAAGAAGATACCATTCAAAATTTAAAAACAATGGTCAGCTAAAAAAATGTCTGCCATCCTTAGACAGCCAAAACTTTATTCACCTGCTGTCAGCTACTACTCTTACAGTTCCTTCTGTTCGTTCCTAAACCAACTTGTCTTTCTCACATAGAACCATTAACTATTAATTTAAACATTTTAGACAGACAATAACATTTCTAAACAAAAATAAGCATTTTTAATTTTAAAAAAATTAATCTCCCTGTAATAGAGTTTAAGATGGACATCTTTAAAACTTAGTACATGCAGGCATTTCTTTCAAAAGAGAGCTTAAAACCACCTCTTCTCACAACATTCATATGACATGTTATTTTTTGACCAAAAAAAAAAGAACTTTCCAAACAACACTAATTCATCTCTTTCCTTATCTTACCCAGCAACCCTGCTGTCAGATAAATTTCCACTGACTGGCCCTTCCTTTTTAATATTGATTTGGTGAGTATTAAAGGTGTATTTTAATGTAGATAAACCTAAATAATGATCCTTCCTGATTTTACAAGTCTTTACTAAATATTTTAGTATTCATTAAAGCTTATGAACTGTTTATTTTCTTTTCCTTTTTTTCTACAATATATATTCAGAGTGGTTCTATGAACAAAGCTAATTACATATATACAAAAGTCTCTTTTGGGGTGTAGTCCAAGGAACAGAGTGTTGAAAACGTGATCCATTTAGGTTAAAGTACTTTGAATATATATATTACTTGAACTTCAGTTTTCTTTCTGAAGGTCTAAAGCTTCATGACTGTGAGGGTGACATTCTTGGAAAAGTCTGTAATTTCCCTTGGCACCAGGCTTCATTTGCTCAAAATATTCCATCCACTGATGCCTTCCTTTTACCATCAGGATTCTGATGCCTTCTGACAGTGATGATGGTGGTAGAATAAATTTTGGGGGACTCTCCTTGATTTATTGCTTCAATATCATATTTTTCCTTTAACATTCATACTTGTCCCTTAGGAGAAAATCCTTGTATTCAGCTCTGTGTATTCTTCTTTACAGCAAGCAAACTACTTAAGATGAAATAAGAACAGGATCCTAGCTTGTCCCTGTCCTAAAGTAATTTGGAGTTTCTGTTTATCTTTTCATATGTTGTTTTGATCTCTCTGCATTTCTTACTTAAAAATCAGTAGAAACATAAAAGCTGTGTCTGAAATTCACCCATCTTCAAAAGACACATGTGTTTTTTTCAAAGTAAAAGGGCTGAGATGTTAGAATAATTTTGTGTGTGTGTTCATAAACCAGTTTTTTAAAGGTCAGGGGCACATCTGAAGACACTATATGCTACTAAAAAGACCTGGGCAAGATCTGTGAGTTGAAGGAGGAGGAAGTAAAGGAAATACTAGAGGATGTGAGATATCAAGGATGAAGTAAGGGCATGCAAAGACTGACTTGGACAAATTGCAGCTCAGAGTGGGACTGCAACAACATCTAACCATCACTTCTTTGCTTTCTCTTTTCCCAAGCAGCCTGCAGGTATAGGTCCTCCAGGCTTTCAAAACTGACCCTGTTGATGAAAAACAGCAACTATCATCAATCATTCTGATTCAAAGTCAAGTACAGTGTAGTAGGAGCCTTCCCAAAATCCTACGGCTACTACATCAAAAACTACAATAAACATGTGCATGGGCATATGTAATTCATCTCTTAAAATAACTGTGGTACCTCTGATATGTGTAGCTAAATAAACCAAGAATCCTCAACACGTAAAATGAATATACCCAAGCAGATGTGTTTATTTTTAAAGAAGAATTATGACTATTCCCATTAGTATCCTTTAAACCCTTTTGCTAATACTTTATCTAGTTTGTGATTATAATTGTTACAGTTAAAAATAATATCCTAGAGGTCACTGAGTATTTAGAAAGTAAATCTTTGACCTTAATTCTACTCACACTTAAAGTGAAAAATTTATCATGATAACACATCAACTCCAGCTGTAGAACCTAATTTCCCTGAATATACAGAGAATGTCAGTGACAATTTCAAGAGAAGTAATACCTGTGGAAGTAGTGCATTAAAAGAATACTTAGCATTATCAGACATAGCACCTTTTAATGCATTTGTCTGAGGTTTAAATGTTTGTAATAGGAGGATTTTGACAGTATAATCTGCTTATTTATTTTTCACTTTAGATGATAGTTGAGGTGATTCATGCACAAATATATCATGTCACTTGCCTACTGAATTTTGGAAAGAGTAGTCTAAATATAATAAAGGTTTTTGAATAGCAATGTAGAACATTTGAACACAAGAAAGTTAAACTCTACATTAAACTCTGCATTAAGTAGATGTTCTTGTGCAATCGAAAAGCAACAAGCTTGTTTCCCTGGTTTTTTTGGTAGTGCTCTCTAATGTAAAACCTTCAGAATTACCAGAGAAAATGCAGGATCTGGAGACAAAACAAAGTTAGCAAAGATCTGAAAATCAGCACTGCTCTTTAAATTAATATTTTAGGTCATAATTTCTAGCAGACAGTTGTATGTTTTTTTTATAATCAGCTTATTACTGCTTTGAGTGAAAAATACTGCACTGAAATAAGAAATTATATGAAGTATGAAAAATGCACTCAAAAACAGAAAGATGAAACACAGGGAAAAAGTGACATAACACCTGTGCAGCAGCCAGAAACAGCAGTAATTCATCTAGTCACTATATCTGGTCAAAATAAAGTATGTTTGTTTCAGATTCTTCTGCCTTTTAAATAAATTAATAATTCATGGAATTTAGTGTTTCCATAAGCATTTAGTGTTTTTACTGAAAATATTCCTAGATAGAAATTCTCTTCTTTATTCAGTGGGAAATATACAATTTTTCTGAAAGAGGAAACTGAGAATATAGGGGCAAAATATGTACACCTACTTATAAAACAAGCAGGAAGGGAAATTTGGAATGTCATTCAGCACAAAATTATCTTTATCACACTCTTGACATGCAGTTCATTTCATCCCAAACTTTTCTAGAAAAAGGAAAGGAAATATTTTCCTTTTTCTCTTCCTTTAAAAACTATTCTTATAATCCCATTGCCATCAGATATTGAGCCTTTTTTATTGTTGTTGCCTTTGTGTTCAGCCATTTTGCCAAAACAGCTAGAGGAGACAAAGTACCTGCTTACAGTCACACAAATAGATCTCTAAACCTCCTTTAAAGATGAAATGTGTGTATACTTGTAGCCTGAAGGGTATCAGGAGTGAAAACAGGGGCGTAGGCAGTCATACATATTTACATGCATTTTATTATCTCCCTGTCTGCGTGGTGCTCACTCTGCTGACATACATGTTGCCCTGATGTCTTTGGGCCATTAAAACGACAAACCTGAAAAATATCTGAGTTTCTGTCTTTATCTGACACGTGCATTTCTCTAAGGTGCACATGTCATTTCCCTCGCAGCCAGAACCACGAGGCCAACACATTCTAGAAATGAGAACAAAACATGAACTTGGGCACACAAAGTGGTTTTGAGTCTCACATTAAAACAAGAGGCTGTCATGGTGGGATGAACATGTAGTTCAGAGAGCTGATTGAGAGGTTTGGGTTTGTTGTTTGTTTGGGGGTGTTGTTTTTCAGTTTGGTTTGTTGGTTGTTTTGTGGGGGGTTGTGTTTTTATTTGTTTGTTTTGTTTTGGTGTGGTTTTGTTTGTTTGGGTTTTGTTTTTTAAATTTATTTTCTCCTTAAAGAAACAAGAATAACACAGACCACCTTGAAAAAACGGGGACTGCAGACTGATTGCTGTTGAGAAAAGAAAGGATGAGAAACTTGAATTGAAGACTGGAGGAAATTAGAGATAAGGAAAGGAATTTGCAATTGGGGATGGTTCTGTGCAGGGCCAGGAGTTGGACAAGATAATTCTGCTACCAGCTGTTGACTCAGGATGGCTGTAGTGGTGACAGGGCCGGAGACAAAAGACACAGTTACACAGTTTCATAGTCAGAGAAATGAATTCAGTGTAAGAGGTACAAAGGTGAACAAATACAGCATGGGAATGGCTCTTCCATGGCACCTTGTCTTGGCTTCATAAACATGAAACAGCCAAGGCAAACATCAGCCTATCTCCTGATAGTCATAACCCTGCCAGCAGTTTATCATCAGTTCTGCCTCCAGGAAGGAATCTGATCAATAAAACATATTTTTAAACTGCTTGCTTAACACAGTATGAACAATGCCATTTAGCACTTACATATCAGCTTCTGCTCGTGCTGCTGCACACACATTGACTAATTCATCAATTAAAATTAAAAGAGGAAAGCCTTGCTTTCTCCCTGTCTAACTGGTGTCACCTGCATTAACAGCAGAGTTTTCTAACAACAATTCAATTTAATAAACTGAGAATATGTCCACTAATGTTGCTTGACTTGTACCCTTGCTTTTTATATGTTTTATGTACGTGTATGTGCTTGCAATAGTACTCTGTCTACACAGTATTCTGAACACTAATTTAATAGTAATGTCACTTAGAAAGCTATGATCCTTGCCTCAGAGCACTTAGGGATACGTACAATTATGTCTCAGTGACTAAATGTCACATACACAATGAAAACAGTGAGCCAAAGAAATCATTCATAAGAATGTCCTGATTGAAGCAGAATAAGTTTTTCTGTAATGGAAGAAATTTTAGCAACGAAATAACTTTTTGAAAATTGAAAGAACTCTTCCTAGATGCAGGAAAAGATCTTCAATATTGTTAAAAAGAAGAGATGGAAGAAACAGGAGGGAGTAAGTGCCATTGTTTTGGAGAAACAGCAAGGCTGACTGTCAACCTAAACTGTCACAGTCTCCCATGAATCTGCAGGTGACAGTGCCAGAGCACAGTCAGCTGTCACTAACACAGTCTTAAGCATGGCTGATGTCTGTCCTGTAAAACTCTTTGGAAACCAGCTAGGTGGTGTACAAGTAATCATTTAAACAGAATATCCAGGTTCTCTTAATTTAAAGTGTGATCTCTCAGGCCTCTTTCTCTGGAGTAAATTTTTGCGAGAGATTTACTGAATCTCTGACACCAGCCCTTACCTTGGTACCAAGAATTGATCTTGCAAGTATTTCAAAGGAAGATGATAGTTGCTCATGTAATGTGATGCTAGCCCATGCAGATAAATGAAGGAGGATGGACCAGTAAATAATTAGAAAATTCTTTTTCCTTCATTATTTTTCATGCTTACCAAATTTTATTGAATGACATATCTAACTTTTACCTCACATGAATTTCTTAATGAATTTTGTGTAGAACAGAAGATAAAACTTCATTCTCAATGAACTTATCAATTTCTGCTTTAAATTGCTAATAGAAATTGTGAAATGATTTAAGTATGCACACAAATACATGTGCTCCTTCTTTTGCCCTAGGGATATCTATTTTCTTTCTTTGCAGTACAGTGATTACTTGTGTTCAACCATTTTAAAGTGTTCTCCAAAGTGAGAACAGAGACAGTTTGCGGTCACTCTGACCAAGATAGTAGCTCATGATTCTATGGGAAAATTAACAGTCCTATGAATCTAATGCTTTAGTGTAGACCAGATGCTTTAGGGCAGACCAAGCACTCCAGGGAAACCTCATCCTTTATATTTTGACGGAGTATTGCTAAAGCAAACGAGATAGGCAGTTTAAGTGCTGAAACAAGAGAAGAAATATTGGTGAATAAAAGTTCCTGGAAAGGAAAGCTCAGACTAAGTCAGGACATTAAGTTTAATGGGTGATTCGAAGGTGGAATTTACAGTAAAAATAAATAATTTTCAATATGAAATTGTCTTTCATCAGTACGTCAATAAATGGTTCCATTCAAAACTGAAATGGCAGTCTTCAGTGGATCACCCATTATTAATATGACAATACAGAGCAGAAAATAAGCAGAAAGTGTCTTTGAAAACTAAGATTGAGACATTAAGTGATACAGTGGGTTTTGTCACTTAGTATTTTTGGCACTGTTATTGAGTGTTTTGCCACTGTTCCTACAAGAACCATGGGCCAGTACACCCCTGTGTAAATTGACATTCAACTTAACAATAGGAAACATCTGAAAAGTTAACTAGTTGCAGTGATTGCAGAAAATGCTTCATTTCTGTTTTGTTCCAGTACATATTTTCCCTTGTGGACTGTATACAAACTTATTAAAATATTTCAGACATTCATGGTAATACAAAGGATAATGGAATTATAGAACAGTTTTGGTTGGAAAGAAGCACATGTGCATTTTATTAAAAGTGTAGTTTTTTTCCAACATTACCCATTCATTACCAGTGAAAATATTTATTGCATCAAATACTCCAAAGCACAACAATTATCCTTTAATTCTCTGTAGTGCAGTAAGTTTCCAAGAGTACTGGCTTTAGCAGTCTTTACACACTTGCATGAAAAAGACTGATAGAAATAGGGGAAGAAAATCTGAGTATAAAATCAAGATAATTTTAGAAGTCCCCCATGATTCCAAAGAGTTTAAAAAATATCTTATGGATGTCAATGCAGTTAAAAATATCTATAAAGTAACATTTTTATAAAGTCATTTTTTAAAATTAATCTCCTGACAATGGAAGAGGGGAAGGGAATAAAAGGAATGGTGAGGGAATTGGTAATTCTGTTGGCCAACAAATTAGTTATGAAAAAGTCAGGTTACAGTAAGGACTAAAGATCCATTTAATGTATAATTAAATATCCCTTTTAACAAATAAAGCAGATATAATAACAACAAAAGGAAGCAGGAATTGTTTAGTACGAAATATGCTGAATGCAATAGAGATTCCTTTGATGTGAAGAAATGAAACAGATTTCTGAAATCTCATTATCTCAGTCTGAAAAGAAAAGGCCTCCTCCTCAGCACACTGAAGTGTAAGAAATTTCAAGAGAGGATAACAACAAAGACTAGAATAAAACTGAAGTAAAGTCTATCTAAGGATATAACTGTGAAGGATTATAATATAAAGAGACAGTCCAGAGCTGCAGACTGTAATACATCTGAGAAGAATTGAAGCTTCTGGTTTTCTCTTTCCTTGTGTTTAAAGCTCATAAAAATTACACAAATAAAAATGTAACAATAGAAAAATACGAGGCAGGCAGAGATATTGTTTCAGAGCACGTAAAGGATGGTGCAGAACAGCAGGTTTTCAAAAGGTTTTATTTATTTGGATTGAAATTATATTTCTAACCAATCTGAAATTGTATACATACATACATACATATATTAATATACATGTATGTACATATTTATAAAAGTTAAAATCAGATTTTTGTAATAGCACATATGGGAAAAATACTTTTTACCAGTGTACAAAATTTTTAGGTAATCTTTGAAAGGATTATTTTATTCTGATCCTGCAGTTGTTATGAAATAAACTGTAGGTTTGCTTTGCCACACATTAGAGAAGAATAAGAGTTGTTATTCTGTTGTTTTTAATTCATCTGCCTCTGGTCTTGCCTGAGGTCCAAAACTGGCTTCATGAATCACCTTTTCCAGTGGTCAAGAGAAAGTCTTCACACTGAATCCTGTCTTCTGTGTCTCACAGAAGATGTCTTCTGAAAAATATTCTACAATAAAACCAAGGCTTTGGTTTTATTGTTTTTATTTTAATTAGGAAATTTTCAGAGTTTAGTGACTTCCTAAGCATGTATAAAAAGGCAAAATAATTAACCACTGTGAAAATTTGTATGGGAGGCGTGACAAGTAGATAATCCTCAAGAAAACTAAAATCAGAATAGAATATTGAAGGAGAGCAAAAACTTGCTGAATAAGTACTAAAATTAAGATGATTGGTCAATCATTTTTCAAAGACCAGTTGTACAATTATAATAGCCCCTTGCATTCTTGAGATTCTATGTTAATGTGACAACTTTTTCATACACAGCAAATAAACATTTTCAGGGCAAGGAAGGAATAACAAGAAACTTCCTGGAGCTAAAAAAAGTCTAAAAGGTCTTACTCAAATGTTTTTTTAAAGTTTTTAATATTTTAATTTGAATGGTTTTTAAATATCTTAATAGTGATTCTTTGTCCAAACATCATGTCCTAAAAGTTTCCCAGAAAATGTAGGTTTGATCTTGTTGTACATTCAAAATGTGCTCTGTGTGTTATGGTCCATCTTCACTGCTCAAAGCTGATGTAAGCCACTTTTTTTAGGCCTAAACATGTAAACTTATTACGTTCAGAACATAACAGAAAAAAAAAAGGATCATTTAGCCTAAACTAAAAGTCTTTAAAAGTCTCTGAACACTATGACTGCATCATCTGGTCAGAAAGACGTAGTAGTTTTTCTTCACTGTTTGTGTGAGGAATTGTTTGCTAACCATACATATATAGTAGTCACATTTGATGTAAATGTTCACTTCATCACATGAAGTAATAATGAATTTCCTTTCATTCATATTGCAAAAGGTGTTTTACAGTTTCTAGATTTTTTTTTATCCTACAGTTTTGAGTCATCTAATGATTTCATATAATTTATGAAACAGATAAGCGGGGCACATTCCTTTCACAGAATTCAACCAAACTGCCAAAAAGAGGCAAGTTCCCATCCATGTTCCTAATTGATTGCCTCTTTTCAGTTATCAGTTTAACTTTGTTAGGGAGAAGTATTTCCAGTAGATACAAGCTCATGTTTGTATTCCTGACTTTCCAGAAACCACATGCTAGTATTTGACAGAACACTGAATTTAATAAATCACAACACTGTCTTTTGAATATGGATGTAAGGAGGCCTTCCTTATTGTATTGTATAGATACAACCTTTAGTCGCAAGAGTCCTTGTGACTTTGCAAAGTTGATTATTTCTGATTGTTTCCAAGTTCTTCTTTCAACCATTCCTGAGCCTCAGATATTTTTTTGTGTTCTTTGTTCATGGAAAAATGATAATGCATTTCAAATGCTCTTTTTTAAACTTTTAGGATTGCTAGATTTGAAGTCTAATTATACATATTGCACTAATAAAGACAGAACTTTTTCATGAGACATGAATGAGAGGGTGAAATAAGCAGGAATACAAGACATACTGTAGATGTCAAAGTATTTGCACACTAGGATTGCAGATGAAGATACTTATGTAAAAATAAATTTAAAATAAACAAACAAACAAGCCCCCCCCAACTGTTGCTGTTTTGGAGCTTCTAGAATATAATTTTACATGAACACATTACACTCTTTATCTCATGCTGTCTATATAGAGAGCACAGAAGTCATTTAGGATACCAAGTGGAGATGAGTTTCCATTTACACCTTTCCATTAGGAGATGGTCAATTTTACATTGAAACCTTAAACAGAAGTGGTTTTAAATGTTGGGTTTTTGTTTGGTTGTTTTTTTTTCTTTTTAGTTTTATATGTGCAAGAGCTGTGATCTTGCATTCATTCAATTATACATGACTGATGATGTTACAATATGTCATGGATATTACTCTGATTATAACAGTACTTCATGGGTTTTAATCCAGATTTTAGGACTACTATTGAAATCACAATGTTTTTCAGTTTTTAATATTTTAATTCCCTCACCTGCTAGAAAATCAATAAAGAAAAATAAAGTATTATCCTTAATTCTTAAATTAAAACACTTTGAAAGCAAAGAACTTCAGTAGAGAGAGACAGGCACATCAGTTTTATGAGCCAAGCTTATCTGTTAGTTTATCTTAAGTTAACAGGCTTTTCATATTAACTAACAGCACTTTACAGGTTGGCAAATTTCTTGACAAAGTATTGAGCCTAAATTTATAACACCTAAGTTCATAAAAAGAAAATAAGTATAGGAGAAAAGTATGCCAGATGAACAGAAAAAGAACAGAAAGCTAGTAATGAGATTTGTAGGTTTTGGTCATCATAGATTCACGGAGAGACAAGACTCTTTAAGGGCTGTGACAGCAGCAGGACTGTAATAACCATGGAATAAAATACAGTGGTGGTTATTTGGCGTTAATAGGATTCTACTTTTGTGAAACATGCTGGGAGATTTAGAATAGGCTACAAAGAGAGACAGAATGACACAAATTGGATTTAGCTACTAGTTTCATATGAATTTATGGGAACAATAAAGCAGGTGGAGTCACACTTGACAGTTTTAGGGGATTGAAACAAGGGAGTTCCAAGGCAAAAGCTATATAAAACATACCGTTAGAAGGACAAAGTTCACAAAACAACAATAGAAAAATGTGCACTTCCAAAAGGAAATTGCAGCATTTAATACTGCATTTTTCTTAAAGGCATTTACAGGTTTTTTTCCTTAAACCACAGGTCATTAGTATTAACATGTTTTGTAAACAAATTGACCACTAAACCCCGTCAATTAACCATAAAACCCTGGTTTTTCAAACACTGCTTTTCCAGCTGCTTTATTTATCATTCATTGCTATTATTTGATATTTTATTTTACTGATAAAATGTATTATGTTATCAGCATGCATTTACTCAGTATAATAATCACTGCAAAATAATTGAGAAATTTGTCACACAGAGTAAATAAGGATTAAAAAGCGAAAACAAAATAACCTGTAACTATTTTTTCGTCTTATATTTCTTTATAAAATAGACCAATGAATTTCATTAGTTGTCACAAGGCATCCAACAGAGTGCCTAAGAGACCAACTGAAAGAGTGGTAACTAACAGTGCAGACAAGAAACAAAATGTGTAAGAAGTCTAAGATTTTGCCCAAGACTACATTTTTCTAAACCTTAAAAGTAAATAATGAGTTTCTAGATTTCTGGAAGATATTAATACTAAATTCAACATTTTCTGGACTAAACATTGAATATTAAAAGTAAGGTATAAGAAGCAAGAAATTATGAAAGTTTACCTACAAAGTAATTTTTGCTATAGATTTATGGCTCCCTCCCTTAGTTTTGTTTGAAATTTTGCATTCTTTGAAACTTTCAGCTTTTACTGAAGGGACCAAGGAGTAACATAACAATATGCATATTAAATACACAATCCACATTTTTACTAATATTTCTGCATATAGGTCTTTCTGACCAGCTTATGATAAAGATGATGCAAGACTCTTACTTATTTAAAAGAAGTAGAGAAGTGTAGAGGAGAAAAGAGAGGAAAAAAAAAGCAGTTCATTGAAATATTAAAACATGAGCTTAAATGTCAATGTACTGATTAATATTTGGGGTTACATCAGCCCAGGGATCATTTGCACTCTATATACCTGAACAAAGAAAAGCAAATATTTAATGGGCCATTCTAACACTCTAATTCTAATGTTTAACTCAGTATAGCTTATAGATTTCCTTCTTTAACTGGGACGAGGGGAAATGAGTGTATATGTGTCTGTGCATGTGAAAAAAAGATATAAAGAAGATTTCTTTTGTTATTGAGTATGTGGCTATGGCCATTTTATAATTATGAAATTCCATTCAGACCAAATAGGTTAAAGCTTTCCTATAACTTTCTCCTGTCTTATATTCAGATTGTTTGTGGGAATGATTTGATACATTTTCAAACCCTGACAGTAATATCAAATGTCCAATCAAAAGTTCATTATACATCTAAAATGATGTCCTTTGTGTATTTTAAGGTAGATAAAGTCTACTTCTTCCAAATTGTCATATTACAACTCTCACAAAATCTTTCCTAGCCCTCATGCATTCAAACGACTGTATTAATGATGAGAAACATGAAATCCGGTAACTTTGGACACTTTTTGACTTGACTGAAGATTATTTGTTAAATAATTCATTCCCAGCTATCCTCATTTGTTTCCTGTTTTTATGTTACACATCAGATTTCACTGGGTTTTTTAGTTATTTCCTTCTTAATGACAAGTTACTCACTAGGAAGATTTTTCCAGGCTCTTACAGCGTTACCACATGTGTACATCTGGGTAATTAGGTGAAGAAATGCATGATTGAGCCAAGATATTTGCATGGGTAGGTGGGAACCCATGAGGCAAATTAAACGGCTCCATTAGCCAAAGCCATTTTAAAAACACATATCACGAAGAGGAATACACTGTGTTCAAGGATTCAAAGGTAGTCAAGTGCTGCCATGTGGAAGGTAAAGATTAGGGGTGTTAAGCAGTGCAGGCTGTGTTTGTAGATTAGATGACAACTAGACCTTAAAACCTGCAGCTGTTGGTAATGCCTGAGACAAAGGAAACCCTGGAGGGTGTACAACTACCATACATGCTCTGTTTGAAAGACTTGCTATTTATTACTTTTAATTTCATGAGCACAGGATTGTTTTTGCTTTTATTGTCTTTCTTGACAGTGAGGTATGATAAATTGGTTCTGTAAGGGCAGATATTCAGGAAAGTAGCATAGTCATTGAAATGCTGAGCACTGCACATTTCTGATGTAGCAGCTCAACTCCTAGAATAAGATAAAGAAAGTTTCCGAGGTCCTAGTACATTGATTTGGTAATCATGTATTAGACAGGGATTCATAAAAGGTAGAATATATGCACCAAAGAGAAGCATATCTGAAACTCTGCTTCAATAAAATTTTGTCTTATAGCTGTTGAAAAGCTGAACACAGAAGACATTTTGATGAAGGGTAAGCCAGCAATTGCAAAATACCTTTTTTCCCCCAAGGAAAATTCTCAGATTCTTCTTCTTACTTTCCATCCTGGGAAAATCAAGTGGGGAATTAATTTTTGATAATCCCTTCTGTTATATATTTTCTACCTGGAAATCAGAATTATATTCAGTATATTGATGAAAAATGTATCATATAATTATGAAGTAGGTGGGCTTGTCAACACAGTGATTCTTTGGGGGAGAAAATATTTGAAATACTAAATAGCAAGGAATTTTATAAGCTCTTGACTAAAACTATGGTTTTCATTGACAGCCAAGCAAGACTAAATGTGCTTTTTATCATATATTTAATGCCTCCATGCGAAAATTGACTTCCATGGCAATTTTTTTCTCTACACTAAATTGGCACAACGTGGATATGCCACTATGAACTTGTATGCATAAACACATGTATCTGCACGTGTGTGCAAACTTACATTACATATTCCATACACTTTCATTCCTTGTAAGTCATGTTGCTTGACAGATGTGTGGGCCCACATCTTAAGGGTGAAGAAATCTTCTTTCTTCTTTGTAAGTGAAGGGTTGTGAACCAGGGATCAAAATACTGGATCCTTAGACGGAACAACTCTGGAAGGCAGAGCAACCCAAGACATGAAGTTTGTATTCAATGTCCCTGTAAGGGGAACTTAGATTTAATAGTCAAAGGTGACTAAAATAATTGTTATATACAGGAAATTTGCCCAGTGCAAGGGAAGAGGGTGATGGAGACATTTGTAAATCCAACTCCAGACAGCCAATGGTCTAAACAGAAAAATAGAGGTGTGGGGAATTTCTGAGAACAAAAGCATCATTTTCCCTCAGCCCTATTCCTAATTCAAGAAGGATGTTAATAAACTGAAGAGGGCTCAGAGAAAATCTGTGATTAAAGGACTGTAAATGTGCCTCTATTATAAAAGAATGAGGGATGTCTGACTGTTTATCTTACCAAAGACAAGGTTAAAGAGCATGCTTCCTATGCAGGAGAAGAAATTTGATAAGAGAGGGCTCTTTAATCTACTGTACAGAGACAAAATGAGACCCAGAATGAGGTTTGACAAATGAAGACAAGAATGGTGATGCAGTGTTTAGTGGACATAATTAACCACGTGAACAACTTCATAAGAATTTTGGTTGGCTCCATGTCAGCAACAATTGAAATAAGGTATTTCTCTCAAGTATGTACTTTACTGAAGTGGGAAGTATTTTGGGAAAATAAGTGACCCGACATGCAAAATTTCAAACTGGAATCCATGTGGTCTCTACTAGATTTTTAATCTATGAATATATATACCTTGCTTGTTTTGTGACTGATGTTAGTGAGTCAGGATATCCATTACAGACTATCTTTGTTAATTTTTCTGTATTGTGGATCTCACAGGTTCAAAATTCCGAAATCTGTACACAGATTGTTTCCTGATAGAAGGGCCACAGATAAAAGAAATAAAATCCAGAGAGCTGAATTTGAACCAAGGTGGCTTTACCATTATAAAGTCAACAGATCATGAAATAGACCAGTAGAAATTTTTTATTTGATGATAAAGTGCAAGTTCACAGAAAGTCATAGGTGCTAAAATTAATATGAACTCCTTTCAGTAACAGAGTATAAACACTCCATGAACTAAGCTTCTGTGGAGTGAATTAATTGGTCAGTTGCGTTCAAATCTTCAGTGAATTAATAATTTAATTTTTGAAGTTTACTGCAAATTTTTTGGAAATATGTTGATTAATCTAGAGAGCCCCTTTTAGGTGCATGTTTAACATGGCAAGCCATGTCCTACTTGCAGTTTCTAACATTGTTATCAATAATTTTACCAAAGTGTAATGCTACATCATGTACCTTTAGCAAAATTGAAGCTGAGATGAAAATTAAACATGTAGAAGTAAATCCTGTAGTTCTTCTTTCTTCCTTTTCAGACCAAAGAACACATCTTTATGAATTCCATGCTTAACTAAGGAATATGTATTAGAAGAATATAGTGTCTTTCTTTTTTTTTTTCTAATTTTTCTTTGAATATGCAACTCAGTAGTATAACTTATATTTGCAAGTTTATTTTTAAATTAAATTTCACTAAGATTTCAGGAGGTGTGACTCATACTCAGGTGTTAATGTGATCATAAAAACTTTCAACTGCAATACAGAAATTGTGCCTTCTAAACTTCATTTAAAGAATGAGTACATAATGTGTGCATGACTCTGTGTGTGTGTTTGCACATACATGTGCGTGTATATGCACACAAACACACAGTAAGATGCAGGTAATTTGGCATTTGAGCTCTGCTCAGCAATATGTGCCATGTAGTAGATGCACTGTATCTTACTATTTGTAAGAATATGGTATGGTCAAGAGTCTGGAATATCAGATCTGTTGCAGGCTTCATGTCAGAGTCAGTCTTGCTTTCTCCATGCTTCTTCCTGCTCTTCCAGGCTCAGTTAGTGGCCCCTTAGGAAATTCTTCCCTGCAGTAGGCAGATAGTCATGTTTTAATCTGTCACTAATAGGAAGTATTTAAAATGTCTTGAAGGAAGGAGGAAAAGTTGCCAGTAGGTTCTGTTAATTTTCCAGATGCTGTTGAGTCTTACATATTCTGTCATCCAGTCCTTCCCACTAAGCCATTGCTACTGGATAATAGCCAGATGTACTGTAACCACTGCCTGCAATGGGAACTCCTGATAGCCTTGTGTCACGTCAGTAAATGTGAAAAGATCCCATCTTAAGTTCTCTGACCTTTAAAACAAAGGTCAGAGAACTTAAGATGAGATCTTTTCACATTTATTTCTAATGTAGTGCAGCATAATGTAATTATTGTAATGCCTAAAATCGGGATCCTTCAGAACTGCTACTGCAGATTATTATAGTATTAATAACTTGTGAAAGTAAATAATGTGTTGGGTTTTTCTTTTATTAAAAGCTCTGGATGTTGGAATGAAAGGTAGATACTGCTTCATAGAGTTTAACCTTGTCATAAATTGTCAAAGGAGATTGTGGGTGGACTTGATCTTTTTTGTATTAGAACAACACAACACAGGAACCTCCAGCCTGGAAGATGTATTTGCCAGAAGATCTCACTTCAGCTGGGGAATTTTCAGCTCACAAATCAACACAGCAGTTTCTCAGCTGCTCATTTTTAATACTGAGACAGCAAGAACAACCATAATAAAAGAAGTAGGTAATTTCAATGTACTCCAGACATCCTAAACTGTTATAATTGTCCTTTCATTGGTCTACTAGTTGGATGTTTTTTTTCCCAAACTTAGTTGTGACTGATCAGAATTATAGTAACTGGCAGTTTTTTATGTCCTTTTTCAGTTGTACTTAATGTTTCATAGCCTCAGAGTGGGATACAATGTCAAGTTACTGCCAGGTCCTATCTGAGCCAGTTACTGAAGATGTGATTGGATCTTTGATATGTTTAGCTCCTAATATCACTTGGAGATCCTTTTTCTATAATATGATCCATAAATTAACTACCCATCTAGCCTATATTATTTTCTGTACAAATGCTTATAATACTCAGTTTTATGTTTATATGAAAATAAAAAGCTCCATTTCAGCAAGAAATTCAAGTGAATCCCAAAACTCTGAAGAAAAAGTGAACACAGATGAAGTCAAATAATTTCTAATTTTTAGCTAACATTTGTTGAAATATCTTTCACTGTTTGACCAGCTCCACTCAACAGGAGCCAATATCCTCATGTTGTCAGTGGCATGCACAACTGCACTAATCAGATCTCTCCTTGCACTGCAATTCCCTTTTTGCTTAGCCTAGCTGGGTTTTTCATCAGTATAGCTGATTGCTATGGTTACAGACTGCCTGCTGTATGTTAGGCCTGAAGAGGCTGTAAAAGAAAATATTTTTCTCCAGATAGATAAATATTAACATTTTCTTAATGGAATATTACATACAATTATTTAAACCATAGTTTAAAAGTATTTTTCACAACCACCGCTCTAAGCATTTAATAATTAATGCCTTTAAACAAACAGCAAGACTTTGACAGCATGGAATATCTATGTTTCTCTTTGTTCTCTATGATGACTTGTGGAGAATAGTGTACAGCCAGGTAAACACAGAAGAATATTCTATTTTGATAATTTTTCTTCATATTTATGTTATTGTTTCCTCATGTTTAGAAGGTGGCAATGTAGTTCGTCGGAACGGTGGAGCTGATATAAAAGTATGTCGTATGGATATTGTGTGGCAGGAGCTGGAAAGAAGAATGAAAGAAAGCATCCAGACTTCCCACTCTTTGCAAAATCAAGACCATAATGGTCCATGGTGTATCTTTGTCAAATATATTTATTGCTTTAAACAAATCCACTTGTTGTTTCTATCCCCTTACATTCCTACCTGTAAAATTTACAGCAAGGGAGTTTAGTTCATATCCAGAGATGGGTAGAAGTAGGTTAAAATGAAGGGTAGAAGAGTGGTTAAAATAAAATACTTCAGTTCTCTTAACTTCCCCAAGTCACTCACTGCTGAGGGAGCACAGAAAACTGGTCCTATTTTCCAGCCAAGCAACCTATATTTTTAGGTACAGAACGTGAATTATGAAGACAGTTTATAAAACATTTGAGACCTCTTTTATCAGGTTAACCCTGGCCACAAGAATGAATAATAAAGTCCCAAAAAATATTCACATTCACCCTCAAGTACACTGTACTAATTAATTTACAAAGTGTCATGATTGATGTATGGTTCAAATGACTTTCAAATGATATTTCATTTTAATTAATATAATAATAGACACAGAACTGCTTCTACTTGCAAACTTTATAACTGATTTTTTAGACTGGGTAACTGAGGAAAAGTTTTCGAAGATCCAACTCAGACTCTGGAAGGAGGAATTATTAGAAATACTTGACTTCTTTTAATCAGATTTTGTGCCCATGCTTTTGTCGTTGGTAGGTTGGTGGGATTACATTCCTTTTTCATGCAACAGGGATAAGTCATTCTGTCATATTTAAGGGAAACTGTTACTTCATTTGGGAAGTTTCAGTTGAATTTTTAAGCTTGGTTTTGGGTGGATGTGTATTTATTTATTGCAAGAAATAGTGCAAGTTAAGGTGCAAATAAAGAATAAGGTAAACAGAAGTCAGAACTTTAACTCAGGTAAATCATCCTGGTAGTCTTAAATATATATAGTACGTTTCTTTTGTTGGACAGTGATGTAAACCTCTACACCTATGTTTCCCAAAGCAGATGTCATTAGACTCTCCATTATTAAATGCAATATATGTCCACATTACGTCCATATCTTCACCATAAGATTTAAATAAACATCCACTATTTTAATTTTAAAATTATATTTCAGTTTTAAGATTCCTGGGAATTTCACAAGAAGGATACTTCCATCTTTAAAGAAAAACTGTGAGTTTGTTTTAATTGCAAAGTTCAGAAGACTTCATCTTTAGGCTCTCATAATATCCCCTTCAACAGTACTGAATGGTATCACCATACAGCAACACTCATCAGCAGATGCAATGGTCTTTATGAAGCATTTCTAAAACAGCAACCAGCCACAGTAGGAAAAGTTCTTTTAAATTATTCTCAAAAGAGCGCTGGAAAAAACCAACCAAACAACAAAACACAGAAGTTGGAGCCAACAGCTAAATAATGGGTTTTAAATAGTATTGGGAGAAAGCCAGTATAAAAAACTGTTCCTGCATGGAATTCATAATTTTGTTTTATCATGTGGTGAATGTCATAAACTACCTTTCTAACCATGTTCAAATATGCTGCAAGCTTATTCAAGAACATAACATACCTAAACAGCAGTATTGTGGCACCTTGAAATTTAAATTTAGAGAAATGCTGAATAACATTGTATATAATTCCTTCTCTCCAAAAGATGTACAAAGGTCTGAAGGCACACAGATTTTTAGAGAAAAGATGCACAATGCACATATTTTTTTCTATCCTGTCACAAGGGGTGCCAGATATATCAAACAGTGATAATAAAAAATTATAAGCCTTTCAATCCTCTGACAAACTGGCCTGTGGTGTGTTCTGTATGTCACAGTGTTTAGAAGCAGTGGGAAGCTGAGTGCTACAGCTGCTGCTGTGGATGTTGTAATCTTCTCCCATAAGTAGACTATATCTATGCTATCTTTCAGAGGTGGATAAATATCTATGGCATCATTGGATAGGTTGAACATAAACTCTGGGGTCCCCAGTCCAAAGCAGGGTTAGCTTCAAGTTAGATTAAATGGCTCAGGAATATGTCCAATGCAGTTATGGGTCTTCTAATTTGAAGAGATCAACCTGTTTCAGTGCTTCACCGTCTACATCATGTTACTTTTTAATTATATCTTATTGGAATTTCCCTTGCTGCAATTTTTGTTTATTATCTCTCTTCTTTTTGCTCCCTTTGTCCTCTTTAGTACAAATATAATTGCTCCATCTCTACAGCCAACTTGCTGGGAACAAAAAACAGCAATTAATTTCTTTCCATTACTCTTCTCTTCTACAAGCTTATCTGTGGCTTTTCTCTATGCATTATATAGGCTCAAATGCACACTCAGGGAATGCCTGAGTAAAAAGATTTCTCTGTGTGGAAGGGAGGATATACAGGATATAGTTGTTTCTATCTACCCCCTCAGTGCTGATGGTAATGATCACATTATTGCACCATATCTCATGAGAGAGCCCTCTTTTTAGTCACTTTAGTGAAAATGGTATTTGTACCCAGGAAGGGTTCAAACTGCCTGTAAAACAGAGATGACAGGTTTAGCCTAGCTACAGTGGCAGAATGGGCTCATGAAACTAAGCTATGTAACAAATTAAACTTGGAGCTGCTCTTAGCCTAAGCTCAGTCAAAAAGAAAATTCAAAAGGCAAGGTTTGCACCATACTTCCAGGTTTCTTACGAAAAAAGGTGGTTACAAGAAGTTCTGTTATGTTTATAAAAAGCATAGGTGGCAAACCAACTTTTTCACTATCTGGAGAGATGCATGAGCACATATATACATACTATCAGTGTGTCTTCTGCATGAGATTCTGTTGAAAAATAGATGGTTTTACCTACACTTATATGTCTAAAGCAAAGGAATCTGTAACCAGGGTCATTTCTAAAAGGAATGATTCCTTTGCAAAGGCAGAAATTTCATGCCATGCAGGCAAGGGCAACCATTTGCTAAGTGAGGTCTTCAGAGGCTAAAACTGCCTGGACAGCACAATTTTTCCAACAATTTGGATTATTTTTTAAATATCAGTCGAAGCACCAAAAAAATTGGACATAATATTTTGCAAATGATTCAAGAAAAAGACTGCATATAGAACTGAGATAGTAGACAGAACCTGAATTTGAAAGCAGATGTTCAAAAATTTTATGGGAGGGGAGGAGTGTGATGAAACTATGCACAATTATTAATTGCAAAAACAACATGTATTTTCTCCTGTATTTATTCTGATGCCAATTCATTCTGAATAAAAGTAACATTGCTGGCACTTACACATGGGAAGTTCTGAGATTGTTTACATGATTGCTGTGCCAATTACTAATAATCTTCTAGGTAAAGAACAAAAGGCATGAATTTTTTATCCAATTATATATTTTTCCTTTTCACAATAGCTAAATGAATAGTTCTTTCAAAAGGGTTTTTTCTTCTAGCAGTGAACAATAAGGCCATGTCTTCACTAAGATGTCACATTGATCCAGTTTGTTCTCTCTAATTGCATTGATTTAATGTTATTGAACTGAAAACTCTTACTACCACTGTAATGCAGTCTTAAGGTGGATTTTTTTATAATTGGTACATCCACATGCCTCTGTTTTTGTTTTTGTTTTTGTTTTTGTTTTTTTTCAAATTCAGCTATCATTGTGTCCTTTTTTTGTAATATGTCCTGTACAGCCTATCTTAAGCAATTAACAGCAGACCAGGGATTCTGCAACTGTGGTAAAAATACCACAAACTCCAGTAGTCTTTTCCAAGTACCCATTAGCTTGGCAGCGTAGTTAGTTCTACTTTAGTAGTATCTACCATATGGAATATTCAAAATATAAAGGAGATTGTATACTACAAGGAGTGTTGTAAGACCACAGCGATAATGTTGAGCACATACTCTCACACATAAAGAAACAGGTACTCTGTCAGTCTGACCCTCTTCCCTGGACTTTTGACCAGGATGCAGCTTTGCCAAAAGACTGTCCTTTCCATAGGAAAGTCCTGTAAAGTGAAACTATTGCACAGATAACAGACTCCTCTTTTAAGGGCTCAGCAGAACTGTCACCTTGGACTCCCAGAGGACAAACTTTGCCCTCTTTTGGAGTCTGGTTGTCATATTCCCTCAGCATGCAGTTCTGAAGGACAAAGGAGTCCAGGAAGGCTGGACATTCCTCAAGAAGGAAATCCTAAAGGAAAGGGAAGGCCATCACAATGTGCTGAAAGACAAACCAGTGGGAAAGAAGACTGGTCTGGCTTAAATGGTTGGAACTCAGAAGAAACGGAGAGTTTATGACCTTTGGAAGTAGGAACAGGCAACTCAAAAGGACTACAAGTATGTCTTGAGGTTGTGCAGGAGAAAGTTAGAAGGACCAAAGCCAAACTACAACCTAGTCTGGCTACTGCTGTAAAAGACAATAAAAATGTTTCCATAAAAGCATTAGCAGCAAAGGCAGTGCTAAGGAGAATCTCCATCCTTTACTGGATGTGGCAGAAAAACACAGAGACAATATATGAGGAAAAGGCTAAGGTTCTCAATGACTTTTCTTGCCTCATTCTTCAAGAGCAAGGCAAGATGTCTTCAGGGTAACCTGCCCCCTGAGCTGAAAGATGGGAATGGGGAGCTGAATGAAGCCCAAATAATTCAAGGGGAAATGGTCAGTGACCTGCTGCACCAGTCTATGGGGACAAATGGGACCCACCCAAAGGTGCTGAGGGAGCTCACAGTGATGCTCACTGACTCACTTTCCATCATTTACCAGCCATTCTAGTTAACTGGGGAGGTTCAGGTTGACTGGAGGCTTGCAAATGTGATGCCTATCTATAAGAAGGGTTAGAAGGAGGATCTGGGGAATAAAGATGAGACATGCTTAATTTTGGGGGTGATAAATACATGATTTACTTAACAGGTCTACTTTGGGATAGGAGAAAGTGGAATCTAGAACTGTTGGTACTACAGACTAGATACCAACTAACCATGGAAGAATTCTAGGCAAGTCAGTTCAAACACTGCTCTTTATATTCCAAATAGCTATATATGATCAGAATACTCTCATCCTTCTGTGTGCTTGCTGGAATGAGAAAGGAAATACTTTGCCTTGCAGAGAATGGAACAAGTAGAGTTGTGAGACCATCAATCATTTTTGAAGGTCCAGTTTACTCCCTGCCTTCATGCAATTTGGAACCTTTCACTGGGCTGATGGCCAAGACTAAGGAGGCATTTAACCTTACCCTAAGGACCTTAGAGTGTCAGTGATGTGTACTTTGGAAGAGTGATATGGAAGTGGTGATGCCACATGACAAGCTACATCATTATGTGCTCCATGTATTGTCTGCTTCATTACACCAAGCATCTGTGAAATGTAAAGAGGGATCCTGGAGGATATATCTGCTAAGTGGACATGAAGGACTTGGAAGATTAGAGCTGTCTAGAGCGATGCTCTTCAAAATGTCCTGCGTGATCACTGGAGTAAAGTGCACTGTCTTTCATTGGGGGTTAGAGGGGAGAGTAAGTATGGGCAGTGAATAGACTGCAACCAAAAAACATTAAGTTAGTGGAATGGGTACTTTATGGCAATGGTACTCGATGATTTGTCTTTCTGTGTGCCAAAATGAACATTCTGAGGGAATACAAGTTATGGGAAACATCGTTTCTCCACAAAAAAAAAAAAAAAAAAAAAGTAACACTTGAGAGTAGGGTAACTACTTTGGGGTAGGTTTTTAAGTATTCAAGAAGATGCTGCTGTGATTAACCCCAGTTGGCAGCAAAGCCCCACACAGCTGCTCACTCAACTCCCTGCCCCAAGGGATGGAAGAGAGAATCTGAAAAGTGAGAAAAATTGCGGGTTGAGATAAAGGCAGTTTAACAGGTAAAGCAAAAGCTGTGCACACAAGCAAAGCAAAACAAGGAAATCATTCACCACTTCCCCTGGACAGGCAGGGGTTCAGCCATCCCCAGGAGTGCAGGGTCCCATCACATGCAATGGGACCCTCACAGTGATGTGTCACCTCACAGCCCCTTGTGCACCTCCAGACTCCTTGCTGGTGGGGTGGTGTGAGAGGCAGAAAAGGCCTTGGCTCTGTGTAAGCTCTGCTGAGCAGTAGCAAGAATGTATCTATGTCAACACTGCTTCCAGCACAAATCCAAAACGCAGCACCCATACCATCTACTGGGAAGAAAATTAACTCCATCCCAGCCAAAACCAGCACAGATGCCTATGAGAAATGCATTCTATTCTGTGTAATCAAATATTTTAGGAATCTGTTGGACATGATTTGACTGATAATTGTAGTATTTTTGTGGACTTCAGCATGTTTTAACACAGTAAGTGAGAAATGTTGAAAACTAAATACAGTACTTTCTCTCTTGCTTCAGCTAAGATTTTTCACTGTGATGGAATACACTAAGTATATAAATTAGAAAGGATGCCACATTGAGCCCAAAGCACATTAAAACAAACTACAGGCCTTCACTGAACCTTAAAGACCTCTATAGATGAATTCTCAGGTATATTCATACTCCTAATAAGCATGAACAAGTCTCCACAAAACTCCAGCAATAGAAATATTGTATTATAAAGTAGTAAAGTTTTTCTAAACTTGAGGAAATTATTCTTTCCTGTGTGTATGGAGGTTTCTGCAGGATAAGGATTGAAAAGGTAAAATGCATCTAGAACTAATGCTATTCTACCACAAAAATGCTCTCATTTTACTAAGGTGAACAACAATGGCGTTGTTGCAGAGCTAACTGTGTCTATCTGCTCACATTATAACATGTTATAGTCATAATGTGATTAGACATCCTTCTGGATAGGGACTATCTCTGCTTGCTTGCTTTTAAAGGGTAAGCATAGCCCAACCTGCCTTGAATCCTCTGGGCACAACTTATCAATAGGAATGTTAGTTACCTAGAAAACCATCCACTGGTTACTGTTCATGTGCAGAAGGAAGAGGACCCGGGAATTAATATGAACATACCCAATGCTGTTCTGCAGACACAGGCCAGGCTTACTGTGCTGACTCAGGTTGCCTGTTTGGGAAGGCGTGTAGCTGGGAAGGCGTGTAGCTGTGAAGGCCTCAGGATATTTGGGATTTACTGTACATGCTTCATATGTTTGCTCTGTGATACTCTTTATGATCACTCCATGAGCACTATTCCTGCAAGGCACATGCTATTCCACTGAGGGTGAAGGAGGCTTTGATGGCATGTGAAAAGCATTTGCTGCACTATAGACATGGAGAGGCCCCAGTCTCAGCACAAGATCAGGTATTTTACTATTCTAGCAGAGAGTTTCAAACAAGAGGTGGAATTTCTCTCCTCTCCCTGTAGGTAATAATGTAAAAGTGACACGAAGCTCAATGCAGCATTAGTGTCTTTAAGTGTCAGATAAGCAAATGAGCATTAGCTAGTTAAATAAACACACTAAACAGCCATATTTTGCTTCAACAAAGTATATTGAACAACATTGTCCTTTAGGGGATATATAAAGTAGAACTAAGCTACTAAAAATGTAAATTTATTCCTCAGCATATTGCTGCTCAAACTGGGAATATTCAGATGTCTCTAAGGCATTTCTGGATAATTTTATCAGTTTATGGCCACAATACTTCAGGGCCAAATAATAATGTTATTTTCTTAAAATGAAATCAGGGTAAAGCAATTTCTTCCTATTTGATAGTTCTGGTGGTCCCAAAGTCCTCTTCTGCTTGTCACCTTAATTCAACATATCTCAGCTCACTGAAATTAATATGCAGTGCCAGAATACAGGGGAAATATGAACCAAAGTTAAGTAATGTATGATGTTCTTTCCAATGAGTTATTATCATATTTTTGTATCATATGCATGTTATAAAATCTAAGACCAGCTAAAGATACTTTTGCAGAGCAAGGTGAGAGAAATTTTGAACTTAATGAGAGTTTTAAAATTCACAAAAGTAGAAACCAGACCTGAATTTGATATTCTTACAGCAGAAATATATTCATTCATTTATTCATTCCCTCATACATTCATTCATTGAAAGTGTTCTCACTGACTTCCTTGGAAGCAGCTGTTCATCCTATAAAGAGGAAATGTAATAAGGATGGAGGAACATGTAACGTGGTTTCAGTCTGACATTCTCCATATAATGTGTTACTGTTTTGTTAAATTCATGTCTGATTTCTAGACCGTTATGTCTCGATATCCGGTGTAATCTTCAAAATAAGACCACCAGGAAAGCTGGTTCCACTTACGTTCTGAATGTCAAGATGGAATTACTTATAGAGAAGTAAATTAATATTACGAAAGAATTTTAAGTATTATCTTTTTGATAAGGCATCCAGAGAAAAGAATTGTGTCTCTGACAGACAAGAAGAAAGACAAAATGTGCCAGTAGTGCCCTCTTACAACCCCCATGCCCCACATGTATTTGAAGAGGAGAGGGTACACTGTGTGAAATGCAACTAGATTATTTTAGCATGAAAATCAAAGGTTTTATTTTCAACACATTTCTGAAGCCTGTTTTCTGCATTAGTGGTTAAGGTAATGTTAATAATTACAAAAAACAATGGTAAAGCCCCCTCATAAACTGGTAGGACACTAGAAGTTTAGGACTCTAAAGAGTACAGAAGAAACTTTGAAAGTTTTAAGTTTATTTAGTCATTGTTAGCTAATACAAAAATTAATAAATCATTATCTACACAAGCTGTATGCAAATATTTTTCCCCCTAAACTGCAAAAATTGAATAAAAATATTAATAAGTATGATGGAGAATGAGAAGATTAGTTGCCTGAATACATGGATAAAGCTTGCAAGTAGTATAAAAGCAGTTTTAAATGTGAGAAAACCTACGGATGTTAAAAATACTGCTCACAATTAGGGAAGTGTGGGGGGGAGATGGGGAGAAAGAAATCACAAAAACACACAAACCAACCAACCAAAATAAAACCCAAACCAAAACAACAATAAAAACAACAATTATATATTTAGGAGTATTCAGGCAAATTGATGAATTTATGACTTCATGTCAGTTAAAAATGTCTATAAGATTTTATGAAAAAAATTTTTTAAAGAAAATAACTTTTCTTTTGAATAACTTTCCTTTTTGTATACAAATATACATTTAGCAACTGACTCTTTTTGCCAGTGACATAGACAGACATACAAACAAAAATATTTCTGGTTACATTTCCTCCCAGATCTGAGTTTCTCTAGAAAATCTTTTTCTATTATTCATTGTGATCACCCCATACTGAGAAAAAAAGGCCAGTTCATTTATGACCCTCTGTCCAAAGTTTTGTTTCTTTAGTAAACTCTGTCAACAAAACATTAAAAGTCCCTAAAATCTGTCAGTTGCTAATGATTCTAAAGGTTTTTCTCTAGATATTATTTATAGCTTATATTGTAAAGCAAAAACATCAAATCCAAGTCTTTCTTAAATCCCCAAACTATTGCAACCTAGACACAACTTAACCTGTGATCTAGTTTTCAGCATAAATTTCACCATTCTTTTACTTATTTTATTTTATTGTGTATCTCATACCTATAGTGATATTACTGAGTGCCTCTATAGCTCATTGTGGTGCAGTCATGAAGTTGTCTGTATATTACAGTGCTGTGTTCTGGGATCCACACATCAGAAATTATGTTAACAAATTGGAATGAAGTAAGGAAATGACCTACAAGAATGCTCAAGGGCTGGAAAGGCTGCTATAATATAAAGAAACTCTGCATCTGTTTAATTTATCTAAGAGATTAAGAGCTGTCTTCATCTATTCTACCTAGGAAAGGTGTTTTAGATAGTAGATTAATTTTTAATCTAGCAGAAAAGAAAGTATTAAAGGATTCAGAAGTTAAAAGCTGATATATGACACATTCAGCCTAGAAAAAAGGTGAAAATATATAACAAAGAAATAATTTAACCCCTTGAATCACTTGCCTTGGGATGTTGTATATTACCCAACAGCTTACAATTTAACTTACTTTCTTTTTATTATGATCTGCAGTTAAAGTAGTGTCCAAGTATTACATTCAGCAAGCGAATATTTTTTTCACTGACAGAAAGAAAATACATTTTCAAAGTTTCCATTTTCTCCCTGAAGTTCTTGTAGTAAATGTGTATATCAGAACAACTTGATTTGTTCACAGAGTTCTAGGATTTCACAAAAAGACTTGTGACTCAAAATTTGGAGCTTACCAAGAAAATTATGCTGTCTAAATACTGGAATTAAATATTGTTTTCTAACTTGGAGCGCAGGGATTGCATTTCTGATAACAAGCCACAGTGCAGAGAAATTCCTTCCCAAAGCAACCTGTAAATTTGACATAATTCCTTTGACATCCCCATGGGAGTCTCTGAACCTTCATTAATCACCTGAACTTCCAGAAACACGTGATGCAAATTTGCTCAGTCCAGGACTTGTTTTCTGCGTGGCTGCTCAGTGTCTTGGAATTATTTAATTTCTCCTTCACTTCTCTGGGCTGGCCATTCAGAAACTGGGGTATCTTTGGCAGTGCTCTAGAACCAGCACTGACTTGACCATAGGGAGTTGGGTTCATTTCTCCTGCCAGTTTACTTTTAAACCAGCACATCGTCCCAGGCTTGGAGATCTGGTTTATAGTCAAATTAATAATAAATGATTGTCCAAAATTAAAAGTTTGTTACAGATTTATCTTAGGGGTCACAAAGTGATTGTAATATTTATACAAGTGTTTCACAGTCCTAATTTTATAATGTGAAGTCAGTCTGGTCAACAGCTCCCTAGTGATCTCCCTGGGATATTAATAGTGCAAGTGATAAGGAAATCTTGATAAGTGACTGAGATCTGGTCAGCTTAAAGTAGAAAACATGATGTTCTCAATGTATGCTAAAATAAAGACTTTCCATCCTGATAACTGATATGGAGAAGTGTAATAAAGCTGACTGCTGTTACAAGGAGATCTAATAAACCAGGGACAAGCTCTCATAACCCATAAATCTCTGTTTCTCTGAGGACTATCCCCTGACTCCTGACTGCCGACACTTTTCTAGGCAATTGTTTATCATATTCCTAGAATCAGACTTAGTCTTTTCAAGAGAGGATATTGTGATAAGCTTGATATATTTGGCAGACCAGTAAAATTTTCTTAAATTTGGCCAACTTTATGAATGGTGAGTGGAAGTTGACTTCCATTATTAATTTTATTGTGTGCAATTTACCAAAAGATTTAGATGAGAAGTTGTGTAATACGTAAGTTACCCAATCTGCCCACTAAAGTAGCATTTAAAATCCACTTATGTTCTGTAAAATGATTGACTCTACCTACTTTTCAGGACTCCTAGCCCAGTGTAAATACCATGGATTCAGTAACACTGGTGCTTAGGTCTTAGGGCACACAGCCTATGAGGAGTGGCTAAGTGACTTAGGTCTACTAATAGAAACTGTGTGTCTAATTATCCCCTGTGGGAACTTGAGAAAGATGATAGCTCTCATCTCTTCCCAGTTGTGACATTGGCAAAACAAGGGGCAGTGATCATATGCTGATGCTTGGGAGGTTCTTGATGAATATCTCTCCCTGGGAAGGTGGTTCCATTCTAGAGCAGTTTGTCTAGAGCAGTGGAAATATCCCTAATCATCCAGCTTTTCAAGATTTGATAAGTCAGTAATCAGTCTATTGACCAATGCTGTCAAAAAAGCTTCTCAGACCTAAGGCAGGACTAGATGACTAGAGGAGCCCAGAGATCCTAATCATTCGTTTTAGAATGATTCTTCATCAGATTTCTCTGATTCCATGACCCTCCAGTTTAAATTGTGTGAGCAGGCAACTGGAAAGCTGAAGTGTTACATCACTTCATGGAAGACATTACTGAACTTTTGCCTTATAAGACAGGCTTTATAACATTCACTCAAGAAGTGGGAACTCTTTTCCTTCTAAAAGAAATTGAATGTCTCTTGTACATGAAAAAAATATCCACTACTAATCAACAATGAACATCCTTGTCATCTCTTATCTCAAAAGAGATTATCTCTATAGCTTATATCCATAAATAGATCTTCAAACAGGATATGCAAAAGCTCTGGTTTATATTAGTGCTTATGGTACTAGAAATATCAGAAGTGCTTTTCTAGATTCCATATTTTGGCACATATACAGTGGTGGCAAGGGAAGTGACCAACTATTTCCTAAGAGTTCCTTTGTGGATGAGAGTGATTTCGCTACATAGTGACTAAATTGGTGCACTAGATTATTTATTTCAGACTTTCAAAACACTCTCATTTTTCAGTGATTACATAAACAAATTGGGTCATTAAGTTAGCCAGACCAAATCACCTCTCCCTCCTTTTACCTGCCATCCTCAAATACTCACAACCTTCAGGACAAAGCGTTAGTGAAAACACATCTTGTAGTCAACAGGTTATAAGGGAAAGGAGGAAGTTTCAAATCTTTTCTGTCTTCTGAAAACTGTTTCTTCATTTTAAGTGAAACTGTCATTGTGAAATATGACTACACTATTCTTGGAGCAAGCTAACTACCCACAAAGAAGCAGCATATGGACAAACAAACACCTCTGATGCTCTTAGGGCCTAAGATATCTTCAAATATATCCTGAAGAGTGGAACAAAGTCTGGTATGACAGGAAAAACAGACTCATTTGCAAGCTATACCTGCATCCAGACTATGTTACCAGCTGTTAACTTTAGTTATATTCTTCTCACCAGCTGAGATATGTGGACCTGAACCTCAAAAAGAGGAGGGTGATACAGAATGAGTTGCTCCTCACGACACAGTTATAAAATATGGGAAGCAACAGCATTTTCTCCAAATCTGTTCCTACTTTGCTGTCTGTTAAAAGATACAGTCACTGCAAAGTGCTTTTGTTGAGGAACTTTAATCTTCAGATTTGTGATAGGTGGCTCTGAGCTCAACTCCTGGACTGAATCCTTAGAGGACTTTGTAAAAGAAATGTCTAATTTCTGTGTCCTTACTAAGATAATGCAACAATCACATTTTTCAGAATTTTTTCAAGAGACAATTCTGCATACAGAGAACAACACTGAGCACTCAGGAAATGTTCATGTGTAAAGTGGGTACTAATGAGTTCAAATGGGTATCATTAAGTTATGGTTAAACATTGGGCTCAGGTTGATTCTACTAGATTCAGCAGCCTAAATCTCACTTTAAGAATAAAAATACTATTGCCTATCTGGACCTTATACTTTAGGATTTTAAAAGAGCTCAGCACCCTGCCACTCCCATCTGGAGCCTTGGATATGCTACTGGATATTATCTGTTTCTGTGCTATGCTGCACACAGATAATCTACTTGACAAGAAGTTGCACTGACTGACCCTCCTTGAGGACATATTAGTCCTTCACTACTTTTATGCCTCCTAGTTCCTTGTTTAGCATCCTTTTTTTTTTTTTTTAGTATTTCATATTCTCGAATTTCCTGTGAAATCTTAGGTACCTTATTTTTTTTCTTTGTTTCTCATGCTTTTACTTCTTGTCCACACTGGTCAGTTCTAGCCATTAAATTGGCACAAAGGCACATTAACAGGACAATGTTGGGTTTCCTTCTTATGTGACTCAGACACTACTGATCTGTGAACTGCTGAAAACCTAGCTGCCTGTATATTGTTTGCCTTTATTAAAGTAAGACTATATTTAACTCCTGAACTGGGACTCCTGGCAAACCTCTTAAGACTAATTTTTAATCAACTATTTTATGCAATAGTTTGCTACATAGGTTTGTGTCAGATATTATACTGTAGACTCACAAATACCTCTAAGGGCTAAATTATTGTTTATACCACAACTTTACAGCAGGACAATCAGTGAATTGTTTTGAACCATGTCTCATCAGATAAGAAGGAAAATTTACTTTTAATAATAAAATCTTCCTCCTCACACAGTATTTTGTTTCTAGCAAAGATAGTTTAGGTCCCAGTCTAAGATGTGCAAGTAGCTTCTATGCAGAATGAAAAACAAATTTATAATATATATTTTAGAGATCAACTGAAAACAATCAAATATTTTTAATAAAAATATCCTCATTATGTTTTTCTGATATAAATTTTCTCTCATAAACTCTGATTATAAAAATAAACAGCAGCAGTTTTTAAAGATTTTTTAAATATTAAGAAAAGAGAGTTCATGTAATGAATGTATTCCTATAGTCATGTACACACACTATAGATAATGTAAGTTTAATAGGAAACTACATCATTTCAACTAGTTGAAAGATGAAAATCACACATGAAAATCAAAGCTTCCTTGTCTTCGTATGATTTTTCCTAACAAACTAGACGTGACAGATTTTCTTTCATTCAATGTTCAATCATTTCATTGCTGCTTGCCATTAAATCCTGGATGATTATCTTAAAATTTGTTTGGTGCTTTTAATAAAATAGAATTTATACTCTGAGTTTATATGATTTTGTTCTTTTAATATAAAGAACTCAGTTGTACCAGACATCATGAAAACTGTGCCTTTTTTATAATGTGTTTTTCCCTGTTTTTATGAAATCCTGAATCTATGTGCAGAATTGCAATTTATTAAATGTCATGGATGGGTCATCTGACCAGTAGTTTGAGCAAGAAATTCATATCCCATGATTCTGAAGGCTGAAAGGTTAATACATAACAGATGCTGCTTTGGAGGAAACCATTACAGGCAATGCTTTTCAATCAATGAGATGCTATTATGAGCAATAGAACCAATTTCTTTTAATCAATGAACCTTTATTACGACATTTACAAAGAGAAGCTCTATGAAGTTCTTATAAACCATTCTACAGTCTTCAAAAAATAATTCCTTTTGTTTTTGATGCCTTTTTATGGATTCTCTAGTTTTGCTCATTTTAAGGTAGTACACTGGATTTACACCCTGCTTTCCTATTTAAAAAAGAGCAAAAGAAACATGGTAGAAAACATGCATTTAAACCTGAGATGCACTAAAGGCTCTGAGTCCTTTTAGGCAGTGGGTTATACTGAGGACTAACACACAGCTATGAGCAGCTCAGCCCACACATTTTTAAATAGAAGATTTTGATCAGCATGAGGGCCACCAGTTTTCATTCTCAGCACAGATCTCAGCATGCACTGAGTGTACATTTCAACAGCAAGAAAATGTGTCACTCTCAACAGACACCAGGAGAGAGGGTAATTTGTCCTACTGTCCACCCTTTTTGCCATTGAGGAATACCCAGTCCCTGCTGGCACTGAGGAATTTTACCATGGGAGCTGGCAGTGGATTAGCATCCTTAATTCCCTGTCTTTTGATCTGCAGCTGTCCTCTCTCCTCCAAGTAGAGAATAAAGCTGAGCAGTTTGATCCTGGATGGCTAATACCCCAGGTAGATGCCTAATGCATGGAGTTTAATGGAATGCCCTTTCAAGTTCTCATATTTTAATCAGGTGAGAAATGCTTTTTTAAGAAAAAATGTGCCTAAACAAGATCAGGAAGATCCCAACTCCCTCCTCATCCATTGCTAACATCCTTACCCTTTGTTCCTCTAAACAAAGAAGCCTGGGAGATCTCATTGATAAAGGATAAGGGAAAAAATAATATCTCAAGCTCAACTGTAACTGCTTCCACTGGATTCCCTATCCTTGTAATGGACAACAATTTCCTTTTTCAGCATTTTACTGGCACTGTAGCAGTAGTGATTCTTCTTATTGACTGTGATGTTCTTGAAAACTTTAACTACATCCCAGCTTTAGCCTTCCTTACACCATACCTACATGCCTAGGAAATACAACTTTATTCCCTATTTACAACCAGTCCTTGATTGCTCTTCTCTTGCCTCATTGTGTTGGAGCTCTGGCATGAAATTCCTGCTTAACCAGGTTGGTCTCTTGATATGTCTCACTTGTTTTCCTGAGTATTGGGACAGAGTATTCTTGTGCTTGCGGGATGTTGTCCTCAAAGACTTCTTAGTTTTACTTTGCCCTTCAGAGCTTTCCTTCACAGAACCCACTGATCAGTTCCTGAAGAAGTTCAGTGCTGTTCACCTGAAGTCCAGGACTTGCACTGTCCCATGTTCCATTCTCACCACTCTTCACTCCATTTGAGGGACTTTTCTAACAGACCTGTGAGAGGCCAAAACCTGAGAACATGTTCTCAATGTGAGACCATATTCTGGGACACAACTGATTCTCTTTCAAATTTATTTAATATTCATTAACTTCTCCGTGTTTGAAATGTTACTGATTGATTTTTAAAACAAAAAACAAAAAAAACACACAAACAAACAAAACCAAACAAAAACCAAAACAAACACAAACAAACAAACAAAAAACTCCACAAAACAAAACATTTAAAACCTCTCAAAAGGCCATGGATATGATTTTGCAATAATTTGAAGATCCACAGATATACATGCAAGAAAATATATGTATTTTGCATACATAATATTATGTACCCATGTTATACCCATGTGCATGAATATACATAGAGAAGTGAAATATGCAAAACTCCCTTGGAAATAAAATTTGTGCATATGGTTTATTCTTACTAATGTTGTTCTCTGAAAATATTGTGTCACTTTCTTTTAAGTATGTGGAATTAAGTATATTCTCTTTTTTTTAAGAAAGATTTGTCCTAGAAATAGTAATAAATAAATAATGTTTGCTTCATAATTCTCCTTCATACTTGTTTCTACATCATCTATTCTGGAGACAACAGGGGAAATTATATAAAGTTATATAAAATGTGAAAATAAAATGCATTGTTTTTTTCAACTCTGTGTCTCCTCCCACTTTTGTAGCAGTATTAGTCTCATATACTATATCATCAACTGTACATAGAGAACTCACAAAATAATTCTTAGCTGCACTGAGAATATGCAAAAAGTCAACTTTCATAAACAGCTTTCTAAAGCAATGAAGCTGTGCTCCTTTCATTGTGTGATTATCTAACTAAAGATACCACACAGAAGCAGAGAGACAGCAAGAAGAGGAGTTGTCTCTATGGCATATGTCATGTACAGAGGAAAAGCACAACTTTCATTCAAGGATGTTTGCAAAAACCACTGGACGTCTTGTCAATGCGGTCTTTTATAAAGGAAAGAAAAACAGTCTGTCTAACACACGTTAGCAAGGCAGCCCAGGTGGGCATTTGAGAAGGAAAATACAGCAATGTGAGAGCAGCAAAGTGACATTATTATATAGCTCTCTAGGCTGGGAAGGAATTTACCCTAAGGCTGTCAGCAAGGCTTCCTGTTGTCTCTTATGGAATAAAGAATGCTGTACCAAGCCACGGCTAACAGTTTTCACATCACATGGGACCAGGAACTGCACGATCACCATACTTGTCTGATGGGTACACTCTGGGTCAAGTCTAGGGGAGAAGTAATGGAAAATTTCAAAGACTTGCCTGTAATCCTTGGAAATGAACCTGTAAAGATGGTAAATCCCCTCACTTTCACTTGAAAAAGTGAAACACTAGAGAACTGCATGCACAAGGTTATATGCCATGTGCATAATGTCTTGTAAAGCAATCATCACAGTTTGTGCTGACTTCCACTGTGATCATATAATGGCCAGTCTTCGCAAGCGAAGATCTGGGGAAGGTCTTTACACCTTCCAGCCTGCGCATTGGATTTTTTAGGTGAGACACAGTGTGCGCGGAACTGAGCCCACCCTTTAATCCTAAGGTTCATCTGCCGGGGCCAAGCGAGCTTGGACGGTGGCAGCGAGGTCCTTAGGACGTAGGTGGGTTGCCTTTAAGGGCTAACGAGCCCCACCTGCCCGGGAGTGGCCCTGACCGGGAATCGAACCCGGGCCTCAGCGGTGACAGCGCCACGCCCTTACCACTAGACCACCAGGGGCTCCACTGTGATCATAAGAAGAAAATAAATAGAATTTTCTTTGTTCTTTTGTGAATCCTTAGTAAATGTAACTGTTTTAGAAGACTATTTTAGGACTCAGCATTTAAATAGTCGTAGACTTGAACACTGGCGTCAAATTCCGTGTACCTGCTAGCACTCACTGGTAAAGTTTTGGCTTAAGACTTATCAAAACAGTGGAAACTACATAAAATGCCTTACATGAGCTGGAATTTGCTCCTTTTGATGAGAGCATCCACAGAGACTTGACTCCATCATGAAGTTGGAGAGACCTGATTCCGCAGGAAAGAATGTGCCAATAACTACTTACCAGTGCATAATAATTCAGCAACAGGTGTATCAGCATAAATATATAGAAGAATGTAATTGTCATGTGAAGGGAATATAAACTTACTATTTACAGAATAGCCAGATTCTCATGGACTGTTTAAATAAACTCATGCATACTCGTTATCTAGGGAAAAAATCCATAACAACAACAACAACAGCAACAAAATAAATAAACCTAAAGAACTTACCTATAGGCTTTTCCAATTTTTTTTCCAGTCATTTTCAAAACACAGACTCAGAGTAACTCAAGTTGCTGGCTTGCAATAGCCCTTCAACGTCTTTCTAACTTAGTTTGGTGGAAGAAGTGATCCATTTCCTTATTAGTTTTCTTACTACAGGTTTCAACATAGAGTATATATAGAGTAAGTAATATTTACTCTTGCTGGAAATTATTATTTCCAAGTACTTGAAATTGTCTTATAGTCCTTAATACATACAACATTTTCTAAAAATCACTGTTATATAGTTTACATGAAGGAAAAAGCTTATTACTGTAAATAACTGGATATAATCCCAGCAAAGCTTTTTCTGGAGCTCTAAATAAAAATTAATATGGAATTAGATCTTTGAATTTATGAATTTCTGACACAGTTTAAGGTAACATTGCAAGGTTTTACTAGTAAATAAGTGAAATGACATTTAGTTTAACTTTTTTTTTAAGTGCCTTTAACAATTTATAGTTTTTACCAAAAAACCCTCCACAATGTATCCAAAGATTTCTTGTGAAGGGCTTTAAATTAGTTATAATAAAGTGAAGTTTAAAGTAAACTATTTTTGAAATTCAGTTCTGCACACAGGCCAGCAAACAAGTTGCAAAACTGAGATTTTTCAAAATCTCATACATTTTTTCCCCGGATCAATTCACTGTTAAGATGTTATTATTTTGTTTTTTAAACCCTGATTTGTACCTTCATAATTATTTTCCCCAAAACTCTTGTGGGATACATCAATTCTGATTATAGCCTAAAGCACTTCCTTTCCTCTTGGTATAATAAGTGAGTCATAGATTATCAACTTTATCTTAACTCTCATCACTCTCCATTTGATCTTTGGAAAGGATTATTTTTCTAATCTTTTGAAAAAACCTTAATATATCTTCTTTTCTCTCCTTGCTATTCTCTTTGATGAAAAAATTTTCTAAGGGAAAGTTTTTCTCCCTAAGAAGTTAAATTCAATACATTGCATATGTAGTTAATATTTCATTGTTATAATTATATGTGAATATAATAAAAATGTAGATATTGTTAATATTAACAGTATATTTATATTGTGAGCACTTTAATTATATATTCTATTAAATTTTAAAAAAAAATTCTTTCCTATTCAAACGTTGACCTGGACACAGATAAATGAATCTACTCCTCCAGTTTGTCCTATTTTATTTTCTTGTGTAAACATTTTTCACATACACATAAGTTTTTCAATAGCTAGACCTTTTATAGTTTTTTTATAAAGAAGGATCACTTTATTTACCATGAACAAAGTATCCTCGCCCTGAGTTTAAAGTAGCTGTTTGATTTTAAATTATAAATTAAAGAACAATCTCAACATCTGCATGTGATACTGAAGTCTTATTTCTTATGCCAAGGAAAAGGCATGCTGTCATGTTCACTGATGTTTTCAATATTTCATTCTTAGGATGGTGGGACCTAGAGGTGAATGTTGAATCCTTGTGTGATAGCTTACAAAATTCCTAATTGCTTTTGCCAAAACATGACTTACTAGTTTTGAAGGATACTGCTGTTACAAAGGCATGTAGCTGATGAGACAATGAAAGAGAGAGATCCATCCCTTCTGTCACTTCTGCTGGTAGCAGTGAAGTCAGCAAACCTTTTCATATGACTAAGCAATTAGAACGCAGTTGTTCATAAGTAAATGAAGTCATCTCAGTGCAGAAAGAGTTTGTGTCCAAACATTTTGGGAGGAATCACACTCTCAGTATGTTTGATTTGGCTTCCAGAGGTTTTCTTATTTACCCCTTACGGATCCCTGAGGTTTGTGATGGACCCTGGGCATTTGGTAAGTGCATATCTCTCAACTCATCTGCACATTCAGGCCACAGCAGCAGTTGCATCTCTGTTCCCTCTGAGTCAGTGTTACAGCAGGAGATTCCCATCTGGGTATACATCCAAAGCCACACACTACTGTGGACTTGCTCATTTCCATCCAGTACCAATAACCCCTGAGAAGTTACACGATGCTTTATAGACACCTACATGTTTGCCCCCAGCCCAATCTGTAGAACTCAAGGCCTCCAGTTTCAATGGCTTACATCTTTCTGTTGCAGAAGATACCAGCCTCAAAAATAGAAGAAGGAAATATTCAGAATTACATGAGATAAAAAAAAAGTACAGAAGATTAAATCCAATCGTAAAATATACCTTTTCACAACTCTTCCAGCACTTACACCTCTGCTGAGATTATCATCTATGCTTATTCGGACATCCAGAAATTGAAACAAAATAGAGACAAGGCACAGTACTACAGTCCAGTCCATTTTATCTCTGTTAGAATAGTGGCATAGACGATGAGTGAAACCAGCAGACTGGGACCTCCTCTCATTGTCATTATCTACCAGGGAAAGAATAAAGAACAGTTGGAGATACTAGAACATTTTCTAGCTTTCCAGTTTACTGCAGAGATCCATTACTTTTAGCTACCAGAGGTTTTATGTCCTAAGTGCATCCTTGCAATGCAGCGTGGCAGGATAAAGTGAAAAGACTTTCAGTTTCAGACTATCTAAATACTCTTGGTCCTGTTTTAAAAATTAAAGGGAAAAAAAAAGGTGTCACTTAGCTTTGTTTTTACATTTCACCTGTGAGGCTGGAGCGAGCAGTGTGGGCCCTGAGCCTAAGTAAGAGTGCTGAGCCGCAGTGATTCCTGGGCAAGGACAGGGAGGTTTGAAGCCTGCTTAGATGGTTCTCTCTTCCCCTTCTTGTCTTGTAAAATTCATGACCTGTGATCACCCAGAACATGCTTTCCCTTCATGTGTGAAGTGAAACAGTGTCTGTTGACTGATAGTGGGAGGCAGGCTGCCGAATTGCATTATGCCAAATGCCCATGTCTGCACCTCTCTTGTATCTGAGCTCTGTGCCTGCCAGTCATCTACCAAGGTATGATGGGACTTAAAACCTCCAGGTCAATAGAGAGTATCTAAATAAAATTTTGCATGCAACAAAAGGAAGGAGTAAATTTGGACATGCCCATGGAATTAAACCTCTCAAAGAAATCCATTGTCATTAGAGCCCAAAGGTTCATTAAATCTTCATTTATCCTGGCATTTATCATCTTTTCTGTCAAATGTAGCCTTCAAAGGATGTCTCCCAGCCATCAGGCAGTGTTGAACTGCATGACTGCACAGTGCTCAATTTACTGCACACACTGTAAGAACAACAAAACTCTTCATAATACATTTGCCCATCCAGGAAACATCAGTTTCATTTAGCCAGAATCTTCACTTTTTTTTTTTTTTTTTTTTCCCCCAGTTCATTTGTATGTAAAATTCAAGGTGCTGTCTCTGATCTGTTAAGCTCTACATGATTTGTTTCTTGGCCTTAACCAAGGCAGCTAATGTCAAGATTGTCACATCACATTAAGAGCCTTTCCAAGCTGCTGGACACCACTCTGAGTCAGATTGAATCACTTAAAAAGGAATTTCAGTTACAACAGAGGCTAACAGCTGGGATTGCAAGTCTAGACATGTACCCAGAAATGCAGCAGTGTTCCTGAGAATCTGGATACTGGAATTAATGTTTGTGGGGGTTTTTTCCTAGAATACATCAGACAACCTTAAAGTAAACCTGTTCTCCAGTGTAGAATGTCTTCTAGAAAGATCCTTAGGAAAAAGACCTTTTTTTCCAAGAAGTCCATGCAGAATATAATATTATTTAATAATTTTATTGTCTTTAGAGGTATACACAAAATAAATGGATTTTTAGTAACTATAGTTTAAGAAATTAAAAACTGGATAGATTCTTTATGTTCCACTGCTGAGGAAGCAATGTGAAATACAATAGAATACCTCTAAACTATATTTTTCCTAAATTTTTTTTGGCTTTAGTTCCACCACTGCTGACAATTACTAAGAGTGACCATCATCTCCCATCAGAACATGCATGGGCACCATCCACCAAGCTCATTGCTGTACAGTGCACACAGTCACAGACACCTGAACAGGTGCCCACTAGCCATGAAGCAGTGAGCTTCAGCATCATCTGAGCACCTCAAAAGGGACAAACAGAAGCTGGTGAAACAGCTGCACATTAACTGCATTCATATATAGATTAGAAGAAATTAAAGACAACATGAAGAAAAAAAACCCTGCAAACTAAACCAACATAAAAAATATTAAGTGAAAAATAATTGTTAGGTGATGATAATAAAGCGGGTCAGAAGTTTGCTTTCTTTTCTCACCTGGAACTAACTTCTTGATTTTTTTTGCTACTCCACAAACGGTCTTTGCAAAAAAAACCCCAACAAGCTATATAGAGACTGTATTTACTTCCAAAGACTTTTAAAATTATACTCTCTTGAGGACATGTTACAGACAATAAAGCAGGAGAAAGTGGCCTTTTCTGCAGCAGTAACTTAGAGACAGAGTTTTATGAAAAAAGAAAGAGAGGTAACAAACAATATGTACATCTTTGGTCAGAACCATAGTGAAATAGAAGAAAACATTAGCAACCATATTTTTTGAAACTTTTTTCCCCAAGCCAGATTTTTATTATGTTTTTTATGTGCCTGTGATCACACCACTTTATTTAAGGCCTTACTTATACAGAGCAGCACTTTGATACTGAAATAGCCCCATCTATTTCAGGGACACTTGCTTTCCCGCTAAGACTTCAGGAAAAAACAGTTAATCAGAAATTGTTAGTAGGGATCTAATTAGATTTTACTAATTAAATCCTATTAAGTTAAATTGAAAGTTAAAAATATGTCAATTAGACACCAGAAATAGAACTAGGGCCACTGAAATTATCCTTATCACAATATTGCTTAAACTTCCTGTTAAACTCTGTATTAGATGAGAGAATTACACTGTGAAATACTGATCAGTGAATATGGAAAATATTTTGTTACAATTCAGAAACTGTCTCTTTCGAAATATAGTTCCCATGGAGAGTTTCAGTCCAAGGTTCAAGGTTCTTGTGTCCCATGTACACGCTGCAGATTGAGATGCTCTTTGGCCCTATGCCACGACAGGGTTCTGCAACACCATCAGTCCTGCTTAGGCAAGGAATGACAGAGTTGGATGTAAAATGGGCATAAGGTGATTTGTGATATTTTTCAGTTTGCAGATTAATTGGTACTTGGCATAGGTTTATTTTTTATGCAAATTTACTGTACTTACTAACTTTGTACATTGCTGGAAACTCATTACAGAGCAAGCAACCCAAACACTTTAGTACTGGCTTCGACTCAGTGCAGTCAGAGTCAAGGGACATTGGCTGTTGACTTTAAATGGCTCAGGATGACCACAGAATCATAGAATGTTTTCTGTTGGAAGAGACCTTAAAATCCATCTAGTTCCAATTCACTTGTTGTGGAAAGAGGTGCCACTCACTAAATCAGGTTGCTCAGGGCCCCATCTGACTTGGTCTTGACCAAACACACAACATCTAATAGTAACTTACTAAGAACAAACAGAAAAAATTACTTGGCCAAGGAGATCATATCAGGCATTCTGATTCAGTAATATTAGTAAAAGCAAGTCTATGAGGACTGTGGCAAAGGCTTGATTCTCTCTTCCAGTAGATCAGGTTAAAACAAGACTATTCTGCTACTGGTGTCAGTGAACTTGGCCTCATGTGGAGGGATCACACACTGGCAGAAGCTTGGTATGGTCTAAAGACTACCTTGATTATGCTGGGGATTTTTGTAGAAATTCTAAGATTATTTTTTTCATTCTTATGAAGTAGGCCTTCTCAAACACTAGTTTTATAGCAATTTGAGTAATGTTATCCATAATTATAGTTGCCATTGCTATTCCAATTACTGATAGTTTTTTGGCAGTCTTCTGAAGGTGAATTAGTATTTGCTGCCAGAAAAGCTGACAGTCTCTCTTTGCTAACTTACTAGGAGGTCAGTGATAAACTCCAGAAAGGATGAATTGTATTTCTGCCTTTGTTTAGTGGAGGTGATCTAGTCAGAATGAGCATTTCTATGAGTGTGGCAGGTATGTACTGAATTGAGGAGATACAATACCTATCCCTGTGTGGAATGTTTAATGTTGATAAAGTAGTGGGATGAGGCAAATGTGAGTTTAAGTTCATGTCTACACACAAAAGCGCTTCCTTCCACTTAGTACCATTCTAAACTGCTGTGGAGAGAGTTGTATCTTTATCCAGTTTGTCTGGAACTTTGTGCAGTAGATACTGATCTGTAACTTGTACAGAAATAGAACTACTTTAACTGAAAAAAAATTAAAATAGGCTTGGTATGCATGCTTTGTAAGATCTGATGCTAACTTATAAAGGAATTTTACTGAAAGAGTCCTCTCTCTGAGCAGCATGTTGCAGGATAAAATTTCAGCTTTTTTAACTTTTTCCTTTTCAAATATTTTCAATTGCATTTAAAAAAGCCCATTGAAATGGTAACGTTGCTTAATAAATAAAAACTTAATAAAATATTTTCTAGCAATTATAATTTGAAGATTTAAAAGTTTTAAAAAGTATGTGCAGTTGAAAGCAAGGAGATATGTTATTTTATAATATCTGCTGACTGTTTCTGTTGGAGACATTTTTCAACAAAACCAAAAGCATGGCAATAATAGTAAGAGTAACGTGTGTTAATGAAATAGTTGCTGTTTATGTATTACACACTTAGCTCTGTGAAGAGCAACTGAACTGACTCAGTTCACAACAGGATGAACAGGAGACACGGGAAGAATTCTTCGAGGGAAAAGGAGAAGACAGTACCGGAAGAGGAAAAAGGCTAAGGGGGGTTGTCAAACACATATATTGAACACCACAGGCCAATGATGGGGCTGACTACATCACTGTAGCGAAATCCATATTCTACCCATACCACAGCTACGTCCATCTGGGCTATGATGCCTGCGAGAGAGATACTGCTGATATTCAATAGTTTAATAATAGCACAAAACTCAAGAGGCTGTTCCTCCCTGATTCAGCCTTAGGAAGGCTAAAACTTCTCCTGAATACAGATAGCTAAAACACCCAAGGTTTATACATCTTAGCCTACTTGTACTGGGGGAGAGGTGATAAAAAATACATTCTGTCCAAATCAGGGAACTAGCTGAATTCACATAACTTCCCATGAGCTAGTAACATTTAGCACAGATCAAATGCCTTGGTCATGTAGTTTAAAATGTCTTTTTTTTTAATTGTGACTTTTCTCTTTTGCCCTTTGGTATTTAACTGCTTAGTGTAAGTTTATAAGGAATTTTTTTTTCTATCTGTCCTCACAGGAAAAAGTCGTTATTGAGAACTTTGAACTTATATTCCTAAATACTTAAAAAATGAGGGAAAAAATATCAAAATTACTCCTGTGAAATAAGTAGTTTTCATTTGGTTTAATAACTATTTTCTAAGGAAAAAAAGTCATCATTTCTTTGACTTTTCTTGTCAGAGATTCTTAATTTTAAAATTTATGATCTAGAGAAAAGAAATGACAAGGGGTAAATGTTAAGCTACTAGCCAAATAAAACCAAATATTTTTAAAAAGCATATAGACTGTCTGATCAAAGAAATTATTTCAATCTGATGGAAAAGTAGTTTAAGATTTTCCCCAGCTTCTTTTTTTTAGTGAAAAAATTATTAATTGGAAACCTTTTATTTAACAAAATAATGCAATTCAGTTTTTCCTGTTGAAACATGGAGTGGTCTCAAATAGTATTTTACAGACATTTATTATGGATGCCTGCTCAATATAGTGCTAATTAGTTAGTTAGTTAGTTAGTTTTGTTATGAATGAAAAATTAAAGCAAAAAAATAAGAAAGCAGGGAAGAAATTACTACAATCTAAATAAAATCCAAGAAATGTTCAGGTTATCGTTGGAAACTTTGGCTATAAGAGTTTGACTATAAAAGCATGAGAGTTTTTGGAAAGGGTATTTAACAGCCAGATATCCAAGTTGTCGGATGAAACTGTTAAGGGAACAACTGCTATAGGGAATGTAAAAGAAGGGATTAAGGACATTTAAGTACTGTACTTAGGTTATTAGAGATTACATATTTCTAATTTAAGATACAGTATATGTTTCATTCTAAGTCATGGAGGGAGAAAAGTAGGGATATCTAGGTAATACAAATTGCTAGGAATAAAAAGTGGAGAGGAGAAGTCCCCACTGCCTTTATCCTAATTTGCATCTGCACTTAAGAAGAAAAAGAGTGACTATAATTGCTTTAGAGGGATGCAAGGGAAATAAGCTAAATTAATACTAGTTATGAAGCAAGATTAAAGAAGTTCTGCTTTTTTTCTCATTTAAGAAGAAGAGACTTCACAGTGACATAGCTGAATTTTCTAAAAATATGACAAGTGGAGATTAGCAGAAGCAGAGAACAAAACATTAAAAGAAAAAAAGAACTTACAAAATTGGCAAAAGAAAGAGAAAAATATGGAACTATTTTACATAAATAGGACTATTCCTACAGAATCTTTTACCAGAAACAGACACACAAACTCAGGAGAAGAGAGAGAGTTTTCTAAGCAAAAGGTTGGTGCAATTTAATATAAAGCAAAACCAGAAACTGAAATTTAGGTTTGGGAAATGAATCTCGACAAAATGATAATAGGAGATGCTTTCAGGTGAAATTCAAACAACTTTTTCCAAAGCCTCAAAAAGCAGAGAAGAGTTGTTTTTTTTCTCTTTTCTCAGGCACATAGCCTTGTTTCTGTTTAATAACATGTGTTTCCCAAAGTAGATTTGCTGCAGTCATTCCTGAACAAGAAGGTCAAAAGAATCTACTTGTATCTACAGTAGTATACAGATAATAGCTGGAAGCAGATGCTCACTCATTTTGGAAGGATAGAGACATAATGGGGAGTAGTGGGAGACAAAATCAATAATTTATAATATTTTGTGTGTGATTTGAATTAGAAAGTATTGGTACCTGAAGAAATGCAACTGGTTTTTCCATTCTGACAGCTTCTGTAAAAATGCATAGGTAACTAATATTACAGCTCTAAATATTTTAATGTTTTTTTTTTAACAGTGTCTGCATAGCACGAGCTTGTAATGTGTTCCTGAAGAACCTTTCTACACTGGCACAGAGATATTTCCTAGTATAAGATTGCTGTTATTTTAAAGAGAATGTCCAATTCTGTGGTGATCCCACATATCAGGAATAGTTGTGATTCTCACATTTCAAAAAATGAAATAGTAAATTGAAAATGATGAAGTGAAAGGTGAAGATGATGACTAAAGATAGAGAAACACATATTTTTACAGCACGGCATAGCAAACTGAGTCCTAAAAGTATTATTCTCAGTCTGGGAAGAGATGTCTAGAAATATGACATGACTAGAGGGAAGAAATTAATGCCATGAAGAGTATATTTAGGAACTTATTTAGTCACTATTTTCCCAATAGAGATCAAGGGGATGGAGATGATCTGTATAAAATTGTCAGGTAACCATTAAAAGAAATCTTTTTCTTTCAACATCACTCAATTACACCGTGGAACATTTTGTCATGGTATATTCATGATACCATAGCTTCGATAATTTCAGAAAGTAATTATGCAAATTCCTGAAAGAAAAATCTGTAAAAGTCTTATAAACAAAAATGATAGGAATTCTTTCAGGCAAAAATTTGCTGAAAACAAGGGAAACATACTGAGAGGAAAACATTTCTCTGTATTTGATATTTAATTTGTATATGTTTTATAAGCTAATCTCAAGCATCTACTCCTAGTCATCACAAAATGAAAGATCCTCAGCTAGGTGGACCTTTGCCTGATACAGGACAACCATTCCTCAACACAGTTATAAGGATACAAATAGCCTCTAGATAGCACAATAAGGCAAATATTTACCTTTTAGCAGAGTAGAGGGAAAAAATATACAGGAACACAAAACTAATAGCTGTTTGTACATGCTGACATTTTAATAGATACAGTTTTCCATTATATTTGGAAACAAATTACATTTTAAATTTTTGTTTCATTAACTTGATAGATGAAATTTATTAAAAAATCTGATTAATATCAAACACTTTTTGACATGGCTTAAGAACAAAGTGTACTGATGCTGTTTACATAGATATTTATACCACAGATCCCTTTGAAAGTCATTTAAGTATCTCTTTCCTTGCCATTTTTATGGTGCTTTGGAGGTCTTCATTATTTTTCACTTCTGGATTGACTGTTTTATATTTCACTGAAGTTACTTTTTTCTGATAGCTTCCTTTGATCACTTTTGGTACCAGAGCTAAGAACGATATTACTACCTACACATTTCGTATTACGGATAATCCTGCCACAAATCTTCTCTTGATCCTTGTGGTTATCTGCTGCTAGCTCTGTGGAAGCAATTTTCATTTCCAGAATTTCAAGGATATATACAGCAACACAGCAGGTAAGACAGGCATGTTACCTTCTCTGCTTGAACACACTTGCTCTGTTTGCTCGTAATTGAATCTATCTGTTGTTTTATTAATTACAGTCAGTTGTTTTAGCAGAAGATTGAGACTTCAATTACTTATCCTGTATTCACAGAATCAAATATTACCATGGCCTTTTTTTTTTCTCCCTCAAGGAAGATCATCACATAAACCAAACCTTTTCTGACAGACATTTGTATTATGTAAACATTTCTGTAATACTGATCCTAGGCCCTCCAAGATCCTGTCTATGAGGTGGAATGGTTCCCGTTGCAAGATATTTTTCTTTGTAATTTAAAATGTAAATCTTCTTTGCTATGACTTAAAATCCTTACCTTTTACTTTTGTCTATAAAGAACAAAGATGAACTTTGTTCCCTTTTGTCCCCAATGGGACGTCATACTTTTGAAGACTTGTCATATTTCTTTCGTCATATTTCTAAATATATTTTTAAAATTTATTTAAAGTTTCAGGTAATAGATAAAGCTATACAACTCATTTAGTTGGAGACTTCATATAGATTTTTTTCCATCTTTTTCCTGCTTTCGGGGAAAGCTAGTTTATATTAGAATATATATATGAATAATAAAAATAGTATAAACAATAATTAAGTATGTTAAAACACATGTGATTGAAATGTAAATTTACAAAAAACAATGGGAACTAATCTGTGATTTTAAGAAATGTCTGTATTGTCATTCTGTATTTCCTCCTAGACTTTATCTGTCTCCCACTTAAGATAAAAAACAAGTAAACAAACAAGCAAAACCAGAAACTGGACAATACCCAAACAGCTCTTACTTATATATGTTATTAATCCATGTGATTATTCCATTTTAATTTAGGGTAAAACTGTTTGTTTCAACTATGGTTATACAATTGCTTTGTAGTTTGTTGAAATTAAAACTTCAATATTACATCTGGACAAAGTCTAAATTACAATAAAAACTTGGCAGAATATGTTTGTGTGATTATTTTATAACTATTGTGTAGTCATTTATAAGTGGTCTATCTAATAGGAAACAAATAATATTAATTCTGGAAAGATTTAGAAATGTGATTCTGAAAACAGGCTGTCATACATCAGGATCAAAAACAAAGTGCATAGAATAAGGATGGACAATGTGTGAGGGATGAGACATTATAATGAGATAGAAGTGCTGAAATCAAGGAAATATCATACAGTCAAAATGAATGAGTGGCGTGTGGGGACTTTGATTGGGAGATACAACTGATGAGGCAAAGCAAGAGGGATTCATCAATAGAGCACAGCACAGAACAAGGAAGTTAAAAGAAAATCTTTGATACTGTCAAGAAGTATCCTAAATCACTCAGCATTCATTGCAAAGTCATCAAGGCAGCAGATGGCAAGGACCTAATGAGGCCGGAAAACATCAATAACGTTTTTGAAAGAAAGCTTCTGGAATCATACAAAACAGTGAGGGGGATTGCAGTCTTGAGTAGGAGTGAAATGCCATCTATATAGAACGATATCCATACATAACTACCATCAGAGTAACCAATAAACAGTTATAAATAGTATATATTATAGCATTTTACACAATCATCTAATTATACAAAAACAGTATCTACTTGAATTACCAGGATAACATTGTTTGGTCTCTGTGGAGAAGGCACCAGTAAGTCTTCTGGTTCATAATACACAGTAAACTTATGTGGGACTGCCTAAACAATTAAATTGTAGATTATAACTATGTACATGAAGATTTAAACAGTGCTGATGTGCTTCAGGATGCATATGTTGCATAGTCAGAATGTAGGTAATTTAGCTACAATATTCTTTGGCATTCAGTCTTTTACTAAAATTGCTTTCATAATTGGAACCCAAGCTCCTTAAATTCTCTTCCTCCTCTCCCCCCTATGTCTCTTGTTCTCCCTTCCTCTTGAAAAGCTATGTTTCCTTATGTTGGAGAAATGTCTTCACTATTTCAACTATTGCAAGTGTTATTTCTCCAGCTTTCCTCATCAAGTCAAAGTCCTATTAAAATTTCAATGACAAGAGACAGAATACAAAGAAGTGGCATTAGCAGCAGCTTGATTTTAATTTTATTATAAGATTATTTTAAGAATCCTTTCCCTTTCCATTCCCCCTTCTCCCTCTTCCTTTTGTTTTCTTTTCTATTCCCTTTCCCACACTGTCCATCATCCCTGTATTTGTCTGCCTTTCCTGCCTTTTGATTTTACCCAATTCTACTGCCACTGAAATAAAAGGATTGATTCCTATATTCTGTAATCCCCTTATAATGACATTATTTTTTTATTTAGATGTATTAGATACTTTATTTCTACTTATTTCTTATCTTTAATAGTAAGGGAGAAACAATCTTTTTTTCCTCAATGATTGTATAATAAAGAATTTCAGAAAATAAGAAGTAGTTTCCATGAAGAAATTTGCATAAGGTGCAGAAGCTCCCTAAAGGAGAAAGCAGAAGGCTGTGTACAGTGGTGCAAATAATCACCTCATACCTTTCTAGAAGAACAGAAATAGCTAAATGAGTGTGAAACTGCACAATAATCAATCTCCTATGGGAATAAGATTCTTCTGCATTTCATTAGAGATCGTTTCAAGGTCAAGATGGAAAAGCCAAGACTCAGCAACTGTATGTAAGGCAAGAGCAGGCTCTGACTATACTGCAATTCTTGCAAAGTGCATGATCTTACCCTCAAGGACCTTTCATTCTTATTCTATGATTCAAAATAGTTGTCCACAAAAGCCAATCTCTTTAACAACAATAATAACAAAATAAAAACACACCCCCTCCAAAAACAAAGAAACAAAGAAACAAACATCAAACAAACAAACACCAAAAGAACGACTTGTAAGAAATCCCAGTTGCACTTCATTTATTGTCTTAGCTTCTTAAGTAATTTGGGATAGTCTATATGTCAAATGTTCAGAAATTCTTAAAGTAATTGTGTTGCCTAGAAACACATCAGAGGTGAATTTAGATTAAGCCACTTTCAGAGAACTAGAGAACTCACTCAGGTTGGGTATGAAACAGCTGACACCCCTGGTCTAAATGCAAAACTCTTTCAACTCCTGCAAGATATATTCTGATGAAAATATTTTTAACCTTTCCAAAAAATAAATTGTGAGTTTGGAATGAGCAATTAGGTTTGTTTGATTTTTACTATAATTAAACATTCTGCCCCTACACTAGATTAAGTCCTGTAGCAGGAAGATCTGCCATTAGCTTGACTTTAGTTCACAGATCCATGTTCAATATTTCTGCCCACTTGGGTTTTTACGACGAATGGGTTGGAGGGGGAACCTTCAGGTCCTGGGTGTTAGGCCATTCCCAGAAGGTGAATGCTCTCCTACCCTGCCCCCCAGTAAGCGGCCCTGTGAACCCGTAAGGTGCTCACACAGACCACGCAGCGGGACGGACGAAAGAGGAGTTTATTGTGGGGATGAAGGTTTATAAAGCTTTTACGGGAATTAAAAAAGAACCAATTACAGTCTCAGGGTCTTACAGAAAAACTAATCAGGTAAAGGGTTAATAGCCAATAGGGAAAGGTTAACAAAGGCCAATGAGAAGACCTCAGGATATCTTCCCAGGACATTCCTGCATGGGAGATAAGAGTTCTTTGCAGGGGGTGTCGGGAAGAAGAAGCAGTGACTTTACAGAAATACAAAAAAAACATTTTAAGATATGTTTAAACAACATAAACTTCTGTTTCTATAACATTTGGGCTGTTTTCTTCTTTTTCTTCACCAGTCCATCTTTGACAGGACCTTTTCCATCCTACATATGGTAAATCCACTACCACAGGTTTTCACTTGGTTGTTGTTTCCCACTTTCCCTTCAGCATCTGACTGTAAAATAAACATTCACACGATCTTTCCAGGAGGCCATACCTGCTTCTCATGCTTGAGTATATCTTCACTAGAAATAGAGCCATCTCCTGAAATAGTGGGAGTGTAGCTTGAAAGGACTGAAGTATGGCCTAAGAAAATCGGTGAGTAACTTGGATAGGTGGACAGATGACTCAGGGAACTGTCCCTAGCAGTGTAAAACCAAACAAAAAGAACAAGCAAACACTGAGGCATAAAACTTCATCAAACTGTGAGATGAATTTCCAGACATAGAGATCTGGGAATAATTTTATCATATTTGTATGTTAGAAAAGATGGGTTCAGGGAAACCTGACGTGTTCAGAGAGTTGGTATCAGAAATGTGGAATCATAGAATCGTTTAGGTTCAAAAAGACCCTTAAGATCATGCGTGCAACTATAAACCAAACACTGCCAAATTCACCATCAAAGCATGTCCCTATGTGTCACATCTACATGTATTTCAAACAGCTCTAGGGATGGTGACTCAACCACTTGTGCATTGGTAGGGGCAGCAGAGCCTCCAGGCTCACCTCTGTGCACCCCAGCAACCCCTGCACCCATAACCCTTGACCAGAGTCAATTGTCTTACATTTGTAACCGCAAGAATGGTATCTTTAAGATTCCATACATTAGTTAGCCTTAAAGGGATACTTCAAGAAAAAAGAAAGAGCTTTTATACTGCAGTAACAGCACACAGGTAGCTACTGCTGCAATCAGCCTGTGCTGCGGACCAGGGCTTGTGTTTGAGATTCAGATGATGTCTCTCTGGACGTATGATTTCTATTTCAGGTCAGTTACCTTCTGAAGGATTCTGTTTTGCACCTCAGAAGTCCTTTCCTGCCTTTTTCAATAGTCATATTTATCTGTATTTATATAACTGAAATATATGTATGTGTATATATAAAATTAGGCTACTATATTTTTTTTCTACTTTCTAATAAAATAAAAAAATCTACAAAGCTAAAAATCCTGAATTTCCTTAAAATAAAAATGCTTCCTGAGTATTTAGAGGATAAAATAAAAGAATTAAATTCCCTCCCCAAATCTATGTCAATATTATTTTTATTTTTTTTTTTGCAATTTCCTTTTTCTTTTTTTTTCTGTTTCCTGGTAGCCATGTCCTACTTTGGGACTCAAGATAATTTCTTAACTCTGTTTTTGTAAAGATCAATAGTGAGCTGATAGGCAGACATCTGAAAGACATGCAGAATAATTACTGGCACTGGCATATCAAGATTTGGACTTTAATTACCTGTTAGAAGTAGCCTAGATCAGATAACAATTATAATAATAATAATATAGATCCTATTGAATAAAGTATTTCTGTCTTCACTACCATGCCCAGAATTTGTATTTTCACAGTTTTGGATGCTTAATGGATTCATAGGTTCTCTTGATACTAGTATCTGAGATCGATGGAGCAGAAGACACCAGGAAATACAATTGTGTTGTTTTCAGGAACTGATTTTTGCGACTTTTATTATTGAGTCAAAAACAAAAATTCAGTTCTGCCTCTCTGTATGAGTTTTAAGCATCTCTCTGCCTGCTACTACAGCAGCTAGTCAAATTAGGAGGATAATGTATCCAGCCCAATCCATATTGCCTTTTCAAATCAAAATCAGTAATCATTCCCAGCATGATCCTGGTTTTTTTTTCCCAGCACTAGAAATGTAAGTGAAGAAGATGGAGGAATTTTACTATTTAGCCTTAAATGAAGATGTCAGTACAATAGACCTGTCACAAACCCATGTGAAGAGAGACAGCAAGGAGAACACTGTTACAGTATGATACAAAATATACAGGAAAGACACATAATTTTTGCTGTGAGAGAATTTTTGTTGTGTGTTAAAAGGCCTTAAGATCAAAGCAAAGGAAAGAAACAGCTTAACTGCCTCAGTAAGTAGCACAGAATCTGTATGAATTGAAATCTCAGAACTCAAAGGTACAAATAAAGCATTGGGTTGGGTCTGTATTACCAATTGTCTGACTGAGATGGGATCATCAACTGTGATATGATGAGTGAAATCAGAGAGATACCAAGGGCAGAAAAAGCAACTGTATTGGGTGACTGCAATTACCCTCATGCACAATGGTCAAATGTCACACTGGAATGTGAGAGATTAAATTTTTAGGTGTTATCATGGAGTGGTCAGATAAGAGACCCAGAAGAACACCACAGCCCTGGCCTTGATTCAGAGCAATGTGCAGGACTTGGCTCAATGACAGGATGTTCTGATTCTGTGATTGTAAAGATTTGTTCACAAAAGCCAATCTGTTTATTAAAAATAGAGCACTTTCATGCTTCTGTAAGAAATTAAAGCCTCATGTGCAAATGACCACCTCAGAACTGCCATCAAAACTGGATCATATTAAACATCACCAGAGAAGCAAAAGCAATAACCTCAGGTTAGTTAAACTTCACTAAGAGGAACGATGTGAAAATGCAGAAGATTAAAAGTTAAGATAATTGAATTCCCAAGTTTAGTTTTAATGTTACTGAAGATGCCATACTGGGAGCACAGTGGCAATCGAAAACAGCTATTGGGAAAGACCTGAGAAAGAGTAGAAGGAAGCCAGCATAACCAAAGAGCAAAACGAAGCATAATATTAGAATCGGCAAGATGTCATTCAAAAAGGTGAAGTTGCATGTAAATAAGGAAAACAGGTAGCAATGATCAAATAGAGCGTATGACCCAACTGATCATAAACTCTGGAAATTTGCATGCACAAAAATAATATAACGTAACAAAAATTATATAAACAGGTGGGCCAAAACAACTCTGTGAAGTTACTATCTAATGGTATAAAATCCAATACCTAATCATCTTTCCTTCATTAGGAGTGACATACCTACCCAGAAAGCCATTTCATTTTGGAATAGATAAGTCATTTGACTGAAGATGCATAAGGATTATTGAGACAGTCATGTGCATATAATAAATGTTTTAGACTTGGATTAATGCATTGCAATAGAAAAAAAAAGATAAATACTTAAGAATAAATCAAGTGATTTTCTAAAAGCAAAACAACTTTTTAGACCGGCATTAATCTAAAAAATAGTCTGAAAAAACCACCCTTCAGAAGAGTGGGCATTTTGATCCATGACATGGAGAAAAATGAACTTCACTACTGGTTTTGTTAGCATTTTGTAACTGTGCACTTTAGTCCTTCTGGCACTGTTAGCATATCAAGTTTGTAAACTTCGTAAAGTTATCAGTAAACTAAATCCTACTAAATCTCCATTCTTTGTGTATATTCTGGTCTACAAAGGAAGAACACAGGTGTTAATGAAATTTTCATTTTTGAACTAACTCTGACAAACAGAAAAATCAGGATGCAAGTGTACTAAGTTCTTCACTAATCAAAAATGAAGGACTACCTTGTTGAAGAAAAGTATATTAATGACATTTGCCCTTTTTTGCTTAAGATGCAGAATTTCCCCCACAGTTCAGAAACGTATGGCTCCACAGAGACCTCAATTTTTTATTATTTTACCCTTTCAGATCACTCATAGCCTTTTTGTAATTTATAGTTCTTCCAGTTACTGGTATGTTTTCCCAGAGCCTGGCATTTTCTTCCTTTAAAAATTAAGATTTAATGGCTGCATAGACATGCGTAGGTGAAACATTTTCCAGGTCAGCTGCTGTTGTTTCTTGGTTACTTAGCCTTTTAAGATTTTTGGATTTGGGATTTGATGGACCTCCTTGTCTGCTCAGTGCTGTTTCCACAGCTAATGCTGTGGGACACATTTCATTCTCGTACATAGCACATGCCAAAACCTCAAGGAGCAGAGATTAGGACACCTGGAGTCTGTATAACTGCATGTTTTAGCTAAACTACACTGTGTCTTTTCACATGTGAGGTCACTTGACCTCTGTACAACCTTGTATTCTGTAGATTTTTGGCACTTCAGGACAGTATGTCCTTTTTTTTTCCCAGCAAATCAGTGTGAATTGATAAGGTGGATGTTTTTGACTATTAAAATTGAAATGGAGTTAGCCAACTGCATGAGCAAACGAATGCGCACTGTTATTTTGAGTATTTATCAAAAGACCAAGATAAATATATATTTTTAAATGTATTTACCCCAAAAGAAGATCAGTTTGCTTTAACCAGAAGGATTCTAACATCAAACTATTAGAGGAACGATGCTTAGACAGCTGTATTATTCCCCTTAGAATAATTTACCATGCTGTTTTGCATATACCCTGCTCTTAATGTGTTTGTACACATCGTACTGTTGAACAGAATTTTCCTCCATATGATATTATTCAAAATATTTTGCACTGTGAGGTTTTAAAGAGACACTATAAATGCTGCAGGTAACATTTCCTTTTCCCTACAGAGGTCACAGAAAACCTATAGCACTTGCCACTTGTCTTGGACCACTTGTAACTTCACAAGCAACTTTAGATAAATCAATATTTTTTCTAGACCTACACAGGTCACACACACCCCCTCGACCAACCTCCCCCCCCCCCCAGCCAAAACAAAACCAACCCCCAAAAAAGAGATGAAGGGGTAACATTTACTCAGCTTATACCCATGACTATGATGTTCATTTGGAACACAATAGGTAGAATTAACTGGAATAAAAGTAGAAATTGAGACTGTCTTTTGGGTAGATATCCTTCCCCCCTAAATTTTCTTGTAAAAGTCATTCAATTTTAAGAGAAGATGGAGAATTATTACCATTACAGAGAATTATCACCATTCTCCATATTATATATTTACTATATACCAACACCTGAAGTACAACACACCACCTGGATCACACTAGCTGGTCCAGTGCAGTAAGTGGCAGCAAGTACTTACTTTGCATTTACAATATAGTATCTGAATATAATCAGTTGTTGCTATGTGATATAACTAGTAATTATTTTGAGTTCACTGGGGAATATATAATAAAATAAATGAACCCACTGTAAGTCATTTGTTGGACAAATGCAGAAAGATTTTGTCTGTTGAAATGATTTTCACACATACACTATTAGAATTTTTTACTAGTGAAAAAATCATTGCCTTTTTCTTTTGTGAACAGAAGTATTTTGCCACAGTGATAATAAAATTTCATTTTTTATTTCATTTGCCTGCATGTCTTTGATAAGAACAGTTGAGGTTGGGACAATTTTGCATGGTGGGTTGCAGTGTAAAAGTCAATTTTAGCATACAAAATTCTGTTTCTCCTGCATAGAAAATAGCAACTAAAGTAGTTGCAGTACATGAATTAAAATTTGAAGATTCCATCCTCCCCTTCCCTTTCCATCTGGAAAAGGAAATAGTTTTTTCTTTCTTTTTTTTCTCTTTCTTTTTTTTTTTTCCTCAGGACAGAAATACTTTTGCTGAGAACTTTCTCCACACAAAAGCTTACAGAGCTGAATATGATGTCTTGTCTTATCACTTCTGAACAGACTCTGGAGTTTGAAAAGACTTCTGAAATTTGCTTAACTTGCTGTTTCCTAATATAATGAGGAAATCAATGTGCCTTGCTTTTAGAAATGCTGGTGGCTTCAGAATAATTTGAGAGTCAGCAAGGATAAGCAGAAATGAAACTGCAAGTACTTGCTCATCATTGGAATATCTGAGATGATTTACAGATAAAAATGTGCTAATTTGCTATTGTCAGGGAGAATATGTCATTCAGATATGCTCAGTAGTCTGAGTGTTTTCTGAATAAGCGAGTTGAGATTTTGGCGGCTTCTGAATGAGACCTGCAGGGACACACATACCCACCACCACTGCAACTGGGCAGGGCTGCAAAATGGGGTTGCACCAGGGGAAACGGCTCTGACAGAATGAAATGAAGCAGTGGAAAGCACAAGCTCTCTGGTGAATAAAGGCCAGGCCTTCATTCCTCTCAAACCAACCTTCTTCTGATAATCCTTAACCCAGACCTGGTAATTGGTCACTGAGAATATGTATCCATGCTTAAAGAGCATCAGCAACTGTATGGGAAATACAGGACAAAGGTAATTTTTGAAATAAGTTAATAGTTTGGGAAACACAAATCAAGTGTATTTATCTTTACCACTTACAGGTGGTAAATGTGTACAACCCTTAGCATTGTTACTCAGGGTTTGGGGGGGATTTTAGTCTGTGTGGAGTTCAGAAGTTAAATTTCAGTTTGACATTCAGGAAATTTTCCAGTCAACTGCTACTGTAGAGGATTATTTGAATGCGACCACACTAATTTTAATAAAGTCCAAAGTTTAAATTAGATACAACAGTACCTAGGTTTGATTCAGAAGTTATTTAAAATTATGTTTTACATAGAACTATTCACATGATTGAAGTTTGATCTGGTTTCTCAACCAAAATTTTGTGAAAAAGGTTCTTTCAGAAAAACTGTTTTGATCAGCTTGAAATATTTTACACTTTAAACATTTTATTTGGGTTTAGTTTAATTTTTCACAATTTTAAAAGGGAAACTTCAAATGTTAATGCCCCCCAATTAAATGACCAGAAGTGTAATTATATGTAATTTAAGGCATAAAGATTCTTCCTGCTTTTAAAAACTGTATCTAACTTTTTCATAGTTCCTTTGCAACACTCTCCCATTTAGGTTTTTTTTTTTTTCCCCTTATTCTATATTTAGTGAACATTTCTCTGTGATAGGATTTGACTTTGTAGATTCCTAATGTTTTTTGGAGAAATTCTATCCTGATCAGTAACCACTGTTAAAAAAGTTCACCTTTATACGTCTGAAATCTTTCTCCTGACCTTAATTCCACCTCTGCTGAACAATCTTAACAGACCTTCTTGCTTAGTCTAATATGAGGGCTGTATTCAAACCTACTCACTCTGTACTTTCCCATGAAGATTCACAGAATGCCAGTCTGTATTCTCAGTGTCCTCTCATTCCAGAATGTTTTAGATTGCAAACTGAGAACAACTACAGGCTTTAATGGATGAGACGTAAACAGACATAAATTTTACTGGTTTGAGTTGAAAACAGTTTGTAGCCGTGTTAGTACAAAACCAAAACTATGGTACAAAAATTTAGGAAAATGTTTTTAAATCATTGTCAGTGTTAATGCAATATCAGTGTTTCCAATGTGGACAAAAGTCACCTTTTGGGATATTTTATAACTCAAGCAAACACAAAATAAAATAATATCCTTACCACTAGAGAGAGCTCTCACACTAAAATAATAGAACATTGCTTTGGGGTCCTTTTTTTTTTTTTTTTGGGAGCTGAGGACAAAGTGTAAGAGGGAAAAAATTGTACCATCTGGAGTCATGATGGGAAGATATGACCTGACAAAAGGAGGAGTCCAGAGGCTGGTTCCAGCTGGACATGGGGAGAGGAGAACATGTTGTTTTCATTCCTCACTGTGGTAAATTCTGCCTGCATCGCCTGAAAGGTAACAAGAAATGTCTGAAAGCAAATAGGTTTATTTTTCCTCTTTTGGCAGAGAAAACTTGAGTTGATTGGACATATGGTAGGTGCTTCTGTTTTTTCTTCTCTATAGACAAAGCCAAACAGAGTAAGAATGGTTGTGTGTTTTGCCATTTTCAGAAGTGCCCAAAATCTGTCCCTAGAGGCTAACCATCAAGAACTATCAGCATTTTTCAAAGATGTTCATGCTTCTAAAAGCATGGGGGGAAAGACTGCAATAGCCTCTTTAGCTTAGCAGCAGTGACTGAAAATCATTGATTAAGACTGCCAGGCATAGAATTGGTATCTACTGTAGAGCAGGTTGTGACTGCAAACTTCAGAGCAAGCTGATGAAAGAGTTCAAGCTAAGTAGACAGGAGAAAGGACATTTTTGAGCATGGTTTTGAGCACTTTAGTAAACCTATATACAAGAATGATATAGATATTTGAGGAAACCAAGACAGGAAATTTTAGAAGGTATTTCTTGTCATTTAGAGCTGTATTTAAATTTCAGTGACAGCCTGCTGCATTTGATTAACCTGCTAGAAGTGAACATTTCTAGTAAACTTTTCCAAACTAATAAAGAGAATATGTTTAGGGAAAGTGTGGAAACCTTGGAGTCTCATGTGCCCCTCTTTCTTCTTCACTTCCCCACCATCCCCACACAAAAGATGAACTTGAAATCTTTAAGGGTTTGAATTTCCTAGGTTTGTGTTTTAGACTCTTTCACCCTCTAGAAGGTTGAAAAGCAATCAGTTCTATTTGTTGTTCAGATGTCATGGTATTTATTACTTTAAAACTTATATTAATTTTGGCCCTTTCAGCTAAATATGTAATTTCAATAAGTTTCCAAAAGATGAGATATCTCGTATTCCCAGGGGATCCAAGAGGACTCGTGATGGTCTTCTGTCAAATCCTGACATTTCTTTACAGAAGTGGAAATATTCAAACAAAGAGATTAATTTTTTTTGGTAATAAATATGTACTTAGTGGTAGCAAAGAGAGGCAAAGGAGTGTTGTAGTTATCATTTATCTAAGAAGTTTCTCAATTTGGCATTTACGTACATCAAAACCCTTTTGAAATGAGTTGTGAATTCAGTCATCTGGGTGACCAGAGACAACTTTGTAATTGTGAGCAAGGCTGGAATCCTAATTACTCTGAGATCTAAGGCGATTAAAATAATACAGTTTTTCCCTCCATCAATTTTCCTGTGTGAGAAAAACTTCCTTTGTTTTATACCCCAAACTCTCAATACTCCCTCCGACACAGCAGTAGCTTAAAATAAGTTTAGATCAAGAATACAGGGTTTTCATTTTCTCCCACTAGCCCATTTTCCCTCAGTTTACATAAAGGTATTTGCCTCCTTGCCATTTTCTTCCAGTCTCTTCTGCCTCCCTTCTGCATGGATTCTGTTTCCATATTCAGCATTATGTTACTGGAATATGTGCATGAGTTTTGTGCACATGAATAGTTAATTTTATAGGAAGAAAGCAAGGGATAATTGGACAGGTAACATTAGATGACTATAAATATTCTAGGGTGCCCCTAGTTCCCCTTCTGAAAAGATCACCCCCTCATCAGTTAAGGTATTAAGGTATTAAGAGCTGAAATATTTATTTTCTACATCCAACAACAGAATTTGTTGTATTATACTGAAAAATAACCTCTTACCTCAGGCTTCAGTAAAGTCATTCAAGGACAGACGTTCCTTTTCACAATCAATTTAATTCAAGTCATTAACCAAAAAGCCCAAAGAAGTTTATAGACCTTAAAAATACAAATAACAGAGTGTGTTATGCCTTTAATTAGTAACACTCCAGATTTGAAATGATGACCTAAAGGTGTATAACTCCATAGCCCATTACCAATCCCCTGAGCCACTCCAATCTGTCAGAGACCTTACACTTTTAAGTAAGGTTAAGAAAACCTGAGATTAGAGGTTTTTATTCTTTTCTTTGTTCTTTATTCTTATCATTCTCAAATGGCTTTCAAAATACTTAAAAAAGCTCCATAGTTTGTGATAAAATACAAAATGTTTAAAAATTTGCTAACACTTAAGAAAATGTGGCTACCAATCCTGTCATAAAACTTTTTTTCAGCAAAAATATATTTGATAAATCTTCCTAACTTGAAAATTTTTATATTATCTTTCTTTTTGTGAAAATAAATATAAAACAAATACCATCTTTTTAAGATGACATTGATCATCCATTACTGTAGTGCTACCTAAGTCAACATAATCTCTGATCTCAGAAAGTCTTTTTCCATGAAATCTTTATGTCAAAAAGATAGTCTCAACAACCTCAACATTTCATAGTTTGCATTTTAGGATCTGCTGAGATAAAAAGGTTTTGTTTGGTTTAGGATCTATTGTGATTGATAATTTCTGTCAAATGCATTTTGACATTATAATTGAACATTTGAAAACCTGAAAGCAAAAGTGACATTGTATTCCCCTTGAATATGAAATGAAAGGATGTGCACCTTACCATCCCTAGATGTCTTCTTTAATCAGTGTCATCCTCACTTCACATTTTTAGGGCCAACATACACAATTGGTAAATTGGATACTAAAGCCAGATATGTGCTTAGGACTGGGAAGCAGGCAGAGAGAAGGTGGGAAGAGGAAACTGAGACCATCTTCCTAAAGAAAGAAATTGTGTTATATTGCCATATATGTATAATAACGACAATAAATTTTCTCTGGAGGAGTGTAGAAGGGTGGTCCAGTTCACTTAAACTAAGCAACTAGATTAATCACATTGGATGACATAAGCAACACGATTTTTCTGCTAGAAGTAACCACAATATCATCACAAGTAACAATGAAACTCTAGAAGGCAACTTCATCCTGACAACAGGATTCTTACAAGTTTTCTGAAGTTCTCACAGAACCAACTGTCAACTCATCCACCAGCTTCCCCTCCAAATCTTGCATGTCTTAGCAAAAAAGAACAGAAACTTTGCAGATTCTGCCACTCTAGAACATCATGACAAAGAGAGTCTTGTGAAAAGTACACAATCCAATTCAAAATGGAGTGATTATGCAATTGACCTGTTCACCTATATCACCAGCTAATTTTCTCCATGCATCAGGAGAATTCAGAGATAACTGAATAGCCAAAAACAGCTGAAACATCAGAAAATTATTGGGTATAAATATAATATACTGATATTATCTTTTTGTGTAGTAGGAGAACACATGTATCCCGTTTTATAGGGTATTTCATAAAGACAAAATTAAAAAAAAAATTGTTCATTGAGTTTTTAACTTTTTACTCAAAGCTTAGGTCAATGAGAAAGCAGGTTACTGGAAGACAAGGAAACCCTGAGATAATATGCATTAGTCTGAATTGTCCTGACAGGTAAATCATCCTTATTGATGGGTAATCTCCCCAACTGAATCTCCAATTCAGTTTTAAATGAAAATTTCTATTGGATTTTCTGGTAGTCTACGGTCAGAAGTACATTAAAACTTCAAGTAAAATGAATGTTTAAAAAATCAGTGCTGGAGTGATTTTAAAAGCATTTTAGATCAGTGTTTGCTTGTTCTGTGTTTGTTTAACAATCCTGGAAAATATACCAACTTTTTTTTAACTACTGATTATCCTTTTCCTCTAAATTAACTTCCAGATCCTTTACTTACACAAATCAAAGTGACTTTAAACAGAAATCCATTTATTAAATATTTTATTAGGTCTTTCATTATGTATGCTTGTAAAGATCTTAATAGAGATGTTAAGTAATGGAATTTTCAAGTTCCCAAAATTTCATAAATCTCCATAAATTTTCTCTTTATGAGAAACCTGCTTTCATAGTGTCTGATTTTTTATTCATATGCAACAAAAATGTTAATATACTGTAATTAAGCTAATATGATTTATCTTTTCACTCATTATATAAGTTAATTTTCTTCTAAAGAAATCCTGTTTTCAAATTCTCTCCAGCAATGTAGAATTAAAGTAATTATAGTTTGGCACAGGAAATTATTCATAAAGGGCCATGATTTCTAAACTAAATGGAAATTTTCACAGGCTGGATTAGCCATATACTTTACAAAAAGGAGGAAAATAAAGGTAATAGTTTGCAGTCCACTTAGTGCAAGAACTCACCTTTTGGGTAAAAATTTTTTTGATGCCTAGTATAAAATATTAACAGATCAATAAGTTTGAACTCTCTTATCTATTTTATACTTGTCCTTCCTGAGATCATTAGCAACTCTGATTTTTTTTTTTTTTAATTCAGAAACTGTAAAAATCATAGCAGTGTAACTACCATAGTTGTCTTCCCAAATCTCTGATTGATTGAAGAATATAGACAGCTTCACAAGTGTGGATGTACCCATTGAAGCTCATGGAAGTTTCCTGCACATAAATTTACTAAACCAATGACTATATGACAGATTTTATTATGCTGTTAATGCAATATTTGCAGCATCCATGACTCGTGCCATCATTCACTGAGAACTTTGAGTTTCTGTCTTGAAGTAAAGAGTTCTTGTCAGAATAACAGTGGGCCTAGTGCTGATAAAGTGGATACTGATGAGAATGAAATGACAATGAAAGATGACTCTGAAAAAAAAAGCAAACAAAAAATACAGTGAAATGAGTACTCCTTTGACTAGCAAAGGCTAGCAAAAGGGCTGTACAAGGAAAGTTAAAACACTGTTAGGATGTTCAGAGGATGAACATGATACAGTAAAGTCCTCACCAAGGAGAAGAGAACAAAAAGAATATAATTTCTTATTGCTTATAATATATTACAAGGCAATGCACTCAAGAACTTAATGTATTACAATCATTGTTATCCACATCTGCAAAAGCCTCAGAGATATGCAAGATAAATTATAGTTACAGAATACACTTCAGGAACGCTGGTCAGGACAGCTCTAAAGCAAAGCAGGCCTGCTTATGAGATCTACTTTGGTCAATAATGTTAAATAAAATACTAATGAAGAAAAAGGATGCAACCCTCACGTTAGAGCATCTTTCAGTTCTGGCATGGTGCTCTCTACGGGACAAGTTAGGGGAGTAGGAGGGGCAGATGAAAGAACCCTTTTTCTGATAAAACAGAGTGATCATTGTCCTGGGTAAAATTTGCCCTTGTCTGTCCTTGAGCTCACACTGTTCAGTGCTACACAAGGTTGCCACCATTTTACCTAATCTTGGTTATTTTAAAATTAGGAGTTTCAAGAGACCAAAAGATGCCGTCTACATTAGACTACCCTTTCTGGAAAGCTGAATTTTGCCAAGAAATTGTTTACCTTTTTTACTGAGGATTGTATCAGCCCCATGAATTAGTTTGGACCAGAGACTTAAGTTTTGCTCAGATATAGGTAGATTAGGTGAATGACCACATGTTATCATCCAGATGGACAAGACTGCAATAAAGATGACTAGAAGTCTTTCCTAAATAGCAGGTAGCAGCTTCCTTTCCTGTTGAGAATTTAAAAACATACTTGACACTGGAAGAAGCCAAGAGAGAAATAAAAATATCAGATAGATGACATTTTATGGTGTTCAATGACATTGAATGTTTCATGAGAATTAATCCATGATTTTTTATGTGAGATGTCAGAGGTGTAATTTCTGTACATCTTCACACATGTATCTGTGCTTGAATAAAATATCTTAGTGCAGAATACAGACATAATTTTCTGTAAGATCACTAGCCCATGACATCAATTATGCAATGAGGTTTCCCCTTGAACTTTTTTCCCCTATTATATTTTCATTACTACATTCGGTGTAGGAGTTAGGCTGGACAATTTTCTTGCTGCCATGATGGATGATTATGACATGTTATGAATAAGAGGTGATTAAATACAAACTGTGTGTTGTCCATCAATGCAGTTATCATAAAGGCTTTGGTATTAATATATTTTTAATTTCTCAGTTCATGGATGAAAGATCAGCCTACATTAATAGTGCTACCTAAAGGGATAATTTAGTAAGATACCTGATGCCCTAATCCTGATTCAGATGCAGTTCCTATTAAAATATATGGAAATGACAGTGTGACTAAATTCTTCAGTTTTGTCTTAGACTCAGGGACACTCTTCCTGTTCCCTACAATTAAGAAGTTCAATTCAAAATATTTCTTTGTGTTAAATTTTGATTTTTAATTGAAGGAATATGTTGAAAATATGGTGTACAGATGACATTTTTCTCCTTGTTAAAAGAAGCATCATCTATTTGATTCTCCACATTTATGACACATCATTTAACAATGAAGAGAAGAAATGGGTGAAGAAAACACTAAACAGGACTGGCCTCTGCATAGTTTATGTGATGAAGTCTATTGAAAATCATAATTTATAAAAATCTTCAGAGACTGACAATATATTTGGATTTTTTTTTTTTGTGAAATGATAAATGTTTTTTCACCATTTTTTTTCTCCTGTGATTTAGAGATTTTAAGGAGTCAGCTACACATTTCTGCTATTTTCAATTAACACTAGCTTTTTTTTTCCTTCTTGAATAACTGCAGTGAATTGTGTTGCACAAGATACAGGACAAAATGTTTAGTAATATAAATACACAACACAAACGATTTTACTAATTTGGTTTTAAAAATGGATATTTTTATGTCATTTTATGGTCTCTATATTTGTTTTTATATTGTGCTCTTAATACACTTTCACTACAGATATTTCAGAAAGTGATAAGAAGCTGAGAAGCGGAAGGTTTTAAGGTATGGTAAAATAAATCTGATATGGTCAGAACATAGAATTTCTTTTGCTGGTAGAGAATTTAGTGCAGAGCCAAGTCTTTAAAAGTAAGTGATTTTCTAGTTAGAGGGGAAAAGAAAGAGAAAGGACATGGGAAGGATATCTTCAACTTCAGTGAGCTGTGGGAAGGGAAAGAATGGTACAACGATGATAGGAAAAAGTCCTTTTAAGCAGATGAATATATTTCAAGAGCTAATTTTATTCTGTGGACAAAATTTGGTGACAATATTATTCAAACACTGTTCCAGCCAGCCTCAGTGGCAGCTCAGGGGGCCTACACGAGCCTCCACGCAGGCTCAGTGTGAGAGCAGAGCCACCGTGGTCACCTTCCTTCTTATCAACTATAACTCTGATCAAAGTCTTTGAATTCATCCAGAAGAGATATAGCTCCTTTATTTTCCATCTTGGACTTAAGGAAGAAGTAAAAGTACAAAAGATTAAAGTTAGATATAGCTGAACTCAGAGAAAGAGGAATGGTTGAGATTTATATATCAACTTTTTTTTTTTTTCCACATACTATTGAAGTAAATGTTAGAGAGGGGAAGCACTCTGTCATTAGCCTAAAGTGAATGAGTGGAATGGGTTATGTTTTTCATGATGTTTCCTTGCCATTTTCAAACTTATTCTTATCTTTTACATTGTCTCTATTTTTTCCATTATATTATTTGGTCCACTTACAATGTAAAACAAAATGCAGAAATAGGTTATAAAAGAAAAATAATTTATTTGAAGTATTTAATTCAAAGAAAATACTTTAAAGTCTTTACTGTACTTAGAAGTTGACTAAAAGGAGGAGAAGGGAAGTGGGAGGAGTAGTCAGTGGGCATAGGTAAGAGATCTAATTCTCATTGAAGCTCAGTACTCTCTTATCAATAATTTCACTGGACTCAGAGTCAAATCCCTAAAATAACACAGCACTTGAAGAAAAAAAGCTATGCAAATATTTAAGCATATTATCCATTTACAAGCTTGCTTTGTCATCACAGTACACAAATGAAACAACTTCTCAGTGAAGATTGTTTCAGCCAAATTAAATATAAAACATTAATGAAGTCACATGTGAGGGGCCAAACAAGGATACTAAACAAATCTAGAAATCACAAATAGACTCTACTAAGTCTCAATCAATGTTTGGTTAATGATATATTAAGTAGGAGTAATTATTCAAGTTATGGAGTTCTTTGTACAAATTACAGGTAATAAGCTTAATGTAGATGTGACATAGTTTCTTAATTTGAGCCATTAAGGAAAGTAGATTTAACTCCATTAAGTAACCTCACTTAAATATGACAATAGATAACTGTGGTCATTAAACTAATGACATCTGTCATCAACACTGATGTTAACACTATGCCATGCATACTTCCAGAGTAAAAGACTGTGTTAATGTTTCTGCAATAAAATGATTCAGGGGTTTGTAGCCTAGATATTTTAAAGAATGGTGGAGGAAGAAAAATTTAGTCCCCTGAAGGTAGAAGATATTAAACAAGGTCTACACTAGTAGTGTCCACTGGGAAAACCTCTACAGTTTATGTACATGTGGTAGAGCAGGATGAATTTTTATAATGTAGAACTGTGAAAAAGCATTTAATATAGATATATATATATGCCTGTGTCAGTTTGTGCTTCAGAAAAACTGTCAGCACAGAACTCCTCGAAAAGTCTTATGGAGATGAAACCTGTACTTAATGCTTTGTTCTATTCCGAGTTCCTAGTCATCTTCAATAAGAGGATTCCAGTAAATATTCCCAGTATTAAGTATTTTCTCCTTATACCTACAGACAAGCACAGATGAAGCATTTACACATTCTATACAGCAGTTAATAGGTTTTGGTGGAAATATGAGTGATGTCTAATAAGTTTGCAAACTGCCAGTAGCTCAGATAGAGATATCCTCAGGGAATCTCCTGCTGTCTATACATTCAGATTTACAGAATAACCTGCTATTCTGTAGCTGAAATTACCTCAGCATTCAAGAAGTGTTAAAGTTCTTAGTATAACATTCATTCTCTACTATTTTTGAACACTTCTGTATACCTTTTACTACTTCCTCGGTGCTTATTTCTTATCTGGTGGGAAAAATATAAGTGAGTGAGTTTCCCTATTGGTCTGATAGAACCAGCTAGGGTACAGTGAAAATCATGCTAAAGAACAGTAAAGGTGTCCTGTGTTTTGAAAGCCCCAAGAAATAATGTCAATTAAAACCTATTTTTATTCTGCAACACAGGATGACATCTTCTGAATGAGGCTTGAGGGAAGAACACATCCTCACTGGTCTCCCTGATAACTTTTGGAAACCCTTTTCCAGTGCCTTTGTCTGACCATTGACCTTGCTCTGGCATTGCAGCAGCTTTTCTCAGCATTTGGGGAGGAGATGGGACTTGGCAACTCTACATATGCAGGGCAATCCTGTTCCTGGGGAAAACAGCTTGCAGAGGTTTCCATGTTTTGTGCTAGAAGTAGACAAGACAGTTCTTTCTTTTCTTCTCTTATGTCTGGGTACACTGCAACCACAGGGCTTTGCTTAAGATTTGTGGGCAATTCCTGCTGCTGTCTGGTGAGCAAGGAGGTAATGCCAAGAGAAAGTGCTGCATGTTCTTTAGGTTTCCATGCAAATAACAAGTGAGAAACTACTGGAATAAAACTGATACTGTAAAAAAACCCCAAAACTCAAAAAAACCCATAATTGGAAAGTATTTAAAAATCAATTACACCAGACAAAAATGAAAAGCGTGGAACAATTTGTTCATTAGGACAATTAAAGTTTTTTCTTAAGAAAGAGAAAAATCAAGTTATTCCAATGAAGTTAAAGACCTGTTTTTATTTTATTACCAGTTAGGCAAAAGGGGTAAAGATCATGCCAAATAGAAAAGGAAACTTAACAAAGTGTTTTAATTTTCATTTTCTAATACATGATGTTCTGAAGTAAGCAAAAGAAAGGAATGTTTAATTGACAAAGGCTGATAAAGGTAGAGAAATAAACATAAGCGAACCACATTCAACTGGACAAGTGAAAATAATTACAGTTCCAGCTTGCTGGAGATGTTACTGCTAATTGCTGGAGACAGGAGCCTGTAGTACACAAGGTACTACAAACTGCTCTTCAGATCATGCATTCTTCAAAGGCAAAATAAAATGTCAAAACTTTTGCTACTCTAACACAGTCTGTGAAATCACGTCTTAAAATGAAGACCTAATTATAGTGTGTTCCACTGAAAGTTTGACAGCTAACACACAATAGAGTTAGATGTCAAAAAGAAAGACTTAATTACTTATTTTACAAGTACAAATGAAAATTTAATGGTAGTTTGCATCCTACAATGGATAATGGAGTACATGGTCAGACGTCTTTGATACACCTCTATCTCAAAAAACTGTGCCTACAAATCTCAGAGTGGTGTGTGCAGTCTGTTACCACTGCAGCCATATAAACAGGACATAGCAAAAAAAAAAAAAATGCAGTACCATGTCATGGCATTGCTTACTAAAGCTCTGCTAGATTCTATAAGCAACATCTTGGTGCTCTCCAAAACATGTGGTTTGTTTTTTTTTTTGTATTTTGCATATGTAATTAGTAACTTTATTTCAGACACAATTGGACTCCTCAAGAGATTCAGTGGTACATATGGGTAAAAAACACTCTCCATGTAATTTCCTTGGTGTCAAAATCATTATTTTGGAAGTTTTGAAAGCAGGGGATGAAAACTTGATTTTCCACTCAGTGTGTTTCCTCTCAGTGGCCTTCAAAGCCGCCAAAATACTAAAGATGACATGAAATTTATCTCAAGCAGTGAGATCTTTCTGCCACCAACTCCTTACAAGTAGGGCAGGAACCACATATAGCTTACAAGTAAAAAAATGCACAAAACCTTCAGGCTGATGCCTGAAAAAGCCCAGTAAAGAAATGTCTCTCCTACATGCTAATAGGATAGTAGGATAACCTCAACTGGTTCAACTTTGGAGAAAACACACTAAACCCCCAAGAAGCCAAAGTACCTGCAGTTATGTAGTGTGGATAAATTTGAATTGTTTAATTGCTCTGCTAAAATCTTTTTTCTGAGATCATTCCATACGGAACTTTGTAACACCAATTTGAAGTCATCGACACTATAGAAGTTTCCAGAGATGTTATCTGAAAGAGAGAAGTAAGCACATGGCAAAAAAAGTGATTTGTTTATGAAACTCAGAAGACTAAAAGCTAGTAAATAACAGTGAGACTCCAAAATAAGTACTCACCTGAGCACATTCTCAGAGGACAGTTGCCATTCATAAATCACTGAAGTTGCACTATATGCACTTTCTGATGACAGCAGAGATTCTTGAGTGAATTATTGGCTTGTAGTCACATGAGTACTACTTTTCACACCATATCATATAAAACACAGATAGTCAAAAGCAAAGGCAAATTTGGAAATTATAGTAAGGAATTCAAGGTGCTTATTCTGAGGAATACCCTTCTCAGGGAAGTATCTTCCTAAATAATTTTTTTGACTATACAACGACATGAGAGTTGCTGGAAGAAACTGCTCAGACTCAAGAAGAAGGAATACCCCACAGGTATTTCAGATCAGTTATTGTCCTGAAAAAGATCTACTCAACTTCCAGTCAGAGTACTGTGTTGTCTGTGAAAAGAAGGAAAATAACCTTGGACTTCTTTTTCTGGGTTAAATAACAGCCAAGATGTGAGGGGTTAATAAAGACTGTGTAAAGTCATTGGTTCCTGCAAAGAGAAATATGTCCAGGCCCCTCTGAGACAGACTGGATGTTTTCCAGGTTACTTTCACTACAATTCAATGGAAAATGGAACAATCAGAAAAACAAGGCAAGGGAAATGAAGGAGGATAGATAATCTGCTGTTTTTGTAAGCATTGGTATTTACAGTTGAGGCTACAGTTTTGCAAACAGAGATGCAAAAAACTGGTAACAGGTTACTGCATGAGATAATGAAGGGAATGAATTAATTCCTCTGGAGGGGCACAAAAGATTTAAAATTTTCATATATGTGTAAACATACCTCCAAAACATCAAGCTTTGTTGCATCTATATAAAATAGAGAAAATAAAGCATTTTTTTTTGTCGCTGAGATAGGATGCCACTACATCCATGTCCAACCTGTTACTCCCAAATTGTAGTTACAATAAAATTCAATATATTACTCTTATTCATCACACTAATGTTAGTCAGTTTTGAACTCTTTCAGTTTCAGATCTTCCCTTTGCTTTTTTGATAGCTCAAACACGTGAATTTTTACTTCCTCCCAAAAAATAAAATTCATTTAGAAGCTTAGGAACGAAGGCACAACTTTGAATTGTTCGGGTTGGAAGATTCCTAATATTTACTGAGCAGCTGCCTCCAGCTCAGATCTTTGGCCAAACCCAAGGAGGATGTAAGTGGTACATTGCTGACCAACGAACCAGTGTCAGTGAGTACAGCCCAGAGAAAGTGAAATATGAATGAAGCCAGATTGGCTCTTTAAAAATAAAATAATAATAATAATTAAAAAACCAAACCAACAAAACCACAAAACAACAAAAACTCAACACCTTACAGACGAGCCTGAGATATGACAAACTCCTTTCTTTATTCTGTGCAGTTTGTGTTGAATCCAATCTGTTGCACAAAACAGTCTTTGCGTTCTCCATGATGGGATTCTGCCTCCATGGACACCCTTCCCTTTCTGGGACAGGTTATGGCTCGTGTTTGGTTTCTATGGTTTACAGCTTTTATGTTGGTAGGAGATTTTTGGAATGGGAAGGGCGACATAGGTAGGGCGACAGTCTGTATATAGTGCTGTTTGGCTGGAGACCAAGTGGAATTATAGCAATTTCTATTTATCTCTTCATTCATTTCAAATTTTGAAAGGAATATATTAAAAATATAAGAGCTCTTAAATTTTAGTGAAAAAGTGGTTAGCGTGCAACATCAGTGTTGGTATATTTATGTCAAAGGAACACACTACCAAAACCTGGAAGAATAAATAAAACCCAAACAATTATTTGTTTCAAAATCATGACAACAGATGGCTTGCGTTTGTTTATTTGGATTGAAAGCAAGTTAAAAAAAAAAAAAAAAAAGAAATCAACCCAAAGCAAGATGAACAAACCTAAGAAAAACCAGCAAAAAAATCCCACAAAAAATCGCATGACTCTTTAAGCGGCTCTATTTTAGGGAGTTAGATTTACATGGCGTGCAGCCATTTTGAACTGTCTTTATTCTGCATCTTTCCCAAGAATTTATCACTATGCTCAAAACCCATATCTTTACACTTTATACTTCACAAGGTCAACTATGTTTTCTCACAGTGAGTTTTTTAACTTCTGATGATAAATCTTATGGACAAGGTGAGGGAATGGACACAGAACAAGTGTAAGTTAATTTACACATGAGAATGTTTAATACTGATACTGAAAATGAGTTTTATAGATTATAACCTTTAGAAAAAGAAAAATCAACCTTTTTAAATATAAAGACAAATAGATTTGAAGATTTTTTTTTTACTGTTATTTGTTCTATTTTAGGTCACATACCATATAGCACTGAGTTTCATGAAGAATGTATCAGTATAAGAAGGAAAATTATTTCCATTTCTATGAGTCAAAATAAAAGAGGTTTTAGAAGCACAGGACACATGAGAAATCAGGAATGATATAACCAATGGGTGTGAAAGGGTACCCTTATTATAACCAGAAAATTTTGGAAATATGTAAGAGATACATTGTAAATATTATTTAAAATGTTCTTGGATAAAAATATTGTCTTCTATATCTTTAAAACTTTGTAGAAGAAAAGTAAATAAATAGGTTTTTAAAGCAAATTGTATAGCTCTGACTCATGGAAAGATGGACAAAACCACTGTAGGATGAAATAAATGCCAGAAGCATGAGACAAGGCATTCAGAGAAGTGACAAATCCATGTTTCATAGCCGGTAAGAGAGAGCTGGAATGCTGGGTGAGCGGCAAAGATAGTCTTTTAAAAAATGATGGATTTAGTAATTGACTGGATGTGAAAAACAAAGCTAAAATTTACACATAATTGTTACCAACTTAGATAGCAGGAGGGTAAATTTTTCAGTTAGAGTGGGAAAAAAAGATCTAGAGGAAAAAAGAACATACAAAGGAAAAGTACTTTGGGAAACAAATTTTTTACTTAATGTTATAAATATTTGATTTTTTTGAGTCACCTTAGAAAACTGTATTCTAAAGAACAGAAAAATTGCAATGGATTGACAGCTACAACTTACTACATTTTTTCTCTCATTTGAGATTAAAATGAAAATCTGTCAGATTAAAGATTTTTTTAATCTCTTCATAACAGAGACTGTAACTTTTCTAATCATATTCTGTTATAAAACAAAATCTATTTTAACAGATGCTTCAGAGGAAAGGAGATTATTAAGCAAATGTCAGATCAAATTAAATTACGTGGAATATAATATGAACGTGGTAAAATGTTACTTTTTTGTTTTAGCTCCACTTGCATTTTCAGGAAACTATTTTTTCACTATTACCTCAACCTTGAAGAAATTCTGATGAACCCTCAGCTGGCTCACGGATTCTGACCTGTGTATTCAGTGCTGTGACAGCAGTGGGACATATTGCTGGGAAGGACAGGGTGGCAGAGCTTCTGTGGGTTTTAGCATAGTGGTTTTAGCACACCAAATAGAGATGGGATGTGGGGTTGGAAGGGCAAGGGAGTTTCAGGAATAGTGATCCTGGATGCAAAAGGAACAAGTGAACACAAGGGCTGTGGGGAGAAGGGACTTGGGCGTTATGTTCAGGTTTATGGAATATTTGGGTTTGTCCTCTCCAAGTCTTTGCCCTTCTTTCTAAATTTCTGTGTGCTTTTCACCTGCTCTCTCTGAAATTCTCACTTCCCAGCTGCCTGATCTCACCACAGCAAAGTCAGTCTTTTCCTGGCAAAACCTCACAGCTCCCTGCTTTGCACATGTCTAAGGGCAGTTCTGCCCATACTAAACCCTGAGTGTGCCCAAAGTGACTTTTCAAAATATTTAAGCTCTTCAAAATTTATCCCTAGTGAGATTTCTTTTACCTTGAAAGATTTAGGATTAGGGTTTAAATTAATCAATTAATTATTCATTTAAATTAAGGTCATTCATCCACTTCAGCAGGTTTTACCAATTAACAGGGAAAGTAAAGGTCCCTCACAGTTAAAGGAGAATGTTATTTGTGATTTTCACACTAACTACAAGGGTGGTCTTGATAATGACTGTTCGTGTGAGGGATGAACATGAGAATCCTGGTGCAAAATGCAGTTATGATTATCTCCTGTCCAACTTTCCACTGAAATAATTAAATATTACCAAGACTGTGAAGTACTTCAAAGACAGTATAAAGACAAAATATTATTTTGCAACTTGAGTTGAAGTTTGCTAACTTTATTCCCACATGTGAGAGGCATTTCCACTCACAAAGGAAACAGTGAGTGGTGTCCCTGTGGTATTTTAACACTTGCCTTACATAGTAAGAATTGGAAAATGAAAACTGTATATGGTGTGAAATGCAGTTATGTCATTTTGTTGTGTGCTTCTACACCTGCTATGATGGCAGACCCAGACTGGCTTGACAAAAAAGTGCCACATCACAGATCATGTGTGGAAATGGTAATGGAGATGAGCAACCTTAAGAAGACAAATTCCAAATTCTTACCCATATTAAAATACATACAGATCTGATCCATTTTTTATCTGAAATTCCTACCAGTATTAAATCAACAATATATGGTATAATTTAATAAGAAGAATAATATCAGAAAGCTAAACCCAAATCTAATATTTCAGTCTTTCTGGCTGATACAAGCAGCTTTTTCTCACTGTGTTCATATAATTCTGTTTCTATTTCTCCTTAGAACGCAAAAATCAGGAAAACTATAAAAACTTAATAAGCCTATTTTATTGCTCCTGCTCCATAACCTCGTAGGGTCTATCCAGCTTGAAAGAGACAAAAATCTGTTATATTCAGCTGATATTTATTTGCTTTTATTTAAGATTCTGAAATGACTTCAAACCAAATCAAGACATACATAATTTTCTTTATTTTCTTCCTTTCTGTGTAGAGACAAAATTTATTAGGGAGAGATCTGTGGGTCATCTGTGAGCCACACCACTGGTTATAGTGGGAAAATCTAAGTAATTTCGCTGTTCACATTATGTTTGGAAATTATAAAAAGCCATCAAACACAAACATTTAAATAACTTTTTTTTTTGTTCCTGTTCCATTGGAGTCTGAGATGGCCACTGAACACAGAGCTCCCACTAAAGAAAAAGACCTGCCAGAAGAAGTCTGGAATTTTTTAACACTCATTTCATGTTTGTATTTTCTATTGTGTACTCAGACATTGAAACAGCACCACTGGTATTTGTGCCTGGATGTTCTTAGACCTATAATTTTGCTGTGCCTAAACTTACACTTGCCTTTACTTTATCCTATATATTTGTCTTTAGATACTTACTTTATGTATTTTTTTAATAAGCAATGCATTTTCAAAGGATCACAAGGCATCTAGGATCTTTCATTTGTGCATTTCATTGAGCTCCTAAATGATTCTGTAAGTCTAATAAATGATAAGAAAAGCCAGCTGATGGTTCTTTCTACATCAGTAACCATGGGCTTCACATTTATAAAGAGCATCAAATTACTTCCCAAATGTAGTGGGAAAAAGTTCATTAATATACAGGTGAGATCCCCAAGCATTTTATGACAAAAGATACCTTGGTGCTGAGTCAAAACATGTAGTATGTATTTGTACTACTTGTTTTGCTATTTTTACCGTGTGTATCTTAAGTATAAATATTCCACAAAGATTTGACAATAAGAAGTTGCTTTTTAAGGATTAAAACTATGAGTAGGATCCCTTCTTGAAGAGCATTAACAATGCCTGAGCAACCACTTTACATTCAGACTTACTGATTTGGGTGCAAGAACTTTATGGGATTAACTCACAGTACTGAACAAATTTGTCAAATTCCACACTCCTTCACAGATTTATCATGTGACACCAGGCAAGTTAGTTCACCTCTCTTCTTAATTCACTTCTTCACCTTTTTGTCTTCCAAAAAATAAATCCTCTGAACAAACTGAGGAATAAAGATCAATTCACCAATCTTCCAGTTAAGTTAAATGTACATAGTTAAGTATCAAATGTTTAACCCAGTCCTGATGAACCATAGTTCCAGAGGAACAACCATTACTAAATACCAGATTGATGTATGTCGTAAAATGATTTGGGGCAATATTTCAGTAGCTTTACTCCCTTTGCTTCACACGGTTCTCTGTTCCTTTCAAACTTTACTAACAAGGTAAGGAGAATGTGTGTATTTTAGTTTTTAAGGATGGGCTATAAATTATGTGTGCCTCTGCCAAAAAAGGTGAAGGCAGCACAAGCAGATGAAAACACAGATCAGAAGACAGCAAATCTCCTATCCCTTTTAATAATTGTGGCTGTAAAATAGCTTAAATATTAAAAACCCTTATTTTTTACCAAATTAACTGGGCTTTTTGAACATACTGCTGATACTTAGATATCTTAATTAATAGTTGGAAATTAAGGTATATAGTAGATAAAATTTTCTAAAAGAAAAGGAATAGCCTTACAGTCTCTCTGAGACAAAACTAATCTTTCCTCCCGTATCTACTCTATACCCTTTCTCTCTGGGAACCCTGCCTGTGATGGGGGGAGCACAATGTGTGTCCACCTTACAAGGAGATGATGAGAGTGTTGTTGTCACCCTTAAGTGACTACCAGCTGCTGCTATCAAATCAAAAATGGCTGGAAAAATTGAAAGGGACATAAGAAAGTAATCCTTTCAAATTGCCACAATATTTACTGGAAAGAGAGGCTTTCAGGGGAAATCAAGCATGTAATCCTGTAAGCCCTCTGCCCAGTCATAGCATGAGCACACAGGGGCACCTATCGAAATATGGTAATGATTGCAGTTCTGCAGCCCAGGAAACAAATGAAAATAACAAAAACATTTTAAAAATAGGGAGGGATTCACTATTCGAGTTCTTTTCCATTGTCTCTGAACAATTGTTGTTATTCATAATTAAAAGCATCCAGCTATATACTTTTGCCTTTTATGCAAATTTGTTTAGAGCTGAGATGGTAAAAAAACCCTCACCCAACAAACACACATTTATGGAAATAGTCCCAGCATTACTATGCTGCATAATATAAAAAACATCCATTTTATGGCTACACAATTTCCTCCTCATAATACTGTGCACCAGCAGTAACAAACACGAAAGCAGATCGATTTAAAGTTCAAGTTAAGTTGCATGAGTTCCCCACGGTGAAGCAATTATTCCCTCAGAGGCTCTCATTTTCTTTATCACACCATGAATTCCTCAGAAAACGAATGTGCAGTTTCTACCATGTGGTTACTTGCATTGCAACAAAAAAAATCCCAGAAACAGTATTTAAGGACAGACATTTTTCTCTCTGTGGATGCTTCCTAAATTTGAAGCTTGACCTATCCACAGTCAAAAGCATTTATTCTTGGCAAAATCATGTTCCTATTAATCTAATCTAAGTTATCCTTTTCCCTTTAAGCTCACAGTTTATTTACTTCTCAATAACATAGGTTAAACTTTTCAGTAAATACCAGGAGGGTATATAATAACACTATATGTACTGGGGTGCACTGAAGTGGTACCACCAATACTTTATATATCCAAGAGCTGGAGATAGACGTCATTCCTGAACTTTTGCATTGTACTCTGTCGTATCTCACTGCAATGCATGGGCAGTATTAGTTGCAAACCTATCAGCAGGCTCAAAATCGAGCTTCAGCCTTGCAGCACTCAACTCTCTTTGGACCAGTACTTTCAATCTCAAGCTGAAACCTTTCTGCAGCCACCATGGGGAGAATGGTCTCAATCTCTTTTTTTCTCTCTCTGATGTTACTTTTGCTGGATAGAGGTCTATAGATCTTCTACTCTGGAGTTCCATTACAGGGTTACTCTGCAGAGAAAAATTCCTCCCTTAAGTCCATCATTTCTAATTGCCATTCTTGTGGGGTTGCCATTGCAGTTGGGGTCTGATGAGAAGAAGAAAAAAAAAATAAAAAACATTATTAAAACAAAACCAAAACCAAAACAAAAAACAAAACACAAACAAACAAAAACACCCCAAAACAAACAAACAAACAAAAACTCAACCAAATTTGCAGAGAATTTCCTAAGGTAATAAAAATGGATCAGAGAATTTCACACTGCAAATGTAAATAGACTTCATAAAACTGATGATGATTTTATTTCTGGTTTGGTAAAGACATCATTGATGACCTTCAGTGGTCAAGAAGAGTCATGATAAAACTTCTAATTTCAAGACACCAATATATTACAATAAAAAACTGATTCTATTAAATTCACCATTTCTTTGGTTTTCTGCCTAATATTATTTCCCTATATCTCTCTCTGTTTTCATCTAGTTTCAGAATTCCAGAGAACTCACCTGATCAATTAACAAAAACTATATTAAGACCTAAATGATGTTTTCATTCTGACATTTATTAGACATGACATGAATACATTCTTTAGAGAGAATCCCTTTTTTCTGTACATTTCTATAAGTAGCTGAGCTATTGTTTTTTCTTGTGGCTATATGCAAAAGTAATAAATACCACTTTTACATAGTGTTTCTCACTGGCTTAGCCAAGACATCTGAAGGCAACAGGTTGACATGAAACACTAGACTCAAGGACTTAAGTGGAATTTAGGTACCTGAACTTGAGTGCTGCATGCTACACAGTAACTTCTCCCTGAATAATCTACACTAAAAGACAAGAATGGTTGAGGAGTGGAAGAAAGCATCTGCAGTCAAATAAGGACAATGTTTGTAATACACTTTTTACATGAAAATCACATGCATACACACAGACAAATATATATATATATACACACATATACTCACTGATTACTTTTCACATTTTTGCACACTATTTTTAGTTGTGGTTACCTATAGGTGGGAAAACCAAATAAAGTCCTGAAAAAGATGCAGAGAAAGAATGATCACACCTGGCAGAGTTCCAGAGAAAGAACCATGATCTCAGCCAGAAGTGACTGAGATTTTACTATGAGATGTGGCCCAGTGTGAGTATAAGACTGGGAGGAAAGAGCAGGAACAACTGTGCTGAGTGAAGAGGAAGCTGAGCACAGAGCTGCAGAAGACTATGAAGAAGAGAACAAGAAGTTCAAACCCAACATGGCAAAAGAGAAAGTCTGGACAAGAAAGATGTTGTCACCTGAAAGTCAAATTACATCCTCACTATTATTTGAATTAATATTCAACAGAAATATCAGAGGTGGTATTCCTGCTCTGTCACCACGTAAATAATTTATAATAAAGAGAGATTATTATAGGTCTGTCATTGAAATAAACTGGTGAATAATTTCTGCTTCATTCCTTCAACCATCACCTTCTAATTCTTGAAATTAGGACTAATCAGTGTATGCAATTTTCTACAGTAGGAAAATCTTGCTACTCCCTGGGGCAATTCTCACTATACCAGTATCCCCAAGAGTTACAGGTGAATAATGGGCTACAAGTTTACAAGGGCCCAGCTACAGGCAGTAGAAAGGTTTGCCATATTTATTGTCAGGCTAGAAGTGGCCTGAGACTGTTACCTTGAAATCTGAACTCCCAGCCAACCTCTACTTTGGTGAAAGTACATCAAAATCAATTCATCTCCATGTAATACTTCAGTTTTGACAAAGCATCATTCTTCACAAAGAAGCAGTTTGCTGAAAAATTCCTGACAGTTTTCGTTCACAGGACTGAGCTAGATAAGAGCAGATATCTGCATTTGCAGCTGATTTTTGAGAGGGAACTTATTTTTTGACAGTTTCCTGATACTTACTAGGGGAAAAAAATTCTTCAAGGAATGTTATATTTTCTTTTAAAAGCATATTCATCAGCTTTGTTACACCAAAGGTATAACGGTGGACAGCTAGGTCATAATATGCACTAAATCATAATTCTATTTCAAATGTAAGTTATAAGAGACAAAACCAGGAAAGAACATGGGTGTCATCTGGAGGTGCAGCTGAAAGTACAGCTTATCAGCAATTTGATAACTGGTCAGGCAGCAACGCTCACTAGTTCATGACTATTATCTACATGTTTTCCCATTTATTACATGCCAGCTGAGGCCAATTTTCAGCTGGGAACTATAGCAGCTGTCTCTTTGTAAAATAAAAGAATGTCACTTTAAATTTCTTTGCAGCATGACAGAAATGTCAGCTTCATGCTGGAAATGTACAGTGATACACATTTTTTCTGACCTGAACACATTGCATCAATTCGTGCTCACGGAAATGTCATTTGTGCCTACTTTTTTCTGCTTTTTAACCACTTTCCAACTAAAAAACCCCTTTTCTAGCTGCTCACTGATCATAGTCTAAATTTAACACTGCCCTCTCACATAAAATCCTGAAGCTTTGAAGATTTTATGTTTTGGTGATAAAGCTTGCCATTGAATAAATTTTGATAGAGAAGACAATTAAAAAAAAAAGAAGGAAGGAGGGAGGGAGGAAGGGAAGAAAGGAAAGCTAGAGAGAAAATTAAGGAAAACCTATTTTCTGGGCTCTTCCCAAGCTACATCAACAATTTACTAGTTTTGCAGGCTATTTTCTTCTCAGTCCATATAATCACCCAAACTCTACCTGTTTAACCGATATTTGGCCATCGACATGTTTGATCAAGTCTAGAGTAATATAATTATTAGAGATATCTGATCTTTTAAATAACTATTTCTGGAACTATTTGCCTATTCTTCCACCATCATCAGCCACTATCCCCAGAGAAGGCAAACCTGATATAGGACTAAAAAAGTAGTCTTATGATAAGTCACTATCCACCTCTAAAATGTTTGAAAGAAACAAAAAAGGTCACATTTCATCAGGCTTTAATTTCCCATTCTCATTTACAAAGAGACTCATCGTCTGTATTCTTCACAGAAGTATAAAGCATTCCCTGCCTCTGATAATCCTTTTATGCTTTCACATTAATATGACAGAGTACAGAGAATTAATTATTAAATACTACTTATACAGTACTGTAAATATACACTATGTTACAGAATTTAAGATAAGCAATGGCTACATTCCTAATGAGCTTACTATAATTAAATTCCTTGTTGAATCTACATATAAAATGTAACTAGGAGTCAAACCACATGGGAAAAACCTTTAAGCCAGGTAGAGACACAGATGTGAATCTAACTTGTTCCTAGGTTATGAAAATTAATAACAATCCTAGACTATGATTAACTATTGACTCAAATAATTCACTGAACTTTTTGCTACGTATTTATAAAATGCACAGACAGATTCTTGTCTAATGGTCCATAATATCTGTGATGTGTAATACTATTTTGCTTTTGAATTAATATGTTAAAAGTACATAATGGTATGCTTAGCACTGTAGGTACATTATTCCAAATCAAGATTCATTCTACCCTTGGACTCTGAATGAAACAAATCCCTTTTCCTGCCCACATTAAAACTCACAGCTGTGGTGTAGTTGTGTGTAATATGTTTCTTTGTTTGAAAAGTGGAATCCTTCTAGGAATCAGTTTATAAATTATCTGTGTGCCTTTCTGAGACTGTTTATACTTACAGGTAAAAAAAGTATAGGAGAACAAGTACAAAATAAACAGGAAAAGAAAGAAAATATTTCTGATATTTGAGAATATAGTAGGTACAGTAATGTGTAAATGTTAATAAATTTATTGTTATCAACATTAAAAGGAAAAAAATTTGCCTCCTATTCCCAAATCTGAATGAACTTCTCAAATATAACATCACATGCTGCTGTTTAGGTTGGCAATCATTCCTCCTCAATGATCTCACATGTGGGAAGACTTTCATCTTCAGGCAGATATACAACTTCCTAGGGGGGAATCCAGTCTTTTCTCTGCATCATGCCCATGAGGTTGCTTGAGATGAAAAGCTGTGGTTGGGTACTACTTCTGATTTTATGATATCAACAGAGTCGATCTGTAGCAGTTTACAAAGAATAATTTACCTTCCCTTGGTGCTCCACTCAAATAATTGTGGTAACAGACCTTCCTCCTTGAATATCTGCTTTTTGGGTCATTTAGGGTTAAAGATGAAGGCACATAACCCTTTTCACAGCAGAAGGAATGAAATAGGGTCATTGGTGTGATCCATCCCTTCTCTTATCCCAAGTGTATAGATCACATTATGGGATGCTCTAGCATGCAACCAAACACAGCCCCACCCTACAGCTGCACTACTGACTGCATCTATGGCCAGCTTCTGGGTTGGGCAGATAGGGGCAAGAAAGATTATAATTTTTTGTCACAAATCACAGCTGTCTTAGTCTTGATATAAATCAGAAAGCTAGAGACAAAAGACTTTGTACACATGCTCTGTCTACTTTATTATGCATTATGCAACAGCCAAAGTGCCAGGGGGCAAAATCCTAATTGCTGGTAAATCTTTGCAACATACTCCTAAGTAGGGATATTTGAAGACAGATGTTGAAAATATAGAAATATACTATCCCACCCTTAATATTACCTATATAATTTCTGCAGGAACCATGCAGCATTTTTATTTCTAGTGGATTATCTTTATTGGGAGAACTTCTAGATTCCTAGTGTTAAATACAAATTCATGCTTTTCTTTTTTATTTGCAGCATATGCTCCTTGGCTATAGAACGTGACACACACTGTGTGTTGCTTCCATAAACATTTGCTGCAGGAAATAAAATAGTATGAATTTATCTTTAATGTTAAAAATACCAAGAATAGAAAAATGCTAACAGAAGTGTACTAGCAGAAGAATGCTAGATGCAGAATCAAAATGTCTGTCATGTTCACTAGCAGTGCCAACTGAAAACCTTTTGTATCATAAGCTGTGGTATAAAGTTAGACCCAGCTTTAAGAAGTCTTTAGTTCCAGTTTGCATAAGCATATTTTAAGACATCTAACTTAACTCTTTAGGGTCTTTGTATATTGGCTGTGTGACAATATTTAAATCTTTATTTCCACGGGAACTTACAATACTATAAACTCTAAATCCAGTGCACTAATTTTAAACAATTAAGATCAATCTGACATATTTAGACTACTAGGTTTTCTCAGTCATTTTGAGAAATTGTTTTTTGAGAGCAGAAATTTTTATGTCAAATAAATTCCTGTGTTAACATTAGTGTTATTATTATTACTTAAATTTCACTAACATTGATGTGGATCTCCCTGAATGAGCATTTTTAGTCTCTTTTGCGTTTGGTACAGAACTCATTCTGCTATTCTTAAAGAGTTATAATTTATCTAGATTGTCATGTCTTCTCACAGTGACAGGCAAACTGGTGGGGTCAGTGACAGCTTGATTGCTGTTAGCCAGCAACATAATATAAACTGATGTTTTTCTTTATTTACAGATGGCCCAGTATGAATCAGTGGTCACATCTTATCATTACTAGCCTCTTGAAAGGCAAAAAAAGGATGAAAAATGTGTATGTTTTCATTTTTTCATTAACTGATTCATCAGCTGGAAGAGTTACAGGATTCCTAAGAAACAGTCCATCCAGCTTCCCTTGATTCATCAACTCATGACAGGCTTTTTCAAATGAAAGTAGAGAGAGTTTATCTCTTTCAGTAAAAGATCTTCATTTGAACTTGACAGGGAATATCGTCATGGTTCCTTTCTGAAAGCTTAAATGAATTCTAACATCTGACACTTCACCAAAGCTTTCTTTATATATTTAGACAATTTTTTTCCTTAGTTTCCAGTTATTCAGCTTGATTCGAAGAAATTTTCTGTGTGAAAGGGAGTGGGAAAATAAGTTGGTGGGCTTTTTTTTGTTTTGTTTTGTTGTTATTGTTTTTAAAAAAGAATGTGCTGTTTGACCTGTTGTGAGCCATTCAGTTTCAAGTGCTGTTACAGCCGTAAGTCAGTTGTTTATCAGAGATAACATAGTTTCTCCCTGTGCATACTTTAAGTGACAAATTCACTCCTTATGTGTATTGAGCAAGTACTGCCCACTTCTAACTATTGAAACTCCTCAGTAGCTACCGTAAGGATTGAATGTGAGCACTGTACCTCAGTCAGGAGTGGAAGGCTTCAAGCATGGGAGTCATGAGAAGGATGATATAATTTTCTGTATCCTTAAATGAGTGGTATTGTTCTCTAACATCCATAAGATAAAATACTAAATGATGTTGCAAACCTAAGGGATGTTCTCAAATACAAATTATTTCCTTTTTTTATTATTCTCTATTTTTTTAAGGAACATATCCTGGTAGTTTGCATGTAGTACCAGTGGCATGATGAACAACTCATCTTCCTTCAGTTCAGTACCTCACTAGATTGAGTATGAACAGCTGACCATGCATTTACACATATCCTCAGCACAGGAATCTCACTGGTTTCAGGGAGAGAAGATAAAATTGAGGAATTTTTAAATGCTCTTTGCATTTATGAGAATGGATTTGTTCAGGAAGGAAATCAAATGTAATCTGAGTCAATAGCTGAGGAGTGTAGAGGCTAATATAGAATAATAGATTTATTTTATTTGTTTTATTTAATTCCCCATTCTATTAAGCATCCTAGTAAGTATTTTCAGGCTTCTAAGACAAATAAAGCAAAACAAAACAAAATGAAATTTTAATTTAACTGGTAAATAGTAAAGCAGATTTTAAGCTCAAAAGGCTTTACTGTCTTGAATTTTGACATTTTTGTAGTGGAAGTTAAAATGAACTCAGGAGGAGCCCAAAACTCTGGAATTACCCTTCTAAATATTCAGTAAATTCATTAAAAAGTGTCTGCTGTGGAAGAAAAGTAAGGATGATTTAACTAAATGATGCAATTGATTTGTCATCCTCATTAATAAGTATATTTTTATCATCTATTTATTATATGTAATACATAAAATTTCAAGAAGAACATAAATGAAATGTGCACTTTACATATATATAGGTGTAAGTAAAAATGATACATTTTTCAATTTCATCAGCCAAGACTTGAATCTTTAAACTCTTGAAACAAAATGAAATACAGCCCTTTTCCAATGTTGCTTACCATATCATAATCTTGCACAATTTATCCATACATAACATAACAATAACACTGAACTTTGATTCTTTCAATCACATCATACTTGTTTATTTAAAGGTCAACCATTACTCTTAGAAGTAAATCCATTAAAATATTGTGACATAAGGATGTAAATTACAACGCGTCTAAATGTGAAGTTATTACTTAAACATCAAATGACACTGAAGACGTGACTAAAAACCAAATAAGATTCATTAGTATTCAGCTGGAAAAATCAAGATCAGAGAGTGAGTATGGTTTCTTTGGACAGTCTGCTAGAGTTGGTCCTGAAAATTTGAAAACTTCATGAGATTGTGCTTTAAAAAAATTTTGGTATTTTTTGTTGTTCTGTTTCCTTTTCAAGATATAGATGGTCCTCTGAATGTGGCTTGGATATAGCCAGCCATCTCAAAATGATTTCGGTAGAAAATTTAAATGAAACAAGGTCAAAACACTTCTCTGTGAAAAATAACAGTCAGAAAAATATATCTGTACTGTATCAAGTTGTAGTGTTATCTTATTTTATCCTGATTGCTAAGTGGATATATTCCTCATCCTTTTCATTAAAACAACCTCACTGGAAAAAATGAAAAGGGTTACATTCAAAGTGAATGGATATAAATTCATGTCTAAAAACAAATGCAAAAGATAATCAACTGTCTTTGAAGAAAGTCAAGAGGGCTTCTGCCTGAGGAACAGCAGTGGGTCTGGAGACTGGGTTTGCCAGGGACCAAAAGGAAAGGTGAGTTCAGAGTGGAACAGGTGATGAGACAAGGCACTTAAATGAATGAGGGAATGCAGTATCTGTCATCAAAGTGTGAGCCAGCAGTGTGTGACCTATTTAGTCTAGCGAAACAAAGGCTGAGAGAGGATAATACTGTGGTCTATAAAGCCTTCCAGAGAGGGGCTTAAGCTCTGGGGAAGAAGATCTTTAAGTAAAGAGATATATAAAATCATGACTATGAATACATTTAGTCAAAATATTTAAGAACACTCAGGAAGACAAAGCTCAAAAGTGCATATATTTAGCACTGGACATAAGACATAAGAGGAAAGTCTTGCATTAGTATAAAAATGCAAAACTAAGAACACTTACTTTGCTGATTCAAAAAAAAAACAAAGCAACTGCCAAAGGACAATGATGAGACATTTGTTGTTACTTTACTTTAAATATTTTAATGCATTATTTTGGCCATTGAAAAGGTCAGTTGTGATTAGCTGGCTAACATGCTTATCGTCATTGACAAAGATGTACAACTCCTGTCTGAAAAAATAGAAAGAACAGTTTGAGAGCAATCACATTATTTAGTTATTTCTCAAGTGCCTGGATTTGGTAAAATGGATACTAGTGAGAAAGGAAACCTGGAAAATCAAGGCCATGGGTTTGCCTGGCTTATTTTCAGTTCCCAGAAATAGGAAGGGTTACAAAAAATTACATGCTATTAACATCACCTAGAACAGTGGTAGTTCTAATATCTGCAGCTGGCGGGGAGTGCAACAAAGAATTTTGTAGTAGATGTGTACATTTGTGTGAATGTGTGTGTGGAGTGTGTGTGTGCACGTAAGGCAGCAGAGATGTAAGAGGACATTTGCAAACAAAAGAAGACAGTGTTGCTTTCTATCTAGTTAATATCCACAAGGCAAGATTATCAATTTGTTATACATTAAACAAAAAGACCGCTACCTTTTGGAGGAGCTTGTCAATGCACTGTTTTCATTAACTCCTCAGGTTGCCATATATCCTCTCTGTTGAATTTGGGAATAAACCAGCAAAATGACCATGGAGGGACACTGTGCAGACGCAGGACAGCAAAGAACTCCATAGTGCATTTGTTGGTTTTATTTATCAACTCAGAAAATTTGCTTCATTTAATCTCCTTGTAATGAGCAGCTAGGCACACAGTTATATGATAACCAAACCACCTAAAAAAACCAAACCACAGTACTCCAGTTTAGGCATACAGTCCCATGTATCACGTGCCTGACTAGTACCTTGGGGTTAGACAGGGAAATTACAGTAGGGTTACAACCATGAGCATGGCCTGTGTGGAGCTGGGCTTGCTGGCAAGTGCATCATCTATGCTAAACACAAGAGAGAAGTAAAGCTCAGAAAGTTTTTACCAAGTGTTATATAGTTCTGGTGGAAATGGACATCATTTCCCCCAAGGTAAGAGTCAACATTGATGGAGATCATAACAGGAGATGATTAACTGCCAGAATGTATTTATCAAGAAAAAGTCACACAAAGCCAATCTAATTTTCTTCTATAATTAGCAAAATGAACAGGTAAATAGACAAGTAGTAGACATACACATGATGCTAGTAAGATTCTCAAACTATCTCACAAATTGTGCATTTAAATAAGTTGAGACAACAAAATACAGAGAAAACTGATCAGATGGGTGCAAAACCTTACTGTAGTTATTCTTAGGGATTGTATACAAATATCTTCTTTTGTGTGAGGGTTGTATCACAAATGTTCATTGGCAATTCAGTTGAATACTTTACTTAATTGCTCAGATGGCATCATTGGTTGTTCCATATGTTGTATTAAAATGACCCAGAAGAATTTAAATGCCCTGAGATAATGTATGTTGCAGCTTATCACAGAATCATAGAATGGTTTGGGTTGGAAGGGACTATCTAGTTCCAACTCCCTTGCCATGGGCAGGGACACCTTTTGCTAGACCATTTAATATGGAAATGTGAAATTTTATCTATTGGCAGGAAAATCATTTTCATACATGTGGAATGGAGAACAAATAAACTGAACTTAAGGCAATTGTGTCTGACTGTTGCAAACATTCAAACACCATATTGGCATGTTTGAGTAGAACACCTGAAGTCAAAGAAGAGAAATAATCTTGTATTGTATTGAGCGATCGAAAATTCTCAGTCAGAAGACTACTCTTAGTTTTCATCACTGTCTTTAACAAATTATGTGATTAGCTGAGAATAGATGAGTTGACAGCAATAAGGATGCTCAAATGTCTGCAGGAAATGGAATGCTACAAGGAAAATTTGAGAAAACCAAGGTTATTTAAGCTACAGAAAGTAGGATGTGATAATATATGAAAATATATTAAATATATGAAAGTTGCATATAAAATACAGAGAAAGAGGATAAAAACTTCATTTCCACAGAATTGGAGAAACATTTTACTTAATATAGCAATGACTGAAGTTGAGGTTAAGAATTAAGATAAATGTCCTACAAATACTGAAATAGATCACTTTTAAAGTCTCCAAATGGAAAGATTTTAATAATATTCTAAACAGATATGTCAAGAGTGATAAAATTATATTTTGTCTTAGGACACCAATGTTGCTTAAGTGGAAGTACCTTTCAGAACTTTTCAAATTCCAACAAGATGGAATTTGACACATCTGTGAAAGAGATGATCATGCTCTTGACTCATGCTCAAAACTGTACCCTGTTTTTCAAGCAGGAAATCAGGGCAGTTTCACAGAACCTGGTTTGATACCTACTCTCATTCAACTTCATCTAATACCTACTGAAGACAATAAAAAAATCATAATTCACTCAGGTTTTGTCAAGCTTCCTTATATCGCAAACAGTTCATTTGAAGTGAGTGTATCAAGTGAACAGCTCACTCAAAATGTGAATTGTATCATTTGGCCTTGAATGATTGCCTAAAGATCACTTCAGGTAATCATTTTTATTACAAATGAATGTGAAACAAGTAAAAGAGGGACTTGAGGCTACAGGAGTTTAAAAGGATTTTGCAAGCATAATGATCATATACCAGTGACTTTCAAAGGATCTGGAACTTCATTATATTTGAGCACCACATGTCACACAAGCAGTGTAAGAGTTGTGAGACACAGGATGTGTGCAGTTCATGCTCTTTCTTTGTGATTTGTCGGATATACACAGTCCTGTTTAATTTCATTTAAAAAATGTACAGAGTTAGTTCAAAGTAATTGCCTTGGTGCCAGTTGAGAAAGGAATCATGTAGGTATACATATTTCCTAAAACATTCTAAATCATAATGGTAAGCCTCAAAGATCCCAAAGCATCAACAGAGGGTTTTGTAAAATTGCAGGGAACTCCCATAGTAAAATATTCTGCCTTAAAAATGTTTCAGAATATTTTCTCATTTTTAAAATTTATTTTCAGATGTATTTTCTAATCTGATTTTTTCCTAAATATAGCTGATAATTTCTTACATTATTTATCTTAATTCCAAATATGAATTTAATTGCTAGTTCCTTGAAATCCGCCATTTTAATTTAATAAAAATTTCCAACATTTTTTGCCTTTATTTTACGTTTAAACTGTGAACTACAGGATGCCACCCTCCCACATCATATGTGCTAACAATTTCTTTGTAGTGTTCTTAAACTCTCCATACAGACTGTGTACCACTATCTTTTTCAGGGTCCATCAAGCATTACTCTTGATTAGGTTTTATTTGTTATATTGGACCCTGTGACTACACTGCATGTGTTTTATGATGTTTTATTTCAGACTGCATGTGATCAGATCTCTTTAACTCAATACTTTTAACAACTGAAGCACATTTGATGTGCTACTGAACAACATCTTCCAGTTCTGCTTCATGCATAAGGAATCCACACTGTGTGCTCTGAGATCAGTCTGTGATGTGAATGGATGCAAGTATTAGAAATTCTCTTCAAAAGTGCATACCTGGTCTGAAATAAGCATTCATGGAAAACATCCCATGACAGAAAATTCCCAAGTGCAATTTTTTTATTAGTAAGAGAAAAATATGTTTGGAAAATTGTCCAAGGGAAATTAAAAATGAGATTTATATTTTCATTGTTCATTTATGAAACATGTAATTTAGAGTGAAGGGGGTTAACTGTGTTGCAGTATAGAACAATGAGGCCATTTCAACTGAAAACAAGAATCAGTAATTGCTGTAGACAAGAATAAGCTATGAGAATAAGTGTGAATTCTACACTGTATTATAGAGAAGGTAATTAATGTAGTCAATGTTGTGATCAGTGGCTCAAAGACCAACAGAAGATGAATCACCAGCGGTGACTCCCAGGGGTCAAGAGACATGGATATATTTGGAGTGAGTTCAGTGAGGGGTCAGGAGAGTGATTAGAGGATTTGGAGAATTCAACATATGAGGAGATGCTGAGTCAAGGGGGTTTCTCAACCTCATCAGGGAAGGGCTCAGGGGGATTGGTGGATCTTGGCAACATGTGTATTGGGAAATACTGGGGTGGACTAGGCAGTCTCCAGTCTCCAGTCTCCAGAGGCCACTTCCAACATCATCCATTCTGTGATTTTGTGATTAACTAAATGTTTTGTTTCCTTTTTATCTAAGGAGGAAAATGTTTGCATGTATTTGCATACTTGCAGAGCACAATGTCCAGAAATTGTAATTTCTACCTAGAGGTAACTGAAATTCAAACCAGTAAAAATGTAATTTCCAAGAAAACTATTTACAATGTAAGTACCTATGCTAACATTACAATGAGTTCTCTCTCTATTTGTAAAAGCTTACTGTGTGATGCACTAAAGTTAAAAGCATTATTTTAAATCAGGGATCTTTCAGTTATTTTCTTTAATTACCCATTGCTTTTGAATTTGCAGTGACTGTAATGCTTTTGAAAACTGTCTTATACTTGCCTGAGGTAATCTAAATTCTATTATTTACTTGCATTCATGATGTTCAGTAATTAGCAATGTAATCTTCCAATGGTCAGAGAAATCCTGTCTATAACAGCACCTATTATTCTTAGTTTTTATATATTTTTGTTAGCTTTCAGCACAGCAGTCTATAGCTTGCAGCACTATGTGTGTACCTATTTTATACTAATACACATCTAAAGTGACTGAAAGATGTTTCCCTTTACATTTACTATATCCACAAGCTATCATTCCAAACATAACCTCTTGCTCTGTGCACTTTTCAGTAGTATTTCTCTCCAATGTTGTCTAAAAAGCCTATCACAAAAGCCGTCGGCAAAGATATCAACAGAAAGTTAGAGCTTTTTAAATGAAGCACTAGGGTACACTGCAATGGACTCTAAAAATTCTAAATGATAACTATTGATTGCCACATTTTGCTTTATATACTTCAGGTTTCTAATAAGTCAAGGACAGAAAAAACAGTTGTACATGAATTCACGGTAAGTGATAAAAAGAGGCCTAACCCTGACTGAAGTAAATTAATTAGAAGACACATCAATACAATTCATAATATCAGACCTACAAGTTATCCACAAGTTATTCCCATAAAGTTCTGAAAACTGCTTTTAATGATCCACTTGTGTGTGATTTACTGCTGTTGGATAAAGCCTAGAGGACTTGAGAGCCCACACTGCTTTGTTCAGATATCTAAGCAGTCTTGCTCTACTTCAGTCAAATTCTCACGTGGCCAATATTTCCATTGTGAAAGAATGCTTGCAGGCATAACATTTCAGAAGGAGCTCTTTAATTTTATAAAGGTGGTGTAGAATTTACTGTAAATAGTGCAAAAATTGCAAATAGAAACACTTATTAGAAATTAATTTTTAAAATTCAAAAATTTCATTTTCTCTTTTATGTAGAATGATTTAAATATGATAGTCAACATTATCTCTTTAGTTGTGTTTTAGAACAGTGAACTTACTTATTGGCATACTGAAAACAACGTGATGCCAGTGAAGATTTACTTCATTATTCCCCAATGGAAAGTCTCTGTTTTCAATTACACCCATATATCTATACAGACATTTAAACAGACACAGAGAGTAGAGTTATTTGTTAGATTTATTAAATAAGACCTCGATTCAGGGGAAAGAAAATACCAACTTTTAAGCAGATTCTTTAATTCCTATTACATGTTAGTTTGGACAATGGATTATCATGAAATGACACCTCAACTCAACTGTTTTAACACCTTAGTTTTCATTTTCATGGCTGCTACATTTTTTTTATTCCATGTGAAAATTTAACCTTTCAGAAAATATTCCTGAACGGAGACTATAAAACTAGGAAAAAGCAGTTGGCCTGGCCATGAAAAGGAAGTGTCATCAAAAGATGTGCAGTGCTGGTTTGATCTATAAAGCAGATAAAATCATGCTATGGTTGCCTGCCTGGCACTTAGTATATTCATTGCCTCCAACTAGTTTTCCTAGAGGTGGCACTTTGCACAGGGCACTGGGAAGGTTGCTGTGGATTTCTTATCCTTGTTATCCTTGTTCCACCAGGCTGGCAAGGAGGGTGCCTGGTGCATGCTGACGAGCACATTGGGAAGAAGCCAAGGGTTCTTAGTGCTCTGGCAAAGAGTGCATTGTCTCACCTTGAAAAAAAATATAAGAAGCATTCAATTACACTTAGTTATTTCAAGACATCTTTTTTGTCTTGTAAAATTGAGGTACAGTGGTGAAAGTTAGGTTTGTTTCCATCTCCCTAGGAGTAGATGGTACATCAAGGCATTTGACCACCAGTGACAGTGTAGCAGATGAAGAAAGGTTGTGCAGAAGCAAGGAGGATGCCTAATTCATCCTGTGGCTGCAGGTACCTTTCAGAGCTCACCTTTCAGTGAGTTACTGCAGATGCTATGAAAGGAGATGTTTTTACCTGTAGAACTTTCTAGCCTGCTTGGGTTATTTTCCTACATTGAACCTCAGAGGTTGACATCTTCTCAATGCATGCTATGGTGGTAAAGGTTTAACCACAGTCCAGCTTCTAGATAATATGTTGTCTCAAAATGAAGCAGTTTAGCAATGAAACAGATTTGATCTGGGCCTTAACCGCCTCCTTGGCCCCAAGCTTTCTAAGCCCTAATATACAAACACATGAAATTCAAGCTAACAAATGGAGCAATCAGGTAGAATATGGTGACTTATAAATAAACATCAGCAAAACTCCTGAAGGAAACACTACCCATGAATAGCTACCAGATATAATGCTTTAAGAAACAGCAAGAGAAGTATAGAAGTTGCTGAAGAGAATAATTCAAAAGTTACCATAATTTGCCCTCTGGTGCATATGTATTACATATTATATGAAATTCTATGTATGTACACAATTTCCCCTCACATTCCCATATCTTTTAGTACATAAAATGGATGATGTTTACTTAACAATCAGCTACTCAAGTTTTTTTACCCCTGTGTGGCCCCAGGCTTTATTTACTACAGGAAAGTAAATCTGCTCTGAAGGCAGAATAATTAATTTCCTCATGGTCTAAGCCAATCTCCAAAAAAGTACTTGAATTCTTTACAGATATACGATTTGACACAATGCCAGGTTTTTAATCCACTATCTACGTAAAGACAGTCTTGATAAGACTTCTTCCCTGGAACAGGGATTTTACTTTCAATTTTACATAACCCCACACCTGGGTTGGGAGAGTCCCAGGTACACCTACAGATTAAGTGGAAAAGTGATTGAGACCAGCCCTGTGGAGAAGGACTTGGGGGTGATGGTTGACAAAACCTCAACATGAGCCGGCAGTGTGCACTCTGAAACCCAGAAAGCCAACTGAATTCTGGGCTGCATCAAAAGCAGCATGGCCTGCAGGTCAAGGGAAGGGATTCTGCCCCTCTGCTCTGTGCTGGTGGAACTCCACCTGCAATGCAGCATCCAGTTCTGGTGCTCCCAACATAAGAAGGATGTGGAATGGTTGGAGTAAATCCAGAGGAGGCCATGAAGTTGATAAGGGCACTAGAGCACCTCACCCATGAAGACAGGCTGAGAATGTTGTGGCTGTTCAGCCTGGAGAAGAGAAAGTTATGTGGAGACCTCATCACAACCTTCCAGTATCTAAAGGGGCCTACAGGGAAGCCAGAGAGGGATTCTTCATCAGGAGCTGTAGGGATAAGACAATGAGGAATGTCTTCAAACTGAAAGAGATTAGATTTAGGTTAGATACTAGGAAGAAATTCTTTACTGGGAGGGTGGTGAGGCACTGCAACAGGTTGCCCGAAGAAGCTGAAGATATTCCATTCCTGGAAGTGTTCAGGGCCTCTCTGGATAGGGTTTTAAGCAACCTGGTCTAGTGAAAGGTGTCACTGCCTATGGCAGTGGATTTGGAGCAAGATGATCTTTAAGGTCCCTTCCAACACAAGCCATTCCATGATTCTATGATTTTATGATTCTATGACAAATTACCAAGGTAAAATTTTCAGGTTTTATAGTGAAATCTGTAAAAGTAGAAAAATGTTGAAAAGGTGAAGTACGTGAAAGCATTCCCTTATGGAAAAGTTTCTCGGTGAATGAAGAAAGTGTCAGGCAGATTTTAAAAAATGAAATATAATCAGTCTTCCTATTGATTTATATTTATCCTTATCTAATTCTGTATATAATTTATCTACCATCTATTGCTACAGTTTCCATCCATTGGAAATTAAAATCTAGTTGTTTACCTCGTGCTGCATCATCCTATTTACAGCTACTTTATTTATGATTAATCAGAAATTTCAGTTGAGAGAACTGGGTAGATTCATTAATAATGCACATCGATGGAGCTTACTAATCCCAGCCCACAGCTTTTAATGACCTCAAACTCCCTCACTGTGTATGTGCAGATACTTTGCTTCCAAACAGCATGTTTTTTACCTCACTTCCTACTCAACCCTGTAATTGGCTACTCAATTTCTAATTATTATTAATGACTCAGTTTACCCTGGGGAAAATGTTCAACAAAGCAAAAGCTACCAGTTGCACATGGCTCATTAAAGTCACACTACTTTCAATATTTGAGAGGATACTTCAAAACCATAAATAACTCATTAAATTAGCTTCATCACCTTCCTCCTCTGATGTGCATGTAGGAATGTATTTAATTCTGTGCCTTAGCCACCATCAAAGAACATTAATGAAATTTACTTTTTCATACCTTTTTTTAGAACTGCAATTATAGACGTAGACTAAAATAACCATAAACTGGAGGGAAGAATTTATTTGTGAAATAAATTTAAAAGAATTAAGGAAATATCTTACTTGAGTTGTGCAAGCTTGCTTCAATAAATGACAGCTTGGGTCACAGAATCACAGAATGGTTGGGGTCAGAAGGGTCCTCTGGGTATCATCTAGTTCAACACCTATGCTAAAACAATGAGAATGTACTGCCAAATCCACAACTTGACCTGAACAACTCAGTACTTAGTACACAGGCACAAAAGTAAGCAAAACCTTTAAATTCATCAATCTTCAACTTCCCTGGAAATCCTGAGTTAGAAAAGTTTTCCAAAGAGCCTGTAGAAAGCATGATTAATACCAATTTCCACAGATACCGGTCTGAAGTCTGTCTGTGGCAATAAGCAGAAAATGCTGAAAAGAATTGCACAGTTTATATGTGTATAGTTATTCTTTGGCTACATGGACTCACAGAATCACAGAATGGGTAAGGTTAGAGGGGACCACAGTGGGTCAGCTGGTCCAGCTTCCCTGCCTAAACAGTCACCCCAGAGCACATGGCACAAGATTGCATCCAGGTTCTGGAATATCTCCAGAGAAGGAGACTTCACAGCCTCTCTGGGCAATCTGTTCCAGTGCTCAGTCACTGCACAGTAAAGTTCTTCCTCATATCTAGGTGGAACTTCCTGTGCTTCAGTTTCTGCCCATTGCCTTGTGTCCTCTTGTGGTTGGCACCACTGAACAGAGCCTGGGTCCATCTTCTCAGCACCCCACCTTTAGATATTTATACACATTGATAAACTCCCCTCTAAGTCATCTCTTCCTGAGGCTGAAGAGGCCTCAACTCCCTCCACCTTTCCTCATCCCTTAACCATCTTTGGACCCACTCCAGGATCTCCATGTCTCCCTTGTCCTGAAGAGCCCATAACTGGACACAAACCTTCAGATGTGGCCTCACCAGGGCTGAGTAGAAGGATAGGATCACTGCCCTCGACCTGTTGGCAATGCTCTTCCTAATGCAACCCAGGGTTCTGTTGGCCTTCTTGTCCACAGGGGCACACTACAGACTCATGGACAGCTTGTTGTCCACTGGGACCCCCAGGTCCTTCTCCACAGAGCTGCTTTCCATCAGGTCAGCCCCCAACCTATATTGGTGCTCAAATACTCTTAGCTATTAATATCAGATGTCTGTATGTACCAAGATAAGTATCAGTGAAGCATCTCTAGAATTTCTGTCCTAACAATCCTGACCATTGTCACAAAGCCAAAGGACGATTTTTTAGCAGTATGGGTACCAAGGACACAGGAGACGTGACAAATGCTTAGCTTATAACAGAGGTATGTACTACAATCCTGACTCCAAGACTTGAGTGATTTGGGTCATACCCAGAGGTGTGAATTTACTCCTTTTCAGAATAAAACCCTAGGGCAGTGTAGGAAGAGAGGTGTGGGCTAAAAAAACCCCATAAATGACGAAGAGTGGGAATTGGATGGGTGAAGTCTCACATCAAAACCAAGGTGAAAAACCTCACTCTCTCAAAAATATTTTTTTTCCCCCCAGAAAAAGTGTTTGGAGAAGGTAGAGGCAGGGTAGGTAAGAACTGTCAGATGTGGCCCAAATTTTTTTAGACTGTGAAGCCAAAAATGGGTAAGGATTACAGTGATTTTAAGCATAAAGCTGTAGGAAGTAGACTGCACCCCTGAGAACTTTTACAGATGCAGAGAAGAGGATGTCACCTTCACTGGTATCAGCCTGACTTGCTGGGATAGCAGGAGAGAAAGTGTTCCTAACACCCACAAACATCCAGAATGTCAGTGCAGTGTCTGTTTGGCTCTCCTCCACTCAGCTCAGGGTCATCTCTGGAAAAAAACCTTCCTCTTTCAGGCACAGAACTAATTACTTCTATGTTGCTGGACAGAGAAAGGAGCGAAATGCCCAATTGCTTCTGGAGCCTCAGGAGGAGCAGAGCCTCACTAATATCCCTCTGCACCTGTGAGAGTGACAGGCCACTTTATAAGCTTCAACATTGATTAGCTGCTATGGGTATTTTTTTCCCTCTGTGTGAACATAAGCACTGGCTGGTTCCAAACAAGGAATTGAAGAATTACATCTATTTACTGTCACTATATATTTTGTATAGCTCCCAGGAAAGACTTTAATTTGCAACACACAGGCAATCATTTTTGTCAAGTGGTCTTATTATGATTATTGCTTGTTGTATACTGTTCTCGACACATTTATGGTAAGATCTGAGCCTACCTAAATGACCTTGCAGTACACAGGATTACTCCACAACCAGAGAAGTCTTTTTCCTCTTTGAGGAGTGGCTTAGATATTTCTGAATAATTATTATAGACATTATACATTTTCCAACTTTACTCTGCAGTAAAGCTTCTGGTTTTATCCCTAAAGTTTAGGTACTTCGCTGGAACAAATTAGAAAAGTGTTTGAATGCTTTTACTGTAGTTTTTGCATGCTCACTAAAGCTAAATTTTACATTGCAAGTTCTTAATTGATATTGCTTTTATTTTATTAATAAAGGCACTCACTATTACATTAATAGTTGGTAAAAAAAAAAAGTAATTTTTTTCCAGCTAACAACAGAAAAGCAACGTAAAAAATAATATAAGAATGATAAATACAGGAAAATCAAGACACTCTAAACAGTACAATTCTTATCGAGTTTCTCCTTATCAGCCATTTCAGTGAAGTTACTGCTTTCAAAAGGTCTTGTCTGTATCCTAATAACCTTTCAGCAGCACAGCCTAAAATTGCAAATATCAGTATGAAAATAATACAGGAGCTGGAAGAAACTTTGTGTACATTAGTGTACTTAAAGAAAACAGTGCTTCCATTTTATGACCTTAGTAAGCACAAAAATCAAGTATATTTATAGCACTTTAGGAAGCATGTCCCTTTAGTGGCAGCAAGGCTCAATGGGACAATTCATGGTGTAATAGCATGGTGTGCTAATAGCAACACCTATGCCTGGTCGAGTCTGCTAATTGCGTCCCTCCGGATACGGGGGCCTCATCTGAACACATTCAAATTGTCCTAGACTGCATATGCCTGGAGCTATTCCAAGCTCATTCCACTTCATAGCTGCTCTAAAAATAAACTCAGAGTATTGCACTTCATTCATTTAAAAGCACTTAGAAGAGCGATGGTCAGTTTGGGGATTTAGTAATGTGAAATACTACGGGTACGGTGTAGTTGCTTTCCAGACAGCTTTGAGGTGCAATTCAGGAAGGAGGCAATTAACTACCAATAGAACTATACCCACTACATTCACAGTGCAGTGAAACTTTTCTTACAAACACACACAATCCTCATGACCTTAGTGTCTTAGCACAGTGGACCTCACTGTCCTGTGATGTCTTATATCACATGAAGAACATATATAGGAATAAGGTGCTATTATTGCTATTTTAACATCTCAATTCTCTGCATTTGTAGCAATGTCTTCAGGCTACTAGCTGATTAGTTAGGCTCCACTTGACATATTAAGATTACATCTACTAAATTGCTCCTCAGAGAGGTCTGAGACAAAAGAGAACATGTGAATACAAGAAGCAGAAAGTAACAGCTCTGGATACTGGGTTGACTGCCCTGTGTCATCAGTTGCAGTGACAGCAGACCATTACATTTAAGAAGAATAGTTTCCATATCAGTGATTTCTGTGGCTTTTGAGTTGTTTGATACCTGTAAAAGCAACATAAAGTACAGTGGCCTTCAGTAGTTGAATGGTTAAAGTGCTTAAAATGTTTTACAAAGTATTACTTAATAGAAATGTTGCAGTAGTTCCCAAACATTTTTGTTGGCTTTTCCCAAAAATACATTAAATCCTTTAAATCCACTTTGGACATGTTCCCTGTTTTTCTCACGCTTTGGAAACTGTTTATGAAGGTACAGAGAAGCATCAATCTTCTCAAACCAGATAGGCAGAGATAAACACTTGATGCACTCTGATACACAGAGATAACGCAGGCTCAAGAAGTATAGTATTGGGCATCTCTATCTCTGAAGTGTAGAATTTTCAGCTTGAAAAGTAACAGTTTCAAGTTCTTCCAAGGAAATGAAGGAAAGAGATTGAAGAAAACCAAAAAAATATAGAAGGAAAAAAATCTGTAATAGAAATTGCTTCTTCTGCCTTAATACATGAAAAGCTGTTTCCTATCAGTTGCACAGGTGCAAATCTCAGCTGTTTCTGAAATTGCAGAACTCTAACTGACAGCAAAATCTGGTCTGGCAGAAATAGTTATGTTTTTTTATTGCAGTCACCTTACAACAAGCACTGTCCTTTAGAAACAAACCTTTGAAATTTAATGTTCTCTTTCTGCCTTTTATCAGAAAAGAGTAGCCCGCTAGAGCTCTCTGCAGTTTCCCAGGGGTGTCTGCAGACATTAAGAGAGATGAGCAGGTCAAGGCACATTAAAACATGAGAAAATCCCAGACAGATCACACCCAAAATTTACCTTTAATGTCCTCTTCAGGCAAATGTTCTTGTATAAATTTCAAGTTCATGCACACCTGCCAATAAGTTTGTAAAGTAAAAAATAAATATTTTTCAAGGATGAATACTAAATTCAAATAAGATAAGATAACTTGGAAGTACAGCCACATCAAGGATTTCTTAGTATTGCTGCTTTGGGTGGAACATACAAGAAGAAATAAAATACCACTTAGAAGGGGAAGAAGTAGGACCATATTTGAAGTTTTTTTTCTGAAAGTGTTTAATATTTAGATTTTGTAAACCTTAATTTGCCTGAACATATATGCGTGTGTTTCTGTGCTGTTCTTTACAAATTGTTTCAACTTGTAACATTTTCACAAGTGCTTAGGCAGTATAGGACTCATAGTTGGGAAACAGACATGAGCTGAGATTTAGAAAAAATGTATAGATACCTAAAGGATCATAAATGAATTTTTGACAGGACCATTCCACATTCCATTGTGGTCATCAGTGTAAATGACATCCAAAAACACATTCACAAAAACTAAGTTCAGCAAAGCTCATTTTCCCAGCCACCTTACATAGTCCATGGGAAAAAAAGACTCTTCTAGAGAGTTATTAGGAGCAAGTGACACGCCTGTATTAAGGGATGCACTGAGTTCACCTGGCCTCTGTTTTGGGTTGATCACAGGCACCCCACTCCACTCCATTCCTGAATTTCCCTGTGCAGAAGATACAACTCAAGGTGTTGAAAGCCCCATACACTCAGAAGGAGAAGGGAATCAGGATGGAAGGCTGGAGTGGGGGAGCAATACTTCAGACTACAAGTGCTGAACGTTTGAACTCCCAAGCACAAGTCTACTGCCTGCTACTTGCAACTGGTACAGACGGGATGAAAATTTTGATAACACCTGGAACTAAAAGAAGTGACATATACTGAATCATTTGGTTAATAAGGGCCTTGAAGTAGAACCATGAGTTAGGACACTGATCACATGTCATACTTCTGCAAATAGAGTGTTCAAATGGAGGAAAACAGGCTATAAAATGGAGAGAAGATTCTGGTAAGGGATGGGAGCCTAGTAATGCACCAACAAGCACTGTGTGCCTGAGATCTATGGCTATGGGCAGCTTCATGGCATACAGCTACTGTGATTTGGATGAATATGGCTTTGGAAAGTGAGTCAGTGTATGAAACAATCAAGTAGGGTAAAAGCCATATGCTTGAAAGGTCTTAAGTAAATCCCAGTATTCAAATACACACAAGATTTTATTCAGTTCATCTCACACATGGCAAGGGTTCAACATGAGGAACAGTGCAGGATCAACAGGCATTTCAATCATATTCTGAAAAACATTTTCAGTCTTGATGGGTGATATGGGTGCCCAGTAAAGTCCATCTTTGCTCATGTCAGTAATGCTCTGCTTTCAACAAACAAAGTGGGAGTGACAGCCCATCATGCTGAAAAATGTAGACTGGATTTGTAAAAACATTTGAAACAGAGTCTGAAGTAATTTTGTATCTATTTTTGACATTGGTATAGCTGAATACATATTTTGTCATTATTTTGGTTAGTGGTACTTTTTCAAGTTTATTTACATTCAGCTGCAGAAAAAAAAGTCAGTTGATTCAGTTGGTTTGGAATAGAAATCAGGCTTAAACAATAGTTTCAGTTTCATATTCTTCTTTTTGTGGAATGGTTTTGGGTTGTTTTGGATTTGGTTTTGGTTTGGGTTTTCAGGGTTTTTTTTGAGGTTGTCAAGCTATGGTTTTGATGTGAAGCCTGCCAGGTTAAATTATCCCAAAACCAAAGTGCTATAAAAGATGGGATCAGATCTTGAGACATGAAACTATGACCTTTGGAACAACTTTACTGCTCTCTTTAGCTTATCCTCTGAGATTTCCACCCTCTGTATGACTTCCATAATTACAATGTTCAATCATCTCATAGATATTATTTTAGTGTCTTATTGACTGAAATTATGCCTCCTATTTGCATCTGATAATGGTTCTGATTTTGAGTCATACAATACAGACACTTCACAGCAGTAGCAGCAAGAGAAAAGCATTTAAATTATTTTGCAAACGTTTTGTCCCTGGTGTCATTTTATCTCTTGCCCCTACATGCTGTTTTTGTACATGCACATCCCACAGTATACACTTAAGGCTAGAAACAAGGAAACAACTATCGAATGGGAGTTGTGTTAAAAAGTCCTCTGTTTTAATCTAAGTGTTTTTCTGTCACTGGTTTCTTTGTTAATTTCATTCTTTTGATTTTGGGCCCCATTTCTTAAGTGGCCAAGTTTATTCATTCATTCTTTCTTTCTTTCTTTCGTTTGTTCATTTATTTATTTGTTTATTTATTTAGTTATTGTCTCGAACCCTTTCATCTGGTCTCCTTACATGGAACACATGGGCAGAAAAAAACCTTCTGCACAAAAGCCGACTGACATAGTGTCTATACCCACTTGAGTATCTGGATGTAACTATGGTACTCCTCAAGAGAATTTCCAAGAACAGATGAACACAGACAAACATGATGTTCACAATCTTATTGTGAACTTTTTATGTATAAAACTCGATGGAAGTTAGTTCTAGTTCTAGTCCTCACTCTGCTTTGTAGTTCTGTGCCTACACCATGTAGAAAACATCCTTCTGTCACAACTAAACAATGCTTCGCTTATGGCTTCTGCAGCTGATCTCATCATGAACATTACTAAATGCATATTTTGGCTTGACTCTGGTATAACCATGAGTTTTCTCTATTGGGTCATTTATTTGCTATTGTTTTCTTTATGCCAGTTTTCATTTCAGATTATGGTGACAACAGCTTGTACAACCTCTAGTGTGTGCTAGAGTTGGGAGTGGGGGAAGCTAAATGCTCAGAGATACAACACTATTATGCAGAGGGTCGTTATGTAGTTCTTTAGTGCAGTGATTTGGAGACTCAGTATAGGCATAGGTATAGATTGCCATCATCAATCTGTCTAAAAATCAAAGGTGTTAAGCTAGTTAAGCTTGCATGTATATACTTCTTGTAATAAGAAAAGTAAAAACCAGTATATGGCAATATGTGGTTGTATAGACAATATAACTGGTCCAAGGTTGATTAAAATTTAATTTCAAAGTCAAAAGCATTAACACATATCTGAAATGTTTTATACTGACCTGATGCAGATAGAATGCATCCATTGATCTTGCTGGAAAAAATCCAACTCGTATCACTTGGGGAATCTGCCCTCTCATCAGCACTGAAGATCTGAGAGACATTGATGTCTACTAAAATTAATGGGATCTGCTGATGTTCTTGGAAACAAACCCTGTAGAGTTGCATTATCCTAATTTGCTACTTTTTTTTTCTTTTTAATGTGTTATCTATTTCTGTTATAAGGTCCAGCAGAAGGACAATATCCTGCAATGCAGCAAAATTTCATCTTCATGTGACAATTACTTTAGTGACAACTACTTTTACTCTCAGAAAGTTATTCTGCAATGTGTTGAACAAGATATGACTACTTTCAGTGAACTGACAATAGGACTGTGAAGTATTATCAGAGAAATGTTTAGCAACATTGCCTTTTATGGTATTTGATACATGTTATGAAAGGCGTCTGATTTTTACTGAAGTTGAAAAAACAACTTAGAATTTTTTTCCAGAAGAGAACGTTAGTATCAGTAACCTATTCTTTTAAAGTTTTTAAAAGTAATACTTTTATATTTTTCAATGTTAATCAATATCTAGCTTTTGAGAAAAGAAGCACTGACCTGAGATGAAAATCTCAGAGCACTATCTATGTGCCAATGTGTGGGCACAATTGTGGGTGAGCAGAGCAGAGCTTTTCCAGGGAATGGATCATTCTTGAATGTTGATTTTTAGAGAACCACTTCAGTAAGAGATGCCTAGACACCAGTGTCTTCTAGTGTCCTTGACAGAAGCATTGCTGAAGGTGACCAAATAGCTGTTACATCTCTAGTACACAGTGATATCAGCTCAGTCTAGCTCTTACAACAGGCATAGGCTGATACAGTAGTAAAAAAAAAAAAAAGCTTTTCCCATATAAGGCAAATTTCATTCTCCTCTGATCAGCAGCAAGAGGAGCAGTTAGTGTTCAACAGACCTTTGAGTTTTAGAAGTAAAGACCTTTCTCTGGCCTTACGGAGCTTATCTTGGATTCCATATATTAGTACTTAAAAGTCCAATAATCCTAACTGAACGTGCTTTACTAGAAACTTTTAAATAAAAAGTCAGGGTAACTGCTGAAGAAAACAGAGGGTAACCAATTCTTACCTGATATTCCCCCTGACATTTCAGCATCCAGACTCTTTCAAACAGTGTAGCTGCAGCAGCAAAGATGGGGAGATATGGAGTGACTGAGCCCCCTCTGACATTTATTTTGAGTCTTGAAAACAGTATTATGCATTTACAGAGCAGTAATTTTTCAAATTGAATTTATCCATGTGGACTTCTCCAGCTTTCTTCTTATCAGGTGATAAGACTACTGAGTTTTGTTCACATTTATTTTCCAGTCATGCTTCATAACGACTTGAAGGTTTCCCATGCAGGAGGGAGCTTTGTTAGGGTACATGGAGCAGTCAATCCAACCACACCTGTGACTTACAGGATAGGCCAGCAAATGGCTCAAGTCACAAGTGCACTGGCCTAACATTCTATCACTAAGGAAAGCAAACATTTTTAGTGCATTAAATTTAACTTTCTGCTGTAATAAATGTGTACATACCATGAGAGGAAATTTCAACCCACTAATAAAAAAGAAGTAATTTTTTTAAATTCCTTCAGATTATTAGTTGGTTTTCCCACTGAGCAATTTTTTTTATGTTAATCCGACAGCTACTATCAGCAGTAGGGAACTGATTCATCCAGCTAGTGTTTTTCTGTAACTGCTCTGAATTAATTCTGCACATCAGTTTACAAAATAAATTTCAAACATGCAGGAAGATGTCCCAACAGTATGAAACTTTGAACAAAAACATGAGCTACACAAAATCCATTCCAATATATCCAAACTTAATATAATACAAGAACAATATATTGCAGCCACAAAAGTAACAGGACTTTTGATTTCATATGCAAAGAAGCTATGAAAGTCTTATTAAACAAAGACTTCTTGTAGTTTCCTAGTGTCTTCCCTTATTGATTTTTAACTTTCACTAGATGTATCAAGTCTTAGAACAAGAGATGGGATATTAAATTGGTGATAAAGCACTTTCTCAAAATTTCCATCCTTTTTTTCTTCCACTGCTGTTTTCTCTGGCAGTTTGTAATTATTGGATTTAAATCTACAGCAGACCTTATGCTATCTTCTATAGCAGCTGTGTGCTATGAAAAGAGACAAAAAAACAGACATCCATATAATATTATGCGACCCACTACAGCATACAGAAAATTTATAGTGAGGCAAATGCTTTTACTGTTTGGGCTAACTTTTTACAAATATTTTGTTGTTGTGATGTTAACGTTGAATAAATTAAAGGGTGACTGTATTTCTGGTAAGTATGGCAAATCTCTGGAAAATACCTTTCACTTGAAAAATATTTAATGATTTGCTTAAGCCTAAGCCCCTATAATTTATGTATTAAAAATCTTTCTTTTTTACTGAAATAAAATATACTTTTGTGAGGTATGGTGTAGTTTTTCACTGCTTTAACACATCAAAGGAATTCACTCCTGAAGACAAAGTCCATCCAGCTCCTGCAACAGAAGAGCAGAAAGCACCCCATGACTACTCTGCCTCTAGTCTAATTTCTCAGATAAACTTCTGTTGTTCTTCATATAAGGTGTCTGTGCAGCTACATTTGGGTGGTCAGATACCACCAATCTGATTTATAAGCTTTTTCTTAGTCAAATGGTTATTTATAACTCCTGAACATAACAGGTATCATGATACTAATATTTTACCTCTGTATATCACATTCCATCCCAGTGCATTCCACAAGGGTACTCTCAGAAATGTACCAAATCTGAAAGACAGAGCAACCAACTTCTACTGAGAACTGCAGATATTTTAACTCTGAACACTTACTGTTGAGGCCCACATATTGTTTGTGTTTTGCTTCTATTTGATATCAAATAGATGCTGCATTGAATACATCTCCTCAATTCTTGTGCATAAGAGAATAAGCTACAACAAAAATATACAGCCAAAATTTTCCTTACTTTTCAGCAGGCCCTGTAGACTGGATTGAATAGTGTAAATAGACACTCTTACAGTACACACTCTCACAAGACAGACTACTGACACTCTGGCAGTAGATAGAGGAGACGAGCTGAGAGTAGAGCCAAGGGGGCACTGGTCCTAAAACATACTTTGAGATCTCTTCTGATGGGCCTTTAACAGTTTCTTTGTATGTAAAATGAGAACTCTTTCTGGTTTTTCCTGCAGAGTTATACTACAGTTGTGAATATTGTACTACTCATATGGGTTTGTGCTTGGCTTTCTAGGAAAATTTTCTTATTTGAACATCCTTGAGTATATGGATTTAAATCTGACTTCATGTACCCAAACAGTATCTGTTTTTCACATATTAAAAAAAATTGCTGAACAATGGTATTGTCTCTACAGGATGAACCGAAAAGTGTTCATCTATGAGTAGCACAGGTAAAACCGGTTTTCTTTCCGTTGTTAATCCTGGGAGCCCTCTTTGTTTGCCATGATCTTCTCACTAGGAACCAGATGGCAGCAAGGAGCACGGTATCGCTTTGGACTGGCTGGTGCTTCCCTGATCACTGGCCAGCAGGCTGCTGAAACACACAGTGCATGACAGCGGGACTCTGCCTGGTTTTCCTTCAGGATGAGTAACTAGACTGGGTCAATACCCATTCTGATGCAGTTTGAATAAAGGAAATTATCACTGAGACCATCATTTTAATGGCCCTTGAAAGTCCACTATGAACACTGTGTTTCATAACAGAGTCTAAAGCTTTTTACTCCTTTTATACAACGACCAGAAGGGTGCAGTATTAACCTAGTGGAGCAAGACAAGGCAGAAGACAATTAATGCCATAATCCAGGGGGAGACCAGTAGCTATGATGCAAAAAGACAGGTGCTTTTCACTACTTGTATCTTTACCACTATGTGGAAAAGGAAAGAAAGAGACAGACTTTGTAGTGTGGGAAATAGGACACTCACCTAAGAGAAACTACTTTTGAGATATGATTCTTGTCATAAAGTTTATGATTATTTAATGTAAAAAGCAGAACTATTTCCCTATAAATATCATATCCAAAGATTTCTCTATATTAGCTGAGTTCCCTAAACACCAAGCAAAAAAAAAACCCTAGAAATTCTGCTCTCTTTTTGTTTCCATGAATACAGAAATCTTGTGCTGCAGAAAACTGAAGCTTTAAAATTTGGGATGAAGAGTGTTCTGGGCTGTAGCCAGGTGATTGACCAGAGTATTTTGGGTAAGTGGCTCTTTGTATTTTGAATTTCTCAAGCTTAAGAGAAAATGAACCTGGAGGATGGGTTTTAATTCTATCCACAGAGGTAAAATTTTTTTGTGCCTCTTTAGGGTACCTGAGACCCCTCTGAAAGAGGGAGTGAATATCTCACAGTATATACTAGAGACACGTAACTCACTGGATTAGCATATGGAGGACAAGCACAACACTGTGCTATAAAATAATGTTAGGCAATAAAATCCCTCCTCCCCTACCTGTGGGCCAAATACTTTTAAAATAAAAAGGTTCATCTTCGTCATTGGTTCCTACACAGGGACTTGTTACAAGGTGCTTCCTGACTCACAGACAGGCCTCTGCCTTGTTCCTGGACTCCATTTGGGGTGACACACCTAATATTCAACGTCCTCTTATCTGTTTGCTGGGGTTTTTTCTTCTTTTTGCCATGGTTTCTGACAGAGGGTTTTTTTGCCACCTATATTTTCCCAAATACCTTCTCATTCAAACACTGAGATGCACTCACAGTGTAAGTGGAAGTTCTATGGCTCTGATGGCTGATCTAGAATGACTACTGAACCTCAAGACTCCTTCTAAAGTTACAATCAGAAGGCTACCCCTTCTCTTTAAAACACTTTTGTCACCTTGTATTTTTCCTAAATCCTTTTGGTTAGATTAGAACACAAATGCTACAATTATGATTTTATTATTGAACAACTATATAAGAATAACCAGTTTCTTAATTTATGTTGTTAAACATTTTGTGAGGAAATTACCTATTGTGTTTTGTTGTGGTTTTCATTTGGATAATGTAGCTCAGCTTTCTCAAAGATTAAAATCAAAGATGAATAACTGTGTGCTCAGCTAGAGCATGCCATTTGCTAATTCATCTGAGATCAATAATGCTTAAATGAATAATTTAGTGAACCACTGTGCACCCTTTTTGGCTGCTATATTTCCTACCACAAACTAAACTTGTTACTTGCAATAATATATAGTATTTAGAGAATTAGGGAAAAGAAAGACTTTTTTTCATGTTTATTTTCCTTTATTTTTTTTCTTGGCAAGCAGAAAATTAGTTTGTTTTTTTTTTAATCCTGAATACCTGTCTGAAAAATCTTTCAAGTATTTAGTGTCAATAGTAGTTTTTATTAAAGCTCTCTTTAGATTTTCTTTTTAGTTTTTGCTTGATGATTGTTTCTGTGATGCTCATCAAGATGCTGTGCAAATAAATGATTATGCACAACATATGTAGGATTGCCAAGCATACACTGTTTTAAATATGCATTGTGAGTCTAACACTGCCAGAAAGTTGTCAGACAGATTGATCTTTTGTAGCAAGTCCAAAATGCCTAAAAGAAATTGACCATCTGCAAAACACAGTCAGGTGAGTGACCTAAATTAAGAGGCACAGGTCATTCTAGGTATTTGAGTGTGATACCTCTGTCCAGAGTAATTTAAGACTGAAAAGATCAAATCATGGAATCAAATAGAAAAGATCTGTCCAGTGAAATCTTTGTCCCACAGAGGGATTAGTGCACTGTTAAGTCCATATCTAGGGAGATTTTTTTTTTTTTTACTCAGGAGTGAATTGAAATTCTAATTCCATGATTATTTCCCTGTGTTTTCTTCTAACAATTATCTGTGGGCTGAAAATGTGTGTGTGGGGGAGGAAGAAAATGTGTAAAGCTCCATCAATTTTTTGACAGAGTTTCAGATAATGAATGGATGGAGATGTTCATTCACACAGAATTTGGGCTGTTTGGAAGCTTATTCTAAAATAGATATCTCAGAAGCCTTACTGAATAAATTATTTAGGAAGACTTCTTCAGTTAATGTTACTTCTTTACTGCTTGCCTTGCAGTTATTTTGATGAATTTTTAAGCATATACTCTCAGGATTCAAGAGACAATGGAAGTCTCCCAACTTTCATCTTCACTTTAAAGGAAGAAGATATACCTTCTAATGCTTATGGCTGCAGGTAAAAACTAAAAAGTTATCCTATGCCTTTCTTTGATGCATAAAACCTAAACATCTCTTTTTTTATTGCCCCATATTTAAGGGTAATCCTTTGGAAAATGTAGAAAAGTGACACACCAGGATTTCCATTTGGGAAGTTATGGGACATTTAACAAAAAACAGGGAAGATGAGTGTCTCTCTGGACCTATATGTAGGTTAAGACTGGGAAATACTAACTTAGGACATGCCAGAAAACTCTTGGTTCATACTGTTAGACAATTGAAGTGAATCCATCACTCAGTATAATTAGGTTGACAATATTCTTTGATGTATTAGATTAACTGCTTAAACTTATGCACCAATTTTTCCCTCCTTTATAAAAAATGATAAATGTGACTGAGGATTGCATACTTCACTAGCATCATAATGCCTGTGTCCCTTCTGGATCTAGGCAATAGATATGTGAAGGAAAGACTCATCAGTGCAGAAAGGTAGCCCCATATTAGTGTGAAGAGTTTTTACAGTAATTGCAATTTATTCAATATTAAAATCTGAAAATTTTACCTTTTCATAGACAATTAGACAGTAGGAGGGACTGGGATCTAGTATTCAATACTAGTATTATACTTTGTCATTATTAAGTGGAAGGTTATTGATTCAAACAACTGTATTGCATGACATTGCATTACCCTGTGTCAGTGAATTAAAGCAAACAAAATACCTGTGAAGAGAAAATTATTTCAGTAATATTGCTGATAGTCATAACGATGTATTGATTGCATATTAACAAATAAGATATATAGTTATATGCAGTATATTAATTTCTACATTGATATTTATAAATATTTTTAATATTGAGTCTAATCCAATAGTGCTTTCTGTTTGGTATCAGACTTACAGGGACTTTTCACCACTGGAGAAATTTGCATAACCCTTTTTATACGTGTCTGTGCATTTGTTTTCTTTTGGATTACAAAAAGACAGTCAAGGTGCACCTCTAGCTGATCCTACTGGCTGCTTGATGAGCAGAACTTGCACCTACAGGGCAAGTTTTGCCTTGGGCTGTTTATGAATAAAATGTGACAGAACTGTGTTGGTGGCAAATTTATGTGTAATCAACTTCATTTTAAACTTTGCATTACCCTCTTTGTATCAGTGACATACCCTCTCCTCTGTGTTTATCTACCCACGTTAGACATTCTCAGGTGTAAATCTGAAAATGTATTTCATTTCAAAACTGAGATATGTTATGAAGTAAGGATGAAAAAAACCCACAACACTTTTATGACGATGATGTTTTAAGCCATTCACTATGCAGCATTTCTTCAGAGTTCTACAGGTATAAGACTTCACACAAGTCAGCACTGGGCAGTATATTTTGGAGGCATTTTCATGTTTCTCAGCTGATTCAGGTTTTTTTGGTGTCAGATTGTTTCCTGCGTGAAGAATTCCTTCCATTTACCTACTGGTTTTCTTTCCCCAGTGGCATCACTGTCAACAACCCTATTCATCAGCCTGACTGAGGTATTTACAAATTGTTTTAGATTTGCACATTAACATGATGCAGAATAACCTTTTACATCCACTATCAAGAGATATATTCTAAACACAAACATCTAATAAATGCTTCAATGCACTTCGTGTGTAGCCCCTGGCATTACAGGTGATGCCAGATAGAACAGCTCCATTGGGGTAGCTGTAATGTTTTCATCTCTGGTTTAAAACCCGCTATTTCTACTGCCTGCAAATGTCAGATTCTAACCCATACTTACAGATTGATTCAGGCAAACATCATAAGTGTCTTGTTTAGTTAGAAAAAAATATCAAAAATCACTGGGGAAAGAACTCTTAGAACAAATAGTAAAACAATAGATCTGAATGACTGTTAGGGAAAGATTCCCACACTTGTGACACACAAGCTAACCTGGATACCAGAAATAGTCTTTCTGTGCAACACCAAGCCAGGAATAAGGCTAATTTACTATGTTTCTTGTCAAGATATAGGGTGTGTACCAAATTTTCTGGTGTGATAAACCACCATTTATCCCTGTCCCATGAAGATAAGTAGGTTATCCCTGCATCAAACTGAAATTATTACAGTATAGATATAACTCAGGAAAGAAAGTTCTTTCTGGAATTGGGTTGGGTTTTTCCCTTCCCTCCATTTCTAGTAGTTGTTTTATAAAAAGCTAATATTTTTCACATTTGACCTCCTCATATCCTCAGACTGACACAAGGAACGGTTAAACGACTGTACCAAATCTTCTCATGAACTACCATATCCAAGATAAGGTAAAATTTGTCTCCATATGGTAAAATACCAATTGACTTTTTTATTAATTATTTAATATGAAGCAGTCTGAGGACATCAATAACATTCATATGCTTTAACAGTTTAGTAATAGACTCCCTGAAGGTTTTTGAAAGAATTTATGCCACAATTCATGGCAATTCAAGTCGTGTATCTTCCATGACAGTTGAGCAACACCTGCAAATAGTTGAAGAGTTGCACAGTTTTTTGAGATGTGATACAATTATGAGGCCTCAGCTGCAATATTTTGGGTGTAATGTTACATATAAAGATTTCCAAAGGAAAGCTACATTGATTGCTCAAAAGTTTTCAGCTCAAGTCATAGAATTTAGTGCAAATCCACTGTTACTTGTAACCTAAACTAATGAATGTCAGTAAAATCAGTATGATGGACAGACAGACATGGGCTAGATTTTAGATAAGCTGATTTTAACTCTTCAATAATGAAATATTTAGTCTAAATTACTCTATGCTTAATGGAGACAGTTCAGCAGCCCAGGGAAGGCAACATAGGTAAGAGTGGTTCCTGGTAGACTCAAATATGACATTTGAGGTAGATACTACAAACAATCTTGTCAAAATGCCTGTGGAAGTCCTCACTGTCTGTGGAAACTGGATACGAACATGATTTAACCACCTAAGTGTTGGTGTCTAGTACTGTTTAAGGAATCCTTATCAGGATGACATCATGACACTGGATTTGTGAGTAATCCAGCAAGAGAAAATCTGACAGGAGACCTGAAAGTATCTCAGATGTTAGTGGGTACAAATAATTAGCAAAATGAATCAAGACATGAACTTTTAAAAATAAAAATTAAAAAAAAAAAAAAAAGTCCTTAAAGACTAAAATAGTTCAAAATAGTTCAAAATCTTGACTCCTCATAGATCAATATTGGGATTGGAACAGTTTAACTTCTTTTTTGGTGACACAGACTGTGGGATTGAGTACTACCTCAGAAAGTGTGCCAAGAACACAAATCTGTGTGATATGGACGTGCTGGAAGGAAGAAATGTCAACCAGAGGGACCTGGACAGGCTTGAGTGGTGGGCCTCCTGAAGTTCAAGAAGGTCAACTGCATGGTCCTGAGCCTGAGTCAGGACAATCCCAAAGGAAATACAGACTGGGAAGAGAATGGATTAAGAGTAGTCTTTAGAAGAAGTTAGATATGTCTTGGGCTGCATCAAAAGAAGTGTGGCCAGCAGGTCAAGAGATTGGAATGAGATGATCTTTAAGTTCCCTTTTAACCCAAACTAGTTTATGATTATATGAAAAAATATCCAATAATATAGCTCCAGATCTATGCCAAGATTATATCTGATTAACTAGAATAATCGTAAATCTGGGAGCCAAAATAACAAAGAATAATATGTTATCAATAAGATAGTTTAGGATAAATAATGATGGGACAAGACAAACTATCTTCACTCCCCTTCTTGAAGATTTTTCTGTAGTGAGTTTGTAAAGGTCTGACGGAGGTTTATTCCATTTCAGGACTTTCAGCTTCACTGGTGAGCCTCTTTGAGTAGAACTGGACAAATAGGGTAGAGATGGAAATTTCTTAGTGTTAAGACCAAATCGATAAAGAAACAAATCTAGCACATGCAAAATGTGGTTTTGTCTTTCCCTCCTTCATAGATCTGTTCCAATTTGTCTCCTCTCCTTCTTCTACCTTTTTTATCACTTTTTTTTTTGCTTTCTACTCTAACTACAGTCCAACATTTCCTCTATCTCTATCGAGATCTAGAATGATCTATGTAGAAAAGAGATCTAATTAGAGAAGATATATTATCTCTAATGAGGAAGATGAGGTAGGATTCAGCTCAGATCTAGACATAAAATTTTGAGCAGCCCAAGCTCCCTATAATTAAATTACAAAATTTGTTTGACTGCATGTGGTAATGAATCCACTGATTGCTCAAAAAATTACTTTGATTTCAACAACTGCAGAAAATGAAAATTTATCAGAAGTACAGGAACATCCTCAACAGTATGATAAATATTTTAGATGTTGATAACAAATTGTAATGTTGAGAAACATTTGGGAGTAAAATAACATACTTTTAGAGGAACTTCTGACTCATTCATCAAAAATTCTGCACTGATTGGGGATGTGGACTTTGAATGAAGATTTAGCAGAGATTATATCAGTATGAAGAAGAACTAAACCTATTTAGGACCCTACATCCCTATTCTTACTATTTCCTGGTGATGTAGGGTTCGATTCCCGGTCAGGGCCACTCCCGGGCAGGTGGGGCTCGTTAGCTCTTAAAGGCAACCCACCTACGTCCTAAGGACCTCGCTGCCACTGTCCAAGCTCGCTTGGCCCCGGCAGATGAACCTTAGGATTAAAGGGTGGGCTCAGTTCCGCGCACACTGTGTCTCACCTAAAAAATCCAATGCGCAGGCTGGAAGGTGTAAAGACCTTCCCCGGATCTTCGCTCGCGAAGACTGGCCATTATTTTTTTATTTAGGCTATTAATGACGATTCAGAGCATTATAGTTAATTGGGATATTGAATTAATAGGTCCTAAATTACCTGAGGGGTTGGAGACTGCACTACTGAATCAATTAAAATATATTGCCTATGGCTGTCAAATATGCTTTGTATTTCTACCACTTTTTAAAAGTACAACACTGGATGGCCTTTCTAACCAGGCAGTCTCAGGCAAAACTGAGTTGAAACTTCAGAATAGACCAGCTAGTAGTAGAATTCAGACATTCAGTCTCACCAGGGAATTGACTTTTGCTTGCTAATTGCTTTGGTCTCCTTGATATGGCTCCTGCTGGGCTGCTTATAAGCCTGACTGATATCCTAGAAATGCCTTCTAAATGACTTCCTTATCAGTGACAAATTCTTTCAGCTCCCTGGAGGAACGAGGAAGAGAGTTGTTTTATCCCCTTTCACTAGAACTAGAAGATTGCTACTGTTTTTCCAAAACTTTACACACTCACCAAACAAAAATGCAGATGTTAGGGCAGTCCTATTTCAATGCTGTTCTCCATAATGAAAATTGTTTATTGTGGATTCAATGCTGTGTCTTACTCAGATTTCTTTAAGAAAAGTCAGGGACATAAAATGAAGAAGAGAATGTTTTAAAAAATGTCTGCATGGTATAGATATCACTGATGCCATGTTTCACTGGATTTTTTTAAGGAAATGGGATAGGAAAGAAGCTGAAAAGAAAGGCAGAGATAGAAACAAATGCAGTGAGAAGATGAACCCTCAGAAGGACACTGTAACTGTTCCTTAACCATTCATCTCTCCCTTTATAGTGTGCTCTACCTTCTTCATTTTACAGTTCTTAAAAATGTTTAGAATATTATCCCAGTCTTTCCTTTACATTTGTTTGCTTCCTGAGTATTTTTTGCTGTGTCCTGGATTTAATAAAAAAAAACCTGCTCAATCTACTAGATGATCATGGTGTTACACTATTTTTCCCCTGGTTTGTTTTTTTTTTTTTTTTTTTAGGAATATCCAAGTTTCAATCCTCCATGAATGATAACGAAGTTTCAACTTTGGAGTAATCTAAATAGTGACAATGCAAAAGGTGTGTGTCCTGGTTTGTTAAACACTAGCTATCTGAGAGGAAAACTTGAGGTCGTACTGAGGGATGAGAATAGGAAGTTTTTAGTTGCACTCAAAGTAGGTAATTTGTGATGTATATTACCTTTTGTATTCACCTGTGAGGAAGGAAGTTTGATACGTTTCAGTGATGTTTGGTGACTATAAGTCACTTTAGAACAGAATGAGAGGTTTTCAAGGACTTAGCATTGCAGATAAATTGAAAGGGAGCACTGTGAATCTAGGTGAAAACCATAACAAGAGCTTAGGGTTGGAAAGGATTTAGTTCAAGCTATACTTCAAACTATGCCTGCTTCATATGTGTGTGGAATACGGTTCTTTTCAAAAACTCCCGCACTACCCAGTTTGACATTTTTGGCTGCATCAAAGGAAATTTCTTTCCACTTGTAGCACAAATGTATCCATGGCAAATGTGTTCTTCAGTGTTTTTATGCCAGTGTTTTCCCTTTGCGCAGGTAGTTCTCTCCCATCTATGGTCTTTACTTTCCTGATTGAATGGCTAAACAGTCTCAGCTTCAATCTCTAGCCCTTCCAGCTTAACTGATAAAGAACCGTTTTCAAACATGAGCAGTTCTGATTATCTTCAGCAGAGGTCAGTGGTGCAGTTTATTACGATTTCGGTTGTTCCAAAAATGCATTGAGAACCAGGTTTTCAAAATCAGTTACCTAAACCAGGTGGCCTAATGCTCATAACCACATGGCTTTCAGAGTTATCAGATATGAATAGTCACAAATTCATTACATCAGGTTTACTGATACAATCAGAGATTTGGGAAGGTTTAGTAACCAACAAATAGTGGAACTGTCTTGCATGTTCTGTTCCTATGACATGTTCTTAAGTTGCCAGACTCTCACTGGGCAAATACTTACTTTTTGTTTTCTCTATGTTTATAAACTACAGTCTGCAAGACTATTGTGTGTAGTGTTAATTTGAATTGCAAAGTTTTGATATTCCACTTCTTCTTGGTGAATGCAAGCTTGGCTCTTGCATAGATTAGATAAAGTTTAGTTCCTGATGGTGTGTGGGAGAATAGTGTCCACTGGATCATTTCTTTTTGTGTGAGAACATGAATTCTGGGTAGAATAGTCATCAGGTGCTTCATCCAAGTGTTTTGGAGAGACTTACATCTTTCCAACCAACAGAAAGTGAAGTACCATTCTCTTCTAGCTTAAGAACAAGCCTAAAACTGAGTGTTGCAAAGTCTTCTCCCTCTGCTATTGGCTCTTTAAATCGTATTTACTTTCTCAATTAATGTAAAATCTTCAGTGGACAGCCTTAGATAAAATAGGTGACTACTTGTATAATACAATCTAAAAAATAATTAGAACAGCAGTTCATAGCCTGATTCTAAGACAAAGCACACAGAATTTGAAACAATAAAATATCTTTTTCTCCTATTTTTTTATTATAGAAATTAAGACAGTTCAGATTACATCATAATCACTGCACCAAGTACAGAAACAGTACATAATCAAACATTATTTATATGCCAGATATAGGAAATGCACTTGAGATCATCTCTTCGGTGTGAGCAAGGGATCAGAAAATGCAGGTCAACTTTTCCTTGCAACCTTGAGAAATCATAGTAGGCTGGAGGCCTAGCTCCATGCAGAGAAGTACACAAGCTGTTCTGGAGGGATTGTGACGGGGCATGTAATTATGCTGCCTCAGGATCCTTTTAGGCAATGTAAGTCTTTTATGCTTGCTAAGCATAGCCAGAGCAGCCAAGCTTCACAGCCTAACAGGGAATAATAATATGTTTATACTGCATATGAGAGAATATCACAAGTGCCAAAATACTAGTTCAGAACCCAGATTGCCTTCTGCACTTGAGTTATAAATGTGGGTTTGTCTGCCAGTTATACATTTTTGAGATAACCCTATCAACTGCAGCATGATAACAGTGCAATACTTTTTAATTTTTTTTTTTTTTTTTAATTTAATTGTGGAGCCCCTGGTGGTCTAGAGGTAAGGGCGCCGCGCTATCACCGCGGAGACCCGGGTTCGATTCCCGGTCAGGGACACTCCCGGGCAGGTGGGGCTCGTTAGCCCTTAAAGGCAACCCACCTACGTCCTAAGGACCTCACTGCCACCGTCCAAGCTCGCTTGGCCCCGGCAGATGAACCTTAGGATTAAAGGGTGGGCTCAGTTCCGCGCACACTGTGTCTCACCTAAAAAAAATCCAATGCGCAGGCTGGAAGGTGGAAAGACCTTCCCCGGATCTTCGCTCGCGAAGACTGGCCATTATTATTATTTATTATTTACTTTTTAATTATTACAGAAATCCAAATAAGAACTGAATTAGTACCATAAACTTCTAATACTGGAGTTCAACAAAGAAAATCCTTAATAACTGTACTGAGGACACTGAGTTGGCTCAACTGTACAAGTGGTATAAAAATCCAGTGTACAACCTCTGAGAGAAAATATACTGCTCTTACCCAGCACTGTTCATCAGCAGGAATCTAAGCCCCTAACAAGGGATACAGATCTTGCTGTCTGTATTTCACAAGAGGAAAAAAAATTGTTTTGTCAAAGTCAAGAAGCAAGCCTGAGGTATAAATTGGACATGTTTGTAGATCTGACTCATCAGTTCCCAGTCCTGGCCATAGACAATGTCCTGTGGGCTATGCCAGCTCTGCAAACTGGCTGTTAGAGTAGAAAACAATGACTGCAAGAAGCACAGCCAGCGGTTTTTAAGAGAAAAATCTAAATAAAATATATTATAGTAATAAAACAAATTAGCAGCTGTTATCCTGAGGCAACAGTAATGAAGCCCTCACAAAACAGGCCTTTATTAGAAGTAGTAACAGTGATCACAAGTTCAAGTTTAACTAAGTGAGCCATTAAAAGTGGAATGCTGAAATGAACTGAACCAAATGACAAAGTAAAATATGCCTAGGGCTATGAACAGGTTTTTAATTTGTTTTACTTCCATCTCTCTGGTGTCTGGCTCTAAAAAATGATGTGACAAAAGACTCGTCACTACATCCTAGTCTGAATGCTAAATAAATTAGTAAAAGCAGCAGCAACAATAGTACATACAGACTATTCACCTCCCACAGAGTTAACATCACTAGTCCTCTCTGGCTTTGTGCTTTGGTTTTCCATTATTTAGGGAAAACCACAGTCCCTCCAGCCAGAACAAGTCATAGAGACTTTCATACAGCAAAGAGTTACCAAACCCCATATTCAGCCACTGTTTGTTATGAAAGAGGATTCCAGGCTCAAAATTTACCAGAAAAATCACACTGAGGGTTTCTTGTACCTAGCCTTTTTTCAATTTTTGTGTTATAATAGGGACTGATGCTGGTATGGAGTACTGGGAGTGTGTCACCACTTCAGGCACATCTGGGCAGGCCTAGCATCTCCTGGACAGGCTTGAGTCATTCGGAGCAGCTTTAGGACTACTCTGGGATATGCTCAGGAACTTTGACCCCAAAATCAGCAAAGAACACCAAATTGCATTAAAGAAGCATTTTTCAGACTTTTCTAGACCAAAACATCCTCTAGAAATAGCATTTTAGCTTTCTCTAAGATAAAATGGTAGTTACTCTGCAATATAGTCAGAAGAGAACTCTTGTTTCATTCATATTTATTTCCCTGATTTTAATTCAAGACTGGGCTTAGTTCCTATAATCCTGTTTTGCTTTTGTGAAAATACATTTTCTTGTGTAACAAAATGTTAATGAAAAATAGTACCAGAGAAATAAAGGTAACTATGGTTTTCATAAAGCATTTATAAAACTACTTTAAATATTGTAAATAGCTGTTTCCATCACTAGGCATATTGAAGAAAGTTAACTAGAAAAAAAAAAGCCATAATGACTTTCAAGGATTTGCTGAAGGCAAAAAATTGCATTTTATAAATCAAATTCCTTAAAAATGCTGACTTAGTTTCAAAATCATTTTCTCTACTTATCTACTGAGTTTCTCCTTGCTGTGCTAGAAATTGTACAGTGAGCTTTATATGAGCTGTGAAAATGGATTTGTGATTTTTAAGCTAGCAAATCTAAAGCAAAATAGTAGTTGCCATTAAAAAAAAAAAAAACACAAACAACAAAACCCCATGCATCAACAGCTTCTGATGTTAAAAACAAAAATCAAAATTTGACTAGTCAAAATCGATTATTACAAACATCATTACAGAATGTAGATTTTTAATTTTTTTTTTACTTATTTATGAGTCAGTAAGATACTTTCCTCTTGTGAAGAACTGCATGCTAGTCTAAATGTAAATAACTTCTAGAAAATCATTTGTGTCTGGAATAGTAGGAGTTATAGAAGAAAAATCTGAGAGAGAAAAAAAAGAGTAGAAATGATTTGTTTATTAGGACAACTTCATAGTATGAGTTCTTGCAGTCTTTATAAAGTGCAAAAACTGCTGTACAGTGCGTGATCCAAATGCACTTCTCATGGTGGTAAGTACTGGACATACTGGGAAAAAAAAAGCAGGAAAAAGGGGCAACAGCTATATCTATACCTTCTAGTCTCTGGCAAGCAAGAGATCAGAGCCTTCCTAAATCTGATGTTACATCCAAAGTGTCTCACTGAATAGATACTACTAGACAAACGATTTTCTATCAACTTTTTTTCAAAACCATTGGTATCTTTGACCTTCATGACAACCTGTGGCAGTCAGTTTTATTATTTCAACATATCAGAGTATAGAAAGAAACATAGAAGGAAAAAAAACCTCACCTTTCTCTTTGTTTCACACTTGCAATGAAGTAGTGCATAACTTTACAATGGTAACCAATAGTGATTAATCATAGTTGTTGCTAGTAGTGACTAACCATATTCCATTCACTTTCTCTGTCATTAGTAACTTATAGACAGATTTAAATCTCCTATGTGACCAAATGAGAAGACTGAAGTAAAACCTAAAGAATTACCCATGCTACATCCATACGGGGGGAAAAAAAAAAAAAAAAAAAGACTCAGCTTGGTCAGAGTAGTTTTTACTCCCTCTTCATCCACACATAGTCACCCTCCCTTAAGTAGATTGGCCATACCCACACTACACAGTATTTGACTCTGGGTGTCATTTAGGCCCCATATGCTGCCCCTGTGATTCCAAGAATCACATGGAGAAGGGGGAACACAGTCAAATGAGGTGTAGATTCCTCCATACTACTTCAGATGAGTAGTTTCTAGAGTGAACTATATCCGAACTAACAGGTTCCTCACAAAAAGGAGGCTGAGAATTAAATAACACTCATGCTCAATGATGACAATGAGCTGAGGACCCATCATTTACCAATGCAGTTGTACCCACAGAGAATACTTCCTTGCTCTTTCCCACTCACAGAGAAAGCATAGAGCCTTCTGACATTTCAAGTTCTTCAGAGATTCAGTACACAGCAAACCCTGAACTATAAGTGTCCTGCCATGGCCCTCACAAATAAGGTTTTGTGCCTTAAGTGATGGTAAAGCACCCAAGAAAACACCAGTCTGTGAAGCATAATGTCTTTGTGCTAGAAAAAGAATTGTTGTCATCAGTATTGAAAATTTCTTCACAGGAAAATCATTTCTGAGGAGATGAGGACTTTTGAACTTTGCCTTTTCAGAAAAAGTTCATTGACTTACCACTGGAAACGACCCTTAAGCTGGAAGACAAGAACTTATTCAATTCTGTTTCTTCACAGGACCATTATGTACCTCATCACAAATTGTTAATCTTCGAATATGGGTTGTTTAGGGTTTTTTTTTTAACATTATTAAAGACAAAAAAAAGCATGAGTTCTATCTTGCAGTTATGACCTTTGCAATGGTAGCACATCTGAATAACCATTATGTGTATATGGAAAAGTGGTAGAATTAAAAATACTTTTCTTCTGCATACTACAGTTCACCAAATATTTGAAATGTATTATATTTTCCAGAGAATATAATTTCTACACATTAGAAACTACAGGGATATATAATTAAATTTGTGGTATAACAAGTTCTGCTTTTGATATGTGCCTACAACTTTTTAAAGTTAGTTCTAAGTATTTAGACAAGAAGTGCATATAAATGAGCTACGCAGCAGATGAAAAGGCTAATAAGATTTTGATCTTTCTTCTTTCAGTGAAATTAAATTTAATTTTCAGCTTCTCTGAACATACACTTCTATTTACTCACATTTATTTTTAGGAAATTCTGTGCGATCTTGATTATACCAGTAGAAAGAAGGTGAACATGGATGTCAATATTCAAACTACTATGGGAAAATGGACTTAATACACAGGGTTTAAAAATAGAATTTGACAAAATGGATTCAGTCAGTAGTTCTTCTACAGTGTTTTTCTGCATCTAATGGAATGCTTCACAAGTTTCTTCAAAGGAGGTCACAAACTGCACAATAATTTTGCTATAGATTAAGTTTCTCCTACCTTCCTAAGTTAATGGTTCACTTATGCCTTAAGGAATGCCTGTGTTTCTTTTCTAAAAATATTATTTTATATCCTATCTAAAGTAACTATGGATGTTCTCATTATCCTTATAAAGATTTAATCCTTTTTTAATTCCTGCTAAGCTCTTAGTCTGAATGCTACATTGTGACAATGGGTTCTAATAACGTATTATTGTGTCTTTGATTATTTAAAACCCCTCTTAGCCCATGTTTTCAAAGTACATTTCACCTGCCATTTTTTTTTCACTGCAGAAAAAGGACTCACTTCTTTAAAAGTCATTTTCAGCAAACCTCTTGAGTATTGTCCATTTAGATTTGCATTTTCCTCTCTTTTTTTTTCAATTTTTGTTATTAAAGGTTGTTGAAGGAAAGACAAGTATTATCTTAATCAGTGTTTCCTTGTTGTGTAACATCTATATAATCCTGAGCAAATCGTTGAGTTTTACCCCAGTGACTCATCTGTACAAAAGGAAAAGTAATATTTTCTACCTTAAAGTGCATTCAAGAGTGACCAGTGTGGTAGCTGGGGTTCTCTCTAGGTGTAAAAGATAGTGTCATCATTTTTTATAAGATTTTGCTTTGGTAAGATTCCTTTTTTCTTTCTTATTTTAATTCTTAAATTTTTATTTAAAGCGGAGTTTTTTATATGATTCCTGAGGATGTTGGATTTAGAAATATGCTAATTGCTGTTACATAAAACTCAGGTGCATTAATTAATGAAAAAGCTTCCTGATGTTCCATTATTTCATTTATATATTCATTTCCTTACATTTCATATATTTACAGCTATGTACCACATCATCTGGCTTGATGCAGAAATATTACTGTTTCAGGAAACATTCAGAATATCAATAAATTAATTTACAATTCATCAATTAAAAAATTGGACTCTATATATATAAATATGAAAGCTTAAGGAATTCAAAATTCCTGTTTTATAAAATTTTTTGCCTTTTTTTTTACTGTGTTGAGTGATAAGAACTGAGTGCCTCAATGAATTATTTGCTGAAATTTTGTTTGGACATTAACTATATAATAATAATTTTAACAGAAAAGTTAAGTTGTCAGATAACCATTTCTGAAAGAGTTAAAATGGTTACACAGACAAATCATTTATACCATTCAAATTCAAAAACAAATAAAATATCCAGAGGAGACCAACATGACACCTCTCCTCTTAAGTACTTCTTTTCATGTGAACTACAAATCAGGTATTCTAAATATATGAGCAATTTTATGCATGAATTATTTTTTTTTTCATAGTAAGATTCATAGTGAATTAAAAAAGGTCTTTGTTCCCCTAGGTAAAGTCAAACAGGGCATACTTCTCATTTGGCCTTTTTTTTAGTTACAGTGATTTAGTGAAATCATTATTTTAAGCAAAAATTCTTATTAAAAACAGCATTTATATTGCAAGGATGGCTCCTATCTACACCTTTAAGCAGCTTCATTACACTCTTAGTTCTGCTTTGTCAGTATTTCTGTGTTAAACTGTTCATATGACTAATTAAAATGTGATTCTAAATTCTATTTGTTATTACTTCTATTATCTTTGTTATAACACACCGACATAACATGTTTATGGGTTCTGTAAGCCAATCTAATTTAATATTGTGCTTGTAAGTGAAATACCCTTAATAACAACAGCTGCCCTTGGAATGCTGATTTGAATATATAGGTACAAACACATGTATATGTGTGTATATATATATTTGTATATGTATATATATGTGTGTGTGTGTATATATATCTATTAGACTGTTAGTTTTTGCCTATTTCTAGATGTCTCCTGCTGTCACTCTCCAGAGAAGCAAATCTTTCCTTGACTGACATACTTAAATGGGGACTCTAATTTGTATTCAATTAAAGGAAAACAGAATTGGGTGCATGAAAATCATATCCATACTATATCCAATTCAAGGACAAAAGGAAAACAAGCATATAAAGAAAGTTTCTTTTGATATTTCACATTCCTCAGGTTTTGAAAAGGCAGATATAGCCTTCCTTTTTCCAGGACAATAGCAAATACATTAAATATGCCATATTTCTTGGCTGCATGGCCTTAAGTGTATGGGCTTTGCATCTCTACCACCCTTCATACTTTCTACCAGGCAGCATGCAGTTACCTTGGTTTTTTTCCTCTGTCCTGTTTAAATTTCTCCACTCTTTGCAGGCATCATTGGAACCATAGATTTGAAATTGATATTACAAAATTCAGAGTTATTTGATGTTAAATAATACTTTGAGGTTTTTTCCGTCATAAAATCATAATCTTTTTGACTATTCCTACTTAGATAATCAGGAGCCTGGATAATGTTCCCAAAAGGGGCTTGTAGTTTGATATGCCAGAGAGTAATTCTTGTCCAAAAAGTTGATTGTACACAGTTTTTCAGCAGTAAAGTTTCTTACTAATAATTTAAGTAATACACTGTGTAATTAAACGGGTTTTTGTGAGTTGGCAGAAAAACAAGGCTTGTAAAAATATTTTGTATGCCTAAGAAATTGTGTAGTTTTGTCACAACATGAACACACCGGAAAGGCCAGTTTTAGATTAAAAAAACCAACCAACCAACCAAACAAACAAAAACCCAGAAATAAATTGCTCACATTGAAAGGCACAGAAAACTGAGGTTTCACTGAGATTATGTAGTATTTCAGTACATATCACAAAGAGGAATCTAGTCAGCAGTTATGTTTCTTTCATGTCAAGAATTTCATTCTCCTCCATTGAAGTAAAGTAAATCAACAATTCAAATACTGTTGAAAATCCAGTTGGTATCTACAGCATGTATTTTCCAAGTTCTTCTTTGCTCTATTCCAAGTATATCATTGTAATTTCTGAGCATCTTGCAGTCAAGCTTTGAGCTATGTATGTAACAACTGACCTTTCTCTAGGTGAATTATAAGCCCAGCTCTCTCCAGCCAGAGGACTGTGTGCCTTTCAAAACAACAATAACAGTAGCCTTGTAAAGGACTTCTTAGTTACAAATGTCAATTTTTCAAACCATCTTGCTCTGAATGAGCAATTTGTCCCAAAGAAAATATCTGGACAAACATGATTTGTCATGTTATATCCTTCCCTATGTTTTCCATTGTTAATGCAAGAGCCCATCTTCTTAAAAGATGTTAAAAAAACTGTTGAAAGGTGAATTTCTCATTGTAAGTGATTAGATGAGACCACCTAGGGAGTAGTATTATACTGCATTATACTAGGCTACATTATACTAGCACTATGGGAAAGCAAATATTATGCATAGGAAAGGCACACCCTGCCTGAAAAAACTTCCATGAAACGGGCATGAGAGACACAATTAAGGAAAATTACCTTATTTCGAAGATAGGGCCTGTGGCAGGAAGAAAGTAAAAGACATTCATCAGAGATTGCAAACCATTCAGATTACAAGAAAAGCTTCCCAATTTAAAATAATATCTGTACTGAGGAAAATAAATAATGTATTTGTATGAGTTTATTCAATATTTTGTTGCTCACTCTTGGTTTTATTACAACTTCTGCTTTGACCTATAGCATCAGTTTTCAAGATTATATGCATATGAGTGGCTCAATTTTCATATAGTGATTATAATGTATAGACGTAATAGTTGGAAAGAAAAGCCCAGTAATGTGATCAAATCAAAGCCAAAAGATGCATAATCATTTCAGAAGGTACTTTATCTCAAAAGACAAATTATTTTTATGGCATGTATTTTTCTACTCTTTGCTTCACTACCCTACACTTCATTTTCAAAACATAACCAAGAATGGAAAATAAAAGCTCTTCACAAATACTGGCTGAAGAAATAAGCTGACAAATAGTTAATTTTGGCTGTCCTGATAATGTGGTTAATTACCACAATGAAAACCACTTAAAAAAAAAAAAAAGTTTAATGCAGGTGTTATCAATTAACACACAAATCTAAGAAGCAAAAATCCACAGTTAATAGAACGCTACATAGTCCTTGCATTTAAAGCAAAATATGAAAATCCGGTGCAAAAAAAAAGAAATCCTCTAATTAACCAGGATTTGAAAAACAAAGACAAAATTGAAAAGTTAGGGAGAAGCAACATTGTAGCATCATATTGTGAGAAAATGACAGGACTTGGACAGCTTCAAATCGTCCATATTTCTGGATGTGTGATTGTCTCAACTGGGAATTTTGTACCAAGTTTATCTGTAATAACAACTACAACAATAATGCAAATACCACCTCTGGAAGAACAGTTTGCTGTCAGCTTTGCACAGGTAAAGTCTCAGTGGTTACTCTTGGGTCTGGCAAAGACAAAGTTCTTGAACAACATTTTTGGTATTTTACATCAGGAAAAGGAGGTAAATCTGCACTAATAGTTTAGGCTTAGTGTAACAAGGATCTTTTGATTACATCTGTTTCTTAGAGATCACATCACAGCAACTTGATTTCTTCTGGATCACTAATAAGAGGTCACATTTTCAAGGCAATGAATATTTTTTTTCCTTCAAAGGACTGTATAAATGAAAGCAGTAGTAGAAAAAAGACACATTATGGACTTACAGACTTCTTCACTATCTAATTCACCTGACACTTTCCATTAAGAGGCATAGACGAACTTGTTAATTTATAGAAAACATCTTCAAAGTGTAGCTCGCTAATGGATGTGTAGCTCATAAAAATGTAAGGCAGTGCAATTTCTGTGAAGCTACCTAAAAGCTTTTATCAAATACACCATACAAATAAATTACATGAAGGAAGTAATGCAGCATAGTTGATGGACAGATGATTACTGCATTTCTTAATCAGGACCAATTTTCTTTATTTAAACATCTGTTTGAACCAGATAATCATAGGACATGATATTCTTCAAAATAGACTTTACCATAAAAATGTTAAAATTTAATCTCATGTGAAAAATATTGCATGTGGCATGTCCAAGACAAAAATATCTGTGATTGCAGAGGCCCAAGATTACTAGTTCTGTTATTTAAATGCAGACAACTTCTGCAATATACACTAAAAAGCAGAAGTCTACTGTCTTGGCTTCTGCCTTAGGAGGGGTAGCTCTTGTCATCGCTCAGGATTTTAGACCTAGACTTTCAGCTGAAGCATTCAACTTCATACATTAAGGGGACAGTGGTAATTTTTTGTTTGTTTTCTTGTGGGAACAAAAGATATTCAATGCAATATGGATATGGTATAAGAAAACTACTCAGATAAGAAAAGGCTTGCAACTTCAGACAATATTACTCTGTGGATATCATTAACTTGTCCTCTATTTGTCAAGCCATGGTACTTTCATCTCACAGGCTCTAAACTTTTAAGGGTCTTTTGTTATAAATACACATATTCCTTTGCAGTCCAATACATTTTTAATAGAGATTTTTCCTGGGCTGAATAAGGCATCCTATTTCATCCAAATAAAATAACTGTATCTGAAAGGGAGAATGTTATTAGCTGTAATAGCATATCTAAGTGGCTTTGAAAAAGAACTCATTAATTTGTATCTCAAGCTCATTTTGCACTGAAATATTCATTCAGCATCTGAAGGTGTTGTCAGTAAAACATCTGGCTGGAACACAGAAATCGCCGTTCACTACACAGAAGTGGTTGCTCATTCCCATCTCCCATATGATTCTTTACATGCTCAGCTTGGCTTGATTATACCCTTCTTCTGCTTCATTTCTGTGACATAGATGCATTGGCAATGATTATGAGGATTTTCAAAGCAAAGTACCTCTTGTAGTGCTATAGGCCAACTTGTTTAGCCTGCAGCATGTTTGTAGTGCTCAGGCTGATTATCACTTCTAACAAAACAGTCCCTAGTGACTCTCAGCTGCATTTGCATATATTTCAGACTGGTGTATGTACTGAAATAAGTAGTAAGTAACCTTAAAGAAAAAATATGTTAATTGGTCTACCACTGCAGTGCCTACGAGTTCGCCACCTTTATCTGGAGTTATATACCTCCTCAGATTGAAAAAGAAAACTCATCTAGCTCATGGTTACTTATGCCTGGATTGCCTAAATTATGTCATGGATCTTTTATCATCATGATATGCTTGTGTTATATCCAGGCTGTGCTTGGGTACCGACATACTCAACTAGATAATATATTTGGATCTGAAGCAACAAAAAGGGGCTTACTACCTCAGTTCAACATGAGCAGTAACATCAGTAATGTTGCTATCCTTTCTTTATATTGTCTTCTATTCCTTAGTACAGGATCCTAAAGTCAAAATTAGATTTTGCATTATCTGCCTCTCTGCTTTGACCAAACTATCCTAATACTTCTTTTCACATACACAAGCACCTGTACTTTGTCCCAAGGAAGAGTATTGCAATGTCCTGAGGTGTTTCCTGCAAACAGGAGATGCACCTGAGGCAGTAGAGCTGTTGGCATCTGATCCATTTATCCAGACTGCTTTCGCTCCATGGACAAAATCAGGTATAAATCACCCCTTCTTAAAATAGGTGACCAAATCCTGAAAATTTACCTTTGAACACAAAATCTCATCTAATGATTAGATAAGGGTGATTATTTATGTCATAAACATCACAAGTGAGGAAGATGCCTGACCTCAAGGTCATGAAAGTGCTTTATTTGAAACAGAAGTCACTGAAATTGCATGGTAAAATGGAAATTCATAGAAAATGTAATTTATCCAAACTTTCTACTCTAACAAAGGTTAAATTTGGTGTAGATGTTTTTTGTTTGTTTTGAGGCATTTTTCATACGTGTGTGCAGATTTTTGTCTGTGATTTTAAAATAAAAAAAATTAAATAGTTTGTATTTTGAATATAAAATTATATATATTTTAAGTTGGTCTGACTAGAATCTCTTTCTTCCCTCCTTCCCCCTGTTGTGCATGCCCTTAATCTTGTCTTGAATCAGTTTCTTTTACCTATGATATGGTATTTTTAATGATAACTGGAAAATGTTTGGAATGCTATACAATTTCTTATAAAAATGTATTTTTTGTCTATTTCTCTTCATCTACCTTTTTTTCTTTCTGTAAAAGATTCAAGACTCTGTAAAATTGTTGAACATTGAAATACATTTCTTTTTTTATTTATTTCTATCATGTGTAAAAAAGAGACTGAACCAGTCAAGCCTTTACAGGGCAAAATTTAGCAATCTAACCATTGATTAAAATTAAACTGAAGTGTTTTCTGACAAAGAGAATCTTTTTCCTGTGGTTACCAACACCTCATGTTGTGCACGCATGTAGCAATAAATATTCTACACAGTTTTAGGTTTCTGAACTGCTGAAATAGAAACAACTTATTGTCTTTTACTTGAATATTTTTAAACAAAAGAGAAATTGCATTAGGAATATTTGAAAAATAAAAAGTGATTGAAATACATTGCCCTGAATTTTAAAAATGTCTTATCATTTGTAAATGCCAAATCCAAGATTAAGAGATGTTGTTTAGTCTGTATACAAAAAGCACAAATTTACCTCCAGTTATTTGTCCACCTTATTTTCTCATACTATTGCAAAGTGAGCTATAGATAGGCCTTCATCTGATGTTTTAGACTGAGTGACAAAAGCTTTCATTTACTTTTCCTGAAAGAGCTTCAAAAGTGCAGGACATGGTTCATTTTGCCAACTCTGAACAGAGAGAAATATAGATGTATTCCCAAAGGATGTTTATCTTGAAACCATGGAGTTGAAAGTATCTTAAAAAGCTTTATAGATATTAGAATTTATTTCTGTACAGCATGAAAGGCCTTACCAACTCTATTTTTTTCATTTTCTACTGAATTGATAAAGATAGCACTGTGAAATTATTTTTCTTTATTTGAGAGTATGTTGAATTTGTTTAAAGCATTATTAAGATTTTAAACTTTAGTTTTAAAATTAGAACATCCTGCTCCTATATGTGCTGAGATATGGACCCCAGTGAATTCATGAGAGTGTAAAATGCTCAATGACTTAGTCTTTGGTCATAAATGTAAATAATTCTTATCTAAAAACAAGATGGGGCAAAGCATAAGAAAAAAGGATTTAATTTAGTGGTGCACAGCAGATCACAAATAACCCACTTCACATTTTAGTTCCTATAGGCATACTAGTATTAACTTTATTGGGCCAATTTCTCTATGGGAAAACACCATCACTGCCAAAAAACCCACCATATCCACCCTTGCTCCCCAAACCCCCACAAAATATATTCAAAAAAGCCCCAAGGCAAACAAATGAATCTAAAGTAAAATCAACACTAAATCATTTAAGTGGTTCAGGTGACAATGCGCTTTTTTTGTTGTTGTTTTGTGGTTTTTGTTTTTGTTTTTTATTGAGGATTAACTTATAATGAAAGGTTCATGGATGCTACATGAATTTAACAGTGCAGAATGGTTAATGATCAATCCTGCATAACTCACTCAATTGCCTTATAGAACATGTCCTTTCAATGACAAACATAGCAGTTAAAGCAATATGATCTCTGTGTGTATTTTAGTTTTGGATGGACTTCAGAAATCTGATAAATATTGGCTCTATAGACAGAGTATCACATTTAAGTTAATTTCACTTGTTCATATAAATCTTTTCATGTATTAACCAAAAATTGAATATATAATCATATATTTTTATAATTATGATATGTATTGCATACAGGTATATGTATTTGTACTGATAGCAAAGAGTGTTTTTAAGTAGTTTGCTGTTTATGATGACTCATCTATATTTTTATTATTTTTAAGGAAAAAAATGTCTACATGATATACCAAAGGAAATAATGTTCTAAGGTAAAGTGCATTTTCTGACTTTCAACACAAGTTCAGTCATCAGACCTGTTTACCTTACCTGTTATTAGCTGTCACAAATTACTGGGTCAAAATAATTAACTAACTTTCCTTTTTTCTGTGTTTGTGTGAAAGGTTTATTAGAACAACTTCGTGGATCTGTGACTCCCAGGGAATACCCTGAAATCATGAAAAACTTGTAAATGTGCCAACAATCTAACTGAATGCAGGTCTCGCTGCCACAGAAGATTACCAAATCAGAATGGACACATTATATACTTAAATTAAAAAATGACCTCTAAAGATGTAGCAATATCTGGAGACTATAAAAAGCACAATGTCATAGAGAGGAGAAGGAAGGAGGAATTGAAAATAGCCCTGATGTAAGTGTTGCAGCAAGGGATGGACTCCACCTCTAGCAGCAAAGCACCTGGGCAATAAATATTTCATCTTGCAAAACAGAAGTGATTTAAACAGATCCATAAAAATGAACCTGAAAAAGTGGAAAAATATAACAGTGAGTAGATCCCAACTATAGGAAAACCTGCTTAACAAGGCATGTAATAACAGGGTCACTGAATCCACAATCATCCTTTATCACTGTGTTTGTGAGTAATGCACGTTAGGGTTGTTAGAGCCACGAGCACAGTCCTCTGGAGCATTATTTCCACCCCAAATTTGCATTCTTCTGTCTTCAATCTCAAGAGTGTCTTCAGTCAAGATGCACCCTGGATCCAGAATTCAGCATGAATACACATACAAGTACAAAACTTATCTTCAGTGGTTACACACAGGTCAGCAGCAGGCAGCCACCTCATGCTCTAAACTCTTCTCTGAACAGTTCAGGCACTGCCCTCCAGTGCAGCACTACCTCTGTATCAATGAATCTCATTAGATTCTCTCACCTCCACTTTCTCATCTGAATTTTCTTGCAACTAATTTCAACAGATTTTGGTTTTGTCTTTTTCCTTCTTGAAAAATTAAGAAATACAGTCTTCGAAATATGTTTCTTATTTGGTCTTTCAGTTACAAATTATAGCCAAGTTTTTGACATTTAGGTCAAGTATTCCTTTAAAGGCTTGACAGGAAGAGATAAATGTATGCTAGAAGTATATATGTTACATTTCAGTTCCTCATGACAAAAAAAGGAGGTGGCAGAATAACTTCACTACATCTTTTATGTCTTCTAATGCCCCAGGCTAATAAAATCAAATGCTTTCTCTAACGTATAAAGCTATTTCTTAATTCATGCATTTGCAATATTTTGAACATCATTAGGAACAGATTTCTAAGTCTACCCTAAGTCACTGAGCATTTCCTTTATATGACAAGGAATTTCATAGAATAAAATAAATTAATTTATAATATTCAACAGTTAATGATACCAGAATGAAATTGCTGGAGATTTTTCAGTCTGTAGGTACATATTTTCAGCTTTATGCTCAGATGTATCAGACCTGCTAATAGCAACAGTAAATATATGTTGAATTTTGGCTGTGGAAATGTAAAATCTTTTAAGTAAAGAACAAAGACATAGGTGTTAATGTTTGATTTTGGCAGGGAGAAAGAAGGAGTAGCTCACTGAGGCTTACAAGAACACTGAAAATTTTGGCAGTGGAAAGAAGCAGATATTTGGCAGAGGGTAAAACAAGAAGAGAATATACTTTCACTGTAGAATAAGAGGGATATAGCACTCAAAAAAAAAAAAAAAAAAGGAACCAAATGAAGACACTTGAATTTCTTGAGACTGCTCTGACTTTGGGTGGAAGGGCACTCTGAACTGCCAAAGGATATGTGTGTGCCCATATTATCTGTACATGTTCTCTGATCACTGCATGTCTTACAAATTGCATGCACCTACTTGCTTTCTCTGTTAGGTACTCCAGGAGGCCTCCTCTAGTACTGGAGACTTTTTTTTTTTCTTGTACACAGCAGGAAAGCACGGCCAGTTGTGAGGCTGGACATCAGAGGACTGCATTTCCCAGACTTTAGACCATCAAAGTGCTCTCAGATTGCTGTTGCTGGATCACATCCCAGTTACTTAACCAGAGGAACTGGTGACTCAAAGCCTTACTCAGCAGGATGCTTGAGCACCTTCTGAGCTTCAAGTGTCTGATCAGTGCCACTATTTAAGATAGGAAACCTTAAATCATTAAAACTGGCCCTGGCTCAAGCTTTGCTAACTGAGTCGCCAAAGAACAAGAGCTTCTGGTAGCACTATCAACTCATGGTTCTTACTAGAGTAATTAAAATTTCATTTTATCTTGTGCCTTGTTTAAAATACACTTACACTGATTATTCACATGCTTTTAATGAGTCTCTTCTTTAATAAGTGTGTGGTGGGTGATCTCCCAAAAAAGCCAAATCTCCCTTTGCTCAGGCATAAGCAGGAGGGAGGTCCCTGCTGCCATGAGTCTTCTCAGCATCACTCATATCTTCCTTGATGTCCCCTCTGCTGCCAGGCCACTCTCAAAATAAGATGGAGCAGTTTGAGATAAACCTCCAGCTGCCTCCCAGACCCTGTGAAATGATTTCTGCTCTGCAGGCTCCCAGGTAAGTAGGGTTAGGCAAACACATTACAAAAAAACAAAGCTATGAGCCAAAGTTTGAGATCTAGAGTTTGTCTATGTACTTTCTCATTTGCAAATTATGGTGGACCTGAGAGGTAGTCTGACATCAGGCATATGAATGTAGCTGGATGTAATTGAAGTGTGGGACTGATTCCTCTCCTTCTATCTGGATATCTTGCACTGCTCCTCTCCTAGTTTTGTGACCTGTGTGGAGTGAAGCAGCAGTTGTCTTATGCACTGGTTTCTGATACCAAGGCTGTTGAAAGGAACATGTAACTTGAAGAAATCTGCTTAAAAATTAAATATTTTCTATTGTGCATCCTACGAGAGGAAAGAAATCATCCCTTCCAATGCACCTAGTGATTTTGCTTTCCTTTTCTTCCTGAATTCCCAGAAGGAAAAGAGTGTGACTGAGCTGCAGTCCTGTACAAGGGAAGTGAGGTAGGAGGTCGGTGGCAGTCTGCGCTGCTGACACAGTGTCACAGTGTAATGAGGCATGTTGTACCATCACAGCAATGTATCAAGCCTGGAAAATACTCTAAAAAATTAACAGCATCAGAAAGGGTTTTATAGCCTTCTTTTGTTGTAAGTGTTTAGAATTGGATTGCACAAGTAAAACACTCTGTGGGATTGCCATGCTGTCAGCAGGGCTCTGAAACATCTCCATGGTACACAGCATCTCCTAGAAGAATCAGTAGTTTGGGGTTTGGTTTATTATAATTTCTCTTACCAAGACAAGTCTTTTATTGTTTTACAGGAGAAGGGTGGACTTCTGGCACTATTCCAGGTTTCACATTGCCAGCTGTATCTCCACCTTCAGAGATTCACTGTGTGTTCTATATTTGCTTCTAAGTTGTATAATATCCTTGCAAATTGTTTACCAGTTATGTTTTGACATTTTGAATCTGGAAGTGTATACAATGCAACATATTTAACTTACACATTTCTTACACTGTTATAGATCAAAGGTGCTGTAACATGAGCAGGACCTCTACATTAACTACATTACTTGTAATATTAGGAAAAATTGCAGGAACTAAAGAAACTTGCCCAATATCATGTTGGTGGTAAAATCATAACCAGAGAGAGGGAGAATGTGGGAATTTTTCATTATAATATCCTGTGGCATGGGTGCTTTCAACTTCACACTCCTTCGAGACATCACAGGGAGAGACTGATGGGGACAGGAACTGTCTCCTCCACTAGAGGACACATAAGTGCCTTAAAAGGCAAGGCCATATGGGACAATGAGAAACCTGATTTCAAATATCAACTATTTGTTTTATCTTTCTGTGTTTCATCTTGTCCTCTTGAAAAAAGGGTACAAGATTCAAGTCCTAAAAGTTGCAAACTTTGATATTTCTAAAGAGTTTCATGAAGATCCCCCTTATTTCCCTTTACCACTGCTGTTTTGGTTTCTAAAATTGTTAGTGCTCTAAAACTCACTTGGCCCTGTAAGGCTTCATACACAGAAACTGTAGGAGTCTTTATCCATTAAATACATAAAATACTTCAAGAGCATCAGGTGTCAGACACAATAGAAGGATAAAGGATTATTAATTGTTCCTTTACAAGGGTACCTGGAGGAGTACTTTCAGTTGTTACAGTTATTAAATCGCTTGAAAAATGAAAGGCATCATGTAGAGGATAGGAATTATTGTCCTTATACTTCAGGCCAGTCAGAAATGCTATTTAAAAATTAATTTGATCAGCAGTCTAACCAGGGAGGATGTCACAGTGTAAACCATTCTGCTCTTACATGTGGTTCCTTTGAGTTTCGTATGCCCAGGAGGAAGCGTCAACTGCTTATGTAGGCACAATTACATTTGTACAAATTGATTTACACATCCAGAGGCAGCAAGAGCAGGTGTTTGATGTCTTTTTTTTTTTGTTTTGTCAGGGAGCAGCAAGACTGGACTGCTCTACAAAGGAAGGTGAGCTGGGATGGAGGTGGCAGCAGAGCAATGCTCTTGCTGACCAGGGATGCTCTCATGTGGTACCCAGTTAAGAGGAACAGAGCACATCCAGCAGCCTTGACCAGACCCAGGCAGCAGTGCTGACCCCTAGAGAGTCCATAGTGATAAGGGAGAAGGCTGACTCAGTAAAGCAAGGGTCAGATCAGCAAATTGCAAGGCAACCTCTTGTCCTTGTATGCTTTTGTCAGTGGGCTGGAATGTCACATCTGAATTTACAGTATAAAATGTGTTTCCCACAGGTTGGATAATTGCTGCTATTGCTAGTGCTGGTTTTACCAAAACCCCAGGGTTTCATTCCTTTTGGAAACAGTATTTTTTGTAATAATAATTTCCAAAAATAATAGTAAATAATAAGAGTAAATTATTGGTAAAACAATTTTACATGAGGCTCCACTGACTGTTGTATATCTAACTCCATGACTTTCCACAGTCCTGCAGACACTATGATATACATGTGAGTAATTTTGCTACTGGCTTCCTGTTTCTTACTGTAAATACAGGAATAGTGAGGCTTCTAACAATGCAGTGATCTGCAGAAGGCTGAGATCTTAGGGACATCTTGGGTGCTTAAGTATACAGCCATGATGCTGAGAGTCTAGACTGAATCCTGAAGCTGATACACTTTCTAGGCAGCTGTTTCTACCTATTTCTACTTTATACCTTCTACAGCTGTTTAGAGATGTTTTCATGCATGCCTATTAGTAACTGGACACTTGACACCCACCTTGTGATAAGAACTTAAATTTTTATGCCCTTTCCAAGGTCCTTCTGTCACTACTTAAAGCCTGTATTACATTACAAACGCATATAAGATGCATTTAAGAATTTGTTTGCATAGGTCATGACCTGGCACTCCTATTCCTTACACTTCCTTTTTCTGTCCAGATGAAAATTATTACAGAACTAGACAACCTCATCAGGAAAGATGTGGAACTCTCGTATTCTGTGCTCACTTACAACCTCATCATGGAAATGAGAGAGGTGATTTGAATGTCCTCAATCACAGAGAGAAAGGACCTGTGTCCTAGGAAGCATTGCACCAGCTGGCACTCAGAGTGCTACCAACTGAAAGTAACTTTTTGAATTTGCTCTGCACATTTGGGTACTGTTCCTTTCAAATTTTTACAGGCACAAGCTCTCATTTTTCTCTCATACTGAATATGCTTGTACTCAAACTTAAGAGACAACGTCAAGAGACAAGTCTTTGCATTGAAAACTAAAATTCTTCTGCTTTGATCATGAAGCTTTCTCCTCACTTTTAAAGTCGTTCTTTGGAGAAAAAGAACCACTTCAACACTTGCACTTTTCTTGCTTTGTGTGCTCTGTATGTAATTGAGAAGTTTAACCTGTAATGACAAGGGAAAGTACATCTGTTTTGCCACTTGACCATTGACAGTTCTGGCTGATTTTGAAATTTAATCTATGAATTAATTTTGCACTTTAACACTTCCAGGTTATTACTATGAAGCTTGCTGATGCTAGAAGTACATATTTCAGCAATTATTATTACTTCTTTATGACTGATTAACTGTTGATACCTAAACTCTTCAAATTTAGAGTTATCTGTGAGATCTCACTGGTCACAAGTGTGCTAATGTAGTAACTGATAACTTCCCAATTACTTGCTACCATCTTGCCTCAATACCAATGGTAATTAAATGAGAGAGGATGTAATTATACCTGAAGCCATTTCCTTTAGTTCAAAGGGAGTCCTAAATGACTGGTGGAAGCTATTGCTAAAGAAGCAAATTCCTGTTCCTACATCTCACATTCTGTCTGTCTGAGCTGCATTTTCTATCCAATTATGCCTGAATTACGTTTGCTGTCTCCTTTCTCTGTAAGAATGTATTTAATAGTGAAAACTACATTCTTCATCAACATGGGCCACTTTTAAATCATGACACAATACTAAAATTCCATCTGCCTTAAGCAGTAAACTTTTGGTAGAATGTACAAAACAATTAGACATTGGGTGAAGGACAGGCAAGTTGGAGTGGGAGAAATACTCCAGTTTGCACTTAGGCTGCAAAACCTGCAGAGCCAGCCTGATGGTTGTAATCCAAACAATAATATTTTTGTCTTTTTACTATTGCTTTAAAAAAGTGCCACTTGTTCAGCTAACCCTTCACATCTTATTCCTGAAAACCTCCCACTGGAAAACTTTGCTCCCATTGTGTGTAACAGTACACAGACATCCTCAGGCATGTGATGTAACCAAAGAGGATGTATGAATGAGAGCAGAAAACTGAAATGCATGCATTGTTAACAAACTAGTGATTTTCTCCATTTGTAGCTAATAAATCTGCATCATTAGTTTCTGTCCCCACTCCCAAGAGCTCATTTCTCTCTGTATGGAGACCCCACCCCTCCCAGTTTCGACAAATGTTACATTAATTGTATGTGCAGCTGCTTTCTAATGGAAGGGTAAAGGCATCTCTGGGAAAGAGGACTGGAAATGGTAATTTATCTTTTGTTCAGTGAGTTTTCTGTATTCACTGTTGGTTGTGTGAACAAGTGAAAATAAGAACCCTCTTAACTTTATCCAGGCCTGCTTCTGTAAAGGACATGGTAATCCTAATTTAGTGCTATATCCAGAACTGCAAATGTTCAGTAGAAATCCATGGCTGTGTGAAATAAGGACAATATTTCCATCTTAAAGATGGACAATTAGTTAATAAAAATTGCTAGGGAAAAGAAAAATGATAAATAGTTACACTGGGATGTCTGAGGAATACACATCTCAATCTGTGTATTAAAAGTCCTGTTCCTATCAGAAGGAGAAACAACATCATCTGAAGTTTTGGGGTTGGTTCTTGTGGGGAGGGGCATCATGTTTTTTTTCTGATTTGTGTTTTTTGTTTGTGACTTTTTTTACTTAAAACATTACAATTAAATAGAGAAAGTTCTATGTGGTGGTTCTCTTGTTTTTGTTTTTAAATCCAGGTGCAGAAACTACAGCAATTAATATTAATATGAATTTGATTATTTAGCTCTTCAGTATTTCATTGGATTATGTTGACTTTGTAATTTGATTGCCACACAGATGTAAGCTGTGCTGATTGCATTAAAATATGCAAAGGAAATGAAAACTATTACCAAGCGATGTTCTGAAAACAGTTCTTCCTTGCTAGCTGTGAAGACTTCCTTTGGGGAGGAACAAAAGCAAAGGAAATTAGTGATTATACTCTAATGCCAACCATTGAGTTAAAAATAATCCCTCTACATGGATAATAAGTATTTAGCCTGTAATGCTTTATTTCTGGATTAATATGTGTTATATAACTAATAAAAATTAGTTATAAAAAGTGGGCTATATAATATGCTAAAGTATTATATTAAAAAGGTCCAATCCATAAGGGAAGCTCATGCATTAGGCTTGTGCTTCTGCAGTATTTCTGAGGATCATATACGTTAAGCTTGACACAAAGACTGCTACGCCACTGTTGAGGCTCCAGCAGTGAGTTCTGTGGTCATTGTCTGTCACACAATTCTCTTAGTCTGAACAATATTAAGCTGTGGAGAACCGAGTAACAAGGTTCTTCCTATCCCTGCTTTTGTGACCATAAAAGGGTGCACTTGCCTCTGTACTCACTGCAACAGTCACTGAGAGGGTTTCTAATATGTATAAATTCTGTATGTGTATGATGGAACACAAAGCGGCCCATGTGTTCCCTCTGCAAGTAGTTTCACCTAGAGCTATTTTGAAAGCATTTTCTGTTCCTAAGTGAATATCGTAAGGGAAAATTTCAAAAAGTGTTTTCCAACTTTGGTCACAGAAAACATTTTCACTGGAATATATTAATTCTTCAGTAATATTTATTTTTTTTTCATTTCAAGGACTTTTTTTTTTCTCCACTGCTTTTACCACTGCCTATGCAAGTATCCAAAAAGAGAAGCACAAGTAGGGAACACAATGGAAATTTAAAATTTTTCAATGTGTTTTTCTATTCATTTGAAAATGAAGGGGAAAAAAATCCAACACTATTAATGACAAGATTCACCTACAATTATTCAGACATCTCTGTGACTGAATTTGGAAAAGAAGGTGTAGGTTCAGCTGGAAGTTTGAGTCTGCTACTTTCTCATTCAAATACTCCCAGTGATTTTATAAAGGCTGCTCAGGGAGCAAGGTTGTATTCCCCACTTAAAATCCCAGTCTCAGTGGGGAAACAAGCACAAAATGCATGAAGATATCCAAAAGATGTTCCTAGGCTGGAGATGTTTTATATGTCGGGGTTACTTGAGGGACAGCCCCTCCTCTGTAGCGGGGGGAGGAGAGAGCTGCACATAGTCAGTCCCGCTGCACATAGATATGCTCATCCCTTCCTTGGGAGAAAAAAAAGGAAATGACCACTTGGGACTTGTCCTTACTGAATTTTATATGTAAACTGGAGTGCCTGTGATAGCACTTTGTACACAGTGAGGACATCTAAAAATCTGACAGTGCAACTAACAGCTTTAATGTCCTTTTTTCAGCTCAAGCAATCCCGTAAGAGCATTTTTTTAATAACTCAATAAACAGATACATGCATAGACTTTGTAATTGCTTCTACAAGTTCCTCTGCTGTCTAATATTGTATTAAACCATGGTTGTAGGATTTCAGTTACTTATGCAAAAATCACATCTGCAATTGATAGAAATATTTATCAGTGTATTCACTAAAATGAAAAAGCATCGAAGCAAGTAATAACATTTAAAACAAATAGGAAAGCACAAATGAAAATGAAGCATCTGAATAATTACACAATATGTAGTGCAGAATAAGTAATGTCAAAATTCCACTTCTGTTTCAAATCAATAACACTGAAATGTAACAGGAACTTGATGGTGGTGTGTAACTAAAAATTTAATCCAGTCAAAATATCTTTGCAACAAACTCATAGGCAATAGAATATTTCCAATTGTTTCTTAGAGAAAAGCTATTGGTTTCTAGAAATAATTAGTTTATTTTATAACCACAATCAAAGAACATATGGAACTAGACAAGAGCTTTGTTCCTAAATTAAACATTTGAATTTACATAGGAGATAGAAAATACATAGAAATAGTGTATTGTAGTACTTTGCAATCACTTCTTTCTTGGTCAGGTTTCATTTTGTGTGTGCATGCGGTGATACAATCCTAAAGGATATTTGATAAAAGCACAGGAAAAAAAAATAATATAGAATAAAGCAGACCTGGAATGGCTAGTGCACACCAGCATAATGGCAAAATGGGAATAATAACTACAGAGAACAGACCTAATAGTCCTTTTCTGTTTTTAAGATGCTGTACTAAAGATGAATGTTGGTGTCCCATCACCTGAAAATACTTGAGAGAAAATAAAGGAGATGTTGAAGTGCACATCTGTGTTGAATTATTTATAGTTCCTGAAAAACATAGAATGTCATCACCTCACACACTGTGCCCTAATGTATAAAGTTGTATTACCTGCTGACATCAGTTGGGACAATTTCCCTAAAGTCGTCATAAACCCCAAGTGGGAAAACATCCAATTAGTTTACTACAAATCTACAAATCCTGACTTCTTTACTGTCTTTTTTTATGTTGTTGTTGTTTGGTTGGTTGGTTGGTTGGTTGGTTTGGTTTGGATTTTTTGTTGGTTTGGTTTTGTTTTGTTTTGTTTTGGGATTTGGGTTTTTTTTTTGTTTCTTTTTTTATTTGTTAAGTTTTACCTTTTTCAGGAAGATATGGAAACAGTAAAACAAGAAAGAAACTTTTCAGAGACAGGGAATTTTTATCTCCGTGAAAGCAATGACAAGACATTAAAAGGAGAACAAATTTAGATTAGATACAGAGATGCAGCATTTAATTTATGTGAGCACACTGGAAATGAGCTTCTCTAGATAATTTAAGAAAAGAAGATTCACATAAGCCCAAGGATAAGTAGGTCTTAAAGATACCATTTGTCCAGTCATAACAACTTGCTACTACAGCACCATATGACCTTACTCAATAAACAACTTTTTTTTTTCTTTTTTTTTTTTTTTTTGCTAAAATGGTTTAAAATCATGACTGGAAGCAAGACAATGAGTAAACATCATGAATGCATATTTCATAAGTAACTCTTCAGCAAATATTTCTCTGGAGAAAATAATAGTGGCGTACTATTCCTGAGGGTTTAAGAATGTATAGAATGTATAGAATTTATACATAGGAAACACACAGCCAGGGATCTCTTCCAGAAGAGGAAGGGTTTTTTATTATTTATGGCTAGCTTCTCTTCTTGATTTTATCTTTAATTCTCTTTGAAAGCCCTACCTTGCATTTAATATTACTTTACGCTGTCCCCATCAAGCTGAACCCCATTCTGCTGAAAAAGAACACAAACAACAAATAAATCCTTAAAGAACACAAACAAACAAATAAAAAAAAATCCTTCAAAGTACCACATCTTAACTTCAAACTTCAACTCTCACGGTTTAATTTTTACTTCTTCATGGCTGGTAGAATCTGAGATGGGATTTCAGAGTCCATGTAGTCACATAGCTTCTCAGAAGACCGAACTAAAAGATTTTGTTCAGGAAAATGATATGCCAAAGACTGGGCTTTTTATATTGGCAATGCAAGCAGTATTAACAACAAGTATAACCTAACTGCTACTGCTACTGCACATCCCCTGAAGTGTGGCACTTATCCACAGGCACATATTTCTTCCTTTGTAACATGAATTCACACAAATAGTTGCAGTTTATTTCTCTGCAGATGACATCAAATTACTTCATTCTTACTGTGGGCTCATAATGTTAATTTGGAAATTTACTTTGGACCAGTTAGGGGAGGATAAGTTATTGGGCATCAAAACTTGATTATGTCACTTTTTCCTGAAGGCAACTGGTTCAGAATGAATCTTCAAGTATCTATCAGGTGACTCAGCTTGAGCCTCTGTACTAATAAACTGCTGGTTTTGCTGTGGTATAAGCAAAGCACAAGAAGTTCAGAGAGTTCCCTAAAAGTATTTTGGAAAGATCTTTTAAAATGTATGCTGGCTGAGCATGCCTCCTCTTCAAAAATGGTGGCAATATGGTGATCAGTTATAACTTTCTATTTTACAGTAATGATTTATGAAGGGCATTTACTTAACAAGCTGCTTTTGAAGCTTTTGTACATGATTGCAAATGACATGTGTGACGTCCAGCAGTCCTTTCTTTTGCATAATGGTCACAGATTATACTTAGGAAGCACAACATGGAGGTAAAGTGACAGCTCCAGTCATTTAATGAGAAGTTTATTAAGAAACTAGGACTGATTATCAGTTGCAAATTAAGCATAATGTGAGTAATCAGCAGAGATGTCACATTGGTGCAAGAAAAACGATAAACAGAAGAATGTTCATCCCTATGCTAATCAGAAAGTACCTACAGCTCATTAAAAAATGTCATTTGCAAGAACCTAGGGACACAGGGTTTGGAAATTGTATTTGGTAATATCACTACACATACCTTTAGACTATATTTAATATGCCAAAGAATTGTGGGTTTTTAAAATAAATATTCAATGTATAATTTGTATGATAAAACTATAATTGCCATATATAAAAGATCACTTATATTTTTGGACCACTAGGCTATGGTTTTGAACCATCTAGAAAACAAATTACTTTGGTTTAAATGCATTATTTTGCCAGTTCTAGAAAAACAATTGTAAAATTTACTCAAGATTCAAGCCACAGTAACCAGTCTTATCATTTGTTCTAAAAAAGATTATATTATTATATTTAAGTATTAAGTAGTATGACTAGGTTTTTCAAACTGCAAACTGATAGTCTACGATATAAAGAGCTTACAGTTTTGTATCATTCAAAACATAGCAAGAAATAACAGAGATGTCGTTATAACAGCATAAATATTGTTATCTAGATGACAATGTGACAGCAGCAGTACTTTTGACACAGTCATCTTGTTTTGTTTTCACTGCTCCTCAAGTGCACTTTGTTCTACTATGGGTAACTTTATTCCTTTAACTCCAGTCCCCCAACTCATGTCCTTCTGTATAATATTCTGATTCTAATTTTTTCTGGCAGTGTCCACATCATCTGAAAAGGCCAGTGAGAGTCCTTGATCCTTTTTTAGCTTTTTGCCATGTTCATTACTGAAAATAGGAATTCAAACTTTCCTCTCCTAAATAAAATTTTGATATTTAATATAGTTCTTTGTGAACGTCTTTCCCAGATTTTACTAATGATAATAGTGAATAAAACCTGCTTAACTAACAAACTTTTCTGTGGCATGGATCTACTAAATGTTATGGTGTCATTTGCTGTTTTTTTATTCCTTGGGGGGCAGTTCTTTGTTTTACTTTGTGTCTTTTTTGTTTGTTTGTGTTTGCTTTGTAGGGTTTTGTTTTATTTTTCTTTTATTTTGTTTGGGGTTTTGTGGTTTTTTGTTTTCTTTTTTAAGTTTACCTGTTTTAGATCACTTTTATTTAGTGACTAATATATTTAAGACAACAGAATACTATGGCACAACTTATCTTTGCTAAAACTCTCAAAATTTTAACCCATTTTTGTCCATAGTCATGTTTTTGTCAGTCTTTCCCTTGGTGTTTGTTCTAAAGACAAAATCAGTGACTCAATCCTGGATTTTTTTAATAGAAATTTTTCAGTTAGATTTTTTCCATTTATATATTGTGTTATTGAGAAATATTTTTCACTTTTTAAACTTCTGAGTTCAGTAGGGAATAATTGGCTATGTCTCTAGTACAGTTATACCAGCCCCTTTGTACCAACCATCCAAAATCAAATAACAGACTTCCTGAGTAATCTTGTAAGCTTTGCTTCATTAAATCACCTCAATATTTTTTGGTGAGCTCAGTAGAAATGTTTCTGCATTGGCCTATTTCAAATTCTCTCAAGACTACCAAGGATTTCCATCGCTGTCTTTGTTAGCAGGAGAAGGCAAGCCTCAATGCTCTACTGTAAGGGACTAGATTAATTTCTATAAATTCAACAGGAATTTCGATTTTTTTTTTTTTTATTTGATGGAAATGAAATTGAGATGAGGTCCCTAAACCTTTCTTGTTTTAATTCTTTCTTGGAGCATAGGGGCTAGGAGCTTATGTTTCTTTTAAACCTCTATTTTCACCCTTTGATTAAAAAAAATTAAAATTAAATTGTCTTCAGGTTGTAAAATAGTCAGGTTATAGGCCTTCAGAGAAAGCAAAGTTGTGATTGTTTCTGAGAATAAAAAAAAGGACATGATGATTCCTAGTGATCTAAATACACTTTGGTCATTTATATTTGCATATAAGAAGATGAAGACATCTACTGGAAAATGAACTTTTCTTCTGAAATGACGGCTGTTTGTTTCACAAAGAAATGTCAAAATAATTTTTTTCCCCAATTGAGGCCAGATGTTTCTGTAAGACACTTACAAAATAAATTTTTAATCTATAAAGCAATTTGTCCATGCATATTTCATCCCATTCTAGCCCCAAATCTGCTCATTTTAATCAATGTTCATCTTCATGACGCTTAGTAACATTCAAGAGACCCAACATGTGACTTGTATGTGGGACAGCTCCTTCTTAAAAAATACATGTGAGAGTCTCCAGTGAGTGGAGATCTAACAGGCAGAAAAACGTGCAGTCAGCCCTAGGCACTGAAACCAATCAGATACATGAAATATTTACTGTTTCTTGTTTCATTATGTCTAAATAAAGTAACTGCATTTCAATTGTTGCAAGGTTTTCATTTCACAAATCTTTTTTGCACCAGGAATTAACGTGTCTTCTCAGCTACTTTGGCACTTCTGTAAGTGTTGGTGACTCACAGACACCTTTGGTGAATCAACAAAGATCATGATGTGCTGCTTTGATGCAGAGGTCTCAGGAAAGCAAGCAATCAGAAGATGGAAGTTGGGGCACTTAATCCACAGGGAACTTGCAGCCTGTGGACAAAGCTCTAAACCAAGGGAAACCAAAAGGGCCAAAGGAGTAAGAAGACAACAACACTGGGAATATTGCAGGTCATGACTCAACCTGTCCAAAGAATTGAGCAATTGTAGTATCTGACTCAATGAGACAAAAATTTAATGGTTTACAAATTTTAATGTCAAACTGATGGCGATAAAATGGCCTAACATCTTGTAGAGGTTTGTGTACCAAACGATAAGGAGGAACTGGAATGTGAGTTTGCTTTGAAAGACTTTTAAAGGATATTTTCTTTCTCCATAAACAAGCTACAAGCTCTTATATGCAGGAGGGAGAGAAATCTTGAATTCTCATTCTGTGTGCTACCCATTCTATCAAAGTCTGGTCCAAGCTACACAAAGGGGATCCTTTGTGTTCTCCCCCATCCTATAAACATTTTCGCAAGTTAAAGTTAATGTGAGTTTTAGGAGCAAAGTAAACAGGGTAGCACTAATGTTAGAAGTCAATGATTCCTCCAGGTCACACAAGGACAAACACAGTTAAAGTTTAAATGATAGTTCTATGAAGGCAAAAATATCATATGACATAGGTGCTGATGCTACAGCAGGAAGAACTCTTAATGTTTTTAGCAAATACCTTTGAAGCCTCCCAAGTGTTTTTGCAAACTGACATAATGTGGACAGCATGTCAAGGGAAAACAGAATTGTCCTATTCAGTGATCTTAATGAGATGTCAAAGGGTTAATAAGAAAATTAATTTATCTTTTTAAGCACAAGAAGTAATTAAAGTCTAAGGGAAATCTGTATCATAATTGAAAATGAGTAATGAGCAAGTGGGATGTGAAGGAAAAATGAGTTTGGTAATTAAGACAGGAAGTTCAGTATAACAAGAAGGAATAATGTATTTGTCACCTATGGCACAATTATATCATGCTAATATTAAGTGGGAAAGCTTAAGCGGAAGCAGAACAATGGAGCTGGTGAATGAGGAGGTATTAGATAGTGACACTGCATCCTCAGCTGGCTAAAGAAACTACTTTGGGGACTGATAGTAGGTAGGTTCCTGATAGCATCAGGGCTTTCCAATTAATGAAACTGAAATGCATTAAAAGAGATTAAATAGTAATTGTATTAGAATTTATATTAAAGCTCCAGAAGTTATTGGTTCTTTGAACTTTAAGAAAAGGTTCCTGAATTACCCACCTGGAACACCTGGGCAACTATTTTAATAGGACGGGTCAAAATTGGTCTTAATAGCTTTCCCTTAAAGTCAATAGAGTACCCCAATAGTGAATCTGGTTTATTACATTCCATGTTTGTTATCTGAATTTTTACTCTGAAAGTTTGAACACAGGAAAATCTCATATCTCTGAGGCATCTATGAGGTTATAGCCATTCAGAAGGTACAAAAAACCTTATATATTCTGTCTTTAATTTTCCATGGCAGTTGATGCTAATGATGCCCAGGTGCAATGAAGATATGAAAGAAATGTGTAGGATTCAATTCTGAACACAATTCTTGCATTCCCAATACCCAATATAATTTACTGTGTTGCTTAGGAAGATACACCATAAATTATGTCTTTGCTCTGGCCGAGTGCCTTTAGGAGCAGATATGAATGTCCAGATTTCCTCATCTTTACTAAGCCATGACTGTATTTGAACACTACTGGTTCCTTAAAGTGTAAGATTATTTGGATTCACAAAGTTTCATGTGATCATGACCTTCCATGTTCCAGTAGCACGTATTATTTTATATATATATATATATATGTAATCTACATGTGCTAAACCCTCACTTTTCAGAGGCTTTGGAAAAGAGTTGAAACAAATTTTGAAGTTCTGCAGCACAGCTCATAATCCAGACTGACTTATCTAGAGAGACAGAGAATTTTATTTAACCAGCAAATTAAACTGCAATTGAAGTTGATCACTTTAGAGTATCTTCCCCTCTATGAAATGTACCAGTGCCACTTCTCAAAGCTGCACATGCTCTGGGTATACATCTTGTGCCCCATCAGCTCTGCTCATGGAACACATGTAGCTGAACTGCCTCCAGGTTTATTTATGATATGTGTTTTGTCTGTGAAGCTCAAACATAACCTTTCCTGAAAGCTGAGGTGTGATTTAGTTTTCCTGACTCCTCTCTGCCCTTATTCTGAGAGAGGGAAGAGAGTCCCTCAAGAAAGAGATGCCTGCTCTGCATTACAAACATAAACAAGAACGACAAAATAAGAGATGGACTGCAGTTATGGTGTGTGGGAGCTAGCTGGGGCACCTAAATTAAATGCCTCCTGTCTCTAAGGAAAACAACAGCAGCATTGCCGTTCACACTGACACTCACTGAGCACGATCACAGTCATCTTTCCCAAGCAGGAATAGCAGGCCAGACTGCATTGCTGAAGAGGAACAAAGTGCAGGTACATGAGGGAGAAAGGTTTTGCGAGGATGTTGTATTTGGCAAAGTTTTTGATGAGGATAAAAGCTTGTTTTCTTCACGTTCCATGATGATTCTTTATTGGAAACATGCAAAGAATTTCCTATTAATTTCTCAATCAGCCAATCTGACCCTGAAACCAAGCACTGGCATCACCCAATTTTGTCTCTTGAATTATCCACCCAGCACTGTGTTCTGTTGTACTCTGTTGACTGTAATGAAGATAATTTTGAGCTGGCAAAGGTAAAATTGTTGCAGTGATACAACACTGAACATGTTAGCATATGTTACTGCCCCTTGTATTGTCACAGAGCAACCCAAGCATTGGTGCTTGGGCTTCATTATCCCCTTTCCTGGCCTTCCATCTAAAGTACCTTCTTGCCAAAGGCACTCCAGTCACACAAATCCCTGTGGTGTTTACAGTACTCTACAACATGCTCAACTGAATTACACTGATGGAAAAAAAATAAATTAAATGCAAAATAGGAGCTGGGATGGTCCCCAAGGGGGGGGGGAAGGAAAGTCAAAGGCAAAACATGTCCTCACGTATAGAAGATAAAGGTAAACCCCCCATTTTCTCAGGGATCTAAAGTCCTAAAGTAACCCAGATAATGGTTTATTTAACTATATGAAAGAAAAGGAAAAATAGGTGTGATTAATGCCTTTAGTATTGTCAGTGCGAAATTCATGGTTTACTGACTACCCAAATTACCTGGCACACTGCTAACCCTGATCTTAGCTTCGTCTAGGCAAGCACTTGTCATTAAAGGAGTAATTAATCTGCTATTCTAATTTCAAATGAGGTAATGATAGAAGACAAAATGAGATGTGTCACTTAAGGGCTTTCACATTCTAAATCAAGCAAATGTCATGATTCACAATAACAAAACCAGAAAAACTCTTAGAAGGTAAACATTCATATTAAACACATTGTCAAATAAAGGCTCTGTCTTAAATATTACACACAGATTAGACCAGTTTTACTAACCTGTAAAATATAAAACAACCTACTCAATGCTTCAATCATTAAAATGGAGAAAATTATGCCCAGACATAAAATATTGTCATTTTTGGTCAGAAACACTGTTTTCTCCATTGAAAACAGCCACTGAAAGTAAAGCATGCAGTAGCTAACTCCATTCTTACTGGGGATATCCTTATTCCTAATTTACTACTGATATGCTAAGGACACTAAGGATACACTATATACCAGAAAGGAAAATTCTTGAAAGTTTTTTCCATTTTTATGGAATTTTTGTTACACTATCAGGAACCAATAGTGTTCAAATACAGTCAAGGCTTAGTTAAGATGAGGAAATCTGGACTTTTATATATGCTTCTAAAGGCCCTCAGCCAGAGCAAAGACATAATTTATGCTACATCAGTAATTTTTATTGTTTAAAACAAAAACCATATAGTGAAACAGTATTCCTTTCAAAAAGTGTTGGTTTGTGCTATGAGCACCCAAATTTTTAATGGATAGAAATGTACTATATAATTCAATAATATTCCTGTAAAGTAAAGTAAAATAAAATAAAATAAAGGAAGTAGTTTCAATAGAAGAAAGAAAATTCTAGTCTTTCTCTAGAGATAAATTTACAAGAGATCTTTACAGACAACAGCAAATTACACATATAAAGCAATTTAGAAAGATGTCACTGTGATATCAGTGTGGCACAAGGACCCGGCTCCCTGTGATCACTGTGAACAGCCATGGAGCAATGACTGCTGAGAAATCACCTGAGATCTGCCTCAGCCCCCTCTTTGTCTCCTCAGATCTGTGATATTTTTCCTATTGCTCTCCAGTTCATTCCCTGAACACTCAGCACAACCACAGAGCCTATTTCTACAAACTTATACAGGAGCTTGGTTGTGTTTCCCTAACATACCACCTACAAATTTAGAAATTAAATTTAGGAAACATACTTTAAAAAAAACAACCAAACAAAAACCCCAAATCAAAACAAAAACCAACACCAAAAACAACCAACCAAAAAACCCAAACAAAAACCCCAAACACCTCTGTTCTCTGTTCTTTGCATTACCTTGAAGTCCACATGAAAATGAAGAAAATTAATTTAAATTTTTAAATATATCTGTGCATTTTTAAGATTGTTTTGAGACAGGAAATGAGAGGATGACTGTTTTTATCTGGACATAGTAGGGCATGTTACCCATGTAAGGTTGTAAGTGCAGAGTTTTTTTGTTCTGCCTAAAGAAAACTCCAAACATCCTCGAACTACCTCATTCTGAGCTTTAAAAACTGCTCTGACAAACCATCAAAAACTCTGTTTTAGCGAGAAGTCTGATCTTTTACCAAGAACCTCACTAACATGAAGGTTATAACATCTGAGTCCTTATAAAAGACAAACCTCCACTGCCAAGGCCACAGTTTCAGTTGTAGGCTGTGGTGAGTTACGACTGCAGATTGCAAATGGTGATGCAGGCAGAGTGTTTGTGTGTGTGAGAAAGGCAGGTAATCAGTACATGATGTTATCATGCATTAATTGCAAGAACACATAGAACATTTTCTGCAAGCTCAAAAAAAAAAAAATAGGTAAGGCAGAGAATTTAAAAGGAGGCTAGAAGAGTGCTGTGGTTTTACCCTTAAAAAATTGCAATGCAACACTCAGTGGGGCTTCTGCCCCTTACCCTCTTTGCTCTTTTAAATTTTCTGTCCTACAAAAAAAGGTTGATGCCCAAGATACCCTTAGGAATAATAATTATAAATACAAATATAGATTTAATTTCATATCTTAAAGATGCCTAGCTGAAGCAAATCCTCCTTTTCAAGTAGATTAACACATTGATTTCATACTCTGCCTTAAAGGAAAGATAAACTAATCCTTCTGTAGGGCATTATATTTGGCAAATCCTCACTTGATCTTTATTTTGTTTCTGGAATAAAATGAGTTTTGTGTGTGTAAATTACTCTCAGTTTTAGTTGTGGTTTATCCAAAAATATGAAAGTCTCCTCAACTTATTCTCATTTAGTAAATGATCAGTTTTAATATCTAAGCAGTAGTTGACAGTATCTGAAAGGATGAACTGTGAGGAGTGATGTCAAAATGCAGATGAAGAAACAGTGAGAGAAAGGCCTCATCACACTGGTAACCTTGTTATTGCTACTCTGTCTAAATCATAGGATCAATAAAATTATTTTTGAAACAGTACTAGTAAGTAGTCAGACTACATCTTATTATAAAAAATTGTTAAAATATTATTATTTTAATACCAAAACATAAACAAATTAACAAAAAATTGGCAAAAAACTTTTAAGGGAGGTGGATCTATACCAGTAACATTTCACCATAGTTTTTCAAGGCTACAAAGGGCTGAATTATTGGCATCAGCAGGGGTCAAGGTGGGTGCAGTGATCCACTGCATGAAACTGCTAGGTAAAAATCTGAAATGCTGTCACTTTGTGTATGTGTGTGTGTATACACATGTGTATATAAGTATATATATAAGTATATATATGTGCATAAGCATATGTACACGTGTATATATGTGTGTATAAACATACAGACTGTGTGCTTATACAGGCAATGATCATATAGAGATAAATGCAGACATGCATGTAAATGCATTTACACAGAGATGCAGAGATCTATACATATATGTAGATACGCACAAATTTGTATATATGCATGTAAATACCCATGTAGTGTGTATATATGCATAGACACACACAGTATATAGGAAATACGTATATCATATGTATATATACATGCATTTCCTAATGAAAATCCTTTTGAACCATTACAGAACAGAAATAGATATTGTTTCACCTGCATTATGCCTAGTAATAAAATAACATATTGTATGCATTTTCTTTTAGGTTATTCCAGGCTTCCTTCACTACCACCTCTGCTTTGTCTACCTGAGAGGAAAAAATAATGGATATGAGAAAACCACAAATAACAAATGTAAACCCCCTATTTTCTTCTAGGAAATGGGCAAAAGTGACTGTAAATAAAAGAACAATGTATATACTTAGATATATAACAGTACTTATTCTTGCAATGTGATTTTTCTAAATTTATTATTTCTGTGAGAAAATATGACAGCAAAAAGGCATCTAGAAATAGATAATGGACTATCTTCAAAGAGAATCCTTTTATTCCTCTCACAGTAGTAGGTGATAAATGGTTGTAATGTAAGTGCTTACTATTTTCTTCTGTTGTTTGTTTGGGCTTTTTTTGCAGCATATCTCAAATCGGAGACTAATAGCCTCCCAAGATAAGATACCTTGACACAACTTCTTTCCATCTCCACTTGCTGAACCTATCAAACACCCATCACCAGTACAAAATGGGGAAGGATGTAGATATTTTTCTTCTTGAAGAGAGTTGTAATTTTATCTTTAAATCATTAAAGAGAATATACTGTTATAATGATATTTTTCTCACGTATATCTGGTTTTTTTGGATTCTCATTAGAAAAATCTTTCCTTACCTGCTCTAAAGCTGTTCTATTGAACCTCAGAAGATGGGAAAAGGCAAAGAGCCCACATAGGTCTTGACTGAAGATGAGCAACCCAAGTATTGTAGTGACCTATTTTTTACTTCAGAAATGCCAAGTGAACAACTCTCATCCAGAATTTTCACTTGAAATTAGTAATTAACATGTCATTCTAGGGTTATCCTACTTTTTGGGGAATTTTTAAGCATCAGCAAAACCTCTTTGCAATGAACAGAAAGAAGGCATCTACTTGAAAGGCATGATTATGGTTCACTCACTGTTCAAAGCCTGAGCTGTCTCTGATGATTCAGATAGATAGGGAAGGATCTTCTGTTGAAAATAAAGCTTGGCTTCAGTGCAGAACTCAAATGCTATGTATCTGCAGGCAAACATATTTGCATTTTTTCCTCTGTTCCCTGTCTGTTAGATGTGAGCAGGTTTTGCTTCTTTATAGAGTTTTTCCACAGACAAAATTTGTGACTTTGACGTTCATGATGTCACATTCTGATGCTGTGTTGTGCAGGGGGATGAATACATGGAGTCCAAGTATGTAGGAAACTTCTTTTTCTGAGATTAAATTTTAATTAAAAAATTCAATTACAAAATTAAACAGGTGAAAATTGCCATGTAAATGACCAGGGAATAAACAAAGAAAGAGCAAATGGTCATATTGTGTTTCTCTAGAAACTGCTGAGTGGTTGATTGAAATTTTACACCAAAGGAAGAGAATCAGGAAACACTGTAGTAAATCTGAGGTCATATAGTCTTAGACTTCAGGTTGATTTGATTCCTTTATATCTACTTTCAAGTAATTTCCTCTCTGGAAAAATTTTAATGGATTTCTTTCTCATGACAAAATTTACCTTACTTATTCTGTAAAGAGATTTTAAAAAATTCTCCCTGAACAGCTACAAAAAGTTTTTCAAAGAATCACAAAATGGTTTGTGTTGGAAGGGACTTTAAAGATCGTATAGTTCCAACCACTTCCACTAGACAAGGTTATTCAAAGCCCCATCCAACCTGGCCTTAAGCACTTCCAAGATGGAATATTCACAACTTCTCCGTGCCAGTGTCTCATCACCTGCCATGCTGCTGTTGATTATGGTGACCACTTAATGAAAACTGGCTTATATGAACAAAAGCTTTTGAAAACTTTGAAGGAAACACAAAGTTGAGAATAAATTTTAACCAATCATGCCCCTCATAAAAGTAGTCATCCTTTAATTTCAACCACGAGATTGTCATGAAAGACAAACACACTTTAACTTTTGAGATGGAAATCTTAGCAAAGCAGGCCTTCTCTGTCATTTTGACTAGTGAATTATAATATTCAAAGGGTCCAGTGTTGCAACCATGCCTAAAGTCCTGTACACACAGGTCGAAGGGTAAATCCTATCAATGCTTTATACATTAGGAGCTGCAAACATGTGAGTCAGACCTGTTCTATACTGTAATTCACCTTTCTAGGTGCATAAAATCTCTTAAATTATTTTTTAATGTAAAAAGCTCTAGTCGGTTCTACATGTTCTAAAACTTAAAAATACATTTCACAAGTTATAGTGATAGTGGGGAGATTTTTTTTTTATTATAAAGAATAAGAATTTTCCTAAGATTATTTTCTTTCCTTCTTTTTCTCTTTGGCATTTTAACAAAGCCATTTTAGAACAGAACGTTTAATGAAACAGCAAGGAAATTTTGGTCCTGAGAAGCACTTTTTGGAGTATTTTTTAATCAGTGAATAGCAACAAAGACGTCTGTGACTGTCTTTTCTACTGGGAGTATCACCTTCTGTGTTTACACTTGAGCCCAGAAACTGCAGCTTGGTGATGCGTGCTGCTCAGAAACAGACACATTCTGCTGTTTTTATTGATAGCACTTGAATACATTTTCACTTCCATATGGACAAAGCACATCACAGATTGCCAGATCCTGCTGTGTGCACTAGGTTGTAGACCTAGCTCCGATATTGTTTTCCTCATGTCTAAAGTAATTCAAGCACATTCTCCACATGAATCACACTGTCCGTGTGGCTTCACTGACTTGGAGTGTGACACAGTATATATATCAAATGCCATTTAGATGGTGTGTTTTGATATGTCGTTGGCACAGGGACGAGGAACAATAGAATAGCCATAACAGGACAGAACCAATGGTCCATCTAGTCCAGCATCCTGCCTGAGGCAATGGTTGCACGCTTCGGAGGAAAGCATGAAGCCCTTGGCATACACACAGAATTTAACCATGGAAGGAAATTGCTTTTTGATTCTGTCTGCTGCTCAACTAATGCTACAAAGCATGAGCATTACTTGTCCCTGTAATTGTTATCCTAGTCAGTGGAACTGAGCATGATAGTCTAATTTATAAATGTCTGATCCTTTTTTGAAACGTGTCACGCAATGTTATGAGGGTTACTGTGAACACATATGCAGTGTTGCTGAAATGAAGATTAATTTTTTTATTTCCATTTATTTATTTTTTATATGATAAAAGATCTATCAGTAGGTGGTGCTGTTGCTGAGTTCTGTGTTAGTTCTGTGCAATCCAATATATGGGCAATTAATTATTTTAAATATGGTCTATTGTCAGGTATAATCCATCCCTTTGGTTTAATGAAGGCAATATCAGAAGAGTTGACTCCCCTTCTTAAAGATGGCTAATTTGTACATTTTTATATCTTCAACTGCTGCTTGTATTCAGTGCCCATGAGCTAGCAAGTGTTACTAGCAAAAATGTGAAGTTATAGATGTCATATGGCAATTATTTTGCTATCTTTAAGTGGGTGAATTGAAATTTTGTGTTCAGTAGGCTAACTAGATTATCTCAATATTTTGGTACATCATAGAAATGAAAAATAGAATTCTAAACATAAAGGTTTATTCATCAATATGTGCTTTCTACCCCATTCCTGTCTTGGAGAAATAAAAATCATATAATGCCATGTATCATAGCTACAATAGCCTCTAGGTTGTAGCTCTTTTATCTGCTTCCTCTGTTCCTCTATGAGAGCTGACTGCCCTCATCCTGCTGTGTCCTCTTCCCTCTACAGTCAGCACAAGAAAACATCTTCCCCCCCTCCCCTAGCTCAGTGAATAATTAAAAATCAACAGTGGATTGATTTGAAATGAGCATCTGAAGGACAAAAGCAATTCCTTTCTACTGATACGACCACATAACAACTTTGTGGAGACGTGGGGCAGGTTAAAACCTTCTGCAGTCTCTTGAGCTGCTGTTGTAGGATCCATCAGAACCCATGTGTGAGTGTTCTATGTCCTGAGGATCCCTATTTTATTTCAAGAAGAATGCTTGCTTGAAAAATAATCTGGTGAAATGGGAGAAAAATCCAACTCTAAGGACACAAGTCAAATGATAAATCCAAAGTATTTTCAATCAATCTTCTTTCTACATTAAAAGAGTCATGAAGATGCTAAATTATTGTCCAGTATCAAGTAGAAAGATTGGAAAGAAAAAAAATTACTTTCTAACCAAACTCTATGCCAGCATTTACACAGACACAGATTAACAAGATAGAGACTTGTAAAAATTACTGTAAAAATAGCAACTAATCTGCTTTAATTCATTCAAGTCATAACTGTGAAAATAATGATTATCAAATTCCCTGTATATTTAGAATTCATAGTTTTCTAGATGATCTAGCATCTGGTAGTTAAATGAATAGAAGAATCACAGTAATTAGGCTGTGTGAAAAAACTGAGTTTACAGAATAGACACAATATACATGAATTTCATAATCTGCAAGACGGGATACCAGACTGAGATAATTCATTTTTTTCCTGTCACTTTCTGAATCAGTCTCGGCCAGAGAATATTTAAAGACTAGCAAATCTTCACCAGTCACAGGCTCTCATCAAATGTTAATTTCATGTCACGTTTAACAGATAATTTAGCAGAATAGAGCTAGTGAGAGGAAACACTTAAATGATTTGTAGATCTGGTTTGGACAAGTTCATGCTGAACATAACTTGCTAGATCTAAAGGGATCTTGTTACACAAGATGATGCTAGACAAAATTTCTTAGGTCTATTTAAAGTGAGCCACTTACAAAAAGAAGATGTTTTTTACTGTAAACACTGCATACTTGTCATTACTAGATCTTTGGTTGTATTGCAAGTTCTGTTGTTCAATACACAGAGTGAATCTTTTACCACAAACAAAGTGAGGTTTGATTTTGACTCCTGACAATGTGGGAGATACAGAAATGCAAACATCCTTTCCTTTCTACTATACAAAAAGCTTTGGGTTTTTGCTGCTTTAGGCACGTAATCATCCTCTAATTCATATTTGAAATCTTAAAATATGTGCAGATTCAAATCTGCACTTCAAATCACACTGGTGTAAATCACGGCATATGTATTAATTTCTCTAATGATCATTCAATTATCTTAATAAAATGTCATTAAAATTTTGCTAAATTCTTTATATCTGTAATAACTTTCATCTTCTTTCTCATTTCCCTTCTATCCTCCCACAAACTACACAAAGTAAGGAGTGTACTCGTCTTGATTCTTTGAACATACATATGCATCCCAAAAAAATCATATTGTTTCATTTACAACCATTTTTTAGACACAATGAAAAACTTCATAGAAATATGAAGTTTGGGAGAAAATGGACTTTTTAGTACTTTTTTTCCAGTCTCCCTTCCTCTAGTCACTTCTGATGCATAGTTCCTCCCATCTAATGCTGAATTTTCTAGGGTCTCTACATTGTACTGTGGATAGATGTGTTATGACCTTAGAATATTTGGAAAAGACCATTAGAGGAAACCTGTTTCATTTTTTACTATGATGGAGTAGTTAAGAACATTGTAGTACAAGTTTTTTTATTAATGTTCCTTGTAAGATCTGTGATTTCTTTTAATATATATTTGCAGGATTTTGCAAACGCAGTTTATACAGATGTGAATGATGCTTTCAAAAAAATAACGGTTTTTTTATTAATTTTATTCTTATGAAGGATTATCCTTGATCTGAATTACAGTTTAGTTTAAAGTACAGTCTTCTGATATTTACAGAGATGCAGATAATAGACTGTCATTCCCCGGGGTATCACTCTGATTAAATTGTACATATATTATTTTTTAAATAGTTTTTTAATTACTTTTTTAATGTTACCCATTGTAACATTATTTTTATGTCAAAAATCTTTCTACAACCGAAGTTCGGTGATCCTTTGGCTTCAGGTGTTTTTGATAGTCCCATACTTATGATGTAAAAATAATGTAACCATCAGATGTTTATTAAAATTTTGTTACTGACCCCATCCCCTTAAACCATATGGAATATCTGTTTCACAAGCAAGATTTCAGAGGTGGAATTTTTTATTGCTACTTTGTGATATCAAATTTAACTTATGACTTAGCATTGAGGTTTTAATGTGATATTTACGGAAGGATTGAGCCTTCACGTTACTGTTACAATGACTGGGTTCCGGAGGAATATGCTTTTAACAGCTTTCAGAAAGTGAAATCTGGCTTTTATAACAATGTTGAAGTAGCTATGGTGCTTGAATGGGGGCAACTTCAGAGCTTTTGCAGAGATTAGATAAGCTTCACTGCAAACTCCCTGTGGCAATGTTGCACTTTCCCTCATAGCAGAAGTTCTGAAGCTGAGTCTCACCACTGACTTGCTTAACAGACAGGATATTTTATTACCACAGTTAATTTCAATATGGGCTGGTTAACATTTATTGTCCATCTCCTTCATTTACTCTCTTCCTCTTTCAACATTCAGAAGACAGATATTCTCACCACTGTTAGGATCCAGATTGTTTCTCACCAAATCACCTTCCTCATTACCTCTTTGAAAGAGTTTGAAATTCACAACTAGTTTTCAAGGGGAAAAAAAAAAAAAAAAAAAGAGAGAGAGAGAGAAAGAAAAAGAAATGATACGATTAGTATGTTCCATGTAACAGTGGCACACGAGACTCAGTTTTCAATGATCAAACTCTCCCCATGATATTCAGTGGCACTAATCTAGAGCCAGAATAATCTATAGTGATTTCTGTGTTTCTGGTGTATATATACTGGTGTATATAATACTTTAAAACATGGTAAGGAAAATTCTGGCTTTGATGGGTCAAGAAATAAAGTGTTTTATTGCTTATTCTTTTTTGAATTGGAGACACTACATTGCCTGACTTGATATACCTCTGGAATGTGTTGTGTAAGCAACATACAGCAATATTGAACCATCTTTAGGACATAAAGAGGCCCCACTGCACCACAAACCCTCCCCACCTTTGACTGGTAAATCTCTGAGTTTATACTCTCATAAAAGATCCTTTACTTGTTTAAGAAAATAGTTTCAGATTCCTGTTATATTCTAATAAATGATTTTGTCTCTTTTTAGATAAAATTTCTGCCACAGTTGAAACAGAAGCCCCTCACAGGTCTTCTTTAGTATTACCCTTTATTGGATTCACCCACATTTCCACATGCAGTCACATAGCTGTTCTCACTCCTGATTTTGTACATTAATGAAAATGGAAATTTGCTTTAATCTTCAAATTTAAATCAAAATTATTTTTAGTATAAATTGTATGCACAGAATTCTTTGATCCTCCATGACATCTTTTCATTGAGCATTAACATAACAAAGCAGAATAAAGCAGCTGGAAGAGAATGGTTAAGAATTTCCTTGCTGGAGAATTCGAAATGAGGCAGCTGTAGATCCCATGGATATAAGTGTCATTTTCTTCAGCAGCTATTAAAATTATTTTTCATAAGAAGAGAGAAGAGAGGACCAGAGTACCAGTATATCCAAAGGTGGACAGCAGGCAGGTTCCATATTTTGTAATTCTGCAATGACAGTTTATATTTGTTACCTTCTTACTTTTAACTACCTTACAGCTCATAGTGATGAATTTTGTATTTTTAAGAGGTCTACAGCAGAAAAATATCTCACCTTTGTGTTCTAAGTGCAGAAACCTTCCAGATTTCTCAGGAGTTAGGTTCAGACTTGCAGAGTTTAAAAATGCTAATACAACATCCTTGGTTTAGCAGCCCTAGTGGCAGAGCTATGATAAATAAGGAATCAATAAACAAGTTTGATTTGGTTTCAGACCTTTAGGACAATATTTAGAAGACCTTTAGGACAACTTCTTTCCTTCAAGTGTGGATGTTTTTGTGTAGTTTTTTTGTTTGTTTGTTTTGGTTTTGTTTTTGTTTTTGTGTGTGTGTGTGGTTTTGTTTTGTTGTGGGTTTTTTTGTTGTGTTTTTTTTTTCTTTTTTATTCATGGGGCACATCTCAGGTAAATTTTATGAAAACTACAACCACAACCAAAATGGGATTTTCCTGTCATTTTGTATTGTATTGAATACATGTTGTAAAATGCCTCTGAACTGCACAAGGTCTCAGTTTTATAGCCAAGTGACCTTCAGGGGACCAATATACAAAAAATGGATTTGTTGCAAGACAGGTGTTTAAGATAGCCAGTGAATATTATCCTTGAGCAATGGTTATCTTAGTGGAATGATAAACTGTATATTTTTATTGGTTTATTATGCATATAGAGCTATGATTACACTTTGGTGTATAGCAAGTCCTATAAATATGCTAAAATGAATATGCTATTTAAATGAATAAATACACTTTTTGCAATTGCAAGCTAACCTATTACTAGAGACAGTTTATAAATACACTGAGGAGTATGTGAGCTTGGATTTAAGGGGAAAGTCATACTGAAGAGCTCAATAGAACATTGCTCTTTCCTAATTTCAAATGCCTAGTCTTTCCTACCCATTTCATATTTTACTGATCCATTTTCTATAATGAGTCAACTTTAGTGTCATCTGAAGGTTAAACCTTACATCTCGAATACTATAATTAACAAATAAAACACTTTTTAATATGATCTTCTGTCTCCTGTATCTCTGCACTGAGGCTTGACACACCATTTTAAGGTGTAGGCTTTTCAAGTCATCAATCAGAGGTAAGGTAAGTAAAGTTTCATTAAATGCTTCTGGCAAATTTTGTATTTGTAACTTTCAGAAATTCAAGAATATAGCCAAGTGATCTCTGTACATCCAGTCAAGCTCTTTTCAAACCATAGTTTTCTAAGCAGTAAGTGGAATAAAATAACACAATTTCTTCACCTGGAACAACAGAGTACTCACAAGGGAAAGGGTAAAGGGCTTTTCTATGGCTCCAGCACAAGCAAGAACCTCTTTGTAAGCAGAATTTCCTGTTCCTCTATAAAATATCTTATGTGGATGCTGTTGGTTTAAACACCTCCGTATCTTATTTGAGAACATCTGAGGGGGATGATGATAAGAAAGCAAGTAGGAATATGGCAGGGAGTTGGCAGGGAAATAGTGTAGTTTTGATGAACTATGGCATTTCTGGCAGTGTAGACAGGCCTTATGTCAGCCCTTCGCTTTCTGCCATTCATAAGCACTGCTGGGTGCATAGTGCAGATAAGTTTACTTCTGTGCAGAGGGGAGAATATTAAATGAATGTAAAGAAAACATGCTCCATGGAAGAGAGATTTCATGCTTTTTTCCAATTAAGTTACTCAATAAAAATGATATAGAAATGGCCAAATTTAACATTTTAGGAATTGAGTTCCAAGCTGTATAAAATAGGACCTCTGATAGCTCGGACTTAAAGGAGCTTCATCATCCTGGGACTCTGGGTCCCAGACAACGTATCCTGATGTGTTAATGCAAACTGAAATCAATGGCATTTTAATTTAATATGACAGATTGAAACCTATGATGGCTAAGGAGTGGACAAACTGCCATTTGAGATGCTTCTGTGAGGGGAGATGGCTACCTCTGGTCTAAGTGCAGAATGGACAGGTGAAGAGAATTGCTGTCATTATCCATCACAGGGTAATCCAAGAAGGACCATCAGCTTGAACACATACAGTGAGTGAAAAAAAATATAGTTGGCCTAGGCTACAGTGAACCTTCTTAGAATTTTGTTGGACCTAGCATTGTATGAAAAAAAGGAAAGCACACATTCCATGATGATTCTGTACTGGTTTATTTCTTTTTTCCTTTGAAGACCATTAACTTAAGACCATTAACCATGTGAGATTTCATATCAAACCTGTTTGTAAGAAAATATAAAAGAGATCACAAAATGTAACGTATTACTTAGAGAGAGAAAGTGCTTTTCAATTTACTGCTCCTAAGAAGTACAATTTAAAGTTCAAAGCGTCTTCTCTGGAGTTTACAGGACTCCAGCGGAAAGAAAAGCAGTGTCAAGTGGTTTTAGTTTGTGATTAGCTGAGGTACCCACATGTTTGAAAAGAAAAAGACCCACCATAAGTATGATTTAAATAAGCAGAGGTGACCATGTTTCCCTCTCCAATAAAACTTGTCTGCTTGATCCATAATATATTTTTATTTTTCCTCTACATAATAGGAAACAGTGTTTCAGAGATTAACAAACCGAATCACCACAGACAAGGAGTAAATATTTATTTGTACCTAACATTTATACAACACTTCTCATCCACAATGCAGAAATATCTTGTTAGGTAAGCATTACTACTCTGATCCTATGAAATAAAACAAAATACTGATTTGTTTACTATAATAATGGAAATAAATAATGGAGCTCAGGCCCTCTGATTTCCTATCCAATCTCTACACAATGAAGGCTTCAGCTATTTCTATATGCTATTACTATTTTTTATTGCATCCTGAAATCCACCAGAGGTTTGTGTCCCAGCTTTCTGGCTTCTGTAGAAACACTTAAGAAAATACTCTCTAATGAACACCAACTGATCAAAAGCAAATGCTTAGCTTCTGTAGTAGTTCTTAGTTTTGATTAAGCTTACAGCAATAAGTCTAATCTATTTTTTGTGAAACCTAGTACTATTTACCAAGTTCTGAAGGAAAAAATAAATTAAATTTATACGAATGCACTGATGCATTCACATTGATGAAATCACATGTATTTTACCAGAGATTACTGTGTAAAAACCAACTTGATTGTATTAACTTGAATCACATTCCAAAATAAGCTGGTTTTCTATTTTGATGAAACAAGAACAGTACTTTTTAAGCATGTAAAATATTTTAGAATACACTCTGATTTGTAAAAAGGCAAAGGTACACAGATGATGAAATCAGAAAGTGTGGTTAATATCAGAGGCAATTTCTGTAAGGTCTCAACCTGACTTTAAATGATCAAACTGAAAACATCATAAAATTGAGATCGTCAAATTCATATTTGCAAATATTCTGAAAGGTACAAGTTAAGTCATTCTACACTGAACAGTTTAAAAAGCATACTGATACCAACTTTCTATATATATACAAACTTTATATTTGGACAAAGCTAAATATCCATTATAAGATCAATATTTGATACGTTGATTAAAAATTTCAGATAAGAAAGAAGATTTTTAAAGGTGAGAATAACTCACTAAAGATATTTGGGTCACTAATTTGATATTTATGGTCTTCCTAACAGTGAGAAACATCTAGTCACATTCTTCTTAAGTACTGGACAACATATGCTATATTTTGTATTTTGTGTAAATTGTCTTCTGAGTAATTGGAATTACTTTTTTATTTCCACCTTTCCTTAACTCTTGATATCCAAATCACAAGAGGCATTAACTATTTATGATAAAGCAAAAATGTAGCAAAATAACTTATTCAGAAGGGACAAATCACCAGGACCATCATTTAACCAGACTGTGGACTCAGATTCATTTTTGATATCGCTGGATATGTTGTCCTGAGATTTATGCCAGATTTATCCCTATTCTAAAGAACAGAGCCTAAACCACAGAATTTTATAATATGACACCAATTAAATAAACAACAAAGAAGTTACTTTACTCCACATTAAATAACTAACATCTGGAATAAAGAAACAAACACCCAAAAATAAACAAATGGAAAAAGGAAGCATGAGAATAAGAAATTAGTTACACAAGCTGTTATAATGGGTAGTTGCATTTTAAATGGAACATACAGGTAATTGTTGGGAAGGAATGGGTCTCTTGGAAACCTGTAATGCCCTTCTGACAAATAAGTGAACCAAAGCTGAAATATGGCTTTCCTATGCCCAAACAAGAAGGTTTACCAAAACCAACACTGCCAAGGCTGTGCCTTTCTGCATTTTGGCTTTTGAAATTTCTCTCACCATCTCTGCTGCTTTCTCCTTCTTGTTTGCTTCCTCACGTGTTTCTTTATGGTATATCACAATGTTCAGCTATAATAGACTCTAAAAGTACAGTCACTTTTTAGCTCACTCCTAAACCTAAAGTATGTTAAAAAGAAACGAGGTGGGGGGAAAAGTGTTGCTTAGGACTCTGGTTTTTTTCAGGGCTTAGAGGACTTTCTTCCTGTAGCAAAGTTAAAACATAGGACATAGGAAAGATTAATGCCTAAAATGTCTCAAAAATAACCCTGTGTTTTGAGGTGTTGTTAAGAATTTGGCAGGTCTAATGTCCTGTGAATATTTCTCATAACTGAACTGATCTTTTTTGACCATGTTTGTCCGAATTGGCAGAGGAGAGGTGAGGTGAGGGGAGGTCAGGGCCTCTATATTTTAGTTTTCCTTCCCAGTTTTGTCACAAAATCACTGAGGTCCCACCTCAAAACACGCTGTGAATCCTGGACTTTCCACCATATGAATAGATATTTCTATCTGCTCACAACTAAGACCCACAGAGATAAATTTCTAAGCCTAAAAGGCATTCTAATTATATCAGAGTGATTCCACTTTTGAGCTAATTCTCTCTGGTTTTGATAGGGCCGACCATTTTGGCACAATGTAACATCAATGTATGTATAGTGTTTCTGATTCTTGGACTAACATACAAGATATTTACCCAAAGTAGACATGTCCAGGATGACTTTGAGCAGATCGTAAAGCTACTACAGCAAGAATAAAAGTCCTGGGAAAACCTTCAATCTAACTCTGGATAATCTTTGACATCTACATGAATGCATCATTGGATGCACTGCAACCAAGTTGAAATCTTTTCATTCTTTTCCATTTATCATCATATTAGTCCCTTCCTATATGTACTGTATGACATTAATGAACATAAAAGGAGAAAAAATGAGTCCCTGCAACCAGCACCTCTGTTTCCTCTACATGTACGGAGAATAAATGTTAGTGTGGACCATTGATTGGGAGGATCCTGAATAGGTGGAGCCAGAGTGTTTGTTGCTGAATGTCCATAGTTACACACCTAAACCATGGCATTTAGGTATGCAGGGAGAAAAATCTGTTTTCAGCCATGGCTTTCCAGAGGACATATCAAGCATTTAGCTGAGTCCTGAGTCCCCAACACTGAACAAATTAAAGTACCAAAATTCCTGCAACAGACCTGATTCATAGTGAGGGAATGCTCAGACAGAAGGCATCTGCTATCATTTTTAAGACTACCTGACATCTCCCCTTGTTGTAAATCAATATGTAATCACTGTTTCTACTGGAAATACCTTGAAACAAGTTGGAAATAACTGGAAACAAGACCTCAGGAGAGCCTGCTGCAACTGGACTGTTGAGGTTTTCTTGTGCTTAAAAGGTTGTAAAACAAGGCACAACCTCTCTGTTGAGGCCAGTACAGTATTTTCTTTCTTTGTTCCTGACACCACAGGGCCACAGAGATGGACTCTATTGCTTGTGTGCTCACTAAAGCACTTGTAAAGCATCTGGGTAACAAATAAGTCTGAGACAGGTGTCAAACACAATTTCTTACAAACACTTGTTGATCCCAGGTAAATACCAAAGAAGAGTCTAGAGTTCTTCTTGCTCTCTAATGTCTACATACTAATGTATAAAAAATATTCTGAGTAAACATTCAAGTAGTTTTGGATACTAAGGATGGGATCATCTTCAATTTAACTGGAATTTGTTTATCTGCACATTATGGTCATTAGTGAGGTTTTTTCATTGTTGAGAAGGCAATAAATATCAGTTTGATTTGTACATGTGTTCCTATAAAGTGATATCCTTATGTATCATTTTCTTCCGATATTTTTTGTCAAAACAGCTGGCATTTACTCCTAGATTATGATCTGTTTACTTTTTTTCAGTCATACTATGATATCAATGGTGGTACACAGAGGGTTTTGCGCATAAGAGATGGTTTTGACTCCGAAGTTTTGTTACTGAAATTACCAAAAATTGGGGTTGATTAAACTAAACTTATTTTCCCCTCATATTTTCCTCATAAGCAAAACACAAATCAAAATTGAAATCTCTTCCATTTGCACAAAATGTTCTACTCAGTCCATATATTTATTTATTTATTTATATTTCTGTACATCTGTTGATTTTTGTTTAGCACCATATTTAAAAAAGTATGTAACAAGGAATGATTATATTAAAAACATAGTAAATAGATCATTCTCATTGCTCTATCCCATTGCTAGAGTCTTGGGAGGATGTAGGAGGTTTCAGTCCAGTGCTTTCATTACTCTGAAGTAATTTAAATCTGCATGCAGAGTATTGGGTGGGTTTCCTTCAGTCCCTTTCACTGTAGATATTTCAGTTCAAAGATACATTTATCCTGTGATCCTTTAAATTGAAAGTTGGGACATTTACTTTTTTTACATAACTGTGACTTATACTGGTAAATTGTGAAACTACCAGGACACAGGCACTGTCTCATGATTCTTTGCCATTAATGTGTTAACATGATCCTTAGCACAATGTGGGCCTTTGGCAACACCTAGGAATTGTTGGGATTAGATGTGAGATCCTTCCCAGTGAAAAGATTGGATCCTGCCACTGTTTTCTTTGAAGATAAAAGAACTTAACCATGAGGTCATAACCTATAACATTGCTTTTGGTTGAGATCTGTTTTGACTACCAGCATTCCTCTAAGTGTGAAGAATGCCTTATTCATGTGCCCAACCAAGCTGAAGGAGGAAAAGAGCCAAATTTTAGACACCTTAATTTTGCCTGAATCTTTTGCAATGGGGAAACAGAAGACACCTTAACTCAATTTTGTGAAGGGTTAAAATAAATATAGAGTTGAGAGATTAAAATATAAAATAGAGATATTAAGATATAAAAATAGCAGTGGAGATCATGCCCCAGACAATTTAATTTACGTGTGAGCAGTTGTGCCCATGAAGGCTTTAACAGCCTGTCCTTGTTATTGTTTTTAATCTATCTGAGCATAAGGAGATTGTGTGTACTGTATTAGATATTATACACACTGTACACTTTTAATGCAGAATTTGAAAGTAATGGCCACCAATCACTCATCAGAACCATTAGCCCAGTGTGACATGACCATAAATATACTTGTTTGAAGATAGATATACCCTTTCAGTTCCTAAAGCATATCAATAAAAACTGCCTCTAACATTGTAAGCCCATGTTCACAGAAAAAAAGGGCCAATAAGCACTGAAGCATAGTGGAATCAAAATGCCAGTGAGAATCATTGAAGCTTCCGTTGATACTTTTGCCTGTTGTTGGTTTGACTTAGGAAAAGCATTAGAAACAATTTATTACCATTAACCAAGTCTTGCCAGAGACTCCCAGGTAAAGTAGAATAAATATGCCTCAAAGCACTGCCACAAATAAAACAGTCCTCTAGGAAGAACAAGCCATTGATTCTATTATGTTTTCATTATTTTGGCATTGATCATAAAAACAAGTGCAGCATGAATTTGGGGATACTCTCATATACAAACCAGTGTATAATTCCCATGAAGGTATGTATTGTTCTAGAGAACAAGGCAGAATATATGAAGAAGGTACCTTTAAGAACAAACAAACAAAACAGTTCTTGAATTGAAGATTCTAGACTGTTTTATTCTTTTATTACTTTAATAAAATTATCTTAATAAAATAATTATGCAAATTATTGTTATTATTGTTTCTTCAGGAGATACCTACTGCAATATTCTTGAAGATTACTTGAATAAATGGAAAAAGAAAGTTTTGTGAAAGTGAAAAAGAGAATTAATAAGTATTTTCATTACTTCCAAATTAAAATTCCGAAATTAAAATTAGTTCTATAGTAAACATTTCAATCTTCAAAAATATTTATATCTTTTAGCAACAGTATGCGGTACTTTAGAGATGCCTCCAATGAGTTATAGAAGATTAAGGTTTGATTTACAGAAGAGGTATGGTGCCAAAGTCATCTTGATATTTGGATCTCACTTTTCAGTGAATGCATGCATGACATGCTTGTTCTCAGGTGTGCTTACTGCATCACGAGTCCTGGTGAAAGCAGAACGGACTTAATTTTTCCTCTTTATTGAGCAGACAAAGTGGAAGGAAGAAACATTATGTCCTTGTCATCATAATTTTCTAAATGCAGGGGCAAGTTGTCCATCATAAATGAGCTGTTGTGTTAAAGGAAATAATGAAAGGAAGTTCTGATTTTGGTAGGTAGCAATTACGACATCTAATACTAAATAATAATTCTACAAGGGGCACATCAATGTTATTTTAATCAACTACATTTCCTTTCATATTATCTTATTAAACTACAAATTTTTCAACCAATTTAATTTTCAATTTAGTGAAAACAATGATTTGTATCAGTAACTTACAGAGTCATTGATATTAAGAAGAGAATTGTTCAATAGCTGTTATTAACTATGTACTGTTTTGAAACCAGCTTGAAATTGCACAGAATGTTTTGGAGTGTCATGAATAAGACTTATTTTTTAACTTGTTGGAGTAATGCTTTTTTTTTTTCATCTAAATTATATCTCCAGTGTTTTAAAATCTTAGCAGTGGAAAAGTGATGCAGCTTACATTCACTGTTGTACTTACTGCAACACAAAATGACATGCTTGTAAAAATGGGTCTAAATGGCAAAATTTAAAATACTCTCTAACAAATTAGAGCATGTTGATTGAGATATATCCAAAATTTGTAAATATGGAAGATAGAAGAGCACTACACTCAGAACATTGAAGAAAACTCTACTAGTTTTAAAAGCTTCAAAAGGAAATATTCAAAGACAATGAGATGGAAGAAATTTTGGATTGGAAGTTCAAAAGCAGATAATTTTTACTGCTATATAGAAAATTTTGAATTATATTTTACTTTTGACTGAAAACTTAGGCTCTTAAAGACTAAAAATTTATGCAAAAATGTAGTTTGCTATGATTTTTTCCTTCAAGTTGAAGTACTTAGTTTAATGTTTCTGATCTTAATCTATAAATGATTGCAAACAAAACCTAATCAAGTGAATGGGAAAAACAATGCTACAGGAAGGCTTAGATTACTGCTGTGCCATTTTGTTGTTCTACTTGTAGTATTTCAGTCAAATAGTTTCAGATGACCAAACACAAAATCCAGGTTGACTTCATAGCTGCATAACATTTGCCTTTCACGTTTCCTCTGCTTGAACTTTCTCCTGCATTTTGAACAGGGCAAGCTCTGTTCTTTTTAAACTGACAGATACATGAACATCTAAAGTAATAGTGACCATAGGCCTCATTTATTGTGCCAATAGTTTACATTTACTGTTATAAAGACCTTTTAAAAATTAAACCAAAGATTTTGTTTTGAATTTCCATATATTATTCCCCTTATCTTTCATTCTCAAATTCATCAACTTTGAAGAAATAAATCTTATGGTCTACCATAGATAAATTGGTTGAAAAAGATCAGAGATACAGATCCATTATTGATATAACTGGTTGAGTAGACACAACTGTATTTTATGTTTCTAGAGGAACAAACTTTATTTCATATTCTTCTACTCAAAATGTTTTACTTCCCTTGCTCCTGGCTATGTAGACTTGTCCTCAGGAAACAACCGTGGGTGGAGATGCAGAAGAAATTGTTGCTTGGGCATATTCCTTTTACTTTCTGAAATACAGAGACTTTATTTTGTTCTTACCTCTGTTCTTCCCAACAACAAAAAATGCTAGTTCTGTCCCTTGCAATCACTGGTATTAACGAATGACCTTTTTGTATCAGAAACATCTCCCTTCTTATAGAGCACACAGCTGTGAAACCAAAACACTGGCATTTAAAAGATGTTAATGTAGGGAAGCATGGTTTTATCTTAAACCACTAATGTCCAATTTTAATCTGATTTAGAGCACTGATTGTGATTAAAACTGATTATAAATGAGAAGCTTCTACTTCATTCAATCCAAAATTTTAACCTCTACTCCATGGGATTTGTACTTTTCAACTATTCCTCATTTTAATTCACCTTGCACATGTTTGGTTGTGCAGAGAAGAAAAAAGAGGACAAGTTGCCCTTTGGTAAAAGAACCTTAGGTTCAGAGATGTCATATGCTCATTTCGCATGTAGCCACGTGTATATTTATGTGACTTAATCTTCCTCTTTTATTTACCCTTTTATTTCTCCTTTGTCATAGGAGAAAACAAAAGCCAAGGGTAAAAGGTATCAAACAACCAGTTATTTTTAGCAGCCTGTAAATGGTTTAAAAACAGGTTGTCCTTTTTGCGCTCAGGTCCCTAGAAAAAAGGGTAACACATCTGTTTGGGGTTCACTTGTTCCAAGGACTACCCTATGCAGAATGAGAGCTGACTACACCTTAGTGGACTACCAGAAAAGTAGAACACAAGTCTAGCTTGACTTTCTCTTTCATATATTTTCTTTCTAAATGAAATGACAATGCACTGAATCCCTCACTTGCTGATAATCAAAGATGACTTAACTCCAAAAAATGAACTCTCAAGTCACTCAGATTCTTTATTTTCTCTTTAATAAATAGCAGGTACAACCAATTTTGACCCCCATGAAACACATTATCTTCTAAAAGAAAGTACCTCAAAATTCAGAATCTCAACCACATTTGTTAAGAGATAGCTATATTTCTTTTGGGTTTTCTGCCGTGTCCACTTTCAGTAGCTGATTCAGTAGCTGATTCAGTAGCTGATCCTCTGACTTTATCCTTTACGTCATGTCTGTTGCAGACTCTTAGACCTCTGCTATCTATACTCAGCATTCCCAAAGCAAAACTCAGGCTATGATTCAGAATGAATTTTACTATAGGGAATAGGGCTTGCACTCTGTAATTCAATGTTTGTTCAGGGTTTTTTTCATAATCTTATCTATTGACCAGAATCCTGATTTTTCTGAAGACTCAGATGCATCTTTGTTCCAGCTTTGAAGCTGGTAAACCCTTCACTAACATCATCATACAGCCTTTGAGGGTCAAAGAGCAAAGGATCAGCAAAATAGAAGGAATTATATGGGGGCTTAGATATGAAAATGAATGTCTGTGTACATTCACTAAAATTATTTTAATATATATAAAAGTCTAGCAAAAAAGAATTCTGTCTTGAGAGACACAACACGTTAATCAGAAGTGAGTTGGTAGGTGCCCGGTATGCCTGGGGGATACAGTTGTTATAAATTTTTCCAATAATTGCCTTGAACCCCATAAGAGGCATGTTATGTTTGTATATGTTGCCCCTTAGAGAGATTCACATGTTCATACCTGCTGGAAGCTGCAGTCATCATCCATGGCTGACTACTTCCAGGTATAATAAATACCTGTTCAATTTTCAGTCCGTGTAAAGCAGGTGCATCTCAGATATCTGGTACATGTGTTTGGAGGCGAGTGAATCAATAAGACAGTGCCTCTTGGGCAAGTAACTATTGTGACCTGCTTGAAAAGGAGGTCACTGTCAAGGGTGCCTCCAAGGCATAGTCTGTTCAGCCAGCATGCACACCAGCTTCTGAAGCTGGTGGCATGGCAGGTTTGTTTTAAAACAAGCTACTAGGCATGTAACTGGACTCAGGACTGCAGGGTGGAAACTTGTTCTGGCAACCAGTCAAGTCAGTTTGTCTTAAAGGTCACAGAAACTCTATAATAACAAAGACCTCATTGCAAAACCATGTATTTCTTTTCCATTTTGTTCTCTTATTTATTTTGTCTGCTTTAGCCTTTCTTCTCACACCTTTTCCCCACAGTGAATCACAGCCTGAGCTTAGATAACCTCAAATAGATCGCTTGTGAGGAAGCTACAGTTTTCTGTGGTCTAAATCTACTCTTTCTTCAGTGCACAGTGCAGAATGAGCCTCAGCCCCAGTGTCACCGGGACAACCTCCAAACTGATTGCTCAGTGTTGGGGTTCTCTGCCATTCAAGTCTCCAGCAGAGGAACAGAGCACACTTAAATTCAGGGCATCTCTCTCTCTCCTCTCTGCAGTTAAGTGGTGTGTCTGGGAACAGCAGGTTGACAGAGGGTTATATATATTGCTCATGTGACATATATATATATAGATAAAATAATTTCTGGGAAAAAATACTTAAAAATTCATGGCAAAAGTGCTTGACAACTAAATGTTGGAAAATGTTCCTTATGATGTAAATGTTTTTAAAGTGGAAATTGTCAAAGGAAAAGATAATTTTCACATAATAACAAAGAAAAGCAAATTATAGGGTTACTGAGATTCTGTTCTAATTCATAGAATGATAGAATGGTTTCCAAACTATTTTTCAGCAAAAAATAAGTGTCTTTACCTTTAAACAGAAAAATGAAAGAAAGTATTTTAAAATTATTTCTGTTAAAGATTTAAAATGCTTCAATCTGAACTTTCGGTTGAACGGCTCATTCATGTAATCTGATGAAAAATTAGAATGGCAAGCTTTAGATGCTGATCAAGAACACAAAATCCATCTCTTCTTCAGCTCTCATGTTTGGTTTTTCCAGATTTCTTCCATGAGTTGCCGTAGTTACCACTTAATGAAGTTACTTGAGAGGCAAGTGAGCAGCATGTTGCTCTGTCTGCCCTTCATGTTCTGTTGGTATCAGGGCTCTGCTCCCAGTACGATGCCAGCTCACCTGACCGATAGGCCAAAACTGGTTGTGTCTTTGGTAGTTTCTACATGACAGGTTTATTTTGGCAAACTGATGCTTCACAAGTAAAACACTATTACAAGATGGTGGAGTATAGAGTAGACTTACCCATGCAGAAATGTAGATACCAAAGCGTGTCCATCTGCTGTTTGTTGGCTGTTTGCTGTTTTCTCTAGTGCCTTCAGTCACTCTTCCTCCAAATATTGGCCTGAATGCAAACTCATTTTTCAATTCCAGTGGCTTGTAAGTGTTCAGAGAGACCAGCAACTCTAAATTCTTACAACATAGTGACTTGAAAATGTTACGATGGCATTGCCTGACCAGAAAGTGTTTGGATTGATTCCTTGCCATGTATGATTTTATTGTGTTTGTTTATTGTATAATGAGGTATTTGGTTTCAAAAGTATTTCCATAAGAAGGAGCTAACTCTATATTTATTTTCGTCTTTATCTACCCCCAGAAGCTAGCAAACAGAAGGTATATATTATACAGTCAATAGCAAGGGTATCCAACCAGCTGAAAATTTCCTAACACAAAAACTCCTTTAAATAAAAATTCCTTTTAAAAAATTCTGATACAAATTAATTCAGTGATCTCATGATTTTATTCACACCTATTGTGGTGAATCACATGCCATTTGTCAGAATCAGCTTGGAACTTTAGGAGCAGACAATTACACATACCCCTTTTTTACCTCAGCTGCAAAACCTTTGTGTATAATTCTCCTACATGCTTGTATTCTGCATGACAGAATTAATGAATATAAGAATAATAGGCCTCTAAGGTGATTTACATGCATTGATTAAATGTCAGCACTGAAATGCAGTAGGTTCTATTGCTACAGATGCTGTGAACAAAGATGGGAGGTTGTAACCACTGGTTAAACAAGTTGCTTATCAAGTTGCTTTGCTTTTTAACAAAGAATTAAATTTTCTTGTTTCTACCAAAAGGATACTCAAAGAATAATACATTTTGAAAGTTTTACATAAAGTTATCTAGTTTTGAAAGTGTAAGATGTGTTATTAATTCTTTTACTGTATGTTAATGTATACAATACAGTAAAGCTGGGGAAAACACTAACCTTTGCAACACAAGAAAGAATTCAAGATGTTCATGCAAAAGTAAGTGATTGATATTGGAGGAAATTGCCTCAGTATAACTTAATAGACAGACTTTAAAAGTGATTATGGTACGAAGAGAGATTGTTCAATTAAGTCTCAGCAAAAAAGTTAATTTTCTGTCATTATCTGTGTACATCAAATATCCATCCTAAGCACAACAACACATCTAAGAGCAAAATCTCCTAGGAGGCTACATAGCCCATGAATGAAAAAAGCCATTTACAACAAATTAAAAAAATATATCAGTGACTCAAAATGTCAAAAGTACTTCAATATGATGCTGTCTCCAAGTTTCAGTTCCAGTCTATAAACAGTGTTGTATTGTCCACATGTGACATGTTAAGTTAAGTAGGTCAGCATTATAACAGTCAGATCAACCCTGCTTGATTAGTGGTAGCAGTTAATAATGATGTTAATAATCATGTTTTTCCCTAATTGGTATAATTTAGCATGTACTGACTCAGTAAGGTATTTTTCCAGTCTATCCATTCTGACTAAACAGACACTGAGGAATTGTAACAGATTCTTCCTGTTGTTACAATTACCTTATTTTGATCACAGACAAAAAGACAGTATGTCACATCACAAGTAGTAATAACACAGAATACTTAAGACTTACAGGGAATTGAGTAAAGTAATGAATAGAGGAGTCTGATACCAGAGATCTCTCAACCAGCGGAGAAACAGGTGGTAAAAATCTAAATTTGCTTGTAGGTAAGAAAGGTAACATATTTGCTCTAAAGAAAAAAAAAAATCCAACTAGAATTTAGGATTTAGATAGCAGATGTGCACATTTTAAAAAGGGAATGTGCACACCACCATTAAAAAAGTTAAGAATTTGTATTTTGGTAGAGACTTGGTCTCCAGCTTAATACACAATTATTAAAGCTCTCCAACAAGGTATTAAGTGGTTGTGTGTATGTACAACTGCAAATCACAACAGTATGACAACACTTGGGTGGGGAGAGAGCTGAAATACATCCTCATGTATCAGTATTACACAAGCTATTCCTGACTCACTTCAGAAATTGTTCTGTCCCATATCCTCTTCCAGCTCCTGACATTTCTGAATGATTTTTCTGTTGTTAAAACAATAGACTGGGTAGTGACATCTATGATATTTGGTCATTACTTCCTTCAGGATCAGGAAGCAGCCATGATCCCCAGTTATGAGAGCATACTTGGATGGAGAAGTAAGCATTACCAAATCAGCCATTTATTTTTAGTGTCATAAAAATTATGGGGGGCGGGGGAAGGAGTAGAGTTGATAAGAAAAGGCAGATGGCTTATAAAGACATCAAATAGTTAATTTCCAGTTTCTCAGAAAAAAAAAGAGGTTCCCTGAGGCTTATACTACAACTTGGTATTTATTGAACTTTAAGCTACAACCAACAGGCTGCTTAATAGCAATTCATGCAGCTGTCAATCTTTTTGACCAATGTCATCAATATTTCATGCTGTCAAATAACAACAATTAAGAATCAGGGCTGGAAGAAGCACTCAGGGCAAAAGTGTTTCCAACACTATAATGAAATCGACAGTGTAGGACAGACATTTCCGATGGGCATTCAAAAAAAACCTTTTCTGTGTTTTTCTTTTCAAAACAGTGTGAATCAGTGTTCTTTATTACATGTTCAAAGTAGTCATACACTGGACAGATTTCGTAATCTCAACTCATAAAAAACAAAAAACCATTTTTTTGGGGGGGAAAGCATGTTGTTAGATAAACTAAAATTTTAACCTTAAAGTAATACCTACAATTTTATAAAGAGCACATTTTTTTCAAGTATTAATTGAGCATTTACACTTTGGGAAATGTTTACAATCAGCATTAGCTGAGGTATCTGTCCTCCAGGCCAAGTAAGTAAAAGTAATCAGTTTTATAAATTCTTTTTTAAAGACTTAATTTCAATGTTCATAATTCACATTAAACAGACTATAACAATAGTTCTCCTTCCAATCACAAACACAATCATAGGTAAATGTCATCAGTCCAAATATCCCCCCTTGCTCCTTCTTCCTCCAGCTGTTACAGCTGAGCATGATGCCATATAGTGTGGGACATCCTGTAGGTCAGTTGGGGTCAGCTGTCCTGGCTGTATCCCTTTCTAGCCTCTTGTGCACCCCCAGCCTCCTCACTGCTTGGGTGGGGTGAGAAGCAGAAAAAGCCTTGATGTTGTGTCAGCACTGCTCAGCTTGCTATCAGCACTTTTTTGGTCACAAATCCGAAACACACCATCCTACAAGCAACTACAGAGAAAATATCCCAGTCCAAACCAGAACAGGACAGAATTTTTTCCTGTTTATGAATGTATAGGTCATGACGGTTGAAAGTTTCTCTCCCATCTTTAAAATTTGAACAACAAAAGAGAAGGATGTCTTATTATTTCCCAACTCTCTTTGTGTTCCTGTATATGGATGGCACACAACACTTCAAACACTGTGTTAAGCTTGCAGTTAATAAATACTTGCTAGATGATTTTATCTCCTAGGAAAGTAAAACATATCAAAAAAAGGTATTAGGTGCCCCAGGATGCTCCTTGATAGTGAATCCCTATGTTCACACTGAAATGAGTTAAGACAATCCAATCTTCCCAAGGACAGGTATGTTCCAAATTTATATCACTGGATGTTGTAGCTTTTATTGAACAAGCAGATGGAGAAAGAACACACATGGTAGACTAGCATATAGTTTAGGCTACAAAGCCAAACCTTTTCACTAATAGCAATATGAACGTTTTGGTAAGTGTGTTATTTGTACTTCTGTTCCATCTACAGAATATACCAGCATTCCAGGATCTCGTTTGGACTATCTTGCATCAAGAAAAGACACATTGCATGGTACATCACATCAACCTATTGATGCATTGGGTCAGCAAAGTATATGATTTGCTCTCCAGAGCTGAAGACTAAAAGCTAAAACTTACTAACTAGCACTATATAGAACATGTTTCAGACTAAATATTCTGTTACTGGTTGTGGGGCAGAAGGCAGCTTCTCTGTATGTGCAGAATTTGTTGGACATCTAAAGGTGATTTATCTGCTCACATAGACCTGCAATTCAATGAAAATTACGTATCTTCTCATTGTGGGGGAGCCTGAGCTAGAGAAAGGTAACCTCAACAAATCAGTTTTCTGATATAGTAGAATAGAACAAACTCAGTACCTTCAGAGTATATATTTGAAATATATATTCAAAATATATATTCATAGTATACTTAAAGTTGGAAAAGGTTTGAAAAAAACATTAGGTTTGAAATGCCATTATGTGCAGGGTCTAAACAATATATGTGTATATATATATCCAAACAGAAAATCTGCAAATATAAAATCACTGGTTTATAATTATGAAATGGAACTGAGAGTTTTCATCTCCTTGAGTTTTATAAAAGTAATCCAGTAAGGATAATTTCCTTGTTACATGTAAAATAAAGGCTGGTATATATTTGCTTGGATTGGTTTAAATTTATAAATTATACCAAAAGCAAAGTCCTCTATGAAAGCTAAGATGACAATTTCTGGAAGACTAAGAAAAAACCAAAAATATTGCAGATTCCCCCAATCTAGGAAATGCAGTCCAGGATATTTTAGAGGAGCATAGGTTTTTAATCCCTTCACCTTTTACGTGATTCTCTCAAACTATTTTCCTGATCAGTATGTAATATTGTTTTCCTTGAAAAGTTTCAAAGATAGACACTAGTTATTCAGATTTTCAAGGGCTCAACTCTTTTATAATTAAGATCTGAAGTTGCCATCACTGAAATGATACTACTCTTATTAGGAGCTTGATCATATCAGGAACTGATGTCATTTTGTTCAAGTATAAATTTTTTATTACTTTTTCTATTTGTTTGTGGAAGAACTGGGAGTTTTTTAACTGATAGATCCTAGTTCTTTACATTTCAAATCCATGTCAGGCTCCATCTCTCTAGTACTGAAAAAGTGAACAAAGAAATTCTTATAATTAAAAATAAAGGCAAAGACTGGTTCTGGAATGTGTGATTTGTGAAATAATAGCCCCGGGTATGAGCCCTTAGGTTACCACAATTTTCTTGCACCTTCTCTCTTTACCTATTTTTGTTATTTTCTCCCATATCTTCCTTGTTCTTTTTCAGAGGTACACCCTGGATCTGGAAAACTTGTTAGAGCCAAAGAATGGCCTGAAACATTGATAATATGGGGAAATATTTTTCAGGAGTTGTTTTTTACTCAGTTGATGTAAGCAATATCTCCCTCTGCCCATGTACCTAATAAATGTAAAGCGAAATGGTTCCTTTCCTAGAAAGGACATTATCATAATAAACCAATTCTTGCTAATTTATATTTTCACAAAGGCATCTCTTCTGGATGACCCTTTGGCAGCTGAATATTACAGCTAAGTTGGTACATGCTGTTAAAAATATTGCTCTATTTTGCCTTTAGCAATCAGGCAGCAAAACATTTCTCAGCATGAAAACGAAATGATAAAGATAAGGCAGTTAATAATTGCAAGATATGCTACTGTATCTCCTGTTATTAAAATGAGTAACATGAGAGGATTTGGAATACATATCCTTAATTATTTTGTCCGTCTGTTGAGGAAATAGAGAACCAACGTAAAAGAAAAAAAATCACAAAACCACAAAGTCAGTTTTTATTTTATGGAATTATTTATTTTTCTTCAGGGCTTTTTCCCCACACTAAGGATCTATAATTTCAATTCATTTTTAAGTACTTTTCTCAATTATTTAGGCAAAGTTAGCATATGCCACTGCAAATATTGGGAAGGTTAATGTAATTACTGGATTTTTCATAGGCACCCCCCTAAAAAATGGCTTTTCTTAGACATAAAAACTTCATGTATTGTACCCTGTGTGACATCAACGCTGCTGTCTACCCCTCCCACAGCTTCTGTTCCCATGATAACTTGAGATAATGGTGAATAAAGTACACAAACCAGAGAAGAAAATAAAATCGTTCCGAAAACAAACTGCTTGATTTAAGAATAAGATTATTGCACCCACTCATTTAGTACAAGTAACCCAGAAAGAATTAGGCAACGTATCAAATGCTTATGAATAAAATTAAAAGCCCATGTTCATTTCCCCATCTAATCACAAAACTTGATGGTATAAAAACATTCTGCAAAAATTCACCATTTGTTGGACATGAAATAGAAGCTTTACCTACTCAATGTGTGTTGGAAGACTATTCCAGCAATTGACTCCTGTAACTTCTTTTAATTATTTTGAAAGTAAAAAAAGGATAAACTGTCTGCAAATGTATTTAACCACAGAGATGAAGAACTTTCACAGGTATTACTTGAAGGGATTCCTCTATCTTCTAATTTGATATGTGCTGTATTTAATCAAAACTGAATTAATATATGATTATAAGCCTTTATGGGACCCTAAATGGCATGTGTTAGAAAGGGCCCAGATTCAAGAAAAGTGTGCCGGTCGAAGTGGTTCTGTTATAGTGTTCTTCAGATGGGATACACCATCTTGTGAACAGCGGACCTCCTGGAAGGTAGAAGCTTTCTGCTTCCAGAAGTGTGTCCACCTGCAGCACTGCTGCTGGCAGCTTTCCACTGCCTCATCTCCAGAGGTCATGTACACTCAGTCTCCCTTGATGATGGTAGGAAATCCCATATCTAGAAGAGATTCCCACTTCAGTTGCAGAAAGAACAAAATTAAAGAGCTTCAGTTTGGCTCCTGGGCCTATGCTTTTTTTTTAACAAAATCTTCCCTGACTCTTTAAATATTAGCAGACTAATCAAAATTCTCTATCTCTAGGGTAAGTAGCATATACTTCTTATACCCAGCAAATGTATTCTGAAGGATATTTATGGCATTGCTGCTACCCCAAATCCAGAGAATATTTTTAAATAACTGTATTTCAAAGGAAATAGAATTTTTGATGCCTCAATTTTATTTAGAAAATAAAACAGTACATTAAGACTCTAAAGATAACTTGCTATTTCACAACATTAATAAATAATGGAAACATCGAATCAGAGGATGGCTTGGGTTGGAAGGAATAAAATAAAAGTTCCTGGAAATCTTTATTTTCTCCTTCTTTAAGCCAAAAGCTTTTTGTTAGATTTTGCTTTTCAAATACAGTTACAGTTTTTAAGTCACTGAAATTGTATAAAGCGTCTGATGAAATGCATCACTGAGACCTCATCTGACAGCTCCAGTGATTCTGGTATACCTGCCCTATGGCTTGCCATAAGTAACTTGGAAAGAGTTATGTATTGTCCTACTCTGATTTCATGTCATGAGGACTTTCAGATTTTAAATGTCATAAAGCTTTAAACAAAAGAAATATCAGAGACCTTTTTTTTTAACATGAAAAACCTTAAATTGATAAGAAAAAAAAATCCTTGCCCTTACAGAAAAATAGATCCATTCCTCTGAAATTTTTACTAAACAATAATAGGACATTGTAAATTTATGTACCATAAATACAGTTTCAGTGTGTATAACTCTTCTTGTCTTCTATTATCTTCTAGCAGAGAGGGCCTGTTGTTTAATTATGTTATCAAATTTTAGTAGCTAATTTCTTTAGCTTACAACATAGGTTGTATAGCAATATATTTCTTTTTATTATTAGTGAAAGAAAAACCTGCAGTAGTGGTCAAACCTTTTCAGCAAACACCTTTCCATTTATTTTAAGCTGGTTTAGCATCTAGGTTTAAAGTGCAAGGGTCTTTCCTCTGCAGTGAACAGTAACTGGTTAGTCAGTAAATTCAGAGTAGTAAAAAGTACTGCTGGAAGAGACTATTTTTCTATGTCTTTGCCCTCAGGCAGGATCTATATTATTGCCAAGAGATGTTTGCCCAATCTAATCCTAAAATACTCCAGTTCTGAAAATTCCAAAATCCCTAATTAGGCAGATTAAAATTTAAAGAAAATTTCATTTAGTATGTAATGTCAGACTCCTTTTTTTGCAAAGTATGACCATTGCAACATGTATTTTACAGAGTTTATAATTTCTCTCAGCCCTTTTTCTCAGATTTTTCAACTGTTTCTAACTTTGATAGGAAAAGGCATCAACCCCTCATCAGGTCTACATTGCTAAGGAAGTAGGTAGACTTTTAGAATTACTTGAGATTGTTTCATAGTTCAGTGTAAAGTAGGAAAAAAGAAATAATTAAAGAAATTATTGTCTTCACAAAGGCAGTCAGATGTTCTTTCCTCTGGAAGCTTGTATGATAGAATATCTTGAATTGGAAGGGACCCACAAGGATCACCAAGTCTACATCGAATAGCTGGCTGAAGATGATAACCCACAAAATTAGTTAGTACCTACCTCCTTTTTTCTGAGTTCATCATTGCAGTTTACAGTCCAGCCACAACCCAGACTAAGTTACTACTTTAGTTTCCAGAACTCTGTTTCTTTGCTGGTTTGTTGTTTCTTGGTTTGGTTTTTTTTTTTTTTTTTTTTAGTTAGAAGAATTATTTCAACATATTAAATACTTCAGAATTTTTTTTTTTTTTATCTCACAGCAAAGGTCTATATTGCAAGTAACCTGGCAAAATATCACTATTTTTTAAAAACAAATCTTAGAAAATTCATCTGGAAAGAAACTGGGAAAGTTAATTAATTCTCCTTGCTGAAGGAGTATCAGCTGTTCCTGTGTACATCCTGACAGGTTTTCCCACTTTATTTTAGAAAGTACCTATGTTAGAAAGTTCACAGCCTCCTGAGAAAACCTTTCCTAAGTATAGGTTTGGAAGTCTGTTTTCCTGTTTAACCTAAGTCCTCTTTTCTGCAGTTTAAGTCAATTTAAATATGGTGAGCTATATGGTGAGCTAATACTCTTGTCATTAGTGTGGAATGATCTTTCGTGTTGGGAAATCCCTTAGGCTTGTGGTATGAGAGGGTTAAGGAGAGCACAGACTCTTTTTTGCTGCTCAAATAAAAAATAAAGAGGTTTGCTGTTCATTAATGAAGAAGAACACTTCTTTTCATGAAGTCTGATAATTTATAGTCTTCTTTTGCTCTCCTTCACAATAAGCCATGCAAAAATATATTTTTTGTGGATGAGTAGGCTAATTAGTTTTCTATAGATCAGCATTCTATAGCTGTCATCTATGGACCTTGCAAAGAACAAAAATGGAATCATTATAATAAACTGACTTGTGTTTATAAAACTAACTCTTAGTAATAACAGTGGATTTATTTTTGCCAACGCAGTTCAATCTTTACCACTACATTTTTATATTTTTTTTGGTGTGTGGGAAAGCTTCTGTTTTCTGCACCAGGTGACTGCTCTTTGAGTCTTTCTGGAATGAACACCTCTTATGTGCAGGGGAAGAGGGAGGATGTTACAGAAAATTGCAGAAGAGCCTTTGGACAACCTGCCTGGTCATGCAAGTGGTGGATCAAGTAGTTGGATCCCAAACTGTCTCTTAGTAACACCCCTCAAATTTCCATCTGCATCTTGGACAGTGCACACTCCCATGCCAAATAGTTCCTCCTTCTTTTTAGGCAAGAGGGAGGAGCAAAGAGGATGGTTGCTGTATTCTTGGATCCAAATCTCTCCCTAAGTATATGAGTGGGGATCTTATCCCCATCTTTGGCACCCAAGCAAAGTGACTGGTGTTTGACAATGAGTCTAAGCAGTTTCTACTGTTTCTCTCACAGGAGGGAACATCTTTCTTGCCATGAGGGGGCAACTTAAGGAAGGAGAAATTTAAAATGGAATTGGTCTCAGACAGAAGGTTTTTGAGCCTAAAGTTTCAGATCCACTCAATTAGCAAAAAATCACATTTAGCAAAGGATGTTGTACAAAACCACAATTGAACCTTAAGAAAAATAAAATGGAAAATCTAGGTCCTTCTTTTGCACTTCCTTATAACAGAAATAGTCAATAAAAATTCTCAAATCAGAAGACTCAAAGGATCGTAATGAATGTTATCAATTTTCTCTTTCCCAAAGAGTCCAGACCTTGGCTTTCTGACCCATAGTTTGACAACAGTCCAGACTGTGTGAGGACAACCCTCAGCAGCACAGAGATGGTTCTTTAAGGAACTGCAATAAAAGCTCATACTTTAAGTTTTCACTTGTTTCCGAAGCTTAGGTAGTTCCACTTTGTGTCAAGCCACCAAGGAATCATCAAAAATAAACAAAATCTAGAACACAAACTCTATTTAGTACTACCTAAGTGGGAAGCAGGGAATTATCTCCTCCCCTCACACCATGCTGTCCTTAATTTTTTTTTTTTTTGGTCTATTCTTTTATTGTGGGAGCATTTGCTCTCCGTTAGGAAAGGATATGACTACACATTCGTGGGTGTCTTCAGCAACTCCAGCTCTAGTCCTTTAGAAATAAGATTTCCTGTCCATTCATGACTCATAAAATAGGATCCCTGTGGGGTTAATGGAAAAATAATTCAATGTATTAAGAAACACATGAGATAGACTCAGTTAGTGTCAGTTTCTCAAAATTTCTTCTACCTATCTCAGTGCTCCACTTAACACAAAGTATGTCAGTCTGTTAAGTATTATTATCTGAGTTATTTACTGGTGAAAAGTAATATCAGGCAGAACAAACCACAATAAATATAATTTTTTTTCAGTGATTCTGCAGAGCTGTCTAAAGGACATGTTAGGTGATATAAATAAGAATTTGGCTGTCATTTCCTTGTCCTACATTCCCATGCTTTATTAATTGGAATAAACTGTAGGCTCATCTAAATCATGTCTCCAACAGTGGCCACAGAAGAAAGGGTGAGGTGAGCACTGTAGGGTATTGGCCAAGCCCAAGAAGAAAATGCAAATGCTACTCAGGACAAAACCAAGGCGGGGGGAGAATGAGAGACTCCTCTAAAGCCCTACAGTTTGTCAGTAAAAAATACAGGAAGAAATTTCTGCTGACAACTTAGGATGGAATTTCTTTATTATCCCATTGTGTACCAGTGATTATCTGTTATTTTGGGTATGGCCAGATCACAATATATAAGTGCTTCCCAATCTATTTCAGGGCAATGAAGTTATCCCAAATTGCCTCTCTGGGCAGTTCAAGCTGAAATGCGTGAATTGGCATAAAATGCTCTGCAGACCAGCAATGGCATCTGTTAATTTCTTAAATTATTCCACTTAGGTCCACCAAAGGTGATCAAGCTGTACTGTCACTGTTAATCTTGCCATGCAAGGTCAGAAATTGATGTCCAGAGTAAGCCAGGCAGCTTGCTACCTATCCTCTTCTACATACTTCTTCACAGTAGGATTGAGATGTTTCTCTTATTGTTTTAAGGTCTCAGAACCTCAATATACGTTCAGAATTTTCCATGAATATTTCCATGAAAGGTTGTCTATCCTCTTCTGAAATATTATGGGTGATTCTATTAGTTCAATTATTGTAGGTATCAGTTGCTTTGTAAACTAATTTAAGATCAAGAATTTAAAAAATCCACATTTTTGAAACACCATGCACTACATTATAATCTTGAATGTATTTCAAAATGTTTCTTTGAATTATCTCTGAATGGCTTCTTTTTATTTTTAAATGTTTCATGTAGACTTTCAGTATCTGTTATACATTGCTTATGACTTTGATTTTAGATAAGAAAAGTTTGCTGTGGTATGATTTTAGGTTTTCAAATCAGTATTAATTTTTTGTTATATTTGTGTATATACCTTTTGTGGCAAATGGTAACTGGAGATGTCAGAGTTCTAGACAGTTAGATTTAATTAGCACATAGAAAAGAGTGGAAATCTCTTTCGATTTAAATAATATTTATTAACACTGCTCAGACTATCATTGTTGTAGAATTTTTCTAGGTAACCTTAAGCATTTTAACTGTCAAATTACAGAACAGTTTGACATCTGAAAATTTCTATAAAGTTACAACATTGCGGAAGGGATGCCATTCAGCTCCTTGATTTATTCCATTTTTACCTCTTCTACAAAAAACATTAAAACATCTGCTCTTCAGAATTTTCTTCTTTGATTGCTTCATGTTTCTGTCTCTTGGCTGTGTGCTTTTTGGGGACAAAAAGTCTCTTTGGGAAACGTGGTCCCTCATCCACTACACTCACAGAGAAAGGGAAACAGTCGCCTTTGTGCTGACAGCAGAGATGATGGTAAGCGGGTGTAGCTGCTGAGCAGGTTTCTAGTTCTGTCAAGTAGATCTGTCAGTGGAGTTTGCTCCCATCAGAAATGCAGGATCCAAAGAAAGCAGTTGGTACTGGTATTTTCTGGCATGTGTGTGAGTCAGGAACGAGTAACCTGGTGTTCAGCAATGACGTGTGAGGTAGGCTGTGAGACTCAGCTACAGCCAGACCTATGAGACAGCCCTTTTGCTCAGTGGCATGCATTCTGCAGACTCCCCAAACTTCCCCCTTTTCTATTCTGCCAGATTCCCTCACTCATGGCATTCAGATAGAAATTCACAGGAATGTACGAGAGGAAAGCATTATTTGAGTTACCATGGAGAGGCCTCAAAACCTCATTTCCCAGGTAGTACTTACCTATTAGAAATTCAGATTCTCAGTAAAATATCCAAAACCACAGATGAACTATCAGAAGGTTTCTGTAATATTTCTGAAATCTGCACAGGCAGTTAATATGACTACAAGAACCAGAAAATAATAATTCTAAACCTTAAAAAATGCTCTAAAGGGGCCTTTTTCATGGATTTTTAAACTACTCCTTGACAAAAGCATAAAAAGCGTAATATCCTTATGTATGTGAGGGCATTTATGAATGGACCCAGTCATAGGGAAGGTTGATGAAAATGATGTAAGGGTCATAACTACAATAATCGAACTCAGTACTCTTTTTAGAGTAAAAATGTCATTGAAGAAACATTAATAAATAGAACCACAAAAAGTTTACAGGTGTTTAATTTTAATTTTTTAAAAACTAATTTTCATACTTCAAGCTTTCATAGAAATTACTGGAGCAAATTAAAATTGCTATCTAAATGATTTTTTTAACTGTGAGAACAAATGAATCAAATACTGAAATAAAGTTTATATGTAAAATATGAAAAATATGAAAAAAAGGTTTTAGTTGTTTTAATTGAAGAGGCGCTCTCAGTATATTTTTTTAAAGAAGGTTTTCAGCAAAAGCTCTCCCTTCTTTTGATAAAGAAAAAAACAGAGAGATCTAATAGCTTTAACAGTGCATGTCTAAGCATTTGACAAAATTAGGTCTGTTGTTTGGACTGTTGAGTACTATTAAAGGCCACAGTCAGAACTCCTAGAGCAGTGGGTTATAATGTTATTCAGAGATGTCCTTCAGGCTGATACAGGAGGCAAGTCACAGTTCATCTTTCCTCTCTTTCTCCATTTGCACATACTAATCTCCTTTAAAAGTGCTTTTAGATAAGCTTATGGAAGTTGATATAATTTCATTCATGCTACCATATGAATTATAATAAAAATAATACCTCTTTAGAAAGACCTGGAAATGGTACATTCCATTATCTTATTAACATGAGTATTACCACAGAAAATATTACAAGTCATGCTACGAAATTTCTAGAAAACTCACCCTATGCTTTGTGCTAAATAGGGTACTGTGTGGAACAACTGTGTTAGGTGTGTTGTGCAACAGTCTTTGTTTTTTCCTAAAGCTAATGAATTACTATCTTGAGCGGAAGTTAATTATAAAATAATTGAGTTTAATTCCATTCGGATAACACTCTGGAGCCTTATTGCAAAGACAGCCTATTCGTCAGTGCCAGTGCTGGGATGACTGCTGAGCTTTGTGCAAGAAGGAATACTTCCAGGAGCAATCCCTGGGCTACAGAGTGCCTGTGGCAAGGGTTCGTTTTCCTCACCATTTGTAACTTAATGACGCAGGTGGAGTACACGTTAAGCGCAACAGAAGTGAAACAGTACTCAAAGAATGTATGAACTTTACCATCTGTATTCACAGGTATCTTAAATAATTTGTAAAAAAACTACCTTTATTAAAAAGTTCACACTGCATAGTCTTTTCTCACAATGTTATAATAATAGAGGGAAATCTCCTTCAACAGCAATATATCTGAAGTGAAGCTGATTTACAGCTCTTTCATTTGCCGCTGTAGTTGAGGAGGGCAGGCTGAATGGTTGCTACTGGTGTGACAGAGATGGAGAAAGAAATTAAACCTTAGGCTAAAGCTGGGTTAGCAAGCTCTAGGGCCTTATTTCATTTCAGCAAAATCACTTGGGTTTTCTGCGCTGTGGCTACATGGCTGTTAGGTTAAGCCTTCAGGCTGTAAATGGGGCTTGGGCACACTACTGTGTGGTTCAGTCCTCCTTGTGAATCCATAACGACTTTGTGGGCTACACAAATCATTTACACCCTTCTGGTGTGGTGGCTGTCAAGATCAGATGGCCTTTTATGTAGCCAAGTGAAACAGACTTTGCAGCCTTGGAAAAAAAACTAAAGAAAATATGTAAGGCAATATGGAAACTCTTTGAACATTCTGTGTGCTGCAGAATAGAGTGAATCTTGAAAACTCCTAGACTGACAGGACGTGTTTGCAGGGGGGTTTTTTGACCTTTTCCACCTCAGTATGCACATTTCAGACAATATCTGGCTAAGCATGGCACTAGCCCTGTTCCCACAATCTGCTTGTTATCAGTAATTCTGTCTTCCTGCTCATCAGATTCAGAAATTATTCTTGTTTCTGCATTCACAACTTCATTTTCCCCCAAGTAGAAAAAAAATACTAGTGATAAATTTCTGTATTCACAACTTCATTTTCCCCCAAGTAGAAAAAAAATACTATTGATAAAAAAAATATTATTGAAAAGCTGTATCTGGATTGAGGGAGTTTGTCTGAAAAAGGTCAGAACTCTGTCCCACACGAGGAAGAGAAAAGCTTGGTAGAACTAAGAAAATAAGTTGTTTACTGAGCTAGTAGTGATGACTGGGGCAGAGGGAGTGGGACCAGTGAGACTGGATAAACATTTGCTCTGTGTGGGAGGTAGTCAGCTGATCTATCAACATCCTCAATACAACATATTTAGGGAAAAAATCATTGCCAACACGTATTTATCACTGAATAATTCTGTTTGGAAGGGACATCAAAATCTTTAATCCAACCTCCTGCTCAAAGGACAGCCAACTTTGACACTGAAAGAGAAAAGAAACAAAATGTAGACATTAGATGAAAGAAAAAGTCTAAATCAACACTTCACTAATTTATTTCAATAAACTCATAAATTTTTTTGAATTTGTTACAAATACCAAACTTCCCCTAAATTGTCTCTCCTTGTGTCATCTTGCCTAGCTTCTTTTCTGTTGGAGTTTTATGAAATATACTGCAGTGACTCCTCTCATTGAGGGAAAGAATTACTGTATCTACCTCCACTTATAGCTATCCCAAAAGTTTTTCACATACATAACACCAAATATTCCAAGTTCAGTGTAGCAGTGAGAATCATATTTCCAATTTACCTACTGTACTATACCTACTGTGGCTGTGTTGTGCTGCAAGAAGTGATATAAGGGAGAAGTCTTCTGCACTACCTGATGCATTTTCATACCCAGACCCTTGATAGTCACCATCTCAAAGTGTGACTGGAAGTTGAATAAAAGGACATGGATGAAAGCACAAGTAGGGGTGTGGAACTTCAGTGAGTTTCCTGGTATTTTTTGACAGTTTAGATCTAAGAATAATACTGTCTCTTTGAAAGGAGTCATGAAGAGCTGGAACTCACCAGAAAGCAGAGAAATACTGACCAGCAACTTAGTGCATCCCAGCATAGAGAAAATGCTGTGTAATGGCTGCTTTCACCCAGAGTTTCCACCACCATTGCCTCGTGTCTGAGTACTGCTGCTCCCTCATCAGCTGCCTCTCAGGCTGTTGCTTTTCAGCCATAGAGAAGGTTTAATTTGTTTCCAGATCGTTTGTCCTCTCAATGTCTCTGTAAGCACTTTCAGCAGCCTTCTCACTCCTGGCAGCTGTGGTCAGACTGTGCTCCCAAGAGAGAGCTCAGCCCTGATCCTCCTGTGAAAGGAAGCTGTTTGCATCAAATTTTCACTTACACTTGCTTTTGAGCCCAGAGTTATGCAAGACCCTGAATATCCCATCAATCTGAAAAAAGCCTTGGTGGCCTCTCCCTTCTCCTAAGCCATTCAGAAATTCAGTAAGCAACGGGATGGTAGTGGAGCAATATGTTAGCTAAGCAGGACTTTGTTTCATCTCTGTTGAGTAGAGAATGATGAACAGGGTATGGTTGGTATGTTAGGTGATATGATTTTTTGAATTATGACACTCAAGAGGCTCAAAACCTGTAATCTCCTATCTTGGCAACTTCACACATGGAACAATAGAGAAGGGCAGGAAATTACATGTTCTCTTTGGGAACTTATGAAACAGAAGAGGAAAGAATCAAATTCTGGTGCCTGTCATTTGATGCACAAATGCTGATGAACAAGTATCCATAAAGTAGATGAAACACCACGTAAAAATCTTTCTCTAGATGACCCATAAGTACCATCAAATTACTTCAAGTAGTGATTTTGTTTTTATACTGTGTCGATTTTACATTTTTTTGGAAATGAGCATTTAATTTTTGGTTATTTGTCTTGTTTTTTCATCAGGTCTCTATTTGAGGGTTATCTCCTCTTCAGGGCTCTGTCGCAAGAGAGGAGCCCTGCAAAAGAGGAGCTACCGCAAGAGAGGAGCCCAAAGAGGAGACACAAGGACTGCCTGAAACAATCCCTCAGCCTTGGCCATATTGATCACCACCATTGGTCTACTCTGATGTCCAACTGGGAGGCCTGGAGACACACCATCTGTAACGCTGCTGCTGCTTTTGAGAACACACGCAGGATCACTCTCGAGGAGAAAAGAGAATGCAGAAAGAATCGTGTCTTGTCGATATCACCTGGGGAGTCTTTCTGCTGTGCCTTCTGCAACTGGACTTGTCTATCTCACATTGGCCTTTTTAGCCATCAGTGTACTTGTAGCAAGCGTGGGTAGAGCCCTTCTCAAATCTTCGTTTGCAAAGCCTAGCCATGATGATTTGAGGGTGAAAAAAGGGGGTTAATGGCATAACATATCAAAATGCATTTTATCTTTCTTTTCCATTTTCTTTAGCCCATTTCTGGGAAGACTTTCTATCTAACTAGATGCTCTTGATTTGCTGAGCTGTTCTGCTAAAACTTCTGCTGTTGTAGCTTACAGAAGACAGTTTCAGCTACCTTTTGATATTAAGTTGACATAGTGGGTCCCTTTAAAGTTCCTTTCTTGCTGTAGTTACCACTGAAGGAAAATTACTGATAATTATAATGAGCTCATGCAACTTTTTCACTTTGAAAATTTCTCATTAATGAACCACAACTTTTATAACCCCTTCTATGCTGCTCTGTGAGGTGGAAGATGGCTGGAGTGAAGCTGTACCTTGGCATCTTTCTAGGAGTCCAGTGACAGATGTATTTCAGGAAGCTGATTGATTACTCTGATTCTAGTTTGTGGATTGCATTTTTTGTGTCTTATTTGTCTCTAACCATCAGCTTCTCATTCTACATGAAAGAACTCGCATTTTGTCAGTCTCAACTTTAAAACTTTGGTGTCTTTGACTTTACTTTAAAGTCCTACTTTACAGTGAAGATTTCCCAGGAGAAAAGAAAAGGATCACAGTCTCTCATCGTTAACCAAAATAGGAAGTGATATCTGTAACTAGGGTATAAGCATTCTCTGACAATTCAGGCTAATGAAGTTTTCTCTGTGAATTGCCACAGAGGCTTTTATGACAGAAAAGAGACCAGTAGTTCCACCACTAAAGTCCTCAAGTACAAAAATGTGCTGTCTTTAAAAGTCTAAATTCAGACCTTATCTAAGTGATAGAAACGAGTCAATGATCACAAGATCTGAACGTGTCTTCATAACTTAATAACAACTGAGTGAAAAACCACTTCCCAAAAGCTTCAGTATTTAGTGAATAAAACCTAAGTCACGTAACTCTCTTGTCTCAGCACACACTTTGGTATTGAGACATAAACTCTGGTTGCAAAGAGGAGTTTGAACAAGACTTTGCATCTTGTACTGCCAAACTTTGAATAACATCAATATCCAAAAGCTGTCACAAGCTAGGCTAGGAGAAACACAATTCTTTCAGTAAAATGCATTTAGATATTTCTATTTGAGGATTTGGTCTTAGCTTCTCAATACCATTATGAAGAAAAAACTTCTCATGTAAGTGAGAATTAGGGATTCTTCATTTTCATGAATTTGTTCTTTAACTTAAATAAAAATATCAGTGTGGGGGTGCAGGAAGGAGGGAGGCAGGATGGACGCCACAACACAACACGGAAGAGAGGGGAAAGGACAGCAACTCTGTTCTTTGTTTCTAACTCTGAGCTCAGTTAAGTCAGCAACTTGTAAGTTGATCATCCTCTAGAAATCTGTGCAGATAGGCCAGTTTTACAGCAGTCTTGGAAAACTAGGAACTAATTTGCCTAAAGAAGCATATCAGCTGCAATAAGATTTTGGGACTTGTTACAGCTGTGGAAAACTGAATATCATTAGCTTCCCCTCATTTATTTTACTGTTAGGCTTGCAGCGTTTGTGTTCAAGTGGCATGTATGAAAATAAAACCAGTCTGTTTCTCTTATGTCCTGTATTTCTCCATGACATTATTAAAAAAATTAAGGCATAGATTACTGTGGTAAAAGGTAAATTGCCATCTGCATTTTTCTACAGAAGAGAAAAATGTCTTTTTGCCCATTTATTTCTGTGAATATATTTATTGTAAGGTGAAAAGTACAGTTGGGTTATGGAAAAAGAGAGTTGAAATGTCATTGTGAGGCACTTTTACATAGACTTTTAAATAGCAGTTTTCCTAACTTTTCATATGGAGCTCACCATCCTCCCTTTTTCTTAGGATCACAGGCTAGATGGCATCTTTTAACCTCTATTTCCTTTCAGGTAGGTTTTCTTACTAAGATTTCTACAAAGTTATAACCAGTACTCAGCCAACATATAGAGAGCCTTTAGAAAACAGTGATTTATATTTTTCCAGTATCTGCCATTTTTCCTACTCCCATTATTTTTGCATATAGCTCACAAGTTTCTTGACATTACCTATGAACTGCTGCTGAGTGACTGGAATTGAGACTGAAACTTTGCTTATAGCACCAAGTTTGAATGTTGTTCAGGAGCACTGGGTACCTTGCAGACAGATATATTCAATCATTAGATAGTAAATCCTCCTCTCTTAGCAATAAGAAAAGCAAACAGTAGTTGTAAAGACTGCTGTGATGAACACATCAAGAGGAGTTTTCAATGCCCCGTCTAACAAAAATGAATTGGGTTCTCCTCAGTCTTACAACTTGCTGACTTGTACATATTTAGCAATAAGAGATATCACTTTTCCTTCACAGAATACCATGGTAGGACAACATACACAGCATAGTATTTTCCATCATGTCAGTATCAGGTCTGGCACAAAACAGTAACAGATCATGCCTATGTGACATCACCTAAAAATCCTGGTGAAGTAGTTGCTGTACTCAGTGTTTCTTGTGGGGAATTCAGGGAGAAAGAGCAATTGTGGTGGGGAAAAATGGGAATTTTAAATGTCAGCAAAGTGAACATGATCTGTGGAAAATATTTCTATTTTTTTCAGACTTTCGTATAATTCCCATGCTAAATTTAGTGTATGTTTATGCAACTGCATATAATCCACATCCTAGTAACAAAATTTAAGATCATGTATTTTTATTCTTTATCTTCAGCTATTCCTCGTTCTTAAAATTACATTTGTTCAATGAGTCTTCAGGTTTTATGGAATACAATTTCTATTAAATAGATAAGGATATTCATTTTAATTGTACAGAAATAAGGTACCAACATTCTGAATCTCCCCACACAAACACAAATCTATGATTTTCTCTATAGAGCTCAAATGCTATGGGTCTCCCCATCTATACTAAATCTTAAGATGACCTCAGACTAATATTGCTTTTGTGGAAGACCATTTCCTGCAATCAATCACAGCACCTTTCATGAACCTGTTTTGCCATTTATTAAGCACTAAACAATAATGGTCTAAAGCAGGTAAATGGCTGTTTCTCAGGCCAGTACAGATAATTCAAAGCAAGATAATAAACTAGCTTTGCATCCCTTGATTATGCACATTATAATTAAGGGAATATGTGTGAAACTGGGTTAGTATAAAAAATGAATGCAAAGGTCAAAGAGGATAACCTTGGCTAACAATGCTGCAAACATGTGATCAGTGACTATCAAGTTATGTCCTTTTTACTTGCTTTAAGGAGATTTTTTTAAAGGACTTTGGTCACCTTCTGTCTCATTTTGTCTTTCATACATATTGCCACTGATAGAGCTTTTGCAAAGACTAAAAGGCTGACTGGCATTTCTGAAAAGCATGTAATTAGCTGCACATTAGTGAGCTTTCAGATATCAGTTGGAGCAGCTCTGCTTTCTATAAACATTCAAGACAAGCTGGCTGTTGTCATGAGTATCAGTTTCCTTTGCTGTAGCTGATTATCAAGTGGTTATGGGTACCACAGTTATATTGAACTGCAAGACTGCCACATATTTGTGGTGACAAATGGCAAGGGTCAATCTACAGGCTTTAAGTACACAACTGTAGAGAGAATGTTCAAGTCAGAAGAACTTACCATGCAAAGGTCTTTACCTTTTTATTATTATTATTATTATTTTTTAATTAGATACAGAGGAACACTCTGGCTGTGGTAACACCTTCTTGGATCTCCTCTCCCACAGTGAAACATCTGAATGTCAGGGAATCTCTGAGAGTAGATACATTGAATACATTGGGAGAGTGTTATTTGGAAAAGGTTCTTCACTGACAGAGTGGTTAGTGGATGAAACAGGCTCCCCAGGGAAGTGGTAACAACACCAAGCCTGCCAGAGTTCAAGGAATGTCTGCACGATGGTCATAGTCATATGGTTTATTTGTAGGTAGTCCTGAGAGGAGCAGGGAGTTGGACATGATGATCCTTATGGGTCCATTCAAATTCAAGGTATTCCATGATTCTACTATTCTATGATAATAAAAGGACATATTTTCAATGGTTATTGCTTACCAGTTGTACATTATCAATGATAGTTGCATTTATAATATTTTTTTTACTTTATTTTTTTTAATTTGTGACACAGATGAACCATATGATTTTCATCTCATTTGAATGGATATAAAATCAATTAAGCTTTTCTGAGGAATCGTTTCTATGATTTATATCATTCTCTTCAAGAACAGAGTCAAATCAGGCCTAGGAATTTTTTGTGATGCTTTCAGGTAATAGAAGCATATTGTCTCAAGAGAGATGTGCAAAATGGCCTTGTGTAATTTCTACTTTACATTTTCATGACAAACTCAAATATCAGGCTAGTTTTCAAAGAAATTTGATATGGAAGATGAATCTTTGAAGTGAACTGACAAATTTATAGGCCAGAATCAAAATAATTTTATAGGCTGGTGACATTTGGCCATTCAACAGTGCTTGGGAGTATTGGAACATGAAGTGAAAATCATGGGTTGTAGGCCTTGGAAAACTCAGGGTGAGAAAGAAATATTTTACAATTGAGAAAATTATGTCATTTTGATACATTTTTGATTTGTGGGGGTTTTTAATAAGTGAAAATCTTCAAAGTTGTCCATAAAATGAGCAGTGGACAGCATATTTAACAACAGAGCCATGGGATCCATTGATGAGGAATATATTTACTTGATAAAATGAGTGACATATGCCACCATGAGGCTTAAACCCTAGTACTACCACTATAGTCTATTTTCTAATTGAGTCTATAAAGAATGATTACACAGTGATTCAGAGTGAACAACAATATTTTGAATACAGACTTAGGAAAACACTTGTTTAACGTGTCCATAAACAGAACACAAAGAAAAAAATTATTTCCCTCTGTCAGTTTTTTGCATGTCACATCCCAAAATCATTCACAGAATAAACTTGGCAGTATCATATAAGCCACCCACCTTCCCCCTAACAGGATCCTCAGCTTCCCATAAACAATTTCCGGCAGATATTTCTCTAACCTGTTTACAGATATCCCTGGTGAGAGACCTTGCACAGTTATGCACACAATGAATTCCAATACTCATCTGTCCTTACAGCTAGAAATTATTTTCCAATGTCTAACCTAAATCCAATCTCTCATCTACTTTACTCATACACTTGAGATCTCTCATTTGCTATTTCTCAGAATACTGCAACCCCAAAGCATTTTGGGTGGCCTGCAATATATGTAATAAATCTTGTCTCTGGGACACTGAGTGAAGGATTACTGTTCTTTATGTGCTAAAATGAAAATGCAAAGCTTGACATTTATGTCTGTTTCTGCTGTTATCTGCTGTTTCTGCATGGCTTCTAGCACTCTTACCCAGTCACAGTTATCAATCTGAAATGTGACTGTGACTACAATAAGGCTCCTTATACCTTCATGCAGCCACATAACTCGAAAGACCAGAAATTCTGTTATTACTGACATAGAGAATAGTTTGGAAAAAGGCATAGCTTGTATGTCATACGGAAACCTCCAGTATTTCTTACACTGTTGTGATCCCATTTCAAAGTTTGTGTAATTTCTGCCTATATCTCTTCTATTATGTTTTGTTTGACCCTCACCTCTGAAGGTATGTGAAGCAACAAGTGTTCCCTGTTAACTCTTATATTAGCAGGAGAAAGCCACCTTTTATGATGGTTCACAGGTACAATCTTAATGTACGTAATAGTAATTATATCTTGAAAATCTTTCTCCTTAACAAGTTTTGTATTTTAAGTATAACTAAAATTTGTCATGTTTATCTTATTTTGCATACTTCTATACAAGAAACACTGTAGTTAGGCAATTTGCCATTTGGAAGTGGTAGATGAATTTAACACAAAGCTTTATATTGTGAATTATTAGGAATTCCAATTGTCACAAACCTGTTATTGCTGTGTCTAACAGCACCTATTCTGCAAGTTTCAAACACTGCTTTACCCTGACAGTCACCATGGACTCATCAACTGCTTAGGAAATTCACAGAACTTGGGAAGATGCCTCTCTGAATCCACTGATCTCCAAAAACCACACAAACAACAGAAGTTTGATAAAGTCAAAATAACACTCAGGTTAAATTTTGTTTGTTAATTTAAAACATTATCATTATAATAATAAAATACAATTCAAAAATATGTAAAACTTTCAAACTCTTTGCTTCTTTGCAGTTCCTAAGTATGAAATGGTGAAATGGAAGAAACATGTATTTGTTAGTATGTTCCAGCTCATCAACAAAATTTCTAGCATAGCCTAGGCCTTTTGCAGTCCTAAACGTTGTCACAAGGAAGAAATTCTGTCCAATGCAAAGCAAAAGAAAAAAAGAAAATATCCTGAGATACTCTTTATGCTTCAATAGTATGGCATTCCAGCTGACATACTCATGGTATTGACACATTCGTGCCTCAAGAAGTACCCTGACTCTCATCAAGTATCTCATTACCACAATTAAACAGGCTTTGCCTTACAGTAGATAGAATAATTCCAGGACTTAACTTCATTAACCAATCTATTTTAACAAATTTGTGTTTTATGTACATGGAAAACAGCTTTCAGTTGGTAAATCTCTACTCATAGCTGCTAAGCAGCCTATAAACAAACACAGATTCTAAGATGAGACTCTAATAACTGAGTCTAATTTGTGTTAAATTCCTGAAGTCCTGCAGTACATGTCAGATGCCCAGTGAGTGATTCACAGCTTGCTGACTAAAATAAGAGTCCCTGGGTTACTGGAGTTAATAAATAACATTGTGTATTTCTGCCATTAAAAGCTTCTGAATTGCTATAAGGTAAGAAGGAGAGAATCAGCTTTTTTATTCTTTAATTTTAAGATTTAATGATTTGGCACTGACACCTCTCACACAAGAAGGTACCTTTCATTCCTGAAGACCCTCATGGCTGACTGATCTGATTTTCCATAGATCTGTCACTAACCAGGCGTGGGCTGAGTAACATCACTGTTTTAAGAATGAAATGGTCTTCAGTGCAAAAAGTGAAAATGTTTTTTTTTTTTTGTCCAGGTGAATATATGGGGGAAGGAGAGCACATGGGGACAGAACTTGCTAAATAGTACATAAAAATTAGGAGCCAAGGCCTCAATTGTTGCAAAAATTGTTTGATAGGATTGTTGGAAAAGAGGAAATGGATACCTCGCAGAGTGAACTCCAGGTATAGCAAAGTATGAGGTGAAATCAGAAAGAGACCAACAGCAGCATTAGACATACACATTCTTCAGCCTTTATACACAATTCTTTCTTATTACAGAAAATAAATGAGTATTTTTTAAAAGACACATAAGACATTTGTTATTTCATACATTCTGAAAGATAAGGAAGACCAATGACTTCTAGAAATCTTTCTAATGCTAACAAATTTGCAAAAATAAATTTGCAAGACTATCTGATCATATGCATGTTGTAATATTGGCAAATGTATAAAGAAACTTGATGACCCTTTATTTCTTATTGTATAGAAGAATATCATCCCAGTTCCTTTAAGAAAGACTTTATCTTCTCATTAATGTTGGTGTTGCTGATTTTTTTAATGAAGATACAGATGAGAACTGTATTGCTAGTTATATCAGGATATTTATATGATTAGATTGTAGAGTATTAGTCTCATAAATTGTTTCTTTCATCTGCTATCATCTTTTTTATCATCTTAAGGAAACACTCCCTGTATTTAAACTTTTTGCTAATCTCTTCTTTTGCTGAGACTCAGAATAGTAGCTGCTAATGCATCTCACATCCAGCTACCGGAGTTCTTGTGCATTTTATTATAATAAAAGGTACATCAGAAGGAAGTATTCTAGTTGTAGGAAACGAGTTATGCAGTAGATGTGCTTGTCTGAAAGAATCAAAGACACAACCATATCAGTCTACAAATTGTCTGTCCATTAGATAGAAAAGCAAAAGCCCAGATGTTTTTTACATGACAGTAAAATTTGCCACCAGCGCAACCCTAAGGAATGGAGTTTCCATATTCTTAACATCTTAGCCATAGATTGTCATTAGGATCCCTTTACGTTTTAAAATAATACAACAGTGAAATGGAATCTCTTTCATGTTGAGACAACTTTGATGATGAAAGCTAATAACAAAGAGCTCACTTTTTCCCACAGAGGGTAGAATTATTCTCCAAAATCTCAACAGCACCTCTTCCCACTTGGTATAGAGATAGAAGCTCTGTTGTTGCTATTGCTATAATCATATTGTTTACAGACTATTTATAGATGAAGCAGTATTGTGGATGTGTTGCTTATTTCAGCTGGAAGTAGAAGGCACTAACTCAATAAACCTGGTTGACTTGAATGTGTGATTGAACCACATGAACCCACTGGCTCATATGAATTTGATAAACTGAAAGCTGAAGCATGGAAAATCCCGAAAGGGCCAGGAGGACAATGTGCAGCTTTCAAATGCCAACCACTCCATGTGTGTCCCTCAGAGCATGACTGACAGAGAGGGCTTTTTGCCTCCTCCATCACAACCTTTTCTCCACTGTGCTTCCTACCTTTTCCACAATGTTCATCCACCCATGAGCTTCCTTGACTCTCCTCACTAAAGGCTTTGCTAACTACATCCATCAACTTCACTGTTTTCAGCACAGGAGGCTCTCTACCATGATTCCTTAGTATTTTGCAGTCCCAAATTTGTCTAAGCAATCCTCTCACACTGCAGATTCAATCCTGCTTTCCAAGCACATTCTCGGTATACTTGACTGCTCTTCAGCTGCTTCTGCTCCTCTTTGCGTATTTCAAGAGTCAACAAAAGAGCTGGTTGAGACCTTCTGGGGTGATTAACATAGACAATTATTCCAAGCTTAGGTACAAACTGACATGGATGGTCCCCACCTGAGGTCAGAGATAAACTGATCATCTGGAAGTGTCTGTGACTGAAACAATTTCTTGTCAGCTGGAGAGACAATCTCAGTATTTGTTTCTCAAAAAGTTGCAAATGTCAATGAGAAAAGGAAATGAGTTTGCTGCATTGCATTTTTCTACTGTTACCCCTTACAAGATGTTATAGACCGATAGCTTGTATTATGTCAAATCAGTATTTTCCTTGTGAACCACAGAACAAATGCACTAAATCATTAGTGATTTTTAAAACAAGCTTAATTCCATTTGTTATATCAGTTCCTGTATCTTGCATTACTGACAATTTCATAAGACAATTCACTAGAACAGAATGTCGGCCGCGAGAGGAAAGGATTTTATCTTACAGAACTACTGACAAAGGACTTAGAGCAGCAGCAAGTATTGTTACAGTATCCTACTTCTCAACAAAGCTTTAAAGAATGCCATCTAACTGCGAGATAGTTTCCTGTGATATAGTGGGTTATATGCAACTTTCAGGGCTTAATCCATCAGTACAGATTCTGGACAATTACTCAGGCATTGTGGACTAAGTCTTTCTCTAAATAATGTTCAAGTAAATATGAAATAGTTCCTCTGTTGTCACTGTTGGAAACGTAACAGTAGCCACAAACACAGGGCAATTTTTTCTTTTCCTTGGAGTAAACAATAGAAAAAGCTATGGTATCTGTGGAATTAGACATTTCTAAATGCTTGGTGGGTATATTTGTGAAATACTTTCCACTGTGGTATCATGAAAAGACATTACTAAAGGCATACCTAGCTGTGAATTTTGTAATTCCCATTAAGCTGTGAGGGAATTACCTAATTTTCACTTGAAAATACAGACCCTGGTGATATGTCACAGGTCTCAGCTCTAGTGTCGACCTTGGATAAAGAGAAGAGAGCAACGAAGTCTGGGCTTTGGAAGAGCTGAGTAACACCAAGGGGAAGTGCACTTTATGTGTTCTGAAAGACTGGCATAAGCAGACAGAGAGGACTTTGCTCCTCCCAGCAGAGGTCCATGCACCTCGTGCAGAAAGCAGTCCCTTGACTGCTGCACACAACCCTACTGCATCCAGACAGACCTGGAAAGCCACACTTGGACCTTTAATCTGCGTTAATTCCAACTTTCCAAAGGCCTCCCCTAGCTGACTACAGTGCCGAACAATTTCCTTTGCTGCTGCTTTTCTGCAGGGTTGCCTGGATACTCGTCTCCTCGAGGATCTTGCTGATTAAAGTGCGGCTGCAATTTGGTGATTTGAAGACTCTGTTCTGTCATCTAGATACAGAAATCCTTAGCTAAAAACAGTGATCTGTCAAAAACCTGCTTTAGCCAATTTACTTAGGCGCAGTTATCCACAAAAAAAGCTCCTTACAGACTTTTCTCTTATAAACATGCTACATGCAAAATAAAGTTTAGCGACTTCTTGTTATTGTGCAAAGCAGCACATTTCTGGGCACAATCCAGTCATACACTACGTCTCGCTCTTCTTTAATATACAACTTGATGGCTGCTTCCAGAAGCAGGTACAAACCTTTCCCAATGTGAAAACATCACAGTTTAATCAGAATGTTGTGACCCTGTCATAAGTTCCACTTTTGGTATAATTCTTGGAAAGAAGCCACAATAAACACACCAAATCCTAGCCAGATAGGAGTGGTACTGGATTTGTGTCTGTCCACCTTCAGAGTTCAGAAATATCACAATTTCCTTCTTGCTGTTCAGTGTTTGTTGACCATTTTACTCTTTCCAAGAATTGCAACATATTTAGTAGTAAAAATGACCAGAACTGGAATCAACAGACTGACAGAGAATATGCTGTGAATTATCTAAACCCTGCAGGAACTTATCATCAAGTAAATAGCTTCCAAGCAAACTAGACAAAACATGATAAGCACTGGATTTAAAATTTTGCTGGAAAGAGTTTTCTTCAACATAAGGAAGTTTCCTCCATGCTGGGGAAGGGGTCTGGAGGAGGAGGGTATTTAGAAAAGGAAATCCAACATGATCTATGAAGATCAGACATTTTGCCAAAGAAATTATTATACAGTCTATTTCTCAATTTTGTATTTAATTGAATTTTATTTCATATATATTAAATCTTTCCTGATAAAAAATTAGGCAAAATTACTAAATTATTGAGACCAAAAATATTTGGTCTCCAGAAACTGAAATAGAAATGGACTTATCCAGCATTTCAAGCCAATTTACTTACAGTTTGATAGGAAGAACTTAGTAATCTGGTTGGTTATCTAAATAGTATATTTTTGGGTGAGTTTTATTTTCTTTGGAATTAAAAGAATATTAAACCCATTGCCAGCAATGATTAAAATTCTTTGAAGTCTTTAATGGATTTTTTATTTATTGTTTAGTGGATTTTTTTAAAAAAATAACCATGACTTTTCAAAAGTTTTTGAATTTTCTTCCAACACTCATTCAGCCATTTCTGAATTACAGCAAGGCAAATAAAAAGTCCTTCTCATTTTAATAAGTTTTAAGATATCTTCTTTCCTTCTAAGTAATTAAAAAATGCAGAATTGTTACAAATCAGAGCTTCCAAGGCTATTAGTTTTCTGATCTTATTCAGCAATAGTTCAAGTATGTGCATTGTTTTAGCACATTACTGAATAAAGAGATTTGAGGAAGCAGAAAGGATTTTGTCCAACTAAGTTTTAATTTCTTTGTTAGGAACAATGTAGTATATCTATTATTTACATTAAGAAACAGTATCAGATTCACTTTCTCTCTTATTCATTTCTAGTACTGTAACTTTTGCTTTTGTATAGCTATGATCTTTCCTCCCAAATGAAATTAATTATGCAAGATAAGAAGTTGTGTTGAAGACCTTGCCTTGCTTCCAACATAACAAGTGCATGAACTGGAGACAAGAAGCAGTTATACCCCTGTTGCAAAAGGTACAGAGAAAATTCCTATCTCTTTTGGAAAAAGAGATTTTGCAGTTTTCCTGTCCTTATCCCCTTTATCCCAAGGTAAGTAGCACCAATTCTTCTCAGGTAGAGGAACAAATAATGGGAATGACTGACACCATAACAAGTAAAGGTAGCAGAATGAAAGATGTCAGGTTTTTGCTGTTTTCTTTGTTTGCCTTCAGATAATGTATAATAATCCCTCTCTCTCTCTCTTTTTTTTTTTTTTAATACTAAATACAATGATATATTTACTACTCTTACTGATGATGATAAGTGGAAATCTGGATGCTGAAAGTCATGCACTGAAATTAGTTGATTCCATCCAGTATAAATACTGGATTTCTTTAGATACTGAACAGTACAGCAAGCAAAATATTGGGAGAATATACCCTTTGTAGTTTTCAGGAGAGATGGTACAGCTCTCTCTCTTTTTTTTTTTTTTTTTTTTTATTCCAATTAACTGTGCTACTGAGATTAATCTCAGAACATGCTAAGCAAGAAGATGACAAAGCCCTTAAACGAAAATTAAAAAAAAGAAACAAATTAATTGCAATACATTGCAGTGTGACCAAACCTCCTATACATATGGAATAGCATTTCCCATTTATAGACCTTCAGGAGATTTTGACACAGGTGCCCTGATTTCACAACCGAGAGTACAAAAAAAAAGAGGTGGCATGTGGGGGAAAAGAATAGCATAATGAAGTAAGAGAACAATCTCATTCTTACAGCGCTGAGTGATTGGTCTTAGTCAATCTTCAGAAATCTAAATATAGAAAGGTTCAAAAAAGGATTAAATCTGCAGTAACTGAGGATGTCTAAAGAGGTTATGAAATGAACACAAAGTTTAATTAATTCGATAGATGAGGAACTGCTTAATGGCATAATTACTTGAATTTATTGCAGATATTTCATAATATGTGTGAAATGAACACTTTAACCCTGAAATTACTGAGCTGCACGATTTACTTCTTGCTACTGAATAGATGATACACTTAATTATTAACAATTATTACAGTCTATTATTATTATTTTGTGATGTTTAAAATATCTGTGCACGTGATTTACCTCTCTCAAACCAAAGCTCCTCATTTATGAAAAAAAGATAAGAACTATTTACTTTCTAGAAATACATACAATACCCAGGTGATGCTTCATGGGAGGGTATTATTGTAACTCTAAATTGTCCTTCTACCCTTATTCAGAAATGAGAATAACTAAAAGATGTAATACATCTTTTGCCATGAAGTAGCCCAATTCAAGTACCATGGAAAACAAACAAACAAATAAACAAATAACACCCACAAACCCCACAGCTTTCTTAGTTCAACAAAAAAATATTTGGCGTAACTGTGTTCCCACAATGTATGTTTTACTGTAAATATAGAAGCATCCATGGAGTTATACATCTGATGTGCCACCTGGTTTTAGGTTGCTTTTGAATACTGAACATCTTAAATATCTCTGGCTTACAGACTCTTTAATGTATAATACGTTACTTTTTCTTACTCTTAAATGTGTCAGAAGATTATCAAAGTTATTATTGTTGCTTCGTTTCTGTCTGTATCATTGTTCCAGTATTAGCTGCAAGTCCCTGGTTCAAATCAGGTTCTCCCAATTGCTGTTGAGGTTGTCAAAATATCAAAAGATATTTTTCTTTTCTCTGAAGATCTATCATAACCAATAAATTAATCATGCCATGAGAAGGAAGTTTCTTGTTTGACAGCATTTTATGAATGTAATGAACTTTATTTTAGAAGTTTTCCTGGAACTTTTACACATTTAAACTGATACTAGTTTATGATGCAGTTTCTTTCTCCCAAATTAGATGCATAGACTAAACTGTGAGCTTTGAAGATCTGGAACTGATCACTGGGTGATTGCAGAGATAATCAGTTTTCTTAAGGATCAAGGAACTAAAATAAATTACAGAACACCTGATGTGATAAGTCGGATTTTACCCTGGCTGTATTTTTCATCTGTATTAATCAATATATCTATTCCCTGCTTTCAAAAAGCTTTGGGGGATGATAAAAAAGGTATTTACCTAGTTGAACTTTCAAAAGCATCTAAATGCTTAGTACCTTTAAAAATGGATTTAAATACTTTGGTTACATTGAAGAAACATGTACTTTCCATGAATTGAGTGGAAAGGCACATTGACTTGTGAAGGTGCCTAAACTGAGCAGTAACCTGCATGCACCATTAAAAAGAATAATTCTTTTAGGCAATACCAGGGATGGTTTTGCCTTTCTTTATTCAGAGAACTTGTCAGTCGTATAATGATCTAAAACAAAGATCTAAATCAAAGAGCTTCTGGGGTTTTGGGGAATGGGAGTGTCTCTATGTACTTTATAATAATGGGCCAGTCTTCGCGAGCGAAGATCCGGGGAAGGTCTTTCCACCTTCCAGCCTGCGCATTGGATTTTTTAGGTGAGACACAGTGTGCGCGGAACTGAGCCCACCCTTTAATCCTAAGGTTCATCTGCCGGGGCCAAGCGAGCTTGGACGGTGGCAGCGAGGTCCTTAGGACGTAGGTGGGTTGTCTTTCAGGGCTAACGAGCTCCATCTGCCCGGGGAGTGTCCCTGACCAGGAATCGAACCCGGGCCTCGGCGGTGACAGCGCCGCGCCTTTACCACTAGACCACCAGGGGCTCCCTATGTACTTTACTGTACTGGACAATGACCCACATTTTTTTTGTTGATGATGTTGTTTTTGTTGTTGATGATTAAATCAACATGGATTTTTACATCCAAGAGTGTTTTGACCTTACCTTTGCATCTTGGCTGATGTTTAGAAATCTTCAGTATATTTCAAGCAGATAGGCAATGAATTTTTGTCGTATATAGGGAAAATACCAGGTCACAATGCCACAAAATAAAACTACTCAGATACCTATCATTTTAAGCCATAAGTAAGATGACTACGTATTTATTCCAGTATTATTTCTATGCATTAGAAACACACAAACTTTAAAATAATGACAATTGATGAAGTTGTTGAAAGATATGCATTTTAAGGTGTCATGAATTGTGCTACCAATGTAACAGGGTGGATTTCCTGCTGATAATCACGAGCTTTGAATCAAGCCTTGCAAACTTCCTATCTGAGAAAAAAAACAACTCTCTTTTCTAAAAAGAAAAGGAAAAGGGACTGAATGATCTCAACATACAAAAGTGGTTTAACACAGAAATATATCTGTTGTATGGATCAGATTTCTCAGGCACTCAAAGGTACTTTTCTCCCCTCTTACTAAGGAGCCCTAATTCAGGTGAAAATGCTCAGTTTCATATTCTTCCTGCTCACACAAATCCAGGAAAAGCAGCAGAAATCCTTTACCCTTTGGTAGTGACAGATTCACAGGGATACCAAAAAAATACATGCAGCAGCTGTAATGACAATTCCTTCCAGAAAATTCCTCTGCATCATGGAAGTGGTGGTGAATCTCTCTCCTGTTTGGCACAGATCTCTGATGCAGCATGAACTCTGTCCAAATAAATAGTTTTGCTTCTTGTCCCTGCACAACGAAGATGTATTTCAGAACAAAACCTATCACCCTCAAACTTAAAATATTCAATACATTCTAGAGGAAGGAAAAAAAATCTCACTCATCTACTCCACATTTCTTAGCAGAACAGCTGATAAGTACTCACCTTCTAAAAATAGTATAACTACCAAATAAGTCAAGGATTTTTAAAAAGATTAGTCATAACCTCTTGAATAAAATACTTCATACACTTAGTTTTTAAAACCAGTTCTCAATCCATTATCATCAAGATTAATCAACTAATATTCGGATATGAGGAAACACTGAGGAGTCATAATTGCACAATGTTAATCAAAGACAGGAAGAGTGATGAGAAAATAAAATAACAGGAGCAGAGTTTTGTCAGATTTTTGCCAGACATTGTGCATACCAATTTTCTTTTCCGTATGTGACTTGACTAAACATATGATGAATGTTTTCAAATTATGTCAACAACAACAGTTTGAATGAATTATAAATTTTTAAAATAAATCTCCAAAAATTGCTTTTGAATGACTTTTCCTCAAAAAAAAAAAAAAAAGGACAAACGTTCTCTCAGGTTACAGCAATTCTCTGATTTTTGCCATCATATTTTAGATCAATGAATATCTTTTTGTTTCTGCAAGAGAAAATCAATTTGTGTATTTAGGAGTTGACAAAGATTTAAATTAAAAAAAAACCTCTCAAAAATATTTTTTCTGTACATTTTGACATATTTCTGTTATCCCACGTGGATTCTGAGCTAAAAGAAGATGAACTTTGAAGCTACCTACTAAAGCAGAGCATCTGAAAAAATATGCTAGATGTTGTCCTTGAAGTCTTGTCCTAGAAATGCTAGGATCAAGGAAGGCAGGCTATCTAGCTGAGTAAATAAATGAAATATGACAGCAATTATTCAACATTTCTTAAATAAATCCAAATCTTGAAAAAGTACAAGTCTCAAACATATTAATCTTCTGGAAAAAAAATGAATTTATGTCATAACAAAAGGAATTCCAATACTTCCAACTGTTAATATATTTTGCTCATCTAATTCCAGCACCATTTTTCATATTTTTTTAATATATATTTCACCATGGCTTCTTTGCAGGAGCCATTCTCATGTCAGCTGCTTTTATGAAGTATTCTATTTCACTGACCCCTAGTCTCCCACCTCAGATCAGTTGAGACTATATGAATAACTTAAAATATTGACATTGAACAAAGATATTAGGATGTAGTATCAACATTTTTCCTATAACTGGTTTCAGTAATTTTCTTCAGAAGAATGTAAATAACCTACCTGAATATAAAACGACACCTGACTGACATTTTCAAGTTCATAGGAAAATAAATGTTATTCTGTTATACAGAAAATATGAAATCTAAGATGTACTTCCTACATCACTTTCTAGTAAAATAACTAGAACCACGTTAGATGAAACTTGAGTTTCCCACTTCAGCTAATTGTGAATATACTTTGAGCTTGTACTCTGTGAAAAGTAGGTTCACTGGGCAGTCTCTAGGCTTTGAGTTTTATTAACCTACCCTGGTTACAACTAAATTCTAGTGTATTACCTGACCTAGTCACCTAGATGACCAGATCAGAGACGTAATAAGGATGTACCTCAGCTTCCTGTCAGAGTACTAACCCACATTTCCCTCTGAAAGAAATCACCAGCAATGAAGATGATGTGATTGAGTCTTAATCTGTTGGGGAGTTAGGATGAGGTTGCTGTAAAAACTACAGTATTTGGGAAGATGAGGCATACCTATTGCCTGTTCTTGGATGGGAGTTTTTGCATTCTTAAAGCCAGGTGTTTTGTTGATCTGGCAACTGCAGATGATCATATTCTACAATTATCTTCCAGGTTTCTTGAATGGCAACCAGCAGAGAATTTTTTTTCCTGTCACTGATTTTTAGAAGTGACCATTTTCTTTTTCCTTGCCACAGCTCTCTGCTCAACATTTTGCAAAACAAAATACCCAGTTTCTAAATGTTCATACCTTATTCCATTCATTACAGACATTCCAAAATAAACCTCTGGAACTGAAGAATGATGTTTTGTGGTTTCCATTTCCAAGTTTCTGAGCAGTTCTGTAGCATATTCTTTTGTATGTTAAAAACTAGTCTATCAAAATATAATGCCAATTTAAGCTACAACCATTATTTATATTAGTAGTGAAGGAGGGAAAACGTAGTGGTAAATTAATCTTTGTGCAGCAAAGAACTCCTTAAAAAGGTTTTCAGCATGCATAGTAATGAACTATTGCTATCTCTCCTCAACAGACATCTTTAAATAACTATGTCCGAAGTTGTTTAAAATCCTTTTCCTAGAATTTCAGTTTCAGTAATGCAAGGAAGACTGATTCCTCACTTATAACGCTGATCAACACAAGCCTCCTTTTTTTATCTTCTGCTTAATATAGGGAACTCATGAATCAGCTATGACTTTTACATGCCTTCCCTCTGACCTTCCCACAGATAATCATAATAACACTGGGCTGCTGAGAATCAATCAGTTTTCATAAAGGCAGCAGCCTTCAGATTAATCTCATATTATTAATTCTGCAAGTTAAAAAGACAAGCAGAAAGACAAGATGGCTCTCAGTGCTATTTACTTCCCTAAAAATATTTCCTGTGGATAATAAACAAACAAATTTCCAATCTGGTGAAGCTGTAAATTTGCAGCCTTCATGAAAATTAATTTAAATGGATGTGACTGTGAGGTTGGGATTGTAAAGATTAGGGAGACTCCTGTAGTTATAATTGCCTGTTCAGTTCATCTGCTGCTCTGTCACTCAAGAGTGGCACAGCTGCATTAACAACTCTAATCATAATCTAATTCTCAGATCAAATTCCCATCTTCAATATATCCTTTAATAAAGCTTCCATACCCCATCTTTTAGCCTTAATTATTGCTTCCTGTCTCCCCTGACAACCAAATTAAAAGGTACATGCAGCAGTTCTATAATAAAAAAATAGCACAGATACAACAACTATACTGCAAATTCACCCTAACCTTGTGAAGGTTGGATGGTTTGTGATAACCAGATTCTTACTGATAGCACCAGCACTAGAAGATAAGAAATACAATTTTATAATCATGTATTGATTTTTCTTTTTTTCCTCCTAATATGGAAAATTACCTGGGCCAGTTTTTAGATTAGCAAAGCGAAAAAAGACAATTTTATAGGAAAACTGTCTAGATCCCAACATTTGAACTGTTTTACTTCTTGAACCTGGAGTTCTTGATGTGTCAGTTGTTGACAGTATACATTGTACTAGTTAAAGCTAAATCCCTTTTGCAAAAGAACTGATATGCCAAGTCAGCAAGATACTTAATTAAACATCTACCTTATGGTACATTATTAATGCCAAGTCAATAAAACTGTTAGCATGTTTAAAGTTAGTAAATATCAATGTACTTTTTGAGCAGGACCCAAACATTCAGTGTCTTACCCATGTAGGATTCTGTTTTGTCTGTTGTTCTGTGCAAATGAGGATTTCAATAAGAGAATTAAACTCTTGTCTTGTAAACATAACAAGATGGCACATCGTCATTTCTGAGCTAGAAATGTATTTCCATGAAACTTTAAAAACAGAGTAGTACAATCATGGTTGAATTGGGAAAATGATTAAAAATTTAACATGAGTGGACAAGTATAGGCAACCAAAGAGGAAACAATAGCCAGCATCAGTAAGGGAGAAAAAGTTAAAGCAATTATCATAATATTTCAGCTAAGGTAGGTAGGTTTTGAATAAAAGAGCACACTATAGTGTTGAGATGATTTAAAAATGTAGCCCTGGATTTCAAGGGCATTAAGCAGTCTGTAGGAAATGGTTTCATAGATAAGAGAGGTCTGCAAGAATGCCAAAACTTTAAACATGGCAAATTTTAATTATCCCGATACAAGTATTGATTTGGATAAGAACTGTTTCAGGGCTAAGGAGACAAATGTGTTTGAGAAAGTAGCAAAGGATTTATTTTCCAAGCAATGTGCTGACCAGTTTTAATGTCTTGGGGCTATCTTGTGAGTGAATAGGTCTTGAATAAACCAGGATATTGGGGACACTTTAGTGCAGGCAATGAATCTGAAACAGAAAATTCAGCAGAATGGAAAGGGTTTATCATTTAAATGGATACAGACTAAAGAACTTTGGCCCAGAAAAGAGTGTGTTCAGTCATTCTCATTTAGGATATCTAAAAGTGAGGAAATGAAAAATGTTGCATAATATTATAGGTCAGTTCTGAAAGTGAAGAGATTTCTCCTGTACCTAGATTTCTGTTGTCACCTACCAAGATTAAACAAGTGATCTGAAACATTCCAATGTTTAAAATTCCATTTTTTACTGCATCAAACATTTCTGCTGGTCTTGGAGACTCCCATCAGTTTTGCAATTGGTGAATGTTTTAACTTTTCACCGATCAACAAAAAAATTTCCTTTTTCCTTTGGCTTCACTTTTTGAGACATGAAGTATGACAAAGGTGAAGAACACAATCCAATTATGCTTTCCTTAAAGAAGAAAACACATCAGCCCAATGTAGGTACATTATTTTTAATCATTAACCTGCAGTAAGGAGAAATATTTCAGTAACTAATTTGTTTTGTATTTGGTGGTTTTGTGATTACCCAGGTCCTACCATACCTGAAGCTGTCATGATGTACCAGGGTCAGCATTTGTCAAAGGTCTTATACAAATCTTTCTAAAATCATAAGCCCTCTATTCTTATAACATTTATTTGATCCAGTAATTACCATACAGATTCTTCTATCCTTGTAATGTATTTATCTTTACAAGAGTCTGTGGATGTAGGAATGTATTACTCTTCCCACCTTTTGTTTTGAAAACAAAAACAAACAAACGAAAAAAATGTGGTTCATCTCCACCTGTAAAGTGAAAGCATAGTTTAAGAGGGGTGTGTAAACTATCTTAATGGTTAGTGGAGAGAGATCAGTTGCCTTTAGAGGGCAATTCCAATTATTACATAATAACACTTGAGGTGAATCATGGGAAAGAGCTCTAGAGTCCCCAGTATGGGAACACTTCCTTATTTGTTGGATCCAAAGGAAGCTGAACATTGAGGAAGTGATCCAGAGATAAGCAACAGAAACCTCTGCAACCCACTGTGACCCCATCAGTGAGTGCTACACTAGTTTCACCCCAGGAGTAGGAGCTACACTGTCCCTTTTCACTGCTTAGAAACCCCATCAGGGTGTGATGGGAAAGGGGGAAAAGGAGCATTTGTGAACACTGTAGAATTACACCTTACAATTTTTCCTGTAAAAGCAAATTTCAAACTTTTTGTCCCTAATGTGATTCGTCTGGGACTCTGTGTATTTATTAAAAAAAAAAAAAAAAAAAAAAAAGAGGAATTAACTGAAGAAGACCAATGTCCAGTAAGTGGACTTCCTCTGGGCTCACTATCAGGTTTTGCCCTTTGCCAATCAGAGCTTGAATTTAAAAACAAATTCCCCATCTGAGAGATTGATAACCACATGAAAAAATATTGGCTATTCTGACATGAACGGCTAAACCTCATTTTTCTTTTTTTAAATAAATGCTTTGGCTCTGAGAAATACTTAGAGCTGAAACTTTCTTTGAAATCAGCTTTACATTTTGCTGAAATAGCATTTTTTAAAGAAAAATATGAGTGTCTGAATAACTCTTTAAAAGCTCTGCTCTATAAATTTGATATTAAAGCTACACTTATAACTGCAGGAACTATTGGATTCTTCAAAAATTTAGGGCAAAGCAGTATGGTTCAGTACCCAAAATGCAAAAGGCTTATCTGTGCTACCCACATTTCTTATGTTAGCAAATTCAGAGTACAAATTCTGGTGAGAAAAGTCATTTATCAAGGTTTCTGACACTCATTGTTCTGTTGGCTTTCTTGCTTTCTTCTTTTTTTTGTTTTTTTATTTCTTTTTCCTTGGGAGTTGGGAATGGTACTAGAACAGATTTATTCATAAGTGTATCATAGCTTTGCTCTGATATGTGAGAACTGAAAGATGTGGGGGTTTTACCTTTTCACCTCTCCAACCTCACAATCTTCCCACCCTATGAAAACATGGAAGTACATCTATTCTATTCTTGTAACTATTAGGACAGATGGACATCCTTCCTGGCTTTCAATCCTCCCTGATATTTCTTAGGCTTCACCTAAAATTGCAAAAGGAATATCCTTGTTATTCATGGTAGGTGATGTCACATCAGGTAGTGTGTGTTTTGAATTATACAAATACAGATAGGCAAGCACTTTGTAAAATTGCAAATGTAAATAACCAGTGAATTTATATTTTATCAGTGAATTTATATTTTATCAGTCATCCCCGAGGGTTATTGATCTAAGAAAAGAGGGAAGTAATTTAGTCTCATGTATTTTATTTTGACAAACTCTCATTACCTATGTGTCTATCCCCAAAGACATACAAATAAAGAAAACAAAAGTTTGTTCTTTTTCCACTATGTATCCTTTAAGAAGGTTTTGGAATTAATAATGAAAATGTAAAGAGCTTTGGCACTTCTGTAGAGAGCATTTCCACATGAACATTTTTTAGGCCTAAAGCATCTTACTGGTAGAAACTGTTGATATGCCTATGTTCCATTCAGGCAAGGTATTGGGCAATGAAACAACCCTTCAGTCTATATTTAGTACAGTCTACATTCTTTGCCAGATCTAGTGCCCTCTTTGTACCTTGAAGACTTCATTTTATAAAAACTACATACACATTCCCGAGCCTGTAACTCCTTGTCTTACTTTGAACTTGACATTTCCTTATTAGCAATGATCTCTCTGAGTATCCTATCAACATTATCCTTTAAAAAGGAACAAATTTTCAAAGATAAAAAATCTTGCTAAGAGGTTTAAGAAAATAATGTATAACACTTCAGCTTTGACTTTATTGTTTACTCATTTTATCTGTTTCCATTAAGCATCATCTAGACCTTTTTTTTCTTATTACCCTGCTCTTTGCGCTTTTATGTTACATATAAAATGAGGCAGAGTTCAGAGCCAAAGATTAAAGACAGGTTTATTTTTTGCCTGTTGTCTTCTGGATCTATAAAACTGTTTGCACATTTGTCCAGTTTCAGGTGGGTGAAGTGAGTATTCCTACAAACTACCTTAGAGCTTAGCTACTCTCTTCACATGCTACAGATATCAGCAATGTGTTCCTCAGGTTTAAAAGATCTGTGTAAAGTTCAAAGCCCTCTAAAGTGTTACCCAAATCATTGGAGAACTAACTGGTGTTTCTGATGTGCGTGCTTGATGAGCTCCTGCTAGGAATCCATCTGGCCAAGCTGGGATTCTGCTACAGGAATTGTGCTGGAGCACAGGAAAGGTCATGTCCACTGACTGGTCACAGGAGGGACATGGCAAGCACTGGAAGTGTTGAACCGGGGACTGCACCTGAGCCTACAAATTTAAGGAAGGCAGGAGACATCATCCACTCAATGAAAAGATTCAAATTTTGAATTTTTCGATGCATTGAGAAAAGAGTTACATTGTTTAAAAAAAAAAAAAAGAAAAAATCATGGTGTGAAAACAAGAATTCAAGATCTGTAAGATTTAAAGCACCACACAAGGCAGTTTTAAATGACCCAAGTAACAGCAATACCATAATTATACTTAGGAAAATATTCTTCAGCCATTTCCCAGCAGAGGCCCATTGGGAATTTTTTACACCGACATCCATATAAATTTTAACTGTTTTATTTTTGGCCTTTCATTTCTTGTTCTAGCCAATTACCTTTTACCAATGAAGCTCCCCAGTGCTTCCCTTAAATTAATTTTTCTTTATTTTATTTTTAAAATATTTCATGCTTGTTTCATTGTTGAAGATGATTGACAATGGGGTTTTTTTGGTATTTTTTTGTTTGGTTTTGTTTGTTTGGTTGGTTTGGTTTGGTTTTTTAGTTTTCAGGTCCTCGAATATTCCTCTAGTCTCTTCTCGATCTTTTCTACATTTCTCTGCAATGAGTTGTCTCCATTGCTGCATGAGCAGCTAATTACATATTTTTTAATTTAATTATAGTTATTTTTTGCCTCTGTTGAAGTCTTCCTCCTAGCATGCATTGTATCCAAATGAAAATAAACTAGTTGTCTTCAGGTACTATTATTATAGAGCATGTTTTCCATTGTGAGAGGGTTTGTTTACAGGTCCCTAATACGTTGAATCTCCTGATGATAGATCAATAAAATTATGTCTTCCTGCACCTAATTATTTCTGTTTTGATAACAATAACTATATTTCACTTCTCTGCACTTGAAAAAGCAACGTTTCGCTTCATGTTCTTATAGATATATTCAATAGCTGCCCTGTAGTTTATAAGCCTTTAGTAAAATATGATACTCTTTCTTTTTTGAACTTAAAACCTTGTCCTCTCTTTTCTGTCATTTTCAATAAACCACCCATAGTCTGCCTTGTTTGCCAGTGAATAAAAGTGTGTGGTTCAATTACAGGAGTGATGCTCTGAAGGTTAAATCACTTCACTGCGTCTCTTGTACTCTGTGTAAGGAAAGACTTTGATTAACTAAGTCTTTCACATTAACAACGATACTTTATGTTGAGTATAGCATTATGGAATGAAAATGAGCAGTTGGATTGCCCTGTTTAATCTTTGTAGCATTATAATGTAAGGGTTTCATAATTTTTTTCAAACATGTTCATAGCCACAATGATTACTTTAGAGAATAATCCCAAGGCTACAGCCTTGATTCTTTGAGTTTACAAATGAGTGTTACGCTTAAAACGGATTCCATGTTGAGATGTGAAAGGTGACAATTTCTTATAACAGTGTTTACTGTTCTGACTACTAGTTTCTGAATATGAATGAATATTATCCCTTAAAGTAATTCTTTCCAGAGCTCTTTTTTTTTTTCCTCTAGATTTTATATCAGAAAATTTGAGAAGGGAAGTTCATTCTGTAATTAATAGATCTACAATCTTCAACCTTATTGTAACAGCCTAATTCTTTTTAAATCACTCTAAACAGGTTTTGATATCTCTATTACTCCATAGTTCCTTAGTGTAAGGCACAAACACGGGCTATAATTGTAGATGTATATCTGCACTTTAGTGGGGTAATATTCCATGACTATTTCATGCCTTGTATATAGTTCTGAAGCTTGGCTCAAACGAGGAGAAGCATCTGAAAGTAATTAGGCTGATAATTTTAAGCAGTACACAAATGTAATAATTGTGAATGTCTTTATTCCATTTTTCAATTTCTAGGTCTCTATCTATCCAGTTTTATACTTTTTTGCATGGATGACCTCAAATAGCAATTCTCCAGAACTCTCCTCTAGTCATCCTTGGGTTTTTATCTAACCTCTCTTCATCTGTGTCAATTGTTTCCTATATAGATATTAGTAATGGAAATAGATCTCTCTCTTTCACTGACTTGAGCTTTGTCCCAGCACAATGGAGATTGTAATGTGAGTTGTTTTTGAAAACTGTGGTCTGCCTCAGTTCTTCCTAGTGTTTCTTTTTAAATGCCTATTTTTTCATAATTAGGCTATTTCTTTCTTTTGTATTCTTTATATTATCAAGAGCAAAATGTCTATTGTGTTTCTATTTTTTCTACTTTATTGTGTTTCATACAATAGGTATGAAATGAGGGGGTTTGTTTCTAATTAAAATATTACTTACATTTTCTTTGTTCAACTCATATTTTTAGCTGTCATTAATGTGGCTCTTGGTGAGATCCTCTAGGAAAAAGAACAGTACAATTCACAAAGAGATCATGCTGATATTCAGATACACCTTAACTTCAGGAAAGAAAGACTTAACAGTAAAAAAACAAAAATGTTTAATTACCTTGGTGTCTTGATTACTTTGAGCAGCAGAGCAGTCTTAATTTCTAAGGGGAACGAAGTGTGAATGATGGGATATAGTATCTCTGACAGCAATTGAACCTTTGGAGCAAAAAATACCTTTAGGACATAAAAACTAAGTGAGAGTGTTTTTCTTGGAATAATCCATGAGTCTTTTGACCACCCACAACAAAAGCAGGTCTACTAAGTACATGGAGACCATCCTGACTTTGCTTTTCCATGTAGCTCAGAGCTTAGAAAAATCCCCACAGTTGTATATATTCCTACCTTTTCTCCCCTATATTTGGCCACAAAAATGTATTTGCAGGGTTTGACAGCATGGACTGGTATAAAAAATTTTTCAAAATCAAGAAATGGCCTTGTTGTAGGTTTAGCTCCCTTTCTTTCTTTTTCAAAGAGACCTTTGATTTTTCTGTTGAGTATCCCAAGAAGGGAGTGCAGCACCCAGACTTGGAATTTCATAATTACATTCCTAGCATAAATCAGCCAAAGAAAACTGTGCTATTGCCTTACAAAAAGTGCAGTGTAGGGTAAGACAAATGAAACTGAGTCTGAACAATAGATTCAATGCAGCAGATTTACAATAAATCATGTGCAAAGGTTACAGAATTTGGCTTGTTTTTCCCTGTGGAAAAAAATGAAACTTTGAGATGAACAGAGAACAATTTTGAATCTATCAGAAGGATTGATAAAACTGCTAACATTACTTCTTTATGAATCCTTATAAGATATTAAAATAAAAACTGGCAGACACAGTCTACTCATTTCAAAATTTTTCATAAACAGTGTAAATACTTCCACAGCACATGAAATAAAATGACCTGATAGAAAGATCATCAACGTCTTTTGTATTCTTTTTTTCCCTGACTTCTGTGGACTTTGTAATCAGGTCCTTAGCTGTCAGGAAGGCCAATATCTTTGAAGAGCAACAGTAAATTATAAAGACAATTCTCACCTCATTCCAAATATTTAGTGTATTTACATTTCTCATTTTAACATTGTGTTGGAATCTTTCCTGTACAAGCAGGGTAAGAACACAAAAAATGGATCAGAAATGGACTGACAGCTCATTGGATTTTGTGTTTATTTAAGACCATTGCAGAATGACCTCAGCTCTGAACTAGCACATGATCTGGAAGATATCTGGAAGCAAAGAATTGCAGAATATTAAATTCTTAGAGAAGACATAGAGTGTATTTCAGATTTTCAGACCATTTAGTACTTCATCTCACAGTTAGACTGACTGCAAAGGTGTTATTTGAATCAATATAATGTTCTAGAACAAGAGGAAGAACAGTACAATTCAATACAAGATCATGTTGATAGTCAGATACCCCTTAGATTCAGGAAATAAAGACTTAACAGCAAAAAAAAATTTATATTTCATTTGCCTAATAAATGTAGGAGCACTGTGAAGGCTGATAACCTCTAAACACAACCTGTCTTCCCATTATTTAAGCATTCTAGTTCCAGATTTTTCTTCAAAAAAATGTTCCTTAATTTGACCCACTTCAATTTTTTTTCCTATTCAAATGACAATGACCCAGCTTTAATGACAATATAGCGAATTCACATGCAAATAAGACTAAAAGTACAGAAAATTCAACAACTTCCATTCTCAGCTTTCTAAGATATATACTACAAGCAAAAGCAAGGAAAAATATATTTGGGATATGGGAAAATCCTTTAGCAGTATCCTTCTTTTCCTTCTCTCAAAGCAGACTCTTTGAGTGCACAGTGGACACAACTATATCAACCTTTGAAGCACTAGCTGTATTAGCTATGAAAGATTTAGAACTTCTCTTTACAGCATAAACCATCTGCATTGCCATATGCAAAACTGAACTTACAGAACCTTGTTGTTATTTGTTTGCTTTACAATCATTTCCACAGTCTACAAACATGGCCTTTTTTTTATGGTTTGATGAGATCCACAGCTTTTCTTGCCTGGTAAGGAGGTATAGCTTGAAGAGGAATTAAAGGTTCATAGCTTCAAAGACTGCCAAGAGTCTGGCACCACTGTTCTTAAGAGCTAAATGTTCCTGAGAAGTAATGAAAGCAGTTGATATCTTGGAGGAAAATGGGGCTCCTGATGGGCAGCTGAGCTGTCTGACCCCATAGGCAAGCTTTTCCTGAGCAAAGCCATGCACCTTGGCTGCAGGACTGATGTCCATGGCTGTATTCAGAGGAGGAGGATGATCCAAGAGGGAATCAAAGCCCCCCAGCTGTGCCCATCTGCAAGCCAAACAACTGTTCTCAAGGTCACAATCAAGAGTTCTGTCACCCTAAGAAATGACACCACATCTATTTATTTCTCTAGTATTTCTCTAGTATTTTAAATTTTGGGGAAAGTGGAAGCAGGGCTGCTTTTTTTTTTTTTTTTTTTTTTGGTAGATTGGAGAATATTTTTTCTCCTTCTGGAGAAAATTAGACATAAGTGGCTTTAAGGCACTACTGCCGACATTTATGGATATCCTGCAGCTCCCAGAATATTACCCACCGTGTTAATAATGTCACTTGTGCAAACTTACTACCCATATGAGTACATTTTCAGAAGTGTAAATCAATTTAGAAACTCATGGTGCATTTATGTAAAGCCTAGTTCATACTGGAGGAGCTGTAAACACTTTGTCTCAGTTTCATCACAGCACAACAGCTTTGTTCCCTGGGATGCTGATTTTCCTTAGGCCTTCCACATAATACTGAGCAAGTTAAAATCCTGTCAGTATGTGGTTGCTTTGCCCTTTCCTGGCAACTGTCAGATTTGTACTTCAATAACAGTCAACAGGATGGTATTGTTTCCAAGTAAAAGAAAAATCAAATGTCTTTGAGACCACGAGACATGACCCACTGCTTTAATTAGCAATTTTTGAAGACTGTAGTCTGAAATGAATCTGATATTCAACAGGTACTCTCTCTATTCAGTTGCAAATACAATTAAAAATCACTTTTCATGCTATTTGAAAATTAACTAAGCAATGTTGCCTGTTTAATGTTGCAGAAATTTGTAAACTCACTTTAACTTGCTCTCCAATTGGAAGCATCAATTTTAGCAGTGTGAAGTGTATAAACAGAATGAAACAAAAAAGCATAATTGTATGTTGATTATGCCAAAATATACCCAGAACCCAAAAATATTGATAATTCAGAGAATGCTAAAGAGCTTCCAAAATCTTCTGGTGTTTCTCATTAACAAGGTTAGATTTAACACAGCCATGACAGCATGGATGATATCAGTGGGACAATGCCATGTTATCGTCTCTCTGCCCTCCTGAGGACACCAATATAACCTGTTTATTATATATCACATGATAACATAAATTTGAGAAGTTGCCCACCTGTTTTCTGGTGGTGGCTTTCTGTTAAAATGCTCAGCTGAAATGGTCTACCTGCTACCCTTAAAACAACCACCTGAATCCTTATTCAGCTGCAATTTCTCAGTTTATCATCTCAAATGCCATGAGAGGCTGTAGAGTGCTGTCACTGCTCCCTCATCAAAGATGTTAGAGAGGTTATTCTGCCTTTTTTTATGTTTGTGTTTAATTTAAACTAAGGAAATGAACCTCTTTGGGACGCCTTTTTTCAATGTTCCAATTCTATAATTTTTCAATATTGAAAAATACATCTTCAGACTGCAAACTATTTCCCAAAAAAAATCAAATTATGAAGCACCAGGAAAAAAAAAATGTAAGGATTCTGATCTTGAGTTGATGTAGACTTTAGTAGGTGAGTAACTAATTGCACCACCCTGAATGTGCTTTGCTTGCAGGCAGGCAGGGTTTCCCATACCCATCAGCCTCTGTCTTCACTATTATTTTTATTCGTGTTCTGCCATGTAAAATATGTTAAGTTTTCTATTCTAAGTGGGACATGATGTTGCAGGACATGCTGCCAAAATTTCTACAATCCAAAGAAAGGGATAAATTCTGGACTAGTAGATATTTTCTCCCATTGAGGTAGCACCAATAAAAAGTACAAATTAATTATAATATTTTTAATTCCATTAATGCTATTAATGGTAATAATGGTATTTTTTTACACCCTGCATCACTCTTTACAAGAAGTCACTGATGAGATCCTTCACACCTTCCCTTTTTTTGGTGACTGCTTCTAAAGTCCTCTTGTCATTACGCTGACAGATATTTTCTAGACACAAACTACGAGATCTAAAATACTTTTCGTGATTAGAGAGAGCTACAAAACTATGGCCTGTAGTTGTATTGGTTTTGATTTTGTGAAATTACATCTGTAAACAAGAAGAGCAATTTCATAACAATCACAATGTTTTATGAGGTGCAAAACCCCTGGAATCCAAGATCAAGACAGGCTTTTACACATATGAACAGACAATTGCACCAAATCTAATGTCTCCATAATTCTTAAAATTTCTTCCAACAATGATGGGAATCAGCTGCTTCTTAGCAGGTTCTTAGCTGTAAAATGATGCAGGCAAGTTTTTCCTGTGCTATATATTGACAAATGGATTTTGGCTTAACACGTCACAAAAGTACTTTCAGGAAGGAACAAAAAGCTAAGATTACAAGTGTTTGAATTTATTTGAATAATCAAAAGTCCTTTTAAAAAAGTTGTTTTGTTACTGGTTGTAGGAGAGTTTGCGTCACTGAGATTTCCCTAGAAAATAACAAGTTATTTGAGATTTCTTATGTATTTTACTTTGACAAGGTCAGTTAATTTTTTTCAGTCAGCACTAATTATGGCTGTTGAGTAACGTCACACATGACCCCTATCTTACAGGCCTGGGGAATCCAAAATGCATTTTAGAGGTGTTTATTTGCAGACTTCTACTTTCTAACTTCTGTAATACCTCACACATGTCTTTGCTGTAAACTGACACAACTCTAATGAAGCTCTGTGTGTCTTTCTGTCAACTGGTGACCCACAGTGTGCTTATTTTAATCTATTTTAAGCCAGCTCTTGAAGCAAGACTATAAATACTGCAAATCAAGCAAGCATAAACATGCACACATACATGAAGTTCATGCATTAAACTTTTATGCCTCTGAAAAAATGATTCTGAAGTCTCTTATCAGGCTTTCTGGATGTTTCCACTAACAAATTAGCACAGTGGCCATGGCTGGCAGCAACTCTCCCGCAGAGTAAAGTGTCACTCTGTGTCACTGCCCGTGCAGCAGAGCTTACTCAACACTGCTCTGGAAAGTTGGATGATGAACTGGAAATGCCACTTCAGATAAGCCTCCAAAAGTTCCAGATGCAGGGTTAGCCTGGGAGCAGGTGACTATTCCACTATAACCCTGGAGCAGGTGTAGGTGACTGTGGGTAAAGGTGAGTGTCAGGGAGCTGCTAGGGGATGTGATCCCTGAGGAAAAGAACCTCACCCCAACTGACCGCAGCCCTGTCCCACAGCATACGAGGAAAACAGGCATGAAAACAACCCTAGAGCATTGTTTAGAAATGTATTGTCCTGTTACTCACCAACACACTCATAGCTAAGTATCTTGACAGGGTCTTAATTTTCACATCCAAGAAACAGGCCATATGGAGAGGCTGGACAGCCCTGTAAAAACCTGCATTGGTCAGACCTGATAAAAGGAGGCAGGGAGTTATCTCACTGCTGGTGTTGCTGCAAGGAAAATCAGACTGTTTTGGAGATTCTGGCTAGAGGATGTCCTTGCAAAGCCAGTGGTAGTCACACAAGTGGACGTTCTGCCATTGTTCTATGCAGAAACACCCAAGAGGACAGAGACCTGGATATCTTTCTTACTGCTCAGATAATGAGTAGTTGATCAAGCAGCATTAAAGCAACAAGGGCTGTGAGAGTTTCAACTGACAACAGACTAATTATAAATGAATGGCATAACAAGCTCAAAGAAACAGATAAAACTCAGTTACAGAAACAGAAGGCATAGGGGATGACTGTTCTGTTCTACTTAGCAGCTGAGACATTATGCCTGCTTTTGGGAAGAACACTTAAACAAAAAATGTAGACAAATTTTTCAAAATCCAGAATCGGGGAGAAAAAAAAGGATTAGGAAAATATTATTTTAAATGGAAGAATCAGAGAATACAGGATGAGAAGGGAGTTTTAAGAATGTTTCTAAGGGAGACTGGAATTATGATTGCTTGCTCTCTGTAATATTCACCTTGAAATTTTAGTGGATTCTGTTGATTTCCACCTGTAACAAGGATTAAATAATTAAGCATCAAATAAGAGACATTTTTAATATATTATTTTCATGTTCCATAAAATGAAGGATTTTCAGCCATTAGGCTTCGTCCTTAATAGAGCTGGATTTTATACTTAAATAATTTACACAGATTGCAAATTAAAATTATAAAGGCTTTAATTTTTCACTTTATTTTAAATCTGATTAGGCTATTTCTTCTCCTTCTCCCTCTTCTTTTTCTCCCTGTTTTGTTTTGTTTAGGGGTTTTGGTTGTTGTTGTTTGGGGGATTTTTTAGGGGAAAAGAGGCTGTGGGCTTGTTTTTGGCAAAATAAACTCTGTTTAGAATTTATCAATCTGCCTCGAAGAGCAAGCTTGCTGTATTGACTGTGTGGAGAAAAATACCAGAATAAACAGTTTTATAAAGTACTAGAAATAATTTTAAACTGATTGACTAATTTTTTTAATCAGAATTAAGGAAATCTTTGGTGAAACTACAGAGATTTAATCACATCTGTAAAAGCCCAGCAATTTATAACATCTGTTTGCTATAATGCCTGAGATTGTTTACTCCACTGGTTTACTGATAAAACCAGCCAAATACGTCAGGCTGGTTTGGTTAGTTCCTAACACAGAGCTTGCTAAACCTGACCTGAATATTTAAGTTGCTTTTAGTCTTGAGGTCTTATTTGTGCTGCTAAATACCCAATTTCTTAATATCTCACTTGAATGCTTTTATATAAAACAAATGTATCCGATTTTGAAGTAAAATGTAGTTGCCTGAATGTAGTACCTTGTGCCATTTGAGAGGACCTCGGGTTCTGAGACAGGTACTGAGCTCTGCTGTAAGTGTAGTAGTACTTAATTGCAGAAGACTTGCAGCTGAAATCATTCTTCTCTTAGGAGGGGGAACAACAGGAAAATTCTGAATGCAAATGCAATCTTGGCTTGGAGGAGACCCAGCACAGACAGAATCAGCTGGGAGCTTAGTCCTCAAAGTCTAAGTGCTGCTTGACACTGTGTGGACTGACCACTTTATCAGGACAGAGCTTCAGAGAAGGTATTACTAATATAAAAATATTACAGGTTTTTAGTGGTTTCTGGGTCTTTATTTCAGCAAATAATTTAAGGAAATGTAAACAAAACAAGTTTTCAGCAACTCATTCTTAAGAATTTCTATATCATTCACTGCATCTCCTAACAAGGCTTTCCAAACACCTTCACCCTCAAGCAGGCACACAAAAGTGCAGCCCAGATTTTCAGTTTGGGAAACAATTGGAAGATAGTAATGATCAATTACACAGTCTAAACTTCAGATATTGCTACCAGTTCCCCTAATTAACAAGAGGTATCACTTCTGACCTGCTGTCATATTAACATTCAGAATACAATAAAAAATCCCCAACAAACTGTTTCTACATTCAGTGGAATAAACAGAGAGGGGGGAGCAGAGACAAGCTAGACATGGGGGGAATTGTTAATTTTATGGTAAGAGTTAAAGACCTTTTTATTTACTGCAAGATGTACAGTACATTTACACTCCTTTTGACTGTTGTTTTAACCACACAAAAATTCAACTGCCTTTCCTCTACCATGCTGCGAGGCTCAGGAATGCTGTCACATGAGAATCTCTTGTTTGCCTTTTCATTTTCTGGCAGTTGTTGAAAGAAATTTATAGATCACACATCTTCGGCCAAAATAGATTTTAATCGTAGGTGATGTGTTTATTTCCTGTTACATGTGTTTTCATGCTGAAAGACATTTTTTATTACTGAAAACAGAAAAAAACCCATAAATAGTCGAGTTTCTGACCTGTAATCTCACAACTTACTTTTTTTTCCCCAGACAGGATCAATTAAAATTATATAAATAATCTACAGTGTAAACATATGTGATCTACACTTAGTCCTCCAAAAGAATTTAGGTAATGAAAAGGAAGTGCCAATAAATCATCTTACGAGAACACCTGGGTGTCTTGAGTACAGCCTGGGCACATTAGAGTCAGCAGCACACTCCCACATACTGTAGGTGATTTTTGAAAAACAGGGCTTACATTATGGATGAACAGGAGAAGCAAAGTTTAAAAAGGATGTCTCTCCATTAAGGTCATACTGAAATCCTTATGCAACAGGTTTTGATTTTACATATTGAGAAATCTAATCAGGATTACATGATGTTTAGCCACATGTCTGATGCAGCCACATGCTTGATGTTGTCTTCCTTAAAAAGCCAACTAAAAAGACAAGAAAACTTGACAATAATGATAGGAAAATAATTAAAACTCACATGAATTATGATGACAATATATGTTCTCACTTCTCAGCTGTATATTCTGCAAAACGCCCTGTGCATTGGAGAAAATTGTATTAAAATGAAAGAACTATCTGTTTCAGTAACAATCCCTTGATATATTACTAAAAAAAATACTATTGCTTTTCTACTAAGCAGGAGAAGCATCAGCACATTATAGGTGAACTTCTTGTTGGCCAAGTATAACCTTAACATTATGTGTTTAGTCACTTGCAGAGAGAAGAAACACGGGCAACTCACTGATCTGTCAGTAATTGCTTTCCATGTAGCTATATCCTGTTCCCCAGAGTACATCTATCTCCAGAGTTCTTTGATTGTAAGTAAACTTCATTTTTTCCTTCCTGTCCAAAAATACCAGTTGTCACAGAATTAAGACAACACAGACTCTCCTTCAAGATATTAAGCCTTTTAGCATCAAGAAAAAAACAATTACAACAAGAAAAAGAATATTTCCACCTTGAAACACTTCTGTTATATTATTTTGCCCTATTATGCAGTCTTGGACTCTGATAGGAGGATCTCTGGTTGTGGCAAGTAGGGCACCCAAAGATTCTGCATCTGTATGCACAGCTCGGTTTAATCAAAGCATTTTTTTATAAGAAATATCTTTTTTCAAGAGTCAGGTTATCTTTGGAGACAAAGAGCCCTCCCACATTATTGCACAGCATGGGCTACAGGAAAAGTGGCAGAGTTATTTAGTTATAAAAAACCTAGGAAAAGTGTTTAGCAGGCAAGTAAAACAGTACCTCTAAAGTAAGTGACCAGGTAGTACACAGGGTTCAAAGTACCTGGAATGTTGTTGGATTTCCAGGCAAAAAGATTTGGACAACTATAAAATCAAAAGAACAAATAAACCTATTGTCAGATTAGGGATTGGAGCCCTAAATTGGATAGAAATTTTAAACCACAGTGAATATAAAGTTACAGTCAGATCAACAAGTAGAAAAGTTGGGGTAAACTGGTCTAACTGTAAGTGATTAGCCATGCTGGTTGCTGCCAATCAGAGAATCCTGGAATCTTTCTATGTTGGGAAAGACCTCTGATGTCATTAACTCCAAACCTTAACCCTGCATTGCCAAACCCAGAACTAAACCATGTTCCTGAGTGCCACAACTACACATCTTTTAAATACCTCCAGGGATGGTGACTCAATCCCTTTCCTGGGCAGCCCTTCCAGTGCATGACAACCCTTTTGGAGAAAATACCTTTTCTAATACACAATCGAAACCTCCTTGGCACAACTTGAAGCCATTTCTTCAAGGCTTGTTCCTTGTGAAAAGAGAACAACTCAGACACTTTTTGTCCCAAGATGGTTTTTTCACCTTTGGCCCTTATCCTGTGATTAGACACAGACAACCCTGGGCAAAGTCTGTAGCTCCCTGAAAAGTGCCCGCACTCACTGTGGCATCCCTAAGGTGAAGAACATTTATCATATGTAGAAATTAATAGAAAATGTAATATTTTCTCTGCTGATTATTTGCAAATCATTATTTTCTGAAGCTCATAACTCACCTAAATAGAGAATTCTCATGAAAAATCTCAATATAGGTTTCCTGCGTTTTTTTGTAACTCTTTACTCAAGCAAATCACTGAGCACTTCTGTCACCCGTTCTCTGTAATGACTGTACCATTTTTGCTAAAACTAATATGAATTTTTTCAGACAAAACCTGAAGACAACTAGGACTGAAATATTCTGAGAAAAAAAAAAAAAGCATTACAGTTATAAGCATTTAACTCAGGGCCTAATAATGGCAATTTTGGGCCTCCTTACTTGACATCTTTAATATATAATAACTCCAGATAGAACGAAAAAAAATGAAAAGAAACTCTTAAGTGATCTTAAGAAGAAAAGGAGATAGAACAAAAAAAGCAGAACATTTTGAAATTTCAATTAAACTACATTTTAATAACAGTTCGCCATCCTTTTTCAGCTGACTCCCTTGATCTCGAAATAAATGTTGTTATTCACTGCTAAATTAAAAATATAAAATATTAAGAAAAAAAACAAAACAAACCTACAAGGCTATTATTCCTCTTCAATATAACAAATAATGCAGAATTCCACAAATAAATAAAAATATCTGAATTCTGGACTCAAGAAAAGTCAGCAGAAAATGCCATGAAAGCTGCATTTTAATTTGTCCCTTCTTTGTCTAGGGATAACATTTCAAGGTCGTTTGCAATTAGAAGAGCTTTGAACTCTTTTGTTGAGAGAGAGGAAAAAAAAAAAAAAGGATTACCTCAGCAGCAGTTTGAAAAGACTGCATAATGCATTTGAGTTGAAGAAGGACTTATCTCGAACCATCACTCCAGATCCACATCTCTGGATCTAGCTACCATTTAATAGACAAAGAATGAATCGACTTACCATCATAGCATTAGAAAAGGCTTGTTCTGTTCTTCGAAATGCTTTTAATCTGATCCTGAGGAAGTTATTTGGGGGGAGAATCTAAATGTGATTTAGGTGTCTCAACACCTTTGAGGGCAAAAGGGCCAGATATTGAAAGGTGTGTGGATTACTAGTGAAGCAGACAGTTGCTTTCTAGGAGTTAAGGATGAAAAGCAGTCCTGAAAAGCAGAAACATCACAAGGTTCCTCTCAGCATTTTTTAATATCAACACACTATTACAAAATTCCATGCTAATAGCGAAAGAGAATAAAACACCCAAATTGCACAAAGATTTGGGAAACAAATATATTGGTACTCATGTTTAAATGTGTTTCTTATGGTATTAGAGTACATATAAGTGGAGCAGGTGGTTAAATCCAATTGAAAATTTTACTTAAAGTTAGGTACACACTTAATTAGCAGTGGCCTATATTGGCCCAAAGTACAACTATGATTTAAGTCAGTGATGACACTCTGTCCCCAGCCCTGCTGAAAGTTTCATGGAGCAGCAGACAAAGCCCTGCAAACATACAGAGCCACAGCTACATCCACAGAGCCTGGTGGCAACCCTGCTCAGCTGGGCCAGCTCCTGGGACAGAGCAGCCCTCTGGCTGTCCACCTGTCTCAGAGAAGGCAAACTTCAAGGGTGCCAAAAAAGGAGTGGATTAGGAGGAACCTTCTGCATTAAGGTTGCACACATGCCTATCACAGTCTGAAAACCACTGGAGAGGTGCAGTATAATCCCTTAAGCTTTGATTTTTCTCTCCTTTCAGAGGTGCTTTTTATAAGACGTGAAGTATTTTATAAGAGTGAAATACAAGTCTGATTTGCATAATGCTATTTATCACCACATACACATCCTTTGCAGAAAGTTAGAGAAACCCTGAGCAACCCTAAGGATGTATGTTCTCAGCCACAGCAAGCCCCTAAGTGTTACACAGAAGTCCATTAAATGCAGAAATGTCAAATGTGGTTTTAGCAAAGGTTCCAGGTTTTGTTGCTGTCACCACATGCAGTGGGTTAACCAAGCTGGGCACCAGGTGCCCTTCAAAGCCACCTGTATGCTCTTCAGCAGGACAGGGGAGAGAGGATGTCATGATAGGTTTATGGGTTGAGACAAGGGCAAGAAGAGATCACTTAAAAATTATCATCATGGGCAAAACAAACTTTACTAGGGGAAAATTAAGTTAATTTACTACTAATTAGATCAGATTAGGGTAATGAGAAACCAACCAAAACTTTAAAGACTTTCCCCCCATGCCTCTCTTACTCCTGGGCTTAATTTCCCTTCCAAACTCTCTCCCTCTTCCTCACCATCAACACAGGGGAAGAGGGGATGGGGTCTGTGGTCAGTTCAACACACACTGACTCTGCTGCTCATTCCTCTTCATGCTTTTCCCCTACTCCAGTGTGGGGTCCCTCCTATGACAGACAGTTCTCTGTGAACTTCTCCAATATAAGTCCTTCCCACAGACTGCTGTTCTTTGTAAATATTCCAGAGCGGGTCCCTTCCCAAAGGGGTGCATTCCTTCAGGAACAGTCTGCTCCATCCAGGTCTCTTCCACAGGGTCACCTGTTCTGCCATCAAACCCACCCCAGCATGGGCTCCAAAATATCACAGGTTCTGCCAGGAACCTCCTCCAGTACAGGCTTCCCATGGGGTCACAGCCCCCTTTGGGTATCCCTCTGGTTCCACGTGGGTTCTTTCAAAGGCTGCAGGTGGATATCTGCTCCACCATGGACCTCCATGGGCTGCAGAGGACAGTTGGCTTAGCTATATTGAAAAAAAAAAAAAAAAAAAAAAAAAAAAAAGAAAAAGGAAATTAGATTTGAAAAAAGTGAAGAAAACTTTTGATGCAAAAAAAATTCTTTACAGATTGTAACAAAAGAGAAGTTTAATAGTTTCTATCAAGTTCACTTTCAAGCACTTTATAGATCTGGTCCCTTTTTGTTGTATTTCTCAATGGCAGACGAAGAAAAGTATTTTGTAAACAAACAGCTTCTTAGTAGGTACAACCTATCATATAGCCAGCCTCTAAAATTTATGTAAATATTTAGCCAGTGCAGCAGAAAAGCTTATGTTCTGTTCCATTTTCCCTCCAGCAACACTGTAACTTCATAAAACAAAACCCAACAGCCATGCAGCAAGTATCCTTATTTTCCATCAGTTCTATCCATCACTTGTGTCCCATCAAAGAGAAACAGTCACTATACTCTCTTTCTTCATCAGTTTGCAATTAAGAAATGAAAAATAAAGACTAAGGGGTAAGCTAAGATCATACAGTATATGTAGAGCACAAAGGAAAACACTAATGAAACCACTTTGAAAAGTATTAGTTGATCAACAATCCAAGAATGATCAATCTATAACAACTACTGTTTTTTGTTAAAGAAGTTTTATAGAAATATTTTTTAAAAACAACGTGTACATCATTTTGTTTGTTAAGAGAAATCACTATGCAATAGACTTAAACCTTAAGAAAATTTTTGACAAAACACAAAATTTCACAGTTTCTAAAGTTGCTGTGCCAATGTTTGACATTTCAGTACAAAATTAGAAGTATCTTTTTGATATACCTTTTCAACTGAAAAAAAAAAATACTGATGTATTTTAACATAAGCATTAACAGGAGGTACTGCACAAGGCCAGACTTTGTGATATATTTGGCTCAGAGCTAAGAAAAAGGTGGAAATCAGGACCACAGAAGAGCAAGCAGGACCACATTCTCTTTTGTCCAGTCTTTCCAAAACTGTTCTACTCTTTTTCTCCAGTATATGCATTCAGAAAGAACATCCACCTACAGCAAAGAATACAGGAGATTTTCAGTCTGTTATGTGGAGTGTGGTGACTCTTCTTAGAGTGACATGGCAAAAATCCCAACATTTAAACAATCAGTGGCACTGTGGTACTTATGTCATGTCATCAAATTAAAGAAATTACTTTTCTTTGAGAGAGGTAATACAAATAAATGGTTATCAAAAATGAATGCTTTGAATAAACTCACAAGAATTGAGATGTGCATCATTTAAATCCCTACTTTAAGGTTCTATATCTTTCTCAGGCTACTAAAAGGCCTTTTATTGAATCAAATAGCTGTGGAAAAACAAGTATCCTCTAAATAATGCAAAATACCAAATGCATGGTGAATAATTCTCTTCATAAGAAGCAAGATTGATTTTACCTTTGATTGTCTGTGCTACACAGAAATACTTTTTCCAATTAAGGTTAAAAAGTTAATGTTACAAAGTCAACAACTTGACAAAATATCACATTAATCAGGAAGCATAAACTCATTGGAATTCCACATATAGTGCTGAAGGAGCTATTTCTGGAATACCAGACAACTACAGAGATACAGAGACATGTTCTGGAGCACTGATTAGCCCAGTGGATTGAACTAATATTGTTAAACAAGGTACTAAAATATTCAATGTCTCACCTCTTATTTTCTTCAGGAACAATTAGGAGCCTAAACAGTTCAAATGATTTCTAGAAAAATGTCACATTCCATAAAATATTTTCTTTAAAAGTAACTAAATATATCTGTTATAACAATACTACCACAATCAACTCTCAGCTATAAAGATGCACTTCCTCTTCTGGCACCCAATGCTTCAGCAACCTTGCTGGGACTCTTATCTCCACCTTGTCCATAACAAGGAGGCAAAGTTAATAAACCTATTTGGACCCTGCTGTGACTGGACCTGGATTATTTCGGGCTCTTTGCTTGACCAAAAGTAGTACAGGAGCTTATAGCAGTTCCCTTTCCTGGAAGGGCTCGGAAACAGGAAGCCAGGGGGTAAATAAGAAGATGGGAGGAAGTGATGACATCTCTCCTTGTCGGTTTTGTCCATGTACACTGGGTTCAGTGATGATGAATCCCCAGCTGGAACTGTTGGTTCTTTATACCTCTGAAAATCAGACCACAGATGGCTTAAAATACCTGTAAATGCTTATAATCAGAACGGTCCCATAGCTGTGGTTCTTATGTTCCAGATTGGAGGCAAGATACAGTTTTCTACACAATAGAAGTGTAAAACAGATGAGCTATTGCAGAAACAACCTGCCAAAAAAATTCACTTCATCTGAGATTCGATGTTGGCTCCCATCAAAGTGACGGACATTTTCAAAGGACTATGATAACTTCAGGGTGTTATGTCTTCGCATTCCCACACATCAAGCTCAAAATAAGATACTGGAGTAATGTTTGAATAACAGGTTGTCAAGTCTATAGAATTATGATCTCATAATGATGAGTGAGACATAAAAATATATACAGACAGATAATGCTGGCTGAAATGAAGAAGGGTATAAAAAAATGAATATTAAGGAAGAACAGTTTCATAAAAATGAAACAATTTCTCAATAGTTTTGTTAATGGACAAGGAATAGCAACCTGCTCTTTGTTTTATACTAATCACAGTGAAGCAAATGAAAGAAGTAACAGAGATAATAAAATAATGATAATAATTGTTTTTCAGATAAAGTAATAACTCAGAACACTATCAAGAACACGCTTGTTGTTACTTTTCCAATTTTTTTACCTTGTGCAAGGGACATATATTCTCCCACTGTGTAATCAGAAATAAGAAGATATAATGAAAAGAATAATTATGGTCATTAATATCATTTTGAAAATCTTTTTTCTTTATCCCAGAGTTTAGCTACACAAGGACAATTTATAATTTGGTCTCTGGCAGTGAGATACTCAAAAGGAATAAATAGAACATCTAGTGATGCCTGCATTAGCAATAGCCTTGCAAAGAACATCTTAGAGAAAGACAAAGATGAGATCACAACTTCATTTTGACACACTATTTGATGTGTTATCTACACTCCATCACTCATATTTCAGATTTCAGCACACATTGCATTCCTGTATCAGCTCCTTTAAATATTGAACCAAACTCTGCTTACTGCTACATAGGTAGTGCTTTTAAAATCAGTGGAATTTTATAGTTTTAACTAAAATAATTCAGTCAGTAATCAAAGATGAAAACAACTCCTTTGCATTGTATTCATCAGGAATCTACCTGATATGAATTTTGACTTGAAAAAAAAAACCCACAGCATAGCACGTGATGGAAAGACTTGTCGTTATGAGGAAATTGTTTGTGAGAAATTCAGAACAGCAAAAATGTCAGCATGATCATGGACAATCTCTATGTTCCAAAGAGAAGTTATGAAAAATACTGTTATCATCCATGGTCCACTTCAAGCCCTGGAGTGAACTCGTGAAGGTCCATCCCTTCCCCACACACTCACCACACCTCAGACCTAAGACATCTGGAGGACTTCTTTTAGCAATGAAAGACAAAATTAATACCACCGTAGTTTCTTGTGCTCGCTGCTAAAGTTACAATGCTAATTTCAGTGTTGAATCTAACTGCTCATAGAATGGAAATAAAGATAGGCAAAAGAGTTCCTTTCCTAAAAAGTCCTTTTATGAATTAACAATTATTACATAAAAAAACCCACAAACAACCAAACCCTAGGTAAGTTTATATGATCATTAACATTAATATGAAGGTTTTAAAAAATAATTTTCTCTCTATTTACAAAAGATGAAGAAAAGAGGGCAAGCATATAATCTCAAGAAAGACACTTCCTAATATCAAGATTTTATTCCTAAACTATGTAAATGACATGATTTTATATAGTCCTTGAATTAATTCCGCATGTAGTTATGGCTTCTCTCTCTCAAAATGTGGTAGAACTGGAAAATGTAGAGAGAAGGGAGGCAGGGACAGTCAGAGGCATGAGATGACATCTGGTGAGGCAGACTAGGATTCATCCATCTGGAGAAGCTTTATAAAACAAGAAGTGTCATGACCAGAGCAAATAAGGAAGAACAGTATTGTCTCTCATAATGCAGTGTACAGGATACGTCAAGCAGAAGTAGAAGGTGATAAACTGAGACTAAACTAAAAAGGGTTTAGCTGAGCTATGAAATTACTTGTGGAGGATGAGTATTAAAAAATGAATGAAAAATACACAACAATACAGAACCCACTGGAGGTTATTAAACAGAAAAGCTACAACATGAATTTCCTGAGTCACAGTTGTCGGTTATCAGAAGAACGTCTGGAAAAGAACATGTTTTTGTCATCCCCTTCAGAACCTCTCCCCAGGTGTGTAGCAAAATACTGGGCTAAAATATCTTTTGCTGAGTATTTTTCCGCAACATCTTACAAGAGTTTTTCCCAAATATGTTGGTTAAATGACTCAATCTACTTGATGTAAACAATAAATGTACAATGAAATGAGAAATAGCTTCAAAAACACTTAGACACTCATTAATATTTATAGTCTTATTTCATGTTATGGTATCCTGATATTTAGCTTGGGATTTCAAACTAACCCGTACACTCACTATTTAATCTAATTGCTCCTTTTTAATTCATTACCAGGAAATGCTTTCTTTTTTTTTTTTTCTAATGTCGTTAATATTTATTTGTTCTTATGAGGTCCCAACTCACTGCTATAGAAAATAACAAAATATTTAGCTAGCTCTCTCAAATGACTAACTCTTTCTGTTTCAACGCCTGTTATTGTAGAAAGCTTTGGTATGATTTTCTCTTTTTAGAAGCTTTCTTAATATTTTTCATTGTAAAGCAAGTTCTAATTTATGCACTAATAATCAAACCCAGACTAGTAAAATCACTGCTAGTCCTGGATGGGTTTTATGAAAGTTTGAGATGTCAAAACAATTAAAATGACACAAATATATATTTATACTGTACCCCACTGTACACACTAACAACCATGGTGTCATTAGTCTGCCCTCATCAGGAGGTGATCCATGAGTGTTTCTTCTAGACAGTGCTTAAACATTGGTTGATGCAGAATACACATGACATGTATTCTGAGTAAATTAGCACTCCATACCACTGTGATTTCTAGTACAGCTGTGTCTGGGGACCTCTGCTCTGTGCCACTGTGTACAGTGTAGACAGAACCAGAACAACTTGTCAGTGTCTTTCATACTAAGTAAATGTTGACCTGGTCTAGTAGAAGGTGTCCCTGTCTATGGCAGGAGGGTAGAAACTGAATGATCTTTAAGATCCCTTCAACCCAAACCATTCTGTGGTTCTATGATTCTGTGATTAGAGCCAGAAGCAAAACACAGGCAGCCCTGGCTTCCAGATACCATTAGATCACAGTTCTGAAGGGATTAAACAGTGCGTGTTAACACTTTTCAGCTCAGCTGCTTAACCTTGAATGCTCAGATTTTTCATTTAAAAAAATCTAACACTGGAGTTCCTCCATGTATTCATTTAGATTTGTAAATAGTGAAGAAAATGTAAAATCTGTAGATTTCCTGCTTAGCTGCAATTGACAGCTGCAAGAAGAACAAATTGTGCAGGCTGAAGTAAAAAAAAAAATAAAAAGAAAAGCTGAAAACAATAGTTTAAGCAATTGTGTCTTCCAACAACCCTCTCAACCATTGCCACACCTGCTTTCCATCTATCCTTATTAAAAAGTCTAATGCAAAAGACTAGAGACTTGCAGAATCCAAACACTCATTACCAGCTGTTTTGTGCAGATGTCAAAAATTAGGACTTTCAGGTGTGTTATCTGAACCACAAACAACCTGCAAAAGCCTGGGTCAGGTTTTTTAATCTCCTCATATAAAACCCATTAGAAAGAAAGCCTGTTTGTTTGGAACAAAAATATGATTTTAAAAATGTGCAGTATGGCAACTGTGAACAAAGGGAGAGAAGAGACTCTAAAAAGAAGAGGTGGCCTCAGCAGGAAAGTGTATGTCTTCATGATATATAAGAACTTTTCATTTCAAAGATTTGCACTCCTATCCCATCCCAAGTAAAGCCATTATCTTGTGGTCCATGCTGTGCATTTTCAAAATTAGCAAACAGGTGTTAAATCTGGTATTTGACAGCTATAGCAATGACAAGTATTGTCTTCACAGCTGTGGTATCTGGCAGCCATTGTTACCATAAGAAGAGCTGGCAATTGAAAGAATAATTTGCATTATTTTGCAATTGCAAAGAAATTACTATTGCTCAGTCACTGCAGCCATCAGTCAGCTCTCTGGGCAGAGGATTCAATATCTTTTCTATCAGTGGAGACAGTAGTCCATTTATCTTGTAAACTAGCACTTAGCATCAACTTGTTACTTAGTGGATTAGGTAAATGTGTGAACTTAATCTCTGCAGCTTCATGAGTTATGAGATCTTCAGGCCATAGTAGTCAACTATGGAATGAGACTGGGACATCCCCTGTGACTTTCTTTCCAACCTTGAAAGAGCAGGATCTCCTGATTATAGAAGACTCAAAGCTGAATTTTCATTTGAAACTGAGAACTTCCATATGTCCACCCCGAGACTTGAAATATCCTGAAACTCAGATCCACTTGCAAAAGTAAAGGGGTTGTAATACCAATGTCAAAGCAAACTTTTCCTATTTAGAGAGTTATAGTTAATTCAGGGACAGAATTACCACTGGGGGAAAGGATTAGGAACTCCTTGAATGCTTTCTGCTTTTCCTCATTCATTTTTTCATTAGTGGCTTGCTGTGCATTACAAAAGGCTACTTTTGGACCCCAGTATCACCTTCCTTCTTTCGAAGAACTCTCACAACATTTTCATGCACATTTTCTGCCCTAGACTTCAATTCTATGCCAAAATCAAAATATTTTAATTCCAAAAATTAAAGTATTTGTTACTAATAGAACCAAAAGCACTGCTCCATTGTTCCTGGAAAGACAAATACTGTTTTTTTAATATGATTTTGTCAAATCCACAGGGCCACAGAAGATGTTTTCCAGCCTCTGTTTTTACTAAAATGGTAGACTAAAGAGCACATTTCTAATGATTTGTTCATCAGAAAGCATTCCAACAGAGCTATAATTAAAAACTAAGTGTTTTAAAAAGAAAATTTGTAAATCAAACTGTTTGCTTAACTTAATGTATAGATATATCCTAATAAGCAATGTATTTCCACAGTGAATCTGAAATAAATCACTTTCTGGAATTATTTATATTTTTGGAATACACAGCCCCAATACATAAATATTATGTTTAGATTGATTTATTTTAGTATTTATACACAGTCTGTTCTTCAAGCTTCTGGGCTTTTAATTAATCTGGATTTGGGGCATAAATTCTTTATGCTTTGATTAATACCAAGCAGGTTTTATTTAATTAAAGAGACAGACTGGTGAGAGACATTTTAATCAAAAATTTCATATGCATACAGTACATCTGTATTTTTTAATACAGGCTCAGGCACATTAAAACAAGATTTATTCTTTCTCAGCTGTTTTCATTTTTGAATTATGGCTTATTTCTGGTTCATGTGAGAAGTTACCTTCATACACTCATTCCATATCCTGCCTCTTCTCTCCTCTGAGTGACAGACCAAGAAAATATAATGAAGTGACAGGAACTAACAGAAAAACAAGGACAAAAGTAAACTAATCACATGCTTAGAAGAAAATTGCTGGATATCTCTGAATTTTCTAGAACTGAAAAAGAATGTTATAAAAGCCATTTCTTGATGAACAAAGTAATTTCATGAAAATACAGCGAATCCTTTTGGTTCTTATGAAAGAAGTAAACAACAGGAAGATTTCACAAAATAATACGATACGGTCATATCTTCATTATCTTTTCAACCATGCAACTAAGAGGTTAGTTTTAAAGTAGTATGCATTAGTTTTTGTATGGAAAATAACTGCCCCAGAGTAATAAACATTTGCCTCAAGTTTTACGTCTGTCTACATTGTGTGCATATATGGTCATTAGCACAATGTTATTTAAGTAACTTTTGATTTTTCAGCACATTTATTTACCACTCAACTCTCTCTATTCGTGTTAAAGGTTTTAAAATTTGTCATATGACAAAACAGAATTTTTAAAGATAAAAAGCATGGTCTTCACAGCTCACAGCACGGTTGTAGTCCTTTCATTTTTCACAGAGCTGGAATCACAATTAAGAATCAGCAGCACTGTAGCTAGAGAAGACGACAGTATTTTTGGAAGGATAAGATCAGTTAAAATCAATAGTAAGATCTGTGAAAAATGAGAGTTTTTGAAACAAACTAGTATACACAAACTAAATAATTCACAAGGAATTTCACTAAAATCAAGGGCTGCTTTCATAATACTTTATTTTGTCTATGCCTTTTTTTAAGGTTTTTTTAAAAGAAATTCTAAGGCAGTATGCATATCTGCAGGTTCTATGTATACCCTGTAAATGGATTTAGCTGACTATTAAAGAGGAAGGGTGAATAGCCTGCTGTTGCAGAGAGAAGATGATGGTCAGGTGCAGCTCTTCTAAGCAAGGAGGAGCTTGTGCTTGTAATCAGGAATGCTCAAGGAGCTTTGAGAGCAAACTGCTTGATAAAGCAAACTGTGAAGAAGAATCACTGTACGGCTTCAGGTATTTTCAATGCAGCCATGGAAAGCTGAAGGCACACTGAGAGATTTGCAGTGTTTGCAGTTACCCAAGTAATTTAATTTTTCAGTGTATTTTAGTTTGAAGAAAAATCTATGTCTCCCCTGGAAGTGCTCAGCAACACATCTGGATATGGTACTTGAAGATGTGGTTTAATGGTGAACCTGGTGGCGGTACGAGATCGATGATTGGATTTGATGATCTCAGAGGTCTTTTTTCAATCTTAGTGATTCTGGGATTCAATGGTTCAATCTTCAATGCCTCTGGTTAGAACATACTTGTTATAATTACTAGAATCTTTGAATATACAGTTTTCTCTGAGAAAGTTTAACTTTTCCAACCACAGTGAAGCGCAAAAGTTGAGAGTTTATGATAGTTTGTTTGCAAACCAATTTGTATCTTAGCTAATGCCCAGCTTCATTCTTGAGCTATTCAGAAACTCTTTTTTCCCTGAACTCAATGGTTTTGAAACAGGAAATACCTCAGATGAGGATCCTTTAAATTTAGACATGATGTCTACACCTAAATTACTCATTCTGTACTTCCTTTATAAACAAGCAAACTAAAGAAACAAATTAAAATTCTGAAAGTGCTATCTTGCTACTCATCTGTAAAGACTATAAAAACTAGCTAAGACTTATATCCAATTTTTTGTCTAATGCAAAAGTTGATGCAATGCATCACATGACTATAAGAGGATGAACAGAAACCCACGTTCAAAAAACAAGCTGATCTGCAACTAATATGTATTGCTGCCTTGCCAGGGGACATTTACAAGTAATTTGGTCATAGAAGCAGATAACTATTGGCATATAACTGTGGTAACAGAGAGCATTATGGGCAGCAGATTACTGCTATAATGTTTCAGTTGTCACATTGAAACAATATTGAGCTGAACTGCATTTATCTAAATAAGCACTAAGACTTCAAAAATCACTACCTACCAAGAAGTCTAGATTCTGAAATCTAAAATTTGCCCCAGCAGTTAACTACCTCCAAAATAAATGTTCCGGAAACACAGGGAAAATTTCTGTCAGTGTCAGTACGTTAACTATCCCTAAAAGCCTTGGAGTTGAATTTTTAAAAATATAACAAAGGACACGAGGGCTTTGGGGTTTTTTTGCTTGGTTTTATTTATTTGTTCTGAAAAGGAAATACCTCCACAATACATGATTACAAGAAGTAAAATATCACCAGAGGTCTCCAACCTGCATCCTGGGCATTCTTGGAGGTTGCCAGTGCACCTCTAAGAGGTCCACAGAAATTGACTGAGAAAAGCTCTTCATAATGCATAATATTGCAAACAGAAAAGAAGACGGAGGTCACAAATAGAAAAAAAAAAAAAAAAAATTAAAAATTGAAAACCACTGGCCTGGATACAAAAGGTAACAAATAATACCATCAACAAACTAAAATTCCTCTTTTTAATAACAATCAACCATCATTAGTTAAATTAAAAATAAATAGAGGATTAAAATATCACACAACATAACATCATTCAAACACAGTTCACATGGGATCTTCAGATAAAATAGATTAGAACAGTGGTTAAAAGATGAGAATTAACAATGATTTTAATTTTTTGTTGAATTTGAATGGCTGAGGGCAGATGTAGGAAGTTTTATCTACCTTCACAAATTACTTCAGTGGTCACCACACTTTTCAGTGTTATGTCCTTAAGATATATTTGTGCCAAGATATTTGTATGTTCAAGTTGTGCAGTGACTTGTTTTAAAGAAAACATCCACAGAGCTGCTTTCAATCCTTCTTTCTGACATACTCTCAAACATTGATTTATTGTGCTCCGAGGTTTTTTTGTTTGTTTGATTTTCATCAGTTTATACAGGATCAGCTCCCCTAAATATTATGATATTATAAAATAGTCATGTATTCACATCAGTGAGAAGAATGACCAGAGCCTCTCAGAACTAGCAAACTGAAAGAGGAGACTGCGTGTCACTGCTGTTCTGTGCTGGTTGTCATTGCTGTTGTGTCTGCTCTTTCCTCTTCATGTACAGCCACCTCCTGCAACATCTGTACCTATAATTTGATTGTAGGGAAGGGCTTCTTGAACATGTTGACCTACAAGGCGAAGTTCAGACAAGATATGAATGACATATATGTTTTATATGCCGTGTAATACATGATATTCCTGTTATCATCATTCAGAAGACTCTGGGCTAGACATACAGCCCTCTTTTCAGAAGGGGCTAACAGTAGAGTGGTTGATCACCTCTTAGCCAGAAAATGGTCTTTGAAGATGTGAATAATTCACAAAGATTGTTGTATATTTGTTGCACCTCCAGTTTGCTGCACATTTAGTTTGTGTTTAATCTAGAATTAGCAATACTTCATTGTTTGTTTGTTTAGGGATGTTTCTTATCACATCTCATCAGAAATCATATGATGTTCTTTTTGACTTCTCAGAAAGATATGAGTCTTGATTTTGAAAAAAATTCTTAAGCAAGATGAATAGTAAAGGAATCTGAATTTATGCTTTTTGACATAATTTCACTCAAGCTGTGGTTGCCCCATCCCTGGCAGTGTTCAATGTTAGGTTGGATAAGGCTTTGAGCAACCTGGGTTAGTGGGAGGTGTCCCTGTCCATGGCAGTGGGTTGGAACTAGATGATTTTTAAGGTCTGATGGTTCATGATAAGCCTAAAAGCACAGCAGAGATAAATTAGAGAAGAGTTCATAAATAGTTTGAGCATCCCAAATGTGCTGAGAATCTATTTTGCCAAAAGAAAAATTGTTACAAGTGTCATGAGGATGTGTTTCTTGTTTTTTATCTGAATTTTCCATGTTGAAAAAAATCCTCTATGACTGATTAAAAACTGATTTATTTTAATAAAAAATTCAGAGGATATTGATTTGTTTTATAAGTACAACTCATATCATATATTGTGATTTGTTTGAGGAGGAATAGTTGCCAAATCTCTAATAAATACTTACAGTTCTGGTATTTTGCAGAATGAGAATTTATTTGGCTTTTAAAATAATATGCTAAACATTCTGCAAAATGCAAATATAACAAAGCTCAGAAGGAGCTTTCTAGAAAGTTCAGTACTATATCCACTTTGAAATTCTCTGTGAAATTAGACCTAAATTTTCTAGAAACTTCAAAATCAAGAGATTTTGAGAATTTGTAACTAGACTCACTTTAAACCACACTCCATTCAGACCGTCATCACTAGGAAAGAAAGTGGCGCTTTGGAGATAGTTGAGGTTCAGGTCAGATTGAGCAATAAAGATACTGTTACTTGCATGTTTAGATTCATTCCACCACTGTGACCAAGAGTTTTCCCAGAGTGTCCCAAGAAGCAGCAAGGTGTCCTGCTATCAGTCATTGTACTTACCTCACATCTCTGTGATTTCAAAGACTTTGAAGATCATGATATACCAGTGCAAGAACTAAGAAAATAGAATGGTTTTGGCTAGATCAGGAAAATAAAAGGACTTTCTTTTTCAATCAGTAGGGAATAACATCCTATTCTCATGCTAATGTTCATTGCTGGGAACATCTTTTCAAGAAGTATTTGATATAAACCAACACAATAATATAACTGTTCTGAGAAGAACAGCACCACACAACAATTCTACAGGGCTGTCTTTATGTATATAGTGTTTTTCCACCCATTCTAGCATATTAACATTGGAATTTATTGATCGTATTCACAGAGAAAATGGTTGCAATGTTCCAAATAGTAGTCAGACTTCCTGTCTAGAATGAAATTTTGAATTTCATTAATTACTTTATTACCACAAATTGTTGGAAGAAACATGTGTTCTTGGATGTTAATTAATAGCTCATTATTATTATACAAATTAACTTGGCAGCACTATGTACCGTATATTTGTGGAATAATGAATTACATTAAAGGGAAGCCAAGATGGCAAACACTGAAGTGCATGCATCTATTATCTGCTTCTTATAAATGCATAAACCTTTCCTAGGGCGTTAAACAGAAATCCTAATGAGAGGCACATTATAGTTTAAAGAAGAAAAGAAAAGAGTAGAGAAAAGGATAAAGAGCAGTGCACGTACAGCTTGAAGTACTGAGCAGTGCACTGAGAAGCAATAGCTCCTGTTTTGGTCCCACAGGCATTTGCTCTAAATGGGTTGTCATAAAAGCTGGGAAAGCCGACAGTGTACTGCACAGTCTTGTAAGTTTCGAGTCTGATCTCTTAAATTAACAGTAGCAATAGGCTCATCTCAGCTGCTCTGAGCAGCTGGCCTGGATTATGACACAGAAATTCAGGGTTCCAAAGGGAGGAGAAAAGCAAAGTCTTACCTACCCTAGTGGAACGCAAAGAAACTTTGCCTAGACATTTCCCTTCCCTTCCTTCCCCTCCTCTCCCTTTCCCTCCCTCCCCTCTTCTCTCTCCTTTCTCTGTGTTAGTATAAAGGAAATCAAGCTGAATTCATTTATATCAAAAGAAATAAGAGATATTCACTTGGAGAAGAATAAACAAGGTATTCATGAAGTAAATAATCAGGTCCTGATATTTCTTTCTAGTTGAATTTGAAGTCAAACAGATCTAGTATTTCAGAACCTTTTCATATGCATCTTTCCACCACTCATGTAAATTTTTTTGTACTGAAGTTGCAGTACCAAAATCTAGACCACAGAGTGTTCAGGCTCCCTGATTAAAGTGTACAAAATTCCATATATTTGACTTCCAATTCAAACATAGTAATATTCTTTCTTATGTACTCATTCCCAATGGTTTACCTTGTCCCTGTTTTCATTATTTGCTTAAAACTAAATTAAAGATTTGTGTGGGGGCCCTTCAAATTTTATTTCATCTCTGTATTGATCTCTATTTATATACTGTTCTAATTTTTAATGTATTTTCTTTATAATTAGGTATTGCTCATGTCATTTCTCTAAACTTTTATATATCCAGAGTATTGTAATCTGTTCTTTGTCTTATCTACTGTTTTGTTCTTTGTCTTATTTACTTTACAGATTCTTCACTTACTCCTAGTAGCAAGAGATTCTCTATTACCTTGTAGGGATGACTATCAAATTAATCTGGCCTGAAAGGTATTGCTTATAAGTGTTTCCTCCTTCTGTGTAAGGACAATTCCAATTAGTTTCATTTAAAATTTCTTCAAAATTTAATTTGAGAAGGTAGTCTGACCTGTTGTCTTCCCTAATACTTTCCCTGAGCTTCTCATATTCTACCTTTTTCAAACCAATAATTACTAATTTTGTTTTTCTTTTGTTTATCTTTTTATTTTATTTTAGTGAAATCTCTTTTATCTTCTGCTCCATGATTATTTTTTTTTTGAGGCTTTTCTCTTATCTCTCCAATACTTATAAAAACAGAGTTTAAACCCATTTTTTGTTTGATTGGAAGAGAAATTGGAAGTTTTACATCAGTATCAGTAATTATATTGCATATTTCATCTGTAAGACATTCATAATAATACAATTTTTATTAGGCTTTTTTTCTCTAATCATATCATATTCATAAGCAAACCCAACACTCACTGTCTACTGCAAACTCCTAACATTGTCTCAAGAAATCCTCATTTACAGTATTTTAAAAATCCTGTAAGAAACCAAGTAATTTCTGTTTTGTCCGTACTGTAATGTCTTATTTCTTAAAAAAATTATACCACTACATTACTTAAAATGTTACATTAAAAATAAAGCTGTAAAACTTCATTCTAAGTATTAAAAAGGGAATATTATCTTCTATTTGGTCAGATACCTGAGATCACTTGAAGTTCAACTGTGAGTCCAGGAACAATATTTTTGTGCATAGTTTGCATTTTCTACTGAACAGTTGAACTTATGCTTCAGAGAAGTCTGAAGTAAGGAAAAGAAACACCACAACTTTGCCAAAGTATGTTTCAAAGATTAATCATCTTAGTAGGGTTTCAGATAATTGGCTGTATAGATTGATTCTTCAGAAAGATCTTGCTTTGAAAAACAAACATGTTAAATTTTGTTTAGTTGTACGTTACTTTTTTTCTTATTTGTGAGGTAACAAGCTGAATTGTTGATGTATCAAATCATCAGGCCTATGTGGGTTTTTTTTCATTATTTCAGCACTAAACAGCACTTCAAAATTTCTTTATCATACATTAAGATAGCAAAGGGATTTATGATAAAATGTGACTTAGGGAGATGAAAGGTACAAAAAGTCAACCTGAATACAGCCCAGGGAATGTAGGGAAGGCAGTGAAATTATCTGATAACACTAAAGTCTGGAACCAAAGCAATCCTGATATTATCAATAAAGGGGGTTGATAACAGTTTCACCTGTCAAAAGAGGAGACACTTTCTTTGATGTCACCTCAACATGAGATCTTTCATTTAAGTTTCTACTCTCCTGAGATAAACCTACCTAGGCAATTTCTATCACTTTTTTACTTTGCAGTTTTAATTTTCTGTCATTCTAGTTATATTAACCTAGATGACTGAATCATTATTTTATAAAGTTCAAGGAAGAATAATTTAACAGAAATGTTGGTCTGTGGAGTAGAGATAACGTATAAATGATAACCTGAATTTGAAAATTTAAAAAAACCCTAGTTAACCCAGTTCTCTCTGAGTTAAACTTGTACAATAGGGAAAAAACATTAGAATCACTTATCCTTCTCAACAGGACAAGAGGAGAAAAGTATGACAAAAAGCTCCTTATGTGTTGAGATAAAGATTGGGAGGTCACTTACCAATTACCATCATAAGTAAAACAGGCTCTAGTTTGGGAAAATTAGTTTTATTTATTGTCAGTTCTACTGATTAAGCTAATGAAAAATAAGAACAAATCTAAAAACATCTTCCATCACCCCTCTTTTTGTGGTTTACCCCCAGCCAGCAGCTCAGCCCCACACTCACTGAGCCATTCACTCACTAGCCCCACTTCCCTGAGTAAGATGAGGAAAAGAATTGGAAGACTAAGAGAGAGAAAATTCCTGAGTTTAATAGATAAAGTAAAAGCCATGCACATAAGCAAAGCAAAAAAAGAATTAATTCACTGCTTCTATGGTCAGTCAGCCGTTCCCAGAAAAACAGGGCTCCGTCATGCATAATACTGACACAGGAAGACAAATGGCATCACACCGAACTTGCCTTCCTCCCCCAGCTTTATACACTGAGTATGACACCATATGGTGTGGGATGCCCTTTAGGTCACTTGGGATCAGCTGTCCCCACTGTGTTCCCTCCCAATCTCTTGTGCATCCTTAACTTCCTCATTGGTTGGGTGGTATAAGAAGCAGAAAAGACCTTGATGTTGTGTACGAACTGCAGTAGATAAAACATCAGTCTGTTATCAGCCTGTTGTGGTCACAAGTTCACAACACAGCCCCATATGAGATTTTATGAAGAAAATTAACTCCATCTCAAAAACACCAGCCCACCTCCCTTCTTCTCAGGCTCAGCTTCACTCACAATTCTTCCATCTCCTCTTCCTCTCCCTCAAGCAGCACAGGGAGATGGAGAATAGGGGTTGCAATCTGTTCTGTCTACAGCACCTATCTGTCTGTAACCACAATGCAAATTGCTGGATTATAACAAATTTGGTGCTCAAAAATTCAGCTCAATATAATATCTGTTCTTTATTTTTTCATGTGCAATAGAAAAATCCAGATAAATATTTCATACTTTAAAGCCACAGCAAGGAAAGTGTGCTGAAGATAGTATCTTTGAAAACCCAGCTGATGTCAGGATTCCATCTTCAGACACAGAGGTCAGAGTCAGTGGACTAGGTGCTGAAGTGCCAGTCCTGCCTTTGATGTCTCCTTGTTTCCCTGAACTGGAGACAGGCATAGAATTACACTCTATTAATATTTCATTTTACTTTTAAAAATCTGAGGAAACCGATGCAAACAGTAGGAGTATAGTAAACATCAGAATCCCTCATTGGGCACCTGCTTCAAATTTGTGAGGTAGCAACTGTCAAGTACCTACCAAGCTTAAAAACTCCCGAAGTTTTGTCAGCAGGAATTTCCTGATCATCATTTGCAGCTTATGACATTACACAATTTTTTTGTACAATTCTGCATGTCAGCAATTTTTGTACAAGGAGAAAGTCTTTTGCATATTATGGAAAGTTTTTTTAAATCTCAGTATAAAATATGGCATGAAAAATAATCTTCAGGTATTGTTTGAATGAAAAATAAGCTAATTTTCTAAGGGATTTCCTGTTAATTCAGCTCTTTCAGGTGAGAATGCTTACTTACTTGTCATGTAATTGCTATGTCTTGTACTGTACTTTTGCACTGTCAGGTGGTTTCAGAGAAGAGATACCAGCAGGTCATGTTTTCTGAGTTGTACAGATATAGTCAGTGATTTGTCTTTGCATCAGTAATTATGTATTATGTATGTAATTTCTTACAAAGAGAAAGTGAAATACATCAGTGGGAACAGATGCTCATTCATAATTTTGGTGGATTTAACTATTAATATTTAGATCTTTAGGCAGAATGCACAACTAGAACATTTTGAAGGTAGGCCTTCTGGTATTTGTGAGTCTACAGACTTCACCTTCAAATAGCATCCTACAGTCACTAACCTTCTCTCTTCCAAAAAGCCAAGGGTAAAACCGGTCATTGTCGTTTGAGTTCACCTCACAACTGGACATTTTGAAAATTCCAGTATAACCATATAACCTGTCTGGACTGAACTGCATTAGTCAGCTCTGTGGGGCTCTCTGCCAAATTGCCTTTCAAGATGTTTTCAACATCTTATTACCTGTTGAAATTTCCTAAAAGTGAAAATATAGGAAACTACTTAAGACCCATCATTTCCATAATCCTTCACTGTTTCAGAATTTCCCACTTTACTGTGGCACTTTCAAATTCTTTACAGAAGTGTTTTTCAATGCTGATCTTTGAGAGTCCATATATGTGTATATTTTAACATTTTTATGAGAAAAAACAGTCTTTACTTTCTGTGGAAAATATTTTACTTTCCACAGGAGGTAGAATAGGATTTTGTACTCAGAAATGTTGCTATACCATTTTGTGAGAAATTTATTTCAGTTTTCCTATTCTACTGAGGTCTGGGCTTTGCAGCCTAAGATCTCTTACTTTCTCACTCCCTGAAGAGCTTTTCTCAGAAAATTTGGTTTTCTTTTAATCCCCTGCCTCCAAAATTGTTGAAGCTCTTTTTTAAATTTAACATAGAAACTGCTTGTATAATTAGAAATACTGCAAAAAACCCTAATAAAACAGACAACAAAAACCCAAACAAACCTAAACAAAGACAAGATGATGATATTTTCTAAAACATAAATCCTTTCATTTACAACATTTATATATACCATGTGGGACATGATATATAGAGAAGAACCCTGTTTATGAAGGTAATAGAGTACAACACATACAATGTGTTGTGTTTCTGGAAATTTAATTAAGTGAAAGGAAACCCCAGGTTGATGGGTAGGAGGTGACATGTAAATCACTTTATGTGTGAAGCTGCTAAGATAATTAAGATGTCTTATTTCAGGTCCAAAGCTGTAAAATGTTAAGTCCTCATGATTCACACTAAAATTAAGGATCTGATTTTACTATCTACTGAAATTCTTTAGCTATTGTAATTTGTATAACTTCTGAGCAGAAGAGTATTGCTATAATTAGGGTGACACAACTCCTTTATTTTAAGGAACTGTCTTTTGCCTCACGAGTATGCTAGCGTGCTGATCCTCTGAATCCACTGAGAAGAAATTAAGCGTAGTAACCATTAATCAAAGCCTGTTTAAAGCATATAACTCTGCCTGAAGAAACCTAGTATTTTAATAAAAAAATCACAAAGCTCAAATTGCAATTTGCAGGCTGAAACTTATATATGAGATTTGCCTGTGCAAATACATTACCTGAATCTAAGAAATGCCACATGTGGAAGAACATTTACAGAAAAGGGCATTAATGAATGAGCAAACAAATGAGACAATCATGGAATATCCTGAAAGGGACCCAAAAGGATCATTGAGTCCAACTCCTGGCCCTGCATAGGACAACCCCAAAAGTCACACCAAGTGCCTGAGACCACTGTCCAAATGCTTCTTGAACACTATCAGGCTTGGTGGCATGACTAGTGCCCTGGAGAGCCTAGCTGGGTGAAGAACCTTTTCCTAATATCTAAGCTTAACCTGCTCTGGCACAACTTCAGGCCACTCCCTTGGGTCCTGTCACTGGTTACCACAGAAAAGAGATCAGTGCCTACCCCTCCTCTTGCCCTCACAAGGAAGTTGTAACTGCAATGAGGTCTCCCCTCAGTCTTCTCCAGCTGAACAGACCAAGTGTCCTCAGCCATTCCTCATACAGTTTCCCCTCAAGGCCCTCCACAGCCTTTGTTGCCCTCCTTCGAACACTCTCTAACAGCTTAATACCTTTCCTTTATTGCAGTGCTCAAAACTGCCACAATATTCAAGGTGAGGCCACCCCAATACAGAGCAGAGTGGGACAATCCCCTCCCTTGACTGGCTGGTGATACTTTGCCTGACATCCCCAAAGACACGGTTGTCCCTCCTGGCTGCCAGGGCACTGCTGACTCGTATTCCACTTGACATTGACCTGGACCCCCAGCTCCTTTTCCATGACATTGCTCTCCAGTGTCTCATTCCCCAGTGTGTAGGTACATCCAGGGCCCCCCTGTCCCAGATGCAGAATATGTCATGAGCCCTTGTTAAACTTCATACAGTTGGTAGTTGCCCAGCCCTCTAATTTACTGAGGTCTCTCTGCAGGGCTTCTCTGCCTTTGAGGGAATCAAGGCCTTCTCCCAGTTCAGTGTTGTCAGCAAACTTACTTTTACTCCTGCATCCAAGTCATTTATGGAGATGTTGAGGAGCAGTGGACCTAAGGAAGAGCACGGGTTCCCTGAGGAATCCCACTAGTGACTGGTCACCAGCCTGGTGTCAGTCCATTCACTACAATGCTTTGTGCCCAAATCATCAGAAAATTTTTCAACTTTGTAAAAACATTGAAAGGGTTAGTAGTAATAATTCTAATACATCTGATATTAATATTTATGTTTTTATATGAAATTGTAGAAAACAATATAGTAAATGCTGTGCAAGCAATGGGAATGTAGAGGGTGATCTTCTCATGTATTTATATATTATAACTATTTCAGCCACAAGGTATAATAGTTTCCAGTTACAAGATGTAGAAAGGCACTTATATTTAAGGACCTGTATTTCCTTATATTTACCTTTAAATAATGTTTACTCTATGTCTACAGTAAATGTGAAATGTTGTATATTAACCATATGCTATAGTAATTAACAAAAATGTAGTCCTGCCATTTTGCCGTTTCCTTTTGTCCATATATTTTCAAACAGATTTTGACTTGCTGTAGAACAAGTAGATGGCACAGCCAGTCTGTGACGGTAATATTGCACTGTACATGACTCAGCCATTATCTAAAATGACAGTAAAAGTTAAGTAACTAACTTGTTAATTTTAAGAATCACTGGAAAAGTCAAAACAACATCTGCTTGTTCTGCCTTACTCTGACAGAATATACTGATCCATTCCAGTTGTCTGTTTTACCTAAGAATCTTTTATGAATATAAATCTTCATCAATCTAACTCTGTCGCCTTAGAATTCGAAAGATATTCTGTTGCCTTGACAGAATAGTTACACAATCCACAGATTTTTTTATGTGCCATTTCTAACATATTAGAATTCAACCAACCAGGTTAGATGCTCTGTAGTGGACATAATTTTATAGGAAAAGTTGTTGGCACAACTTCCAGCTACAAGGGAAAGGACCTTTTGCCTTGTTAATCACTTATTTCCTGAAAATTATCAAAAAAATTATTATAACTTCTCTTAAGATTGTTGCAAGAATTTGTTTTCACCACTGTAAAGCAGATATCAGAGACTGAAGTAGAAGAATGATAGAGCCACTCTGTGTTCACTGAAGTGATTGGACAAGGCTAAGAGTAAAACCCTTACATAACACTTTAGTATGTGCTCAAAGGCAAAAAGATAGGTGCAATTAATTCCAATGAAGTGGAAAGATGCTTATTAGCATCACTGTGTTTTAGTTACATTTTCAACTGAAAGTGATTATTTTCACAACTCTTAAGTAGGAGAGTTTTTTAGGTATTGGCAAGGCATAGTAGTACCCTATTGTATTCTTTCACTTATTATACTGACACTTTATTTATTGCTGATAAATATAAGACTTTTTTACTTAAATTTTGAAATAATAAATTTTGTTACTGAAACTAATAAATTTACTATCTTTGTAGTTATGGATTTACTTTATTCCTAGGTGTATACGTAAGTATTATTGAAATAGGGACCAATAAAATAAATGGGTTGTTTTATAGCACCTTACCAAGCACAGCTTTATGTGTTTAATATAGCTTCACAAATACCATACAGCTCATACATTCTTAAGGCAAATAAGGGTCATTTGGACATGTTTTTATTGCTAAATCCACATTAAAATGAGGTGATAAGTTGAAGGAGCATTTCCATAGATCATGAAACTAGCAGTCACACACATTTTACCCACCTTGTCAGTGTATCCCCTAAAGGTGCTCAGTGGTGAATATGCTAGTACATTTGTTAACTTCATCATATGCATACCCATGGAAAATGTAGATCATATCTTCATTTATCACTTTTGTTCAAAGCTCTTTTCCAAAATTAGTCCATAGGCCTACCTCTCATTTAGTTCTGATCTTCACAAGGAATATGTAGATTTTCCACAAGAACATAGATGGAAAGATTTTAACAAGGTGCTTCGAGGTGTGACATTCTGCCAAAAATGCCCTGAAATGCAGTGGAACACTAAGCTATGGGACACCTCTCATCTACAATCTCCACAAAATTTTTCTAGCCATAGTGACACACCTTTTTCATAATATAAGTGCATTCAGCCCAAGAAGCAAATTAATCATTTCTGTTCCAGAATTATATGATTTCTGTAACAAAGTAGACAGTAGCTACATACCAGTGTCCTATTAGATGAATGGGAAAATACAAATTTGTTATTGTTGCATTGTCCTTCAAGGGAAATGATGATTTTCATCTGTGTTCAGTAGCACAAACAAAAGTTAACACAGAATCTGCCACTTGAGATCTAGACAATGTAGAGTAAAAGAATTGACCAACAAGCACCCACTCTGCTTCTTACTCACAACCTCAGAGCACCTGGAGATAGAAGAAGTTTCTTGGGTCTATTAAGTACCAAAGTACATATACATGGGAGAAGTGGCATAAAGAGTCTCTGTAACATAATGTTCCTTTGATTTTTAGAGAGAGCATTACCAACATTAATATCACTGGTTGGTTGCTTTTTTGCTCTCTGGATTTTCAAAGTGGCAAGTGCATGAAGTATTACTCCTATCCCCACCCTCCTCGCCCTGATTCCTTTGTTTCCTTGTTTATCACAAGGAACAGAATGATTTCTCATGCTGGAGGGAGAAAAAAGCAGCATAGTTGAGGCAAACAGACTAAATTTGTTTGATGGAAGCTGTACCAAATCATCTCTAGCCTTGCTATCTGTCATACATAATTCTCAACATTTCTTATCAAGGGTTTTATCTACTCTGTGGGAAGAGATGCTTTATCAGAGTACAGCTGCTTCTATCAAAGCTACTAGAGCACAAAATACCTTCTTTTTCCCATGAACACTTTCTGCCACCCACCAGATTTGCCAATGTTCTGAGCATAGATTTATCTCAGCAGAGTTGCCTTGCTCTCTCATAAAGGGACAATAGTTCTCTCTGAGTTCTGACATTCTAATGGCTACCAGTTGGCCCTTTTTTCTACATTTCACAGGAAATTTTCACACCTCCGAGTGTGCCATTTTTCAGTTGAATTTGACTTATAGTTCACAGATGGAGAGAGACTCCTGATAAAAACTCTCTTTAGAAGACAGTGGAAGAAAACACATTTCTGCATTGTGACAGGTTAATATTCTGATTTGTTCATAGCTTTCAGGGTGTGATGTCAAAACATTTAGTAAATTGGAGTCAACTTCTTTGAGGGTAGTATAAGGGAATAGTCTTGTTAGAGAAAAAGGGAAATTATAAAGTCGTTAAAGTAAGAGGCTTCCACCTGCACAAAAAATAACAATTAGCCTCATTACTACATTAGCAAGTCAGATCCCAGAGACTGTTTTTTCACAACCATTGTAAAGCATAGGACATTATGGCTATTTAACTTTTTTCCAAAAGAATTAATCAGCAAAAGACATCTGCATAGTAATTAGTCATATAATTTAATAGAAAATCTCCCAGGAATTCAATTTTTATTTCTCTCTTGTTCTTATAGGATCAACAGAGTTAACTGAACAACTCAAGCCACTCAAAACTAAAGGCTCACTTCACAAGGTGGAACTATGATGTTGAAAAGTAAATACAAAGAAACACAAAATTCATAGAAGTTTCTTCAGAAGGTTGAAACAGGGCCCTGAGCAGCAGTATAATATATATTCCCCTTCTGAGAACTTTGCCAACTTCGTAATTTCATTGTTTGAACTATACTTGTGCGAAGTCCTCTTTTTGTTTTTATTTTTCCTTTTTCCATCTTTTTTCCCTTCTCCTTTTTAGCTAACTGCCAGCATCCCAATTGTACTGTCTCCAGGTAAAAACTACTGTTTTCCTGACAACCTCAGTTCAGTCACTTCTACCCTTCACTGATGATCACAGCCAAGCAGCTCCAGAGCACTCTCATTTCCTCAGTGCCTATGTTCTTACTGATCAGCTCAGCAAGAAAATAAAATCTTCATAATATAGCAAATGATTCTTACTAATTCATCTCAGTCTCACAAGTCCTATCACACCTATTTAAGTGCATGATGGTGCATCACTGGAGTCTATTTCTGAAATTGTACAGCTGTTTTCCTTATCATCAATATCTAAGGAAAAGGGTTGTGAAGGTCTTTCAAGTATGAATCTGGATCTTGGCAATTATGGACCGGAGTTTTGGTTGGGAAGCCACCTCTCAAAATCATTTGGACAACTACTAATCACGAATTTTCAAATTAGGCACAGTGATGAGCACTCTGTGGTTACAAGATCTTATACAAGAAGAAGGATTTGTGAGGTTTTATGGTTTTGGATTATTTTCTTAATGGGGAAATTTCCCCTCTCACCAAGGGAAGACAAGAGATGCAAAGGAAAACTGAACTTATCTGAATAACTAAGTGTGCATGTGCACATTCTTCACGTATTAGTGAATATATTGTAAGAGAAATAAGATGATGATTTTGCTGTGGCTAAGTGCAAAGTCACTTTTCAGAATTAAATTTTTACACAGATAAAAAATATACTTTCTCAAAGCAGTGCTATTTTTATTAGTTCAGTCATAGGTAGCTAGTGATGTGGAAATTATCTACTAGTGAACACTTTCAAAAATTAATTTCAGTTTTTGCTTTGTTATCTAGACATCTTTTTGCTACTTCTTTAAATGTATTTTCCCAGGCCATTTTGACAGTTCCTATTCTGTACTATGATGTTGTTGTTGTTTCAGTGGGCACCAAGTTATTCCGAGGCTTAAGTTTAATGAAATTTTTATGATAGCTTATTTTATAGTAGCCTGTCAAATAAACTTTACTGACTGTGTGCTTATCTATGGGAAGTTGCTGCTAAGTAGCTGGGAATGCCTTAGTTGTTTCTGTAATAAATAAAACTTTTCAAGTTACTTTCTGTGGAAGACTGGATTTTGAGGTTTGTTAGAGAGCTCTGAATTTAGAAATTCTGCTTCATCTATGATATTGCAGGAGCTGGCAGAAGTGCTCAGTGAGCCAATTTCTATCCCTTGTCAGCAGTCCTGGCTAACTGGGCAGGTCTCAGGTGACTAGAAGCTGGCAAATATGATCCTCATCTGCAAGTAGGGCCAGAAGGAGGTTCCAGGGAACTATGGCCCTGTCAGTCCAACCTTGGTATCAGGGAAGATCATGGAGCTGATCAACCTGAGTGGCATCATGTGCCACGTACTGGAAAAACAGAGAATTAGGCCAGGTCGGCATGGGTTTAGGAGAGGCAGGTCCTGCTTGACCAACCTCATTTCCTTCCATGGTAGCGTGACATGTGTGCTACAGGCTGGGGGTAGAGTGGCTGGAAAGCTTTGTGGCAGAAAAGGACTTGAGGGCGCTGGTCAACAGCAGCTGAACATGAGCCAGAGTGTGCCCAGGTGGCCAAGAAAGCCAATGGCATCCTGGCTTGTATTAGAAACAGTGTGGGAGCGGCACCAGGGCAGTGATTGTCTCCCTGCACTGGGCACTGGTGAGGCCGCATCTTGAATACTGTGTTCAGTTTTGGGCCTCTCAGTACAAAACAGACATTGAGGTGCTGGAGTGTGTCCAGAGAAGGGCAAAAAAGCTTGGGAAGGGTCTGAAGCACAAGTCTTATGAGGAGCAGCTGAATGAACAATGAACTGGGATTGCTTAATCTGGAGGAAAGATCATTTGGAGGGACCTTATCACGCTCTACAACTACCTGAAAGGAGATAGTAGCCAGTGTTGGAAGCATGAAATAGTGAACAAAATGCCAAGCTCAATATGCCATAGTGCCCACAGGTGCAGGCCCTTCTTGTGAGCAGTGCAATGCTCAAGGCTGCTGGCTGGTAGCATTTCTGCAATCTCATACTCACAGATATTCATTAGCTCTAAGTATGTTTCTTTTAATCACTTGCTCATCAAGAAGTTTCACTAATCAAATCAAAGATCAGAAATAATGTTGTATTAGGCAAACAGCTGAAACACACTGCTCTTATTTTTGATTCTAATTTGCAGATTGCTATCCAAAAGTGTTACATAATATTTAAAGTGAAATCACAAGGGGGCCTATCAACACAAACCTCCTGAATCAGTAAGTTTGAAAAGCCCAATTCTAATTTGACTCACTCAGACTTAATGAAAGCATTTGATTTCTGTATATAAGATCAACAAAGGAATTTTCATCACTAAGAAAAAAAAAATTTATTATCCTTAACTACTAGCTTGTTTATCGTCATGTTAAACATGTCACAAAAGATATTTGTTTTTTAAAAAAATTGTAGTGACAAAATTTTAGACTTTATGAGGCAGCTTCTGCTTGGTTGCAGTGTTTTCTAAATCCTTAAATTATTTTGGATTCATGGAGATGGAAATCTGAATTCAAAGTCTACCTAGCTAAAGTAGAGGAAAAAAATAAGAATGACAATATTTGAATATACTTTGAATTTTGGGGGAAAATTTGCAATGCATACTCATTATTGAATCCCTTTATTAGTGAACTAACTTTAAAAAAGACTAAGCATCTATAGCATATGTTTAACATTTAATCAGCTTCAGTGTATTGCTACGGCAGCATCAAAACTGTCATGATGAACTCTGAAGTTTCCTTTCACTGAGCAGTGGTTGCAATTACTTATGCAGTCTAAGTATTTTAGTGCCCTTTGGCTGTGAAAATCTTTTTTTGATTAAAAGACATATGTCCCTTTTTTTCATTGCTTTTTATCCCTTTTATATAATTTTCAGAAAGGATATTTTAAAGTATTTCAAAGTTAGCTTAGTGAACAAAGTGAGGTGCCTCTCCTTAACTAGGATATATGAGAATTTTCATCATGTGAGTTTTTCCCCAAACCCAGCAGCTCTTTTCCATTCATACAACTTTTTCATACATTTTTATATACATGGGATCTTTCTGAGGCTATTAAGATACATTAGTCTGACAATTTAAAAATTAATTTCCTCTTTTAATAAAGTAACATGTTGAAGAAAGGAAAAGGCTAGAGCTTTCACCTAGAGTACTGCTACAGGACAAATGCTTTTCTAAAAGTCCAGCCATTAAAAAAATATGTCATATCTGGCATGCTGCAGTTCTGGCATGACAAGGCCTAGTGAATACTCCTCTGACACACAGCATCCTTGAAAACTTACTATTCATTACATTGCTGTGTTCAAAATCTTGTTACCAAAGAATCAGAAAGGTTGAGGTTGAAAGGGACCAGTGGGCATCATCTAGTCTAACCCCCCTGCTCAAGCAGGGACAACTAGAGTCAGTTGTTCAGAAATGTTGAGACAACTTCTGAATACCTCTGAGGATGGAGACTCCACAACCACCCTGGTCACTGTGCCAGTGCTTGGTCACCATCACAATGAAAAAGTGTTTCCTGATATTCAGAGAAAACCTCCTGTGTTTCAGTCTGTGTCTGTATCCTCTGATTCTGTCGCTCGGCACACTGAGCAGAGCCTGGCTCCATCCTTTTTGCATCCTCCCTTCAGGTATTTACATACATTAATAAGTTTCCCCTGAGCCTTCTCCTCTCCAGGCCAGGAGTCCCAGCTCTCTGAGTCTTTCCTCTCAGTAGACGTGTTCCTGTATACTAATCACCTTAATGGCAGTCCCTTTGCTGGACTCTCTCCAGTAACAGCTCTGCCTCTCTCTTGTACTGGGGAGCTCAGAACTGAACACAGCACCCCCCGTGTGGCCTCAGCAGTGCTGAGTAGGGGTAAAGAACCATCTCTGACCTGATGGCAATGCTCCTTCTACTGCAGGCCAAGATGCCAGTAGCCTTCTCGGTGTCAAGCCTATTAGAAAGGCTATTCCCTAGACATTTAAAGTTACAAAATTAGGAGAGTGCTATAAGGTAAGCTGTAATTGTCCCAGTGATTGCACTGACTTATGATATGATGTGATATTGTTAAATACATAAATTTAGCATTATCTAAGTTCCAAGTAAAAGCCCTCCATCCCCGCCTGTCCCCCAAATGGGCTGTTTGTTTGTTTGTTTTTTATGTCAGTACATTATTGTGAAAAGATCTGCAGAACTACCTCTGTGTGAAGCAATAGAGTTGTTAGGCAGCTTCCAGGATACACAAAATCTCTGTTATTATTTTTTAAATTAATTTTCAGATCACTTACACATTTCTTGGAAAATCCACTGATCGATAAATCCAGGCACAGGCTAAAAGTGATTTCTATATGTAATGCATTAGACTGAAAGACAATAACAACACATATATTGAGGCACTGGACTTAGAATCATACCATTTAAAAAAGTAATTTCATCAAAATTAAACCACAGCTGGAAAACACTTTGATGACCTCAGAGTTAAATTCCATGTCTCAATGCTGGAAATGTCAAAGCATTCACCTCTCACTTTTCACATTCCAGCCCAGCAAAGTAACCAGCTTTCAATAGGAGCTACCCATTCAGTGAAGCATTAAGGAAAATGCTCAAGTCAAACCATGTTCAACAAAACACAGCAGCATATGTTAAACTGTCAAGGGGACATCAGCATATGCCAGAAAAATGCCTTGCTGAATGTGGATGAGCTGTTGTAGATTGGGGTGACAGCTGTCCAGTACAAAAAACTTTAAGGACCTGGTGTAAGAGAGCTCCACATTTCAGTGGGAGATCAGGATACTCAGCAAAGTCGTAGTTCAGGTCTGTGAAGCATATTACTCTAGGAAAGGAAGGCATGCTTGACAGCCTTGTCAAGCTTCCACAGCTTTCCCAGCCTGGATACTTTACAGTTCACAGGTGTGGGATGGTTTTCTGCACCGTAATAAGAAATGTACAAAGCATAACTCAGGAACAAAGTGCTTATTTGAGCTGACAATTATTTATATTTATTTTCCTAGTCCTTTTATGCTGAACAATGATGGTTTGTGCTGCTGGACTTCTGCAGTTTAACTGTCTAATAAAAGCAGTTTTGTGTGCTTTGTAATTTTCAGCCCTAAGGAACATGAATTCCTATCATTTCATCATTACACCATTGATACATAACACCTTCTGGTAACCCATGGTAACAGTATTCCTTGTTTTAAATAGCAGGTGTCGAGGACATGGCAAATGGCTGCCTATTCAGTTTAGAAACACCTAACAGAGCTTTTAGGGCTAGTCAACATTTTCATTTAAATTACAACAGGATATTCTACATGCACCTCACACAGGGAGCTTTGCTGGAAAGCTGCAGGGATTTAATAAACCCTACATTACGCAATCTGTCTCTGCAGACAGTTTTAATACTGAGGTATAGGCTGCTTTTATGTTTGCCCTGTTTAGCTTGGGTTTTTTACATATGTTAAACAAGTCAGTCTGCATGAGCCAAAGTCATTCCTGCTACAGCCCAGTCTTAGTCAATCAATTTATTCCAGGGATGAACTTGCTCACTGTGGTCAGGGAGACAGGTTTTTTTCTATAGAAAAATATATATCCCTATCCGGGAAAGATTTCTACTTATGAAAGGGGAATCAGTGAGACTAATTAGGCAAGCCACTGAGTTTAAATTTTTCCTTCACACCTTCTGTTTCAGAATTTAAAACTATATGACCTGTATTCATCATAGTGCTTAAAAATGGTTAAATATCAATATCACTGTTTAAGAAAGTTAAAATGGGAGAAATTCATTATGCCAAAGCTAGAGTTGCTAAGGTCAAGATGAGTTAAAACAGTTTCACTATGAGGAAGTAATTGTTCCTTCTCAGACATACTCCCGTATTTTTAAATCAAAACGAATTCCTACTGTCTTCGGCCATTCATTCTGTCAAAATTCATTTTTAAATCTAGGCCATCATCAAAATATACTCATTTTCCTGAACACATTGTAAAGGATGCAGAGGTCTTCTTCCTTTTCCTTTCTACTCCAGAGATGAGAGTGTGAGGAGGAGGGAAGTGTTCAGCCACAGAAGAAAGACTGAAACAGGTTATCTTTAAAAAATGGGAGCAGCTAAAAGATCATTTTTGGTATAGTGTTTCAATCTTTGCAATTCTCTTCCTGGGAAAAAAATATGATGCAGCAAATTTCACTGAACTCAGGTAGAGCTATACAAGTGATTCTTTGAAGTGTTAGTTTCCCTTTTCAAATCTTACTCCAAAATAACTTTAATTTTATAAGTCTTGAAAAATTATTTGGCAACTTATGTTCATATGTTGGTATGAATTCCTTTCCAATAGCTACAGATGCAGGTTCAGCATAATTTTAGTATGGGCTTACAGAGGTGTTAGGGTGAGATATAGGGAACTGTTTTATTTCAGGCTGCATTTTGGGCTCATTGCAAAGGAAAAACCATAGGAAGCCTCATGATTTGGTAGATGCACAATACAAACAACAAAATCTGACATCTTTTGTCCTTAAAGAGAATTTCTGTAATGAGTCAATATTGGTTAATTCTGATTTCAGGTCACTGGGGGATTTTGTTTGTGGTTGTGGGGTGGTTTTGGTGGTGGTGATGGGGTTTTTGTTGGTTATTTTTTTTCGGTTGAGGGTTTTTTTTAATTTATTTATTTTATAAAGTAATATTCAGCTGTCTAATTAGGGGGTTTTTAGATCAAATTTACCCAGTAGCTAACTTCATTGCATAAATTCTGAACCTAAGTGATTATTTTATATCTAGCATTTCATCTAATAATAGAAAACCCTTCTGAAATAAAATGTAAGGTCAAATTTGATAGCATTTGTGTAGCATAAATTCAATGACTTCTGTCTGTGCCACACTCCATTGAGTAGTCTTACCTAGAGAACAATGATATTAAGCACTACCACAGCTCTGAGGAATAATGCAAAAGCTCATTGATTTCCTGCTATTCTTAATAAACTTTAGAGAATTCAAAGCATCCTGATTTTTCCAAGAGAGTGGTCTAAGAATGCGTTGTGTCACCAAGTCACAGGTTAACAGGTATAGATGGTATAACACTTGTGAATTACACACAGTGTAATAGGAAGGAGAAGAATATAAATTTGCCCCCTTCCTGGTTACTATTAAAAGAAGGATTCAGAGACTGATGGAAAAGTAACATTTTTTATTTTGTTGAGCTGCAGAAAATAAAGATATTTTATTTATTAGTGTGTGGGAACTCTCTTTGAACACTAGAAAGAGTTTCTCAACACCAAGGTGTTGCATATCAGTGGTGTGCTGTTTCAAATTTTTTTCTGGAAAGTCTGGGAATATCATGTTCTGCTTCTTTCCTCTTTACTAGGACTTTTTTTTTGTTAGTATCCGTGAATAAAGGCAGGACAACTTCAAGATGTTTTATCATCAGTTTAACAGTTTAGGTCTGTGTTGCTTAAATTATTTTTTTAGTATTTTATAGATACTTCGAAAACTTTCTTAGTTATTTAAATGTTCCTTATATATATGTGGAGAAAGAGAATGACAGAAGGGCTTTACAGTGTTCCACACTTTTTTCTCTGACAGTTTATATAACAGTTCTGGACTCTGGGACATTTTCATAACACTACAGAATAAAGATTTAACAGAATCACAGAATATGCTGAGTTTGATCACTGAGTCCAGCTCCTGGCCCTGCACAGGACCATCCCCAACAGCCACACCATATGCCCAAGAGTATCATCCAAGCACTTTTTGAATTCTGTCAGGCTTGACGCTGTGACCAGTTCCCTGGGGAGCCTGTTACAGTGCTCAACCACCCTCTGGGTTAAGAACTTCTTTCTAATATCCAACCTAAACTTTCTCTCCCATAACTTCAGACCATTTCGTCAGGCTCTGTCACTGGTCACCACAGAGCAGAGATCAGTGTCTGCTGCTCCTCTTCCCCTCATGAGGAAGCTGTGGGACTGCAATGAGGTCTCCCCTCAGTCTCCTCTTCTCTAGGTTGAACAGACCGAGTGCCCTCAAACACTTCTCATACAACTTCCACTCACGGCCCTTCATCATCTTTGTTGCTCTCCTTTGGACACTGCCTAACAGCTTAAAATGTTTCCTATATTGCAGTGACCTGGGCTGAAGTAACAGTGTCTTTGTACATTCTCAACCCATGGCAGGGCTGAATTATTTTTCTTGGTTTAGTCTTATAATTATAATCTAGTCATGGTGCAATATCTTGCATGTGCTGTGGACAATACTTGCACATGGACATGTAGCACATATACAGTGCCCAGTACACCAGCAATTATTATAGCTTAGTTGATACAAGTGCACATGTTTCGTGTGATCCATTATGACATTCTGAATTGCTTCTTTGTTTGCCCAATTCCATCTTAAATGGAAGCTTTCCCTAACCACCTGCCCTACAGTGCAGTCCTGTAACGCAGCTCCATTCCCTGAGCAACTGACACAGCCAGAACTGGCAGGTGGACAGAGAAGGACATCCTTCACCATTCTGTTCAGTTCACCTGCTATTATGAAGAACATATTCTTGAATTCAGAAATGTAAGAAAATCTATTTTAAAGCAGTAACTCTATTTTACTCACCCTATTTCTGTTGGAAGGATGTTACTGGAATTTTTTTTTCTAACTCCAGCTTAAATCCGTTGAAACCAATCCTTACAAGTGTTGTCAGCACTGTTGAAAAGTAATGTTATCAATTACTCCTCACAGTAGTTTAATCCCTCTATGCAGATGTAGGCAGCACATCCCCTCCCTGTTGTGGGGCTGAACAAGCAATAGATCTTTTAGTTTCCCACAAAGAGTTGTGAGCTCCTGGATGATCTCCCAGCAGCCCATGAGCCCTGAGAGCCATTGATGTGTCAGCTGCCTGTTGGGGAACTCCAGGCAACCACCATCCAGTTTGTGATTTGGACACCCTTCTCTGCCCACTGACTGTACCGATGCCCCTTAGGCTTCTCCTACATCTGAAGGCACATTTCTGGGAGGACTATTCAACCTGGAGTAAAATACTCTATAAATTGCTACCAGTTAAGCCAAGGTAATCCTTCACAAGATAATTCTAAGATAATTCTAAAATTCTCATAATAAATTCTCCATATCATATAGCACAAATCTGTGATGTTGCCAAAAACTGGACAGTGTGTATAAAAAAAAAATCTTAGTCTGATGCAAATTCTAGCATTCCTATTTTGATTTAGGGGAAATAAAATGTTATTAAAAGTTCAGAACAACTTTGATCAAACTTTTGCTTGCTTCATTAACATTTGATCCGCTAGTGAGGGAACGAATGAAACTCTTTTGAATTACTGTGTAAGTAGCATTTTATCGAATTGTCTGCCTCACAATGTGCTGATTTTGGGGAGAGATTTTAACTGCACTATCTATTATGATGAAGACAGGGACCATTTAGAGTCTCATTCTCCACCTATAAAAGAATTGTCCTTTCTTACATATTTATGATTGAACTGATGTGGTAGAGAAATTTTAATCCATAAAATAGGCGATATACATGACTCAGTACAAATGCTGACCTTCTTTCCAGAAAAAGAAGGTAGGATTTGCCCTTATAAGAAACATTTAAATCTGTTAAAAATGAGCTATATCCATTCTAATAGTTTTTCTTTTGCTGATCACAGTGTAGTTGTTCTTAATTTTGTTTCATCTTTCTTACAACTGTTAACATGTATGAGAGTTTGATGACATGCATTTTCAAAATTCTTTCGGTGCCTGAAATAAATGTGAATGCTTTTACATGGAAATAATGTGTTTTCAAGACCTCAATTTCTGCTTAAAAATCAATTCTAATTTAACCTGTTTGTATTCTCATTTGGCTAAGGCTACTTTACACCATCCTGATATGAAAAGCAAGCCTTCAGGCCATATGAAATAAATGAGAATTCTAGGCCATGCATATGTGCTTTGCTAAATCAAGACTCAATTACTAGACGATCACAGTAATATCATGATGCTGTGTTACAGGCTTTAACAAACCCATCAGAGTTGTTTTCAGACACCTGTCCTTAAAGTCAAAGTATTACAAGGTCATATCTTTAAAAAGTGATGAGAAATTTGCTTGGTTTTCAGTCATGTTAGATTACATAAATTAATAATGCAGTAATAAGGTTATTTAAACAAATAAACCACATTTACTTTTATAATTTTACAAAGCTGTGGATGAGGGATTGACATAAGAATTCCTCCTCTTGCATGGGAGGATGTTTGCTGAAAATGACAGAATGGGAGAAATCATGTGCCAGTATATGAATCAATCACAAGGATTTTGGGAATTAATTCTAGGTAGTGGTGAAAAAGGTAATGACAACTGAAAAATAAGATATCTCTCCTTTTCTTTTACTTTTTCCTGGTCCGTTTTGTAATTTTGCCCTCTCAAAATATGAGCTGCTTCTGTGTAATTGTAGGAGTCAAATTATTGCAATGCATGTCTCCTAAGACAAGCTCATTGAAGAAGGGCATGAGAAAGGAAGTTAGTTGTTTTTGAAAAGACAAAACATAAGGACAACACCCCCCCAAAAAAAAAACCAAACCAAAACAAAAAAAACAAAACAAAAAAACTCCCACAAAACCAAAAACAAACAAAAACCCCCAAACAAAAGAAAAAACCCCAAACAAAACAAACAAAACTAAAAAGGAAACCACCACCTTTGAAACCCTGAGCTTTTTTCTGCCCTTCTCCAACATGGGCTCCAGGGCCATCTGGGAAAGGAATGAAAGAATAAGGGGGCACAAGGCCTTCTTCTTTTTGCCAAGAAGAACCATTGGATTTTCTCAAAGCTTCTTGCCTATTGTTCAAGTTGACCATGGAAATTGTGCATGACTAAAAGGGCTCTTTATCATAATAAATGAAAAAAGAAGGAGATAGGGTTGTTGTCTATGAAAATGGAAGCCATAGCATTGTCTTGATGTAAATTATATGAGGTGATGGAGTCTTATTAGGTACATTCTACAATATCCCCAACAGATTTGCTTTTGCAAACACCTTTTTGATCAAAGATAGAGCCTTTTCAGTATAATGTAATTTGAAATAGATTCTATCCTTAAAACTAGAAAAGAACTTTTGATCATCTTTGTTTTTTCTTGCTTTAAAACACAAAGATTTCAGGTTAGGTTTCAGTTTATGGTGGAAGTACAGGGAAAGGGACACATCTGTTTTTATATTGCCGCATCAATAAAAACAGAAAGCGTGAATTCTCTGATTAAGGGATAGCATTCTGTTTACACCACAGTCTCTGGGACTTCGGGAATTGGACTTCAATGGAGAAAAATCAAGATCCTAATAAACCAAAAGCAAAACACCTCTTTGTCATAAATGTTTTATTTAGTGTTTGCAGAAGCCTCATTATACAGGTGAGAGAAAGGCTTGTTTTTTTCATTCCTTGCTTCCATCTGCACTTCTTGTTCTTGTGGGATTCTACGAGTCAGAACAAGAGCTCAAAGACAAAACAACAAAGGACCTGACTAGAAGTAAACATTGCATAGGGAAGTATTTTTCCATGAGAATAGTGTTGAAACAATCAGTCCCAAAATATTTGCTGAAGGAAATGTAAGATAAGAAAAGTAATAGCTAAACAAGCTAAGATGCTGTAGGGAATGAACTGACCTACGGCATGGGGAAAGTTATAAAGCAAATGAGCAGATCTTCTACTGCTGAAAATCAATGTAAGCCCAAAATTGGAAAACTCACACAGTAATTAAAAGGAACCACAATTGTTTTGGCATATAACTAAAATTCCAAGGACATCACTGTGCTTTAAAAGTGCACTGCTTAAAAAAATTATGCCAGCTGGCAAAACGAGAGAGTGCAGCAGCAGTCTGAGGGTCAACATGGCAGACTGGAGAATTCTTTATGGTATCAGGAAGTGATGAGTTGGGCAAAAAGGGACTTTACAGAGGGATAGTCTGAAATAATCTTCCCATTATACTAGCTTCATGTCCATATAGCCTGCACTGCTTCACAATCCCAGGGTTAGTTTGTTTTCCTGAGACATTCTTCCAGATATGAGTAGAGACCTCATTTTTTGTGAGATTCTGTTCAGTGGATTTAATTTGAATCATAGGTGTTTGTAGTGATCCTTTATTTCATGTTGACCTTAGTTTGTAAAGGCAAAAAAAGAAAAACACCTCCCCCAAGCCTCCCTTTTGTCAATCATATGTCATTCAATAGAGAGGGAAAGCTATACCATCTCTCTTGGCTAAATAATATTTAAGATAATGCATAATGTTTGAAAGATGATTTAAACTCACCTTTAAATTGAACCCATCAGGAGGAGTTCTGTTGCTGCTGTTGCTGCTGCTAGACATATTTGCTGCTTTTTTGTGTCATGGAAGAAGAAAACGGAAAGTAATTCTTCAGTGTTTACCATATAATTTGTAAACAAGTTAAACTGTTTTATTTTGTGTTCCCATTTCCTAATTCTTCTGCATTTGTATTCAAAGATAATTCTTCAATGTCTTACCAGGAGTAAGATTTTGTCTTAAAATATTAATAAGGAAAAACACATGTTCCAAACAAAGGTGTTGGTAACTTTATATAACTTCTCATATTACAATATAATGAAACCATTTGTTAATAATATTAAAATGAGAACAATTGAACCCAATGATTACTGAAAATGGCCTCAAGCAGAGCTGAAATACTGATTCAGTGGGAAGATAGATGCTCTTCATTATTATACCTTACAGTAGCAGCTGAAGCCACTTACTGCTTTGGTGAATTAGCCAGGCCATGGTGAACACAACCAAAATAAATACACAAATAAATAAGTAATAATTAAAACAAAACAAAAAAAGGGTAAAAAACCCAAACAGAGAAACAAAAATACTGTCCTGCATCCTATAATGGAACATAATTTAAATAAAAGATTTATCTTTTTACTGTTTTATTGCTTTGAGAGTGCCTTCTTCAGACTAAGAGAAAGAGAACTCTGAATTAAAAATGCTAACCTTTAAAGGTCTCTTTCTCAAAGGTAAGCTTAGATTTCTCAGTTGGTCTACTTTACAGCAAGCTTGGCAGATAATCTGTTTGCACTGGCAGAAAAACTAGTGCTATTTTTTGATAACTTTTGTTTGAGCTATGTCAGAACAACTGGGTCCTTGCTGGCATACTGTTGTCAACACAAGGGTTTTGCAGAAAGGTGAACCCGCTTTTATACTTGCAGAATTCTAAAATGAAAACTGCACTGCACTGTGATGCATATAGGGTATGTGTGCACCTTTTAAAGTCAACAGAGATGTGAATGAGACTAAATTGGAGCAATCATTCAGAAGATAAGCAGTATACAACAAATTAATAAATAATATCCTTCTTACAACTTAGGTTACATGTGAAAAACAGTCTTTCTTATCCCACTTGGTTTGTTGCTTTTTCTCTTAGTTTTGTTTTGCTTTGAAAATATCCAGCTTCTACCAAATTCTTGTAAGGTCTTGATTTAAATAAGACTCTCAGCCCAAAGGGTTGCAAAAAAAAAAAAAAAATCAATGTGGAATGAAATAGAATTTGTATTTCATTAGTTTGCAATTCTCAATTTTCTATTTCAGTACATGTTCTTTTCTGTTATTACTATAAGAAAAGATCACACCATTCCCAGCTCTGTATGATTATTTTCTATATCTTCATCCAAGTTCCCCCTACTGGTCTTCTGTACAAAGCACACAAGGCAGATTAGAGCAGTTTTCTTTATATCAGCTTCTCCAAAACACTCATGGGAAATTATTGTCGGTCATTTCCCACTACAGTCATTTCTGCCACAGTCTTAGGTACTTCTTTAGTGAATAATGTTGTTCACAAATTTTACAGAGACAGAAATGAACAACTATGTTTCCAAAACATTTTCCAACAGTTCTTTAATTAAAAGTAAACTCTATAGTTCTTTTTATTTATTAAATGGTTTTCATGTTTTAATATATTCTTACAACATATCCACTCAGTAATTTTCTTGAGAAACTGAAAAGACACATGAACATAGATGGGCTATTTACATACTGTGCATTAAATATTGAACATGTTCTTATTTACTTTGTCAGTTTGATTAAACAGTGGCTGTCATCTGTCTGCTAGACAGAAAACCCTGGCATCCTAACTTGAAAAATATGCTCATCATAAGTGGACAAATAATGTTTCTTCCTAAATCATTTAGAGTCAGATTCTTACAGATCCCAGAGCTGATGGAGTGAATGTTTGCAATCATCCTCAGATATCTGTTCTTTTTTGGGAAAGATGCTGCTAAATGAAAAAGAAAACAAACAAACAAAAAAACCAAACAATAAAACTAAACCAAGAAAAAACAAAAATCAAAGCAGTTCTATATTCTGTTGAGAAATAAAATTGATGGGTTCTCTGGTATGCTGTATCTAAAGAACTGGAGAAACAGGGGCAGCAGCAGACTGATTTCAAAATGTATGTTAAATACTAACTTGTGTCAGAATATTTTATCTTCTCCTTCTCCTGTTCCCCACAATCTTTTTTTCACAGCATGCTCACACAGCAGAAGATAATAATTAAACTACTGTGCATTGTCTGTCACTGGCACACATTAGAAAATTGTGAAATAAGACTGAAGAATAGCCAAAATTACCTTTTAGAAACTCAGGTTTTTTCATTAGTTTTCTGTGAATTTAGGTCATTTAAAAGGTGACCTTTTATTAAGGCTGAACAGAGAACAGTATTTCTTCTTTTCCAAAGGGTTCAGAAGTTTTGAAATTTGTTTTCCTCATAACTTGAAACAGACGTCTTTTTTCCTGTGAAAATGAAATATGATGTTAAACATATATTTTTTAAATCAACCCACTCTGATAATTTGAAAATAAATTCTTTGTGATGTATTGAAAGAGACTCAGAAACCCTGAACGGAGAATTTTACCTCTCATGTCCTCAGAACTTCTCAGACTGCAGTATTTTTAGCTCAAGGACACTGCTCCGACAGCTAGTTGTTAGAAGTCCTGGGATTCCCATCTGAGCCCAGGTCTTCTGGAAAAACATCCCAAAATAATAAATCATGGAAATCCAGGGGGGAATATAATGAAATCTATTTGAGAAGAGGTGATATAGGCTAATTGGCTTGTTGAATATCTCACAAAATGGGTCTTTGTCAACATTTCTTTTTCTCTTTCCAAATCAGTGTTTGGTGAGAAGACCACATCTGTCTGGGAACAAGGAGCAGTGCCCTGTCCACTTGGCTGTGGTCTTCGATACCCTTTTTGTTGATGGTTGGAGCAACTGGAGTGTCCTTATAGAGCTTCCCGGTTTTTAGAACCCATAGGCAGGACCCCGAAGCGACACAAAATGTTCGCAGTGCTTTTTCGAATTGTGTCTGAAATTCAGCACTCTATAATGAACATATTCCAATAAAGTAAAACTTCAGTGACAAAGGTAATTTTTTTTAATCTCCTCTCCAAATTTCTCCATCTCTTCATACATTGGGATCCACAATACTGCTGATTTCTAAAATAAATGTTAGCATATTTTTCATTGTATATCACAAAAAAATGCAGTCATAAAAGCCTTTACTCCTAGAATAGTTAATCCAACATTTAAACATCTCCAATTATGTATTTTAAAAAGATCTGTTAGAAAGGAATTCACTTGGATTTACAGACAACAAACTGAAGCACAAAAAATAACTTGCTTATTATCATGTAAATGCTGCAGAAAATTCTGGGGTTAAATTGAAGCATACTCAGAGCTTTCAGAAACTCTGGGTTAGATTATCAAATAACTTTTGCAGTTTTGACATGGTTCCCCAGTTCCAAACAAAGAAGACAAACATCTCTATAGTCACTTAATGACATCACACTGTATTCTGTTAAGTTATTCTACCTTGTCTCAAAACCTAAAGGAAAGGTTGACATCTAGTCTTTCAAGACAAAGTAGGCCTTTGAAAAAACAAAATATTTGAACTATAAGAGTGACTTAGCATAGTGGTTATTCTTGCTGGCTTCCAGGATGATAGACATTTACTTGTATTTGGTTCTTAGTATTGCATAAGACAGGGTGAAGATGGAGGGTGGGTATTCTAAGCTGTCCTGGGGAAACACAATGCTTGTTTGTTAATGAAACAAAATATGCTATGCCGTAGGAACCTAAAATACAAGACAGTTTCCCTTTGAGTGTAGCAGTGTGTATTGACACCATTTGGAGCTGTTATAAAATCATTATGTTAAAAATTTTTCTGGGCCTTCAGTGTGTGAGCACAGAAGTGTCTTTTGTGTCTCCTTTTCTCTTCGTAGCTCATTTGTAAATATTATAGATAATCACCAAACAAGATGCCAAACTCTTAGCTCATTGTCTGGGTTCATTGTTCCATAATTATATATGAAAACTAAACTCATGGTTAGAGACTGCAGTACTCTGTTATCAGTGCAACAAAACACAGGAGGGAGATTTATAGCATGCCTGGCGTTACAAATTATCTACACATGAAAGCAAGTAGAAATAGCTGATAGTGGGATCAGCTATTAAGGGTACAGCTCATCTTTCATAGCTAGATTCTCATACAGGGCTATCCACCATAGTTCCAAGACATCATCCACCAGTGTGTTAGTTACTTTCACATTTGTCATATGTTCATGCTCTTTCCTCTCTCCTGAGAAAAGTATGAGCAGTGAATGTTTTGTTTCCATATTTTAATTGCCGTAGGGAAAGAATCTGCCACAAATACAGAAACATTCGAATTCATCTTTCTCCAACTGTTCTTGGAAAAAAACCTATCATGTTTATACAAAACAGGACAGACTTGGCAACTGTTACATGGATGGTGCCTTCCCACAGATCATACAGTGCCTCAGTCTATTAATGACCTAAACTCCATTCAGCAGTGCCCTTGGAAAACTTCTGTTGCTAACAAATGCTGAATCAGAAACACTCCCAAAACAAATCTGGTGTAAATTAACTTAATTATCTAAAGCCTCCAGGAGCCTGGGGATTTGCAACAAAGTATTTATAAAAGCCGAGAAACAAGAATTAAGTAAAAAATTAACACATTTTCCAATATGAGCAATGAACACATCTTAATCATTCAAGTCTCATGTACATATGACTAGCAAGGATATTAGTAGATATTACAGGCTGACAAAGAGTTATTTGCTTCTTTCCATAGTCAAAGAAAGGTCCCAGGGTCAAATCCTGGTTCCTTGGAGTCAAGGGGAGTTATATATAATTTGATGATCATGAGCATTCTCTTTCAATCTCTGCATCATCTCTCATAGCCTTCCATTCAACACCTATGCTTTTTCCATCAACTTTAGCAAAAGGATTTTTTCCAATTTCTTAATAAACTATGTACTGATCCCTGATAACTTCCACTGTATGTATGTTTTTGTTGTTCAATTCTACCTGTATCCTGTAACTCACTGGCTCTCTCTTTAGCTGGCCATGCCTGGAGACCCAGGATACTAAACCAAGTTGGAGCTTCATTTTACACACAAGGTGGACATTTTCCATCTAAAATCAATGCCACGAATGGGGATCATAACTGGCACAGAGAAGATAAATAAAGATTTGTATTTCCTTTACTTTTAGTATAATGAGAAGCAGTAAAAATGACAAACAGAAGAATCATTTGTGTATTCATCTGGGATGTGCAGACTAAGGAAGGATCTCTCAGTTAAGCAAGTGTCCATCACCTGATGAAATACAATCAAGTTACTTGTTTTTTGTTTTACTTTGAGAGAACATTATAGTTGCCAATACCTCTCTTCCCTCAAAAAAAAAATTAATTAATTATGTCCCTGCAAATAAGTTAAAAAAACTCCAAACCTGCCAGATCAAGTTGTCGTGATCTCACAAACCCTATTAAATTCTGGGTAAATAGCTCCAAATAAAAGCAATGGGGAAAAGAAAATTAAATTTATGGGATCAGAGGAAAGGAAATTCTTAAGGTGAGGTATTTGGAATAGACCTATCATTCTACTACTGCACTTAATAACCTAAGCTTAAGTAAAATCATGGGACAGAGAGGTAGGTTAACCTACAGAAAAATAACAAGACCCAGTGATTTAGGGAATGTTTTGTTGGGCCTTTTGGACTGTTTTTAGGGTTTTCTGTATTGTCAAGGGGACTAATGGGGTGGTTATTTTTCTATCTGGCAAAGTTCATGGAAGAAAAAGAGGGTTTGGGAATATTTGCATTTTCTGAATCGGCCTCTATATTGCACTTTAATTCTCACTGTATTTCTCTAATAGTCATGCCCTATCTTTGCAAATGACAAAGGCCATTAGTTGAACAACCATAACAATTCATTACCATAATTAAGGAGACTATTTAATATGTCAAAGTCTACATTTTCTAATAGATCTAATTAACATAGTATTTTGCAATTCTTGAATATTCACAGTATCCTTCCAGCATGAGGTAGCTGACCTGACCAAAAGATGAAGGGTTTCCTGATGCTAATTTTTGAATAGTTACAAAAGTGACCTTAATAACCTATTCCATCCCTCACTGCCCATCTATTAGTGCTGCTTTTATGTCCTCTGTTTTATGCCACCTTCTTTTGGAACAATGAGGAAGTAAGAAATCAGTACTCTACCCTGAAGAGTAGAGTATTTCTTATCCACTAGGATTTGTACATTTCATGGATATCTATCACACTCTTCCTTCTCCTAAAAAGCAAATGTCACAGTTGTAATCTGATCATTATGCATTTTTCATATGTATTACAATATGTCCAAATGCAAGGTCCTGCAGCTGGGCTGGGATAAAAGGGTTGAGAGAAGGACTTGGTAGTACCAGTAGATGATAGGCCCAGGAAGCCAACTATACCCTGGACTGCATGCAAAGTGAGGTCAAGGGAGGTGATTCTGACCCTCTGCTTTGCTCTGGATCACTGCATCCAGTTCTGCGGTCCTCAGAACAGGAAAGACATGTATCTGTTGGAGTGGGTTCAGTGGAAGGCCACAAAAATGATCAGTGGGCTGGAACATCTCTCCTATGAAAACGGGCTGAGAGAGCTGGCAGTGTTCAGCCAGGAGAGCAGAAGGCTCTGGGGAGACCATCTGGTAGCCTTTCAGTACTTAAAGGGGGTTTGTAAGAAAGATGGAGAGAAACTCATTAGCAGAGCCTGTTGTAATAGGGTAAAGTGTAATAGCTGTAAACTAAAAGAAGTTTGATTTAAACTAATATAATGAATATTTTTTTTTCAATGAGCATGGTAAAACACTGAAATGAGTTGCCCAGCAAGATGTTAATTATCCTGTCCCTGGAAATATTCAAGGTCAGGTTGGACAGGGTTCCGAGCAACCTGACCTAGTTGAAAATGTCCCTGCTTATTTCAGGGGGCAGAGTTGGACCAGATGATCTTTAAAGGTCCCTAACCCAAACTATCCTATAATAATAAAATATCAGTTTGGCATATTCCTTTGACAAATACATCCACTCAGCATGAAAATCTTTCATGACCCTTCTGCAAGGGTTTAGCTTCTGTCTTGATACTTGTGAATACTTTTACAAGCAAATATGAACATATTATATATTTGTGTATTTGTGAAATTTATAGTTCAGCTGGGACTGAAAGAAGCTTAGAAACACATCAGAAAAAAAAGCAACCTAGGTCTGAAAAATCGAAAGTCAAAATACATTTATTTTAAACAAATGCATTATTTCAAGAAATAACTTCTGATTTAGACAGCTGAATTACTTTGACATTGAACTCACAGAATACGTCTTCATGGGCATCCTCTTTAAGTAGGACCAGTCATTTGTACTTTCGAAGAGTCTGGCCAGCACCTGCTTCACCTGACTCTATTTCACCACTATCTGAGCTGATGCTCATCCACAAATTGAAGGCTTTTATAACAAAAACCACTTTGCATTTCTATAGTGCTGCCCATCTGGTAATCTCAAAATGCAAAAAAACCATTAATTAAGCCTCAGAAGTTGTTGGAGGATAATGAAGCTAAATATATTTCTTTAGTGATAAATGTTTCCTTTATTTCACACTCAGATGTACATGTGCTCACTTAAGTTAATATTTTAGACAAATGTTTCCTGCATTCTGTTCTTGGATAAACTCTTTTTGCTCTATATAAAAGCATCAGTTAGTATGGAACAGCATAAGAGAAACATTATCAGTAGAGGGAAAATCTGTTTTCTTTCTTATAGAAAGAGGATTTCCTAATAATTTCCTTCACAGTCACAATTTTAGTGGCTCTGTAAAAGTCCTTTTGCCTATTCTATATTGGTTAGTAACATGCCTACCCTTCGTCTTTGGTATCTATTCAAAGACAAGGTTTTATTCACAGGAGTGAAGAAGAAACTGAGAAAGTAATAATCCTTGTCTGAGTCCAGCCCACGTTTCACCCAGAAGGTTTATGCCAGGAGCTGCCCATTCAAAGCAAAGTCACATGTGCACATCAGTCTGCAATCTGGTAAAAGTCAAATTCTCTTTTCTTTGAAAATGAAATTGTAGTTATTCAGAAATATTACTTAAAAGACTTAGAAATACTTAAAAAATGATTCAATTATTATAAAAGGATGATTAAATAAGGGCTGATATGGAACTCCCAGCAAAAATCAGTTCAAATGCCCAATCCAAAGGTGGAAAAACAAGATCAAAATGACTGGAATTGTTTGACTCCTCAGCAAATGAAGATCCTGTCCAGAAAACAGGGTTTTCTTAAGTGCAGGGCTTGAAATATTTAGACCCATGCAGTAGATATCAACCACTTCTCAGTTTCACACCTGGTTTTGGGGATTCTGGTTTAGTTTTGGTTGTTTGTTTTTCATTTTTTTTTGTAAACTCAAGCCAGATTTTCTAAATATGACTCAAAAAAGTTTGCTGAATGTCTACACTAGCATTCTTACAAAAAGGTCTTGAAAATACATTAGAAAAATATTTAGCAATATCAAAGAATCTCCAGGTCACCTCTACTATGTCAATTTATGCCAATTCACCAAGAAACACTGCACACAACAGCATCTGTTTACTCTGCTCAGAGTCAACTGGGAGATAAGACATTAGCTGGGATACTGAAGGTGATTCTTGGGCTGATTGATACAGATCACATAGGCTTAGTTCAGGGACTCCAGCCAGCTTTAAGTGACAGAAGTGCTCTCGACTTTATCCACTCAACAGAATCCTTTAAAGGACTGTAATTGTTTGTCTCTATGGACAATAGAAAACTTATATCTCAAGCAGTGTGAGTCTTCCTGTTGCCTCTGATGAATACATTGGGATTTTGAACATCAGCAACAAAAATAAACTCAGTTTTGAAATAAGTAAGTCTTAAATGATGGATGACAATGGAATCAGATGCTAACAGAACAGCAAGAGGAGCTAACCTCCGGTCTCAACTGTCCTGTTTAAATAAGGATCACTAGTAGGACAATGTTTAAAATTTACAGCATAGAGAAATAAAAGCAGAAGTATTTCAATGTCATATGTATTTTTGTATATATATATATATATATATCAGAGAACAGAACAGATTATAACAGTTGTTTATTACTTTTCTTTTTATATGGAAAGGATGAATTTGAGGGTGAGTTCAGGCTGAAATGGATTGGGGAAGAAGGAAAACCAGAAAGTTGTTATGGGGAGAAGTTACACATTACCAGTGGGGACAAAGAAAGGCTGTGATATCTTCGAAAATATTTAACTTTAAAGGCAACTGCTTTGCAAGCCTTGCTTCATCTTTGAGGATAAAGTGAATGCTGAGTTGCCATTTCCACTTAGTTTGTCTCGCTTTAGATTTTTATTCTTTTACTGTGAGGGACATAAGGGACATATAATTTATCTACAAGAAAGGCAAACAGAAAGATGGCACATATTTTTGAATCAGGTAGGAAACACAATCTGAGAAAAGGTGGGTTTGTGGTATGTATGTATCAGTACCACATCAGTGAAAATCTCACTGTGAGACAGAGGGATCTGCTTCAAACCCAGGATCTCTCATCGATGACTCTGTGTAATGATACAGTGTGTGCCTGTGATGTGCTTCATAGCTTTGTGAGCCCCTCAGATGTATAATGACAATTCATCCTTGAAATCTTGGCTTGGATGAGTCATTCAGCTCTTTCACTTCATTTGCATGTACAGAACAAGGTACATTCTCTCTTCATGTCCATTGCCCTCTGGGCTTGCTCTTCAACTATGCCTCATGCACACTGACAGTGTTCTTTATGTCTTTATCTAAAGCCTCTGTTCAGCACATCAGAGCTCACTGCAGGGAAAAGAAGACCTTATATTTGTATATCTCCACTGATTTTCTTCTTCCTATGAGTTCTTATTGCTTTTCTTCTCCCTCACAAAGACCTGGTGTCTGGTCTCCTTTCTGGTAAGCCATCCCCATCCTCAAGTCATCACAGTTTTTCCTAATATGTCGTAGCCTGGTGGAATAAAGGTTTGCTAGGGACCTGTTGCCCCCTCTTGTTCCTGTACACACAGTACAAGTAAGCTGTGATGAGGTGACTACTGGTCCTCAACCATCTTCTGAACAGGTAACTGGAGCGTGTGTCCTGCAGGCCAGCAGCAGGAACAGCGTCCCCCAGAATTTTGGTTCATCATCTCTGTGAGAAGAGTAAGTTAAATCTCTGTGAGAAGAAAATTTTCACCAGCGATGTCAGAGGTGTGAGATTTGTTAGTATTTACCCAGAATAACAGCCAAGACTCACAACTTTTGAGATGGTTATCAGTTTTGGGGGATTTATGCTTGTTGTCTTTTTTTTTTTTTTTTTAAGTAATGACTGATAGGAAAGAGGGATGGGATAGACAGACTTATAAATTACAGGAATTAGAGCAGACTATTTACTTTGCTGAAACATCTGGAGTTCTCTATTGCTCCTTCCCATCTTTGCATTACTAAGTTAAAAATCAGGCATAAGTGGAAGTCATGGGAATGTACAGGGTACAGGAATTAAGAAATAACATATTTAGTGTACAGGAGTAATTTGATAAATACCTAGAAATTGCTTTATTTAAAAAAACCAACCAACCAAACAAACAAAAAACACAAAACAAAACCAAAAACAATCAAACAAAAACAACAAAACACACAAAACCAAAACAAAAAAAAACCGCCCAGCCTGGTGGACTATCTTTTTCTTTTAATTCTTCTAGATAAAAGCAAATGATGAGATGCAATATCATCACTCCTTGGCTCAGAACACACAAAAAGGTTTAAAAAGGGAAAAGATACAGTCTGTTAAAAGATCTCTACTCTTACTGCTGAATCTTGCCCAACAAGCAAAAAATATGATAATCTGAAGGCTGAAGACTGTCACCTACAGATAGCAAAGTTACTTTAGCCCACTGAGGGGATTTTACTAGAAGATTCAACTGAGATTAGAATATGCTCATTTGTGTCAAAGGCTCCCATGCATTTCCTTGTTGTCCTGTATGTGCATATGAATGAGCACTGACTCAGGAGCACTGACTCCTGCATTGTAGTTCCTGGGTTTGAATAATTTGTACCTCAGAGAACCAAATATGAGATTTTTAAAAAACATTTTAAAAATTGTCATATGTGGTTACTTCTGTCAAATAGTACACTACCAGTTCTAAATAATTTCATTATTTATTTTAGAAATCCCTTGTTTCTTCATTAGTCTTTGGCAACTGAAGCCCTCTTCACTAAACTTTGAGTATCCATATATGTGGAATTCAAATTTTTTATATAGTTATTTTAATGTCCATGAAATAAACAATGTCTCTGTCCATTTTGAGTTAAAATTTGAACATCTGTTGAAGGAATCCATGAACAGAATCAGGTCGAATTTCCAGGATACTTTTGTACTCTAATAAAAATAGGTAATCATTTCATTTGTTACTATACATTAGGTCAGCAAACACCTGCCTTACCAGGCAGGAATAAGATATAAGGAACCTCTGTTTTTCAGAAGAAAGGTCACAATTGTTTATTACTGAAATATCTTAGAATTTGTAATTATTTTTCTTTTCATTTCTATCTCACTGGGAACCTCACACACTCTTTCAGTGGTTCCCTTTTTTTCTAGAATCATTTCATAACTGCACATGAGCTGGCATCATCCTATTGTGTAACTGCTGCAACTGATTTTTCCAGTCTGGGCCTTCCTGACAAAAAGACGAGCCGTTTTAATTCTTTCCTCTTTGAGGATATCATAATGTGAGGAGAAAAATGCCAGGCATAATGAGACAGAATTATGTTATAAACCCTCAGAGGGCAGTATATTTTCTCAAAATTCTTGGCACAGAACTTTGCAGAATGACCTAGTTCATAAGAGGCAAGAAACAAAAAGTTAAGTAGCATCGTATAAACAAAATCCTACCCTAAGGAACATTAAACAGAAAAAAACACTCTTCAGTTATCATTTAGGCATTATCCCCTTCACGTTTCTCATGTCTTTCATGCAGATATCTTTAAATTATGGAATGTCTGATTTTATTTTCCAGTGATTGGTATAGGATTACAATCCACTCTCTTTTTGGCTTATTTCAGATTTGTATATTCCCCAACACAGGAGAGTCCTAATCTAGAACCAGCCTGCCCAGAACATTTTTAACAACCTCAGCATTTTAATAATAACTTGCCTCATAAAGTCTAAAAAGATGTACTTTTCAGTAAAGAATTTAAATACCTCCGGTCATATAGTTGTATCCCAAATAATGACGGTGGTTTTGCTATACCTACTGTCACAAATTTATTGTTGAATTGTAATTTCACTTCTGCAATGAGACTGTGCATAAAATGATCTCATGTGGATATTCTGCAAGCTGCTTGGAATGCATTTTTAAAATGTTTCTTAAAATAAAAGTGTAAATGGGTTAATTAATCTATAGCAATAGAAAAGTGGGGGAAATGCAGACATCTCTGATATTTCTGTCATCTCTGGTATTTCTGTTTTAAATACCTTTTTAAAATTAAAAATATCAGGACTTCACTCTCCATTATCTGACTAACACATCATACAGTGGGTGAACAATTGGTTCAGGCATGGAGAGTAATATTGAATGGGAGCACAGTGAATGAACATCAGACTGGCTCACTTCTCACTAGTGGGGTACTGCAGGGCTGCATCTGAGGCTCTGTGCTCTTCAGCATCTTCATAAATGACTTGGATATGGAACTGGAAGGGATACGAAGCGAGTTTGAAGATGACACAGAACTGGGAGGAGCTGTTGACTCCCTCGAAGAAAGGAAGGCCCTGCAGACAAACCTTGAGAAATTAGAGGGCTGGGGAAATCACCAGCCACAGGAAGTTCAACAAGTGGAAGTGCCAGATTCTACACCTGGGATGGGGCAGCCCTGCATGTATGTACAGACTGGGAATAAGATGCTGCAGAGCAGTGCCACAGAAAGGGTCCTGGGGTCCTGGTAAGTTAAATATGAGTCAGCAGTGCCCTGGTAGACAGGAGGGACAACCGTGTCCTTGGAGAGGTCAGGCAAAGCATCACCAACCAGTTGAGGGAGGGGATTGTCCCACTCTGCTCTGCACTGGAGCACCCTCACCTTGAATATTGTGTGCAGTTTTGGGCACCAGAATATAAGAAAGATATTAAGCTGTTAGAGTGTCCAAAGGAGGGCAATGAAGATGGTGAAGGGCCATGACAGGAAGCCCTGCGAGGAACAGCTGAGGTCAGTTGGTCTGTTCCACCTGGAGAAGAGGAGACTGAGGGGAGACCTCATTACAGTCCTACAGCTTCCTCATGAGGGGAAGAGGAGGGGCAGATATTGATCTCTGCTCTGTGATGATCAGTGACAGGACCAAAGGGAATGGCCTGAAGTTAATATCAGGGGAGGTTTAGGTTGTATATTAGGAAGAATTTCTTCACCCAAAGGGTGGTTGGGCACTGGAAAAGGCTCCACAGGGAACTGGTCACAGCATCAAACCTGACAGAGTTTAAGAAGCACTTGGGATGATACTCTTGGCTACATGGTGTCTCTGTTGGGATGGTCCTGTGCAGGGCCTGGAGCTGGACTTGATGGTCCTTGTGGGTCCCTTCCAACTCGGGATTTTCTGAGACACTGTGATATTGTCTGTTATCTCCCAATCCTTCTCTGCATGCCTGGGTTATGGCTAAGGTCAAGTACCATACCTGGAAACTGCCTTGCTATTGTTCATTTGTTTTAACTTTAACCCACTTTCGATGATATTCTGGCTATTTCACACCACAAACCAAAGTGCATGCACATTGCAGGAATTAGTGCATGTCATCACAGTAATTTCTGATTCCTGTAAGATTGTCCCTTTGACATGACATTAGCAAAAATTGGAACTGTTTTTAATGATTGAAGTAGCAGCTGGTTGAAAGAGGTGATTGTCACTCTCTACTCCATCCTGGTTCTGCCTCACCTAGAGCACTGTGAGCAGTTTTGGGCGCCACAATATAGGAAAGATATAAAGTTATTAAAAAGCATCCCAAGGAGGGCTATGAAGATGGTGAAGGATATAGAGAGGAAACTTCTTCAGAGGCCTGAGGAGCCAGGCCTCTTCAGACTGGAGGAGACAGGGGAGACCCCACCACAATCTACAGCTTCTGCAGGGAAGAGGGTCAGGCACTGATCACTTCTCTCTGGTGACCAGTAACAGGACATGAGCGAAAACATGGAATTCTGTCAGAAAAGGTTTAGTTTTGATAGTAAACTGCAAACTAAGAGCATGGTGCTAGTAACACCGAAGTTGTGGGTTTGATCCTTGTATGGACCTTTTACTTAAGAGTTGAACTCGGTGATCTTTGTGGGTCCCTTCCAATTCAGAATATTCTGTGCACTCACTTTTATAAAAACTTCAGTCTCGTGGAAATGATTATCTTCAAACTGCTGGAGGTCACCAAGAAAGTCCATGGCAGATAAAGACTAATGAGTTGACATTCTGTCAAAAATTGTCTTTATTCAAAAATTTCTATTCTTCCTGAGGTCTACAAAATCACGTAGAGAAATAATGGTCAAAGAAATAAATCCTTTCTGCTGAAAATATTACAAATTCCTTTCATTTTATCAGGGAGCAAGAACTTGAAAGCAAAAATCCAGAAGCTACTCTAGAAAATATTTGACTAAATGCAACTTCACCTAGGAATATTCCAAAAGAAATTATAACTTTAAAAATATATTTTAATGATTTTTAACAGATTTTTTTTTTACCCTTTTTAATTTTTTTCCAAGAGAAATAAGGGAAGTAGAAGTTCCCCTGAATTTACTGAAGATTTTATTTTTAATTTTAAAGTTATTTAAAGTGACAAGCTAAAACCAATTGCTTTAGCATACACAAAGTCTGCCTAGAAGTTTATTAGAGGAAATATTCCTCCTACAGTGAATTTCTGTAAGTAAGACTTATTCCAACCTTTGCCTCTTCAATCTCGGTTTCCTTCTAGAAGTATCTCCAATTGCTCATTATTTTGAAATAAAGACTGCCACAGTAATTTGGGTGTGAGAACACCGCTATCAGAATCAGCAAAAATGGTTGAGCTAATGCATATTCTAACTGAATAAAATGTTGGTAACTGCTATTGAATAGCCATGTCATAATAGGCACAGTCATTTCAAGATAGATTCTGTGACAAACAGAATTCCACCAGTGTACGTGGGGTTAGCCCACCATTGCTTATTTTTTGTCAGAGGCCACACATCTCTAGTATAAGGGTGAAAGAGAATTGAGGTGGAATTTCTTGGCTGCAGGAGTTTGTTCTTTCCTGGGGTGAGGGGTTAATTGGGGGAGCAGGAACCAAACCTTCTCTCTACAGAAAGTTACAGCCATAAAGCCATGACAAGGAAGCAAAGAAAAGCAGGAAGTTTTTTTCCAGAGCCTAAGTCTAGAGCTTGCCAGGAGCTCAGGGGCAAACACACAGAGGTGTCTCAGAGGTGTTGGAAAAAAAAAGTCTCAGCCATCAAAAGGCACCACACAGAACTGGCTGCAACACAGAAGCCACTGTTTTCAGCAAAACTAAAGCTGGTGAAATGAAACCCCCTTGGACATACCAGTCAGGGGAAGATTGCTTTACAAGTAGTTTTTTATTTTTATTCTGCCTTTTCCATTTGCTGACAGTATTATATATTCTAATTATAGCCCAATAAATCCAGCTTTTTAAGTGAAAACTGCCTATCTTTATTTTCTCTGGTGAAGTCACTACAAGGAAAATACTGAGGCAAATCTTTATTACCTTTCACTTAGATCCCATGATCATATACAAGGCTTCTGAAAGAAGCAGTATGTTAGTCACTCATTACATGGAGTAAACTTTAAAGACTTTTCTTGATTTGAGAATGGTTCAGTTGAGAACAGTTATCATCTACTATTAGTGTTAAACTCCACCATGTATCTGTCTTTTGCAAATTGGAAAATATCTGTAATGGTAATATCTTGCCTAATGGTAAGGATGAAGAGGCACCAGAAAAGAAACACCAAAGCCATTCGTAGAACCTCTTTCATAAAAGTTTTTAAAAGCATACAAGTGCCTATTAAGAATATTTTTTGTATAAATGACCCTGCTTTGGGCAAATAATGGACTATATGGTATCCCAGGATGCTGTTCCCTCATGTTTCTCCATTCTGAAATATCAACACACATCTGTATACAAATCCTACTTTTCACTGTATGACTTACATAGAAAAAGCCAGCCCAAAACACTGAAATAAAAAAGTTGTACATAAGCTCTTTATCATTTAGTTTCCTCAAACCTCCAAGATACAAATAGGATGAAAGACTCATAGATAATTAACCTTCAAGAGAGCATAAAAAAAGACCAAGGACAGTATCACTGAAAATACACAGGCTATTTAATTCCTCCAGGTCATCTATCATTCCAGAGCTCTCCGAGTCTTCATTAAGACGATGAAACACATGATGCAATATTTAGAGGAGTCCTGATTCTGTGAAATATCCTATTGTTTCTCTAGCTTAGTCTTATCACCTCATACTCAACTATTAAAAATAAAAAATCCTCTGAGTGAACTCCTCCCTCCCATATGCATATTGTTTTCACAAAGCTTTTCTATAATCTCTGAACTCTTTTGGTTTTAGCCCCATGACAGATAACCAGCTTCCACAGAGATTTCTTCTTAGCTAAGATCATAGAGCTTAAGTTTGTCATATCCTACATAACTAAGCCTTTCAGCTAAAGCATATTTATAAAGCTCGAGGCAGACTAGATCCTTTCTTGTATTGTCAACAGATTCATTAAATGTGATCATCTATTTCTTTCATGGGGGATGTCTGAGGTGTCATGTTATGTACTTTGTCATTAAATATAATCATACTTCTTTTCAGCATTAGCAAAGGAGAGTTTTTATTTTATATATAGCTTTAAAGAGGGATTGTGATAAAACATCTTGATAAATAGTAATAAGTAAAGGAACAAAATCCAGAAGGAGGCTACAAAATAAAGGGCAAAATGAAAGGACAGGTTCAGGAAGAATAGAAACAAGGGAACTTTTGTAAAGAAGTTTCTGGCTTGAAGGCAAGATATTTTAGTTCTAATTCTGTCTCTACTACTGGCCAGCTATGTGTGTTAGAAACCTCAGCTGGCTCTTTCCTCGCCTCAGCATAGATCTCAGCATCACATTGCCCACCTCCTGAGTGAATAATGGTCACTCCCTGCTAAGTGGAATATGAAATTCCATCCTATCAAGTCACTAACATTCACTAGGGCAGAACGCAGTTGAAAAATCCAAGGTTGGATTGTCCTACAGCATCAATTTTTTTCTGAGTCTCTTTTTGCTTCTGGCTATTCTCAGTTCATGCTGCCCTACGAATAGAGTTACTTGGAAATGTGTCATCTGGCTTGTTTGTTTGTTTTTGTTGTTTGGTTTTGGGGTTTTTGTTTGGTTTGGTGTTTGTTTGTTTGTTTGTTTTTAATTTCAATGTCTTAGAAAAGCTGCCACTATGGACCTCTCTATACAGATATTTAAAACTAGAGATTTGTATGTGAGCAAGGTACGAGTGTTCACATTACAGTTGCTAGAGATGTGCTCAACACAGTCTGAAGAGTGACTCAGTTCAGTGTAAAGTTGGTATCTGCACTTGGTTAGTCATAACATCTGATCCACAGACTAGAGAAAATACCTATCCCTTCCACAACCTCTGAATGAATCTGTCATCAAAAACATCATCCTGTCTTCTAGGCTGTTTTTCCAGTAATCAGTCAAGTCATAAAGTTCCAGAGCGTTCTCCATCATATCTGAAATAAACCCTGCATGCTATACACTGCTTTTTTTTTCCCCTCTCAAACTCCCCAATCAGTTTAAAGTATAATAATCCACTTGCAATATATGGTTGACATTTACTTATTGTCTGCTTGGAATAATTTCTTGACTTTATCAGGTTTATGAAGAGACAGAAAATCCAACCAGCCTTCATGTGTCTTGCTCTGTACAACAGCAGCAATATGGCATTTTTCTTATCTCCAATGTTGTTTTCAGTGAAGCGCTGACTAAACCTATTTACATATGCCCACAAATGTCCATCAATCTCTAAAATAAAACCCTGTTAAACCTTGCAATTTTCTCCTTTGTCTGTAAGCATTTTTTCCTCTTTCAAATATAATTTCAATATATCAAACATCATCTTTTTACAGCCTTTTTAAATAGCTCACCCAGGACTGTCTTGCTCTCTTCACACGAGGAACATAACTAATAGATTGGCTTTAGCAAATCTGTATACTTTTTTAAAGCAACCTTAGACAAATAATATTATATAAATTATTTTTCCTGATTCCTCCTGCAGAACCTTAATAATTGCTTCCTCTTTTAGCACCTTCTGCAATCTGACAAATAGATCTTTTAAAAATGGCATATTTCCCCCAGGTAAAAATGTGCTTTTCCTTCCTCTGAAATCATAAATAACAATATGAAAAAGACTCATTTAAAACGATTTTTTTCCCCAACAAATTTGAAGGTCATCTTGTTCAAATGCTGAAACAGACTGAAGCTGAGAGCAGACAAAATAAAAGGTGACTATTTCACCATATGAAAAAAATTATCTTATGGCCACAGCCTGTACATAAATTAGGGTAATCTGACCCACTGTCAGGTAATAACACAGGTCAAAAAATTTCAGCTAACACCTCAGGTATAAAGTTGATTAATCTCACTAAATCTAGAACATAACTTTTAGGAAGACATACACTATTGCCCATTTCATAATACTCCAACTCTTTAAGGCAGGACCTCCCACTGCTTGGACAGCGTTTAGTGCAGGTAAATCTTGGATAATGCTGAACTTTTCTCAGGACATAGCCTACTACTGGTTTCTACCTAGATAAAACTAAATTTACATTGTCAGGTCCTTTCAACAGACAACTTCTTATTCAGAATTTACTGGTGGTGAGTGTATATCCAGAACAGATCAGTCTCCACGCCGAGAGAATAAAACCACCTTTGCCTTGATGAACACTTGGGTAATTCACCACATCAGTAGGAAGGGAAAATACTACATCAGTAATTGTCCAACCATACTGTTTTCAAGATACTCTGAGTAAGCCACTTTATCTTAATAAAACTGGACATTGCCATGGCACATTTCTGCCTTTTCCTTATGAAGAGCATCATTAGCTGGGATTTTCTCCAGATTCTAGGATATCACTGCTGGATAACTTTTATAATTACTTCAACGTTCACCTAAGCTCCCTTTTATTTCCTTAATTTCAATGTGATTTGGGAAGAAATTATGGAAAAAGAAATGAGAAAAACCTCTTTGGTATGATGGACAATGACTGATAAGTAGGACCTGTGTTTATAAGCATGTCTGCAAATGTGATTAACTTTTATTACACCTTTCTGACTGCAGTTTGAAATTTTGAATAAACCAGAAAGGTTTATTTGACTCAAAATGCTATTTCAAGTAGAGGAAAAGTATTACTGACTGCTGAACCCAACAAACAGCTATGTTCCAAAAATGAGGTAATGTAAAGAAATTTAATGCAATGAATATTTAATTTAAACTTATTCAGAATTATAGTTTGTTTTCTAATTGGAACAATTTTTTGTAAGATTTACCTGGATCTAATTTTAAAACTTTTTTCTAGATATTTGACCCTCAGTTGTTTTCCAGGTCTTATTTGCTGAGACAGGTTAAACAGTTTTTCTGGATCAACTTGTTTTTCAGTTGAAATTTAAATTTTAGAAATTTTCACAGTGCTAGCTAAACAGCAGTTATTTTTAAGGTGTATGAGTTTCTCTTTGTGGCAAGGGCAATGGGGAGCTGGAAACTATTCTAGTTTTGTCAAAATGCTTTCTAGATGTAGTTCACAGGGAGCTAATTCACCTTCTGCATGAAACAGGTGGCTCACATCAATTTTTTGGGAACCTGTTGGGTAAGGATTGTGTACAGTGTTTTCAGTTGCAATTGTGTTCTACCACAGAAGCATAAGGAGATGGGAGTCACAAAATCCATGTCCTGCAGGACAGAATTATCTACACTGCAGGAAATTTCTGTAACTCAGAGGAATGCACTCTGCAGAAAAGATGTATTTTTTTAAGTCCAAAAGGTCTGTATGTGCAGGTTAGATTTAGATAATGAGGCTTCATGATGTTTATAATTTTCATACTGAGCAAATACCTGTTTAATTCTGATGGTACCATTAAAACACAAGTTAGAATTTTCTTACACTGAAATAATATAATCTTCATAAATTGTCTCAATATCATACAATTAAAAGCAAAGCATAATAAGTTGAAATTATCTCCTATTCAATGAGCCTTTAAAGTGATTACAGGTTTCTTAGCCAATACATTGACCATGCCCACTGCATGACACTAACATATTAGCCAAAGAACATTTATTATAGCTTTTTACAAACCCATACAACTTTGATTTAAAGTCATGCATTCTAATATGTTTTGACAAGTAAATTGCTTGCCTTTTTTCCTTGATAGCCAACCATATAAATAATGCATGCATAGTAATAGCTAGAGCAATAATGTAAAAGTCAAGTAAGGAGACACATGCAGCATGTTAATGATAAAGGTGCTCTCCCCATTTCAAACAGGAAGATAAAATAAACAACTGTAAAATACATTAAAGAGATGAGCCCAATCCTTAGAAAAACAGTTTTTAAGTGACCATGGTAAGTGCTAATGAATATCGGAAGAGCATTTCTTAAAGTTTTGCCATAAACAAAGACATTTCTACATCCTGAAATTCTTTGTCTTCTCAAGTGGGAATTGATTCAGCATATGGAAGCTTAAGCATGAGCCTCAGTAGAAATGCTTTACCAAACATCTTCCCCACAGGAAGATCCATGTCTTGGCTAGGCATGGAGTCTAACCAGGAACTCTGGTCTTCATCTGAAGACCTAAACAGAATGAGACATCAATAATTTGCCAAAAAAAGGTCTTATTGGACCTAGTAGATTAAGTGGACAGTGCTAAGAACCACATGAGAATAAAACTGTTTTTAATGCAGGAAACTTTTATTTTTGTGGTCTGTCATCATTCTTTATAAGTAACCTTTTACATTTTGAACCAGAGGAATGAAATACTGCAAGTCTTTCAGAAGAGCTTCGACATTTTCTGACACACTCCTTTTTCCATGCCTGAAGGGTCTGACCACAGAGTCGTTGTGAATTATTTAGACTTTAATGACAGCTACAATCAAGTTAGACAAGATCTGGCAATTCAGCCCTTTTCTCCTAGCTACAAAGCAAACACAAGCCTTCCCTGATTTTTTTTTGTAGTTGTTGTTCATGAGGTGTTCATCAAGTAGTACAGTAAAATTTGGAAGTATTTTCTTTGCACTGATTATGTTCCTGGCTAAAAACAACTTTACAGTATTACTTCCTGAGAGCTATGGCACTTGCTGACAAAGGATAGAAAATAACTATATGCTGTCATAGATGTTTAGAAGATATTTTTTCTTGTTAAGCATTTAAACATTTTGAAACAATTTGGTGAACCTATGTATGCTTTTCACAGAAAACTGATATGCTTTTGTCAGCTCATTCCTAAAAAATTAGTTGACACAGAGAAGACCCTGTTTTAAGATAATATATATGTGTTGAATCCTGTACCTGGGTTTCCAGTTCTCAGAAACTCATTACTTTACAAGTAGTAAAGCAACTCAGCCAATGGTTTCTAGTTTTAAAGTTTATTTTGTCTCATTTCATCCATTTAGAATAATTTGGTTGCTATCAGATTGTATTCTAACCATAGGAATTCACTTTGGAAAGGTACATTTTCTACACTCTTTTAAAAAATATTTGATCTTTTTATTTCCTCCTAGGAAACTCTTGGACTGAATAATTTGTATAAAAACAAAATTCAATCATTCACACTGTAACGTGGTTTTTATTATAGGAATTTTAGTGTCCATTCTTTCCACAATTGATTCTTTTAAATAAAGGAATATAAAGGAAGTGGTTTAAAATACAATTATTATTTAAATAACATAACAGATGCAGAGACATCATCTTTTGTTTTATATTTTTAGTAGCTGCCAGCATTCATTTCTTATCAGTTTATCAGCATGTCATTTAAATGCTCATATCTTTCCAGACAAACTGTATGATTAGCCATTTAAATACCCTCATTTTGTTCTTTTAAACAATTGCTATAAAGAGAAACTGTTTGCTATATCAGCAAATGATTTGAACATGAATTATGCAATATATGTGCTGCAGTTATAAATAATCAGAAAGAACTATGAGAAATGTTTAAAATATATAATTTTATTGAAATCATGTTGAAACATCCATACAGCCCATTACTCATAATAATGATATTTTAGCAGAAAGAATGCCTGTGCACTGCAAACAGATAACCCATCCTTCCCCCTGTTCACTTCTCCCTCCAAAGGACAAGGAACAGGATGGAAGGAAGATCAAAAATACTCTTGCCTGGGGTAGCCACACATGGACTTAACCTGTGGTACCAAAGTGAAAGAACACGAGACTACGTGATTGTTCTAAGAAGAATAAAATATCAGAGATATCTATATATCACAAATATGCTTTCTGAAACTATTTACTGCCTTCTAACAATCTTTGACCACAAGAGGGTTTGGGGTGGGCAGAAGCAGGGGTGGATTCACGTTTTTCTTCTTTGGATTCTCCTGAAAAGTTTATTTTAACATCATTATCTCTGCAGGTATTTTCAATTAATATTTATATTATTAGAGTGTCTTGTAGTCTATGTTTACAACAGTAATTTTCCCACTCTAAATTTTGACTTGCTAACTACAGAATTAACAAGATTGATCAGCCAGTGGATTCATTGTTGTTGTGTTGTGGCAACATCAAGGAGCCATTTATACTGTAATCACTATATTGTCTAATGTGAAAAACCCCACATTTTTTCTGAACTTATTCAACAATAGATCTCATCATACAGCTATTTCAGCTTAACGAGGTTTCTGGTTTGGATTTTAATGAAAACAAATGAGCTCTTAATACATCGACTTTAAATTATTAAGATTTTATCTTTGTCTAGCATTAAGACTGTATGTATATTTTTATGAATGAGAACTTATATTTGCAATGCAGACAAAATCTGGGTATTGCCTGTTTTCCAGATCTATGCCTGAACAATGTGGGAAGTTCCAAAAGGGAAATTTTATTGGTTTCTAGTAAAAAACACTTGTAGCTTGATGTCGTGGTTTTGCCCACCAGCCAGCCCCTAGGGCTGAGGATGGTTTTGTCCAAGTGAATTTCTGGAGAAAAAGCCAATCAAAAGTTCCAGTAACGCCTTTGCTAATCACATATTTAAGAAAACGGAAGAGAAGCTGGTGGCGCAGTTGAAATTGTAGCCATGTAGGAGGAGAGATGGCAGGCCCCTTCTCCCCCGGCCCTGGGCCAGGGGCAGGTGTGGCACTGAAGCCCCCCTTCTCTCCTGTAGGAGAGTAGAGAAGAAAAAACTTTAGAGAAGAACCTGGACAAGACGTGCTGCGAAAGGAATTCCAGCAGAGAGATAGCGAAGTATTCAAGGCCAAAGCTACAGCAGGAGAGAGAAGTTCGAAGGGGGTGCTGCTTTTCCTCTCTCGCTCGCTCTCTCGCTCTCTCTCCCTTCAGCAGGGAAAAGACTGAAAAATAAAACCCTGCCACCTGTTGAAGTTTGTTGGGGTGAGGAGACCCCCATGCTGTTTGTGGAAGAGCCTACACTGGAGTAAGTGGATGCATAAAGAAACTGAGACTTTATGAGAGACCTGAGGTGAGGCAGAGTCCTGCTGAAGATTTATAACCCTGAGGGAAACGTACACTGGAGTGAGACAGCCCGGGTAGGATGTTGGGATCCATGTGAGAGATCCATGCTGCTGCTGGAGATTTATGACCCTGGGAGAGACTTACACCAGAGCAGAACAGCTCGGGTAAGATGTTGGGATCCACGTGTGGGATCCATGCTCGTGCTAGAAATTTGTGACCCTAAGAGAGGCTTAGGCTGGAGTGAGACAGCTCAGGTAAGCTTGGGATCTCAGTGTGGGATCCATGCTGGTGCTGGAACTTGTGACCCTGAGAGACAGCAGAGAATAGAAGACCTGTTGTCTGAGGGATGGACTTGCGTTGGAGAAGTCTATAAAGAACTGTTCTCCTGTGGGAAGGGACCCCACAGGAAACAGGGGTGGACTCAAAAGCCATTTATCCCTTGTGACTCTGTGGTGAAGATCCAGGGTAGGCAAGTGTCCCCTTGCAACCCATGGAATAGAAAGACCCTACAGGGCCTGGGTAACCCCCCAGCCTCCAGTCTTAGCCCAGGAGGGGGTTACGCCCATCCCTGAGGCCGACACAGAAGAAAGAGAGATACAGAAACAGTTCCAGCCGTGACGAATGACAGTTGTTGTCTTAAAAGAACTTTTGAGTGCTGCAAGGTTATTTGAAAAGACCTGGAGCTCTGAGAATGGAGAAAGTGACTGCTTCTCCTCTTAGACTGATAAAAAGGGGGGAGAGGTATTTCTGTAAATACATAGTACTTTTACCTAATTAGAATTGTTGTAGATGTAGTTTTTATCTTGCTAGTAATAAATGTCAATAGTATTTTCCCCGATCAGCTCTCTTTGGTCTGCATAAAACTTCTCTCAATTTATAGTAATTGGGGGGGTGGTGAGAAAAATTGACTCAGAGCAAAACCACAACACTTTTGGTGGAGAATGTGGGCGTGGACTGCCTGGAGAGGCAGTGGCCAAATCAAACCATGACACTTGAAAAGTCAAAATTTTTTTTTTATTTGCAGGGGCCCCTTGACTAGTGACAGCAGAACTGAATGCTACTGCAAACTTTTTGTCTTTTCTAATTAAGTTAAAATTAAAATGGCAAAGGGTAGCTCAAAGTCTTTTTAACATAGTTCACTATGAAGATATTTCAAATTTTAGGATGTGGCTCTTGAGGTCCCAAAACAAAAATACTTTTAGATAATATTTCTAAAAGTAGAAGATTTTGCAGTAAGATGAGAAACAGGTGCTGATTTTTCTTAGGACTGAGAGCTATAGTTGGATTAGAGGCCACTGAGAATCATCCAGAAATTCTAATGGAGTCATCTTTTCCATTAAAAGATATGGAAAAGTTTGGATTTGAAAGGAATCAAAATACCTGTTTGCTAAACCTGTTTATTCTTCACATCAGTTAAAAAACAACAACAAACAAATACACACACAAAAACACCCAAAAAAGCTCTTTTCTTGCCATTATATGATAGCATAGCTGAGACCAACTGAATTGACTTTAAATAATGCTTTTGATAACAACTATTTAACATGCTAGAGGTCTGAGAACATATGTGAAACAAATTGGCCAGAAAATGAAAATTGCAGCATGGCCAAAAGGTTTTATTGCGATTATAAACCAGTGAACTCAAAACGCTCTTCGTAAAGTAGCAAAGCCCTTAGGAGGTGTTTAAGAATCCTCCCATTACTTGGCGAATTATGGGGTAAAAGAAAAACAAAAAACCAGACTGAACAGGCATAAGGGGAACAAAATTTCCTGTACCAGGGAAGAGGAAAGCAGCCTATATTTTGCATGACATTTGTGGAGGAGGAAAAAGAATGTAGAAAAGTGTTTTTCCTTATGGAATGTACAGAGACCACTGAAACATAGACATTGTTACTTCCATGGTGCCTGTGTTTTAGCAATGTGCAAAAACTGTGTCAGTTGTGCTGAGCAGAGCCTGTTCAGCACCCAAAATTGTTACAAATATATGGCACTTCATCACAGTTGATAAATCCTATTAGATTACTTTCTGCCCAAATTACTTTCTCAATACAGGTGTTTTGGGGTTTTTTGTGGGGTTTTTTTGCTGGTGTGTTTTTTGTTTTGTTTTGTTTTGTTTTGTTTTAAATATTAACTTTATTACACTTGACACATTAAGGTTTTCATTTTCATGATACGTAGCTCTGTAAAAATGCAGCCAAATAAAATTCACAGTTGATTCTGGAAAGCAAAGAAAGGATAAATGAAAGTAATGAGTGATACATTTCAGAGGAGAAACAGAATTTTTGTGGACCTTTTGACCTCGTCTTGAAAGAAAGGCACTCAGGGAACTTTCAGAGTCCTTTTAGAGCAGGCAGCAAATCCTTAAAACTACTGCATGGGGAAAGCCCATTCCAGTAGCAATAGTATGGCTTCATTTAAGGTTGTCTGCCTTGGGGAAATTAAGGACATGAGTCAAGTCCACCAGGAACGGAGTCACTGCTGCTGAGAAATCTGGAGGTTTCTGTGGTAGAGCTCAGACAACTGTGTTACTTGTCTGGAGCGAACTTTGTAGTGCATCTGGCTGACAGAAGCCACCCAAGCATGTCACAGATGTCACTTTTTAAAGTTGACACAAAACCCTATGAAAGCTTTAGCCAAGCTTCCTCCTTATTAGATGGCAAAATATTAAAATGTAAGAATCTATATAATGTCCCTATATTAAGCCATATGCCAAAATATTCATACTAAGTATTATTATGATTCTCTAGGACAAAAGCTACCACTGTCTTATTATCAGGGATTTAAATGGAAACTGTCTTACCAGAATGGTTAGTCTTACTCTGAAAATCTGGCAACAGGTAAACTCTTTGTTAATCTTTAAGTTAGAAAATAGCTGAAACTACCATGTTGTTTTGATGATGGTATTGTGGAATTCTGTGCTATTGATTGCTTATAATTTCATCTGGTAAACTGATGGTGCTCAGCTGGTAAGGGCCATGGAGCAGTTTCTGAAAAGTAGATCTTGCACTTAAACAATAAGGAAACAGCAGTGACACTAGAACCTATTTTTATTAATAATTACAAACGAAAAACAAAACAAAAAAACCAAACCAACAAAACCCAAAAAACCCCAACAGAAATCAAGAAAATATCGCTGAATGAAGGGGAAGGAAAAGATCATTCTTTCTAACTCTTCAAAACCCAAAAGGGATAATTTTAAAGAAAAAAAATAGCAAGGCAGGTGGCACTGTATGCACTTGTACACTTTGATTGAAGATAAGAGTCTTTGTGTTTAATTTCTTATTATTTGTCTTTGAGAGGCAATATAATCTGTGCTGGCATCTGTTTCATTTGACAATTTAATGTAGTCTCCAAAGACTTACTTCAACAATGCTTTGTTGTGATTTGACAATGTGGGTGTCATCCTCAATGACACGTACAGCCATTGCTGAGTCCGCATTTTGACATTTAAGTGGGCTCAGCTGTGAATAGATATCTAAGATGTTTATTTGCATTCACATTCTATTTTGACATTGTATCGTTTTATTAGGTCCAAATTCTTCCCTAAGTAGGTTATTCCCAACCGGGGATAAAAAGTTTTTCCAGTTTGATGTAAAATTTGATCTCTATTCAAGAAAATATAACTAACTTAGCATTTCAAAAATACTGACTGGGAGAAGACAATTATTTTCTGGTAGGACCAAGTTTCCCTTTAACATGGAAAATGTGCAACACCTCAAAATGGACATATAAGTTTTTATTTTGCTTTAGTATTTGTGCATACAAGGAAAAGTCAACTGAAGTGACATTATTAGAATTAAAAATAAATTGTGAGGTCAGAAATGGGGTCCATCACGCCCAATAAAACATTCATTGCTATACACATGACTAGCATGTGCCATTATCTATTCATGCGTATCTTTAGATGTAAATGTCATTTACTTCTTCAAAAGTTTATCTACATATCCTCTGTATGGGTATACTATGATACATCACAAGTTCACAAAGGACTTTGTTAAGAGTGACTGTGATTTATAAATTCTTTTTTGTCTGAGAAATGGAAGAAACCATAAATACTGCATCTAGGAAGAACCTAAAGAAGCCTCATTCTACATATGTGTGTTTAGATTAAAATTAATTGTGAATCTTCCAAATTCAAGGTCCATCAGCTTCAGAGACTAGAACTCAGAATTTTCACCAGACAGTTCCCTTTTCTTGGTCGCAGGTATAAAACCCAAATTCAGTTGGTTGACATACAGAAATAATGTTATGAAAATATAGTTTGTTAATGTAAGGGAAGTTCGATACTTGATTCAATCTTTTATGGATGAGCAAAGCATTTTTAACATAATAGATATAATGCTAATATATTTCTATCTGTAAACACTAGGATATTTGTATGTGTGGAATACACATTTAGAAATAAATTTCTAATTTATGTATGCCTTTTTATGTTCTTTATGCGTGTCTTAAAAAATCTTGATTTTATATTACATACTTCTTGGTACTTTCCCCAAAACTGAAACATTTGGAGCAGAAGGGGGAGAAACAGAGAAAGATAATGTGAAAATGACAGAGTAATTATCTCAAGAAGAAAATCTAGTGCAGCCCGTTATTATCACCAATTTCTTTTTGGTTTACTCAGCAAAGTTTGACAGTTCAAATCACTGAGAGAAATGTGAGAACTGAGGTACTAATTCTTCAACATTACCCACATTGGCATCAGTTTCTCCTACCAGCAATTACTTTTCAGCACAGGAATAGGATCGCCACTGTAATTATGTGATGTATGGTTTAGTGAAAGCTATTTGACCTCCCTTCAAATTCTATCAGCTCAAAGTCCATGCAGGCTAGCAAGTAATCTTTCCTAAATGTGCTCTATGTAAATCAAAACCTGTTAGATCTGTGTCTGGTATTAGCATTACAACAACAACATCTACTGGAAGTACCCAGAGAATATAATAAAGTATTATTTACTTCTGGAGATTCAGACCAGGGGAACTTTTAATTTTCTGTGCTCCTCTGTTGACAGAAAGTGGAAAGATGCCAGTAAAAATCCCAAGTCAACAGAGGAATTTTACAATGTGGAGAAATTATATTCCTAAAAATAAGAATAAAGAGAGATCAATTTTCTCACCACCTTTCTGTCCCCAACACTAGTTGCCTTGAATTGCAGCTAGCAGTCTTCCATGTTTTAGAGAGTATCTCAGAGGGAAATTAGAGTAAAGGTTAATCAATACCAAATACTGAGTATGCTGATTCTGACTACTTCACTCCCTTGTGATACACAGATGTATGGGGAAAAACAAACCAAAACCAACAAAGCCCTAAACTTTCCATGTGTTTTTCAAATGTGTCTTATGAATGTTGAAGGGCCTTAAGGTGATATACTGACAATATCATGCCACAATGAGGAAAAAATGGTATTTATTACATCTGTTGATCCATTGACAGTGATACATGACAAGCTCTTAATTTCAAGAGACAGTTGCTAGAACACTCATGGCCACACATTTTGGGAAGCAAATGAAGAATCCTTAATGTTTTGAAGAGGGTCTCTGGAGGGAAAAGCACAGATTTCTGGTGGGGAGGACAGGTGGGTAGTGGTTCAAACCATTCTCTTTCTAGAAGTCTACCTTGGTTTCACAGGTGTGGAGCCTCTGCAGGCAATGCCTGCAATGTGCAGAATACAAAGCATCAATGAGATCTCAAAGACACGGTGTTGTTACCTGAGGCAAAGTCCTAGAGTAGAGTAAGACGTTTCCTACCCTCCCCACAGATCAATAACTAAAAGGTAGTATCTCCCATCCACAGTGCCTTGAATAACCTCTGGAAAATTAAAAAGACCATCCAGAAGTGGTGGAAGAAGAAAAGTACCAATTTAGCAGAAATACTATCTTGCCTTTACTGAGATTTTTTATCATGGAGAAGACATAGAAGTTGGGACTCATCTCGGTCTAAGGCTGTATAGGCAAGAACAGGCAATTTGAAGACTTTGTTGGGAACATATAACAGCAGCACACTGGAGGTTTTGTGAAAGGGACAAGGAATGAGTAGGTGCTTCAGAAAAGCAGCATGAGAAAATTAGATTACTGTGTGGTTTTTAAGGAATAAACATTAAATCTCTGGAGGTAAAACCAGGAAGATATTTCCGAAATTGTAATAACCTTACAAGCACTGGCCTCTATGGTTCAAACAGCCTGGTTGATAGACTGTGACAGAAAGATGTAATTCCACCTGGGACACATGGCCCTAAGAAATGCCGGATTGAACTTAATGAAAATGGAATCCTAAATCAGTGAAAGTCATGCCACTATGTCCAGGATTTCACAGTTGTTCCCATCATCCATTTTATCTTCCACCTTTACAGGTATAGGCACCACATACCTACACATACCACATGACGGCTGCTTCCAGACATTTTAAACCATTGGCTGGATGCTAAAAAAAGCCAATTGATGACTGAAAGTAAGATTTGGTCTAGTTTGACTATTTTGTTCTGTGCATGGGAAGATAAAATGACAGCATTTCACAAATGGTGCGGAAAAACAGGCATTCCAAAAATATCATAAATGTCTTGCAAACCCGTCAATATACAGCCTATTTCCCCTGAGTATCTCATTCTGTCTGACTTCTTCATTTGTAAAACTAGTCCAAACTATTTTAGACAAGACAGTATTTTAAAATACCGAAGTATATGTAATTTTTAAGAGAACTTCCATTGCAATTCAACTGTCCTTTAAGAGAAAGTATGGGGAAAAACAAAACCAGAGTTCTGCTTTTTTCCCAGGCTTTGTTCATGAAAACTCTTTAATTGGTACTAGACTGGTCAAAAGAAACACAGAGCATCTAAGTTCATGGGGAATATAGCCCTAATGTCTCAAGAACCTCTAAAATTGCTATTAAAGTTTCAAGGAATATTTTTCTACTTTCAGAGTTTGCCTGAATATTAATACTTCACCAGCTGGTGTATGTGGTGAAACATTTTCAACATAAATCCTTGCTATTTATTAAAAAAAAAAAAAAAAAAAGTAGTACCAAGGAAGTTACACTAATGGGTCTTGATCAAAGCAATAATTCTGTCCATTTGTTAGAATCTGTGTATTGGTGATATTTCCCTCTACTTTGCAATTTATAAGCCATAGTTTTTTAACATTGCTTAATTTGACTTAACACCACCCTGAAAACAGACTGGAAGTTCCAGAAGACACCATACAGACCACACAAAACATATTAAAAAATACAGATGGCAATTATTTTTCAAACTCTGTAACTGTGTATATTTATTTAACTTTCCAGGATTTCCAGAAATGTGTTTAGTAGAAATCTGTCCTGTGACTGAGAGATGATGTTCTCTCTTGTCACCTTTGTCCCATATCTTAGTTTCTTTGATCCCTATACCTGAACTGTTGCTGTGTTGGGAAATATAAGCCATATTTTATTGGGAAAATGAGATGTTTTATTATTTACAGACTTTACAGTGTAGCTTGCAATTATTATGGAAGCTTCCAATAGTTTTATGCCTTTTCTCCGGAAAGAAAATTCCAGTATTATTAATCAGAAAGTCATCGAAGCTTAATGATACTTGATATATTTTTAAAATACTTAGCTTGATGGGATTGCCTGAAAGTAAGAAGAACTGTTTACTGCAATACCCTTAGAACTTCTATCTTATTTTCCTAAGTTAATAAATCACTTGAAATTTGGAGTGGAAGTATTAACATTTTGTATATATATTTTAAGTTACAACATCTTATTCCCCCAATGCATTTTGTGATAGTTCCTTTTCATCAGATCTTGAAATTCTTGGTAAATCACAGTTGTTTCTGCAAGAAGCTGACAAAGGTGTGAAATGCATAAGAAAAATTAAAGTTCTGACCTGGTATGCCCCAGAGATGAGAGAGGACATTCTTCCTCTAATTAAATGTATCATCAGCCCATATGATGTAAACCAATTAATATTTTTTTCTCACTGACCAACTTCACTCTTTTTGCATGCTAAGGAGTCTCTGACATCCCCAACTAATTAATTTTCCTGTTTTCCCCCCAAAGCTCATTTTTATTTCAACTTGCTATTGACCTCCCCTTCTGAGCATCATGACCCTTGTGTCTTTATTCAATATTAGTACAGAAAAAAAGGGGATGTAGCAGGAAAAAGAGCTCATCAAGAAGACTAATTATTTAATACAACTGCACAACATCAAAAATTATTACACAAATGTAATACATTAGTTAATTTCTTCAACAAATTAAGAACATATGTATGGTGTTAAGTCCACCACTTTACAAGATCTAAAGGTGTACTTAAAGAATGGAATCCATTTGAATCTATGTGTACATAGCATTTCTAGAGATCTTGGCTTAGAAATGACACTTAATCTAAATGAGCTCAAATTAACTTATACTGGTAAAACTGCATCCAGATGCACCATGCCTGAATACACACCAAGTCTCCCCAAAATGGTTTCTTACATTAAAAGCAAATTTTATTTAACCTGGAAAATAAATTATCTGACTTGCTACTCAGTTACAACATAGTTTACATCTACATTCACATCTATATATAGAAGTAATGTTTGTCCATTTCTCCACTGGGTCTTAGAAGCACATTGTAAAAAAGAGCTATAGGGCTTTAGAGCCCTGGCTATAGGGCTATCTGCAATTTATCAGCATCTTCCCTCTGTGATTTCCTTTTTTTTATGTTTTTTTCTCTGCTGCAAGGTCTCTGGCTGGTGGGTCACACTCTCTTGCCTGATGGTTTATTTATCACGTGGCTGGAGTTGGCACCAGGGCTTCTTTCCTTTCAGAGTCAGTAATGGAGATACTCAGCAACAAAAGAGCCTTCTCTGAACCAAAGCATTGTTTATTTAAGCACTGAGAACAAAGTGTGTGCTGGAAAGAAAGACATTTCAAAACAACCAACAGTGTAAACATATGTCTGTTTTACATAAACTCCTCGAGAAGATGTTACAGTCTGCTCAGCAGGCCTGTTTTGTTTGGCCACCCTCAGGAGATCATTGAACATCAGTCTGATTTTCTGCTACCGAACAACCATTACCAAACTCTTGAGACTGTGCTCTTTTTGAAACTGCCACAGCCCTGTATATCTCTGAGTTTCCATTTCTAGCTTGTACAAACATTTACTCTCAGCAACCCTCAAGCATCTGGAAAAAAAATTGGCTTAGACTGTCTTTTGAGCCTTTCTGTTTTGTTTTTGTCTATTATTTCACTTCCTTGCCCTTGCCACCCAAGATTACTTAACTAGTATCTTAAATTAGTCTAGCTTAGTCCTAAACATAGTCCAGGCTCTAACCAACCTCACTCCTATCTGTTTTATAGACTCTTTAAAAATAAGAAATATATTTGCTGCTAAAAAAACCCAAACAAACCAAAACAACAAACAAACAATCAGAAAAAACCAGTAATTTATTATGAAAGTTTTATCAGCAAAGTGACTTACATGATCCCCTCTTTCTCAACAGCTGCTTCAGATCAGCACAGCACCCAGGGGCTGCTGAGATTCCACAAGTGACAAGTAGTTGTTTATCATTTCAGTGCTTCAGCATTTAAGCATTCATTACGATGACGGAAATCAAGTCAGCGTTTTCTGCAAGGTCTTGGAATCATTTACCTGCTTTGTGCATATGTGGGAGCAGCTCTTACCATGGGGATGGTGAAGTTCAGCCAGAATTTGCTAGTCCTTGGGAAAATCTCTGTGTCTCACCTCCCCCTGCACTCTGCATGTATAACACATATTCCAGTGCTAAGATTAGCACCCCAACACATGAGAACAGGGAAAATGTACCCAAATCCACAAGTGGCACTATAGCCTTCGGCGTGGATGGCTATCCCCAGCCTTGTGGAGAAAGGCATATGGAAACACAGGTTGCACATGAATAACAACATGTAGGGTGGAGCAAGATGTCCAAGGCACTTTAGCTGGTCTGTCATCTCATTCTGAGGTAAAGGAGGAGGATTTGCTGTACAATGCTGTGTGGTCTAACTACCCCTTTTCACACTGAGTATGTTTTGTGAGGCACAGCAAGTTCAGTAAATATTTCCCAGAGTTATGGTGCATTTGTGCATCTGCAGAGTAGACCTGAGGGGATTTCCCTAGATCTCCTCAACCTCAAGAAGACAAGTATGTTGTCAGTAAGGGCTTAGTGCCAAAAGGAGTTCATAGCATGGCCATTTTTCCATTTCAGACATGCAGCAATTAAATTTTTGCATCTTGTTAGGCTTAGTTTGATACTGAATCACCTATTCTGTTGTCGTCTGGTATAATCTCTGTTGAACTGTATGTGCATGTGCACACACATACACACGTGCCTACAGGTCTATCCCAAAATTTTCTATTGAGACACACAATTGCTATAGACCATAAAAGGCAGATTTATCAGACACCTCAGGGTATTTTAAGCACCAAAAAGTGCTTCTTTTATGAAAACTGATTCCCATATCTATTGTCAAACTAAGAAAACATTTCCTAGACCTTGCTGACTCCTTTGGTCATGTTCAGGAGGGAACACCTCTAGCACAGAATTCACATGTGAGAACCAATGAAGAAAGTTAAAATTCCATTGCAGATGACCTTAGGTCCTTCTTTCACTAAAATCCTCTATGCTTGTTGAATGAGCATCTGTAAAACCCCTTGCATTCTTCATTACATGTGTTGTTCTTGGAAATATTTTTCAGACACAAATTTTATCAGTTTTATTTCTTCAACACTGAAATGAAAGATATTCATTAGATCTCAGGATAATTATTATAAAAATGAAAAGACTTTTCTCCATGACATAATTACATGAGAAATCAATCAGATATCCAGTCCATTATACATTAATATTTATTGCATTTCATACATTTTTGTTAGCTATTGTATAGAACTAACATAGCTGTACCAGCTTATCAGACAGAACTTAATTAAAAGTCTTACAGCTTTATCAACAAGCCTTTCTAACATGACCTTTTTCACAAAACTAGGTTGAATTATAGTAATTAAATCAGCATTCTACTATTTCTTACTGAAGCTTCTATAAATTTTATAAATTTTTCCTTTTTTTTTTTTTTTTTTTTTTTTTGACATGACATTTAGGTCAAACAAACCAGCTCCAATCATTCAGCTCAACCCCTTTAATCTTTTTTTTAAATTGGCACAAAATTCACATTCTTTCACTTTTCTGAATTTTCTCAGTACTTCAAGAATTATTAGCAATTATGATAGAAGACTAAGTTCCCCTCAGTTAACTGTTTTAATGTTTTATGGTGTTGATTTTATTTAGTGCAAATCACTGTACTGGTTCAAAAATATTAATGTCCTTAGTAGATGTTGATTTACATATCTTTTGCTTACTAATAGAACAGAAAGTAGTGCTTAATCTTCCTGTAATGTGTTCCATTTCCATGAAAAAAGACAAAAGAAGCAACCTCAAAAATTTCTTCTTATCCTACTAATGGTCTTGTGTTTCCATCTGGAAATGGACATTTGTTATTTCTATGACATCTTTAACTTCTGAATGACTTCTAAATTCCTTACTGTTGGCCTAAGAAACACCTAACAGGATTTTTTTGTTTGTAGATTTGGCTTTTTGTTTTTACGCTTTCTAGTGTCTGTGTTACATCATGTCACCTCTCTGAGGCTCTGGGGCAGCCTCACCTTAGGTCTGCGACTCATTCTGGTTATTCAGCTTTATGGGTACAATGAATTGGCTCAGCAAATGAAGAAACTACACCATGAAATGTTTAGCACGGACAAGAGTGGCCATACTTGAAAATGACACTTCATAACCTCCGTGAATCGCCACAGATCTTCAAACAGTACAATTAAAATTAAGGTCAAGTAGGCACCAAATTGTTCAGATTATATTAATGTAATGAATATTCTGATTTTGTATAAGAAAATGCTATGAATTACTTATTTCTAATACAATGTAATGCGTTGACCTTGGCTAGATAGATGCCAGGTGCACCTGAAGAGAAATGTAGAAATTTGTAAAATGTGTGACTTTTTCCAAGTCAAAAAATTGCAGCAGAAGATTCAGCAACTAAAACACCATCTTATCCAGCATGTGACATTTTACCCTTTTAACAATCTGAAATACTGTGTACTGAAAGTAATAGCAGGGTACTTTGCATTGCTGCCTCAGGTAATGTGATCCATTGGTTACTTAAGACCTCTGAGCCAGGCAACAACAACAGCTGAGCTCATGAAATTCTCATATAAATACAATTTATGTGAGTTCAGTGACTCTTTGCAGAATAATTTTCAAGCCTATATATGAGTTGTACCAGCTGCTTTTCTCAGAATGTATCAGTATTTAAACATAAGATCACTGAGAGTTAGACTTGGTAGCCCAGATTTTATGTACATCTGATTTAGCCCCATACGACTGTTGTGTGTTCCAACATAATCTGAGCAAATCGTTTTTCAGTGACCTTTGTCAGCTTGTTCTGGCTGAAACTGTGCCTCCTGGGAGTGATCAACCATGTCACCGAGTGCCCCCCAGTCAGCCTGATAAAAAGTTATTTGATAAGTGCTGAAACCACTTTTCTTCCATGCCTCCAAGGCCAAGAATGGAAGAGGGGAAAAAAAGCCCCTAGTACAAAATTAGCAGCTATATACGATTCCCATCAAGATGGGGAAAGAAAGACATTGATTGAGACACGTCTCCGGTTCATTAGCATTGTTTGTCTTTGAGAAAGTTCTTTGTCAGTCTGACAGATGAAGAGATATTGCTGAATGAAGACAAAATGAAGATAACTGCAGCAAAAATAGAAGAAAAAATATTGAAGGGCATGCTGTTAAAACTAATTACATTAAGATTGATATCACTTAGCAGAAGAATGTTACCTTATCTCCCAAAAATGCATGACTGCTCATATTATACCATGAGCTCCTTGCATTTTACAGGCATTAATAAATGTTGCACAAATGTTTGATTTCAGTGTTACATATTTTGGTAATCAAAACAGATTAGCAGTTTCTGGGTTGAAGAACTCGTTCTCCACATGAGTGAACCTCTAAAACAAGCTCTCCATAAGATCCATTTTCAGTGAATTTGCACTTGTGTTTTTGAACTTTTATAGAACCAAGCCTAGGTAAAAAGGACAAATTAGTATTTAGTCATTAAATTTGTTGGTCTCTAGGGACTACATAACCAATATGTAATGAATAAACAAGACTGATAGCAGTGCCCATTAAAAACCTGTCCATAGTTATAGACTATTTATTTTGGCTTATTGCTTATCCAAATGTCAATTTACTAGATTGTAATTTCACGTGTGAAGTGAAACGAGGCTATCTTTGTAAGGATGTTTCTTCTGTTCTTGGAAACATCCATTATGTTACAATAATTTCCTAAATCAAAGCTGGGGGAAGGGCACTGTTTCGTCCCTAACAGGCAGTCCTATGACTTCTTCCAAAATAAGTTCACACAGGAGTTCAGTTCTCTCAAACAGGATCTTGACCTTTGCCAGGCATTTGTGTCAGGGATATAAACAGCCTTTTGTTATGCTCAAAGAAGTGTGCCCAAATTAGGCTTACACATAAATGTGTTAAAAAACGCTGCCCTGAAGAATGAGTTCTACTCCTGAGTCTGCTGTCTCATTTACACCAAACTCTTCACTTTAAAGCATGAAGGGTATCACTCACCTTACATAAGGCTGTAGTCACATACTACACAACAGACAGCAGTGACACTGGCCTTAGAAGATCTTTCCTGCCCTACTACACCCATGAATGGTCTCTTTATTCCTTCCATGTCTTCTTGTGGCTGTGCTATCAGTTGTACAAATTGGATATTGGATATCTAAAAAAAAAAAAAAAAAAAAAAAGAGGGAGTGTAGCAAATAGGATGTAGGATTTCTATGGGAAATTGAAAATAAAAATAAAAGACAGCCTATCCTGTGCACTAGAAAACAACAGTTGATGAGTCTATAAGTAACTGTGATGACATAGTACACATGCTCAAAATGAAAGAGTAGTAGGTAAAGTAACCCAGCCTGATTTCATTCTTATGTACTTCTTTATTTAATCACTACTGGATCATCATTGTGAGTACAGGTTATAAGATTTATCATGATTCATTCAGAGATTGTACAAATTCAGAGTTTACTGGCACTTCTTCTCTCTTGAATATTCATACCCATAGGTATAACAAACAAAACCTGCCCTGACAGGTATACAGTGCATAGTGATACAAAGCAATGCATTATATGTACATGCACTTGTAGTTGTGTCCATATGTCATGATGATTACTGTGTGTTATTTGTTTGTGTTATGAGAGCCCATAGGTTTTTCTCATTATCTGCTATCCAGAAGACTCTTTACAGCAGCGAAAGTTCATGGCCTATCTGAGTTTTATGGCAGATATTTATCCAAATACATGCTAAATATACTGTTCTTCCCTGGCAGCATGAAAGAATGCCTGCCTAACTGTAATTATCTCTGAGGCATCATCAAGGTAGGTTTTAGAAAGAATAAATCATAAATTTATAAATCATTTGTCAGTAAGTGAAGAGATTTGGCAGACACTTCTACACAAGCAATAAGTGAAATCTGCCAGTTAGATACAGATTTCCAAGTCTATGCATAAGAAATACTATCATTCTCCTGGCAATAAAGCTTGACAAAGATAATCAATGCTTAAAACAAAAACACTCCGCACAATACCTAGGGCTCAAAAAATGCAAGAAGAAAATCTGAACGTATCATTCTCCAAGCACTTTGCCTGCACTGAAAATTAGAAATGCATGCACTTCCAGCAGCCAGAAAACAGTTTAATTATTAGAGCTGAACACAAAATCTCCCATTGGCACAGATTGGCTTTGAAGTGTTATCACATAAGTGAGGATTTTGAAAATACCCTTGACCAGTTTTGTTGGAAATATATCACACTTCTATTTGTGTCAGCCTTAACCATGTATCATGTCACTCCCTTTCATAACATTAGAGAACCTGATCACAGTTCCAGAGTATTAAACTAATCATGCATATTTTATGCAAACATTAACCTTTAGTGTTAATCCAACAGCATTAAGCCAAACCTATAATGAACCATAAAGGTGAAATAATAGCCATATTTTTACAGTGGAACTTTATGTAAATACTACTTGGTCACTTTTCTGAAATAACTTAGTTACTATTTTACCTGTAAGCAAAATAATTGATTCCAAAAACTTTAGTACCTCATAAAAATTAACATTGTTAAGCTTCTTTCTGTGAGCTTTTTACATGGGCAAATTTCCTGTTTAATTGAATGTTTAATCTGTCTTGTTGCAGTTCACTCTAATAAGAAAAACAGTTGTTCCTGTACAGAACCTTTCATGTTACACATCCCACAGCACTTCACAAGATATGTACATCTCATATCAATTATGAAAGAAATAAATTAGATGTGTAGAACAAAACCATTAAACTGAAAGTAGTATGACATATTGTAATAATATGATAGGACTAATCAAACCATGAGAATTGTGGTTATCTAAGCAACAAATTAATACTGAAATTGTCAATCAATTACCAGTATGTAAATTCCTACATCACTTGCCCTAAAGACTTACATAGGAAAATGGCTAATAAACAATATTCATATGATCAGTAGCTTAAAACCTGCAAAATAAATATAAACAATTACATGAATGGAAAGAATACAGTAATATTGATATTTCAACTCATTTTTCTTAGGTGGTTAAAGTTTTGAAGAGCTGACCATCATTTTTAAAATCTCTATACCCTCTGAGAAGAACTATTCCAGCTTATAAATGGGAAAAGAAGACATACAATTCTAAATTTTGAGGATCAGACAGAAATTCTATAACCTAAAAATTGCCCACAAGTCCCAGATTAGGCAAGTCTTCATTTATTCTGTGATTTTCCATATAAATTAATATGAAGTATTTGAGGAGAGAATGGTGAGGGAGTCTGATACTCTAACATATAAAATACCGATCCCCAGACTGATTGAAACCTTCCTAGAAGTTTCACTGTCTTCAGGATTGATTTTGGCTCAGTATTGTTAAAATGAATAAACACATATGTCTCCAAAATTTCATTTAATGGAAGCAAAATCCAGAGTCATGGAACATTTCCTGTTATTTCTCCTGAAACACAAAAGAGCATAATTTTAAAGAGTTAACAAGTAACACAAGAGCACCTCCACTCTTCCATACCTGTCCAGATTGGGAAAAGGCATCTTACTACCATGGTAGTCAAACTGACCTTGTAGTCATTGTAGGTTTTCCCATAAACAATGGCAAAGCTAGGACAAGTAATGCTTTTACATTCTCTACAGTGTCTCTTTTACCCTAAAGTGATGCATTAAAAAGTTTTTTCAAATGTTTTCTTTCCTCACCTCATTCATAATTGTCAGCTTCCCTCAAGGCTGCTTCTGGCAATTGATAGCCACATGTAATTTTGAGGTTAGGAAATCCAATATTTTATTTTTGAACAATGAAAAAAAGTCCTAGGTAAAAAACATTAATTTTGTGGTGAAATGAAATAGCATGTCAAACAGACTAAACATTTCTTAACATTTTACTTCCATAACTAGCTAATGTACAAACAAATAATCTGTTTCTAGGATATAAGGACCTTCTCTTGTAAAGGGAAATGTCATTTCCAAGAAAAGGAAAAAACCCCTTCAAAATAAAAAACAACAGGGCAGCAACTGGATCAAGGATCTTCGTGCAAAACTGTAGCAAAGATTGAAGGAGGCAAGATTATTTCTGATGGGTTACTTTCCTTTCATTGCATGGTTTCTTACCTCATAAAGAAACTTAGTATATTAGGAAGTGATACAGAAATATATACTATACTTGTGCCCTGGTAATGCTCGTTATTGCTGGAGGAATAGAGGAAAAAATTGGGATGAGGTGAGTTGGACTGATTGCTCACTGCACTTAGTTTAACCACTCAAACATGTATAAAAGAACCATTCTTGTACATTTATCCCTTATCATCCTCTCATTAAAAAAAAAAAAAAAAAGGAAAGCAGTAATGGAATGTATAATTATATTTAATTCTCAGATAAAGGTGATGCAAGATAAAGCATGTCTGATATCCAACATCACACACAGGTTACACGAAATCCTGACTACCTGGAGAATGTCAGATTAGATGTTGCTGAAGTTTGACCAAACCCCTATAAAAAGGTATTTTATATCTTCCAAATATTCATGCACAAGGAGTCTTCAGGGTTGCTCAGGAATTAAGACCAAGGACCAGCTGTGGGAAAAATGTTGGGTTTTTGTTAATTTTTTTCAAATTGTGGATTTTACTTTGCACTTCCAACTGCTTTGCTTCAGTCGTGTTTGAAACTCTGCTTTAACTGCTCTTCTGACTTTTAGCTGCAGCCCTGTCGCTGTTCCTTTGGTCTTTCCTTCAATCCACTTCAACCTGTTGTCTAAATCCTCCTCCACTTTTTGTGTGTCAGCTGCTGTGCTGTTTCAGTTTCTTCACCTCCATGGAGATGTTCTTATCCTGTTGTAAGCAGCTTTCCTGTACTCAGTGATAATTTGTATTGAATAATTGGTTTGAAACAAAGCTCGGTTCAGTATGAGTTTCTCAAAGTAAATGATCTCTTTGAGTAACATAAGACTTACAATAATATTGGATATTATTAAATATCTTGCTGACACTTAAATTAGCAGTTTGGAATATCCACAATATAAGTCAGATAAAGCACTCTGATTTATGATAAAATTTGCTTGAGAATCTAATTTTGTGGTCCATCAAGTTGAGATGCTGTCGGCAATATGAAATGAGACCATACAAAGACTGAGAATGAAATTTCATGTCTGACCCATAGGTACTTAGTTTCTCGTATCTCAAAACAGAGCTCAAAATAGAAGATCTCAAAGCAAAGCAAGCTTATGGTGCAAATTTAATGATAAACTTATTCTAAGGTTATTATTTTCTGTGAAATACAGTAATTAGTCCAAAACATCACTTAAATTTATAATCATTAATATTTCCTACTCATTAATTTATAAAGACACTAGCAGTTAATTTGATAGTCTGGAAAGCTAGAAGCAATAGTCAAGATTTAAGTGAATTTATTTTATTAAGTTGGTTATCCTGCAGATAAACAGATTTAGGTGACTACATAAATTAATAAGAGACCTTATAGCCTGTCACATTCTGTCTTTGGACTGCTGTGCACACGGTGTTTGGGTCACTGAAGGCAAAACAAATAATCGTAGCAATAACATCTTCTCCACGGGAGGTGATGAAGGTCTGTCAGGGCTTACCACAGAAGTAAAAAGTCACAAAATCAAGGTGCAACTAGAGATTTTTGAGAAAAAAAAAATAATTTTATAGGCTAAAAGGTGTTCACCTTGCATCCCTTCAAGAGAAGACAAGAATTTTTTTCCTTCTGAAAAACTAAGACTTTTATTGGGGATATTTGATAGCTGTGTGTTTAGGGCACTCTAACGAATAGAGAACACTTAAAAACATGGAGGATCGTAAAGAGATTGAACTCTCAAAACTTGGCCAAATTGTAATCAGAGGCAGGATAGAGGGGGAATTTGCTTTGGAGGTAAATGTCTGGGTTCCCTCCACACTCACTGAAGATTGAATGCGAGTCACTTAATTCAAAAGTTTAAAATCAGTATTTCATGACAATTGCATCCCACTAAATTCCTATTTCTCTCAATTGGCTATGGACATTTTGACTGTAAATATCTAAAGAGTGGTGACCACCCATGGATTTCTTATATACATATATATATGAAAACTAAAGAATCTGAAATACAATTAATCTTGTAAGGCTGTGAGGTCAAGGCAAGTATAGTCTCATTAACATTAATATATACATTGTTCTGTCACACTTAATAACCTATGTCTTGCTCTTATTATGAATTTTGTATGTGGGTGAAATGGTAATAAACCAAGTTAAAAATTGAGAATTTGTATATTCATTGGAAACACTGATCTCTATGAGCACAGCATGCTACTTTTCAACCTTCAGCATTTGAACATTTGAAAGGCAATTACACACAGGAAAATGGGGATTTCAGTACCAGATCAGACTGCTAATCAGCTCTTACTTTCAGACCTGAATCCTTTCCCAAGCTAATTTTATTTCATTCAGAAATCAACTGTGAGAAGTCCAAACAGGTATATGAACACTTTTAAAATGATTTTTTGATATTTTCACCTGCTGACTGAATCACTCAATTTTCCGCTTTACTTTTGTGGGGTCTACAATCCTCTTGAACTTACCTAATTGACAAAGTAGTATCAATTAAAGTTTCACAGTATCTTCTTGAAAATCACTGATAATTAAATTAAATAACAACTTACCTTCTAGGTAAGTAAAATTTCATTTTTTTTCCCGTGTCTGTGACTTGAAGCAAGCACTCCTGAGCTTGAGGCCTGCAAATGATGTTTGAATAGAGAACAAACAGTTGATTCTGGCTCCCACAATTTGCTATCTTAATATAAGACAAAGCAAGTGAGTAATTGTAAGATAAAAGGATGGCAAAATAATCAAATTATTGACACGATTAATGATCATAACATACATGTAAAGAAGGGGTTTGCAGAATGATGAAGACTCAGTTTTGTAGGTGATAAAGGGAAAGTCCTCTCTAGATTTAGGATAGAGCAGCACTGAGCAACCCAAGAAGATTGAGAAGATTGTTAAAGATTTATCAGAATTGTTGAAGGAGACTGGCACCACAGTCCATCCAAATGACTGAGAAATGATAGGCAGAGTAGAAACAGACCATGAAGAACCATTACTGGTGCTTAATGAGACAGAAAGTTCAGCCAGTGGAAGGAGGAAATGGGATAGGCTATAGGAGCAATGCTCTCAGTAAAACTTGGAACTGGTATTACTGGGCAAGTCAGATAGGAAAGGATAAAGGCCTGCTGGGATTCTTTTACTATAAGCCTTGCCTGACTAGCTATGAAGTAAGAATTGGCAAGTTGGAGACAGAATCCGAGAAATTAAACAAGCCGGGGGGTGTTGCACTTGATAAACATGGGAGTGGCCATCAGGATGGCCACACTGTCTACAGAAATCAATAAAGTATGCAAGACAGGAAGACCTGAAGGGAGTCTTTAGGTAGGGGCAGCAAGGCCTACACTTAACACCACCAAATGGAAGTCAAGGTATGATATTCCCAGGATTAGTGAGAGACAGGGGACAGTTTAAACATAAGAAACCAGGACTGAAAGAGAAGTGTAGGTCTGTGGATTTCATCCTAGAGATAGATGCTGAATATTAATACTTTATGTCTTTCTACCATTCAATTTGTCCATAGCTCAAAGAAAATTTTAGCTTTTATTCCTTTACTACTTTTTCTCTTTAAAGAGATTTTATTTCAATATCTAAATAAATTAATCCTGTTCATATGCAAGGAGGTCCTTGTCATACAGGAGGAACAGTCTTAAAGTATGTTGAGGAACACTTGTTCAGCTTGGCTTATGCTACAGTGCGGCTTGCATATCCCACAATAGTTAGCTGAGGCAGACTGAATGTTTAACAGGAATTGCTACTGAACTGCTCATGAAGGATATGCAGATCAGGAATTAACTGCAGAAATTATTCAGCAAATAACTTTGAATAATACCAAATGAAAGAAAAGAGTAAACTGTTTGCAGACAATTTTCAGAAAGAAAAGTGAGAAAAATTTCAAAGAATAAATTATTCATCCAGCTCTGGCATACTGGGTCTACATTAACCTCCTCTACATTAACCTCCTGTTTCTGGTTCCCATTATACACAGTAATTTCCAAGGGGTTTAAAGACAGAAAGGTTTTATTACGATTGTGTGATCCACACATATAAGGGAAACTTGAACCAATGAGCTCTTCATGGTTCTTCCTTGTAGTGTAAGGAATCACTCTTCCTTGCAGAGAAGTAATTTTCTCAGCTTAGGTAAAATTGGTTTGAGCTGTAGTGGTGTTGCTGTCCTCACGCCACAGCTGAGTGGACAGATCTGCAGATGGAGGGGCAGATCTGGTCTCCTGGACGCAGAATGGTTTTTATAGAAAATATGAAAAGAAAGCCCCAATTTTTACCCTTTCAGACTCAGACAGGCAATTAGGCTTCAAAATGTTTTTTTTCCCTTAAGTGTTTAGATCACTTATTTAATGTATGAAACTGCTGTTATATCTTGTGTCTTTGTATTTAATATCCTAAAATGTGATTTAACACTGCTGTGTTTTACTGAACTTTTTGACCTTTTGAGATGCCATAAAAAATTGTCAACTAGGCTTTTTTTTACACTAAATATTATGTGGCTTTGCTTTATTAATTGTTTCTTTTTAGCAAACTAATAATTAAATTCTACTTTTTAGAAAGAGATTTTGGACTGATGTGTTGATGAAATATGCAGCATTACTTATCCAGGAGTCTTAAAATGGTTTCGACTGAAGTGAGAACTCCTTATTTTTGTCGATTGTTTTCTCACCATTGACTGAAATTCAGCAGCATGTTGCCAACTTCCTTGGTTTATTTGTTCAAACTGTACTTGGATTCTGGTTCTTCTTCCTATATAAGTAAAAAGATCAAACACTTTACAGAGACAGATTTGAGATTTAACTGCCAAGGAAACTTATCCTACCAAGGTTTCCCATATAATTTAAAATTATATTTTTTTATTTTTACTCTGGTATCACATGTAGAAATATTATTGCTTTACTTAATGATGGGTATAAAATATATAATAAAAGGGATATGGGTTTTTTCCCTCTTCTTATTTTTAAAATGCAGTGTTGTGCTACCAACATACTTTGGTCTTCATAGACTGTGTTTTATTGTCCACTGTGTAAATGAAAGTAAGACATAGACACATTCTTGTCTTCCCATATTTTCCAGTCAAGAAAAATGAATTTGTGCAGTTCATACTTAGGGATCGAGGGACTGAGGGTATAAGGCCATGTAAAATTGTGGGAAATGTAAAAACATTGAGAAAATGAAAACTCAGTTCTAATATATTATTATACTGGAGAAAGGAAAGGTACAGGATTTGGGGGAACTACTTTCCCCTTCAGCAAGTGTGATACTGACACATGGTACTCCATCTGCCTGATCAGGAACACCATACAGTGTGGCTGTATCTACTCAGGTACAGAAGTAACATACCTGTACCCAAGCAAAATTACACCAGGATTTATAAACTTTGTACCCGGAGCTTCTTAATTGAAGTGCAGCTTCTCACTGAAGCAAATAGTATGCCTCTGAATCAGGTTTGGTGACACTTTGGATTCAGAAATGCTGTACAGGAAGGTAGACGAAGATTCTCTGCATGAATAGTACAAGTTCATCTTCAACTGAGGTAACCTATCCATGAATTATTGATGGTCAACTCTGTCTGAATTTGAGGTTGCAATATAAAACAGTAACATGTTTCATATTAAGGGACACAAATCAGACACTAAATTTTACATAGCCTATTGTACGAGGTCTCTCTATTGTGGTACATGTGTAGGTTAATGGACAAGCACAGAGAAAAATTACTTGCCTTCACTTTTCAAAACAGTCAGAGGGGCCTTGCAAACAATGAGCTATGAACCACAGTGTAGTGTTGTATCTTTGCAAAATAGCATTCAGACTGAAAAAAAATTAGATCCTTACCGAAGTGCTTTTCAAAGCAGTTACTCTCCCGAAGTTTCCTACACTCCAAAACACAAGTGACCCACACTCTGCACTCTCAGTGCAAAGAAATTTTGTTTAGTGGATCCCTTCTATTCCTGGTGCAACTCTCACACAGCCAAGGTGGTGTGCCAGTGGTCCCATTGCCTCACCATGGGCTCTAATTGCCACTTGCTGGCTGCTAAAGAGATGCTTAAGTCAGCCTAAAAGTCCTCCCCTTCCACAGTTGCTTATTTACCTTCCCCCAAAACTGCTGCCCTGCATTAGCAGAGCCTAGTTCTCAGTAAAATCATTAAGCAAACTAAAAAAGGGAGAATTTTGATCTCTTAGATTCCTGCTATAACTCCAGTCATATGACCACACAAACACTTGTGCCACCTCAACAGAGGATTCAGTTTAGGGTCTTAACAACTGTCTGAGATAACCAGGAGGAAAGTCTGGGCTTTCTCAAGCTGGCATTAACAGACAAAAGTGTTACTTAGTCTTGTGGAGGATTGTTCTTTACCAAATAACCAGTCTCCATTGGATCTGTGAATGAACTGATGCTTCTCTTCCTGGTAAATAAATCCCAATAGCAGTGAAAGATTCCCCCATTAGTAGAAAGCTAAATTGAGTATTTACACTATGGGGGATAGTGCACAACAGACAACATAAGACCACAATCAGACCCTCCTCATTTTTGTGGTTATGTGTCAGACACATTATGAGGACTGAAATTAACAGCCATCTTTTACCATTTGAGAACCAAAAAGCTGAAGTGTGTTTCATGGAATGTGTCTGTAAAGAGGAAGAATTGACATTAAGATCAAAATTTTCTTCGCCCTGGGTTTTATTATGGAGAAAATAAAAAACAAAAAGAAAACAAGAGAGAAATATTCCTCTACTCATGACTGCAAACCCAATTTCCATCATCATTCAAACCAATGTATCCCTTAATTACCTTTTCTTCTCAAGTTCATACCAAAAATCATCCTCTGGATATGGTTGGAGTCTCTCTCGTGCATACTTCTTCGCTTATGCTATGCTCACATACAGCTGCAATCTAAAACCAGCCCTGTGCCACCCTATTTGCAGTCACACCACAGCAGAGCTGGCAGAAGTCTGGGCTCCTGAGCAGATTCGTGGCTTAAGACACTGTTGTACTGTTTCAGTTACTTCAAAAGAGCAGCTCAGTTAATCACTCTTCCATTTAGCCTGAGTGGACTAAAATGTTATGTCCTGCACTTTTAAGGAGCTTTGTTGCAGCTCCAGGCATACAATATTAGGTGCATAAGACAACTCTCCTGTAAATAAGTAAATCACATGCTGCAAAGGCCATAATATGAAAGGATAACATTCTGTTTTGCCAGTTCATTTTAAAGCTGCCAAAATCATACATAGGTATTTTACAGTTCTGGTAAATTGTATGTGCAAATTCAATTATTTAAATGACTGTGAACATAAATCATGTATTTTAGGGTCTCTACCTACCAGTGAACCTCGGACAAGGATGTGTACAATTTCAAAAGCTATGAGTTTCATTTTTTCCTAAAGAAAGCTGGGTAAAACTGTTTCAATATGTTTTTCATAATTCATATGCTGTGTAATATACTGTAAAGCTCTATAGATCTGATCCAACATGTACTAATGTCATTGGCAAAACTCCCATTGATTCAAAAGACTCTGACAAAGTCATTCTGAGAGTAAAAGTAATGGGTGAAGAGAAAGAGTATTAATATCATTTGCTTTGTAAAAACTTCTCATCTTTTTTACTTATGTAAAAAGTTAACATTTCCATTCTCATAAATAATTTAAATACTAATACAACAGCTATGGGTTTTACAGCAGCCTCCAGCCATATCTCTGTGAACTTGTTCCTCTATGGGGAGATTATAATTTTCTAAGGAAATGTCTCCCCTGACTCTCTTTATTGAAATGAATTGGTCGTGCTGTTTTAGCAGTGACCAAAAAATGATAGCATCTGTCAGTCTTCATGAAAATCTCTGTGTTTTGGATCCCACTAACAGTAAACAATTTTCTGAGAAAAGTCACTGTAGGAATCACAGCAGGGTTTGACAGCCACTTGTCTTTCAAGAGATTTCCCACTATTGAAGTTAACAGTATCAATGCCCACAGAATATAAACATCTCCCTTTAAAGCAGCCGCAAACATCTGGGTATATTTAATCAGAATGGCATTCAGAATTTTTTTTGTTTATTTATAAATGCCTGACTGCTTTAAAACAATATGTTGGTTCTGCTGATTATTCTCTTCATGTGCCACTTTCTTCTAAAATATGCAATAATCCAGAGGAATAAAAATGCATACTTGCTTTTTTATTGATTTCATCTTCAAATTATTTTAAAGTGTGAATTATAACATTATTATCTTCTAAATAACAAAGTACAAGCAAGCCATTCATTACCTACTACAACTCAATGCATCATTAAAATGATCAATTTTGATGACATGATAGAGTGCAATTATTATTGTTTTGTTATTATTATGATTATATAAACCCACATTACAACCCTGGATCCAAACAAACTTCAAATCACTCCATTTCTTTTACAGTGTTCACTCAGTTCTAAATTTCCTATCCTTCTTTGCTCATTAACACACAAATGTATATTTTGTTATAATTTTTTTCAGAAAACAAGGTTACCTACAAGATTTAGACAGACTAGTGTGCCAAGTCCTGTGTTTGATACCATTCCCAAGATAAGTTCTCATCAAATGTACATGACACATTAGAGCTTAATTTTGCGACACAAATTCCAGAACTTCAAACATGGTAAAGGACACCTGATTACCTAGCTTGCATTCTGATAGAAAGCTCATAAACACCAAAAGAATCTCAGGAAATTTAAATAGTTTGCTCTTGTCACGGTGGGTAATACCTGCCCCCCTTATTTAGTCATAACGTCAATGAACACCAGATGAAGACCTTTCCCAGAAACAGCTACAGAAGATCAGGGCAGACCGCAGTGGGATTCTGTGCCTGGGTTTTGGTAGCAGGGGTGGGGGCTACAGGGGTGGTTTCTGGTACAAGCTGCTGGAAGCTTCCCCTGTCCCGTGGAGCCAGTGCCAGCCGGCTCCAGGACGGGTTTCCTGCTGCCGGCCAAGGCCAAGCCAATCAGAAGTGACAGTAACGCCTCTGTGATAACATATTTAAGAACAGAAGGTTGTTGTGCAGAAAGAATTCCAACCAGGGAAGAGCGGAGTGAGATCATGGGAACAATGCAGACACCAAGGTCAGTGCAGAAGGAGGGGCAGGAGGTGCTCCAGGCCCTGCAGCCCGTGGGGCAGCCCATGGTGGGGCAGCTGTGCCCCTGCAGCCCATGGGGGAGCATCGGGGTGCAGAGACCCTCCTGTAACCCATGGAGGAGCCCATGCTGGAGCAGGTGGATATCCAAAGGAGGCTGTGACCCTGTGGGAGGCCCAGGATGGAGCAGGGTCCTGCCAGAGACCTGCAGCCCATGGAGAAAAGGAGCCCACATGGGAACAGATTTTGACGTCCCAATGGAGTGAGTAGCCATTAGCATCTTATGGGATTGGTCCATTCATTCATTCTTGCCTGGATTTTGTAGGAAAAAAAAAGTCAAGCCTCATCTCTTCTTTTTGTTCTAAGGAAATTGTTTTGCTCAACCAACCACAATAAGAAATGGAGAGAAGCCTGAAACAGGAGATGAACATTCAGCAAAGGCAAGTGTGTATCACATTTTTTCTAATCTTTTTTCCAAATATTTCCTGGGTCAGGTGAATTAGCTCTTAACAGCACCCACAGTTTAATAAGGTGATGTTTCACTAATATTGTAAAATATACATAAAATATAACTCAAACACTTAATCATTGATAAAGAGAATGAAATACCACACTTACAAAGGGCTCATTCAATCTAGATTGTTCTCTTCCATTTGAATATATTACAATGCTGGAAAAGCAGTAGGCAGTAGTTATTAGAACTTAACTGAGTTTTCCAAAGGGAAACATCTATTTCACTCAAAGCATTTGTTACTACATTTACCATAAGAGGTTTCTGTCTAGTCTGTATTTTGAACTAAGCAGTTTTGCAACATCTCATCAATTCAAACCACATTTCATCAGAGAACCCACTGAATTAAAGAACATGGCATTTTTAGCCTGTAAAGAGAAATAAAAGACCCAGTCAAGGGACTTTACAGAGACAGTGATTAGAGGGACAACTTAAATTCAAATACATGGGGAAAACAGCTCTGTAGCCTACAGATTAATTTTAAGGAAGAAACCTCTTAGTGTTTTACATTTTACTGAATGCAGTCCACTGCACTAGAGAAAACCAAATTTCTGCATAAAGGATCTATATTGATGAAAGACTGCTGATTTACTATTTGCCTCCATCAAGATGAAAAAAAACCATCATAGTTCCTTTGGATCACAATTTTAGCCACAATGAAAAGTGTCTAAGATTCTAACTTAAAAACAGTAGGTATGTGTGTCATAGAAAAATCGGGAGTAGAGAGGTGGGAAACAGAGAAATAATTCTGCAGGTACCAGGTTCAGTGCAGAAGGAGAGGAAGGAGGTGCTTCCAGGCATTGCAGCCCATGGTGCAGATCATGGTGAGACAGCTGTGCCCCTTCAGCCTGTGCAGGTCCATGGTGGAGCAGAGATCCATCTGCAGCCCCTGGAGGACACCACACTAGAGTAGATCATAGAATCATAGAATAAGTTGGGTTGGAAAAGACCTCCAAGATCATCAAGTCCAACCCCTGATCCAACTCCAATTACTATATCATGGCACTAAGGGCCATGTCCAATCTCTTTTTAAAAACTTCCAGGGATGGCGAATCCACCACCTCTCTGGGCAGGCCATTCCAATGCCTGATTACCCTCTCTGTAAAGAATTTCTTCCTAACATCTAACCTAAACTTCCCCTGGCAGAGCTTGAGCCCATGTCCCCTTGTCCTGTTGTTGGTTGCCTGGGAGAAGAGACCAACCCCCACCTGGCTATAACTTCCCTTCAGGTAGTTGAAGAGAGTGATGAGGTCACCTCTAAGCCTTCTCTTCTCTAGACTAAACAACCCCAACTCCCTCAGCCTCTTCTCATAGGACTTGTGCTCAAGTCCCTTCACCAGCCTGGTTGCTCTTCTCTGGACCTGCTCCAGCACCTCAATGTCCTTCCTGAACTGAGGGGCCCAGAGCTGAACACAATACTCCAGGTGTGGCCTCACCAGTGCTGAGTACAGGGGAAGGATCACTTCCCTGCTCCTGCTGCCACACTGTTCTTGATGCAGGCCAGGATGCCATTGGCCTTCTTGGCCACCTGGGCACACTGCTGGCTCATGTTCAACTTCCTGTCAATCAGCACCCCCAGGTCCCTTTCCACCTGGCTGCTCTCCAGCCACTCTCTGCCAAATGATCAATACCTGAAAGAGGCTGTGACACCATGGGAAGCCTGCACTGGAGCAGGGTCCTGGCAGAACCTGTGGTCCCGTAGAGAGAGGAACCCATGCCAGAGCAGGTTTAATGGTAGGACTGGGAACCCTGTGGAAGGGAGCCAATATGGAGCAGTCTGTGCCTGAAGGACTGCACCTCATGCAAGGGGCCCACACTGGGGCAGTTTGTGAAGAATTGCAGTCCATGGGAAGGATTCAACGCTGTAGACGTTCATGGAGGACTGTCTCCCATGGGAGGAACCCCATGTTGGAACAGGGAAAAAGTGTGAAAAGTCTTTCTTCTCAAGAGGAAGAAATGGTAGAAACAACATGTGATGAATAGACCACCATCCCCATTTGCTGTCCCCACGTGCTGCTATGGGGGAAGAGGTAGAGATAATCAAGAGTGAAGTTGGGCCTGGGTAGAAGGGAAGAGTGAGGGGAAGGTGTTTTAGGATACGGTTTTATTTCTCATTATCATACTTTGATTTGATTGGTATAAATTAAACTAATTTCCTCCAAACTGGTTCACCTACGATGGTAACTGGTGAGTGATCTCTCCCTGTCTTTATCTCAGCTCACAAGTCTTTCATCATATTTTGCCTCCCCGTCTCTCTGAGGAAGAGATTGATAAAGTGGCTTTGGTGGGCACCTGGCATCCAACCAAGGTCAACCAAGGTCAACCCACCACAAAGTAATAAATAACAGATATTTATTTCAAGCTTTCCAGTATTTCCCCTTAGTGCTGAATAAAGCAAGAATAAAATAAAAAATATCAGCTGTATATTAATGTAACATCTACCATACTAACTTTAGAAGGTAGAAATCACCCAAAGCTCTCTCCAGTTGCAGATTAACAGTATAGGTAAATTTAATAAATACAGCTAAAATGCCTTACCAATGTCAATGATATTTTTAATGTCTGAGAGAATGAAGTTTACTTGATGGGTTATCTCAGAGCAGCTGTTTTCTGAGGCTGTTATTATTGAATTGATTTCATATCAGCCTGTTACTACAACCACATGGATGTTGCCTCCTCCAAATGGCCCTCAGGACCTATATAAGAGAGCAAAGGCAGTTCATCAGGTGGGGAGATGGGGACAGATTGCTCTGCTTGCTGGGAATCACACCCACCACAAGGTTGGGGGTAGTGTAGAGCAGGACAAAATATAAACTAAAGACAGTGAAAAGACCTCACTGGATCTGGCCTATAAATTGCAAAAGCTGATTCTTATCTGCCAGACAGAATATTACTTTTATACCTGATAGAGCTTCAGGCATTAATGCACAGCAATCATCAGTCATCACCATCAATCAGTCATTTAAATGGTATACAAGACTTTGGTTAATACTTTTGTACTTGAGTGATTTTATTCATACACAAGTGCCCTTGCAATCAGATCTGAGGCATCCTTTGTGACGGCAAGTATGACACTTCTTTTCAGACAGATGTTTCACATTTTGAAGAGAAGAAGTGGATTTCTCAGTCTGAGGGGAAAGAGAAGCTATTTAATGGTTACACGAAAATCAAATATCAAGTGGTGTTGTCATATCTTCACAAGGCTCTGTGGAACAGCTGGAACCCAGAAGAAAGCTAACCTTCATTCATCAAGAACTCCAGTGAGAAAGTGGAAAGTAGTTTGAGATGCCTGCTCCCTCTTTCTTTACCACCCTGAACACTCCTGGGTTTTGTATTGCTCTGCTTCTAGCAGTGCAGGAAATGATAGACCATAGAATGCTTTGTACAGGTTGGAAGGCTTTTTCTTCCTGCTTGGCAGGAGCCAGTACAACATCAAGAGTAGAAGCAAGATAACTTTCCTAGTTTTTGTGCTTGATACTGATTATCTAGGAAAAGGCAGAGTGGCAAGGAAAGCTCCCTTCTACTTAGAGGTAGCCTTTACCTTAAAGGTGTTTGGTACAGAGCTGGACAACAACTTGTTTGGCAGAATAAAAAGTATATTCAATAAGCACTTAGGATCAGTTGTAACAGCTGAACTTCAGCACCCCAATAAAACATCTAAAAAATATCATGATCCCTGCTTACTCAACCATGTCAAATTTCTCCTCTGAATCTGAGGTCACTGCTTGTTTTTCTGACAAGGGGCATCACAGGATCCCATCCTGGAGGACAGCTCCTGCACATGCCAGGTGAAGGTGAGATCTGTAGCTGTAGGCTGGAGTCAAAGAGAAGTAGTATGACAGAAGCTATCTGTAAAAATACAGAAAGGATTTGGAACTTGCTGACTTTGTGTAGGATAACAGTTTTGAAAATAAACTCAAAGGTAAGACTTTAGACTGTACATTTGTGTACTTCTGGCTGTACCAAAGGAGGAAAAGTTCTGATTTAGCCTTCTGCGTAAGGAAAGCAGCTCTCAGTCTGGCCCAAGTGAGACCATGTCTAGAGACTGGGGCATTGTGTCCTTCCCCCTCAAACCATTATGGGTGGCAGGAATATAATATATAGAAATATCTTAACTACATACTATTCCAGTTTACAGCAAAACTACTACATGTAGATATTCTTATATGACTTTAAACTGTTTCCCAAAGAGTTAGAGGTAAAGCTCATTTTAACCTTGTATTTTTCCTCAGAATCAATGTTAGGACTTCATTTCTGGTAGGCTGTTTTGGGCCAGAGTATTAGCAGTGCTGAAGGAAACACAGAAGGCGAAGGAGTGGATGCATTAAATAGATCTTGGATATTCAACAAAGAGCTGGAGTTTCCCACTCCACAGTTAAAACAAGTTTTTGCAGCCTTGCACGATACGCACACGTGTCTTGCCTCCTGTTTGAGAGTGGAGGACAGATCAAAGCCACCATGTGCCATATGTTTTAAAACATCCTAATTATGAGAGCAGTCAATGATTTCTTGATTCATACTTATGAGACAAAGAAGGACAAAACGCATATTATGTCCTTGGTAAACAACGAAAGTAGAGAAGTCTGATAATTTGTCTAAGTAACGTAATTTGAAAACCTTGATTTTACATCTCCAAGTGAAGGTAGTTTTGAGGTATTGTCAGACTTCTGCACAAAGGTGTATGAGACATTTTACCTTTTGTAAGAGTTCAAAAGATGTTTATGTTTATTGAACATAAAGATTTTTGTACTAAACCTATTATTTTTTTTTTACACAGCAACATATTCTCTATATAAAGCATATGTATCTATCCAACCATTTATTCTTCTTACCTATCATATTAGATATTTAATTTTATAAAACTATCATAAAACACCTAGTAATTGATAGCCTGCATTTTATATTTTTTGGAAAAATAGATACTGAAGCAAGTAGTACCTTTTTAAAGTTTTTATGTTACCTATCCATAAGTAAAGACAGTAAGTTTTGCCAGCAGCCATGATTGCATTTCTCCTTATAATTAACTAGAGATCTGATACAGCTTTGAGATTAAAACTTAAATTGTTCATTATTTATTACTACTATTAATACCTTAGTTATATTCATCTGCTACGTTTGATAAGTTAAAGGGCATCCTCATTTGAGAACAATAAGCATATATCTGACTATCAGAAAACACAAATTGATTTTTGTTTATCTCTAAAAATGACAATAAAATCTACCATAATAAATGGCATATGTAGACTTGATATTTTAAACTTTGGATGGTTGCATGATTTTAATCACCAACAAGATAATTTCAGAGTATTTTACAGTAATTAGAAGTGCTATTACAAGGGAAAAAGAGATGAAAACTAGCTATTTTTCAAAATAACCTTCCAGCAACAAAAAGAAGAGGGCAACCCAGGTTTCAAAGATTTCTGCAGAAAAAAAAAATATTAAAAAAATTATAAATTATACTTTTGTCAAATAATGGCTGAGTATATTTAAAGATTCTTTTTTTCCACCTGGAAAATAGTAAGAAAAAGTCATCTGGAAATGCACAGAACATTAAGACTTAGGAAAAAGTAACTGTCAAGAGATGATTCATGTCCTGCTCGTCCTGCATCTCCAGAGGAAGTATGCCTACTCCTCTTTTTTTTCTTTAGACACAAGAAGCATATCCCAAACAAGCTGCAAAAGAGAGTAGGAGAGATTTGAGGACCAAAATGTCCTCTGGTTATGCAGACAGAGTTCTAGTGTTTTAAGAAAGAAAAAGAGCAATTTTACTCCAATGATGATAAATCTACTTAATTTCAATCTCATTCACTGAGATTAAAATACAAGTGAGCCAAAGTACTTGGTGCCATTTATTTTCACTTTGTCAGGCCAAATCCTGCCAGTGTGGAGCTATTAAAAGTAGCCAAGCTGAAAATCCACAGCTTCTCTGTATGGGCACAGCACAGTGAACAACCAGTCATTGTGGGGAAAGAGGATATGATTTCCCATGAAAGAAGTTTTGAGATCAATTCCCAGCTTTCACAATGAAGTTGTCTCCTCTGTGAACTGGCACAAGATGCAAGATGTGGAGTGACTTCTGAGGGCCAAACAGTGTATCAGCTTCTCAGCTTTTTTAGTAGTCTGAATTCTTGAGGAAACTAGGTTTAGTTGTACATATATCTGTCCACCTACCATAAATAATTTTGAAGCTACTAGCTAATTTCATCCAAATTTCATAAAAGTGGATCTCTCAATCAGAATAAATTGTTTTGAGCTTTATGAATGTAGCTAGTACCTTACACAAAACATAAGTGGATTATTTTTTTTACTATACAGCAGGTCTCCCAACAAAAAACAACAGAAAGGTCAAATTCAGAACAAGACACTGGAGAATCCACATGTGTGAGACTCCAGGAATTTTGCTGCTCAGTTTGCTTGCTTGTGTACTTCAGATGTATAGACTTAAATAAACATGGTTGGAGTTTGAATATGTAGCTTGTTATGATTTTGCAGCAATAGTTAACTGTCTTGGAAAACCAAATTTGCTTTAATTTTGTAATAGCATCATCCTTAACATCAACTGAAACTGATGTGCAATATTTAATACTTATTTGTGGAGTTTGTATGAGGCAGGTAAGATCTTTCAAACTAGAGGTGGAGATCTCATAACCAGAGGTCTACTCTGTTTCTAGCTAAGCCTACAGCATATCATCCTGCTGCTATCCTCATGGTTCATGAAATTTCGCCTTTCCTACTTGGGCAGAACCAGCACACAAATGCCTACCTGACATGTGGTTGCTGAGGAACACGTATTTCTGATGTGCTAATACGGTATCTATTGCAACAGGGTAAGGCAAGGGACAGGGCTGTTGTAATGTATACAATTGAAATAGGACATTTCCTGTCCTAGCACACCCACCATCCCAGCAGAAGACCAGAAGACAGAGAAGGCTAGGACTAGCTAGCCTTCTTTACACTACCAGTGGTGTACCACATATTTCAAACTGCAAAAAGCCATGAGACACAAAACATTTGGGAGCAGAGGGAGCTAGGATTACTGCCAAGAGGACAGTTCTTACAATCCCTCCATTGCAGGAAGCTCTGGGAAGGTGCACCTCTAGGTAACAGTGTCTGCCTCAGCAAGAGGTGTGTATTGCCTGGAATACATGAACTGCAGTCAGTCATATGGTACAACTTATATTTGGACAGCTCAAAATCAAAACATTAACCATCCTTTGCATTCAGACCATAAGGGACAGTGCAGTTGCTGCATTTCTTTCCAGAGAAAAGCCAACATGTTCCGGTATCCTGCACCCAACAGTGCCCAAAAACAACTGCTGAGAGACGAATATGAAAATCAGACAAGCATATGGTGATATTCTACCAGTATGTTCATCTATTTTCCATTGGCCTGTGCTTCAGGGATTTCCTGAGTGATGTTCTCTGCAGGATAAGATTAACCTCCTCTCTCCACAGAGGTCTGTACCTGAGGTATCCACCCTAGGTTGTCTTTGCACTGCACGGTTCTCCTGACCTATTTCAGACATTTATTTTAGGATGAGATTAATTGAGCCCTCACTGGCCTATTTCTCTGCATCAGTTGTGAAGGGCATTCAAATGATTGGCTCAGATGTCAATTGATAAGATGCCACAATTCATCGTGCTTAATAACCCTAGAGTTATATGATTATGTCTTTTTCAATACAGGGGAAACTATACTTTCCACAATTTCCACAGCAAAAAAAATTTCACAGTTTAATAAAGACTGTGTAATAAGGGACTTCCTTTTACTTGTTTGTCAGTTTGCCTCAGGTAGAGAAGTACAGGAAGAAAATGAGATAATATTAAATGATTATGATTTCAGCATCCAATAATCAGCTCATCAAGGATTTTAGTCATCCTAGAAAAAAAAGTTTGAAGTTTCTTGTAATAAGGCAGTGACACATAAACTGAAGAGCCATAGGAGAGATTAAACTGAAAGATAAATGCTAATTATCAATGCTATTTTTATCCTATACATTATTAATTATTATCACGAAACAACTTATTTTTATCCATTCCCACCCAAGCAGAAAGGCTGCTTCAAGGATTTCATCCTTATATGCAAAATAACAATTTTTAAAAATGTGACCGATGGATTCCTTGTTTCTCATCCTTTCCCTACTTATTTACGGGAAAAAAAATATTTTTGATATCTTTACAAACTCAGAAACAAATACCCAAAATAAATAGTGATCATAAGGAAAAGAAAGTACCATTGAAATAGAATAAATATGACCAGTATTATTTCACATCTTCTTTATTAGGTAACCATAACCACATATTTGAATGGCTGAAGGAAGAAATATTGAAGGAGTTTAAGTATTCTAAATAACTATGGGCAGCTTGTACCATAGTGAGGCAGCCATTTAAAAGCTAGCATATGAAATTAAGATTTAGAAGAACTAAGCTCTTTGTGTTTATTATTTTTTTTTTTTGGCCTCAGGGTGGAAGAAGGAGATGTTGTTGCATTGTTTAATTTCTTTTCGCATATCCTATTTTGTATGATTTATTATATGTTTGAATGTGGTAGTTATCATATTTACCTACAACATTTCGCAGCCGTTTGAGACAAGGGTTGTTGATGTGTAAGTTCATATTGATATAGACTCAGGGCCATGGCACAGCTGATTTTACCAATAAAAATGGCATTTAAAATTCAACAAATTTCATTCTATTTTGCACTGAAAATATAAAGCAGTTTTTATTATAACTACGTTGTTCGTACCCGCTTGGGTTGTAATAGATTAATTTGTTTACTAGGTAAACAAAATATAGAGCGATAATAATAGCCTTCTTTTGTGCCACACTGCCAAACCTGTCATCTACATTAAACATTAAACAGTACCTGAAAAAAAAACTTCTTTTCTTTTGTTGTTTGGAGTAGCTTTCACATCTCATGCTTTTACATGTGTCTTGCCTCCTGTCTGGTCTATTACAACTGCTCACCCACTTCACCGTAGCACTAGAATCAACTGGGATAAATAACAATTGTTTGGGGATGATGGGAATTGCCTGTGTGTTTTGTTCTTTGGTTTGTTCTTTAACATCTTCATATCTGACAGCAAGCTACCAGGCTTGCTGCTAGTATACCTGCAATCAAAGCTTTCAAGGAGGTGGTGTAGACTGGATATAGGGTTGCTAAGCCCAGAGAATGTCTTACCTAAATGTAGCAAGACCCACCTTAAATCTTATTATGTTCCCAGCATTGCAGTTACAAAGCTTCTCATTTTCAGGCTACTATAAAAATCAGCTAATTAACAACCAATAGTTCTTCTGCTATACTCTCTGTGACTTTAAATCCTCACATCACCTCCTGGGAGAATTCTAATTGTTTTTGCTTTTTGCTCTCTTTTGGTGTGAAATTAGTGCCTTCTGATCCAAGAGAAGACTGTCCCTAATAAACACACTGAAGTTATTCCTGTGAATGCAAAATATATCTGGAAATCACTGAACGTACCAGACAGATGGTTCTGCAGGGGTGATGCACTGATAAACAGTGATGGGTCCCATTACTGACTAAAAGTGCAGACTCAGGTTGCAATTACAAACACAGATTTAACTATGCAGTGTCTCAATTCCTTGATTCAGTTGCTGACTAGACATAGATGATTGGTGGCATCTGAGGTGCCTGAGGGGGGATTGGAGGTACCATCGCAGATTTCTGTGACATGACATATGATGAAATGCACAAGGGCACCTCGCATGGCACCAGACAGCTACAAGGTCCTAGTCAGCACAAACAGAGCCTAGAGAGTTATTCAGTAAGCAGATAAAAGCACATATTTTAGGATAAGCTAATTGCTTTTTAAGCTGTATGGCTTGATCTCCATATACAAGCTTACAGCCAGATGCCTAATCTTCAGCTGAAAGCTTCTTCTAATGCTTCTAATTCAATGTGACTCTATGTGATTTGGACCAACCTCTATGTACTACCAAAAGTCAAACAGGTGAGAAATTTATAAGCTTAGCCCAATTTTCTTAATCACATATCTACACTGAACTTTATTAATTGCAAATGAGTTTTCTGATTATAAGCTTAATTACACTGGATTTTCAAGAGAGGGTACTTTCCCCCTTTGAAGGGCTTAGAAAGGCCACAGTGATACAAACAAACCTCCTAAAGGATGAAAGTGAGGTAGGATGCTTCACCTTTTCTACACTGTCTCCAACCCAAGATTCCATTTGCCTGTTTCCAAGAAACTGTCATAGCACAGGTATATATGGAATGGGAAAAGATGCAGTGGTTCTGGAACCAAATAGGTTTCAGTTGTGCTTGGTTAATTTGGGTATATCCTTTAAAAGATAACATTTTTTTTCAACCTTCTTTTCTGATCCATTTTCAGCAGTAATTTTAACTCAGAATTAACCACCATCATCTGAGTTACATAACTCAAGGTAGAATCCTAACACGGAAATAACACTTTTAATTTCTCACATGGTCTCAAGGGTGTGGTTAAATTTATAAAAGTTTTAGTTAGATAATATTAATAGTAGACATTTATTTTCTTTGCCTCTTTAATGAATTTAAAGTCTAAAAACGTAGTGGTCTCCAGTTGATTGTAACCAACCAACACTACTCTCCTTGAGGAGTTGTAGTCTCCATACTCCATGCACTGGATCTACTCGATCTACTCCCTCCTGCACTGTGAAATGCTCTCCAGTCAGCTGGAGCATCTCTGGTTACATGCAACCTACTTAAACTCTTCAAGGCAATGTTCTGAACATAGCAAGTTTTTGGTTAATACTTCCTAGTATTGCCTAGACATTTATCTCACTTTCCAATCAGTAAGCTGCTCCAGATCTGATTACCAGCCTCCACATTCCTCTCAACAGCTATTCATACTAATTTTTCTAATCCATATAGTCATGTAAGTCTGGAATAAAACCTGAGATGCTGCATATTTATTTCTATTTTTCATGGTTTATTATCCTGACATTTTAAAGTGCTCTGCTTAAACTTTAATAAGTGTTGTATGATAGAGAAATCAAACTTTTACATAAGAAATTGCTTCAATTAAATGTCAAAATAGACATGAAAATTAGTTTTAAAGCCATCTAGGCTTCTTTCTAATACCCTGTGCAGAGGCTAACTCAGAAAGGACAGTCCTGCTCAGCCTCTCCTCCTTACATTTCATAATAAGGATCTTCACTGCAGTATTTCAGCCTTTACTATATGTTGAATTTGATTTGTAAGACCTTCAAATTACTGATGCCTTTTTTCCCAATGTGAAATGCTACTTAAATACATAATAGAGTGTGTAAAATCAAGACACACTTGTAGGGTGTCTTTAGTAAATATAAACATTTTATCTGTTCCTTTTTTCCTTTCTATTTTGTAACACCATTCTTTTTCCCTTACATTCCCTGTGACATATCCACATATAAAGTGTCTCACAGTATAGCCATCCTAAATATTTATTACCTGTGTAATTTTTTTCCCCTTCTGTGTCTTTGTTTTATTCTGCATATTTGAACCATTTATGTAATTATTCCTGCGACTACTATAGGTTTCCTTTTACCATATTTCTGTTCCCTATCAAACTTCTTTGATCTTCTTTATTTTCATACACCTCTTTTCTGAGTTTATACCCTCTGGCTAACAGCACAATACTCCTCTGGTTGATTTCTTTCCCCTGAAGCTCATTCCCAGGATTTTTCTCTTTTTCAGACTCCTTTGTTCCTTTTCACTGCTAATCCCCCGATTCCCTGCTTACACTCACCACCACATATTCTTCAGTCCCTTGCTGTTTTACCACATCCCCTTCAGCAGACTGATAATGCAATTTTAAGTGAAGCTAAGACACCTTAATACTATTCTGATCTTTCTTGGATTTAGGCCTGGGATAGAGCTAGGAGCAAGACGGGAAGGGGAGGCAAGGTGGAGGGATAAGAGAGGAACAGCTGAGGAGAGACAGAAATGCAAACTTGATAGAACTTCACAGGCTGTTTATTTCCCAAAGACTGTCCGCTCAGCTGGGTGGCAGAGCAATGTGAGCCACCAGATGTGCAGTTTTAATACTAGTGTCAGCAAGAGCTGCTCATGCAGCTTTTGGCCAGCAAATGAACTGGGACATCATTGCCTTTCTCTGCAGCCAGGATGCACCCCAGTAACTTAGCAATTCAAGGAACCAGGAAACAGAGCAGGGTAAGCAAACATAAGAGCAGAAGTATCATTTGTGAGGACAGGTATATCGAGCAAAAATACACTATATGGTAGCAAAAAGGTGGTTGTCTGGCTTGCTTAAGGGAAGCAAGTGTATTTATTGACAAGTAAAGGTGAGTCCATGCTGGCAGAGACACTTTAACTAACTCCAGTACTGCATGGCCTTCTTTCTGCAGTGCCTTAATTCCACTTGTAGCCAGAAAGGCAAAAAGCCAGGCATCTCAGGATCAGAATCCCAATCTTCTACCCCCCCAGACTTAATTTTTCCATGGGTATCTCCTCAAGTATCCCTTACTCCTGTTCTTAAACACTCATGGCACTGATTTGCATATTTGTATTTCCGAGTTTCTAACGATTTAGTATACACAAGTCATGTGGGCATTTTCAAGAATCCATAGTAGGAAAAATAAGAATTTTGTTGTATAAAATGCTGTTCGGTGGTAGTAGGAAGTTTGTCTCCCTGAAAATAAAGTGCTCAACAAGAAAGGAAAAATATATTTATTTCTCTTATACTGGTGAGTAGCATAGATGAGAGTGGGGCTCAGAAAAGGACTTAACCCTTGTGAAAACATTACTAAGATTTAGGTACTACATTTTTTTAGCAAAATTCATACAGGATGATTATTCTCCTGTTATTCCTTTCAAAAAAATTGTCCTGCTATCTTATATGTGACACAATTAACAAAACATTACAGTGTGTTTCAATGAATCCAGATATGTGCAATTTTCTCCAAAGTGTGATTAAAGAAATGATTGGAGGGCAAATGGAATAGCTTTTACTGAGATAGCTAACAATGAGACACATTGGGTTCTTATTATCTGTTATTAGCTTTGGCTTTCAGGTAGGAGAAAAGTACATTTTAGGAACCATTCAATGTCCTATTTTAATAATTCCTGAAACATGCTACTTGGTAAGAAAGTTGACTATTTGTTTTATTTTACTTAATATTTTCACAAAAATAGGGAGCCTATGGAAAGCAGCTCCAAAAGATTTGTTTAAAGGGTCAGCTCAGGAGAAATCTCTGCTTATTCCACCAAAGAACAGAGACATTAGCAATACATGGAGCCAGAGTTAATGCTCTAATTTCAGGCTTAAAAGCTGGGTTCTGCTTTTGACATTAGACTGGGACACATAAAATCTTTGGCAAGTCTTACACAGCTTTAACAGCCTTGGCAGCTCGACACCTGCTTACTTAGTAGTTTGGGCCTTTGTTTCTTTCTGCCTAATTTTCTAGTGTTCATTTTGAATGATGTGTGAGTTTATCATTGTCCTGAGGGCACTGATGCCCCAGTTAATGTCCTCCACTGTGGATTAGGTGTCCACTTTCCCCTATGGCAGTTCATCTTATATTTTAAGGCAACCAGCATACTAAACCATTTCCAGGTGGCATGCAGGGCTTGCTTTTTCTTCTCAGAATATGGGAACCTGAGCCTGCTGGGAGGATCTCATTAGGAGTAAGGAAATGTTCTCTTAAAGAAGCAAGCCTCTGTTGAGCAGCCACCCCAAACTTCTGCTGAGCTTGAACTTTGAGGAAGGAACCTCTGTCTCCCTGCTCTTCCACAGGAGAGTATGTTCCCCAGCTATGGGCTGACTCAGCCTTACACCATTCAAAATGTACTAGACACCAGAGATCATCTCTCCCTGCTCTAGACACTATCATAACACAAATAATGAGAAATGTGCCATGTAAGCTGTGGTGTGATCCCTCCCTGGAGTGCTAAAAGCCTTTTACTTCGAGTTATTCATTGAAGGTGAGGATGCCCACAGTACTATTCTAGGCAATTGGCTCCCAATTTCACTTCTCTTTTGTGAGGACACTGATTTGTTTCCTTCTGCTTTCAAAAGTCAGCTTTCTATTTTTCCTTCCACTTATTGACTGTACAGTACTTTCTGCTTAACTGAAAGCTTTTGTAGCTGACTGAGTAAAGCTCTGTACTGATGATAGTTCTGGAGGTTTAGGAACATTTTCCTCAGGGAAGAACTTAACAGTATTTCTTACCACGAGAGAACTTGAAATCCTTTTTAGGAAATTAAAACTATTTATTTTGTGGCACTGCAAAATGTGTTGTCTAAGAAGAGTGAAGAGCCACAAAAAGAACCACTTGCCTCTATCTGAAATCTCAGTCCTTCTCCTGGAAAACAAATCTGTCCTATTGTTTCCCTGACCTATTAAGGAGGCTACCCTCAGTCTATATCAGCTTCTTCTGAACTTCTGTTTGAAAATTTTTTGCCATTGTTTGGTTTTCAGAATGATAAATAGTATGCAGATTCCCCACAGAAATCCAGAGGGTTTTAGCAAAATGCTACAGGAAGAATGAGGCAGATGTAGGTACGTTGACTTCTGTAGAGTGTGTCAGCTTTCACCCACTGAGTCCAACAGCTATTGATGGTCATTAAGAATTTGCTTAGGAAGAAGAGTCTGCAGCAGATAGTGTGTGACTTTCAGACAGGATTAGGAAAGGAACATTAATGATGCATAAGGTTACAAGAAAGGCAGTTGCTTTGGTTTCACAGCACCTAATTTCACAACTCTGCACCTATGGCCAAGTCCACACCCACCTGCATTTGAGATCTCAATTTTACTTGCATTATCCTCTTTATTTTCCTGCAGTTAGGGATCCCTAAGAAAATCATAAGAAAAAAAAAAAGACTGGGGAAAAAACACATTCCTGTACAGGTCAAACTCATTGCCCAGCTCCTGGGTCAGAAATGATATCTTCTACATAGCTGGTTCACTACCACTCATCTTGCCATTTCCATGCCTTTCTGATCATTTTTAAAGCTGCCTGCTTTTTGCTGAAATAGCCAGCAGTGGTAGAGCCACTGGGCTTTGATTTCCTCTTGCAGGGAAGGCTCAAGTCTCAGTTGCCACCTTTGAGGTTTCCTGAACTACTAATGACTACCGTGGAGCTCCTCTCTGTGGGAGCTATGACACAGAGAGCCATTTCACTACTGCTGTGAGACACATTTAGAAGAGTTCCTTGAGTGTGTGTGTGTGTATATATATAGACATATAACTAAAAGAGTAAGCTCAGATAAATCAAGGCACATAATTCTATACAGATTTCAGAAAATATTTTCTATTAACCCGCGTAAAACAATGCATCTGAAAAAGCCACTGTTTAAGGAGGGAAAGTAATAGGAGCCATTTAATGTACCAGTTTACTTCCAAGAGTCAGTAAATACTGCATAACTATTCTCTTAGATTCATACATAAATTAAAACATATAAAGGCATCTATTATACCAACCAATCTAGATTCATAATCCCAAGAATCAGTTACAAAACTATGTCTGAAACATTCCTTTTTTATATCAGTAATCTCAATAGTTATGAACTTTTCATAATCTCCTGTTGTTGAGAAAAATTTACAAGGGTACTCTGACAAAACAACCAGTAACTCCAGGTTGGAGTACATATATTTTTAAATGCATGACAAGACCAAAAGTTTTACTTCCTGGTGAAACCTTCAGTATCACTGAAATCCTTTTTTAATATCAGAAGAGCATTAGAGGTGCTGAGTAGTCACAAAGCAGCAAGGACTAGACGTTCCTTTCACAAGCTTTTGGAGCTGGATTTAGGTGCCTGACTGTAGACACATGTGACAGCTTTAACCATCACTTCAAACTGGCTATTTTAGACCTATCATCTCTCTTGGATACTGTAGACCATGTGGTTCTGCTGACACATCATGAGAATGTTCTTGAAATAGATAGATACACTCTTAAATCATTATTTTCCTTTCATTCCATATGGTCTAGGTGCCCTTGACATAATTTAAAAATACAGTGCAGCAGCACAATTTAAGATAAACCACTACCAATAAGCCAAGCAATTTAAAGTCTCATATCCCCTTCACCTTCGAACAAATCCCTCCCAACTCACCATTCCTCTCAACCTTCCTGAAGGAAAAAAATAAAATAAAAAAATGAACTCAGCAATGTACCTTAAAAAATCATTTGAAAGTATACTGTCATTCAGCAGTAAAGAGTTAGTTTAGATATTGGATCTATAACATCACTGCATCATAGCAAACAAATTGCAGAGACCATGATATTTCAAAAGCAGATAATGAATTAAATATATAATTTTGGATGAGTACCCAGGGATGCCATTGTTGTCTGTTCCTTCTGTTTACAGTTCCCCTCTTCAATTTCTCCTGCAATGGGCCTATATACAGCACTTCTTAAATCCCAGAATCATTCCTATATGAAGTTCCCTAGAAGCCTACTTTGTCATTTTTTTAGAATCTTCAGCTTTACATGAATTGTGTCCTTATCAAAAGTCACTTGAGCGCTTAAGAGTCTGTTCACACGACGGGCTCAAATCAAGCCCTTCATGGGAAGTTACACACTGCAGTGCCTGCATGCTCCCGACAGCAGCTTTATATCACTGTTTCAAATGATCCAGCCACAGCAGTCAATCTGTTAGCATTTTACACTTACTTTTCCTAGGTGCAAACAGCAAGGAATTGGGCCTTCCATCACTTCCAGTTTTTATAAGGCTTCAGCAAACCGGGCAACATTTTGCCCCTTGTTTCACCCCTGAAACTACATCATTTCCACAGGTTCACAGCAGTGTAACTGAGCGCAGCATCTGGCACAGAGCCCAGAGTTTGACCCAGCAGGTTTATGGCGTATGGAGATGATATTAACACACATCATGAGCCAAATCTGCACTATGGCTGCTCAATAAAAATTCTACCACCTCCATCATTGCATTTAACCTCTTATATTAACAAGAAAGCAGGCCAGACTGATCACTGAGAACAAGTTAGCCCAGAAAATTTATCAGCCACAAGCATTTGCGTTTTGTAACCTTTTTTTTACTATTAATAACTTTTTAAGTAACAGGAACTGAACAGTGGCAGCTGGATTAGCAACAATTCACTACACATTTAGAGTATTTATTAAATTTACCATATGATTGCAAATGCACTTGAAAAGTGTAATCACAGAGTGAAATTTTCACTTTGAGTTAACATAAGGGGTTTACTTAAGTATAGGCATCTTACTAAACAACTGTTTTTCAGTGTCATGACTAACACATTTTTTTTGCACAGAAATCTTTATGAACTGATCTTTTTCCCTCACCTAAAAGACAAAAATAAAATAAGGCTTTTTTTTTTTTTTTTAAATTACACAGAGCATTCAATTCTGATCAAAAGAAAATATTTTGTTTTCCTTGAGAGCTCTTAGCTGTTTCTGTCATTAAGTTTGAGCGTTTTAATAAAGAACGTCAAGATCTTTTGAGACACAAAATTATTTCAGGCAATGTAAAAGATGAAAAATGTAATTCATTAGATGAGTGGTCAGCATGCAGTGGCAGTATGGTCACAATTCATTTTCTTGTCCATATTCAGCTAGTTCTAATTACCCAGAAGGTATAACAATAAACGAAGTGAAACAAACGTACCATACATTGAATTGATCCCTGACTTTATCTATACTATCCTGCCAAGCCCCTTACTGCTATTTCTTCAGCCATGTTACAGCGTATGACTAACAGCTGAACACAACAGCTCTAGTGCTGGGCTGAATTAACATCAATTAGCATTTAAATTGCATGTTTAAATGAGTGCATTAATGGGTGCATGCAATTTATAACTCTCTCCCCTCCACTTCCAGCTTTATCTAGTGCTAGAGATTTGTCAGACAGCTGGTATCAATCTGCCTAATCTCAGACTTAGAATGACTGCTCGTCTGCATACATTTAGCTGGCACGCACTGATTAAAGGAAAATTCTTATAGGTTGGTTTTAAATTTACAATGTGGTGTGACACAAATCTTATCATCTGCGTCTGATTTTACAGCTAGCTTTCAGGGGCCAAATACTACCTGATTTACAACCACTTCCCAGGTGTGCTGCACTACATGTTAGGTTGGACCAAATCTGGCCCTGTACTTCACTCTCTATCTCATACAGATGTCGACAAATTACTGCTTGTGCCATGACATCCCTCCCTTCCCACGACGTGAAACTCTGAATATTAAACCATGGTTCTAAGTAAATGAAATTGAGCTGAAATATAGTAATAAAAATTTATTGAAGATTTATATAAAATGCAAATAAGCAAAACAGTGCGCTGGGCGGCCGGGGAGACCCCTGCTCCACTCACGGCACGCAAGCGCAGTACTTAAAACAATAACTTTTATTCCCTTATCAGTTTCCCTCCCATAGTCACTTTTTATCCTTCTGTTGGATCTGAGTTTGCAGGTCTGGTTCTGGTTGGTTTCTCTGCAAGCCCGTTTTAATTGCCAGGTGCTTTCCTGTTTATAGTTTTAATTAGTCTTTAGTCCTTGAAACTTGGTGTGTTAGGTATTTCCAGATGTCCATCTTGGATTCTTTGTATCATTTTAGTTCTCGACCCTTTGATCCTTGTCCTTCCTTTCATTACTTTATGCGTGCTATGAGACAATGAGCTTTTTAGAAAAATAAGATACAAAAATACTTATTCAGCCAGGCACAATAATTTGTCTTTCTAGTTTAAGAACTGCAAGCTGCATGCCTATCAGCTTACAATGCTGATAGAATAATGAACCATTCTACAACTTACAGTCTCCTAACCTTAACAGAATGGTGATTATAATAACATATATATGTATATAAGAATATAACATGCACTACAATTTAATGAGTAAACTACTATTTACTAATTTGATGAGTAAATTAAACTACTACTACTATTACTTATTACAGTTCTTCAAGGATGTTAAGAGTAAAGTACAAGTGAAAATTGTCTACCACTAACTACCAGTGCCATGAATGACCTCATTCTGTATATCAAAAGTTTCAATGAGGGATATTTTCGAGTTTTAAATTATAACAAGTTTCTGTTCCCTGAAATGAATTTGCAATATCACTGTATTGTGAGAATAGCTAGTGTAATTTATGGCATCTATTTTTATTAATATTATTATTATTATCTATTTGTTTGAAACAAGGAATACATACAACCTCATGTAATGAGACAAAATAGATGCTGAGGTAAAATAAAGCTCACTTCAAAATCTCTTTCTGTGTTTTCTGTCAGATCTGATTCCAAGGCCAAAACCACATCAGTGTCACCTCAAAGACTATGAGCTTGCGAGCTCAACTGGAGGCTCATCTTCAGTGCATATATGCCCTATATAGCCCCACAGAGCTCAGGTAGCACGCCAAGCCTGCTCGAGATGCCCAGAGACAGACTAAAGGGTGTCTGTAGCATTTCTGCAAGGCAGCTCTGGGAGTCAAAGGCAGAGACTTGTAGATGTAGCACAGCAGCAGTTTCAGTCGTGTCATAATTTCATTTTGTTCTGATGTCTGTACTCAAAGATGTTATGCTTCTTTAAATATTTCACGTCTATGCACTGTCCTGAGGTTTATTATTTATGCAATAGATGAAAGCTCCTACATTTTTGCTTGAATAACACACTACTATGGAAAACCGACTCATCAAGGTTAACCATTCTTCTTGCTTACTACCTTCAAAAATTACGTCCTCAAGAGGAATTGCACAACTAAGTCAGATAGTGTGGGCAAATTTAATTAAGTAAATGTCAGAGTCCACAGTTGTTACAGATGACATAAAGAGAAAAAAGAGATAGGGCATAACCTTGAGGTACTTGTTATTGCTGCCAAATGCTTTAAAGGATTGTTCACCTGGACGTGAAGCTTTCAGTCTGTGGCACTGTTAATATATGTGTGTATCACAGCATGTCCCTCAAAATAAAATTCCGGTGTGATGTTTCTTACTCTTATTGAAGAAAGCTGAGGGTGTAAGGGAATAAAATACAAAGGCCTCTGCCAGAGCAGTTCTGACACCCATGCACTCGTTAGACAGGAATGATCTGGACCCAGTGCTGCTCTTTAATTGCAACCACAGCAGGCAAGCCCAAGATTTCCCCAGCTCAAGCCTACGCTGGCAAGATGGCCAGTGACCTTGGGCTGGCCACACGCTTGTATCAAATGTTGCATCTGAAGCTATCCTCTGCTTTACTAACCAGAGCAGGGCTGCTAGAAGTGAGGCACTGGGTTGCTAGGACCTGGCTGCCCCAGCTGAGAGGAGCTGGGCAGTGGGACCCTGAGCATTGTCTGGAAGACCTTTTTTAATATCTCAGCATACCCTAACTTTGCAAAAATAGCTATATCCTCTAAATACTGAACAAGTCTATCATTCACTGATCTATCTATACTGGTTTCAGGGAGAAAATACAGTATCTGTCCAGATTTTTTTAAATCCCAAAAGAGTGATTAAAAATCTGCCACTGATCAAGCTCTAACATCCTGCTGTTCTTCTGGGGCAGTGAAAGCTCAATATGTGCCCATCAGCTTTAGCCCCTTGCTTTGGGAGAGACACAGGAGACAAATAGCTCCACACTTTCCTAATTTCAGCAAGAAGGGTCCTTCCTGGGAGCCCTTCGTGCCCATCCATTGCCAACCCATGGAAAAGGATAGCACAACTCTAGAACTTGCTTTCCTTCAGCAATGCACAGCCAGGAGTTACAAAGTTTACATAGGACTGCGAGAGAAAAGAGTATAACCCACTGTTCCCATGGCATCATTAAAAGGCATTTAGCTGAAATGACCCAATGACTTGGCATTGTGAAGAAGAAACTTCTGTGCATTTTCCAACTAACTTGTTACAGTGCACCCATATTCATTTAAAGCTGGCCTGGGAGTGGCAGAAGGAAGCAGCGGGAGGATTACAGAGTTAATTAAGCTTCAGAAGCAGAATAAGAAATGAATGAGGAGTCACATAGAGAAATAAACCTTTAACAGAACTTCTAAAAGGATCTGCAATAAACTAACCAGCTCAAAATAAACCCAAGATTAAGATGGAAGAAGGAAGGGGAAATTACATGCAATGGCTTATAGGAATAATTCTGCCCTAGAAAACAACTGTAATGCTTATAAATTACACAAATATATCAATTCTCTAGTTTGAGCTATCATAAATAAGTAGGAAAACACCCTTCAGGCTATTCATTTTTGGAACCACAACATAAAACAGTTTAATTTTGTTTTAAGAGGATACTGGCTATCTATAGAATAACATAATGATTACAAGATAGTAATTATTAAGGTTTAGCAACCATTCTCTATATTTGATATTTCAGTATGAGGCAGTGAGGTGGAGGGCTTTTTATTATTTATCAAGAGTCCATAGAGCCATCTCTAATCATTTATGTGGAATATAATTGTTATTCCTAGGCAGAAACAATCTTCAAAATTTTTCAGACAGCCTCACAATGAGAGAAATTTTCCTGTAATGTAATAACTATTGGGAAATTGCCCTTTCTAGACATCCCTTCTTAGGCTCTGTTCTGATAGGACTGAGCTAAAATAAAAGCACAAGAAGTGAATATGCACAAAGAGAATTTGTTGTTTGATTCACATTCCCCAAAGAGTGTTAATGCCTTCGGAGATGTCAAATCAGAAGGGATCTACTGCACAGAAGCACTGTGTGAAAGAAGAGATGAACATTATTAGAATTCAGAAATAATGAAATAACATGGTTGGCTGGTACAAGTGACACTGATTTACACCCACTTAGGGTCTCTCATATTGATGCTTTGATATGTGTCTTGAAACACACTCTGGTTAAGCAGCATTTTAAAACAATTCCTATGTACACATATGTTGCTAAAAGTTCTGAGTTCTCCTATACTTGACATATAGGTTATCTGAAAAACTCTTGTTCCTGAGAAATGTGGGCTATATATTAATAAGGGGAATCGAGAAGAGGTTTACTGCAGAGCTTACTCTCCAGCAGGCCCTGCCTCTTCTCCCTGGTAATGTTTCTTCTCCCCAGCAGTCTCACTGCTTCTCTGATCACTGCTATTGCCCTCCCACCCCACCCATACAGTCAGAAATTAAGAAAGGGAGGACCATCACCCCCATCTGCCTCACCTGGGTGTAAAGCATACCACTGCATCTGAAGGAGGGTACTGGAAGCTGTGGGCTCTAGAAGCATGTGGTTGTATGAGTAGTACTACACAAAAGTAAAGTCATTTGCTGGTGTTACTTTCCTCCTTTCAAATATTCCTAAAGCTAATTGTAAAGGGTTAGAGGATTGTTCCTGTTCCTGTTCAGAAATTATATTGTTTGCTGTCAGGCTAGGGTGGCAGTCATCATACAGCAAGGAAAAGCCAGAGGTGGTACTGCAGCACTGGTGTGCAGGAACATACCATTTCCCACTTTCCAAAGTAGTGATGAGCAGGGCACAGTCAGAACAGCTCCAGCTGGGATAATAGCACAGCAGGGTTAGCTCACTCTCAGCTTCCTGGGAATGCAGATAAGGAGAGGGCACACTGCTTGTTGGACACCCCATCAGCTGGGGGTAATCAAAGAGAAGATACCAGTTAAGCCTGGCTGAGGACAGGAACAGCTGATGTTTGATGAACATTCCTGGTGAGGGATGCACCCATTGTCTCCACAAGTACAAAAGAAAATAGCTGTATCCTGACTGTTTGCCACAGAACCCTCCATCCCAGTCATGCTGGGTTAAGGGGTAAGCCTGGTGAACGGCACTGCAGATGGATTTTAAGACTACATGCTGAAAGTAGCAAAAAGTCAATTAGGATAAAACCTCAAGTCTGAAAGGGCTAAGTACTAAGCACCTTCATTACCCACAAAATCATATGAAAGAGAATAGACAATTAACCTGCAGTCACTGATAGGCAGTGGCAAGCACTTAAGGACTCCCACACACACTGTTCATCCTCTTTTCAAGAGAAGTAACAGTAAACTGTTAAAATAAGACATACATGTTGAATCTGACATTAAAAATCAGCTTTCATTGAACATGGATATGGCAATCTCATTTCCAACAATGGTTCTCCGTACAAAGGCAAAATCACTTACTACTGTATCATGAATCCCCAAAGTATAATATTAATAAGACAAACTTCCTGTTACTGCATAATAGAAAAGAGCAAATTCCTGAAAGATAACAACTGAATAGAAAGAAAGAAGGAAAGAAAGAAAGAAAGAAAGAAAGAAAAAGACTGAGAAAGGAAGGTGAGTTTTTTTGATAGCCCAAACACAATACATTCTAATTAGAATTATTTTATTAATTCAGACAGATTTTATTTCCATTAATATTTTTCTACTAATTCAAGTAGCTGAAAAAAAAGTTTTATTTCTTTTTTTATTCACCTCTGCTGTTGGAATTAACCCTTCAAGAAGCAAAGAGAGTGATGGATATTGCTGCATGCACTTAAAGCCAATTGTGCCACTTACACCTTTAGATCAGCTTCAAATCAAATTGTAGCAGGTAAGCAATTGCTCACTCCTGAGTGCTTATGTGATTCAGCTGTTTTGGTCTCGTGAGACTGCTAAAGCCATCACTTCAGGCTCACTGGTAAGAGCTACGTCAAATTATTTTATAACAATTTGGGTTCTTATATATCTATTATTTATTATCTCAGTGATTTAAAACACAGTGGAAATTTTTGTGGTTTTTTGCTGCTGAACTGAGCTAGATTGGCTGAAGAAGGAGGGAGAGAGAATGATGAGAGCAAACAGTGCTATTTTATTAGCTAAATGAGGCTGATTATTTTTGTGCTGGGTAAGTCTGCCACAACAGGTATTACTCATGAGCTTTGCAATACCAGTATATGCCACTTTCCTCTTAATCCTTCTCCTATATATTAATCCTTTTTCTATATATTCCTTCTCTTTTTGTGTTTGCTTGTTCTGTAAGGACAACTAATACATTGACAAAAGTAACAACTTGAGTCCTTTCCTGGTTTCCATTTTCCTGAAAGAAGGGTGAGACATCTATAGCTGTGCAAGTTAGAGATGGGTTTGGATCATACAGTTCTCTCAACCTCTGCCCAGTACAAGATTTTCCTACCCTGTAGCCCAGTTCATTTTTAAACATCCCAAAAGATGGAAGCTTTTCTTCCCCTTCACTTCTGCCATAGCCTCATCTGCTGCACTGAGGAGGTGTTGTCTCAAAAAGCTGGCCGGAGTCTTAACCCGACTTTTCTTGGAATATAACCACCTTTCCATTACAGCTGTGCATAACCTCAGGGTAGTCTGAGAGCAATCAGTGACTATTACATATAAATACCACTTTGTTAGAAGTGGTGCATGTACTGTTAAAGTACATAATTGGTGCCCTGCAACGCCCTTAGCTTGCACCTAAATGTATTCCTGGATATGCTGTAATAAGGCACTTCAGGAGGTATTCACACATCTAACTTCAGCTGGCCTATATAGTCAATTGGAAAAGGTAGGCCCCTTAATTCTAGTGCTACAGATTGCTCTCTAGAGATGACTACTTTTTCCATTAACTTTGTAAGGTGTTTGGATAGTTCATTTCCATGATTCAATTAGATGCCTAAAGTTTGAAGATGTGAATACCCTACTTTGTGACTTTACTATCTTAGATCTCTTCTGGCTATACTATATATATCAAATTACTTGACAAATTTGGGCTTACAGGATGGTAATTACCAAGCTCTCTTCCTTTCTTTTCGGTCTTGCTCGGCTAAAGTGTACTTTTATAATGAAGAGCTGGCACTTATTTCTTGTGATCAGAATTGCCCTTCCCTGTTGCTTTATCTCTTTTCTTCATACTTCTGCTGTATTTCTCAGCCTATAATAATTGTTTCTATTTCCACTAGGTCTAATGTTTGGGCAGTTTGCATAATAACTATTTAATTCCCAACCTGAAACCAACAGTGTTATGATCTGTGAGATTTGAGGAAAGTCAAAAAGACAAATATTTCTTAACCTACCAGAATATTAATATTCTGTCTCAATAAGAATATCACATATCAAAAGATATATTTTTTCTCCAGATCATGTAATTGTAATAAGAAGGTAATATTCTGTGCCTAAACACATTTATCACTTCTGTTACTTTCTTTTCACTGTTAAATACTTTTATTACATTGGCTAACTAAAAACTTATGATTTGTTACAGATCTTCCAGAGCTGCTGACAGAGCTAATTGCTAAATTGCCACTGATCTGTACTCTGGGTAACTTTATTACCTGCCTTCATGTCACCTCCAATCCTTTTGCACAGAAGCTTTGTAAGGCTCTGACATTTATTGAATTTGACCAAACAAATTGACCATCCTGTTTCATGTGAGAACAAGATTTAGTAATTTAACTGTATAATTTTTTAAAAGATCATTTCACTTTCCTTTTCCCATTTTGTTGGCTTTCCAGTAAGTCATTCGTGTTGCTTTTCAGTCCGTTCTGGGGTGGCAGAGCTCACTACCTCTCCAGAACTCAGAGAAGAATACACTGCCTGACCGATACTCTGTAGTGACCCAGAATCACTAATGATGTTCACCAGCATTTGCACATGCAATAGCTGAGCATTCCTGAAGGCCACCTGCATTCATCACTGCTGGTATCATGCAGTTGGAAACAATGTTTGTGATGCAGACACAGGTAGAAACCCAATAGAGCAAAAGACGGGGTCCAAACAACTAATCATTTAGCTCCAAATTGAAGAATAAATTGAGAATTAATATGGCCACTCAGCCTAAAATGATAACATTTTTTAAAGACTGGGTTACACATTTTTTTTACTCTTCAGTAAAGTTACTTTTGTCTGGCTTCATTGCCTACCTTCTGCTTTTTCCTAAGCTCTTCAAGTGATATTAAGTTTGTTATGTCAGCATGTTAGTCAATCCTATTGCAGCTTTTATCAAACTGGCAGACTCTGGCTCTGTGGTGTTTTTATGACATGGTTGCTCTGACAGATTGCTCCCACACGGCACTGGAAAATGCAGTGACTTAAAGAAGCAGGTGGGAGCATGCACTTTCAGCCAGCTGATTCAATGGATTAAAAAGTCTCACAGAGTTTTTAGGTTAGGCTTATAGATGTTATAACACTATCTTCCAAACACATACCTGTACTGAGAGACTGTGCAAATTGTTGCCTTACTAATTTCAGAAATAATTAGGAAAGGCAGAAATCCTAGGTTTCACTCTGTTTCAGTGTCTCGTGCACGCAACATATAGGAAGTTCTGTGATCAGACCAGTACTCCCATGGTCCCTTAGCCTGTCTTGGGGTAGCAGACACTCTTAGATATTTCAGAAGACATGCACAAAACGGTCACAAAATAATGGTTCTTTAAAATTGGTAAAGTTTATTGCAGTTCTCACTTTCTAAAGGTAGGTTTATGTCTTGATGTGAGATTGCAATCAATGAAAACCTCTGTTAAAGTTTACTGTTCTCCCTATTGTAGTTCTTGGTCATTTTGTTAGCTATCGAAAAGTTGTATTTAAGAGTTCTGCTGAAATACAAAGTGTCAGTAGTAGCATGCAGTAATTAGATGAATAGACTGCTCCTTGTGTGAAAAAAACTCCAAACAACAAACATGTAATTTTTTTCCATCCAGCCACTTTGAGTTTGCCAGTTTCTAAGCTTGTTTTGTGCTTTTCTGTCCATGGATTACTTGCTAGAGTAAAAACAAACTAATGGTGTACCTGCTCTAAACTTCTTGTTATCATTAAATATTTTTGAAATGAGATTTCTTATTCCTTTGCCCCTAAATGAAACAAAGTTCAGCCTTCTTGTTCCCCGTTTTTGTCTTTGTGTCTATATTGTTCCCCGTTGCTTCTTTTGACATTCCTTGTTTGCCCATGATTTTTGCAGTCTTTGGCCACAAATCATACTCGCACATGGAGGTCTTAAATCTCCATATAAATACATATAACTCATACTAAGATACTGTCCATACTCGTACAGGAACCATTTTATTGCTTCTAAGAAAAGGATGTGGCAGAATGGGAAGGTGCAAATAGGAGGGGAAGGAATGAAACTAAGTGAGCTTCTGTGGTGATCAGAGACAAAATGAGAAATAGATGTTTCCAAACTCCCTAGAGGCTGCAGGAAGCCCAGGTGCCTCCTCACAGGTTATATCCACCTTGCTACCTGTGCATTATTAGCAAGGTTGATTTGCATTGTGGTTAAGTTCTACTCCAGTGAAATTTGTTATTAAATGTGCTGGGAATCTTGAAAAAAAAATAGATTCTCTGTAATTCTGTTTCTCACCCTAATTGCTTTTTTTTTTTTTGGTCAGTGTCTGATGCCTCATAGTTCAACATGAACATTTGGTTTGTGGAAAAATTATTTCTGTATTTCAGGTAATTATTAACATCAATAGTGTATTTGTATATGTTACTGTTTAATCTTTACCATGCAAGAATAGATGATAATTTACATCACCTTCACTACCCAAATCTTTCTTACTTGCAAATTTCAGATGAAAACTCTATCCATTAACAAGTTGTCCCATTAATGGTTAAAAATAAGTTAGTACACCTAACACCTTCCTGCACTTATTTGTTAGAATTTAAACAAGCAGCATGAATATTTTCAAGATTTTAGTTTCCTTGATGTTTTTATATGGATGCACACCATCTATCATTAGTTTGCTATCATATTGAAAGGCCAACTTAAAGGTTTGGCATGATCCCTGGGCCAAAATTTTCTGGACTAAACTTTCTGAAATCAGTTTAGTGACACTGAAGGGACTTTTATACAGGAATTTCTGCTGTTAAATGCACATCAGAAGATGTCCAATATTTATTTCTAAATATTTGTGCAAAGCACTATATTAACTCTTTCAAAGATAGAATTATGCTCATGTTGGTGACCACTTTAAAGTATTTAGAATTCTCTAATTGTAACCTGAAAATGGGGTTTGGATTTTTTTTTTAATTGTTGTTTCCTTCTTTTCCCTTCTTCTTCAATGTCTATCATGGCAAATTCTAGAAAAAGAGATAAAAAGCAGGTTTCCCATTACAGGACTTATGGCTTTGGGACTGCAAGGTGCACCAAGAGATAAGAATTCAGAATTTAAAAAGAGCATGATAAGGCTCTCTAAGACCATTTCACTCTCTGAAACTACCTGTTCTAGGAGACCCTTTCTCGGTGTGCATTTTATTTATCAGAGAGCTGTGGTCAGTGAAACAGTAGCAGTTGGCTACTGCAACTAGACTGGAACCAGCAAATAATACATCTGTGAAGAGCTGTTCACTGTGAGTCAAACTCTGGTGAACACACTGTTGTAAGTACTCCTAAAATGTGTGGACTCTGAGGGAAAGAGAAAAGCAGAGCTTTTTGGATAACTATGCTATTTCAGAGTTAGGAATGTGTTGTGAAAGTTCTGCTGTACAGCAAATTACATGTATGCTAAGTGTAGGTTAGTGTTAATAGAGTGCACCATTTTGTAAAATGTTTAAATATGGATCAGAATATGAATGTAAAAACCGTGTACAATCTAGTCTGCTTCCCACACATACGCCAGAGCAAATAATGATGTGATTTGAGAGACATAATGACAATATTGTGCCTATAATGCATTTGCCCAAAGGTACACTTCTGCATATGTTTTCTATTCATTTTAGTTCTCTATTGCACATTTCTCTAAACTTAATTATTCCATTGATTGTAATTAAGCTCCCTCTAAGTCTCTGACTGTAGAGTGCATTTTCAAAATAAATATGAGCAAGCTGACTTGCTTCTGAAGCTTTTTTAAACTCTCTCAGCTCTATAAAATGCCTAACACTTTATCTGAGAACACAAATGCATTTTATTTTAGAGACTACCTATGTCTTTATCCATTTTAAAAAGAGAGAGGAAAATTCTACTGGTTTTCAAACAATTGAAATCAAACTCATGGCAATTTTTTTAATCCATTATTCTTATTACTTTTATAACACTAACACCTATTAAAATATGGGCATCCCTACAGTGGTGACTATTGTTTCATAGTAGTGGCTGAACAAACATACATTAGGGAACACTTCCTGCCCAAAAAAAAGGTTTATGCACAGGTACCTTGGACGGACTGAAGAGAAGAGGACAAAGTATGAAAGTAACTAGATAGTAGCAGAACTAACTGTGTAACTAGATAAAATTTTGGCATAAAACAGTAGTCTCAGTTTGCCACCTGTCTAACCATCTCAACATTGCAACCTATTTTCATAACCTGAAGAAATTCTTTTGATTCTCATATGTTTATATAATATTGAGCTGGCTCAATATTATATTGCCACTGTAGTACCTGATGGCTGTTTTTAACTCTCTCCCCTACTTCCCCAAAGCCACAAAACGAAATGGTGTTGCGGTAACTTTATAATATGAACAATAAATGATATGTATATATATATATTCTTCTGATATGAAGGTACTGTAAGAAGCTTGCATGTAATTTCATCTAGCATAATTAATGACCACTGAGATTCCTTAATACCTTATCATTACCATGTCCAGTGCACTCATATTATGCGACTGTAATATGTTCTAAAACAGAATAATTTGAAATCTGTAGCTATCTAAAGATTTCTGGTGACAGCTGATACCAGATTTGAACCAAAACAAAGTGAAAAAATATTTAATTAGAAAAAGCTATCAAAAATGTCATGTACACAGTAGGGTATAGATTTGGATATAGTATATCATCAGATAAAACATAGCATATGCAATACCATATTGTAACAGGATCACTTTCTTACATTAAGCCCTTTCGTGTCTTCTTAATATACCAAAAATAGAATGGTTATCGAAAAATATATTTTTACAAACAACTGATATTCAATCTCTTTTTAAATATTTGTTGAAACTAGTAATCAAATTTTTACAACCCTCTATAATGTTTTGTCTATAACATATCAGGTGGGATTGATTGGGGACAATGCCACTCTAAGTTCCTAGTCTAAGTTCTCAAGTTTCATAAGGTCGGTGCTTAATTTAATAAAAATTGATGTCTAAAATAGATCAGGTGAGCTGCACCGTGCACATATTTCTTTGTCAGCTCTAAAGGCAGTGTAGAGCAGCTTTCAATAGAGATGTCACTGTAGAGATCCAAAATTAAGTAAGGTAGTTCCCATCCTTTATGTCATTTGACTTAATATTTCCTAGTGAGTCCAGATGGCAACTAATAGGACTTAGCCCTGCAATAAAATACATGATGTAGTACAGAAAGGGGGATTTACAACAGAATTATAAGAAACATTGTCATTTTGTACTTTTTTGGAGAAGCACATGGAATAATCAAAATGCACATTTCATTGCACCTCTGGTGAGACACATCAACTTGTAGCTGCCTGTGGACCCCTTCATTGTTCTACAACTGCTTCTGCTTATTTGTGAAGTCTGAGTGGATGAGGATACAATGCAGTACTGCAGTCCTGTTCACTACTTACCTCATACGCTGAAGTTTCTGAAGAGGAAAGTAATGGTTTGCTCCTGGAGTGGTGATATTTTCACTGACTTTTTAGCTTTAGTATTCAGAGAAAAATGCTCAACTTCTCTTTCTGTTGCAGCCAGCAGGAGTGAAATATCACTGTTATCTGGAGCACCACCTTGCACAACTGGGTGTTGTAGTAGGAAATGTAAAAGGAGCATGGGGTGATGGACCTGCAGTGATTGTGGGACAGTAAAAAAACTACCAGCCCTAAGTATGTAGAATTTCTAGGGAGATGCTGGGAAGGTAACCAAATTTTTGGTTGGAGGTTTAGCATACATGAATCACTGTTTTAGCACAAACTTATTAAGTATATTGCAGATGATGTATTTAGTAACATAACAGCTTAGATGAGACGATATTGATGCCTTTCATTTGCTACTCGTGGTGTCTTACAGACTTACTCATAATTGTATGTTGAGGCACTTGGATCAACTTGTGGATAGATAAAGAAAATAAGGAGTGTCATGATGAGTATCTGTGTCATGATAAATCTAAGGTGTTTTATTTCTGTACTGTTTCAGGCTGGGATGGAGGTAGGTTTCTTCTCAGTAGCCTGTACAGTGCTGTGTTTCTGTTTGGGACTAAAACAGTGCTCATAACACACCAGCATTTTGGTTACTGCTGAGCAGTGTTTGCACATTGCCAACATGTTCTTTTTTCTCCCACTCTGTCTCCCAGCAAGTAAGCTAGGGGAGGGCAAGAAGTTATGAGGGTACAGAGCTGAGAAAGGTGATGTAAACTGGGCAGAGAGGTGTTCCATATCATATGACATCATGCTTAGAAATAAAAGCTGAATTAGAGAATGAGGAAATGGTGAACTGTGGCTTTCAGGGTGGCCATAGATCAGAGACTGGATGAGCATCAGTCTTCTTGTGAGGTGTGGTGAATGACTTCTTTGTGTTAAGTGGGTTTTTTTGCTCTTTACTTCAACCATTAGACTGGTTTTACCTTAACCCACAGAATTTCTCACTTTTATTCTTACTCTTCCCCTATGGATATGCTATGCTTGCTTTTATTTGGACAATTGCTCCAAAAGCCTCAACAACTTTGGCAACTGTTGTCTGATGCCTTAGGAGCCAGGAACAATTATAATCTCTGTAGGGCCATGTACTGCTCCAAATTCCATCAGCAGTGAAGTTCCATTTTGCTTTGGTTCTCAGTAGGTTTTAGACACAAGGCAAAAGTGGATCATGTCCTGAACTCTGAGAAACACTGACTAGAGTCCAACATGAATAGCAAGAAGGTTGGCTTCCAAATCTGCATCTTTTGTGTAGCTGTAATTATTTCGCCATCTTGCCCACACTGATGGAAATGCGTAATAAGATTCAGCCACAAACAAGATCTCTGCAGTTTTGGGATTTTTTTTTACTGGAGTCTGTCATCTGACATTTTGTTACAGTTTTCTGTGGGATTTAACAGTTTACCACTCTTTAATCCCTTCAACATGGACTATGCTGATTCTGGACAGTAATAATTTTCATCATGTTTAATTAAACCAAACATTTTACAACAGTAAATTCACTATGTGAATACTTTCATCAGCTGTGCATATACTCTTATCAAAAGCAATATAAAATTTATTCAGAAATACCTAATTTCATTAAAACAATATTCTCTGGTTTTAAATATATTAAACTCCTTCAATTCTTTATTGATCAGATCAATATTAATTCCTTTATGATTATTCCAATGGTAATTTTATGCTGACCATATAAACACTTCCCACAAAATCCCATTTTCTATATTTTTCAAATATTTATGAGTAAATTTTTTTTCATGGAATATTCTGTATTCTAATATTTGTCACAAATTGATGTTGAGATTTTAATGACTTCACTGATCTTTTCAAAGAAATCCAAGTACAAGTTGTTTTGTGAGAGTTGTTTCTGAGAATATAACCTTTAAATATGACATTTCTGGCCAGATATTGTTCTAACCACTGGCAATAAAAAGAAATTAAATATTTCATTATCATCATTTCTCAGATATAAGCATGAGGTTAATAACTCTGTTAAATATAAGACATATAAGTCTATTTTATCAGGACATTTCTAAGTTTTTCCAGTAGATATCTTACTTTGTCTCCCTGAAAAAAACAGCTTTAGAGAAGTAACATAAATATTTCAGAGTTTCTTCTACAGTGACAGATAAGCTAACAGCTTTCTCCTGGACTCACACCTGTATGAGAGATTTCATGCTCTCCTGTTATATTTAAACATTCCTTCTCACTGTATCTGGGAAGAAGTCAGTGAGAGGAGTGCAAAGATACAAAGCCCTCAGATTATTTAAAAACAAAGACCTTAAGACCAGCTGATGGCATCTTGTTTTTTATGAGCTCTGGGAATGTTACCATTTCTTCCCCTGCTTCTTTATTACATCATATTCTTATCCATTTACATCATAAGGGTTTTATGCTGAACTTTTCCTATGCTTATGCATGGTCTGCATTCTAAGCTACTGATTTATTCTCATTTTCTTCACAAATGTTCCTTTCAAAAACAATTCAAATATTTCTTTCACTACTTTTGTTAAGCTTGATTATTTTTAGTGAAAATGGCTTTTGTGATTGCTGAATTGTGCTCTGGGGCAAAGGTTCATCGTCTACTGCTTCTGCATCCAGTGCTCAATTAGCATTCACAGGAGTACATCTCATTATTTTTTTCTTTGCAGACTGTGCTGCTTCTTTTCAGTTTTTAAAACTGACCATTCAGAAGAGCAAAGTATCAGTATTACTGGCCAAAACTAATATTTTGTATAAAAATAGCAAAACAAGTCCATAAGAGCCATCAGACTGTAGAGCAAGGATCAAGTCATCATAGATCTACTATAGAATTACTCTGTGCTTGTTTCACTAGTTTGTTTATTGGAAAAACATTAATTTAATTGGTTAGAAATCCAAAACTTTTCTAAAATAATAATAATAATAATAAATAAATACAATAGAAAAACCCAGCAAAAATGAAACAAAACAAATCAAACAAAAAACCCCAACCAAACAAAAACCAACCAAACAAAAACTCTCCCAAAAAACAGAAACAAAAACCCAAGCATCTACATTTAAAGGTGGCCAGAATCACATCCTTCTCTCCTGGATCAAACTCTGCCATGACCAAGCAACTTTTCTCTACAGATGTCTCATAAAAAGTCTTAAGGCCCTCTAACATAAGATTTTCCCCCCTAAAACTAATTTTAATTAATATGCCCCACAGTGATTTTAATTATTATGCCTCTCAGTGATTTATCAGTCTTAATACTAATCTATAAATTTTTCTGCTTTGTGACCTTTTAAGCTATTGGTTACTTTGAAGTAGAGAATACCTGTATTGCAAAGTTTTTTCTGCCCACACTTTCCTTTTTTTCCAAGGTGTCACCAGCAGTGTAAACACCCAAGTTATGTGAAACACCCTTCCACAGTCCATTAATACCCACCCACTCAGATATTCACAAATGAGTACTTCTTATTCATGTTGTATATTACAGGGTCTCCTATTTAACTATAATTTAGACATCACTATAAAACATCTTATTTCTCTATATCCTGATATCTAGATTCTTGTTTCAACTTATTTTATAGACCCAAAAGCAAAAGATTGCATATTATTTCATAGTTCTTTGAAATTCACTGCAAGCTTTCTTAAAATGTATTGTGATTTTATAGGAATTGTATTAGATTAAAACCTTTAATATTGTTAGATATTAAAAAAAAAGTGCAAGTGACCAAATTAATTCATATTCTGAAACTAAAAATCATGATGGTAATAATATTAATAATTTAAATTATTATAATGCATTAAAGTTATAGCAATCAAATTGTCAATGGGGAATAGCTATTACACTTTTAACATTAATGAACAATGATATAGATGTTGGTTCCCTAATTATTAACTCTGCAGAAAGGCTAACTCTTCTCCTGAATTCTGCATATTTCTTTCAGCTGAAAATAAAGGGACAAAGCAACATAGCAACCACAGTTTTTACAGTACAGAATTTAAATGATTGAATACTCTGGTAGGAAGAATAGTCTACACAAAATTTGATGAACACATTGCTGTGACAAGTCTGCTTGATTCAGTATACATCTCCCAGTGGATTGCTTTAACATCTTTTCTTAACTGAATTGCTGCGTTGAGAATGATTTTTAAAAGATTTTGAAAGTTTCGTATGGAAGGTCTTCACATGACTGAGAGACTGGACAAATCCAATTGCAATTAATCTATTTGAATATAGGCCAATGGATTATTTAAATGTATATTTTTAATAGCAAATATTTAGGTAGTTTTGTATCTCTTCCTGCACTAGAGAAGTGAGTCCTACAATCAAACTGTATTATTTTTATGAGGACTTTGTTTTATCAGTTTCAGTCTTGCTGCCTGCCAGTTTTCCTTGTTTATTTATAAAGGGGAGCATGAAAAACTGGTCTAAATGTTAAAAAAATGCATAAAGAAATTAAAAAGGGCCCGAGAAGGAGGTAAATATTTAGTGTAAGTTTTCCTTCACTTGAGTCCCTTCCTCTTAAATGTTATCCTAAAAGACAGCTTCAATAATGTCAATAATGTGTATTTCATAGCAGAGTAAAATTAAGAAGGAATTAAGAAGAGCACATCTCTTTATGATCAGTTAAAATATAAATGAGATTCACCTGGAATTCTGAATGTTTCAAAAGTCAATTATCTACAATAGTGTCTAAATGACTGTTAATAAGTATGGCCTTCTAAAAAGCAAGATATTGTGGCCTGCACTTTGCCCTGAATTTCCAAAGGTTATTTGACTTATATTCACCCAATTTACTGCACAGCTAGGAAAGTTCATGTCTTTCCACATCCATCTACTTGAACATTTTCCCTTTACAGATGAGAAGACAAAGGAAACTTTCAGACTCAATAAAGACTCAGACGTTGTACATAGACAATAGTCCTGCTGTGGGATGACAGACTGGCATTTTCTCCATGTGTCATCCTAAATAAGCACTTCTGAAGTTCTGAAGGTGTGGCAGGATCCTTTGCTATCACCTTGAGAGGCTGGGGAGGTCCCTGCTGACTGGAAGCCAGCCGATGTTATTCCCATCTACAAGAAGGGTGTAAGGAAAGACCCAGGGAACTGGAGACCTCTTAGTGCAACCTCAGTCCCTGAAAAAATAATGGAGATTATACTGGGTACTATTGAAAGGCATTTAAAGAATAATCAGATGGAGTCAACATAGGTTCAAAAAGGGCAAGTTCTGTTTAAAATAACTTGGATATCCTGTGAGAGGAGGTTTAGGCTGGACACTAAGAAGCATTTCTTTACTGAGGGAGGTCAAGCACTGGAACAGGCTTCCTTGAGAGGTGGTGGATGAGAAAGAAAGAAAAAGAAAGAGAGAGAGAAAGAAAGGAAGGAAGGAAACTTGAAAAAAGTGTATGATTGGATTGCCATGAAGTCAAAATTTGATAACCAAATTACCTTTCAATCTTCCATTGGCATGCCTCTCATTTCTAATAACGTAGGATATCAACTTCTGCAAAATTAAGCAGAGGACATGTCCCACACAGCTTTGCAAAGTGTTCTTATAATTTGTGAGAGGCAAAATGATGCTTTGTCATTTGAGAACTTTCTTCAGTGCACTTGTAATCTTATAACCTTGATTTAAGGACTATTGTTATGCACATCTTCTCACAGGTGACCCAAAACAGCTGAGAGTTGTTCACTTCTAGGAACAGAAACCAGTTTCTGTGGATTTTCTCTGAGCATCCAATACAAGGTTATGAACAAGTACTTCATCAAATATTTCTTCCACTTCTAGGCACAACAGTAGAGAGGAACAGAATGTGAAAGATTATGATGTTATGGTTAAAGTCAATATTTAGAAATGATTGAGAAGCAAATTCTTCTGCCCTGCTGAACCCCTGGCAAACTTGACATTCATATTGCATAGGAAGAAATGATTTTTACAAATTGCAATTCAAGCATAAGAAAGTTTGATTTAAAATAACTGAGATTCTTACTCCCTTTCCTTTCTCTTTTCATTCTTTAGTTGATGTTCTTCATAATGAAGGTAAAAACCACTTCCATGTACAAAGATATATCTATTTTCATCCTGTTTAAATTCAGACTTCCAACAAATATTCATACAGATAAAAAGAAGCATAATTTAGACATTTTTATACACGGGTAAATCAGCTGACTACACAGGAATTATTACCTATTTTTATATGTATAAATGAGATAAAAATCAGGACCATAGTTTCCCACAGTGGCATGCAATGCCATATGTTTGTGAATAGGAGACTGAAAAAATCAGAGCAGTTTTCATTTTAAAGTATGCTTCTTAGGTGGTGAAGCATATTTACACAGACAAATATACATTCAGGTAGCATACTGTACTAGTCATAGAATTGCTATATTAAATGCAATCTTGAATTCTATCTCATATATATATGTCATGTATATGGGGAGGGTTCTAATCAGATACTGAGACAATCTATTTTTTTATAACTTTGCAAAAGTACCATCTTGCTTTTCTTATATCAGATGTGAGTCAAGTTCAACATGAAACATACCACTTTAAAGGAAATAAATATCAATATCCACTAGTTATAATTTCAAATTACTTACTATAATGAGATGGTTACTATTCAGGTTTAGAAGCAGAGCAGTTTACATCAAAGTTCTCTTTTCTTATTCTCCAAACAGATGACAAAAAAAAAAAAAATATATAGTTTTCTGGAGAAGTTTTGTGGTTTGACAGATTCATAGTAAAGCAGTGGGGATTTCATTGCTAGTTCTGCTGCAATCCTCCTGATAGTGAGCTATTCAATTTTTTGATTTTATTTTTTTCCCAGTTGAAAATCTTCACTCTTGTATCTGTATACATTTTAACTTTTACATAGCAGGTCTTGTCCTTTACTGGCCTATCTGACCTCAGCTCATCTGCTGTAGTAACAGCAGTAACTCTAATAGCTATAGCAACAGCATTAATAGTCTAGTTACTCAAATATAATTCCAGTGTTGCAATCTACTTCAGTGCAGTCAACAACATTTGTCCAAACAAATGAATCTTCAGGTTTGAAGCATTTCTCATTATTCATGCACACTGCCATTAATTTGTTATGCAAGAGATTCAGAATGAGGGAATGAGCTGTGTTTGCTGGTTTTTATATGATTTGGGTTTTATTACAGTAACAGTGACTGATAGAATTATTCCCTTATCTACAAAAACACGAGCAGATTTATGCAATTTTAATATCTACAGCTAAGTCCAGGCAGGTAGTTCAACAGAGGAGTTCAAACATTCTCATGCAGCTCTAGTTATCCAGAGGTTTGGAACATCCCTTCACTGTCAACAGCAGCCATAAAGGTATCATTTAATGTTTAAATTACATTTCAACGTTTACAGAGAATAAGAACCAGCCTTCCTGACCAGGGTATACCAACCAAGGTAATAAATTACTGGAAAGCCAAGCCAGTCCCTCGGTTTTGCTCTTGCTGCTTTGTATCATCCTGACACTGTAAAGCAGCCAGGAAACCTGCTTAGTCAAGCCCATGCTGTGTTATGACCCCCTGCACACTGCCCTGCATCTTGCACTGTCTCACAGCCCCCTGGCAATAGGAATCATCTGCAATTGTGCTTTCCATAGAGTGGTGTCATCACAGTACTTTTCCAGCAATGTAAGGAAAATTCCATAAAGACCTCAGTAAGCTTTCCTGAGTTCAACCACCTACTTTTGATTTCTCAGCTTTCCTCGGTGTTAAATTTGTTTTTCTTAACTTCTACCTTCTACCATCCCATTCCTTCCTATTCTGTAGCATAAGGTCAGTTTTCTAACTGCTTATATGATGCTTGCAGTAGCTCTGCTTATCCTTACTCACAGCTCCAGACAACACCATGAACATAGCAGTAGCATTTATGTAATTGTACCTTACATGTTGCTAAAACAAATGTTTTAAATAATTTTAGGGAAGATTAACTGGATCATAATTTTTTTTTTTAAAAAAAGAAGCCAAAATTCACATACTAGATTTGAGAGAAGGGGAAAAAAGTAATTTTTTGCGTAAGTTTTGGATGTAATGCTCAAGAATTCTGTGTGAAGTAATAAAATATACTTATCTACTTGTCAGTCTGGATGCTCCCAACGTTCTCAAATACTTTTTCCATCTGTGCTTTTAAGACTTTTACAGTACTTCAGAAACATTTTTTAAGTCTGATATATAACTATGCAAAATAGGACACATTTTTTTCATTCATATTTTACCTTTACAAGGTGATTGCCATTTTGGTTTTTTTTAAAACTAAATTAAATATTTTTGTTTTGTTAATATTATCCTAATAGCTAATAAACTATATTGTTCTTGTTGTGTATACTGCCATTCTCTTAAACATCTGTTGTGCAGTGTGCAAACTCATACACATATTTATAAAAAACTCTATTAAAATTTCTTTTTGTCAAGAACCCCAACAACCAAAAGCAAAGTTTCCACTTTGTCTAACAAAGAGACAGAGATATCTAACCTCATTTTAGATATTCAGTAGACACCCAGTAGCTGTCTAGGACAAACCTTGTTCTGGAACTCCATCTTTAGCTAATGGAGAGAGGTAAAAAAATTCACCTTGGTTTTTATTTTCTAAGAAATTTTTACTAATGCCTATTATGACTGATAAATTTGGTGGAACATGCTGGTACATATCCTAACAACCAAAGTTTTCTCCTTCTTCCTTCATAGATGTATAAATAGTTTCTTTTTTATTGAATCAAATGGTGAATACTTCATGCAAAATTAGTATTTTCTTTCATAGATTACTTCTTGATTATATATATCTCCTATTTCTTTATTTTCCTCTAATCTCACTGTAGTTGTCGAACATCAGTACTTTCAATAATTAATTCAATAACCAAGTATGATTTCAAATCTCCCTTATGCTATAGCTCTTCATGTCTTAAATATCCTTTATCATAAATAGCTGCATAGCAGTCAAATTAAAAAATAAAAAAGTCAAAGCATTAATAAAAATCTGAAGATATATAGTCTAGTATTTCACTTCAATAACTTTTTGGTCTGTTTTATAGGTTTAGTTTTTTCAGGTAACATATATGAACACTGATTAGCATAGTCTTCATGTATTCTTTAGCTTTTCATCAATGCTTTTATCTATTCCTTTGACAAGGAACAAGGAAGGAGGCAGGCAGAGTGTTTAAAATGTGAGAAAATGAAAATATCTCTTCAAAGGCATTGTATCTTATTAGACATATGTAGTACCACAAAGTAAATCTATTTTCTTAAGGAAAGGAAAGTAATTTTTGTCAGAAAGTGTCATTGTCGCAAGACACAAGTTTGTGTGTCACATAGTAAGTTATTTGAATAGGTTTTTTGCAAGAGGTTTGAGGTTTTATTGGTCAGTGCTGATTTTGTCATTGATAATGGATTTGAAAAAAAAAACAAAACAAAACAAAAACAAAACCAACTTTCCTTTAAATACATTGCATGATAATTGCACCCACTGATGTAACTTTTGCTGTAAAGGAAAACATCTAGATAATCTTCATTCATATCCTGCCAAATGCACAGTAATCCCCCACATTTTTTCCATTTACTAATGGACAATATCTGCATTGTTGGGGACTTGACATGATTTATTCCACTGAGTTAATCAATGCTCCCATTAGCTCAGCATTTGCTATCAAGACACTTCTAGTTAAAAATAAGGGGAAAGACATTATGCCACATTTTGGAACAGGTTTAAAAAAAACAAAACAAAACAAAAAACCTAAAACAAAACAAAAACCCCAAAACCAAACCAAACCAAAAACCACATAAAAAACCACCATCAAATCAACTCTTATTCTACCTGTAGCCAAGAAAGGTATCAGAAGTGATTTTAAAAGCAAGGTTTGAAAAAACCATCGCCTGAACATTATCTGACTGCTCTTTTAAAATAATTTCTGAAAACATATGAGAGTCAGTGCTCTTCACATATGTACTAAATTTTGTTATTTGGTCTTCCTAATAGAGTGAGACATCAGCAAACTGCACCTGTGATGTTTCAGAACATTGTGGCTGTCATAGTATCTTATGCAGAAAGGATAAAACATCTACTTCTCAGTTGGCCCTGACACAGATAGGAAAGCTGTCTTCATAAATAAAGTGTGCCAATATCTGAAATGATAACAAAATTCTGTCAACTGACAGGAACAGGAAGTTTTGAAGTATAATCTGCACATCTGCTAGCATCCTTTAAAATAAATGCTGGTTTCTATTAGCAAGAGAAAGAAAGTGCTCAAATAAACCGATGAAGAGTGTGTGGGAGAATCAGTGAAAACTAGCTTCTCAGATTTCTGACTGCAGTTAGTAATATTTCTGTTCTTTTTGGGGTAAGAAATAGGAACACAAATTACACTGTGATGTGGACAAGTCACTTTACAAGTACAGAAATATAGTCTGGAGTTAAAGTCCTTGTGCTTCTGTTACAAGCATGAGAGATGATCAATGAGAGAGGTAGATACAAAATTGACTACTTTGATATGTAATGAAGAATTCTCCTTGGTCATAATTAATGGTAATTGTATACTTCCTGTGATTTATTAAAGCCAAATGGAATTTTAGTTATGAATGATTTCATCATCATCATCATATGTTAACCCTACATGTCCATTGAACTGTCAAGAGTCTGACCTTGGCTATCAACAGACTCCTATAATCTCCTTGGAAAGGATTTAAACTTATTTTTAAAAACAGTCCTTCTAAGAACATTCAAAGAAGTTGGAGATGTTGACAGACCATTCTTTTAGGTTGGGATGATGCGAGTATAACTTTTGGGGTGTTGCTCCACAGCTGTGAAAGACCACTCCATACTTAGAACGTGTTTCACTTTCTTTCCCTGCATACCATCAATATTGGCACACCCACAGCCAACCACTGCTGCAGAAAGGATACTGACATTTTGTCAGACCTAAAATATCTGTTCTCATCTTCTCTGATAGTTTTTCTTTAGCAGAAAAATGTGTATTTTAACATCTCTTCCAAAGAACCCAGTGTTAAGGGACAGATAAATTTTCTAATAGTGTAATACTACTCTTCAGTATGCTCAAAGATAAATGTATAAACCGTTTCACTTCTAGAGATATGTTGACAAAAGTGATTCACCACTATATTAATGGGCCTTTCATCTGAGAATTGATATTCTTTAGAACTTTTCCTTAATCAATCCTCCTAATTTGAAATTACCTAAATTACCTAAATCTGACTCTTAAATTTCTTTGTGGCTTTTATGAAAGCTTGACTATAACCAGAAAAATTCTCATGAAGAATTAATTTTTGCAAAAGGACTTTTCTTTCAACATAAATTTAGTGTTGGTCTATGCTCACCAACCACAAACAGCTGTATTAAAGCCATTCAAAACAAATTGTGCAAGCAAATGGTTTAATACAATCTTATATTCCTCAATTCAGTAACAAAATCCAAGGAGAATATTGCAATGAAATTGTGGACCTTGAATATGTGCCTTATCACCATATACAGTCATTAGAGTCCCAGTTTTGTCTCTTAAAGGCCCAGAAAATGTGACTTTGAAGGAGAATAACCTAAGTATACACAGAAATGTGAATGAGAAGGATCTTCTCAAAGGAATGTGTGATGAAAGAGACACAACTAACAGTCACAGAAGACAAAGGAGAGCACAGTTTTAGACAATTTTAGACAGTTTTAGATAATAGTCAACTTTGATAAGCATAATTGATTTTTCAGGAATGTGAGACTGGAGGAAGAAAACTAAAAGCAAGTTTTCATTCCGTAGAGTGGAACAAAAGAGTAACTCCTCTTTAGAGAGTTAGAGAGTTTAGAGAGAAATTCAAGGCAGTTGTTCTAAATACCTCCAGTGAATGAGACACCATCAGTTGTGATACACTGTAAACTACATAAATATAGAACATGATATTTATCTCACCTTATTTATATATCTTAAAATTATTTACTAAGTCGAAGTCACCCGATAACAATAGAATGGCTCTCTATAGGTGGGTGTCTCCAAAGAGTGATTGATACTCTGAAGGAGCCCAGCAGTTTTTACAGCTTGTAGAGCCTAGACTCAGCATTTTACTTTTAATGCAGTTATATTTAAGGGAGAAGTTAAAGAGTAATTCAGTAAAAGACACAATAATTAGGTAAGGAACCAAGTCTTGTTGGCTTCTTCCAGGACAACTGCTGTTGGTCTCTCCAGCTGTGAAAACTGATATTTTAAAGACCATTCAGCTTTTTCAAGATTAGCCAGCCTCCCAGCCAGCCAGACTGCTCCAGAGCCTGTTTCTCCCATTAACAATAACTCTGAAATATTTCAGTCCTTTTTAAATATCTCAAGATCAGATTTGCAGCTTTAGGTTCTTTCATTCAAATCTTCAGTAAGGATCAAGCAAAAAAGTCTTCAGTGGACTCTAAATTTAATCAGTCTGTTCATCAGCCCAGTTCCAGAGAGCCCAAAAGATATTAACTTTTAATCTTAACTCAGTTTTGTTATTAGCTATTATCTGCCTTTTAGTCATCACCAGTCTACTGTGTGTTTAATAAACAATAAGTTAAACAAGCTTGAATTAAATCATTGCTATATACCAGTTCACCTATCAGGTATGTTTTATTATGCACATTTACATCATAAAGTGACACCACTCAGCTGCAGACTTTCATTAACCTCGTGGTGTATTGCAGCCATCCTGCTTATTAACGTGTTGTCCAGCTGTTTAGCAGCCACATTTTAAGCAATCCAGCAGTCCATTTGAACCATCATTTTCTGCTTTTCAGGTACATGCAGCAGTTATTTATAAGAAATATATCTGAGTGCCCTACAGTGTACAGTAAAAGGAAAATCAAGTGAACATGTCTTTCAGTGAATGGCAAAGATGAATCAATAAATCAAAACAAAAGAGCTCAGAAAAGGAAATACAAGATTTTTAATCTCTGCAAATCATCAGCATTGGTTCTGAAGTCAACACGCAGGAAGGAAAACAGAAACATGGGCATCACAAACAGAGAGAAAGGAAAATATTGCCAGAAAATCAGAACCATAACAGAATTGAAGAGAAAAGTCAAAGACAAATCAACATACAAATTATGAGAGAGGATAGCTAGGAAAAGAAGAGATATGGTACAGACCAGGGAGATTTAATCCTAATATTAAGTGTCAGTACATATTTGTGCATCTAAAAATTATTTGAAAAGTGGTGAAAATATATACTTTTATAATTGATCATTTCCAGAGCACTAAATTTGAAAGATATTTTGTTTACTATAATTTTGAATAAAGACTATATTTGACCTTTGAGCTTTGTGTCACACAGAAGCACTCAATGTACTTTTTCTTTTAAGCATATCTCCCATGGGAGAAGTGATTTCAATTATCACAGTTGTTTGGTTTGAGTAATTAACCCAAGACAAGTTTTGTTCTAGACAACAGCTAAGGTTTTTGCAATATAGACAATTGACAAGGTCTCTAGAATATCTTTCTATAAATCAGAAGTAGTCAATATAATTTATTGCACAGTATTAAAAAAATAACTTTCCATCAAAAACACAGAAGGATGGTAGTGAGTATAAGAACATCAACTAAGGAAAATTAGCGTGTCGCAAAATTCCATGCTTTTCTCATTTTCTAAACACTAAGCTTCTAATTTCTAATTTCAGTTTATACTAATATAAAGAAAAGGGAAACAATCTCTTTGAACAATTTCCTATATTTTTATCAGCTCTCCTGCAGCTGAAACAGCTTTGGAGGTAACAGCTGGGTCTGTCAGGGCTTATTTTAAACAAGGAACAAAGAAACGTTTGTTTTGGTCTGCTCACCTGGGTCCTTTTGAACTGGAAATTCTTTGACTGTGATGGAAAAATCACAGATTTTTCTAGAAAAACAGATTTGACCTAGTAAAATCTTGACATATTAGAATCATAGAACCATAGAATATGCTGAGTTGGAAGGCACCCATCAGAATCATTAAGTCCAACTCTTGGCCTTTGCAGGACGCCCCAAGAATCACCCCATGTGCCTGAGAGCATTGTCCAAACACACCTTGAACACTTGTCAGGTTGTTGCTGTGACTCCGCTGGAGAGCCTGTTCCAGTGCTCAACCACCCTCTGAGTGAAAAATGTTTTCCTGATACCCAAAACTTTCCCTGACTCAGCTTCTTGCCATTTCCTTGAGTCCTGTCACCGGTCACTGGAGTACCTTCCCCTCCACTTCTCATTGCGAGGATGTTGAAGACATCTCCCCTCAGCCTCCTCTTCTCTGGGCTGAACAAACCAAGTCTCAAAATACATTTCAAAATATGAATGGAGAGGTTTTTCATAAACTTATATTTCTTTTTGTGAAATCTTAAGATGAATAATTGCTGAAATCTGTCAGAGGTCGAAGGTGAAAACATGTCCATTAATTGAGAATATGGTCAATAATTTTCTGAAGGGGGAATTTTAAATTGCCTGTTTAGTGGAGTCTAAGCAATCCAAAGGAATGCTATTATTAAAGCAAGCATACAGAGAAAAATATAAACTATTTAAAATAACAAGAGCTGAATCATTGAATTTTGCAAGATTTCACTTTAAATTATTTCATTTTCTTTCTGTTATAAATTAAAAAAAGAACAAACTACAATAAAAACCAAAATCAAACTACTTCTATTTTATTAAACTTATCTTATATTGACCCAAGCTGAATTATTTCTGAATATTTTGTTTCATAAGAGACTTCACATACCATTATATTTTATGATGAAAGAGGAAAAAATCCCTCAAAGGGAAGAAATCAGCTATGTGGTGAGAACTCAGTTACATTCATTTCTATTGTTTACTTTCTTTCTTCTCTACCTGGCCATGCTCTTGATTAGCCCCAAATTAAAAGTTGTCTCTCACTGCACTCTACTAGGCAATCTTTACAATATTCCATCTCTGGTTAAAGGTTTAATGTTTTCTGGAGGTAGGTCTTCAAGGTTCCCTTTTAATAGACCATGGGCTACCATTTCTTACTCTGCCAGAAGAGGTAAGTATTAAGTGTTGCTTCAATTCTCTGAGAACACGATAATGACAAGTGTATTTCTTCTGAGAAAAGTACCAACATCTAGATGTTTTGGCTCGTCATTTTCTTCCCAGAAACTTGATCCAATTCAGGTCCTGGCACAGAAAAACTACCTCAGAAATGTCTTTTTTAGTAAAACAGAATAGGAAGTGGAGGATGTTCTCTCTTTCATTTGAGCCACTGATTGAATGTATAGAAACTGAGAAGCAGAAGGGAGAAATGATCCTGTTGCCAGTCCCTAAAGGCATTCATGACATGGACACATTCAATATATCTTGAGGTCTAATGATAGTAGATGGATGAGACTTAGTGGTAGTTACTCTCTGGTATATTTACAACAAATCTTTGTTTAGCAAAGCTGCATTAATTCTTTTTAGCGGATATTGCTATGAACAACTTCAGTTCCACAGTTGCAGTAGTGTAAGGTGCTGCTCCAACTGTTTTGTACGTGTTGGATTTGTTTAGGTCCATGTTCTTAACTGACCTTTTGTACACCTAGCTGTTGCTTGGTTGATTAACCATGCTTATTATGCAAATGAGAAGCATGGCTGAGAGAAGTCTGAAAATCAGAACACAGCAAAGTACAAATACCATAGAAAAAACAATACAGAAACAAAGTGAGGATACAGAATCTGGCAATTCCAAACCAAGAGGCTGACTGCAATTAGAAGTAAAAGTACCAGGGCCTGGGGGTCCTGGTGGACACCAAGCTGAACATAACCCAGTAATGTACCCTCACCACAAAGAAGGATAAATATATCCAGGGCTACATGAAACAAAATATTGCCATCAGCTTGATAGAAGTGATCCTTTCCCTCTGCTCGGGACTGGTGAGACCACACCTTGAGTACTCTGTCCGGTTCTGGGAGAGAGGCATAGATATATTGAAGAGAGTCCAACAAAGGACCACAAAGATGATCAAGGAAGGAAGGAAGAATGGAAGGAAGAAAGATGACCTTGGCTGCCACCTAAACTCACTGAACCTCTCCTTTTTTGATCATGACATTCCTTCTACACCAGTCATTTTCCTTTTGAGCATGTCCAGGTGTGTCCTGGACTAGGTGAATTTGCTCCTTGCACATGACCCTGGATGCCTGAAGCTGGACACTTCCCTGTTGATTCCCAGCATGAATTGAATCTTCTGCACATGCCTGACAAATTCACATAGGATTGGACTTCTCACAAAATACAGTTACAGGTACAGGCAATAGAGCCCAGCTTCTGTATAATTTCCCTAGTGCCTTATATTATAAGGAGGAATGAATAGTTTCCACTCTGAGAAGAATGAAATTTTTAATGAATTACATTGGTTAAACAGAAAAATATTCCTGGAATTAATGGATTAAACTCAGGGACCCCCAGCCAAGGATATTGAATTTACCTCTCTCCTATTGCCCCATGCCCTTATTTGTGTACTCCTTCAACAGATGGCTGAAGCTCTACACTCTGAGTAAATCACTGAAGCCAAATTTCTGTACTCTGACCAGTCTCTAAGCATTATACTGATGTACCAATTGTGAGCACTGCCAGTATTTTTGAAAACCATGCCTATGCTCAATGTTTCCTACTGTCTTCTGACTTGATTATCTGTCATAGGAGGCAAAGGAACAGTATATCCAGAAAAGTATTCTCTAATAAATTCTCAGGAGAAGCTATTAAAGAATTTGTTAAAACTATCTTTATTAAAGAAATATTTATAATTCTAAAGTTTCTTTTAATTTTGTGACCTACCAGTCCTTTGCAAGTGTGTGTTAATTATAGTGAATTTTACTTCTTTATTTCAATGTACGTGCACTACCAAAATGGGGCATAAAAATATTAAGGTTAGTTTCCTAACACTTTGCTTAAAGGCAAAATTCATTACAGTGTCAACAAAAAGCCTCAAATCTTTTAATTGCAACTAGACTGAATTTCTACCACCCTGGGAATACATGAAGCAATTGCAGGGAAGCAGAACTTAATGGTGCTTTATCCAAGGCCCATACTCTAACTGTGGAACTAGATTCCTTCAAGTCCTCAAACCTAGTTGTACAGGCCAAAAGGCTTAAGGTTTTCTATCAGCTATGGTGAAGTAAACACATTCAAAATCAGTATTATTGAATATAGAAATTTATACTGTAATTTACTGTAGGTTTGATTATAGACTCACTTTACTGACTGATGGGGAATGAATCATTTCAAGGTACAAAATTCAATAAAATCAGGAAAAAAGTCGGTCAAAAGGAAGGTATATCAAAATCTTCCTAGTGAAATATGTCTGGTCATAAAATAACACTTTTCATTGCAAAACACCACAGATAAACATTTTTTACCTTGAAAGAATGTCAGGAAAAATAAGGGAAAAAATCATCTTCTAATTTTGATTTTCAAAAGTTGGAGCATTTTTATTTCGATTTTTCATCTTTTAGTCATATAATATATAAAATAAAATAATTTTTGTTGATTCCTCACCTTTTTTTTAAATACTGTCTTCCATAGTTACTTCTCACAATTTTTCTCTCTTTTGCCAAAATCTAAGTGATAAAAATAAGCACAAAGAAAGTTATACATATGACACATTCCAAAGGATCTAGGGATAATAAGGAAGAAGACACTTTTGTGACAGTGATGAAAAGTATGACTTTTTTATTATAAACATAAAAATGTATTGGAAAATCCTAAAAAGAAAGAAGTATGAAAGGTAATCTGGAACAATTTTCAAAAATAATATCTTTTCTTCCCAGTTTTTTCAGTAAGTTGTTAATTATTCTTTGCAACATGAAAGTCACTTATTTTTAAGCATTTAAGTGTGAAAGGGTACAGATAAATCAGCAGGTGCCTCTTTGCTTTTCCAATAATATAAATAGCTTTAGAAATCCACCTGTGTATCCCAGGGACCTTCTCAATTTTTTGAACATTCAGACTGTATCAGTTTTGACGTATGTTTGAAGAATGGGCAAAGGTTAGGGCTTGTTCCTATTTCATCTGAGTTAGTTTGGCCATGATGATTCAGAAGGAACTCATTCGTTCCCATGGCAATGCAGTGAATTCTCTAAAACTCTGCTTCTGTCATTGCAAATGAAGCTTTTTTTTTTTTTTTTTTTGATGAAAATATACCAGTTGAACGAAAATACCAGGTAACAGACAAACCCAAGGTCCTTGAAGATAAATAATTAATTTCAAAGGGATTTGCAAGTAACTCATAAACTGAAAATAGGTAAGTAGAAATTTGAGAGGACTCCAGTATGAAAATATGCAGAAGAATTCAAGATAGGAATTCTTATTAAAATAATTCCTAATAATTCTTAATAAATTCTCAATAACTCTTAATAAATAATCTTTTGGGACAGATTCTGTCAAGTGGATATCATGAAGGGTTCTTAAAGCCAACCCCAAATAACTACTAAAGAAACTGCAAGTAACTTCTTTGCAAATTCAGCTTCTCAAGAGAGGGAAACCACAGTTCAAAGTTCACCTTGGCAGGGCTTTAGAGACAGGAGGACACAGCCCTGGAGGGACGGCCTGTCAGCTGGGCATGAATCTTCTCAAAGACAGGAATAGGCTTTTTGGTAGGAGGGTCAGGGTTTCTCTTCCTGTAGTTCTTTCTGACAGCACCACAGGGCATTACCCACGTCATTAAACCAAGAATTAATGTATTGCAGGTCCAATCCAAAATAAAGATGATTTTCAGAAAAGCACAAACTATTCCTCACAACATTCCATTTCAACTACAGTTGCCATGAGCCTTCAAACTGTTAGAACAGTGATGAATCTAGTTCTCTCTTATCTCATTATCCATTCCCCCCAAGGAAAAAAAAATCCAAACAAAACAAACAAACAGACAAGAAAACTGCAAACCCAAATTATAAACCATCACAAATCATAAACCCAAAAAGTTCAAGACTTAATTGTGAAGATCAGCAAGCCTACCAGTCAACACTGGTATATCATAGCTATCATTTCATGGGAGTAAAATGGATTTTCACTGTGTAAAGTGTGGATTTACTAACACTGTCCTTATTCTAGAGCAAATAAAAATAATTGCATCAATTAAAATATAAATTTGTCAAATCATTTTTCTTCCAATAAAAAAATAGCATCTTAATGGAAAAGAAAATCATGCAGGGTTGTGTTTAGGTGGGATGTCTTTTGGCCACCTCTTGTTTTATTTGTTAGAATAAGTGGCTCACTACACACACAGAATATGATTTCATAATTTTCTTATCCTAACCAATGACATAATCAAAACAGTTACCATCTCCCTCATTAGTTCTATCTGAATATTTATGTTTCAATCACTAATGCTTGATTTCTGTTTACTGTTTTTGTAGCATTTGTAGAATCATGAGATCATAGAATCATTGAGTCATAGAATCAAAGAATGTCCTGGGTTGTAAGCAACCTTAAAGATCATATAGTTCCAACCCCCATGTGCAAGTATTTGCATGTGTATTATTTGCATTAAGCTTAGCCTCACCAAAGTGAGTAGTCTATTTTTAATGAACACTTTGTCTTTAATATCATCCTTACAAGAAGATTTCTGCTATTTTGAAACCATATGCATTACCTCATTACTTAGTTTAGTAACGGAAAAGAGGGGAAAAATAGGCAGAGTAATTTATTTTACTTTTGGCTTTGGATATGAGAATTAGGTGAGTTGCCTGCTGTTCAAATCAGAAGTGAGATAATCTAGATAACATCTTGAACATTCAACTTTACTCCTTTCATAATATGTACATATGTGACTGGGACAAAATGATCCTTAGTAAGATGGGTAAATTTCTTCTCCACCTATAGTCAGTGGACTGATACGATGGAGAGGTTATTTAATACAAATTTATACATTGTGTTTAAAATAACACAAAGAAAATCTACTTCCTTATATTGTCCTCAGCATTGTCATAATTTTGGAGCTCTGCAATAAGGGTTTGAGTTTTTTACCTTTACAAGATGGGGGATGTTTTATCACTGTAGGCAGACAAAAATGGTAACAAACATCTCTGAGCATGGTGTGTCTCAATTTGTTGTTCATCTTTCCAGCCCCAGGTCTCCCCTGCTGTTCAGAGGTTGTTGCACCTTTTGGAAAGCAGAAGAGGAATTTTGCTCCTGTAGCTCTTCTGTCAGCTCATCTTCTCATTGAATTAGATTCAACTGCTGAATAAAATGGATGTCCTATTGCTACAGACTGTGACTTTTGGTCTGTGCAGAGCCACAAATTTATTTTACTCTCCTTGTTTAGGGGCCTATAGCTTTGGGCAGAGATGTACAGACACCTTGTGGCAGGTGTATGTGAACCACCTCAATAAGCTCAGTGAGCTGTCCAAAAATTGAGCTCTTCAGCAAGTTAGTGTCTTAAGGCTGAGAGTGAAGCTGCCGCTGAGGAACCCGCTACAGACAATCCTCAGACAGGCTGAGGTAAGCTTTGCTTTGCCAGGGTGTGGAGTACGTCAAACATAGTAATGCTGAACTGAAGGTTATGTCACTCTCAAAAGAAAAGGCTCTATGTGCACTCTAGAACTAAAACTACAGCCAAAAGTAAATAAGCAATGACAGAAACAGGCAACACTTATTTTCAGGTAGGAAACAAGTGGCTACGGAATTTATATGCTGTGTGTGCAACTGGCACATTCATTTATTACTAAAAAATGTATTTTAACACATTTATATCCTACTATAGTTCACATATGCCAAGGAGACTGAAGAGGTTATTGAGACAGACTCTAAACGAAGGTGCTTAAGACATACAGCATCTCCACTGTTCCTTAACTTCATCAGTGACACCAACAGTCGTGATAATCTGGTGATTATTTTGACCTAACCACAATATCTGGTGTTGGCCTCCTCTCTAAAGGCAACAGAAATAAATCAAAAATATCATAACACTAGCTCAGAGGAAACAACTATGTTACATGGAAATTGTTTATGAATCTATCAGTGTTTCACAGGTAATGTCAGAAACAGGAATCCAATTAATGGCCTCTCACCAAGCAGAGTTCTTTGGGATTGTTCCCATAACATTTAAGAGAAATGCAACTCTTGAACTGGTATTCTTGAACCTGTTGAGCACTATCAACAGATTTCTTTTTTTAAGCTCGATAATGGCCACACTTTTAACCTTGACTCTTGGCAGCACAAGAAGCAGGGTGCTCAGACACGCTACTATCCTGAGTGCCTTGCAGTGCCTTCTAATGACACCGCTGTGTGGCATTGCAGTAGTGAGAATGGAGATGGAAGGTGAGCAAATCTGTACAACTGTAGGTGGAATAAGCACCTTTTATCACACTGTTCCCACTGTTATCACTAAAGACACTGCTCCTGTCGCAGTGTCCTCTGCCTTTTATAAAGTTTGTCAGGTACAGACAATGCACATATTGGTATGCTCTGGCAAGTAGACCATCCAACTGTTAGGGGCCAGTTTTGTATGGAAATAAAATAAGTCTTAACGAATGACAATATCTGCTTGGGGGAACATGACTTATCTTGTCAAAGGGAACTTGGAAAGCTTTCAGGAGAAAAAGGATTTTTAACAGTTATGCCAGTATAACTTCTACCATGGAAAACTGCTTCCCATTAGCTTTTCATGCTGAGTATGTTTCTTATAATAGCATAGAATATCCATCTTCCTAGACAAAAATATCTGTATAACAAAAACTGTTTCCTTACTAAATGTAATGATAACCCATTTGAAGGTGATTTGTCTTGCTTTTTCATAATTGGATTAGCTGAAGTAGTGGACTTTCAGTTAAGACTTATTTATTTAAATAAATAATATGAAAAAAGTGTCAATACATTATACAATGATTTTTCAAAGCTGGTATTTGGTTTCATTTCCATTTTAAGCAACACCTTCTGACCTCTGCCTAAATTTATAATGAAGAGAAAAACTGGCAGACCACAGTTCCAGCCTGCCCCAGACGTAGATATTCAGGGTAAGTGGCTGAACTCCAAACATGGAAATTTTAAAATGTCTATGCCCATGATTTCTGACTAAATATGTCAGGGAAGAGGTAGCCCAAAGACATGACATTGTTTTCAAGTTAACTGCAGAAGATCTGAGCCTAAAAACTTGGGAGTTTTATCTTTGCCATCCATCTGGAAGATTACTAAAAATAGGTTATACAATTTTGAAAAAAACACAAGCATTACAAAAGGATACCCACAACACCAGCACTACGTTCAACCAGAACAATGCCTAATGACACCCAGAGGTTCTATGATACCAAAACAAAACTATGTAACATTTCATATATCATGAATTAAAGTTCTTCAGTGAAAGCACTGTCAGTGAATTCCTTAATATCTCTGTCTCCAAGTCAGTAATGCCCTGCCAAAAGAAAAAAAGAAAGACAATTTGGATCATTTATTGATTTCAATGCAGAACCTATCTGGATATGATAGAGAAATAAAACATCAAGATGTGGGTTCTACAAGAGAACTGTTAAACTAGACTGAAATTAAAAAGATGGCAGTGCAGCAAATTAAAATCTGAGATTGTTAAATCTGCTGCCTGATTTTGAAATCAAATAATTTTGGCTTAAAGAAAAAAAAAAATGAGAGAGGGATAGAAAAAAAACCAGGAGGATTTGAAGCAAGAGAGACATTTTAACTGAACCATTTTCAAATCCATCTGCATTTACCCAGATGGAAGCTGAAAACCTTTTGAGGATCGTTAATTGTTACCCTGCTGCTCAAGTTTCCCTGTGTCATCCAGCAGAGATTTTTAACCTTAACAAGTATAGGATAATGAGTGCTTATATGACACAAAGGAACTACAGTGCACACAAAAAATAATGATTCTGACAGTTACAGAAAAAAGTATTTAGTACCATAGAGTGATTTTTCCAGTGTTGCAGTCGACTGACTTCAATATCTGTTGTCTCCAAGGCTGAGTGAATCACCTTTTAAACATATATAAAGATCTCCTGTGAAATCACTTTGTCAGTAGCTCAGCTGCACAAGGTAGAGATAATCTGTATCAAAAATTCCTGACAGGGACTGTGCTTCCTTAGCAGGTCTTTGAAACCTTCCCACTCAGTGACCTGAGGCTCCAATGAGTCACTGTAAAAAAGTCAAGCTGCTGTATGTAGGTAATGAATGCACAGATTCATACTGCTGCTATTGCAGCTATGAAAAAAGAATGAGCACTTCTGAAAACGAAAATCTGTGAAGCTTATATTTGGAAAAAGAAATGTAACAAAATCTCACTGATTTCACAGTGTGCATTTCTACTGTCAGTTGGGTTCAGAGCCTCTTTTGCTCCGTGACACCGATCTCCAAGTCATCTGCACTGCATATATGTTGCAAACCAAGTTCTCTTCTTAGCAAAAAGAGCCAGAAGACATTTTTTTCTGAGGAAGTTGCATTGTACAAGCAGTATGGATGTGGCAAGCCTAGCCTGCTGCATAAGGCTCTACACTTGAGTGGTACAGACACGTGCTTGCTTCTCTGGAGAACAAAGCCATGGTAAGTGTTCTCATGTTGCAATGCAGCTTTAAGAAGAAAGTTTTTATTCTTTCCACTCTAATCAGTCTTTATGGCATCATTTCATCATGAAAGATATATGGAATGGTTATTTTTACCAAGGCCCAGTATGCAGTTTACCAAGGCACAACTGGCCAGAAAGGGGAAAGGTTAAGTAATCCCCTATTGCCTTCCTTTTTTTTTGTTTTTTTTTCCTTTTCCAAATATAAAACCTTTCCAGCTTAGATTGTAGGCTAAATTTAGCCTTAGGTGCCAAACAGCACCCGGCATTTATTGTAATGCATGTGCCATTACACCAGTTGAGCTTGCTACACAATTCATAGTATAGTCCTTCATTGCAAGAATCACTAGAACTGGTAGAAAGTTGTATTATAAATTGTTGCTTTCACTCCAGTGTTTTTTTTATAGGTTTACCTAAGGAGGACAAGGTGGCAGGTAGATTTCTTAAAATTCAGCCAGTGGCCAAATTACAGGACAGCAATAAGTGAGAGCTGAATGAGTTCTCCACCTTAGTAATCTAGTTTAAGGCCATATTTACCTTACCCAATAACACCTACCAAAAGGCCTTAGTTCAGGATCCCAGCCTTTGTGAATTTTCCCTTTAGTTAGTCTGGAAAAATAAACACTCCAGGGAATGATTCATCTGCTATGATTCCCTATAACAGACCAGTTTGAGGATCACCTGTCTGAATTCAGCAATTGTGTAGAGAGGACATGGCCCACAGAGCAGCAGCATTGGTGCCTGGAGGTGTTTTTGGCATCTTACAAATGTTTTAATTGGCTTCTTTTCCTAGGAGTGAGGTTGAGGGCATACATCCCTGTTGCTCCTTCACACTACTTTTGAGCAGATGCCCACATCCAGATCTAGCTGTGCTGAAAGCCATTGCTGTTCCCCGCTGCCTACCTATCTCCTGCAAATGCTCAGCTTGCTGAGAGTTGTGCAAAGTCCCACAAAAACACATGAAACAAAACCCATGTTCCTTGTGTGCCACTTCTTTTGTCTCTTTAATACCCCATATGGTCTCTGAAGGAGGGAACAAGAAACCATGAGAGAGATGCCTTTTTATTGAGTCCCCATGGAACTTCAGAAATGGTCCCATCTTCTAATAAAGATCATTATTGTTTGTATACATTTAGATGGGTACATGTACACATGCATAAATGTGTATCCCCAGTCACACCTTGAAATGCACAAAGACAAGGATTTGCAATTAATTACTTGTCCATCTGGTCTCTGTGGGTTGTTAGCAGGGTAGTTGCTTTTACAGTTGCAAACTCAGGAGCTCAAATTCAAATCCAGCTTGTAGGCTGAGGATTGCACTCCAGTCTGCAGTCATTAACTGCTCTCAGCCTGAGGGCCATACTTTACCTGCAGGGCTATTTTTGAAGCATAACTCTACAGTCTTGGGGTGTAGTTTTCCTACATTTTTTTTTCCCAGCCATGTGCATAGGACTTGTTATTCTTTTGCATCTGTTTAGTATAAAACGTGCATATAACACGCAAGATCAGTCTAGTTTATGTATTACCATATTTTATGACAGAACTTGTACTCAATTAGCTGAAATGAGGAGTATGAAAATGTTTATTCTAAAGTCCTAAATATATATCAAGTCTATATGGCACACATCATTTATTAGCAGGAGAATAGGCTAAGTAGGACAAAGACTGCTTTGTCATCTGTAACACTTGACAGCCCAGGAATTTTTACTTAAAATGGATGAGAATTGTATTAATAACTTGGGCGTTTTTCTAATAATTTAGACTTTATGGTCATATGTTTTGACACATAGATTATCTTCTGCTAGATAGCTGAAAACATCTCTGACAAATTTCAATGAAAACCATTACAAGTGCCATCAAAAGACAATGAAGATACTTCCTATTGCCTATATTCCCCACAGCAATTGGTCCTCTCTGTGGTCTGGCTGATAAGGGTTCTAAACCCTGAAAATTATATCAAACTAATTTATAACTGAGGTTTTACTGACATTCCAACCATTACAATAAGTAAGGAAACAAGATCAATTTGAGGGAATGCATTCCTTTAAGGTTCACAATTTCCTAGGAGTTTTAGGTGCAGCCCATAATTCCCTCCCACTGTTTTGTAAATTGACAGATCAGAGTGTGACCTAACTGCTTTTTAATAAAAAGTTGCAGTTATTTCCTCACTGTTCTGTAACCAGCTTCTTAAGTTCTGGACAAAAAGGACAAGTGGTGAAATGTCTAAACCCCTAAATTCCTTGCAAAAACTGCTTAGTCTCATGTTTGTAATCCCACTGACATTGCTCTGCCAGATTATCACATCTGTTGAGGAGTACTGATATGCATGAACACAGCAGTTTAATTTCTAGGAAGACTGTGCTGATGAAGGGAGAGCAACAGACAAGGGCTTGTTTGTTTGTGTGTTTTCTCCTGTACAATTCAAGCAGATCTGCTTGTTTTATTCTGAGACCAGTTACCTCTATTCTTCTAGCCTTGTAGTTTTTGTTTAATTTGATCAAAAGTGTATTGCCAAACAATGAGGTTTAATTTTGCCTTCAGTGCTGCTATTCACTCGAGATCAGGCTAAAACATTTCTGTACCTTCCTTACATTTTTCAATCCTTATATGACACGTATTTTCCTGTTAATCCCTTTGGAATTACTTTTATGGCATCTTTTTCAAGAGTACTGCATAATATTAAAATGAAATTCAGACTGAGAATATGGCCTTGAAACATCTTGTCCCAGCAATACTGTGTTAATAACTCTATTCTCTGTGTAAGATGTTGTCTTGAACTGTTTCAGTTCACTTTTCAGCTTAGAAAGATGAACATTTTCTTTCTTAAGAAGGCAAGTTGATACTTCTGCTCTTCAACTGACTCAGAATGCTTTAGCCAAATGATATAGAGTGTGAATTTTAAAAGAAAAAAAATTGTCTTTTTTGTCTTCAATTAAGAAACATAATAAGTATAAAAGTGATCCCTGTGTGTTTGTGGGTGGAGGAAGGAGTCACTTCTAGCAGTAAAATAAGAGGTCTATAGTCTCTTTTCGATATTCTTGAAGCACAGAAATAAATTAACATTTCTCTGACCAGCATACAACCCCATTAATCATGGAAGGCAGCAGAAATGAGAAGCATAGAAAAATGATCTGGTATCAAGTATAACTCAAAAAACTTCTGTCCTTTCAGAGAGTGAAGAACATTCCCATTTTGCATAATTTAACTCTCCAGCACTTTTAGTGACCAATGTGTTTTTTTCATTCCAGTTCTTTTATTTATTCTACAGTCTTCAGAAAAATATATCCATTGACTGACTGAAAGATTCAAATTTAGAAATATGGATATCTTCTGAAGTTCTATTGACACTTTTCCTATGGCCAGAAGGCATGTTGAAGTCTTCTTCAATTATTTCAGATTTTCATCTCATTCACCACCAGACTGAGCCCTGTCTGTTTCTCACTTGCCCTGGAATTCATTTTCTCCATAGTGAAATAGAAAGTAAACAATTTTTGTTTTTCATATTCTTGTTTATTACTCAGATTTATTCCATGTGATTCCACTTCCAAAACTTAAAAGAGAGACCTATGTTAAGTCCTAGCTATCTAAAGTTCCCTTCACAGAGGGAGTAAGACAGAACAGGAGCTTCTCAAAAACTCACCTTGTATGATTGTACAGACTAGGAAAGCCTTTTACAGAAAGCAAGAATCTGCACTCCATTTAGACTCTGATTATTTTCTAAAATGTAGACTGATTCACTACTAAGAACTAAGAACTCAATCCTTTTTCTTTCAGGTGCTTTATGACTGTTTCTTTCATTGCATTGACTTGCACAGCTCTGTCTGAATTTAAATCTATGTATTTTCCATATTAATTTAAATTTACAGTACATTTATCTAACTTTATGCCACTGTTGATTTTTTGCTAGGAAGGTTTTACCATTACCATTTTTCTCTAAGCAAGCTGTGCTTTCCCTGTTGACTCTTAAAAACTTACAAGCTGAGATAATTCACCAAAGCAGTTTCTGGGATTTTCCATCTCCAGTGAACTACCATTGTGCTCTTAATTGTGAACTGCTCCAGATGTCTTCATGCCTCAGGTATCCATCCTTGCAGTGCTTCAGATCTTTCATCACCTCAAACATGTGCAAACACCATTGCTCAGAAGCTTTAGTAGACAATTTCTTCGGCCTGGAAAAAATTACTTTGTCAGTGGTGAGTTCTTAATCTTTCGGTAGCCTCTTTTCAAGTGCTTTGCCCTAGATGGTCTCATAATTTAGTCAGATGTTGAGGACTGAGTTAAATCCAAACTGAAAGATAGCTTTGTACGGCTTGAAATTGTACAAATTCTTCCACAATTCTCTCATGCCTTTTTATCTGAGTCTAACAATTGTTCACATGGTTCATTTTTATGTGAAGTATGAAGTACTCCTTGAATTTTTTACTTCACTTTCAGAGTTGGCCTCTCTGCTTGAGTTACTGAAAACCATTTAAACATCAAGTAGTTCAAAACCACCTACTGTCAGAAACCAGGCTGCCTTCTGTCTTCCCTTTTAGCAGCTGCCCATTGCTTGTACTTCCTTTTAAACTTCTTCCAGTTGTCCTCCACATTTCCCAAGGGGTTTAACTCTTCTGGGATTTTGAACAACTCCTTTCTTCTATTCAGGACACAACTCAGTTGATTTTATTGCTGTTCCAGTGTTTGGCTCAGCAGCTGCAGAGAATGGGGAAATGGGCAGAGACCAGCTTAAAGGGCAGAAAAAAATAAGTTATCCTTGCTTCACAACTGGTCATTTTCTTCAAATTATTACAGACAAATGCATCTTAAAGGAGGAGCTTCCCAAAGAGTGAAGGGGTAGCAAGAGACAGGACATAAGAAAATGGGATGAGAATCCAAAACTTGTATGGCCTACTGAGAAATGTCAGACTTGTTACAAAAAGAATCAAACGTGGTCGTTGATGACCCTAAATAACAAGCACTGCCTTCTCCCTTATGTTTTTTCTCCTGCGTCTTCCTTGCTGCCTGGGCAATAAATATCCTTTGGGGCAGAAGAGAGCAATGGCATCTAAAAGGAACTGGCAACCTGAGCTTGAACTGTTTTTATTCTACTGAGGTTTGTTCCACCATTCTACAAGGTGAGCAGCAGAGGAATTGGACATATCTCAAAAAGAAGAAATGGTATCATTTTTAGCAAAAGCATAGAAAAATTCTGGGATGCTGTTCTCAGCTTCACCTTTCCTTTCTTTTGAGAGTTCAGAAATAGATTCATTATCTGTATAAAAGCAACTCCACTCAATTGAAACATTTTCTATTCTTAACATTTGGTTTTGTGAGATACTGGCATAGAACCAAAACATTTTGAAGTTTTTCAATGAGGAAAAAAAAAAAAAAACAAACAACATATTATCAAGAGGCAAATAGAAATGGAATACAACCAACAGTCCAACTAACTAGGCCAGTTAATATGAACTCGCCTTGCCTCTGTTTCTCTTTGTATAAATAACTAAATATTCAGTGCATTTGAATGGCAGAGATTAGTTATCTATGGCCTGATGACAAAGGGCCATGGCTAGGCTGCAAGACACTAATGGAAAAGCCTCTTTCCTTAATTATAAAAATCAGAGGCTTGGTCTGTCCATAAAACCCAACTAAATCTTGTAGATACTAGCATATGTTTGTCCTGTGATTAAGGTCACACTTGTTGTCTCCCCAAAAATCCTTCCTTGGTGCCAAAAAACTCTATATGCATTACCTAGAAGTTACTAGAATACTTTGAAAACACTTTTTTTCCCTAGAAGTTTTAACAGCAAGACTCTTCATTAAAAATTTATAACTAGTTTTGGAAAAAGCTTTATGTCAAGTTTTATGTCAAGGTAACTGGTGAGAATGGACAAGTGTTTCATGAGAGGAATATTTTTGTAACACATATATTTTCTTCAAATGTAATACAAGTTAATAATTTTCAATCAAAAGAGAAAACTAAAAATATTTCAGTAAAATGGGGGGTTAACTGAGATTTATGAAAATAGTTTTTATAACTTTTCACTCAGAAATATTTCTTCAAGTTTATTAATAAGTTCTCCATCTATTGTTCTATTTACAATGTATAAAGGACTTGTATCTGAGAGTTTGCTAATTTTTGTCTTTGATTGCAATAGAATTACTTCATCATTACAGTATTTTAGTTGTGTGCCGATGTAGTAGCATGGAAATAACACTGGTTAGGCATTGGTAAAATGAGGTTATGGAGGGATAATCAAGCCTCCATAAATGGAGGAAACTTGTTTGCATACAAAACAGTTTTTAAAAGGCACTGGAAAAGGAGATTAGATTTTCTTGCAAGGAATTAGCACATAAAACCACCAGAGGGTCCAGTGCTCGCTCCTCATTACAGCGCAAGGCTGAGTTCTATGCAAACACCTGACTAGTGTACTTTGGATTCCAGGGCATCACAGCACCCTGCTGTCGTTTTGATGGGAAAGAAGGACCGATGAAACAAACTGGGCATTTCAGTCTCTGCTCTACCGCAACTTAAAACATAAGATGCTGTGAGTGTTGTTCTGTTGTACACTGATCAATGTGATTGCACCTTTGAAGCTGGCTGTACATCGCGCAGCAAAGATATCTCTGATTAATCCCCTCCTGGTTAGTTTAAGTGATAGAAAGCCCCCTGAGGACTTAGACTTGCTCTCCTTCTTTGCAGAGATCAGAGACAAATAGTTTCTTCCTGTGTTATTCTTGTCTTGTGTAAAGAGGATTTGTACAAGGAAGTCCCTGGTGTAAACAGTATTGAAAAATTGTTCTAAAGGATTAAAGCTTCTCTAACGATCTGACCCAGGGAGTGTGTCTTCTAGCAGCCTGCACTCATGTAGTGAGGTTTGGGCTTCAAGTAATGAGGCACTAGACATAATGTTTTGAGAAGATGCGAAAGACAGAAGGCTCACCCTATTCTATTTATTAGAATAAATAATAGTGACAGTCCTTCCTGCCTAAAGAGAGGTAATTTTGCCCAATAAATTATACACACAAGAGCACACTTGTGTAGCATCAATCTTTGCCTCTTTCAATACCTTGAGAAAAAAAGCAGATTAGTACTAAGGAAGTAGGGTGAGGATTAAATCCTATAACTCCTCAGAATTCTCCGAATTCTCTTCTACTGTTACTTTTAGGCTGAAAAGGACATATTTTTTTTTCCCAAATCAGAATGTTGTCCAATGCAATTTCTAATTCAATAAAGAGTAATGCCTTTATGACTCAAAAAAATCTCTACAGCTCACTGACCTTTCAGCACCTTTTTCCAATATGAATAAAGACCAACTTTTGCAACTCAAGTAGGACTTTAGCCAGGAGTTATTGTTTAGAGCATCCTTCAAATTCATAGTCTTTCTCTTACCAAATATACATTTATTAGTTTTTCTGTTAGACAGTACCCTGAGGAAAAGGTAGAACAATTCCATTTCATGGATAGAATTGTTGTATAAACATCCTGCCCATTCTTTATTTTTGGAAATATAGAAGCCAGTGGAGCCAAAGAACTATAAGGTCACATTTGCTTAGAGCAAAATCTTTGTCAAAGATTTCAGTCTACCTATAGTTATTTTCTTACAACAGAGAGACTACAGAGGGAAGAGAAATATAGACTGAATGCCAAAACAACACTTGAAAGGATTCTTGTTGTTCCATGGAACAACTTAGAGAGGAGAGAAAAAAGGACAAGTAAAACAGTTGACGCTTCTCTGTATAAATTGTGACTCTGGAAAAAACTACTGTCTACACACATGTATGTGCACTCTGTGATCAAACTAAAATGGTAAACTAAATTTTTTTTTTTTTTTTTTTTTTTTTTTTGCTTCCTAAATCTTGACTGGGAAATTTGAATGTTCTTTAGTAGTCCTTATTTGTTGATGTATGAATGGGGAGATTCTTCTTACTTTTCTTGAAAAAAAAAAAATCTATAAGTGAAACATTGAAGATTATATGAATCAAAAGTGATGTAGTTTTAAAATTTACCACCGTCATGTAGGACAGTGGAAGAATAGATAACATCACTTATCTTCTCAATGGACTACCTCTTCAGTCTTTTTTAGTCTCAGAATTCCAGAAAGAAATACAAATATTTGCATATACATCTGCCCCAGCTCCAGGGAGTGTAGCCTGGGTCACAGATCACTTGTGCCTCTCATAGTATCAATCACTTCCCTTCTCTATATACTGCATCTGCCACCCTCACCCTTTCCAACTTCTCTTTCCCCTTGCATGGTCTCAGCTCTCCCCTGCCCTACCTCAGTCCATTGCTCAGGTGACATCAGATTTCACACAAGTATCCTATTTGAATGCAATGGAGCAAACTGATAAACTCTTACAGCTGGCACTGAATTAATTCCACCTTTCTATCCTTCCCATTTAACATAATGCACTCTAATATCTTGCCAGATCACAGGTTGAGTCTGCCTCAAGGCAGTCCTAATTGCAGTCTGCCCAGGGATCTTTTGAGTTTCCAGCACTCGTGCTCTTTATCCAGGTTTTGTACCCTCATCTCACCAGCATCCTTCCCATGGAGCAGCTGTTCTTTCACGACTCTTTCCCCAGCCCATTCACACCTCTTGTTCTCCATGTTGACTGTATTGTCTCCACTTTCTTTCTCTACCCTACTTTCACTGCTGGCTGGGTGCAAAAGTGACTTGTTGCTGACTTGCTGTTGCTGGACATGAGAGTCCCCCGGGTTCCTGCCCAGACATCAGCAGCAAGATTAGTTCACCACAGTGAATCAGAGGTGGCTGCAGTGTATTTATATGGACAAATGTAAAAGAACCAAGTTTTTTGATAGATGTAGAGGTGAAACCAAGTAAACTAGACAGGATCTTCAGTTAATAAAAATCAGCAGAGTTCCATTATTTTATATTTGCAAACTTCCCATCCTGTGTATGAAATGAGAACATTGCCAATGTGGCCCCCATTTCATCAGGACACTTAAGCATATATTAATCATCTATATTTCTTCAGCAAAGCATTCAGCAGATGTTTTTACTTTAATTCTCACAGAGGTCAGCATATAAGAGCATATTTAAATGCTTACCATAATAGAATTAGGAGGAAGCATCTGGGCCGAAGAAAAAAAACAGTCTGCTGCACAAAAAGTAAAAGAAAAATCTGAAGAGATAAAAATATCAGATTCATTCTTCTTTTACACAACACCAGCATATCAGGCACAACATCTAACTTTTGGTGCCTTCCATAAATTTATTTTATTGGATAGGTTTCTTGGTCAGATGAAATGGTCCATATGCAGATTTCGAATACTTGTCCCATCTGTACTTTCCTTTTTTTTTTTTTTTTTTTTAGTTGTCCTTAATCTATGACCAAGAGAAAACCAAGAACAGAGAAGCACTCAGGAAACCAATCACAGATTCTCCAACTACTGATGAAACAACTCCCTGAAGATGATGTATTATGTTTCCTTTCCATTTTTAGTTGGAAATACTCGAAAGCACGTTAGATGAGTGACTTCTCTTGTCCTATCCTTGTCCTCAAACATTAATTAGTTTATGCTTTGTGGCTGACTCCTGCTGACTAGTATCTCCGAAGTTCATGATGTCACTAGGGATATTTGTGTAAGCTTAGGTTCTATGTAATAGCACTAATAATAAAAGGATTTGTAAGGTTATTTGGCTATAGAAGTGCATTGTTTCATGGGGTTACAGAAAACAAGAAATTTTCAGACATCACTGGTGAGAGGAACACGGCAAATAAGAACTGTCTTCGCATTGCTCACCAGTCCATTAACACCTCCACTTGTCTTTCTTTACTCTCTTCTCCCTCACCCATGGCAATGTCCTATAGAAATGGTATTAGTCCTTATTGGAAGACAAAGTTTAATGCTTTAATGCACATTTCTGCAGAAAAGCTACATGCAAGGAAGAAGGTATGCTAGAGGACAAGTTACTTGAGATGATTTTTATAGGAATAGAGGAATATACCTCCCTTTTTTAATTTATCCTTTGGTAATGATACCACAGTACTATGGGGATATTCTGCATCTTTTTCTGAAGTGAAATTATACCCGGAACAGCTCCTGAAGATGCAGCTTTTGTACATGGATTTTGCTTTGGAACTGACAATTTTGGCTTTTAAAATATGAGTTTCCATTGCTCTGACTCCAAAAGGCAGAATGAGGACAACTTTTGGCCAAAAGTAACAATTTGGGCCATAGAAGCCAATGGAAATACTTACAAAGTTAACACCAGTCATTCTAGCAGCAAATCAGGATGTTTGTCCCTGTTCTATGGTTCTGACAGGATCTTGAGTTAGGACAGTGGTACAAATACAGATTAACTGAGGATAGGATAGGATAGGATAGGATAGGATAGGATAGGATAGGATAGGATAGGATAGGATAGGATAGGATAGGATAGGATAGGATAGGATAGGATAGGATAGGATAGGGCAGGGTAGGATAGGGCAGAGTAGGATAGGGAAGGGTAGGATAGGGCAGGGTAGGATAGGGCAGGGTAGGATAGGATAGGGCAGGGTAGGATAGGGCAGAGTAGGATAGGGTAGTATTGGATGTGTGCATTTCATAAGCTATATAATATGCCACTGGAAGCATGAAAGCACCAGAAAAATATTTCCTGACTATGAAACTTTATCCAAGGAAGATAAAGGTACCTGTTGAAATTAGAATAATTCTGACTCTCACAGTACACCTCCTGTGGTACATGTGGATAACAGAACAGCTGTTTCAGTAGCTAGCACTCCCCACAAATGACAGCTTGAAGACTTATAGCAATGTCAATCATTTCTCCCGATGCTCAAGCATACCTACTGATGCTAGATCGTAAGTGAAAATGAGATAAGCTCACTTATCCTGCCCTATCAAGTACAGGAACCAAAATGTCCTCATTTGCAAAATGCTGGTGGTGTGATCCAAGCCCAGCAGACCCTTTTACAGAATGGCAGTGACAGGCTGCGAGACTGAAATATTCTTCAAAATTTCAATCAACCAAGGTGAGAAAAGACAGTATTTCATCCATATGTTCTCATTGCATAATTTTTTAAGGGATACTTAAGCAATTTAAATCAGGGACAGTACTGATCACATAATTATATATAAATATTTTCTGAATATGTGCAGTGAAAATGTAATTTTTGTCTAGAGGACTGGTTGGCTTAGCACTTCCTCCAGCAACTTGTTTGAATTCAGAGCAGACTGAATTTCTTGGAAACTGTCGTGCTTTAGTAGGCTTTTATTTATTGTAAGTAAAATATATAAAAACTTTATTCACTGTGGTCCAAAATCACCATCACAACCAGGAGTTGAACATGCCCAGCTCCCTCAGCCTTTCCTTGTAAGAAAGATGCTCCAGTCCCATAATCATTTTCATAGCCCTCCACTTGACACACTCCAAGAGCAACGTGTCTCTCTTGTGCTGAGGAGCCCAGAACTGGACACAGAACTTCAGATGTGTCCTCACTAGGTCAGAGTAGAGGGGCAGGATCATATCCCTTGACCTGGTAATGCTCGTCCTAATGCACCGCGAGAGACCATTGGCTTTCTTGGTCACAAGGACACACTGCTGGCACACAGACAACTTGTCCAGTAGGACTCCCAGATCCTTCTCTGCAGAGTTGCTTTCCAGCAGCTCAGGCCCCAGCCTGTCTTGGTGCCTGAGATTATTACTCCCCAGGTGGAGGACCCTGCATTTGCCTTTGGTGAACTTCAGAGAATTCTTCTCTGCCTATCTCTCCAACCAGTCGAGGTCCTTCTGAAAGGCTGCACAGCTCTCTGGGGTATTGGACACCTCTCCCAGTTTTGTGTCATCAGTGAACTTGCTGAGGAGTCATCTACTCTTTCCTCCAAGTCAATGATGAATACAGTAACAATATTGGGCCCTGTATTGAACCTTGGGGGACAGCACTAGCGACAGGTCTCCAACCAGACAATGTGTCCCTAAATACAACCATCTCAAATCCACTTCACTATCCAGTCATCCAGTCCACACTTCCTGGTTTGCCTATATGGATGTTGCCAGAGACAGTGTCAAAAGTGTTGCTAAAATCAAGCTACACAATAGGCACTGCTTTCTCATCCAGGTGGTTGTTTCATCATAGAAGGTATCAGGGTTTCTTTCACTCAGTTCTCCACACTTGATCCTCTAAAGCCCAAACTCAGTAACCTTTCACCAAACTGTGTGAGAAGGAAAATCTCTGACATCCTAGAAATGGAAAACACTCAGGGAGAAATGAGATTTTTAGGTGGGTTTTATCTTATTCAGCTGTAGCTATACAAAACTTCTCCACTATCTGTGGTGAGAACTGGCAATGGGCAACTATCTTGAAAGATATCACTGAAGGATTCTCTCTTTCTCTCTTGACTATTGGGGAAGCCTCTGAAGAGCCTTGGCCCAGACACTGAGTGGTTTTATGTCTAAAGCTTGGAGAAATTAATTCTATCTGTGGCCATCATAATAACTGTCACAATAATCGTTAGTTATTACAATAAGTCCTTCAGCACAGGAAATATCTTAGTGGATCAGTTTTTCCACATTTGATTAATTGCCCTTTCCTCAGTGCTGTGCCCTATCTAGAGCACTGAGTAATCTCCAGAAACGTAAATCATTGTAAGACTTCAAATGCACTTCTGTGCTGAAAGAAACCCTGGTAATTTCAAATTTCTTATGTTTTATGTGAGATACGATACACATCCCATAGAAAAGCAAACTGCTTCTTCAAGGATGCTGTACTGTACTGAAAAGTTAAAATTAAATAAAATAACAATAACAATGACACTAGATACCTAAAAGGGTTAAATAGAAAATTAGATTTAAAACATTTATTCTACTAATAACAATTAATAACATGAATTGTCCATTTACAAGCAAGCCCTACCTATAAATATCTTTCAAAGAACTTCATTCATGGTAGTGTTATGACAAAGTGATTTCCACCTTAAGCTATGAGAGTAACACTCCCCAGGGCCATTAGGGTTGTTTTGTCTGTATGTTTCCTGGGTTTTGAATCGGAATGAAAAACTGCGATTACTCTTCTTATTGAAATAAGGAATGCAGGAGGGGTCTGTGTTTTCTTGAATAAATTCTTGCTCCTGATAAAAACAGGAGTGTGTTATAGACCACCAAACTTGAAGAATATCAGTCCTGGCTCTTCTAAATATATTTGTTAGCTAGGAGGCTCCAAATAGGGTTATAGCTAGACATAAGCTAAAAGAATTTACAAAATTGTGTCCACTTGATCCTGTCCCTCACAAAATGCACCAACTTCTGCTGGATTATGCTTATTAAAAAGATGATGAGGCTTATGCTTTTTTTATATAGTATAGCTTAATCTAAATTGAAGAGATTCAAAAGGAACTGTCTTATTTCTTACTGACTCCAGTAGAGTCAGTCCTCGTGCAATGATGGCAAAAATGTCTTTAAAAAGACAAACACCTTGAGGCAAAGGGTGCTTGCTACTAAGTCTTCATCCCCATTTACAGGATTTATTAAAATAATATAAAAAGGCAATAATAGAAACTATCATTTTGGAAAGGTGACCTTCAGAAAGGACATTTCAAAAAAGAATCTGCAATTCTTTACACATAACACACAACGTAGGCAGTCTGCAGGCTCTGACTCTGGACAGACTGCACTTAAAGCTTTCAGCGTGTTGGTGAAAAGAGCGGGCATGTTAATTGAATAATTGCAGCTTTATATAGTGGTATTTATGTTAGATGAATTTATAATTTACTATTACAGAATGTTTTAACAGATTAATATCCACTTATCAATATATGAACAACCCCGCATCCATTACACTGAAACTCAGTGAAAGGTACAATAATCACACTAATAGAATAAATGCACTGTTCACAGGGCAGTCTTCTTATTTAAAAGAACATGTGAGGCATCAGAAAGGACAGAAAGTCCTTGGAAGGGGTATTTGTCTAGTATTAATCTAAAAGATGTATCTGGAGAAGTTCTAGGCTTCTACCGAAAGTCAAATTTAGCATAAACCTAACGAATAAGTTAAAAACAGATAATGTAATGATTTGGTCCTTTGCATTGCTGAGTATCAAAGGTAAATCCTCACAGTTTCACAGTCCATCTGAATAACAATGAGTGAATAGTCAATTAAGTTAATAAAGATACAGGATGTCAGTACATTTGCATCAAGCTGACGTATAAACTCCTGTCTAATGAATGCCTGATAGGAATACCTGAACTTAATTAACCCTCATCCTGTTCAAAATGAGAGTTTTTAGCAGCTTATATCTAGATTGTCTTTACTGGTGGCAAATTCTTCATTATCAACATTTACCTCTCCTTCTAACAAAGTTTAAAATGTAAACAATACAGGAAGAGTACTAAAGAGGAATACCAGGATGAAGTACCTTAAATTTATTACACAAAAAAACAGCTTAGCTCTACTGGATTATATATGGTTGTATTTAAACCAGAAAAGCTCATCTTTTTCAAAAGCAGACTTGCACACTGCATCACACCAGAAACCATGGTGGTTTCATTTAGGAGAAACAAGTTCAGCACTTTGAATATCCCAGCAATAACTCACACAATGTTTGCCTCAGCCTGGTCTCCCCATAAAGGCTTACAACATGATGCAAACACTGTGTAGGACTAACATTTGAGATCTGTACCTCTATCTCTCTTTCTATTATGGGGAGTGGGTATAAATAAGCACTACTAGGGTGCAATTCATTTTATACTAAATTAAACATTAAAAATAGGTCTCATATGTAACATTTATAACATGTATAACACCCAAGAAGTGCCTATACTCCATGGCCAAAAAAGACAGCCTAAGGTTAGATCTGGAATACACCGTTGTAGACATTTTTGGTTTTATTGAAATTAATTGGAACTTTGATGAGAGCTAGATATCTGAAGAGTGTTGATGCTTTGTTTCCTGCTCTCTTTGGCTGTAGGTATGTGGGTTTTGTTCAGTCAACACTGCAAAGAAACAGTGATTCACAGCCCAAGTACTGTGAGCACACAGCTGTACTGAGGAAGTATAGGGGCCATGAGAAGTATGTCACACTTAAAATGCATAAAGATCACAGAAAGCATCAGGAAGATAATCCAGAGAGCATAAAAAGTGCATTTAGGATCTAGTCCCCAGTCCATTTCTTGTCTTTGCGTGGGACTTCTACCCTGGACTTCCGCAGGACAGATTTCAGCCTACTTAAAAGACTGGTTCAGAGGGTACCTTGGGAAACAGCCCTTGAAAACAAAGGGATCCAGGAGGGATGGACATGCTTCAAGAAACAAGTCTTGAGCTCACAGGAGCAGGCTGTCCCAATGTGCTGAAACACAACCACCAGGAAAGATGGTCAGCTTGGCTGAACAGGGAGATTTTAAAGGAAATTAGGGGAAAAAAGGACACTTACTAACTATGGAAAAAAGGCCTGGCTACTCATGAAGAGTTTAAGAATACAGTTAGGTCATGTAGAAAGAAAATTAGAGAAACAAAAGCACAATTTGAACTCAATCTATCCACTTCTGTTAGGGATAACAAGAAGTGCTTCTACAAATGAATCAATAGCAAAAGGAGGGGCAAGGAAAACCTCTTTCTTTGTTGGACATGGGGAAGAACACACTCACCAAAGATGAGGAAAAGGCTGAAGTACTTAACACGTTCTTTGCCTCAGTTTTCAACAGTAAGACAGGTTGTCTTGAGGACAACTGGCCTCTGGAGCTGGTAGACAGAGAGAGGAAACCAAATAGCCCCCCTGCAATCCAGGAGGGAAGAGTCAGTCACCTGCTGAGCCACTTGGATCCACACAAGTCTATGGGACCAGATGGGATCCACCCTAGAGTGATGAGGGAGATGGCTGAAGAGGTCACCAAGCTGCTCTCCATCATCTACCAACAGTCCTGGCTCTCTGGGGAGGTCCCAGACGATTGGAAGTTGGCAAATATCACGTCAATCCACAAAAAAGACTGCAAGGAGGACCCAGGAAACTACAGGCCTGCCAGCCTGACCTCAGGTTATGAAGCAGATCATCCTGAGTGCAATCACCAGCCACCTACAGGATGGCCGGGCATTAGACCCAGCCAGCACGGGTTTAGGAGGGGCAGGTCCTCTCTGACCAATCTGATCTTTTATGATCGGGTGACCCGCCTGGTGGATGAGGGGAAGGCTGTGGATGTGTCTATCTGGACTTCAGCAAAGCCTTTGACACCGTCTCCCACAAAACACTCCTGGAAAAGCTGGCAGCCCATGGCTTGGACAGGGGCACTCTCTGCTGGGTTAGGAACTGGCTGGAGGGCCGGGCCCAGAGAGTGCTGGTGAACGGGGCTGCATCCAGCTGGCAGCCGGTCACTGGTGGTGTCCCCCAGGGATCAGTGCTGGGCCCAGTCCTGTTTAACATCTTTATGGATGATTTAGATGAGGGGTTTGAGTCCATCATTAGTAAATTTGCAGATGACACCAAGCTGGGGGGACTGTCGATCAGCTGGAAGGCAGGAGGGCTCTGCAGAGGGACATGGACAAGCTGGAGAGTTGGGCTGATTCCAACAGGAATGAGGTTCAACAAGGCCAAGTGCCGGGTCCTGCACTTTGGCCACAACAACCCCTGCAGTGCTACAGGCTAAGGGTGGAGTGGCTGGAGAGCAGCCAGGCAGAAAGGGACCTAGGAGTTTGGATTGACAGGAAGCTGAACATGAGCCAGCAGTGTGTCCAGTCCTGCATCAAGAACAGTGTGGCAGCAGGAGCAGGGAGGTGATTCTTCCCCTGTACTCAACGCTGGTGAGGCCACACCTTCAAGTGCTGTGTTCAGCTCTGGGCCCCTCAGTTCAGTAAGGATACTGAGGTGCTGGAGCGGGTCCAGAGAAGAGCAACAAGGCTGGTGAAGGGAGGAACAGCTATAAGGAGTGGCTATGAGGAGCAGCTGAGGGATCTGAGGTTGTTTAGTCTGGAGAAAAGGAGGTTCAGAGGAGACCTCATCACTCTCTACAACTGCCTGAAAGGAGGTTGTAGCCAGGTGGGGGTCGGTCTCTTATCCTAGGCAACCAGAAGCAGGACAAGAGGGCATGGTCTAAGGTTTTGCCAGGGAAAGTTAAGATTGGATATTAAGAAGAAATTTTTTACAGAGAGGGTAATCAGGCATTGACATGGGCTGCCCAGAGAAGTGGTGGATTCACCGTCCCTGGAGGTTTTTAAGACAAGACTGGATGTGGCACTTGGTGCCATGGTCTGGTAACCACAGTGGTAAAGGATCAAGGGTTGGACTTAATGACCTTAGAGGTCTTTTCCAACCCAGTTGACTCTATGATTCTATGACTGAGGTGACTATTTGTTTTGCACCAGAGAAAAGTCCAGGTAAGAACAAGGGTTATATTTCTAAATATAACCAGGCTTTGATTATATCGCAATGAAATATTAGCAATAAATGTTGGCATTCTGAACAATATCACTATCTAAAGGTGCCCTAAGCAAGATAAAGACTTGTCACATTTCAGTGGTACTGCCTTGGTACTGCCTACTGTTGTGGCTTTTGCTTCCACAAGAGGTAAAGTCTTCCACATACAGATACATAGAGAGGAGGAGGTAATTGATCAGTATATGCTTTTTTAGTTTATGCACATATTTTATGAGACATTGTGTGTATGGCAACCACTCTGGTTTTCCTTATATAAATATTTGAGAGAGGCATCATCTCTTTATTTTGATAGCACACGTATAGTTTTATGAACATCCCTTCTCAGTAAAAGCAGTAATGATGCAGAGACCACACCTCCTGGAAGATTTGTGCATATAAATAGAAACATTCTGTAATTTACTTTAGACTGTATTTCTGTTCTGATGTGTAGTCCAGGGATGTAGCACTTGAGAAAATACAATCTTTTTACATAAGGCATCACATTCTGATATCTATGGATCATGATTTTCTCCACTGAAAACATACTAGTTGTCTTCATGATGCATCAAAATATTTCATCTCTACAGAATGCATAAGTAAAGTTATTCAGAGTAACCTGAATAGAGCAGGTACTTGACTTAGTCACACAGAGCTATTTCCACATCTCATTTCTATTATTAGGTAAAATTGCAGCAGCAGTTCAAAGTTCAGACATACCTAGGCAGGAAGATTAGAGGAAAAAATAATAATGAAAAGGAAACACACTTTGAAAGTGCAAAAGACACAGAGCATTGATCAAGAAAATAGTGACTGAATGAGAGTAGCTGTAGCTGAAAGCCTTCTGCCAGAGTAGCTAACGGCCATTTATACAGGAAAATAAAATTTCTGTCTACACACAGAGATGTCAAACACAAATGTAAATGTGAAGAAATTATTCAAACAGCAAAATGTGACCACAAGCAAAATACTTGTGTGTCTGGTCACTGTATTTTAAAAGTAAAATGACATAAATAAGTACAGATGAGAGGACAAACAGAACAACAGAGAGATTCAAAGATTTCTTTGGCAGCTCAAAGAGAAATTGCTAGGTAGCTTTTTAAGAGGGAGAAAACTGCATGGAGGCTAAGAAAAAAAATAACTCTGCAAGAAATGAAAACGTTTGAATGGAAATTGCAGTCATACCAGCAACAGAAGTAAAACCTACAGTATTAAACTAATCTGGAGTTTTGTGGGTTTTTTTCTTTTTAAGCAGAGAGAACTTAACTTCTTCTGCACCTGCCTTCTACTCCAGCTACTGCACACACAGAATGCTTCTTAGCAAAGGTAAATATCCAGAGACTAAAAAATAACCAAAAAAAACCCCTAACAAAGTCTTTGTCTATATAATTCAAAGCTAGGTTAGACCACTGAAGCTAAGCTGTTCCTATTTACATGACTGGAAGCTCCTCAGAGAGCAGTAAATCAGACTTGACAGCCACGGGTGGCATGCCCATAGCACGTGTCCACAGCACAAATCCATGCCACATACCCTAAACAAGACTGAAATTTGCCCCTCTGGTTTACAGCAAAATACTTTAAATGTTCTACATGCTCACAGTGGGGCAAAGTGTGGTGACAGCCTGTTAGAAGGCACAAGTTCCAAAATGCACACATTAGTGACAGGCAGGCAATGCCCAGACATAGATCGAATTCCACAGGAGTTAAAGTGAAGTGTTTGCTCAAGCACTGAGATCAAAGGACTTCTTATAGTGGTGTTTAGTGTCTATTTTGTGCTTTAAAAAATGAGTTATTTGTGGACTTTCTCTCATTTTAGTCCAACATCAAATGCACTTATTCTTTCTAAAACATCAAATATCCAAACTAGGGTAAATAGACAAATTTACCTGAACTAGGGTTCATTAAAATGGGCAAGTGATGCCTGTGAGATATTAGCAAGGAAAATTAGGATTTACAACATACAAGTTCCTTCAGAGGTGGTGGTATGTTGATGACAGAGGACATTTTCCATCTTGAAATCAAAAAATGAAAAACTGAGTAAATTCCTTTGTATTAACTGAAGGCCCAAAGAAAAGAGATATACCAGGAGAGGAGAGAAATGGGAAATGGGAGGAAAAGCTCCAAGAGAGCAGAAGAAAATAATATCTGCATAATAACTGTTAACATTTATTTCTTAAAAGACAAAACATTGCAATGTTTTCATAAGTTAAGAATTCTTTTGGAAAATAAAAAGGAAAGGCATGTCTCCATTCTTTATTTTAAAGTCAAGTTTCAAAAGCTCATCTCGTAATTTTGTGTTGCATCATGAAGCATGATCAAAACTAGGCTGGTCTCAAGTCTTTAAAACTTGTAGTGTCAAAATCAAGGTTTTACCCATTGTTTAGAAAGTATAAAAAGAGCCATCAGTTATCATGTAGAAAACTCATACACTGTGCCCCAGCTGCATTTCCTTAACAGAGACAAAAGCAGGATGTTAACTGTCCCAGAATGTGTCTTACCTCCTCTACCAGCTGGTTTTTCTGAATTCATGCAGACATCTTCAAAGGACCATATATCTCACCTGGAGATAGGCCTGTAAGATCTGGGGCTGAATTGCTCTTCTGAGTTACTTCTGATCTCTCATAGAGATTAGTTTGGATCAGCCAATTAAGTATTAGTTAACTAATTAAGTGAGGTTTCTGTATCTGTGGTATGTACATTCATTCTACCACTACAGCAGAAAATAGAGGCAGTTAATGATTCCAGGGCTAAACTATAATTTATTAATGAAAGTGTGGGAAAAGATGCAAAGCCTTCATTTTTATTGTTACAGACAAGAAACAAAAAAATTACATTAGTTTTTAGCAGTTAAAGATAGTGAAATTATAGCAGATAAATGAATACTTGGCTTACTAGCAAATACCAAGTAAATGCTAAAAAGAGCTCATGTGGGCCCTAGAAGGAGTGTGGAAGAGGCAGAACTGTCCTAAACCTTCATATATGCTGAAATCTGTACTGAGTACTCATTCTTACCTTGCAGATCAGAAACCCGAGCAAATGAAAAGCAACTATTTTTAATGTATTCTTCTAATTTAGGGTTATTTAGGGTCTTAATGCAACACCTCCCTGAATAGTTAGACAAATTGACTTAGAAACGAGGACACGTTTTTTATGGGTTTACTCAGCGTTTAGTTATGTAGATAGAGAGAAAAAAATGTAAGTGGAAGTAGTGTGAAGAACATATTGTTTCTTTCAGATAAGAAATGTTTTATGAATTCCTATGAAGTGCAGGAAAATGCATAATGAAAAATTATGCCATCAATAATATAAAATTGAAGGAGAGAAATAGAACAAGTTAGGCCTGCAGCATTTTATTTATGTAAAAGAGCTCTTCTATAACTTTGTCCTCATAAATAAAGAAAAAAATGTTTAAAACTTTTTTTATAAATCTTTGTTTTCTCTCTACTGTTGAAATAAGATAGACAATAATTAGTAAAAGATACTGAGTGTAGAGCCTTGTCTTTAAAAGCAGCATAAATGAAAGATTTATTTTGACATTGTTCAATTTTAGGGTGCAAAAGGAAAAAACCCCACAACTTATTGCTTATTCCATTATAATACTTCCTGTTGGTAGAAGCACAGTGGGAGATACTTACCCTTACTTATATCTGGAGGTAATGCTGTTTGCAGAGGTGACATACCAATTTTTGTGTTCAAAGGGACACTCATCAGTGATACAATTAATTGTACTAGTACTATGTATAAAACTGTCTGTAAAAATTGTACTCCATAAGTGTTCAGGGAAAGGGGCAGAGATAGAATTAAAACATGACGTGGGCAGCTTTTCCAGAGTGCATATATTCTGTCATAGTTACTAGGAAATTCAGTCTTAGTATTGATCCTGATAGAGTACACTGCATTCATCTATGAGATGGTAGGCAGTTCCCTGGGTGTCCAAGCTGTTGTCCTCAGAGTGGGATCAGTTGAAAGGAAGGGCAAAACCTGATTCAGTGTCATCAACTCAGAAGGGATGAACAGAGCTCTTCCAGCTTGTAATAGCAGAGGATCAAATTAGAGGGACCCCAAGTTATCTGCCATGGCTTTATTTGTGCAATGGCAAGCTACAGTAAAAGTAATATGAAGAAATATAGGCAGAAGTATTCAGAGGAGACAAAAGCTTCTACAAGGTAAAATAAAAAAAAGAAGTGGTGGTCTTCATCACATTTTAGGACTGTTTGGAAAGGGCAATATGCTAAAAGACACATTGGAGTTATTAATAATATAATAAAACTAATGGTAAATGTAAAATATGGCAGTAAAAACTGGACCTTTCTTGAGTATCTTGCAGTTAAGAGTCAAGAAAATGTCAGTGGTTCAGACCTCTGCAGTTTTTTATATATTGCATTTTGAACATCACTTTCTGGCTGCAGGAGTAGAGAGTGAGGCAGTCTGCACTCTCGATAGGCCTCCAGAGAACAGTAAAAATGGCTGAAAGATGTAGAAGTGTGTTAAATGTGGTCTGCACCTTTTTGGTTTTTTTTGTTTCCTGTATAAGATGGCAGTGATCCCTGTGAGCTTAGGAAGCTGTGTTGTGCACTGCAGCATGGCTTGGCTCAGGTCAGGGGCTATGTCTAATGCTGCTACTGAACTCCCTGCATTGGAGCCCCTCGTGGGGGAAAAGTTATGAAGTTCAGAGGAGCAACAATTTTATGAATCTTTAAAGAAATAAACCAGATTTAAAGTATTGTCTAAAAAAATAGATTAACAGAAAGGTGCCTCTCTATTAACTGAACTGCTATGGGATTAGATAAAGGAAGAAAACATTGCTATTAAAAATGGTCAGTCTGGGTGCAAACTCCAGATAAGTGCTTGAGGACAAAAAAAAAAAAAACACATCACCATTCCAATGTTAGTGTTTAACATGAAATTATATCTTTGGCTGGAAAAGAGCTCTTCATCTGACACAGAGCATGGGGCTTTTGTTTATGGTGTTTATTAGGGTTTACCAGGAAAGGTGGCTAATGTAGGGTGATAAGAGCATTACTAATTTTCCTTGACAAATGGCTCTCAGATATTTTCCACTGTGAATTGTACATTAAACTGTAATTTCTTTCATGAATTTCCTTTTCTTACAGCTATGCAATACTGATTCCACACCCATCATATGGCAATTCTAATGCTCATACACAATGGAGTAGTATAAAGGGTGCTAAGAAAACAAGATTATAATAAATAAACATAAGGCTGAATATTTTTGCAGTCATGCTTCTTCAAACAAGCTGTAGCTATATGAAGCCTGAAGTAATTCAAAAATACATACCTAATCCACATATGTTAAAATAACTTATTTTGTCTTACCAATATAATTTTTAATTTCCATGGATTCTAAGATCTACCAGTATTACAGATGCTCCTTCCAGCTAAGCTAAAGCTGAAAGACCTGCTTTTCCATATAAGAGGTGAGACTAGTGTAAGCTTCTCTCCTTTTACTCTTGGCAGCAATTTCCTGAATAGTATGAAAGAGGGACAAGTAAGTACCAAGATGAGATACTTTGGTTATAGAAATCATTCCCTGTCATTCTCCTAAAGAACATCAGAAATGTTTAGTTCAAAATATCTATAATAAAATATCAATTTCATGAGCTTTCCTAGTTGAGATAACCAGTTTATCAGGCAACCTCTAAAACCTCTAAAATTCTCTGGTTTTAATCAACTAAAACAAAAACATATGAACTGAACACAACCAAGTTCTGGAACTCATATAGGCAAAATAAGTGAAAATTAAAAACCTCGGGAATGTGGGGTAGAAAGTTTCTTTTTTTTAATTTTCACAATAAAAAAGTATGAAATTGATTAGTTTTTGTTTTACTGGAACAAATATAAAGTGTCTGAAATTGGTCTGAGAGCCTGTGGCATCTTTCACAGTGATCCCTCTCATCCAGAAAGCCTCTTGACAACTTTTAAAACCTTGAGGAAATCAAATAACTGGATATGAAGTTCTGTGTCCATCCCTCCAAGGATTCAGGACAGTGGAAGGAAATCTTTGCTTTGGAAAATGTGCTGAGATAGTGTAATCCTTGCTAATTAAAGTCAGACAATTTGCCTCAAAGGGACAGAAATGGGAATCATCTGCTCTAGACTCAGTATTCATTCTTGCCTAAGCGTTTCTTATCTCTCACTATCTGTGAGTCTGGGAATTTTTTTTCCATCACCTAAGATATTTTTTGTACAATTTGAGCTGATTTATCACTTAAGGATTCAGCATCTTTTAGCAATCAATACAAGAGCCCATATACTCTTGAGCACTTAACCCCTGCATGGTTTTCATGTCCCCCATGATTTCTTTGATTTGTTTGGCATTTTTGTTCAATATCTTTTACTTTTGACCACAAGAGAGATGATTTTTTCAGCTGGAACAGAAAGTTTCAGTATATGTCTTCTTTGCTGTTCTAAAGTGTAAAGGTTATTTTCACTTGTGACACCTCATAATGTTGATCTGCTGATTTTTGTTACTCTAATTCAGGAACTGTATTGAAAATACCAAAATACTGAGCACAGAGCACTGAACACTTATCCAAGAATCACTATTTTCAAGAACTCTGAAAGATGGCAAGATCTGAATAGGCAAGTGTTGGAAAGCTCCAGTCATTATTATAACCACCCTGTCAAGTCACTATATATCTCCCTATATTAATAATCATAATGTAAAGATAAAGGAGGGTGTAGTGTGTTGACCCTGGCTAGACACCAGGTGCCCACCATGGACCTCTGTGGGCTGCAGGGGAGCAGCTACCTCACCATGGTCTTCACCAAGCAAGGGAATCTCTGCTCAGTCAGCTGGAGCAACTTCTCCCCATCCTTTGGCACTGACTCTGATGTTCTTTCTTTAGCCTATTTTCACTCTTCAGGCTACAGCTGCAACTGCACAGGGACTTTTTTCCCCCTTCCTAAATATGTTATTTCAGAGGTGCTGTCACCATCCTTGATGGCCTTGGCCTCAGCCAGCAGCGGATCCAGCTGGGAGTTGGCTGCAATTGGCTCTGTTGGACATGCGGGAAGTGTCTGGCAACTTCTCACAGAAGCCATCCCGTAGCCCCCTGCTATCAAAACCTAACTAAACAAACCCAATACCCACTTCTTTAACCCAGTTCTGGTTTCAATATTAGACATAGCATCAACAAAGACAAATCAGAACCTGAGCTGAAGCCACAGGGGCATTGATAGGAGAGAGAGATTTGTGATCATCCCAATCACTGTCAGGCCACATCTGGAGGGTTCTGTGAAGGTCTGATCCCCAGACATCAAGAAAGACATGGACAGACTGGCAAAGAACCAAAAGATGGCCATGGTGATGATGAAAGGTCTGAAGAATCTGTCCTGATTTTTATTCCCTGCAGAGGAGATGGCTCAGGGGCACCTCCTCACAGTATTCCAGTACTTAAAGGGTGGCTACAAAGGCGGAGGCTCTCTCTTCACAAAGAGCCACATGGTGAAGACAAGTTACACTGGGAGAGGTTTCAAGTCATTATAAGAAAGATTTGTGGGGTTTTTAGAGTGAAAACAATCATTCCCTGGAATAACCTCCCAAGGGATGTGGTAGAGTCCCCATCACTGAAGGTTTTCAAGATGAAATAATCTCATAATTTCACTTTCCTACAACAGGTTGGACCAGATGATCCTTTGGGCTCTTTTCCAGCCTGGCTGATCTGATAACATCTAATGACAATGATTTCATGGTTTCATTATGCATAATGAATAAGTATCTCTTTTAGTTTTCTTTCAGCTTGCTACCTGCTAATTTTATTTGGACCTCCTTCAGATCTTTCATAAAGTAATAAATAAATGTTTCCTGTTCACACAAATTATGAATAATTCATGATTTTATAGATCTTTGTCTTAATCATCTTTTTTCCTATACAGAGAGCTTTAATCAACATAAGCATAAGTCATTCCTTACCTTTGATCTCACTAGTTGCCTTTCCTCCTACTCTTTATAGTTCCCTATATGTTTTTAGTGATAAGGGATACCAAAACTGTAGTCAGATACTCACAGAGTGGGCAAACCATAGAGCTGCATGTGGCATAATCATGTTTTCTGGGTTTTGTGGTGGGCATGATTGCTTGGTGCCTCTTCGCAATTCCTAACATTTGTTTTGCTCTTTTGACTGCTTGTTCAGTTTGAAGCTGTTATTTTCATAAAACTGTCAACTACATCTCTGACATCTTTTTCCCACATTGCAATCTGCAGTACACAGACTATGTGTTTTTATTTATAATGCAGCTTTTTTCCCCCACATGTACCACTTTGCATTAATGAACACAGAATTTCATCTGCCATTTTGTTACATTTTATGTATTTACTCTGTAACATAAACAGTCAAATTCCTTTCGACCAATCTGTTCTCATAAAAGACACATTTGGTAACTTTAAAAAAAAAACCTGTTTATGCCCTCTACACCCAATATATGCTCTGACAGTGGGATAAGAACAAGTTGAGAAGAACGTAGGAAAAAAATCTTGAGAGAAAAATATGTATGTCTAGCTTTCACTTCATAGAAAATCTATTTGTGGATTCCAAGTTGGCATAAAGATAACCTGTCAGTCTCCCCTGTGACTGTGAAGATGGCACTACTGAAAAGTACAGATTCCTTCTATTAGGACTATCTTATATGATGCCAGAGAGGTATTTTTTCATAGAAATTGACATATAATCCAAGTATGAGAAGCCATATATATAATTTTAAGAAATTAGATCACTCAATTTTACAACACACATTATGTCATTAGCTTGAAGGCCTCTGAAAACCTAGATTTAATAGTCCAATTGTACATATGTAGTGAGGTTACCCCAATTGCTGTTCAGCATAAGGAAAATCACAAAATGCTAATTTTTGCATTTTGAGAAAAATTCCCCTGTGTTACATAACTCACACTAAGAATTATGTTTTCTTGATAAATGTACCATGGAAATGGATTAGCCTAACCCATCCAATACATTCTTACCATTCCTAAAATGGTAAAATTCCTCTTACACATTTTTAGATAAATCATTAAAGACACAAACTTTATAAATCACCGTCAAATGTTACCGTCATGGGACAGATACACTTTTTAAGGTCTGAATCATCTGACCTGCTTTAGCAAAGGTTGAATCACCCTTGCCTTACTTTAACTGTATTGACCAGATTTCAGTGACTATAAGGTGATTTGAGGTGATCAGCTCAGCTGGAGCACATCCAAGTAAAATGAGGCCAATACTCTGCATCAGCTATTCTAGGTTGTAAGTTATACTAAAGTGCATTCAAAAATACTGTATTTTCCAATCAAAATAAACAAGAGACTTAAAAAAGAAAGAAGGTAATAGCCACTAAAGCAAGAGGCAAAAATGTCAAAGAATTAAGTACTCTCAAGAATTCCACTCAATTTTGCATTCAGGCAGAAATCTGATATACTGACAGTCATTGGCTGGGGTTTAAAATATATTCTTTTCTTGATAGTTCTAATGTGCTTGTCTTACTGCTCACCAGGAAATACATTAGTGAAAAAATGTCAGATGTGGTCTCACTGGAGAATTCGTCAAATTAATTTATACAAAGATCAAATAATTGTGAGGGAGTAACAAAGACAAAACTACTATTGGAATAAAATTTTCTTTGCTAGGCTGGCTAAATTACAGGTGTTATCTTTATTTCTGCAGCATAGATTCTGAAACTTTGATTTTGTGTTAGAATTTTGTCTCTGAATTTTTTGTTTGAATTATTTTGGTTTTAGCCTGGCTTCTGGAGGAATAAGGACTATTTGATAGTGTTGACAGTTTGTCTGCTCTGTGTTCCCATATTTTTTACACAATTGTGATTGAATATAACAAAAATGTTGGTAAAGTTAATTCCTAAAATCTCTCTGAAATCAGAGAGAGAAGAAAGAGACCTTCAATGCTTGAAAGCCTGCAGTAAAACTGAAATTTTTATTAAACATGAGGAAATTAATACAGAAAAGCACTTATGACAAAGTGTCATAAGTCTTCTTGTTGTGTAACCACTCATATCTTAATTATTTTGTTTAATATATTGTTTTTATGTTTATCATAACCAGTATGAAATGTCTGTAGATTTTCTGTATCCAAAGTAAAATACTTTTTTTAAAAGACATAATACTCGGTTTCATGAGTATTTTTAGCCTTGTAACAAAATACCTAGTTTCTGTCTGGAACGTTTTATCGGCAAATAAACAAATGCAATGGCAGTCTAAGATAACAGTCAGAATGATGGGAATGATGAGTTGACAACACATCTCCCAATTCCTTGGGAAATTAATTATGCACATATATGCACATAACAAACAAATCTCCTGCCCGTTTTAATAAGACTAATACATATGTTATTGTTAATGTCTAAAAACTAAAAGTAGTACACTATAAATCACAACTGGAGAAAAATTAAAGCAATAATAATTCCACAAATTCCCCCTAGGTGGTTTCTTTTAGGGTTCTTTGTTGCATATGTTGTTTAATTCCTTCAAAAAATCAAAGTGACAGATTAAATTTCTCTGGATTTGCAAAAATCTTTTCTAACTCTTCAGATGTGCTTCAGTGTCTCTTGTCAGATTAAAAATCTTAAGTTCTTAAAGCATGGAAACCATGAAATAATACTGAGTGATTCTGTCACCCTGAGGACTTACCACAGTCAGTAGCACCAGTCTTGATCTGACAAAAACTCAGACAAGCAAGGACACTGAAATATTACCAGATGTTAATTTTTAGTCATTAGAAAAAGGTTTAAATTTTTAATTTTCCTTTTTGTAAGTAGAACATGCCAAAGCTGACCCTGAAATATTAAAGAAACCGTTTGAATTCTGATACATTTTTTTCAAGTAGAGAGATGCTGTACTGAAACCAGCTCAACAAGAAGTCCTTTCCCAGAATGAAGAACACCTGTTCACATCCCCAGTGCCTTGGGAAACCTGCAGGACTACATCTGTGTTCAGTGTCATCGGAGTAATTCAAAGTATCTGAACCTGTTATAAGTGTGTCACTATTCCCTAAAATATAGACATTTGGATGGACTAATTTGCAGAACCAGAATTGCAGGATTTTATGAGAATAACTTGTTAATACTAGTTTTCCACTGCAAGTCTGTTTGCAGTGTACCTACAAGTTTAGCAAACTCTTAAGATAGCATCACATGGTCAGTGTAAGATTGTGTTTCACTGAAATCTTTCGGGAAAGGATTTAAGAAATGGAAAATTTTTTATTGAAATGTGTTTGTGTTTCTTTCTCTCTTCAGCTGAGGACAGCAATCAAAAGTAGAGTCTGTAGTTCAGTAGAAGTTGATGAAGTTGCTCCATTAACTCATAAGAGATGGACCAAACTTTACCAGCCAAAGATCTGACCTTATGACAGATGACATGATGAAAGTAATAGGGAAGTTGAAGGTAGCTGAGTCTGACACGAGCCCTGTTACTGCAGAAGGTCTGTGTGTCACGCAGGCTCTACTCCTCCATGAACCCAACACCACCACCTACTGTAGCATTTGACTTTGTGCCAAGTCCATGCTTGTTTAGCTTTAAGCCTGCCTTCTCCTCTAGCATTTTACAAGATTCTGCAGATTTAAAAGTTCCTGCAGGATTGATCCCTTTTTCTGTTTGAAATGCAAAATTCACGGTAAGAACAAAATCAAAGAAGTCATGGCAGCAAACAGAAAAGCAAAACCATAGGCTGTATAAAAATGGCTGGCAGGATTTTTCTTGTGTTGTCACATCACCAAAAGTTTCATAAAGCTTTCAGGTTTTCACAGTGAGCAGCACCATCTGATGCCAGATAGATTCATGGGACTGCTCTTCCTTTTTCTAGTGTAATTCAGAGACAAGTTAGGCATTGCTCAAAAGATTCCAGTTTGCTCTGTAATTAATTGCCTTTCTCCAGCCAACTTCAATTCACAGAAGACAAGGGCCTCATTCTTAACAATGTTGCAATTTTATCCTCTCCAATTGTTTAGCAAATCCCTTATTTTGTCATAAGTTTTTCATTTCCCCCCTGACATTTCACTTACTATATTATGGGCATCATCTGAGGATCTAAATCCAAAAGCTATGGTGTGGTTCCAAAGCTTCAAATCAAAATTGAAAGATGTAGTTCAGCTGTTATTCTATAAATATGCAGCAATTATAAAGAAATAAGGGTCAATATAGAATCCCAGAGAGCTTTGTATTAACCTGCACTCACTATATTTAACTAGAGACATGAAAGCTACTTAGTTTCAAGGAAGCATTTAAGTATTACAGATGATGAATTTACAAATTCATGAATTATTGATGAAATAGAAACCTCTCTGGAATTCAAGTAATTTTTATTTGAACATATTCCCCATATTTATGTACAGGCATCTTAACAGCGTTTTTCAATTTCAGTTTTGGGTTTTGAATATACAGCAGGAGGCTCTCATTTTGTAAGCATCTGGTGAATTTGCATTACAAGTATGGTTGGTTTGCACCAAGGGCTGTGAGTTTGTTGTCACCACAGTTTAAAACTCGGTTCACAACCATATCCAGTTTCCCTCTGTCCTTCCCACTCTGCTCAAGAAGGTGGTTTTTGGGGTACAGTGGAGTCCCAGAGGTGTGCTGGCCTGGGACTTGGGTAAGTGGGACAGGTATCATTTGGGAAGAATTGTGTGGCTTACTGTCAGTTTGACATTGCATTTTGCAGCTCAGTGACAGGCCGCAAAACCTGGACTAAATCAGGTGGTCCATGAGAAAGTTATAGAAACCAATCATATTTAGGACTAGCATACGTTTATTGGTGCTGATCTTCAGTCACCCTTTCTTGCTGACTTTCTGTGAAAGAGCTTTTTTTTGGAAAACATATGACCCCTTTTTTTAATTGGGGAAGTAACTAGAAAGAGAAGTCAGAGGCGCAAGAGATCTCCTATCCTGTGTTTTGACTAGTCATGGTTTAAGCCACATGAAATCAGGAAAAGTTACCAGCTTTGATTTTCTACCCTCTGTCTTCATCTGAGGTCATGTAATAATACTTGATTTCCCAATGTAATTTGGACCTTCAGCCTTTAAAATTCAAGACTTACACTGCCTGTAACAATTTGCACATATCAGTTAAATAGCCCAGATTTGTAAGTTTGTGCTGTCAGGCCAACTACAGACAGACTCTGCTTTACTAGTGATAGTTACCATTAGTTAGCCTGCAAAACTGCCATAATTATCAATATGATAACACCACATGAAGCGATATCAGTTGGATTTTCCACTTCAGCCTGCTGTAGAACCCCTCACTTTGACAGAGTCCTCAAGACTCTGCATCTCTTACCTTTTCTCCATCTTGACATTGTTCTACGGAGATTGTTTTCCACTATTTCTTCTTCATATGATGTTTTCTCTCATGATTTTTTTCTGTTCAACTTCACTGCAGCCTTTTACTCAGAGCTGATCTTTGCTTCTAGTATTTTCACTGCTGAGTTCCTGGACTATGTTTCTTCCCAGAGAGGAAAAGAAGCTGAGATTAAGAAGACCAGGCCTGCCAGTCCAGGCAAGGTTAGGCACCTTTTCACACTTGCAGTTCATATTATTTTATAAACCACATGACACCTCAGACTCTGACAACCAGGTGGAACCTGACTGCAAGGACAGTTGCAAGGACACTCAAGGCTTCAAATGAGCTGTGCACACCAATGGATGAAACTGCCTCTTCAATGCCAGGGCCAGTGGCCCTGAGACATTTTTAATAAAATAAGGTGCTGTACCAGGCTGCAAAATCCAGCACAAAGCAAGGTCTGCTCACAAGTCCTGCCTGTTGTTTCTGGTCCCTTTCACTCTCCATAACAAAACTCTTCTGGAGGATATGGAGAATGTCCTTCGTGTCCAGAGAAAAGCTGTAATGATACAACCTCATTGGCAGTGGCAAGGGATTCCTTGTATTGTAACATAAAGACAAAAAGGAAAGTTTTTTTTGTATCTGGTTTCACATTATAATTCTAACATAGGGCTTAGTAGGAGTCTCAGTGAACAGTTGCTGTAAAATGTGAACAACTTCTGTATTAACTCTGAAAGAACTCTCTCCCTTGAGTCTTTTCATCCTCACTGATGAATGGACTGGTAAAATTTCCCAATTTTCTGTGGTATTACATGTTTCAGCTAGTATCTGATATATTTCTGTCTCACTGGGACAGCCTGAGCATTTGACAGTCTCCTAGGCCATGAAGGAAGACCAAGGTTTTTCACCACACCTTTTGTAGTCCCTCGGTCCACTCTTGCCAGACACTGGGAGCAAAAATGATGCTGTTCTTTTGGTGAGTCTGTTAATGGATACAATGAAAATAGAGGAAAACTAGTCTCCTGACATCCCAAAAAAAAAAAAAAAAAAGGTAGCCCTTTTGGAACATAACAGCGTGACAGAAAACAGGAGATGAGAGAGGATGTGCTGTGAGGGGAAGAGCAAAACAATTTGGTGTCTCATTTCTGTGTCCCAAGATCTGGAACAGCAGTATACCATTCCATCCCATGACTACCTGACCAGCTGCAGACCTCAGTGATCTCAGGACTGGCTCAGACTGTTTGCAGAGCTGTGACAGCCATTCTATAATCTTGACTGCAAGCTGCAGGGCATACATAGGGCAGTGGTGGCAGGCACAGAAGCTGGCAGAATATGTTAGTTAAAAGATGAGTCCCTTCAGATGTCCCTGTTCTGTTCCATGTTATTTACTCTGCTTTTAACATTATATGAACAAAACTTTACAGGATACTGAGCCATGTTCGAGTAGGTATGAGTTTATGGGGGAAGAAGAAGGAGAAAGAAAAAAAGGTGCATAAGAGGGATTACTTCTTAAGGAAAAATCATGATGGCTGCTGTCCCCATTCATTCTTTGGTTTAATGCCATATAATTCACCCTTTTGTCCCTCAGCCGAGATCATTCCCATGCTGTGTTTCCAGAGGGAAATAACACTCCACAGCTTCACTCAGTCTAGAATGACAAATTTCCAGACATTCAACTTTAAAATCCTTCTTATTAAATGAAAATTTTGCATTGAGTAACTACTATTTATTCTGTAATGTCTACTTAATTTCTGTTTTTATCTTATGAAGAGGAATTCTATAGTTCTGTTTATGATATCAAATGCTCTGCTTTTTCATAATTAAGAGCTTTGTTTGTCAGATTGTTGATGTTTGCACATCACAGCAATGGAGAGAGCAGTGTTGTGTACACATGGAGTATGTTCACAGAGAATGCAACTGCAGGCTGTTGATGTTTGTACAAAGTGTAGCTCTCAGCAAAGCCTGGGGTTGTGTACTGGGACATCATTGTATAACATACACTCATCCCAAGCTTTCTTCTCTACTTGCATTGGGGAAATCTTTCATTCAAACAACGACCTCAGAACTATAAACCCATTTCCTGCTTGACTTAACACCATGGCTTTGTTAATCTGGTGTCTAGGATTATCCAATTTGCATGTGAAGCAGGAGTATTTTCATTGTGGAACCTGCATGAAAAGTTTTGCCCATGAAGTGAAAATGACCTTACCATGAAAAAGAAATGAACAACAGAAGGTTGTTTTTTGTTTTTTTTTTTAGTCTACTACCACTCTATAATTAGGAGAAATACTTACATGCATTGTATGATTTTGGGATTTTTGGAAGGAAAGGGGTGGTTGATGCTTTTCTGCTCTATGCTATTAGACAGACATTGCTTACCCTGATGCTTTTGTTTTAGATTCTGAAAACAGAATTCCTGAATTAACTCCATTTCCCTACTAGTTTCTAATATAGAGAGAGTTGTATATGTGTATAAAGATGGGTTGGTTACAGTCAGTGAAACAGCACAGGATGTTCCTGTTGGTTTTCTTGAAATATTGCAGAAGTATGCCTAAAACTTTTAAGTGTCTAATTAAAAGGAAATTACTGCTCCCTCCTGTTACTACAGAAGAGATGTGCTGTAAAGTACAGTTGGTGACAGTCTCCCACGCATGTGTGACTGCCTTCAGAACTGTCCATAACAAAATTCTGACTTTCTGTGAAAGTTTAGAAGAATGCTTCATCTCTTCTAGATGCTGTTCTGCCAAGCACCCTTTCACAAAATTCAAGAGCTTTGATCATTTCTTTATTCCCTAACGTCTCTTTGTGATTCTTGTCAATGCTTATTGTGAAGACACCATTCTGAAAACAGAAATCAAAGCTAATCAGTCTAATCCACCCCATCTTTTTCATGCTAATAAAAAGCAATCTTTTCTCTTTTTTGCATATTTTTTTCATGTAGTTTTGAAACATATTGGTGCATAGATCTTTCATTTTTCGTAGTAGGCAGCTCTGTTGTCCAATAGGCCTCATTATTACACATTTTTGAATTGCCAAAATTTACTAAACTTCTGTTTTTATAGCTATGACTCAGTAAACCAGCTTTAAAGTTCCTCATCCTTCAGTGGAACATTGAAATTCTGATCCTGTACTATATCTGATGAAAACTTCACATGGTATGAATTTAATTTCTTCTGGTTAAAATAACGAAAATTAGACTATTGATAGAATGGGTTAAACCTATGTTTTTCTAAGATGATGATATGAGCAGCCTGTCCTTTTTTCCTTTGTGTGGTGTTTAATTTTTTACACTATTAAATATATGTGTTTCATAGTGCTGATACATAGCACTATTAAGTTTCACAGTTGAGGACTGAGGTATACATCAAGGAGAAACATGACTTGTGCCTGAGATGATACACAAAGTATTTGCAGAAGAGGAAATCAAAACTGCCTATATGTACTCCAGGATAGTATTACACATAGTACTACACATAGTGTAGGGTTTTAATTTGCCAAAAAAGTTCACTTTGCACTTCTATAATAGAGATTTTTCATGAAAAATTATTATTGGAAATCATACGTAATTGTTTTTTAGTGATTATGACAGCAATGGCTGTCTTTGCCCAAATGGTTATCCATGGGAAAATTGCATCAATATAGACTTATCTTTTTTAGTCTAGTTTTGGACTGTACTGGTCTCAGATTTTAGAGTAACAACCAATATATACAGCATTTTAAATACACTTTTCTTAAAAACAGGCTTGAAATTCATTCTATCTAATCTTTACTGTTTCCAGTATGAACTTTTTTTAAGATCCTTGATAAACATTAGAAGTGGGTGCTCATTCTGTTTAGAATTTCAAGCTTTATAAACCATTGAAAACATGCTTTTAAACTCGGATAAAACCTGTCCACTTTCATTGGTATTTCATTTATTTCCATGTCAGCCAAGGAAATTTGTATAGCTCTAATTCTGAGCAGTGACATTGATGATGTTTTAATAAGAACACTGAAGAGTCAATTAATACCATGATTAGGTCTTAGAACTTTTGACACACATTCAAATAAGGTGCGTTTGTGAAATAGACTGGAAGGCATTATCTTTTACTGTTTACAGATGTTATCTTTTCTCAATTCTAGAAGAACTTTCTGAGTTAGTTTTAATAATTTTTGGTAAGGTCTTAAGTTTGCAATATGGATTTACTTTGTTTTTAGCATTACAGCTTCAAAACAACTTTTCTTCAGACAGTATCACAGAATCACAGAATCACAGAATGCAAGTTGGGAGGGACCCACAAAGATCATCGAGTCCAACTCCTGGCTCTGCACAGGACCATTCCCAAGAGTCAGACCATGTGCCCAAGAGTATCACCCAAACACTTCCTAATCTCTGTCAGGCTTGGTGCTGTGACCACTTCCCTGGGGAGCCTGTTCCAGTGCCCAACCACCCAGGAACAGTTCCTTGTTGTTTCTTGGAGATGCCATCCTGAACAGATGTGTAAATAGGGGTACCACAGACATGTTACCACAGATATGTTGAATTTGCAGTAAAAATTTTCTGGTTCAATTACTCTATTATTTTTTTCATACCATCATTTTCTAATAAAATACCTTTTCATAAGCAAATTTATCCCCCCATTTTGTTCTTTTTTTTTTATTTTACATTCCAATCTATCTTTTATCAGTGAGAATTTTATAATAAAATTTGAATTAATTTTATAATTATATTTTTATAATAAATTGTCATATTGCATACAATTATGCTATTATAAAATGTATATTGATGTATTAAAGGTCAGCATAGCTAACCTGGAAAGCTTTGACTTTGACTTTTCAGTGGAATTCCTGTCTCTTTGTCTTCTGTTTCTGTAATCAGATGTAAGAACAATACTTTAAAGAGCTGGTTTTATCTTTGATAATCCATAAAGAATCATACTTCAAGAAATTATTGTTTAATAAGCTTGTCACGAGGACTTAAGTGTCAGGACATTTAATTAGTCAATATGGAATGAATTGATATTCACTGGTGCAGAAATCACAGTTCAGAGTTTTACCTTCACGTCTCAGAATTTAAAGTTGGTTGTTCTGAAAAATATGTTGCAGTGCTGTTCTGCTTTTAATGGGAAAGACAATTTTTGTAAGAATTTTTTTCATTAAATTTATTTTCTGATAAACTAATTGTTCATCACTCTTAACTTTTTTTTTCATTATTTGATACACAAGTGAGTACTTGACTGAAACCTGAGTTATTTGAGCCATTTCTGAAGTGTTTGGCACAGTTGTCCTACTTTGTGCATCATGAGTGATCAGCGACACAAATGGAGAATGGATTGTCACAGGGGAGGACTTTGCTGAGTGATTGCTGGTTCTCTGGGTATATTTCACTAACTGCTGGCTTTTGCATTCCTGTGTAAGGTGAACCCTAATTAATCCAGACATTAAAGTCCTGCTTCATCTTCTGAAACCAGCTCATTATGAAAAATGTAAACAGCTCTCTCCAAGCACTCTGTGTGCATACTAACTTCTGCCCTAATGATGCTTACTGTCTGATTGACTTAGCTTTTTCTAATTTTTTACTATAAATACACTATTTCTAATTTTTGTTCCCTCTTCATCTTTACCATTCAGATTAGTATTCAATAGCAACCTGCCTTAAAGTAAGTCTTCATTTTAGTAATTTAACCAATTGGCATCTGTGTAGTATATTCCAAAGCTACTACTTTCATACTGGCATGGAGTGATCCTCCCATGGGTATGCAGTATAGCAGGGAGGGCGGCAGCTCCCAAGAGTGGGAATCAACAGACTCAGGGAAGACTCAAAAAGTGATTTTTTTCTTCATTACTATATATCCTTGGATTAAGTCAGCTTTCTAATAGAAATCATGTCTAGGAAGCAGCTTTAATGGAATTAATACCAACTTGTCCTTGGTGCTTCCAAACCACTGGAGGATGTAGAAGTCATGTCACTAGGAAAATTAAAGCCCATAGGAAAGGTGTGAGCCTTTTCCCCTTTTGCCTACAAAGGACTGAGAACACAAGGTATTTATCAGTGCAAGTCAGGATACCCCACCCTTTGATACATGTTTACTGGATCTCTGTTCCATCCCATGAAGTAAGTCCATTTTACTGCACAGTCGTGTAAAAAGTAATTCATGAATGGAAGGCATTGGAACAGGTACATTCTCTCTTTCCAAAGGAAATCAAACATTTTCACTCTTTCATTCATTTTGTGATTATTCAGGAATAAGAAAGAAAGTTAAGAGAAAGAACAAGGACACTGGAGAAAGGAAAATGCAGGTGAGAGAAAGGAAGAAGAAGCCCAAGGGAATGCACTCCCCAGTTTTAGTGTGGAAAGCACTTGCCAAGCCTTTCCTTTTCAAGTCCATTCACTTGCCTTTTGCACTCTCCAGGGTGGAAGCCACTTCATCTTCCTTTCTCCCTTGTCCACCTCTTCTGGATCTTACTTGTTCCCAAAATATTAGTTCAGACTGTTGCCAGTTACATGCTGTATTATAGATCATTTTGATCTTCGTTTAGATGTCCCTTGTTAGATTAGCATGTTTTGTTTAAGTAGAGATGAGGTTATTCATAAGTAATTCAGTGCCACTGAGAGAAAAATCAATTGTAGGAACATTAAATTTTCATTAAACATGTGAAGTATAACCTGACAGTCAGATGGTCTCCAGTAGTATGGTTTTTACTGCAATATTACTGTAAGTAACAGACTGAATGTGAGATTAGGCAGTAAAGAATATTTTGCATGGTTTAGGAGAGAGGATAAAAGTGGGGTATTTTTCCATTAGCATTCATCCTGCAGGGATCCTCAATTACTTTCAGGACCATCTGCACTTCTGGAGATACTGTAAGTTTGAAGTGAGTCGTGCGTGCAAGACAAGAGCAGATTGGAGCTGTCTAGGCAAAGAAAAATCAGATACACTTGTTTTTGGGGGAATATGACACATTTTGTAGCTCCTGTAGGCCAGGGAACATCACACACTGCAACTTCTTGTTCTTCATTCTCCCTTAATCTCACAAGAGTTTCCTCACCTTTCTTCTCATGATGTTGACATGACTTCCCTGTTTTCCTGTCCCATAATATTGATCCCATTCACTCACGCAAAAATTTCTATCTGCTCTCCTCCCCAACTTCTTTTATCTTCACACCAGTGTTTTTCCTCCCTCTCCCCATTTGCTATTGCTCTAACTCTCTGCTAACACACCCAGTCATCTACTTCACATTCCATACTTCCCCCATAGCTGTTACAGAGTCCACAGTCCTGTAAGTGTCATGCTTAGCCCAAACTTAGCTGCAGCCCAACCCTGCTCCTGCAATCTGACTGTGTCCCATCCTGCTCTCCTCCCGGCCTCTTCCTCCTTCCCATGAAAATGCCCTTTCTTCCCTCTTCCTGCTGCTACTCCTCACATTTGTGCCTGCACGCCAGGCTTCTCCTCTTCCACTTCACTCCCCAGTCGCTTTCTTGCCTATTCGTGGTCACCAGCTTGCCCAAGTCTTTATTTTTTGCCAAAGAGCAAGCTGCAGTTACTCCCTTCCTGTAGGAAGTTATGATGAAGACGCTATTGGTTGTACATCCCTTGGCTGTAGCACAGCATGGTAAAACTTCTCCCCAGACTGCAGAGTAGAGGGATGTGACTGTCCTTCAAATAGAGCTTTACAGGTGGAGCACCACCATCATTCAGCTTGTGCTGACCTGTGTTTATGCCATTCCCAGAATCTCAAAGCTGGATTTTCCAAGTTCAGCATGAAGCAACAGCACAGCATGATCCTATTAACTTGAGTGCAAGGTTTACCTCAGCTCTTGCTGGTGATGTTTCGTTTATGTTTATCTATCACAACTAGCTGACTGCTGTTCAGGATGGGATGTATGTGTGTGACACATCCTGATAAGTCAGTGTGTAGCAGTCAATCGGGCACCAGTATGAGAAGAACTTGAATTTTATTTTACAGTTGCTGCCTGTCTGTTTTTGTTCTGATGCATCTGCCTAAGCACAGAAAATTATATTGTAGAAGTACAGAAAATCTGATTAGATACATTACTGCTTTTTCTGCTGTCACAGATAACTACAACAATACAGCTATACAATATGATAGTGTCTTGTTATTTACCTGTTCCAGACTTTAGAAGGCATCAGCTCTTCAGAACAATTCTATGCTGAAGCTAGTCTTGAATTTGACAGGAGAGAAAAGAAATGCACACATCCTGCTGTTAGTACCTTGACAGACTCTTCTGCCTAGAGAGTTTTCAGTAAAAATATTTGATCTTTATCTTGATTCACCAGAATTAAAGAGAAATTGCTAGTGTCTTACAAAAGACCTCCACAAGACCTCCACTTGCTTATACAGAGCTGGGCTGTGGTAAACATGTCTCTTTCCTTCAGAATTCTGTCTATTTAACATGATTATAAATTTAAAATAAAGGTGGCAAAATGAAAAAACAGGTTGGATTCACAGAAAAAGCATCTTGAATTAACTTAAAAATATACAAAATATAAAAAGCTGCAGTTCAAATACAATAACAATGTAATAAAAGATGGTGATCATTGTTTTCTCCAAGGCTTTGCCTTTAAAAAATATGAAAGCAATTTTTAAAAGAGTGGTCTCTTGCTTAAAACTTTTATGGAACCTAAAATTTGTGAAAATTGACATATCACCAGGACAAGTGGTCTGAAGAATTCAGTCCAGTCCCTATGATGGTGTTTACATCTATCTACCAAGCTGTTCCTCTTTGAGAAATTCAGAGTCCTGGTGAATGGTATACATTTCTCCATGTGTTCCTAAGATAGTCCAAGTGTTCCTAAGAATTAAGTGTTTCCACTGAGTGAAAAAAACTTTTGAGTTTCACAGGTTCACTACAAGTTAATATCCGAAACCTGAGTGTCACATATTGCATCAAACACCCTTTGCCCAATGACTGTGGGGAATACTGTGGACTCATATCCTCTGCCTGCTAAACACACTCTCAGCTGACCAACTGAGTAACACTATTAATACATTATGGCTAAGAATAATTGCTTTTACACAGTGAAAATAACTATTTTATGCATTCACTAGTTTGAACAGATTTTTCAATTCAAGGATATGCTACTTTGGCTCCTTCCAGCCTATTTTAATGCTGACCTCCCTGGAGAGTTTCTAAACAGTTATGTGATTGTCAATTGAGGAAAGCAACAGAATTTCTGGCATCCTAGAGGCAATGAAGATGTCACAGCAAGTTCGATCATTATCACTTCAAACAGTGTTACCAAGTTTTGATAGATGACATCTCAGAGCATGGGGTCATGTCACTTCTTTAATTTGTCTTTAATGACAAAGAAAAGTGGGCTTTGTTTTTGTTCCATCTTTGTTGTTGTTTAACAAATAAGCTTCTGGTCACATCCTAGTTTTCAGCATATTTCTCTTTGCCTTGGTTAAGTGATGCATAGGTCAAAGACAGTTCCTTGCTTGTGTCCAGAAAAATTACTTAGTGCATGCAGTCCCCAGCAGAGAAGAACATCTCGTGAGAGAGGACAGGAGGGGAGAGTAGTGCTCTTCAGTGCCCTCCAATCAGCAGAGCATTTGCAAGGGTATCACTTTATCTCCCAAAATATAGACACATAGACTACTTTAAAATAAACTGAAGCTTTTCCTGTGTGACTAGAGGATATGAGGAAAGAAAGGTGCATTTCTGTTAACACCATAGAACTGCTATTAGTCAAATCTTCTGGATATTTTCTTTTTGAATGCACTTGATAAGTTTTTACAAGATTCTTAATTAAGAAAACATTTTTCTTGCATTTCTATGGGTAGTGAGTAAAAACTGGGTGCAGGTTGTCAGGAGCTGGTCTATTATGGATAATTTGCTATTCCACTTTCAAAGAAACATGTACACTTGGTTTTGGAATGCTAGGGATTGTTTTGATAAAAAGAATGTTGGAAGTTTTTTTTTACTAAGTCTAAGAAGAAGGGCATTATAGGCTGCTGAACCAGATTAAGTAACTTCACTAGAGCTGAGTAAGCCAAACGACAGAACAGCTGAACACAGGACATGATTTTAGAATATATAAAATATGCTGGAGTAAATATGTTTCTGTGTTGGTATGACATCAAATGAAAGTATAGTAATGTTTCTTCAGGTTTATTTATAATTTGAGTATATCCCCATCCATAAAATCATATACAGTACCTAGATATTTTGAACCAAGCCTGTTGGCAATAGCTCTAACTTCAGTACAATTGAAATGTGATTTTATTTGCTGCCTGATAAATTCTGAACCATTTCAAGCTTTACAGTGAGAAATAGGTTCTAAAGAATATCTATGGTATAATTTCTGTATTACCTTTAGTTTGTATTTACCACATAATGCTTAGGATAAACTCCTTGGAGTTTATGACAAAATCCTTGTAAGTGCATAGCTGTGGTAACATGAGGCTAATCCTTCGTGTTAAAGACCACTCTCAAAGAAAGTAAATTATTACTACTACCCTCATGTTTATAGTGAAGGTGAGGATGTTTATTAGGTTGTATTAAGACTGTTGATGGATTTTGCTCCACACTTTAACAGTGCAGGCCTGATGGAGTCCCATATGAACATTATCAGTAACCAACTCAGGATAGCAGAGGATTTGAATTTAGCCTATGACTTTGTATTTCCCTGTCATATGGATTTATAATTCATTCTTACCATATGTTTAAGTCAGATTCATTGTAAAAACTTAGCTTTAATTTTTTGTACTAGATTGCTATAAGATCCTATGGAAAAAATAAACTATGCTTCAGGGAGGTGATTTGTATTTAAGAGTTCAAAAGTTCTTACAATGGCCATTTAAAAAAGTTGATATCCTAAGTTACAGTGTAGAAGTTAAACTTAAGATTTGCTCTAACATGGGAAGCTGTTGGCCTGTTGTGCCCTGTCAGTTAGTATTGAGTGTAGTTATGAATATATATAGATAGATAGATATAGAGATATAGATATAGATATATCCATCATCTCAGATCTCACACTAACACCACTTTGTATTTTCTGGTACAGACTTATGAGGTTTTTTTTATATACTTTTTTGAAGCCCTGAATTGTTTGGAATCTAAGTTCCAGCACTCCAGAAGTACCTTTGTCATCTTCAGAGATTCCCAAATTGGAATAGTGCTCATGAGAAGGTTGGAGGCTGGAATAAAGAGCGGTGATCTTGGGTCTTCTGGTTTCACTTGCTTTCCTTCCAATATGCTGTTTTGCTTAAGTTTCAGACTTCATTTTTCATTTGAGGATACCTGAGAATGAGGTTGACTTGCTGGGATGAAAACTCAACAGGGTATTTCTATGATTGTTTTAATTCTAACCATGGAAGGTGGAGGGCTGGGATCTGGACCCTGTGAACTTTCAAATCCATCATTTTTGCTGCCCAGGAAACTGCCTTTACTGCTTATTCTGACCTGTCCTATTGAATCCAAGATGTTATGGGAAATGCAGGAAGGACCCTTAAGAGGAAGTGAAATCTGCAACCCAGCAGATAAGGTAGCACTGAGGCAATTGTGGTCTTGATTTTCTCTTTCCAGCACTATTAACTCTTTGGTAAAAACCTCTGTCTATTAAAGAGTTTGTGTACCTCAGTCTTTGGAGTCCTGTGTTCCTCCTGTCTTTTGGTGAACACTGTATGTTGTAGGTCTATATTTTTGTCTTTCAACTGCCTTTTCAACAGCAGTTGTGATGAAGTCTGACTCTGCTAGTGTGTGGAAGACTGATCCTGAAAGCATATATGTCCCTTTAAACTTCCTTTCTGCATCCTAATGAGGAACAGAGGCATCTAGACTAAGCCTGTAGGTCCCAAACAAAATATGTAGGCACTGAGGGAACTTTGAGATCAAGAGGCCAGACATGTAGTGATGACTATCTGATCAGTCTTTTTATGTCATATTGGTCCTGAATATTTTGGGTGTTTTGGATATAGTGTTTATTTTTTCCTATATGTCTATACCTGTTTAGTAGCACAGACCAAACAGAAACTGAATAACCAGAAGAAAATATTTTTCATGAGAGAAACACTATCAAAACAATATTTTTCTTAATTGCACTAGATTACATAGTGTAATTACTGGTAATTTCTCAGCTTACCTTATTTGCCCATCATTTTTCTTCACACTGGAAAGCACTGTTCTGACATTACAGGCCGGTTTTAATGCACAAAATCTTTCTAATAAATTTCAGTCTTGTTTCAGATATTGCCACTGTGCTGGAACTGCTCTTGAGAGAGTTTGTAATGAGGATCTGTTGCTTCAAGCTAACTGAAAGGCTCCTTCTTTCGTTGTCTTGATTTATCAGCAGCCTTTGATGCTGTTGACGATGGGGTCCTATTACATTGCCTTCAGCACCTCCTGGGTTTTTCAGGCTCCACGCTGGCCTATTTCACATCTTATTTAATGGAGCACTGTCTCTATGGTTATACACTGCATTCCTCTCGTCACACTGATGCCTAAAGCTGGGTTGTGCAATTGGATTTTGATGGTGCAATTTGCCATGACAGCACTGCAGTAAAATTCTCACTTTTGTTTGTTAATTTTTTATATATGACACACACCAGGTGTACAAGGGTGATAATCATTTGAGAAATTATGCAGCTGTTTGTTTATGGATCTGTATGACAATGGGATCTATAACAATACTTGACACTTCCATGTAACTGACTTAGGTTCCAAGACCATATGGTGTCAAACTTGCAGGTCTTGTGTTGAGAAAATGCTATTTTAAAACAATTTTTAAAGGTTGATTATATTACATGCATTTTTTTCCTTCTCATTACCATGCCTTGAAAGAAAAGTGTTCTTCCTGTTAACAAGCGGTGTCTGTTACATATAAACTTCTTCCATTTGCATCATTCACTGATTTTAAGGTGGAGCCAGTGACTTGGCAATGAGTTTGCACATCAGAAAGATAAATGTGGAAAACATCACAGAGTGAAAGTTTGCTCTCTGTCCCTGCTTCTTACATCCATAGGCCAGAGACACCTTTCTTTCTCTTTTGGCTTTCCTGCCATTCATCCATTTCATGCCATCCTGTGCAGTAGAGGAGATGTACCTCCACTGTGCTGCAGGGCTTTATCCAATGCTGTGTGAGCATTCCTCCAGACCTGCTGAAAATAACATGTGTATGTGTGCATGGGACCACTTTCAAAGTTATCTGAAAGTTATGAATCATATTTGATTTATTTACTAGGAAAATGCCTGAGCATCATCACCAAGAAAGAACATTGATTGCTTTTGTTATTCCATCTCTCATGAGCTTCTGAGATTAGTATTCCCCACTCTTTTAATTTTAGAGTTTTATAGTGGTGGGATGTGAATCTGAGATTTGTATCCACTAATTCAAAATTAAGTTAGTTTAGACTAGGTTGACTTACAACAGAGAGTAGCAATAAGATTAAAATAGATTTTTGTTCTTATTGTTGGAACAAGGCCAACTACAGTATTTCCCAATGAAAAATCTAGAGTGCATTTCTACTTCCACCTAAAGTCCTTTGATACACAAAATATTTACAGAAGAGCTGGGAAAATTAAGAATTATTTACAAGATCCCTTGCATTGCCAGAGGTTTTCTTTTGTCTTCATTTTCCTCTTTCAGGTTTATCATTATTCCTGTGGAAAACCATTCCAGCTACAATGATGCAAGAGGAATGGTAAGGTTTTCAGTCCTTGGTTTTGCAGCCACGCCTCCAAGATTTCCAACATGTCTTTGTTGTTGGCCCACCATCATTCTTACAATTAGAATTTTGGTGAGAACCTGCAGAGTTGCATCCTTGTATGTCATGTCCAAATCCACAGACATTATATCTTATGATTAAAATGCCCCTTTCCTAACTCATGCTGAATGTTTGGTGTACTGATCACCTTTCTTTCTCTATAACTATGTTAATGACTAAAAAACTTATGTGTAATCTTTCTCATGTTTGTTTTGGAAGCTTCTCCACTGTGTGAAGAATAGCCTCCATTTGTAATGCCAGCTTCAGACCTTCTTTACACCTTTTATTTTTTGTCATATAAAGTCTAATCTCTAACACATTGGGGTATTATGTCCAGGAAGCAAGACACCTACTTGTAGTGCCATGATAAAATTTCCTGTTACAAGTTTTCTGATGGATTCTTACAGTTTTTCTTTGCTGGTTTAAAAGCCAGTGTTTCTGACTGTGGACTGCTGCTTTCAGTGGACCAATAGGTATGCCTGCACCACTAAATTAAAATGTCAGCTAATAAATCTGAGCTCTGGGTCCCAGACCACTTACTGCTCAAGTGTCAGCGTTTCTGAGCTGGAGTCTCGCTGCCCTTCCCTGCTCCGAGGCAATCAGGAGGACAGCATGCATAGAGGACACTTGGCTCTGAAGGAATGGACACAGGGACAGGCAGCGGGCAGACCCAGCCAGCCTCAAGGCCGGTGCATGGTTACCATTTATGTCTTGTTCATTTTAGACACAACTAATGATTCTGCATCTAAGGGGAAAAAAGCCTGAGGCGACATCTGGCAGCTATTACCAGAGAAAGCCCAGAGTAGTTTAGGGTTAAGAATGGGAGACTTGCAGTGTCAGCCCCATGTCTCTGTTAAAAAAATCAGGCTGATTAGGGTGTATTTCTGTAGCAAGGGCAATTGCATTTGGTTTTCTCTGAGCTGAAGAAGGTGTAAACAAATGACAGCTACCAGCCTGCTCTGTAATGACCCTTGCATCCCTGTGGGAAGAGCTTTCACCCCGGTTCCTCACCTTCAGCTGGGCTAACTAAGCAACTGCTATCCTAGCTTATTGCAAATTAGATGAGATTTCTGGTTTTCTGGGATCCTTCTTATAGCAGCCTGACCTTCAGCATGCTAGGACATTATCAACATCAAGTTTTTTTCCATATTAGAGATGCGCTTACAGGATGAAATTCAGTGAGATTTGTTAAGGTATGTAGCTCCAGTGTTTTGGTTCAGCCTCATTTCTGCTGCATTATACTTCACACTTTCCATTAGGTGAAGTGTAATTTAAAAATGTGGGAAGAAGCCCCCTTTTGAAAGCACTTGCTATCATCTTTGCATGGCCTTCACTTCCAAATGTAGCAAAGTAAGGCAATATGGAATCCATTCATTAAATGACACATTAAGCAGCCAATGCCTTTTTTCTATATTGCCTGCAATAAAATATATTCAAAGCACTTCATATTTCATTAAAATTATCAGTGAAATGATTTTCATCTAATGTTATTTCTGCTTTTAATAAAAAGGCCCTGCAAAATGAATAACTGAACATTTTTCCTTCCTTTCTTTCTCTTTTTACAATTATGATATTGAAAATATCCCACAAGTGAGGGAATGACCCATAAATTGAGTTATGAAGGTCATATTCTATGAAGAGCAGATATTTTCCATATACCTTTAAAGGCATAATCATTGGGTATAAGCTGGTTTAGTTCACACTGAATCTTAAAACTGTGCTTTCAACATGGTATCAGACTGTTTACAGTAGTCCATGCTGACTCTGGAGTGCATGTTTCAAATACCTGTATGTACTCAATTGTTTTTCCTTTTGTATGCACTATGGTCATATTAACATTGTAACAATAGGTTTTGCCAAAATTATCAAATTTAAAGTAGTCTCAAAGCTTTTTTTTGAAAATCAGAGCTGTGACAATTAAATTATTTCACTGTGATGCTGTTCATTGTTTACTGATTAGAGACTTTGAAATCAGACAAAATATTAAATCTGAAATGGTCATTTAGGAAAAAAAGACTTTGTAGACAGAATAATTATGTTTCTTTTGATCTTAGGCATATTGTGAACACAGATAATTGTAAGCTTTGCTGCAAGTATCTGAGATGGGTGTCACATACCCTGGAAAGCTTGAAAGTGAGAGTGTAGCTTGCCCAGGAGTTACAAAGAATAGCAAATCCACAGGGTTAGTGGAAATAATCTGTATTTCTAGAAATAAAGATAATTCATAGAACTGTGTTTAAAATAATGATACAAGTAAAAATAATGGTTTCCACTGAAACAGTTAAGAGATACTTGTATGGTTACAAAAGAAGCATTTTGGAAGTTCTTTAGCTTTTAATAAGGGAGTTAGTTGTGATCCTCTCCAATTTTGAATGTAAATGTAATAAGAACAGGTCATATCATAGAAAGAGAAGTTATGAGAAACTGTTTGCCCTGAAGCAGCGCAACAAGGATTAATATAAATCACGCAGGTTTATCACAAAATACTGTGCTGGGTTTTAGCAGCTTTAATATGATCTGTAATTATAAGTATCCCATCTGCAGAATTAGGAGAGAATACCGAGATAAAGAGAGAAAAAAAAAAATTAGAGTTGATTCAAGGAATTAAAAAAGAAGAAGCAAAGTACAGGCAATTATTTCTTTGCACTACAGTTTGGAAAGTCACAGTCATATCCATTCCAGACTCCTGTGAAGAAAAGCAGACAATGGAGTACAAAGCTGAAGTAGTACAGAGGAATTCATGCACTGGAGAAAATCATATAATCAGATAAATTATTTGTTGGCTTTTTCTTTTAAAGACCAGAAACTAAATCTTCTGTCTTGAATGGTCTTCCTGAGCTAAAAGATGATCTTCTCCATCTGTTAGGATTTAGAACAGCAGCACTCCAGGGTCTGTGAGGCTGATGAGCCCCACACTTTAGCTGCCTGATTTATTTTGTTTGAATGCTGTTTATCAGATTTTTTTTGCAGACCACCTTAATTCCTTTCTCTTAGATCTGCCTGCTTAGCTTCTGCACCTCACATGCTGCAGGTGTCCCCTTAGAGATATCAGGGCTCCAGCCTCATCAGTACCCTGCAGAGACCTTTATCAGCTGCAGGCAGAGAGTTTTCTGATTGGATTAAAGATTGATTATACACTAATCACAACATCTAGACAGGCAAACAGGCAGCTTGTGGTCAATGGGATCTTGTAATCAGTACTGGGATAATAACATGCATGCAGCTGGGATTGTTGAACAGCAGGTTTCAACGCACAACCTCCATACTCTGAGAAAAGACCATTTACATCTTAGACATCTTTGAGAAGAAATGGATAGTCAATTTGCCAGCAGGAACATTAGTTGAAAGTATTTCCCAAACCATTAAGACTGGTGTTCTAATAGTGTAGGTGCTTTCATTTCCAAAAGCTATCTGTAAAGGCCTCTGTCAAAGGTCTACAAAAGTACCAGCAACCCACTGGCTGCATGTTTGTAACAGCCTTGAAGGTGTTAACTAAATCAGCCAAACACTACAATGAAATCCTACTTCCTTGGACCAACTCTATCTTCACTTTTGAAAACAGAAAATCTTGAGGTGAATATGCCCCTGAAGTCTCAGCTCATTGTGGAATGCAGCCCTTACATAAATGTAAAGGTGAGATAAACAGAACCGCAGAGCAAATCATCTCTGGGGTTGATTTAAGTAGACATGTGTTCATATGCCTCTGAAAAAGAAATCACGACACACATAAACACATCCCTCCAGAAAATAGATGGTTCTTCAGCTGAGAAATTGTGCTAGCAGCTTGCTGTTTGAGCGTTTTTCTTTGGGGAGCAATGATGGATGAGTCGCCCTTGGAATTGTCACTTTATGGCTTTAAAATTAGAGGTCTATATGTGTTTTGACATTACTGACTACCACTTCTTGCACAGATGTTTGGTTTTGGAGGATAAAGATTTCCTTCCTTTTGAGAGGGGCTGCAGCGAGAAGGAAAGAATCACCTAGTTCTCTCTCTGTTCCCAACTGAATTTTTCACAGAACAGGTATTCAACTAATAGGAGAATTAGGAGCCACTTTTGAAAGAGACTGCCCTGCTCATATATATTTTGCAAATACATTGGTAAACAAAACACTCTTTTTTTTCTTTTTTTATTCCAAATGTTAGAAAAAGTACATCATCTTGTAGGATTCTGGCAGCTCTAATCAGTTCATAGGCTCAAACACATGAGGGTTTTTAGGATTTTGTCAGCAAACAGTAATGGGGGCATGGTATTCTAGAGATTATTTTTTTCTTTCATCTGCTATGTGTTAAACAGAGCCATGTTTCAATCTACATGCATTTGAAAACACCAGCTAGAACTGTAAAGATTTGCCCCTGATTCAAAGCTAAAGAGAACTGCATGTAGAAAAAGTTATAACAATCTTTAACATGGCTTTTTGTTACCTGCAGATTTAGAAGTATCATCTGATTTTTCAAGAAAGTGCACAAAACCAAGTTTGGATAGGAGGCTGTGCAGCAACACCAAGTATCACTATAATACAGTGGGAGAGCAAATGTGCGAGAACATTCACACTTTCAGTGTGGAGCAGTAAAATATATTTCAGCATTTTCTTTAACTTGTAAACATGTACAGATAATTATTATCTTGTGTTCTCAGTTTGCAAGCTATAATTACAATACCTGCAGAAAGGAACAGCGAATAGAATCCTAATCAGAGAGGGTGGCTGCTACCTAGCAGAAACCCAAGCAATATTTATTTAATTTTTAAAATTGACTGTTTCTTTAAAAATTTAAAGTATGTATAAAATTGAGAGCTAAGGGATACTCTATTTTCAGTTTCTTATTATAGAATAGAAAGCTTTTTTAAAATTTGTCATAAACCTTCAAAATTTAGGTAAAGCACCACTGAATTTTCTTTTATTTTAAACCTGCTATTTCTAGCTGGCAAATTCTGGAGATATTTCTAAAATTAAAGAAAAAAACCAAACAAAACCAAACAAACAGAAAGAAAAAAAAAGAAAGAAAAAAAAACAAAAAAAAACAAACAAACAAACAAAAAAAAAACAAATCCTGTTGGCTTAAGTGATTCTTTTGAGCAAATATTGTGGACCTCAGTTTTGACATTGGGTTTGGTCAGTCAGGTTTTTTTTACTACAGGAAGATTGTATGCAGTGCCACCATAAATATTGTATCATTTAGAGACTGAAGGTTTTACTTTCCCTAGGTAATGATGGGCTAATTATCCAAGATTTGCAAATCTTAAAGACACTTAACAGCTCTATCTGTCAGTACCTACATGGGAACACGGTCTATAAAATTTCCCATTTTCTTTGCGTTTAGAGCATTAATAAACAACTGGAAAGTAATATCCCCTTTTCTGTGCACAGTAACTTCTAAAGTTACTTTGTATTTTATTTTTCAAGGGTAAATTCTACTGAGCAGGTGAAGTCCTCTTCCCACAGTCTTGATGAACAAGTGGGCAACACTGGTTAAGATATAGTTGTTACATCAGCTGTTCCTGAGAGTGGACTGTGGCTTAGTGTTATTAAATGCAACTTAATGAATGAATTAGTTGGTCTAACCTACAGTATGTGTATATATATATATTACATATATATATATATATATATATAATGACTGTGAGAAACCTATAGATTTCATAACGTCTGTCCATTGGAAATGCAAGTTTTAGATCAGTTCATCAATACAAGATCAGTTCATCATTCCTTCCTTCCATTTCCTCTGCTCATTGCAGGAAGGTTGGATTAAATGGCCTTTAAGGGTCACTTCCAATGCCAACCATTTGGTGATTCTATGCTTTCTTCCAAATGGGAGGGAAGACTGTCCCTGTGAAATGTAAAATTTATTTTGCCCAGTTCCCTGTTAGGAGCTCAGCAAGGGACAATACCACTTCCATTGTGACCAAAGGCAGGGACAAGTGACATCTCCTCCCCCCACCATGGTCTCCCAGGTATATGTGAGGAGCATCTCCATGACCAGGAATTAGCAGTGACGCTATGCTGAAATATTTAACATCACACATAGTTACTATATAGAAGGGAATCTGGAAACACAAAAACTTGTAATTTCATTCATTTTTTATTTTGTTTTGGGGAAAAAAAATCCTTTACTGTGGTTCCACATCTGGAAGTAATCTCCAAAGTGAAAAGAGACATTGTTTTTGAAAAATAAATTAGAAGAATTAATTTTTTCTTTGTCATCTTGAAAAGCCTGCCTAGGTTTTTACATATTCTGATTATTTATCAACTTTTGTCTCCCTTGAATTAACTTCTGTTATGTTGTTCCAATCTCTTAAATCCCAAATCCAAGCTTGAAATTAAGATAAAATTATCCATTCTCCTCATGTTAATACCATTATTGTAAACTTTAGTAAAGATCAGTTAAAATCAAACTTATTGTCCAACTTGCCTTCTACCCAAAAGCCCCAAATATAGATCACCTTCCAAGTGTCTATATGTGAGGACAGATTCATTCTAAATTGTGTAATAGCACAGATACATGCCCACGTTTGCCCAGGTAGCTCATACAAATAGTAAGTTCTAATCAATCCCATTGGGTAATTTCAAAATATCTAATGAAAGTCTATATAGAACATTTCCATTAAAATCTCATCTCCTGAACAGCAACCCCTCTGACTGAAATCTACATGACATTCCTTTACACAGGCAAGGTACTGATTTAAGACATGAACTGTCTATTTACCCTCATTTAGTTACAGATTGCCATAAAGTAATTCATATTAAGTACTTTAAGTCAAGTTAAGGGGGAAAAAGAAAGTTGGAAGTCAGCATAAGATACGAATATATATGATAAAAATTCTATAGCAATGATCATTGCCTACTAATAGAGTCATTGAAGGTTAAGGTAAAGGTTGTCAAAAAGAGAAAAGTTCCCCATCATTTAATGCTCTGCTGATGAAATGACAAAATAATTTCGCTTGGGGTTGTGAAATTCATATGAAGTTCGAGAAAGAATGATATAGAAGATGTTGTTTAAAAATTTCACCACTGAAGACGGAAGAGCAGAGACTTTCAACTCAATGGATGATGGAAGTGAGGTAGGCTCTAAGTAAAAACCTAGCAAGGAATAAAAGACAGTATGCTAAGTACTGAGAAATCATGGGAAATGCTTGAAGTGATACTGAGTTGGAAAGGATGAGTGAGTGAGCAAAGAGCTCCATCAAATTTAAGTGCAAAAATTCTGGTAAAGAAAGGCAGTAGCTATGAAAGGAAAAAAGGGAAGTTTCAAGGGTGAAATGAGGGTAGGCTCTATGGTGATATCTTACAAAGCAAAGCCCTATTATCTGCAGGTTTGAATTTGAAGTGGGATAACTAAATAAAACCCTGAATACACTTCTGTTAAAAACATAGATCATACTCTTCCCTCAGATTAAAATTTCTATATAGCACAATATGCTTAGTAAAATTAAAGTTCCTAAGTAAATACAAGGGTAAATAATTTATAGTTTCATTTACTTCTCTTATATCTGAATGGAGTTTCCCCAAGCAAATCACCAATGGACATTGCTTTTTTAATCAAAGAAATTGCTAGCCTGTACATCTCATGGGAGTTTAGACATGGTTTTGTTCCTTTAGGGGGAAAAAATAAAGGCAAGTCCATTTGCAGGACCATTATACATCTTATTTCAGACAGTTAATGTTGTTTGATTACTCCCCACAGACCGGGCACCAGAATAGTGTTTGGTCCAAGGGAGGCTGAGCCCCACTGGGACAATGCCTTTTATTACTCTTAAGGAGAACTTTAACTGGAAACAGAGTGTTCGTGGCAGCCAGTAGAGAAGAAAAATAGCAAGATGCTCTTTCAAAACAAAAATCAAAACATATTGTTAAGTAGAGAAGCAGTAATGCCATAGGGATATTTTTCTCTCTAGAACTGTTCGGGGTTCTGAAGACAAGAGGATCTAGTATATGGATTTGCTGTTTAGTATATTTGTTTGTTGTTTTGTTTTTAAGCTGAAAAATCTATTTACATCCCTTAAGTCTTCAAAGAAAACATTTCTTCCAGAATTGTTTTGAGAGAGCACCAGAAAGAGACTATTATAGCATAGTACAGGGATTATAGAAGTCAAATAAATTTCTTTCCAGTCCCTAAACCTAAATTACATTAACTTTCTATGCTTCCATTTTTTCTCCTGTTTTTATTAAATGTAGCTCTGTGTTACATGTGGTAATCCCAGCTGTTGTGTAATAAGGCATGTGAGGTACTTGCTCTCCAGCCAGGATGATCGCAATGGTGCTGAGCCGCTAGATTATGAAAGACTTCTCTCAGCTATAATACCAAACTGAAGAGCTTCTTCTTGGATAAAATGCATTTCTACGCTAGATAAACAACTTTGAAGAAAAAGTAGTTTATTTTCTATTTTAATGATAAAATGGAGACAAGCTTACCTTTTTTACTTAAAAAAAAGAAGGCTCCTCAGGTTGTTCAATATTATAACTTTTCAGTATTATCATATTGCATTTGGAAATAGGAATAGATAACCAGGTTTTTTAAAAAAATAAAGTAAGGTATTTTCCTAATTCAGTCTGGTATGATTATAACTTGAGAATCCACAATGGCCATCAATAAAGATGTGGGCCAATGAAATGCAATATAAAAATTTCATTATAGAGACCCAGAACACAACCTATGTGGTGCTTACTGGTTTTGGGCCACTATGCTTGCACAGCAAACATAGCTGACAAACTAATCTAGGTTTTTCTTGTTTGCTTTTTTTTAAAGCAGTTATGACAGTTAATTATGTGCCATTTCCTCTCTTCACCGCTTTCATAAGTATTACTATTTGTCCTATAGGATGGCATGTTTGTGTATTACTAAGCAATCTCTGACATTAATGGAAAGAATCTAAACAATTATATAGGTTGCATGGAAAAACACGTTCATGGAATTACATGGGTACTCATGCAGACAATGACAGTCCTTCTTATCAACAGCATCTTCAGACCATTGTTCTGCATTTCAGTGAAAGAGCCAGCTTCTGCTAATTTGGCATCCCATTCTGCAGTTACGCATATTACCTGTATTGTTTTGGTACAAAGGAACCACACTGAAGTCAGAAAGGTTTCTTTGAGTATATATTAAAGGACTGGGATGTTACAGAACTGTTGTTCCTATTGGAAAATGGAGCTTTAGGAACAAGCCTTTCTGCAAAAGCATCTGCAGATAATGTTATTTATGTCTCTTGCTGGGTGCCACTCAGGTTATGATCCTGTGTAACATGCAACAAGTTTCCACCTATTCAGTCCCTGTTAAGCTCAGGTAACTGTTCAGTTCCCACCATCTCCTGAGAAGCCTGCTCCCTTCCTGTGCCTTTCAGCTGCTCAGCAACAGGCATGACGCTTTATACCCTGACTCTACTTCTGCCAACAGGGCACACGTGAGAGAGCAACAAGGCTCAAATTGTATAAATTTGTATAAATTCCTGTGTTTCCTACAGGAATTCTCCTTTCTGTTTCCATTAAGATACAAGCAATAGCCCAGCAGTAAACAGTGCTGCACATATGCCCTTAACCTAATTAAATGCTTGGGACTTCGATTCAGGATAGTAATTTTACTTTATATGAGCCATTTTGGGCTCCAGAACAGTTTTTGTGTAAAAATCTCAATATATTAAGCCTCTCACTTAGCTTCTTCCTCCTGACACAAATCTGTAATGCTGAAGCATTAACTGGTAGAAAAGATGCATTGACTGCTTTTTTCTCAGCCTGTTCCTTCAATAAAAGTTTTGCCCATTGAAATGTAACTGGAAAAGCTTCAAAGGTTATATGGGATCTAGACCTCATGTCAGATGCTTCATAGTTCTTTCCCTGTATTGAATTGCTAGCAATACTTCCATTCTTTCTATATCAGAAAATATATATTTTTGAAAATAGAGCTGTATGATGTGATAATCCCATCTCCAAATAATGAGCTGACTACAGAAGTCTTAAAACCACACATCAAGAAACCTTTAGAGTTGTGCAACCATGAAAAAGACAGAAAACTCGTGGTGGGCTGTGAGTGGAATTAAAAAAGTAGTTCCTTAGATTATGACATTCTTTGACTACTGTATTAATTATTCTTTTTTCAACTGGGTAAGTTTCCTCCCTAATAGAAAATTGCATGGGCTGCAAATAAGAATTATTTCTACTCAAAATCTGGACATCTGTATGTCAGAATACGAACCAATCTGTAATCTTCCAGACTGGTAAGGTCAGTTAAATGCACTTAATTTGATTTTAGCCATCTCAGGCTCCAGTGAACTCATCCCAAATAGCAATGGATTTTATCAACAACCCAATACACAGGGATCATAATGTTGCCTTAAAAAAACAAAAGAGTCTGAAAAAATCCTTTCCTTAGACAAATATGGATGTGTTTCTCTAAAATGAGAACCTGGCCTTTATCTTTCCTGCCCTACCATATATTGTACCAACTTAAAATTGGTTGAGAAAGACACAGTAATAAGTCTGCAAGCAGCAGAACAAATTGTATTGGATTTGTTGCTTTAATGAAAAGGTATTTCCAAAACAAGCATTCAATATTACCCTTTTCAATTGAATGCATGAATAGGCATTTAACAAGATAATCAGATTTTTATTACAGAATAAAAGTAGTTTTATAATACAGGCTACTAACATTCTCTTTTACATGATAAATATAAATGAAGATTCTATAACAGCCGTCAATAAAGACTTGGAAAAATGAAATGCAATGGGGGAACTTCAATATAGGAGCCCACTGTGTGATACAGGTAATCCTTAGTGGTTTTGAAGCATTGTTCAAACACATCAAACATAGCAAAAATTTGATTTCCTGTGGGTCTGTGACTCATGGTCACAAATATACTCTACTGTGCAATAAAGAACTCATATTGCTGCCCTTTTTCTAGTCAGCACAGTAGTAAGGTCTTCGAGCTGCAGTGGTCACCGTTTTCCATAAAATATGTAGGTATAGAATATCTTTGAAATTTCTGCCTATTAGCTTCGGCTGGAATTGGCCAAATAATCCCAGAAGTTTTAAAGGTGACAACTAGAGGAGTAAATACGAATATAACATTCAGGAAACTGGGTGGAAGAAATGACTGCCTAAAATAGACTGGGTCATACAAGAACGAGATGAAGTTTGTACCAGTGTCAATTACTACATAAATTTAGTGATATGATTCACACTGACACATTTTATATTTGTACTGGTGATTTTGGCCAACATTTAACTCAAATGTGCAGCTCCATAGAAGCAAAGAAAACTTGTGCATAAAGAATAGTGAAATCCAGATTATTTTTTAATACCGAGTGATAAGTCTGAACTACTTATTTTACTGTTAAGGATTTGGCATGATCAAATTCTGTGTGATAAATCTATCCCCCAGACAAAATCCATCACTGGGACAAATTCCTCTACTTTGAACTCACAGTTTTATTTATGGCTATAATTTGATCAATGTTTTGAATAGGAGGCTTTATACTCTGAGTCTGTTATGCCAAAAAAAAAATAGAACATGATTTTCCCTATGTGATGCATGTGATGAGCTAACTCCAAATACTGTCTTCCATTACACAAACACAGCTCTGCTCACTGAAATGCATATGTGTAAATTTAATGTGTAGTTTCATTTTACATCTGAGATATATTCCTGCCAAAAGGGGCTACTGCTCCACTCTCTGCTAGTCACACACTCTTCTTATCCTTGCACTGGGTGCAGAAATTAGAAGATTGCAGGATGTAACTGAAATATGTGTGTCATGGGTTACTTTTCTGTCATGTAAGCCAGTCAACCTCTCCTACATCATACTAAATGTTGCATTCTGGCAAAACTCCCCAATACTTCACTGAGAGTAACTGGCATGTAGAAATTTAGGAAAAATTCTTTCTGTTCTTGTTTTGGAAAGGGGAGTATTTCTTAAACTGCCTAAACATAAGACAATTGCCGTTCCTATGTCTGACCCATGACAAGTTTTCAGCATGACTTTGAAGAGCTTATCTATCTTGATGTGGCTCTGTCCAGCTGGAAAAAACTATGATGATAGGTCTAGAGATGTGGTTGGGTCTATACATAAGCAAAGAAAACAATTGTGTTGTGCAGCAGACAGTTGGACAAAGAGATAAATTGTGGCTTCAAGGGCAGAATTTCCCAGACATCTTTTTAAGGAAGTTTGATCCCCACAAGTTTTAATCAGGTTAGTAACAGAAATTAAGAACAATCATGTGCTGTTGAGCATTAAAGAAATGTAGAAGCATCTGCATGATGATACATCAAAGCACATAAAATTCTCTATGTGTCTGAGTTTTTTGTTCTTGGTGGTTTATTGGGGTTTTTTTCTCCTGGAATTCAAGGGCAGACTGTATACTATTCAGCTGAAATGCAATATTGCCTCAGGATCCAACCAAGACTCAGGCTGGTGGTAGTAGCTCTGAAAAGGTGTTTCTGTGTGTCTGCCCAGTCCTGATATTCTTCTTCTAAGTATCTTTATTGGAGAATATATAGAAAGGTTGGAGGAAATCCATACTGAATTACAAGGAACCCTTGAAAAGGGCATGGGGGGTCAGAACTAGGAGTTGATACAAAAATGCACAACAGCAAATGAAGAAAGACAGAAGGAAGGTTCAGAAGAAGAACCAGCAGAGTATCCCTGGCTATACAGTATTCCCTGACAGCATCTGAGGATCCTGTGGGTGCCACCCAAGAGAAATATCTGAAGAGTATGATACTATTACAAACAGAATTAGACTGAAACCTTCCCACTAAGTTTTCTCCTCATGGTTACAGAAGGAAGGAGATAAAAGAGAGAAGTCCTTTGCTTTCCTGGGAGAATCTGTAAACAGAAAACTACAGCAAAAAGTTCAGCCAGAATATCAAAATATCCAGAGGAGACAGAAAAGGGTTGCAGTCTGGTGCAGGGAATGTAAGTAAGTAGACTTTCCTCTTGTTACGAAATGGAGCAAAAAAGTGCAATGAATTTAAATAGATTGATGGTGAAGTTTTCCAATGGAAGACTGTAGAATTAAAGTAGAAAAAAATTTATCCTGGGATGATTTTTTGAGCCTTTTTGCTGATAAGATGCCTTGTTTTTTCATATTTAAATGGGTCACAAAGCTGTGGAATTTTAGAGTGTGAATGATGCCTTCAAAGTGCAGTCTGGAGTTATCTGGCTGGACGGTGTTTCTCTCTCCACTTATTGCTGGTGTGACCTTATGGGGTCACTTGAGAGTGATCTCTGTTGGACTGGGAACTAGGAACAAATGAAGGCTTCTCTTCCTCAGAAGAGAATCATTTGCCAGTCATGGTCAGAAACAGGACATAGAGATGTATTTTGCCGGTGACATACTATGACAGTTTCTCTTTTAAGCAAAAGAAAGACTGTATTTGACTACTTGCCTCCTGGGCTACTCATATCACAGCACAAATTGTGGGGGCGTCCAAAATGCATTACAGCTTTCCAAATGCAAGTTAAGTAAAGCAGTCACAGTGTTGCTATATCTACTTAAAAGCCAGTCTTGGGTTAAAATATTTGTTCCTGGCAATTTCTCATTTTCTGACATTTGATAGAAAGTGGAGTATGCGATGCTCCTTATTTCTTTTTAAGACAACTCTGTTGCAGAGACTTGAGCAGTTGAAGTTGCAAATCCCCAAGAAATAAGTTGTGAGAATGTCAAGTTTACAGAAACATAGACATGTGTAGGCTGCCATTAGTTCAGGCTTTACTCACAAGTGAAGCTTATCAGAAGTCAAAGTAGCCTCATTACAAACATGGTAGTATTTAAATATCCAATAAAGCAAAAATACACTGGTCAGTAAAAGCACAGATTTTCACTCTTTGAGACATTAGCTGAATGTAACCAATATTTTTTTAACTTCAGATGAAACTATTTGAAAAAAAACCTCATTATAAAAACTGTATGACCTCATTGTTATAAAATTCTTCATTAATTTACTTAATAATAATTTCCATAGACATTTCAACAATGGGTTGTGTCCCCATTGAACATTAGAGCAGATGACCTTGAAGTGCAAACTGTCAAAAATATCAAATCAAACTTTTTCCCTCACAATTCTGAATTACAGCAATGATTTGAGAAGGAGAACCATCCTGTTGAAATGCAGTGGTGTTGCAACAGTGAGGATCTGTATGTTGAGGAACACACTCAGTGCAGGCAGCTCAGTGAGCAGCTGCAGGGTGAGCTGCAGGCTGAGCTCTGGGTGGCAGGAGCCCCAGGCAAGAGGCTGTGAACTGCAGACCCTTTCCATAACAAAGGGCACAGGAACCTGCGTCCAGCCAGGAGATTGGACACCCAGAGACACAGCAGGAGCAGGGTGCCCCAGACTTTGGTATGTTTGGACTGTACAGGTACAGAGCCCCAGGGTTTCCTTTGCTCAGGGTCCCTCCTTGGAGGCACAAGCTCAAGCTGTTATTCTGTTGATGTATTATGATTAATTTTAAAGATCCAGACATCTCAGACTCTGCCATGGGAAACCTGGGGCGGAGCCAGTAAGGAAACCTTGTCTGAGCGAGGGTGGTGTGTGTGGCTGCAAAGAGACCTCAGTCCTGGCTCAAGGTGTTGAGAGTATGACTGCCAGAGTGGTTCCTGGATGGTCAGATAGGGAAGTTTCCTTAACAAGTACTCTTCATCACGCATGTAAGATAAGCATACTATTAAATTTTTTTATCCCAGTTTAAAAGCAGCTCCCTCCAAAGGCACCTTCTGTGGCCTTTTTCATTTCCTTTTCAAGATTTCTCCTGTAACTTCTACAAGAAGATTACTTAGAAAATGAATTTACTTTAAATAAAGCAACACCTTTTGTTAGACATGTATTGAGTTCAGACCCTGTGTGCATCCACATTGCTAAGCATGTGTTGTGAAAAGAGCCCTCAGCAGTGTACCAGTTTCCTATGTCTTGTCAGCTGTGTGATACGCCACCACACTCTGGGAAAAACAGTTGGATAATTTTGTTCAGAAAAACTCTTCAGGGATATTTCATATAAAGGGATTTTATTCACTGACTGTGATATTGAGTCAAAATCTCTTAGACTTGTTACCATAGCTATTCTTGACTTCTACTGCTGGTATTTTCTATACATATAAAATGTACTTTCGTTCAGAATTCAGGGATGAATTCTTGTAAAAAGCTTCAATACATGATAGAAATCCGTTTCCTGCCTTTACATATAATTATGCAAAATAAGGATCTTTAATTTTAAACTTACTCTTCATTCTAGCCCAGAAAATATGCTCTAAGAAAGGGTAGATGATATCATCAGTTGGAGTACTACTGTATAACTAAGGATAAAAATTGGGGTTTTAAAAGATGTCTATCATTTATTGGAAAAGCAAGGATGTACAGAGACTCAGTCTATTAAAAACTTCTGTAGATAAGTGTTATTTTATGCTTGTAGCAAACTCAAGTTTTTGCTGCCACTCCCACATCTCCAAACCACAAGCAAGTAGGGATATGGAAAGATTTCACTGATTGACTGGCAAAAGGAAGCAGCACTGCCTAGAGATTCTGCAGCTTCACAAATGGTTTGCTCTGGAAGCTGTTCCATCAAGTATTACTTATTGAGGGCTTAAGATGAGTAGATATCAGGATAAAATACTCGCAGTATGGACGAGAGAGAAAACTTAAACTTTAAACATAGAGTTTAACTTGGACAAGAGTAAAAGCAGGTTAGAAAAGCATATAAGTTAAAACAAATGCAAGAATCCATTAAGTCAGTTAATATTGTCCCTAAGGTTCCCACTAATGACTCTCAGCCTGAAAGGTTACAGTGTTTGTTGTTCAACAAATCTCTGAAGATTCCCCAAGTTCTTAGTGTAAGCAAACATTAGTGTTAATGTATGTTTTAGAATGAGCACTATTGTCTCTCCTGATTCTCTGATTGGGCCTGGTGCTGTTTAACACCTTTGTCGGTGACATGGACAGTGGGATTAAGTGCAACCTCAGCAAGCTGAGAGGTGTAGTCCACACACTGGTGGGAAGGGATGCCATCCAGAGGGCCCTGAAACAAGCTTGGGAGATGGGCCCATGTGAACCTCATGAAGTTCAACAAGACCAAGTGCAAAGCTGTGTACCTTGGTCAGGGCAATCCCAAACACAAGTACAAACTGGGCAGAGAACGAGTTGAGAACAGCCTTCTCTCAAGGGAGAAGGACTTGGGGGTGTTGATGAACTCAAAGCTCAACATGTCTCAGCAATGTGTGCTTGCAGCACAGAAAGCCAAACTGTATCCTGGGCTGCATAAAAACCAGTGTGGCCAGGAGGGTGAGGGAGGTGATTCTCCCCCTCCGCTCTGGTCTGCTGGGACACACACCTGCAGTACTACGTACAGATCTGGGGGCCCCCAACATATGGAAGATGTGGATTCAGAGTGAGTCCAGAGGAGGCCACAAAGATGATCGCTCTCTAAATAATAAAATTTAAAAAAAAAATTGGAGAGGAAAAAAGAAAAAATCCTGGATGAAAAATTTGCTGGTACAATTGTTAGGAGGAGATCAGTGGCAGGTGTTTCATGAAGCTTCAGAAAATGCTGATATAGTATGGGTAAAGGAGATATTTTATCTTTGGTAGAGCTGCTTCTTTGACTGTTTTGTCCATTTAACAAAAATCCTTCCATGGTTGCTGAGACTTTTATAACTCAGTCAAGTGTGTTTCTTTCTGAACTGTTTTGAGCATCAAAGTGAGCTCTCTGCCATTAAACTCATTCCTTTGCTCACCTTCCACCTTTCCCTGTATTCCTGACCTGTTCAATAATTTTTTAGCCCTCTGGCCAGTTTCAACCAAGTTGGAGATAGTGGTTGGAGAAAATTAAGTTCCTACAAGTACTGTGAAAAGAAATGGCAATATGACACTTTTATGAAACTGCTGCCACACACCTCTGAGAATGTCTTGCTTTCTAGGAAGCTTTATCTGATTTTTTATAAGACAAAATAATAGGCAAAAAAAAAAAGTAACTGTTTAAAACTCAGATTTGCAAATTGCTGAAGAAAATATCTGTACAGATCTGCTGCACTGTCTGTTCCTCTTTTCATGTTAGAGATTGTAATCTCCTTGGCTGGAGATACACTGTTAACATAAACAGAACTGGGATCCCTATTTGCTTTGATTCAGAATGAAAATCTCCATTAAATGACGGCAAGAAAGCAGCATAGAAACAACAGCAATCACAACCAGTTTAAATAACTCTTTTAAAAAATTATGATGAGGATCCAGCAGTCTGCTCGGTAATGTGACCATTTATTTCCAACTTCATAAACAAAAAGAAAGCCTGTTAATATCAGCAGCTAATTACAGTGCCTCCTTCTCTCTCCAGACACATAAAAGGAGCTGTGAAGTGCAGAAGGGAGAGACTGCAGCAGTGGCAGATTGAGGCTCTTCTTGTTAAATTAAATCTGGCTGAAGATGGAATGTGTTAGAGTGGACAGCAGTGATAATGGGTACTGTTTCTTTAGTGTGTCTGTGTATAAATTAACTACCTTTCAGTGCTATTTGGACAATAAAGCTTCAGCAGTTTTCCTTGTTGTTGCACATACGCTGCAATAATTACAAGCATAACTTTATTTACTCCTGGCAGTAAAAGTATGAATAAATGATGTCTCAGTGCCGTGGTCATGTTCTCTCTTTGGCCTCCTCTCTCATTCTGCTCTATTGCAAATCGTGTCCTCTACTCTTGTCACGCTAAGAAACACAGAGTAGGCAGATGTCTTGCTGTGTTACATATTTCCCTTGTACTCAGATCTTTAAACATTCAGTCTATCTATTTTCTGAAAGAAATGTGAAGCTGTGGTAGAAAACCAGAGTACCTATATTGCTCATACAATGCAGTGATGCTGTGTCATGGCCCATGTCATTTCCAGATGATTTAAAACATTGCTGACTATTACCTCTTTCTTACTTTATTGGGCTTTCCTTTCAAATCATAGCACCTTGCCATTGGAACTGAAACTAATTTGGCTGTGACCCTTGTGCTTAGTGACTAAATTGATTTTTTTCTCTTCCTGATTCTTCTTTCCCCTTCCATTGCAATATACCACCAGGATTCCCATGTGGGTAATGCATGGGAGTTTTTGGACAACTGGGTAAAAAAATCCCATGTTCTCATGACTTGCAAAAAAGTAGTGGGAAAATAATAACAAGAAAAAAAAAAAAGGGCACACAAAAAACAAACAAACAAACAAAAAAACCAGCCTAGGAGTAAAATGTTAATCGATTATGTCTTGCTAATGTTTGCAGGAAATTCAGAGAGTTGGTTACATTTGTATTTTATTCCTGTAATTCCTACAATTATGTTTTCAGTTTGTTTATAAGATTCTCATTATTTAAGAAGTATTTGCAAATAAATGAGTTTTTACTAGAATAGGTACAATATGGGGGGGGAGGGGAATATACTGTAATGCCAGTAAAGTTGTAAAGCCATCTTTATCTGCAATACTTAGGTGCTATAAAAATTATATAAAGGTATTTCAATCAATGCCAGGGTTTGGGGTTCTGGGTTCTCTGTGTGTGTGTGTGTATTGCATTTGCTGCTTTTAATTAGTAAACTTGGGGTTTTGTAAAAAAGCACAATATATTTTGACAGCAACAAAGGCTTGATTTTCAGACATCCTTCATATTCACAGCTTGCAATAAATTTGCCTTTCTCTAAAAATCAAAGTTTTCCACAAATGAGGGCTTGATCCTAATTTTAGATGTCAAAGCAGTAGTTAAGTAGAGCTTAGTCTTGTATTTACATTAAGTTTCACTGCACAGGGTTTCTTATTCCTCCCCTCCCCACGAACAAACAAAGGCATAAATTCCTGAACAACTTCTTATATAAAAACACTTTTGACCTAGGTAGGTGCAGCAAGGAATGTTACAAAAGGAAGACAGTTTTTGTATTTGTTTCAAACAAAGATTCATCAGGAGAAATCTCCTTTTTAAACAAAAGCAAGAGTTTCCCTTTTTCTCTTCTCTGGAAGACTTGGTGGGAGGATATATTTCATCTAACACAGGAGGAGCTCAGTCCCCAAATCCTTACATGGTGTCTCACTGTTTCTGGCTCCTGGACCTTGCTACAGAAAGCAGCCTGGGATCCTGTCCTGTGCTGCCTCAGTAGGGTGGGAGCTCTCTTCCATGTCCTGGATCATTGTTAGGTCACCAAGAGGTAAAAGTGGTGCTTTAGAGTTTTAACTCCCAACTTGGAGGTTCCCTTAGTGATGCTGTGCATGTTGCAGGTGAGGAGCAGTGTGCTTTTGCCTTTGTTTCCACAGTGCTTAGTGGCAACTGGCTGGCAGGGCTGGGGTATGGCCAAGGACAAGGTTTTGGTGCTGGTCAGAGGAACCCAGACCTGCCAGAGGAATGAGCCAAGGGGAACTCACCTCATGTGCGAGTATAGCTGCCAATTCCTAACTGCACCCACCTGCCCCACACCCTTTGCTGTGTAAATACTATAGAGCAGGGGCCTACAGACCTGTACTCCACATGTGTGGAGTCAGGCTTGTTGTGGCTGCACAGTCCAGAGACCTTTCTCCTTCCAGGGAAGTTGAGGATGCTGTACAGCAGGGTGCTTTTTTATACCTTTGCCCTCTTTCTAGCTGTGATTATGAGTACAGATAATGCTTAAATATTTTCATTTCAATGAAAAGACTGTAGATACACTGTGACTTTGAGTAATATGTTTTGTTTTGCAACAGGGGACAATGACTTAAAGATTATCCAGACCAAGAGGACAATGTCTCATCAACCAATGCAAAAACATCAAAGAGAAGGAAAAGCCTGTCACAGAATAACATCACATTTGTGACAGCAACAGATATTTGGACCTAAACCTCTTTGTATATTAATTTCCCACAAGTAAAAATAAGTTTACTGCCAGCCCTATAGCACATTCTGCGATTATTTTGATGAAAGATATTTCACCAGTGTAAATTTTCATTTTATTACTTTTGGCAGACTGAATGTTTAGCAAGTCATTTGAAATGTACACTTTTTCAAAATCCACTAACTGCAGTGGGAATCTTTACATAGAATCTTAATTTATCCCCTTATACTTCAGTTGGTTTTTTAATCTTTCTTTTGAACCACTGAGCAATTTTCAATCAGAAAAGAGAATCTGAGGAACAATATGCAATTGTCACACACATCAGTCTTAAAAAATTCGGTTTATGCCTTTGATGTAGTCTAGACAAATGAACATATTTCAGAAACATCGTACTTCTGAAGCTACTGACTTACTGATGAAATTACTGCTTATTTTTTTTTAATAATTAGCTCTTCTTGCTTTTGAGATATGAACATCTGCAAATGAGAACTTTACACAGGAAGTAAAGTCAGCCTCTACATTCACCTACAAAGCAGGAGAGCAGATGCTGCTCACCAACCTCTGCTCTGCAGTTCAGAATATCTCAGCTAAGTGCTTCAGTCCTCCACTGACAAGTAAAGATGGGCAAACTGTGGAGAGTAACAGAGAGAAATTCAATGCTGTGTGAACAGTGGTCTTGATACAAAATCTCTCCTTAACAGCATGAATACTTGTGTGTTTATAATATATATTTATTTCAGAGCAAGTTTATTTTACATTGCAATGATCTCTCGGCAGGTCAGGATTACTTTTATCCTTTCCTGTATCATAAGGCTAATGAAACAGTCAATTAAATTAATCCTCTGCAAATTTAAAGTGGATGAGAAATGAACACAGCTATAAGCTGTAGAATTTGCAGCCAGAAGATATTGACAGGGAAACAGGTTAGTGCTCTTTGATAAAGAATTAGACACTTAGGCCAAACTGCAGATGCTCTGTGCATAGAGCTCTTTTGAAGTCAAAGTAGTCTTGGTAATGGTTTCAATTTTTTATAAACCTTTATTAAGATAGCAAAAACTTTTGTTTATCTTCCCATTGACTCTTATCCCACAGAAATAATTTTTTCCCTAAATTAAAAAGGATTAGTTCTTTCCTGGAGAAAAATAAAAGTAAGACTTTGTCTTCTGCACATCCACACCTTTCCATTTCTAAATTTTGTGATTCTAAAATTATCCTTACCTCTAAGATGTAGTTCCTTTTGGGAAGAAACCCCCCGCAGTGCTACAGGCTGGGCACAGAGTGGCTGGAGAGCAGCCAGGTGGAAAGGGATCTGGGGATGCTGATTGACAGGAAGCTGAACATGAGTCAGCAGTGTGCCCAGGTGGCCAAGAAGGCCAATGGCATCCTGGCCTGGATCAGGAACAGTGTGGCCAGCAGGAGCAGGGAAGTGATCCTTCCCCTGTACTCAGCAATGACGAGGCCACACCTGGAGTGCTGTGTCCGGCTCTGGGCCCCTCAGTTCAGGAAGGACATTGAGGTGCTGGAGCAGGTCCAGAGAAGAGCAACCAGGCTGGTGAAGGGAATTGAGCACAAGTCCTGTGAGGAGAGGCTGAGGGAGCTGGGGTTGTTTAGTCTGGAGAAGAGGAGGCTCAGGGGAGACCTCATCACTCTCTACAACTACCTGACAGGAGGTTGTAGCCAGGTGGGGGTCGGTCTCTTCTCCCAGGCAATCAGCAGTAGGAGAAGAGGGCATGGGCTTAAGCTCTGTCAGGGGAGGTTTAGGTTGGATATTAGAAAGAATTTCTTTACAGAGAGAGTGATCAGGCATTGGAATGGCCTGCCCAGAGAGGTGGTGGATTCACCATCCCTGGAGGTTTTTAAGACAAGGCTGGATGTGGCACTGAGTGCAATCATAGTGGGGTTGGATCAAGGGTTGGACTTGATGATTTCGGAGGTCTCTTCCAACCCAGTTAATTCTATGATTCTATGATTCTATGATTGCGCTGGAAAGAGGATAAGCATGTGGAATTTCCAGTACAGATCTCATTAATCCTTTTAACAAAGTAACCTTCATCACGAGATTCTGAACCAGGAAATGCAATGTTGCCTGCTTTATTAATTAGTTGGTAGCTAACTACTAAACTAAATAGCCAGTCCTGCAAACATTTAAGCATCTGCATATCTTTAGGTATGAGAGTACTGATAGGAGAATTGATGGGAGAAGTGTATGTTTAAAATTCAACCAGGTTGTGTTAGCAAAACAGAGGCTTTAATATTTCTCTGCAGAAAGTCTGTGCTGCCTTCTAGCTTTTACAGCAGTGGGTTTAATATTTACCTGTAACTTTATTTACCTTTCTTTATCTGAAGAAAACCTTATTTTAAAACAAAAATGCACAGGAAACAAGAAAGAAAAGAAAAAACAGCTTCTATACTGGGGCAGAGGAGAGAGGTGTTTCAGTAATTTAAAAATAGTGAAATGAGCCATGTATTGATTAGCAAATTTCTGTTTTGTATGATAATATCCACATTTTAAAAACATAAAATAACCCCCAGAATCTAACATTATATATATATATATAACAATACTATGACTTGAAAGTAGTTGTTATACATTGCTGTGTTACACTCAGTTTTGAAGCTCCATGTCTTCTCCTATGCTCTTCCTTCAATTTCAGTTCTTATAACTGCTGATAGCTGTCTATAAGTGTCATTGCTCTGCCACAGGACATTCACTGTCATCACAGTAGATCCAAAAGCCTCAGCACTCTGCAGCTTGTTAACGTTATGACCACTACCAGCAAGATGGTTAACATCACCTCACTGCATATATTTACCTTCCAAATTTGGGAAGGATTTCTGGTGCTGCTCCATTTATGCCATGGAGGGTGTTTGAGGCTTTGCACAAAGAACCAACAGCAAACACTGACATGCAACTATCTTGCTTTTTTTTTTTTTTTTGGTGCAGTAGAGAAAATACTAAGATGGCCACTTTGAGATGACTGTATGAGAAAGAACTATGGATTTTACTCAGGGAAAAAAAAGAATGTAACACTGCAGAAACCAGTGTTTTTCTTACTCCTGCAATGGTTTGTAAAGGAGCAATCAGTGTATGCCAGGCTGTGGGGTATAGAGAGGGAAGGGTTTAATGAGCACTGTATGAGTTACACACTACTAGATATGGAGAATGGATTTCTGCATTTTTGCAGTTCAGTGGTGTCTAGTGGGTTGGTTTGTTTATTTTGTTTTCGTTTCTCTTTCTTTTATGTAATAGCCAAAGCTTCCACAGATAACCTCAAACTGGCTGTATTTAAAATATCACAGAAACATAGAACGGTTTGGATTGGAAGGGATCTTAAAGATCATCTTTTTCCAGCAATCTTGCCATGGGCAGGGACACCTTCCACTTGACCAGGCTGCTCAGAGCCCATCAAACCTGGCCTTGAATACTTCCAGAGATGGGACATCCACAACTTCTCTGGTCAACCTGTTTCAGGTACTTTGATACCTCCTCTGCTATATACTTTAGACCACAGAGCCAAGGTCATGTGTGCCATACATAACAGCCAAGTCTTCTAGAAGTTCCTGAGAGGAAATTCTTATTTTTCATATAGTGCTTTTTATTTTAAAATGCTTCAACTGCTCAAGTTTCCTTATTTAATCAGTTGAGATATATCCTTTTGCTCTAACACAAAATGTACAAGACATGTCAATGCAGAAGTCTGTTTTGTGCTTAATGAGAAGAAATAGTTTCATGTAAGGATGAAGAGTATTTGGCAAATGAGTAGATATTGATGAAATATCATTGCTGTGAACCAGTTTTTCAGCGTTTGATGACAAATTTACTGAAGACACATAACGAACATCATTTTTCTCTGAAAATGTGGCCGTGGTATCAAGGAGTCAAAGACAGCAATTTTAATGGCATAATATATTCTTACATATTTTAATGAATCGGTAAAGTATTTCACATCCTAGAAAACTGCTTCAACAGGGTCCCCCAGGTTTTATCCATAAAATAAGATTTCCTCACATACGTCTGCTTAGCAATGGTCTACCTTGCTTTTTTCATGCTTAGCCTTAAATCTGGTAAAATAATCTCCCTTTAATGGAAGCAAATGTGTAGTAGCTTAATATGGAGAAGTATAAACTGTGCTCTATCACTGGAATTGTGTTAATTCTTTTTTTTTTTTTTTTTTTTAATCTATCGCAAAGGACTGTAAACCAAAATATGAAGAACATAACAAGCAACACTGAAGCAGCCTGAAAACTGCATTTTGCAACTTTGGACTTAATATTCTTTTAATGCCCAAACAATACCATATCTTAGGAACAAGATAACAGCACTAACAGTGTATCAAATTCCTATGAAATGATTTGCCTACTTTCCATGCTGTAACATCACCTATTGAGAAATACATTTGTTTAAGATGCTGCTACATCTGATTATAAGATTATGTTTAAGAAGATAATATATACTTTACCAAGTATTACTCTACCACTTATTTAGTGCTGAAGTATAATCCTGTTCTATGTAAATGGTTAGAATACAGAATAGATCTGCCCTGACTTAATGGAAGATATTTTCTCCCCTCAGTTTAAATATTTCTACAGATATGGGCTTTTCTGAGTTACAAATGCTTTTTAGAGTTTTTCCTCTTCACACCCTGAAGGGGCAAAAAGCAGATTAGGATTTTGGGGGCTTGTTGTTTGTTTGAAAAAGAAGTTTTTCATGAATACCAAAACAAGAAATGTAGCATGAAGAATAACTTAAATGGCTTTTCAGCATAGTATGAACAAACCATGGAAACCTTAAATAAATGAAAAATATTGAACTACAGAATTGACACTAGGAGTGAAATTAGGTGCAGTATGAATTACATATCCAGGACAGATCTTCTATGTGGGATTACAAAGGTACCTGTTAAAAAGTCCACATTTACCAATAGCTATACCTTGCTCTGTGTGTGTGTCTAGGTGTATATTTCACACGTTCAATAATTGTTACTGCTGGAAATTATTAATTTTTCTATGAAAAATCACTTGTATTTTGCATTGTGTTCACTGACTGGCCAAATCATTAAATCTGGGGTGGAGGCTAGCTATCTATTAAAGTAGTGAAAACTCAGACTTCCATGTTTAAAATGCACACCTTAATGAAAGAGCTGCCAGAGACAGCAGCATGGGATGGAAAGGCACATTGTGTTGATTCAGCAATATTTTTTTTGCTTCTATCCATATGTGAGTTCTCACAGACTGACACTCCTTCAGGCCTAATTTTCCATTCTCCTTCCAGCAGGTTGTGCCCCTCAAGGAAATAATACTCTTACAGGTCTAGTGTCCTAAAGCTATATATTCCCAGACAGTCACTTTACTGATGTCAAAAGCTAATTACATCTAGAAGGTATAAAATAACAGAGTACTTCAGCAAAGATCCTCTATGTATATATAGACCCTGCCTCACTCCTCTGGGCCAGCTCCCTTTGCCAGCCAGGCTTTCCATAAACTCTGTCTTCTCCTGGGGAAGATGTCTGGGGTTGTAGCAAAGCAACTGACAGCTGGGAAACCCAAAGTACTTTTCCAGGTTGAAGTGCTGGTGCAATACTTCCACCTGGAACTGAAGGAGCACCACAGATGAATCTGTGTGAAAAATCATGCAGGCAGATCACCTCTGCCTCCTTGGCAGGAGACTCCTTTGGAAGTTCTGTGCTGTACAGCAGCTCTGAGTCTGCCCTGAGTGTTCTGCTGTCACATGTGCCAATTCAGTACTTGAATTAAATTGGGGCTGCGTATGGTCTAACATAAGCTTTGACAGTCACATGTCAACTGTCTTGCACTTCCAAGTCCTGTAGTTGTGATACAGCCTATGTAATACAGCCTCCCTCCAGTTTCTGTGTGCTCAGTCCACAGTTTGATCCATTTTTTTCCAATGGGCTTATCTTTCCCAGCAAGATATATCTGACAAGGGCAATTGTAATGTAAGTATTAGGTGCTAAGAGACACAGATCAGTTTATCCCTATCATGAAATTATATCCCACAGTGGTAAAAGAAGGTCCTGGTTTGCTCTTTGGCCTGTTCAGGATCAACTCAAGAACCAGGTGGATGGGTTGACATGCTGACTCTTTCCATTTTGGTAACCATCAAATCTTTATGTACCATCAACTTCTTTGCATAATGGACTTTCTCAAATAAGGCATTCCACTGCAATATTCTGATTTTTTTGCTCAGAATGAGAAAATATTAGAAATATATATATGTGGCACATACATTTCTACTCTGTATCAATCAGTGTTCTGCATCAGCCAGTAATTTGTGCACGGCAGTGCTGAGGTAGGTACTTCTTACAGGGGAGAAGGATTTTGTTTCTTTAATACAAGAATGTCAGGTATAGTTTTACCCTGTGTATAACAATTTTATGCTTCTAAGGAGTGAGTGATACACATAGAAACAGAATCATTTAGGTTGGAAAAGACTTCTAAGATCATTAAGTTCAACCATTAACTCATCACTGTCAAGTCCACCACACTAAAAGTCCCAAGTGCCACATCTACCTGTTTTTTGAACACTCCCAGTGACCCCATCACTTCCCTGGGCATTAAGTTCCAATGTCTGACCACCCTTTCAGAGAATAAATTTTTCTTGATATCCAAAATAAACATCCCCTGGCACACCTTGAGGACATTTCCTCTTGTCCTATCGCTTGTTTCTTGGAAGAAGAGATTGACCCCCACCTGGCTACAACTTCCTTTCAGGTAGTTTTATAGTGATAAGGTCTTCCCTGAACCTCTTTTTCCAGACTAAAGAGCCCCATCTCCCTCTGCCGCTCCTCATAAAACTTGTGCTCTAGCTCTTTCACCAGGTTTGTCTTTTAATAAGACACTCTTCAGAGAACTAACTCTAAACATATAACTGTATTTGAACTTAGTATTTTTAATAATAATAATAACTTTATATTCCTTTAAATTCTTTCCCAAAGATCTATGAATTTTTCTCTTCCTGGCTTTTCCTGATAAGCTGATGTGCTAAAAAATACTAGATTATTGATATAATTTGCTGAACAAATATTGTATGACATTAAGGTGCTTGCAAAAGGGCAGGTGGTTAACTTTAAACAGAATATTACCCAAGTGTTATTGGCCACTCATCAAGTGTGGAATTATAAATAGGGTGATAAATCCTCTTTCATAATAAATTAATTTGAATATTAAATAAGTAGTGGAGAAATATAATCAGAGGTAAATATAGCTAGTAGATTTAAAATTATTTTTGGATGTTTTGTCTTTTTTAGTGATCATATGATATTGTATGTGGGAGGAAAATGTACACAAAATAGTGGTTTTCCTTGCTATATAGACACCAAGTAAGACCCAAAGAATTTTAAGAAGAAATCTGGGAATTGTTTTATATTGAGCAGACAGCAACTCTGGACATAGGCTGAATTTTATGTATATATATTTATCACTTTTGTTTCCCTTTTGCATCACACAAAAGAAGGTGGGTGGTAGATAATTTGGTATTCTCATTGGCAGCATGAAAGAAAACTGTGTTGTTGAAAACTTAAGTCTAAAATTATCTTAATCTTACCTGCAGTAGCTGTGCCACTGCTTTACAGGTTTTAAGGGGCTACTGGAGAAGCATCACTCTTTCTTTCCCCAAGACAATTTAGGAAATAGCCACATATAATTGCAATCTCTCTGAATTGTTTTTGAACCAAGATGACAAATAGAATTTGAATAAATCCTTTTAAAATTAAAATAATTAGGTGAATAAGGCCCATCCTGGTTCAATGACTTTTTGTGAAACAAAATAGACTAAAAAAAGTTAAGACTAAAGCCTCATTCCTCCAGAATACGCATCTCTATCCCACTAGGTCATATTCCTTACAAGACCACATAGGTGCATTTGCACTCCCCAGATTTTCAGCTATATATGTTGTATTGCTGACAAGTAAGACTGAGAGTTAGCATTTTCTTTCCCAATAGTCAACTTTCCATTCCTGTTCCCCACCACCAGCCCTAAGGGCTAGTTCAAATTGATTAATGAGCTCTACATTCTCATAGTTGCAATTTTTACCATATTAAAGCTGTAGGGTTTTTTCCCCTCTGCAAAAGGAGCAGGTCAAGAATTATGTATGACTGGTTATAGGTTTTGCAGACAATTTTTCCTGTTACCAAGATCCCCTCCATCATGTACCAATTTTGTTTTAACTAGCTGTTCTTCATAACAAAGCTGCATGTAGGAAGAATTGCTGTATTGTGCCAACTCTTTTATATTCACAAAATACAGGCAGTATAAATGCAGTGTAGGAATACAGATAATACAGTTGGGGGGTGGGGAAAATATTTAATTTGCCTAAGCTTTACTTCATTAGGAAAGTCACTTTCAGAGATTCTGTTATCAAGGTCATTTATTTTGCAAACCAGGGTGCCAATTCTCTATATTTTTTCAGGAATCCCTTAAAGTTTTCTTGAAAGAGCAGATCTCGCTGTTATAGAACACATTATTTTTTTATAAATAGTCTTGGCTAGTTTGGAAGTAGAGTTTTCTCTGGCATGAGTAGCATGCATTGCAATTCTCTGTTTCAAGTTCTGTCATGCTACTGAAGTTGAAGGAAAAATAAAACTGAACCTTGTTAAGCTATTCTCTTTGTCTTACAAGAATACTAAAACTAGATTTGCACAGACTTGTGTATTCCTAGCTTGGACTGTAACCACTTGCAGGGTATTCTTTTTGTTTATGGCACACATCTAGGAAAAAGTAAAAAGAGAATAAGCTTTCAAGAGCCTCAGAACAGCCTTCTATTCTTACAGCAGTGTGGTAGAATTCTGTTTTCAGATGTTTTATAGATCCAGAGTATTTTTAAATTTAATTAATGTTTAAGTTTAATAAAATAATGCACAAAATCATTATTTTGTGACATTATTGAAGTCTATTTTCTAGCACAGTTTGAATAGGCAGCACTAAAATAGCACTAAAATACATTAACATTAGGTCATCTGCTTTGCATTTATAACAATAAGCTCATATTTTCAGAAAGGATAATCTTAAACAATGTTTTTTACAGTGCAAACTGTATATCTTTATCTTAAAATTCCAAATGTTTCAACAATAGAAGATGATTAAGAACTAGACAATTATTCTTCATCTCAATGATTTATGGCACAAAGACCTTTTCTCAAGAGTTCGAGGTGCTAAAGAGGAGGAGAATGTTTAATTTGGCAGGTCCTTGCTTTCCCCCTTATTTACTAGACACAGAATTTACTTCATTGTAGCCACACTAGAATATGAGTTTATAAACTTTATTGCATGTTTGGCCCTTGGTGTGGACATATATATGGTTGAGTTCTCCAGCATTTATATAACCATATGCAGAAAATGAAAATAAAGCACATACATTCCTCGAGCAGCTAAAATGGAAAGACAAAATGCAATGGCAGGACTCATCTTCCCATAATGGGCTTTAGTATTTATTTGCAATAACCTGCACAATGTGCTATATTATTTCCAGGCATTGAAGTAAGTACTTTGCTTGTCCCAAGGAACTCAGTATTTAATCATAGGAAAATAAACAGCCAGTAGGAAGAAGAAAAGCAGTAAATATTGTTGTGCAATCACACAATACCTACAGGATGTTACAAGGGATCAGACCCAGCCAGCACAGACTTAGGAGGGGCAGGACCTGTCTGATCAACTTGATCTCCTTTTATGATCAGGTGACTCACCTGGTGGATGAGGGGAAGGCTGTGGATGTGTCTATCTGGACTTCAGCAAAGCTTTTGACACCATCTCCTGTAGCACACTCCTGAAAAAGCTGCAGCCCACGGCTTTGGACGTGCATGTTCCTGACCACTCTCTGCTGGGTTAGGAACTGGCTGGAGGGCCAGGCACAGAGACTGCTGGTGAACGGGGCTGATCCAGCTGGCGGCCGGTCAGCAGATGGTGTCCCCCAGGGATCAGTGCTGGGCCCAGTTCTATTTAATATCTTTACTCGATGATTTAGATGAGGGGATTGAGTCCATCATTAGCAAATTTGCAGATGACACCAAGCTGGGGGGGACTGTTGATCAGCTGCATGGCAGGAGGGCTCTTCAGAGGGAACTGGATAAGCTGGAGAGTTGGGCTAATTCCAACAGGATGAGGTTCAACAAGGCCAAGTGCCAGGTCCTGCACTTTGGCCACAACAACCCCTGCAGCACTATAGGCTGGGGACAGAGTGGCTGCAGAGCAGCCAGGTGGAAAGGGACCTGGGAGTTTGGACTGACAGGAAGTTGAACATGAACCTGGAGAAGAGGAGGCTCAGGGGAGACCTCATCACTCTCTACAGCTACCTGAAAGGAGGTTGTAGCCAGGTGGGAGTTGGTCTATTCTCCCAAGCAACCAGCAGTGGGACAAAAGAGTATGATGTTAAGATCTGCCAGGGGAAGTTTAGGTTAAATATTAGGAAAAAACTTTTAAAGAGAGTAATCAGACATTGGAATGGGTTGCCCAGGGAGGTGGTGGATTCACTGTTACTGAAGGGTTTTCAGATAAGACAGGATGTGGCACTTAGTTCCGTGGTATAATAACTGTGGTGGTGCTGGATGAAGGGTTGGACTTGATGATCTCAGAGGTCTTTTCCAACCCAGTTAGTTCTATGATTCTATGATTCTATGATTCTATGATTCTATGATTCTATGATTCTATGATTTGAGAATGTTGACAGAACCCTCTGCTCTTTTTCTCATGTGTATGTAATTTGAAGTTGATTGTTCTTAATATTTTGAACATACTTGCAATAATCTTTGCAGCCACTCGCTTCAGGATTTTAGTAAAATTGTAGTCGATATTAGTAAAATAAGTAGTGAAATTGGGTGTTGCTTTTTCTATTTCTCTTGATATTGAGTTCAGTGAATATTCATCACTTGAAAAGGACTAATATATCACCTCAAAATTCTAATTGAATAAAAAACAGGAAATCAAAAAGAAAAAATCTGATAAGCCTAAATAATCTACCCACCCTCTGTAATAACTACCAGCAAGCTGAGAGTATTTGAAAAATTACCATTAATTTCCTGTGTCTTTCCCCCACCTACTTTGGTTCCTGTTGTTTCTTTTCACATGCCATTTCTAACTCAATAATCTCCCACAGTGATTGTCATACTGAGGAAAGTAGTTAACGATAAGTAAAACCATGCCTGTAGTTCTTAAGTTCCCTGTTAATAAGTTGGTATATGAGCTGGCTACAACACCTTAGGCCAAAACTGTCAGACCTTCATCAATTTAAATTATATAAGACATCTTTGTAGCCTTCATGTGTGGACTGGCTGTTAAAGTGGCACAGGACAGTTCCATCCTGATTTACTCCGACTTGGTGTTTTACTACTTGTCACCTTGGTGGGAAGGTTGGGGCAGAAAACAACACAATGCACTGGCCTTTAAAATTCTCATCTGTTTAATACAGTTATCCAGTAAAGGATAATAGTTTGCATCTAATTGCTGAGTTTGCAGTGGAGAATGGAAAATCAAAAAGTAGTGAAGGAGATACTACTTAGATATGTGCATAATCTGTGAGGTTAACCCAGTGAAGTAGTGTAGGAGTAATCCCTCCCATTCTTCCTCTTTTAATCCCATCCTTAGGGAAGCTGTTGCTGTCTTTTGTATGTTTCTGTTAGTTCTGTTCCCTTCCTGCCATAAATGGGATGTTTTATTTCCATATTCTTTGTTTCCTCTGTTATTTCCTAAAGCCACATCTACTCAGTTCTCGAACTGTCAAGAACTGACTGCTTGTGTGAACACCCTGCAGAACTCTGTTACTGTCTGGGGTTTGTACGCTCAAGCCCTCTGTTCTCATTCGAGGTTTTCCTCTTGGAGACTTTTACAACAATTTTTTTACCCATGGATTAGCCAGTATTACATGATGTTGTATACATAAGGAATAACACCTTGAATAACACTCCCAGGCCTCAATTTTTTTTTCCTTTCATATCTCATAAGCATGATTCATTTGTGTGTCCACCCCCAGCATCTTGAACAGCTATACCTGTAGCTGGGCTTTCTTGGAAGAGCTACTGTAAAAGAAATGTTCTTCTTTTTAATTTTGATTTTGAGAGTATTTAAAAGAGCCTGAGGTTGACTAGAGGGCATTCAGACATAGTGCTATTCCAGGCAACTTCTGTGGCCTTCACAACCAAACTAATGTGCTGGCAGAGCTGAAACAGCTGGTAGAAGTCGGCTGATGTCCAGTTCTGCAGTGTTCCTCTCAGAAGAAAAAGAACTATTCTGTTTTGTTTGGGAACTTGAATCTCTAGAAGACTCTCCATAGAATTTCCCAGTCTATATGAAGGTGTCAAGCAGATCTCTTAGGTGAGTCACTGAAAGAGATTGTTATAGACAAATATTTCCAGGTGATTTGCAATCAGTATGTGCCTTTTATGCTTATCTGGCATTGAGGATAGAAGTACAAAAAAGAATATAATTCTTAAATTGTATTAAATGGACTAAGAGTTATCATTATTATTATTATTACTACCAAAAAGATTTTGTACTTCTATTTTTAAACCCTGTGTAATTCTATGATGCTTCGCCATTTAATTAATGTGCCAGTACAATAAAATAACACACAAAATCATTATTTTGTGACATTAATGAAGTCTACTTTTCGAGCACAATTTGAATAGGCAATTGAACAACAGTGCACTAAAACACATTAAAACCAGGTCATCTGCTTTGCATTTCTAACAATAAGCCCATACTTCCATGAAGGGTAATCTTAAACCACATTTTTTTTCAGAGCAGCCAGTACATCTTTATCTTAAAATTCCAAATGTTTCAACAATAGAAGATTGTTAAGAACTAGACAATTATTTTTCAGCACCCATTGATTAATGACTTAGTCTATGACACACAGAGAAAGTGTAGAACAAAGGAGTGCATTATAATAATGCACAGGCATTAAACCATCTTCATTAATAGGGTCTTTTTGGATTCTGCTTAGCATGAAACAAAGTATGCCATAAAGAAAGTGAAGTATTAGCTTTAAATATCTCTTTAAACTCACTTGATAAAAATAAAGCCTACATTGTGCCCTTAATCTTAAAAATATTTTGTTTTCTGGGATTTACACATTCTGCAAACTAGGTGAACTGCAGCAGGGTTTCTGAGCTATCATTTTAGCTCATTTCTTACAGGCCACATTCTTCATAGTTCATATTTTACGTTAGGGCATTGCATTAAAATTTGACTGTGTCATCCTTTCTCTGCATAACAGTTTTAAGGTACTGCTCAGCGTTACTGGCAGTGGCCAAATCTGAGTATTTTAAATCAGTTATCCTGCTCACATTTAGTAATACAGAAAAGTTAAATGGCCCTGGTAAGAAATAAGAAAGAACATAGTGAAAGTATGTTATTAACTATAAAAGATTCAAGTTTTTAATGCAGTATTTCAACTACAACAGCCCTATGAGTGCTTTCAGATTTTAATCCATGAGATCTTTGGCTCCTCCTTTCATAAATATATGTTTAACTCTGACACCATCCCTCCTCCCACTGGCCTTGTCAAGTGTGATGCTTGGAAAGCGCATGCCCACATGTTTGCAAGACTGGGACCTTATCTAAGTCCACTGTGCTCTCTACTTTTTCACAGTTATTGGTACTTGGGATTTGTTTGTTTGTTTCTTTGTTTTCAATCTACCATGTTAGTTTTAAGTAGAATAATATTATTTTTCCCTAATGCTATCATGGGTCTGTGCTACATGTTAGTAATCTACGTCACACATAACTCAAAGAACGAGGCTAAAATATGAAGTAGGCATAGACCATGTTCATAGCAGTTGAGAAGGACAGAAGAAGATGGATTATGAAGAGGTTGTTGGAGCTAAGTGAATAATTCACAGTGAATAATTAATTTGACAAACTTAGACTCTTTGTGCGTACAGACCAGATAACAGTCTCTTCTCGTTCATTCATTATTCAGATTTATTCAGTAAGTATCTTTTGAATAGGGCACAGCAGCTAAGGCATTTCATCATGGACCCAAAAGCATGAATTAAAATCTCTCCCTGGATTCATATTTCATTGAACTCCTCTGAAATTTGGGGCCTCCCCATTTGAGACAAGCAGACAGCCAGAAGAATTCATGTAGTGCAGGCCAAAAGTCCATCCATCTCAGACCAACACCTGGAAAGCCACATCGGTGTCCAAGGAGTCGAAGTGAGGGTAGTGGAAAAATGCCTTCACAAGAGAATTGCTGTACAGGATGAGGCTGCCTCAGTGGAGGACCCCAGTTCACCCTGGTTGTTTTAGAGTGGCAGGCCTGCATAAGAGCATGGCTTTGTTTCCAGTTTTTCTTTTACGTTTGTAGTGGACTGACAGCCCTGAAGAATGAGCTCCTATTCACATGTGCTACCCCAGGCATTTTTCGCTGCACATGTTTTCTGCCCACACCTACTGTGTCATTGTTAACTGGGATGTTGATTTGGAGGAAAATCTGCTCTTGGGTTGAGACTTGATATTTCATGGGAAGTGAGAAGTACTAGGAATCACTAGCTGAACCCAAATATTAGATGGTGGACAATAAAAAAATGTAATTGATAATGAGTATAAGTTTTTCAATAAAAGTTTTCTGCCCCCAAAAGCTTATAGACAGGCAAGATGAGAAAAGTACAGGGAAAAAAGAGAAATATATTAAGACAGTATGTAACAGATATTGTACCAGGCTAGGTTTAATAAGGCTTTTATTCTTACTCACTTGCCTAAGAAACCTCTACACAGAAAATTTTTTTCTGATTTGGATTCCATTTGGTGTAATGTCATATACTGCATGCTGCATCTAATAATGGCAATTACTTTTGTTTTTGTTTTCTACTCAGATGTAACAATGCTTTGATGAACTGCTTTTCACTTTAATTGCATTAATTTAAATATGTGTATCTGATAAAATATTTACTGACAGCTTATCTGGCAAGGACATACATGGTTCAATAAACACAAATCACACTGTAGTTTGTACATATTTTATAACATTAATTTGCTGGTCAATGTTTAACAGCTTAACAGTAGAACTAGTCCATCATGCATTCTATTAGTTTATCAGCAACATTCATATCTTCTAAATAGTAAATTGTAAAAAAAGAAAGAAAGAATAATCCTCCCAATCTCTATTAGCATGTGACTGATAAAAAATAATATTAATGCTATTTAAAATGTATTGATATCACAAAGCAATCATGATTTTGAACTTGCACATGAAAGAAAAAGTGGTTTTATGCAAAAATTTAGAAAACACTTTCTTTATATTATCAGAGATACTACAATTAAATTAATTCAGGAGAAGCCCAGTGTCATAGGTACTGTTTTTTCATTGTGTTGATGAAAAGAAAAGCTAAAAGCAATGATTAAGGTTTTTTTCAGGCTTCTAGTCTTTGCTTTAATTTGTGTCATGTCAATTACTAACTCAATGATTTTCAGGATTTTAAGGTAGTCTCATTCATGTCAAGGTCATCACTAGACTTGGTTCCTTCCATAAGCTCTGGACACTGACCATCCTTTAAACTTTGTCTCCTCAGTGACAGTGTACACGAGAATTAAATCCAAACTGAATCTTTAAAATCAAGGATTAGAAGCACATTTTGCTGAATGCTGGGTCAAGGCTGGTGTCTTTGCTCCTCTGCATGATATCCTGAGCCTTATGGCCATCCCACACTGCAGCACAGCATCGGGACTATTGCAACAACCTCAGGGTCAGGATTTGGTGTTGAGAGTGAAACCCACTCAAGGCTCATGAGTAACTTCAGAGCTTGATTTCTGTCACAGATGCAATTTCACTGTTCTCATCACACAAACTAGTTCTGTTAGCTTGAGTTTTCTTTCATATATTTCTTTCTGATTCATCTAACTTGAACTTATTTCTTCAGTGACAATTAGGGGGAGCTTAGAGAAAACATTTTCCTTTATCTAATAGGAGAAGATTTTAAGAGCTGACCAAAGCTATGTGTCTTAGACACAGTTCCATAATTTACACAGAAATAGACCACAAGCAAGACATATGCATAGCAATGACTTATCCAAATTCTCCTCAACTTTGGCTTATTGTTTTGCTTTTTTCAGAAAACAAATTAAGCTTTGATAAACTTTTTTTGTCTACTTGGGCTGCTTTGCTGGGATGTTTTTGTAATGTACACATACTTTTGTGATTTATTTGGATGGAAAAAAATTGATTAAAGCGTTTTCACATATATTTCTGGGGCAGGAGAAGTGTAGCTTCAAATGCCTTGTAAGTGAGGTTGAAAGACTTCTATGTGTTTCTAGGATATCTGATGTAGTTTGAAATATAGACCAGACTCTTGCACATCAGCAAGAGGCCCTTTTTCTGGCCTGTAATCACCTTCATCCTGTATGTCTTGTTTGTTTCTTTGTTTGTTTGTTTGGGTTTTTTTTGTTTGGTTTATTTTAAAGGCACTACAAAAATATTTGTATGAGCATAATATCCATGAAAATTATATAGTGGCTGCTTTGAAAACTGAAATCCACTCTCTCTCAAAAGGTCAAGTGACTCTTACATATAAGCAGTGCATGCTTCCAGGGATCATTTGACTTTAACTTCACAGCCCAAAGGTAATCAGAATGAGGTAAATCTACAGGCTCACCTTGTGCCTTGACTTCCTTCCGTACTGTCACCTGCTGGAAGAAAGCAATGCTTTTATCCCAAACCATAACATTAGTCATCTCTGCAACATCACTGTTTGTACAAGAGTGATCAAATAATAAGAGCTACACCAAGCCCTGATGCTGTAATTTTGAGCTCTGGGTATTTAATGAAAAGTCATCCTGTTTTAAGGTTTGGGATGGATTATTTTTTTCTTTCATTAATTTATGTCAATTGCTTCTCTTTTTAAAACCTTACAGTCATAATTTATTTTAAATTCATATGGTCTGCTGCTGAATACTTCTTACCTGGTTCTCATCCAGTAGATTCTTCCCTTCCTTGGAGTAGTTGCAGGGATTGCATGCCACAGCACCTGTTTTACACTTACAGAAAACATCCACTGTTGATTCGTTACATTCAGCCAGCCCACATATCTGTGTGATTTCATTCATGGATGTACACAGTAGCCCATTTATACTGGGTGCTCTTTTTCAGAAGGCAACTACCTATTAATATGGGTCCTGATTTGTAATGGACTCTGTGACAACACGAGTTCCCGACTCTCAATTTGCCTTGTCAGTTCTTTTTGTTACAGATACATGAATACTCAGAGAAGGAACACAACAATGAAATGCTCTGATTTAACATTTGTGACATCAGTCCCAATTCTTAATATTCCTTAATTCAGTCACTTATGTCTATTCTTACCCTAAATAATGCTCAAACTAACAGTCCAGGATCAGTTTTTTGAGTCCATCCCCATTCTAGCCTATAGCTCCATTGCATGGAGCTCATGACTTCCCTCATGAAAACTATCCATTTTTTCAGGCATTCCCTACATCCCTCTCTTCATTTTGGTAGCTTTACTGTAGACTTTTTTTTCTTCTTGGTCCAGATTTTTTCCAAACATGCAGTGCACAAAATCACACACACTACTTGAGAACTTAGCAGTGCTAAGCAGGTCAGAAAGATTGCTTTCTGAGCCCAGTAGATGGTACTCCTGTTTAGATAGTTCAATACAGTATTTGCTAGTTTTGCAGCAGAATGATGTTGCTGACAAACACAGGTTGATTGAGCAAGAAACCAGTAAATATACCCCAGAAAATGATCTTACAGTAGACAAAAGAGATGACCTAGACAACTGCATTGATATTCATTATATTTTTCCTCTGTATTATGAATAGATATTCATATATATGAACTATAACCATATTCAGTATTATATCTAATCTTGTCAGTATTAAAGTTTTCCATTAAACCCTTATTGACTTCAACATCAGTGGGAATGAGTTTGTCATGTCTGTTGATTATATAGAGGCATTTAGTTTTACTTTTCTTTTTATAGTCTATTTGCAATGAACCATAGATACATTTATAATAGATGATAAGAAGGTATCAGACTCAGTACTTTCAATGCCAAAATATAAGATGATGTTCTTTCAACTAAGCAGAATGCTGTCAATAGAAATTATCAGTCTAAAAAAAGACATGCACCACAGGGAGATGCAATCAAGGCCTTCACAGACAGATATCTTGGAATAATTTTTATTTTACAGAGTCTTAACATTTAATCAAAGTAATTCAAAATGCCTTTTATAAATTTGTAAACATTATTTTGCTGCTGTATACATGCTCCAAAAAATAAGAAAGTGTTTCCCTTTCTACTTGGACATTCACCTCTCCCTTCCAGAAGGCTAGATAAAGCTTCAATGTAATCTGAATCTTTGAGATTAAAGGCTAATTTATCATTTTGCAATAAGAAGAATCATATTGTCATAGGAGGACAGTGGGTTGATTTGGAATACCTGTCAACCACAAAGGAAATCCCTGGATTTCCTTTGGAAGTAGTTAAAATAAACTAGGAAAACTACAAATCTATTTACAAATTCCTTAACATTTTGTCTCTACACTAACACAACAATGATTTTTTGACCTTAGTAGCTTTCCCCAGCACAGGCAAACAAGCTTTGAATTATTGTTCTTCTGCAATGTAACAATTCCATTGCTCTGACCCTTGGTGTCTTGAAAAATACAATGGAACAATAATTGTCAATCCTTCCTATACAATGTGCTAGATTTGACAGAGGTCAGCATTAGCTACAAGACCTTTGGCTGATGCTCAAAGAGGTAATATCTCTTCTCTAGTTCAGTTGATAAAATGTTAAACAGAATCAATGTTTGCCATGCTTTTGTGGAGACAGAGATAAAAACACTTTTTACGCTATAACATATTTTTAATAGACAGAAAATACATGACAGTATGGCTCAAAGTGCTTGGGTAAATATACTATTTAAATGCCAAAAGTTTTTACTCTTTTGAAGACAAATGTCATAATTTGCAGTGTGATGAATTTAACAAGGCTTTGCTGTGTGCTGAAAATAGAGGATTTTTTTTTTTTTTTACAGATCTTAAGTGAGTAATACATGAAGGAAAAGACTGACTCATAGACATTTTGTGTCAGCATCTGATTCGTACAAAGCAGTCACATAATCTGACATGGAAATCAAATGCATGGTAGATGCTCCTCTTTGGCACCATGGAAAAGCTGGTGGCAAGGTCAGCATTCACAGCATCTCAGCTCCTCAGGTTGTAAGCAGTTGGTAGAGAACATTTTGCTTCGGTCCTAGAGCCTCAGTCTTCTGTCTGTCATCTCTGAATATTTTGATGGAAAAAGCTTGAGAGAAAGAGACAGATATGACATGTGGCAGTACTCCATATCTGTGGGGGAAATCAGACTTCAAGACCAGAAAGAAGAACTGGCATACGAGAGGAAAGCACATATTTTTCATAATTCATTTTAATAGCATTATTTCTTTTGGTAGATTTCTAGACTATGCACATAAAACTGCCTAATGTTGAAATAAACAGCAACAAAAAATGCTCCTTGTGATTACTTTAAGTGCATTCCCTAGTATCTACCCATACAGAACATGAACCGTACAAATCTTTGCTTCCCACTTCTGTTTCATGTTGCTGAATATACAATTTTGAGTATTCTGTCAGCTCGGGTTCATAAAGACTGGCGGAAAGAAAAGCTATTTTTCTATTGAGAAGCTGTCTGTGTGTAAACAGCTATTTCACAAGACAATAATTTGACACTGAGCTTCAGCATCCATCATGATCTTCACGAAAAACATAAAATCAGGACATGCCTGAATTCCAGAAATCCTAGCTTTAAAGATTTTCCTGCAGAGTATTTGGGTATTTTCTCTGTGCTGGGACACTGATGGTCCAGAGAGTTCACTGTTACACAGTAAAGGCATGCACATCTTCAGGGCAGCAGGTATGAGAACTTGCTGGAAACCTGAGGTGGAAAACAACTGCTTGGAAGACCTTTCAACTTTTAAGAATCATTCATATTACTCTTATTCACACAAAAAACATGCTGCCATACCGGTGACATTGCAGATGTTGGTGGAGTAAAGCACTATTTGTGCTAAGCCTATTTGTGGCAGGATTTAGGCATCACTTCAGATCTGTTTGCTTCTCCCATCTTACCCCATTGCTGTCCCTGTCTGTCCTCATACCCATCCCAATCCCTATGCCTGTCCCTGCTTCTTTCATCTTCACTTTCCATAAACCCGACACTGACTGAGGCTCTGTTTGCTGATACAAAAGTGGTTCTACAGTAAGATAACAAAGGAGATACCTATCTAACTGCAACAGGTGATGGAGACAAAAGGTCTTTGCAATGTTTTCTGAAAAAAGCCCTGCTGGAGTTCAGTTGTCTGTGTCCTTCATTCCCCCATCTCCTCCCCTTGCCCAAAGGTTGAGCTCACCTTGCAACAGGGGGGGAGCCAGGAATGGTAAGTAAGGGAGAAAGCTGACAGAAAAACAAGGGAAAAGTAGGTGAAAATCTGCTGAATGTCCCTTTGCAGAGAGGAGGGTGGAAGAAGGAAAAGAAAGAAAATAAAAATAAAAAAAAAAAAAAAAAAAAAAAAAAAAAAAAAAAAAAAAAAAAGAAGGGAAGGGAAGGGAAGGGAAGGGAAGGGAAGGGAAGGGAAGGGAAGGAAGGGAAGGGAAGGGAAGGAAGGGAAGGAAGGGAAGGGAAGGAAGGGAAGGGAAGGGAAGGAAGGGAAGGGAAGGGAAGGAAGGAAGGGAAGGGAAGGAAGGAAGGGAAGGGAAGGGAAGGGAAGGAAGGAAGGGAAGGGAAGGGAAGGAAGGAAGGGAAGGGAAGGGAAGGGAAGGGAAGGGAAGGGAAGGGAAGGGAAGGGAAGGGAAGGGAAGAGAGAGAGACAAAGAAAGAAGAGAAAGAGGGCTGATCTGTAATCAGCCCTTTTTTTCTCCTTCCTACATTTCCAAAAGATTATCCTAGTGCCAGATGAGCTATCTATCCTGCCTCTAAAAGAGACACCTGGCAATTACAGCTCTGCAAAGGTGCTGGATTCCCTTTGTGGTTGTGTGTGAAAGAAGCAAAATACCCACTTTCATCTTTGCATCTGAGTGCATTTGTACTACACACATACACCGAATTTTTCTACAAAGACAGGAAGGCAAGGTCTGTTTTTTCATCATACATTTAAAAGTGAACTCTCACTGCAGGCATAGGGTTTTGTAAGCATGTGAGCAGCTTGCTCTTGGCTTCACATACTTATTTCTGAAGAACCCAAGGACACTGAGCAAATATGCATATTTTACTACTAATGTTACTAGAGAGTGTGCACTGGTGGTTGTATGTATATATTTGTCCATTTACCAACAGTGTTACTGGGAGGTAGGGAGAAGAAACACTGAAGCAAAAAAAGTCTATTACCAAGAAAGGTAAAATTTTAGTGACACAATTTAGTAAACTATATGAAGCATGGCATTCAGTGCTCAGGAAAACGCCCAGATATTCAGCTCCTTATCTAAAGCATGTCCAAACTATCTGCACTTCTTGAGTCTGCAAAGCTAAACTGGAAATTGGACAAGACAGGCTTTTCTGGTATTGCCTGTTTCTGGCTTAGGCAGATAGCAGGCGATAGCATCTCTCTTTACACACTTCTTCAGAGCAGTAGCAGTCCAGGGCTAGTCAGGAAGCACAGCGATGTGCAGGAGAGATAATAAAGCCCAGGATTAACTATGGCAGGCCCTTGATTTTGTTCCCAGTGGAGGTCATGTCGCATGTGCCCCTTTGTGTGAAGAGTGCAGCCAGTCTATGCTCCCAAAATATCTCCTTCCCACCCAGTGTGAGGCATCATGGGTGGCCACGTGGTCTTTCTCAGTGCTGCCTCTGCAGAAGATGGGTGATACACAGATTTGTATCCTTGAATATTTCTTCAACATAACCAAGGCAACAATGGAAAAATAAAAACAGTGGAATCCACAGATATCAAGTCCACCAAATCACTCGTAGACTTAACTCCTGGAGCACATTCCTGTGTCAGCAAGCATTGGCACCTGCCAAAACTGAGATTTTGTGGCATTTTGATTACTATTAGAGGGTGCAAACCTTGCTGTGGGCTCCTCAGAGTTTGGAAAATATACCCACCCCAATTCAGCTGAAAGCTGTCTGGCCTAAATAAACCAGAATAAAAAAGACAGGGTTTGTTTACTGTACTGCAAAAAGAAAAAAAAAAATCAAGAGCTTGACTTTTTTTGTCTTGAATTATTTCCATTTGTAGGTAGGTTCATTTGCAAGAACCAAATTGGTTCTTTATAACAATGAAGGGAAGAAGGCACATTAAGTGATTAAGAATAAGGTTACAGAATACTGATCTACATTTGCTGTGTATTTGTAAAGAAATTTGTAAAGTGTTGTGTTTAATGTAGATTTTACTTTAACCATAAAAAAATGGACATTTCAGAGCTAAGGTGAAGAAAAATATAAATAAAATTGCCTGGTATTATGAAGAGGGGGGAAGGGATGTATGGAGTGTTCATAAATAGCTGAAAGTATCGATCAGTGATGGTGAAATACCAGTGAACTGTGCAGAGCACTTTGAGTTACCTCCTTGTCTTTGATTAGGTTCAAATGTTAAACTTAATCTGTAAACCTTTAAATGGGATTCAGAGCCAAGAGTCTTGAAGACCTGAGGTTTCAGAAAACAACTGCTGAGTTTGATCCAAATGTCAGAACAAAATGGGGAGAAGGACTTCATATTGCTGGACTTGGAAATGAAATTAAAAATCAATGAACACTTTTTAGCCATTCTTCTATCCTTGAATATTAATAAGTGGGTTAGAAGAATAGTAGCATCTGGAATATTTGCTGTATTAAGACTGCAAGTTGTCAAAAGCTTCTGACCTAAGTTTTTAAAAAAATATTTTACATATTATAAATATTTCTTTAAACATATACCAAAGAAAATTAAAGGATTTTCTATTTTCTGTGTATGATTCCTGAAAGAAAAGGCTTTTGGCTTCTGTGTTTCTTTGAGGGGAAAACATGTTTTTTTAAAAAAGAAAACAGAGAAGTTTCACCCTATTTCTTACAGGACCAGCTCAGCTACTCACCATGGTTTCAAGGACAGCCTTGTTTTAATGACAGCCTTCTTAATTCTTAAGTAAATTGAGTTTTCACTGTTTTCTTGGGCCACTTGGGAGGTGGGCACTGACACTCCGGATCAGCTGCTGGCGGCGAGGGCTGCATTGTAATGCAGAACAAATGAGGGCTGGATACATGCCCTCCTCGCATTCAGCCGCCAGTGCTGCCACTTACAATTACAAAGGACAAGAGCAGGAGACACTTCAGCAGCGGGGAAGCATGACCTGCGAGCCGCAGCTCATTTTGCACTGCACTTATTCAATACAGCACTGCCCTATAATTTCCTATAGCATTATTATCAGTTCGCCGTTTACACAATCGCACCTTCATTATGTCCGCGGCTGCCAGCGCCGGCTGCTTGTCACGTCTATTGATTGCACTCAGGCTGCAATTTGCATGGATCACTCGGCTGTCCTCACACGGACCGATACCCCTGCATGGGACTGATAGCCCAGGACTGACATCCCTGCCGGGGACCAATACTTCCTATAGGGACCGATGCCTCATAAAGGGACAGATACCTCCTATAGGGGCAGATACCACTGAGAGGGACTGATGCCCTGTATAAAGACTGCTACTCCTGTCAAGGCCCTGCTGAAGTCTCTTGTTGTGACTGATATTCCTGCTGGGCAGTGATGCTCCTGATAGGCACCGATGCTTCTTACAGGCACTGATGCCCCTTAGAGGGCCTGGTACCCTTGCCAGGGACTCTGCCAGGACTGATGCTCCTGCCAGGGGATGATGCCCCTTTTGAGGGGCCAGCAGCCAGCAGGGTCTTGCTGAGGGCTCTGGGCAGCTGTCCCCAGCAGCTGGCAGCCCCAGACAAGGATCTCAACACCCCCATGGGAAACTCAGTACAAGAGGATCTCAGAGAGACTGTCCTTGTGCTGGAATAAGAACAACACTTGGTAAATTCAAGTCACTGTGATTGCCTCCTGGATAGCCACAAGGAACTGGATACCCAGATCCTTCTGCCAACCATTTGGCATTAACTTCCACGATTATTGGGTGGGTGTTTTAGCACAGAGGCTTGAGGAAAGACTGAGAAAGGGAAATTGTATTAGATGAATGTCAGTGTTTTCAACATTGCACTAGGTTTTCTATTTCCCTGGTGTAATGAATGAGACTGTCAGAGGGTGCAAGTGTGTCTGTGAATCCAAGGGTGTCTCCCACAAATGCAAGCTGGTGTCTCAGCAATCACTGCTGGCACATGCAAGGAAGGTAACATCCACAGCTGGGCAGTAGTAAGTGTGCATATGTGTGAACCTGACTGAGATGACAGTATTTTGCTGGGGGCTAAAGAGATGCAATGCTTAATACTGTTTGTGTTCAAGTCAGTAGTACTGGTCTGATGCCTTTGGCTGGAAGATGGACTGGATCTGATATCAGAAGAAGCTTCGAAGATCTCTGTCTAAAAACTATTTAAGTGGTTGCACAAGCAGAAGACAACAAGGTGATCAGATGAGGCTAAGAAAAGTACTAATTGTAGTGTTCCAGGAGGAATATAAATAGCCTCTTGAAAGGTTTGGTGATTCATTTGCCCTTTCTCTCTTGTACCTTTGTGTTTCAGGGAGAGGTTTTGTGAGATTTTGGCTGCAGAAGGAAGGAATCCAAGCTATCTGAACCAATGATGGTAGCTCAGCGGGATAACAAAATCCTCACATTACTGCAGAGCAGGCAACTACGCAAACCTTTTCAAATCCTCTCCACAAGTAGAGTGCAGATAAAAGCAGGCAGCAAAATGTTTCTGAAATTATCTGTGATGGAGTAAAATCATGCATCATTTCATGAGGGATGCTGAATCAATGCTTATTACTTACAAGTAAGGTGTTTAAATCTTTCAATGGGTATAGGAAGAAAAGAAAGAGAAGAAAGTGTCTGAGATGAGCACAGTAAATTGTACCATGAATTTAAAATAAATCCATCCTAATTATTCTTATTTTAAATTGTAACATATATATTCCTGATTATTCTCTATCTTTCCTTTCAGTTTATGGTATTGGTTAACATCCTGATCCATTTGCTTCATTTTGTCTTCTCTTTCTGTCACACGCAGCATTTTAAAGAAATTACATCAGTGCATATGAAAGTCACACCCTGTAGGAAAACAATTTAATCCCAGTAAAATATTGGTAAATGAGAATTTTGTCTTTGTCTTTGTACTCAGGGTGAGAAAAATCAAGTAGTTATACCTAAAAAAACAAGAATTATCATAGCTACTTTTGAGAGTTAATTCTGAAAAAGAGCCAGTCATACCTCAGCTTGTTGTTAATCATTTCACAGTTTCAACATTAATTAACACATAACAATCGTCAGTTCGGAAATTTTCAGTATCTACAGTAATGCAAAGTATTATAATTTTATTTATTACTGCATCAAAGTAGATGATACTGAGCTATCATCCAAGTCTGGAGTTGTTGTTTTGGTAGGATTTTTTGGTGGAGTGTTATGCTTCAATTCCCAGTCGGAAGGTCATGAAAGTCATAGCACACCCAGACATTTACCTTTCACTGTTCCTGCAATACAGAACAACACAGTGTCACTTCAAAAATTTACAGCTCAGGTCAAGGCCAAAGGAATCAAATAAACCCACGCAAGCAAGGTTGGATGAGGAGAGGTCATCTATATGTCAGTGGTACTGCAAAGTACAGGGGACTAAGGCAGGGCAAGCTGCTCACCGCTCTTTTGAGACCCCACACAGATAACATTGTACGTGATTACCCTAATTTTGATAGTCGCTAGTATTTGTATTTTTGAAAGGAATCTAAAAATAGCTAACTCGAAAGTAAGACATGATTGGAAAATGTGCTGTATTGTGGGGGGGCTTCTCAGACAATAGCAGAGCTCAGCCTGATACAAATCAGGCCACAGTTCCAATCTCTCTGCATGAGAAGAGTCACTTCAGCAGATGAAGAAAGAGAAAGGAAGATTCCTGTTAAAACTCCCTAAAAACCTGGTGGGCCCTGGGTCGGGGCTACCAGTATAAAACATATTTTCTATCCAAATTGTCCTCTGAGCTCAAGGAAACTACATAGAAGTATATAATTAAGGAGGCATCTTGTACAATAAACACCACTCTAAATTATGATTTTTCTATATTTCTAGTTTTTCCCAAAACTTTTTATGTCACTTGTTTAAATCCAAGAACAATGGTGAAGATAAAAGAGCAAGAAAGCTTTCTTGTGCTATTTCAGTATTTGCTGAAACTAATAATGTAGTGTCATATGTGATGATGTAGTAAGTCAGCAAACGTGAAATATCTCTAGGGAGCTCTTTGTTCTGCTATTTTTTTTCTACCCAGTGCTTCTGGTTGTCAACAGAAAAAATAAATTTTCAGATTCTAAATAAAGCATCTTACATATGATCCTAATACTTCTTTCTGGGGAAAAAAAAAAAAAGAAAAGATAAGAAGAAAATTAAGTCAAGCACTGATGTATAATTTTCTTTAACTGTTTCCCCTTTGATAAAGATGTAATAGGAATCGAGCATTTGAAAAGGATGTTTATGAAACTGATTTTATATATGGAAATGTATATTTTATGACCCAGGATTCAGGAGAATAGTTTTTATTTTACACTGATGTAATTTCAACCTTACTCTCTTTTGTCCCACTTACATTTTTATACTCAATTTGTTTTCTAATAAAATCTAGGGAGAAATAATTCACAGCCATAAAACTTTACCTATTTTTAAGACAAGATCTACTTTTACCAGTTTTGGCTAGTTTTAGAAGAAATGCTGAGAAATCCCATGTTTCCATAGTTTCACTCACTATTCAAGTCACTTGTGTTAAAATAGAAAGGTGTTTCCAAAATAAACTTGGTGCTGCCATTTGAGGGCCTATCTCCAGTTGTGTGCCAAGGAGCACAGGGTAACAAGACTCTTCACTTAGGTCTTCAACTGAGTCGTACGTCAAAATTAAATAGGATGAATCTAAACTTAGGTCTGCAGCCTTGTGATTAAATGACAGACTTAAAACTGTATTCCCACTGAATATTCCCCTACCACTAAGCTTGGCAGACTTTACATCTGCAAATTTTATTCAGAAACTGTCCAGCAGTAGAGAGAAGTTCATTGTTTTAAAATAACTCGTGTCACTTTGGCTAAGGTTTTATTTGATACAGCACTTGTGTTTTAAAGCTTCAGTGGTTGCCTGTCATCGTCACCCTGATGTAAAACTGATCTTTACTGGTATGACACACAGAAATTAATACCTGAATATAGATTTAGTGAGAAAAAATAAGGGAAGAGGGTTTTGGACAGAGGGCAGAGACAAAACCTTTAAGCTGAAGGGCTGCATAGGTACTACTAATTAACCTGGTAATTGGCAGAGTCACCAAGTTGCTCTGGAGGGAATTGCTATTAAGTACAATGAGTTTATCTATTTCTTATATGAAAGCAGGGTACAAGATACACCCTTGAGACAGACATGTTGGACTTTAACAGGTTTACCCAGGATCTTAAGGTAACATCTCTGACTTCCATCTGTATATTTTCATCTGCTGAATCATCCAGAGATACTAGATGATTCTTTGGGACTTCTAGAGAAAGGGAGACACATAGATTAACTACTATTCTCTCTGTGTATCTTGAATACTCCCCTCCTCTTGATGCATGCTTTGGATCTTTCATCTGTCTTTGCTGCTGCTCAACTTTCCCTGACTTGTTTACTGACATCATTCTCCTTCAGCAACTCAGTTGCTGTAGAAGCCCTACATGCAAGCACCTCTAGGTATCTCTCTTTTCTGCAGGTAGAGGCTTTGACACCTCTGCCTATCTGAGGAAAATGAAGAAAAATAAGTTGTACTGTAAAAGAAATAAAATTATGGGGAAATTTATGTGGGAGGAAAAGGATAAACCTGTAATAGTATTGACTGCACTGGATTATACCTTTCCCTTACTCATAAAAATTGAAGGAGTTTATTTCTTAATTCAGGATCTGCTATTGTTTTTTGTGTAGTGTTGGTGGATACTTATTTAGATCTCTGATTGCAGTAATAGCTCCATGACATTTTCTTATTCACATTATAATGTCATGTAGACATCTCATCAAGACAGAGTTTGAGGCGAGTTTGGATGATACTCTCAGGCACATGGTCCTGTGTGACTCTTGGGAATGGTCCTGTGCAGGGCCAGGAGCTGGGCTCGGTGATCCTTGTGAGTCTCTTCCAACTTGGCATGTTCTGTGAGTCTGTGATTCTGTGACTGTCTGTTGTAGGCTGCTCAGTAGGAGCTGTAGGGCCTTACAGTCCTGGCTCACTGGGGAGGTCCCAGATGACTGGAAGTTGGCAAATGTCATGCCAATCCACAAAAAGGGCTGGAAGGAGGACCCAGGAAACTACAGGCCTACCAGCCTGACCTCAGTGCCTGACAAGGTTATGGAGCAGATCATCCTGAGTGCAATCACACAGCACCTACAGGACAGACAAGGGATCAGACCCAGCCAGCACGGGTCTAGGAGGGGCAGGTCCTGTCTGACCAACCTGATCTCCTTTTATGATCAAGTGACCCACCTGGTAGATGAGGGGAAGGCTGTGGATGTGTCTATCTGGACTTCAGCAAAGCTTTTGACACTGTCCCCTGTAATATACTCCTGGAAAAGCTGGCAACCCACAGCTTGGACAGGGGCACTTCTGTGCTGGGTTAGGAACTGGCTGGAGGGCCGGGCCCAGAGAGTGCTGGTGAACAGGGCTGCATCCAGCTGGCAGCCGGTCACCAGTGGTGTCCCCCAGGGATCAGTGCTGGGCCCAGTCCTGTTTAACATCTTTATCGATGATTTAGATGAGGGGTTTGAGTCCATCATTAGTAAATTTGCAGATGACACCAAGCTGGGGGGGAGTGTCGATCAGCTGGAAGGCAGGAGGGCTCTGCAGAGGGACATGGACAAGCTGGAGAGATGGGCTGATTCCAACGGGAATGAGGTTCAACAAGGCCAAGTGCCGGGTCCTGCACTTTGGCCACAACAACCCCTGCAGCGCTACAGGCTGGGCACAGAGTGGCTGGAGAGCAGCCAGGCAGAAAAGGAGCTGGGAGTCTGGATTGACAGGAAGCTGAACATGAGCCAGCAGAGTGCCTAGGTGGGCAAGAATGCCAGTGGCATCCTGGCCCGTATAAGGAATGGTGTGGTAGCAGGAGCAGGGAAGTGATTCTTCCCCTGTACTCAGCGCTGGTGAGGCCACACCTCAAGTGCTGTGTCCAGCTCTGGGCCCCTCAGTTCAGGAAGGACATTGAGGTGCTGGAGCAGGTCCAGAGAAGAGCAACCAGGCTGGTGAAGGGACTCAAACATAAGTCCTATGAGGAGTGGCTGAGGGATTTGGGGTTGTTTAGTCTGAAGAAGAGGAAGTTCAGGGGAGATCTCATCACTCTCTACAACTACCTGAAAGGAGGTTGTAGCCAGGTGGGCGTCGGTCTCTTCTCCCAGGTAACTATCAGCAAGACAAGAGGGCATGATCTTAAACTCTGCCAGGGGAGGTTCAGGTTGGATATTATGAAGAAAATGTTTACAGAGAGGGTAATCAGGCAGTGGAATGGGCTGCCCAGGGAGGTGGTGGATTCACCGTCCCTGGAGGTTTTTAAGACTGGATGTGGCACTTAATGGCATGGTCTGGTAACCACGGCGGTAGTGGATCAAGTGTTAGACTTGATGATCTCAGAGGTCCTTTCCAACCTGGATAATGCTATGATTCTATGATTCTATGATTCTATAATTACATATCTCAGAAATTTGTAATTGACTGTTTCTACTGCTGGCCAAGTGTTGGAAAGCATATGCCTGTCCCAAAGTCCTCCTGTATTTTCATACACTTTTCTGCATTTACATCCTGAACTATTGTGTTCAGCTTTGCAGTGATGATATACCTTATAAATCTGAATGCCTTTTGAAAAGTGTGTTTAAAAATAAGTTGATAGAAAATTGCAGTGAAACACCTTTTGTAAAATAATTTGATATCACTGAGACCTGATAAATCTGGTAGGAGACCTAGCCAGAGGTTAAAGCAATTCAATACACTTTTCTTATTCTGACTATTATTACACCTTAGCCTCAGCCACTGACCCTAACAAGGTCAGTGACTGCTGCTGGAGGTCTAAAGGAAAAGGTTGTAACACTAAACATACATACGCCTGCAAATGTAAATTTTAGTCCAATTATACTTCTATAATGACTTCTTTAAACTCTAACACATTACACTGCTGAAATAATAGCAATAGCTATGCTGTAGTATTTTTCAGTACTGCCTTAATTCTCTACAATGCAGTTACTGCAAGATTACTCTATAAAACATTTTTAAAGTCACAAAGAAGTTGGTTAAGGTTTCTCACGACAGGGGCTTGTAGCATTCATTTTAGAAGATGGTAGTCTTTCATCAAAAACTCTGCTTCGAGTCTTCGAAATCCTCATGGCTGCTATGGGGAGAATTTATTCATCATTTAATTTTTGGAAGTTTTCCAAACTGAAAAGATTAGGGTGAAAAGTATATTGTGTGCAAGCAGCCCATGGTCATTTTAGCTTTCCTTAATCCCCTGCGGTAAGTATTTGCATCTGTATTTTTACTGATGACAAAGCTGTCAGCACAGAGAAATGAAGGTCTTCATTTTTAAGTCTGGTCACTGTTTTGGACAATTCTCTTCTCAGGTGTCAGATTTCCCAGCCTGGGGCCACTCCATGATGCAGGTGAAGTTGTGGTTCAGTCTCTTGAAAATTCCTTCCAGCCAAGGAAATTGGTGGGCTGGGAACCTGCCAGTGACACTGCATCCCTGTCCCACCAAGGGCTGATGAGGTGCCCTCTTCTCTGCCTGTGGGTGCTGATGGAACCAGGCTGTGATGATCTGTGCCACTGCTCTCAGCTGGTGCCAGGATATGCACCAAGTAAGCAGGACTGCAGCTCCTCGCTCCTCATAGCCACCTCGCAGCAAAGGGAGTTTTGCCCCAGCAGACTCACTGTTTTCCATGTTCAAAGGACATAGAAGGGCAAAAATGTGGGTTTAATATTTCAATGTCAGAGAATAACTATTTTTAAATAATGAGGAAAATAAAAATTATAATTTTATAATAAATTATTTATTCTTGTAATAAATTAATAATAATAATCTGTTACACCTTGAAGCATTTTCCAGTGGTTGAAGAAAGTGGATTGGGACATTAGGCACAGAAAGAAATCCGTACAATGGAGGCCTTCCAGAAGATCTGTGAACAAGTTAATCCCATAACAACAAACTATGACCAATCTGGGTCAGGACTGAAACATTCAAAGGCAGAACGAGGTTTCAGACATCCCTGCTTCGGGGACACTTTCATTACATGTTTTTGTTCAGTGTATTACAGACACAGGAAACACTATTAAAATCAAAACTGTTCCTGGTGATGAGCTGTATCTCTACTCCCCTCAAGAGTCAGAGCTGCTGAACTATGTTTTAATATGTCCATACAAACATCTTTCAGAAAGTTTTGTTCCATCCCCAGTGACTGCTGCTGGTTTGTGTGGCATATACAGACTTACTAATTACAATGATTTGCAGTCTTTGGCATCTAGGTATTTTCCCCATTAGAGAGACTATTGTCTAAGCAGCTTTGAAATGTTTACCTCATGCTCATCAGGGAGTTGGACGTTGCTTATTGTTGGTATGTTGCACAGTGAACGCCCATCAGACTAGATATGGGGTCTGGAAGAAATGAGGTGGGAGGTGGAGCTTCTCCTGTGGGAGAAGAAACTTGGCTGCTGTGGCATATCCATAGCAGAGAATACTGCATCCCAAATTCCTTCAGTTCTGTTGCAGTTTAGTGAGGGGGCAAAATCCTCTTAGCATTGCCTTAACCTCTAGCTATGCAGTACCACAGTGTAACCCAGCCTGGGCTATTTCATGTGCAGGAATATGCAAAGCAGACAGGAGAACCTGTCTGCAGTGAGGCATTTTTCTGGCAAACTTGATACACTGAATATGGATCCCTACCCTCATTGCTTCATCACCACCCTGTGATGTTTGGCCCCAAAGCTAAAGTGGCTTTTGCTGCAAATAACCACACTGACAGGTCCTTGTAAGTAGGGCAAGAGTGGATTAGTGCAGGCATTTTGCGGCAGAAGGCTCTGGAGTCTCACCTGCACAGCCACACGATTGCATTCATGTCCTGCTTTAACGCCCTTGAGCATCTTTTATCTTCCAAATTCTAAAGGCCTTTTTTTTTTTTTCCCTCTACCTACACAGGCAAGAGGGAGCAAAAGCAAACAGAAATAGGATGGGAGAAAAATAGTGGCTGCTGCATCCTTGTCCCCTCTCAGGAGCCTATAGGGCATGTCTGCTCCCAAGCAGCAAATTGCAAAGGTCTCTACCATGGTCTGCTGCTTGCAGTATCCACAGCTCCTTAGGGAGTGGACAGTGCAGCTGGAAACAGGGAATCTGGCAGCCAGATGGCCTCTTCTTCAAGAGTTTGTGCATATTCTGGGAAGTACAGAGTCTGGACCTTGCTTCTTCCACTTGCTGTGCTGCTCAGCAGGACCTTTTTGCTCTGGGAAGAGCATCCCCTGTAAATGCTGCAACACTCTTTGGTGCATTTCCTGGGATATCTTAGCTGTTCAACATAATTTTACATATTTGCACTTCTGCAATGTAGCAATTTTTAAAATTTGTTTCACTTATAATTTTTGTATTATCATGTAACTGAAAATCAAGCTACTCCAAATTTTAAAAAACAGAGGGAAAAGGAAAAAATACATCTCATATCTATTAAACTTCATCTAAATAGGTTTTCAAGGAAAAAGTACTGGCTACCCATAGTACACACGGGCTTAGTATTCAGATTTTGATAACTTTTACAACAATTTTTTCCTAAAGTCGGTCATGTGAAGTCTTTAGCTGAAATAAGGGTGGGCTCCTTTTTTTTCCAGCTAGTTTCATTTTTCTCCATTTCTGTTTATTACTAACTCTACACTATATTGCTTAGGCATGGAAATTTAAACAGTAATGTATAATTAAGGTGTGCAACCTGGCATCCAGTTTCATACTCTCTCTTCCCGTCATACCCTTATAGTCACCATCAGTCTTCCAGTTAATAAACTATTTGGACTGCCCTTCAGCTCTCCTCTTTTGAGAGAACCTGAGTGAAGTGAATTGTCACAAATCCTGCAAAGCTTGGACTTCTTGCTTGGGTACCTCCAGCACTGAGAGAGACCTGTCTATCTCACAAGAACAGGAATAGCGGTTTTGATGTACTGGCTGGGATCAGTGGTTGCGGTGGGTCATGAGTGGAGTCACAGCTCCCCAGACAGCACAGGGAAGAGGTGTTCACATCAGGACTTACACCTTAAACCCTCCTACCTGTCTGATTCACCTAGGCCTGAGTAGGCGTCTGAACACTGGTGTGATATGCATTTCTCCACAGGCTGTAAGTCAAGGTGTGTGAAGTTATCCCTTTAGAACAGTCTGAAATACTTCTGTTTGAAGGTAATAAAGAACAATCTGAATTACTTCAGTTTGAAGGATGTTCAGGTTATAATCATAACAACCTTCATAGGTTGTTGGCCCATGGAGAAGGAAAAAATCCTAAGATGCTTTACTCAATGGAAAGGAGCATGGAATACCACTAATGATCATTACCAGGGCATTGAGGAAGTTCCTCATTTCTGTGGGATGGTAAAACTGTCAAGTGCATTGGCCAATAGTAGACAAAAGCACTTAACTGAGAGAGAGATGGTGTTATTTTATAACTTAGCTTTTTCCTACCTCATTGATACTGGTTTTGCATTTCCTAGATTGAGTTTATGTCACTTTACCACAGTGCTTAAAAACATGTACATGTTTGCCTGAGAGGAGAAACAGCCCCACTTATGTGAGACTGCTAACCTTGCATTTAAGTCAAAAAAAGCCTGTTTAAACAGGGTGCATCACTGGGTAAAGAAGCCAACTCCTTGCATTGTGGAGAACAAGATGAATAAGCACAGCCCATTGAAGGAATCTTATTGACCTTCTAGATTGATAGTATAAAGAAAAGGATTGCCTTTTACCTCTCCTTGTGGCCAAGTGGAGACCTTCCAACAGCATGGCTTCAGCTGTCTTCATGTGCTTGCCAATCCTGAAACCAGCCTAGGAGGGAGCTGTGCCATCAATATAGCTCAGCTGTTGCTAATGGTGCCTTGCTGATACTTTCTCAGAATTGTGCCTAGAACTGAAGAGCAGTTCATGCCACTCCTAGCACTGAATAATACTTTCTGAGAATTGGTGGCTTTTCAGGTTGTCTTGATAGCATGACTTCTCTAGGGATTGGCAATGCTAGTCTTTTTAACATGTTAAATACCAGTCATTTTGAGAGTATGTTAACAAAGTGTTATCAGAAATAAAGCCTTTGGAAACTAATGTGTTGAGCTTGAGGCCACTCCTAAAAATGAATGAATGTCCCAGGATACTCATTTTCCTTCTAATTGGATCTTGCTTCTCTTTTAGATCCCTACTGGAGAGAGCACAGATTGGTACTGAAGCATAGAAGACAGTTTTCTAAATCTGGCTTCTAAACTGAGTGACTTTGATTCCAGACTGTTTAGAAGTGTGTATGTGCAGTTGAACATGCAGTTGTGTTTTACCACAGCAGTACTACTTCACATACAGCTACAAGTTTTTGCCACATTAATAGATGAGGGTCAGCTGTGGTCAGGACAACAGAAATCAAAAGGAAAAAGGGAGAAAGGTTAAAGGCTGAAGGCTCAAGTTGATAATAAAAAAATACTGATCACCTCTCTGTTTTCCTGCAGACAAGTTTATATCCCTGAAATAGACAGAAGCACTTTTAAAGAGATGTTTACTTAAGATATGTAGAGGTTTGGATAATGTGTAAGTTGCCAAAAAAACCCTGCCAGTAACCTGCAAAAACTAAGTAAGTAAAAACCTACTTTCACTCAGAACTTCCTGAACTACATCTGACATTCCAGCAATGCAGGTTTGAATTCTCAGGCTCTGTTACGTTAGCTGTTAAGACAAGAGGGCAGTTTCCCCCTGTGCTTTGTGCTGTGCCACATAGCTGAGAGGGAGGGTATGTAGGGCCTTCTTACCATATGTGACCTGATCCGTGGAGGATAGAGGGTCCAAGAGGTGACATTATCTTGGCACACCTGAGTTATCCAAATCATGGTTTAATGAGGACTTCTAGAGAGTTTTATGGAAGTACTCTTATTTAGTTAGTTTAAAAATCTGTAACGTGTAGCTCTGCCTCATCCAAAAATTACAGAGACCTGTATACCAGCCAAACGCAGAGGGTTTCTAATAGCTGGGAGAGTTGCAGTGGAAGTGGTTAGCAGCAGGAGCCAGGTAACCTACATTCCAACAAGAGGAAGTTTTAGATTAAAGGAGTTGTGATAAACAGGGGTTTGCTATGCTTCTGCAGCCAACTACAAATGCAGTAGGCACTAATGATGACATTAATTATTTAACATAATTTTCCTTGATATTCTTCCGTTTTCTACTCACTACCTAACTTTCCAGATACATGTGTTTAAATGAGATAATAACTAAGGATGAAGCAATAGGTCCCTTGTAACTTAAAGCAGTATCTTATCTGTTGTGTACCCTGGCTTTTTGTAATGAACATGTAATGCTTTGTAGTCAAGCTTTTCAGAGGAATGCTGTTGTCATCTTTCCTCTCTGTAAAAGCCCCTCTGCTCCCGACACTTTAATTGCACAGTTGCCTAAATGAGGCACTGCAGAGTGTTAATGTATGAGTCTGAGCGACAACACACTCCTCTTTTCACAGAGCTTTTGCCCTTGATCGTGAATGTAACGAGCACGTACCTTAAAAATAACTGGAGATTCAAGGGGAATCTCTACACTTATCCTCTTGCATAAGGTTTGTTGACACAGGGATCCTTCAACGGTAACTCATATTCTTTCACTGGGAATAATAAGCACCACAATTAGTGAACTAGTTAATAACTGTGTGGTTGGGGAGGACAGCAGAGGCATTTCTGTGTATGTGGAAGCGGTGTGTTCAGTGTCCACATGGTCTAACGCAGACAAAAAGAAGAAAAAAAAAAAAAGGCTTGAAATCCTGCCTGCAGCCTCCCTTCTTACAAGCTGCCCCTCCGGCTTCTCCCAGACGAAGGGGCAGGACGTTTTTATTCCCTCCATGGCCATTCTCCCTCGCTTTCTCCCGGGAGCTGGGCACAGCCGGCAGCCCCGGGGGAGAGGAGTTTGGGGGCGAGGGCTGGCGGAGCTGATGTCAGCGCCGGGCGGCGGGAGCGATTGGGCTGCGGGAGACTTTGCAGCAGCAAATCCGCCCCCCTCGCCCCCTCCCACCCCCGCACCATCGTCTTCAAAGCGGCCGGTGCCCAGCAAGTCGCAGAGGTGCAAAAAGTGGGCGCGGGTCCGGCAGAGCCTCGGCGGCGCCTCCGGGCATCGCCCCGGCCGGGCCCGGCACGTCGGGGCGGAGGCGAGACCCTCCCGCGGCAGCGGCGCCGAGCGGAGCCGAGCGGAGCCCAGGCACGGCCCCGCCGGCCCGACCCACCGCCCTATAAAAGCCGCCTCCAGAAAAGAGGAGAAACTCCGCGGGAGGAGAACACCTCGGCGCGGTGCTGTTCGCTGAGGTACCGGCATGACATCCGTCCTGGGCAGCGGCAGGGCGTCGGGAGGACCGAGCGGGCAGCTGAGATGCAAGTCCAAGAGAAGGAGGAGGAGGAGATCAAAGAGGAAAGGTAAGAGGCGTATTTTTTTCTTCTTCTTCTTTTTTTTTTTTTTTTTTCTCCTTTCTTTTCCCACTCTCGCTGCCTGCCTCCTGAACAGCATCGGCTGTACCCGGTTTTATTGTCAGCGTGCCCGGCGCTCGCCGGCACCAGCCCAGCGCTGCCTCGACGGCCGGGGCGGGGCGGGCCGTGCCTTCCCCGCCACCAGCGGGGCCGAGAGGGGCCCCGCTGTTCCCGCGGCCGGGCAGAGCCCTCTGCCCTCCCCTCGTTGTGTCGGACCGAGGATGAACCCCTCGGGGGTGCCGGCGCGGGGGGCTCGGCAGGGCCCGTCCGAGGCAGGGCGGTGCAGCGGAGCTGTCCCGGGGCTCCGTCAGCCCCTGTTCTTCCATCAGGTGCCATCAGCCTCCCCGAGCCGCCGGTGCCCGCGGGCAGGAGGTGCCGCTGCCCGGGCAGAGCGCGGCGCGGAGCCCTCCGGGGCTGTCGCGCCCACCAAACTACAGCTTTTTTATTTTTTTAGACGAGGTCCACCAAGTTTTTCTGTTTTGGTGCTGTTCCCCGTCCCTAAGCAAACTCTGGTTAGGAAGGCGCTAATTTGCCATAAGCAGGAAAAGTGAAGCTACAGGGTGTCACTGCGGACAGGGAATATGCCCTAGATAACAGCTCTTCGCAAGGCTGTCTTGCTTTCCCCTGTAGAGGGGATGGCACACTACTGCCTGATTTTTGATGTTTTGCCTGCAAAAGCCGAAGTTAACCGGCTGTGAGCACTTTAAAGTAAAATAAACTGCTACGAGGAGCAGAGTGCCAGAGATGCCCAGCTGCAAGGCATTCGACTGCAGAGATGCGAAGTAGAAGTGTTTGTCTAAGCAGTAAATTTTGTCTAATCTGTAATTGTCATCTTTATGTGGGACTCAAGTTTTACTCAACTAGCTCGCAAGCTGATGCTCTGGATACTTTGTTTCTCTTTGTGAGTCTAGAAAATGTAATTTATAGGTGCAATTAGCCAAGTGTCTCTTAATTATTGCTTATGTTAAAGCCAGTAAGTGCGGTATTTGATAACTTTTCAGAAAGGTGTCAAAACCGCTTTTGTATAGTAACTGGTAAAAAACGGTCAAATGCTAAATTCAAGACTGTATTATTTGAGTGTCACTTTTTAACTTTCATTTGTGAACTCTCTATATTCAAAATCATAGTAATAAATAGTAACCTGCGCACAAGTAGAAACAACAGACACACAGATTTATCAGGACTTCGAGTAAATGTGTAACCTTGACTTGTTACTCTGGATCTTTAACACCTGATGAGAAAGTCTACCTTGTATTCTGCATTACAGAATAAATTTTAAAACGCTAAGAGAGGGAGAGCTCCCCTACTCAGTTCCTTTAAATTTCTTTGTACTCAAGTTGTGCTCTGCAGACTTTTTTTATGCTGATTTTTTCTAGCAAAACTACTTTTCTAGGGAATTGCAAACTTAACCTAGCTTTAGCTACCTCTACTTGGCTGGGAAAAAAGAGTAATCCATTAATCTATGCAGTGGAGGAAAGGTGCTTTGTTATACAGGTAAATTATAAGTGTTAATTTTGTTTCTGAGAAGCAGACAAAAGTGAGGATCTTTGAAAGAGACTTTTCTGATGCATCCTTTCTTGCTCTGTTTTGCCAAAACAAGGTGGAAGTTGAATGTCTTTAAAAAAACCACAAAAAGTTGCTCCACAATAACTTGGGAGCTGACAGCTATTTGCACAGCTGGAGGTGGATGGCATTCCAGAAAGTGCTTGACTGACCAACATCAATAAGAATGTGTGCTTAAAGAGTTCATTGTTTATTCCTCCAAATGTGTTATTGTAACCACTTTCCAAATAATACAGTTAGTTAGTATACTAATTACACGTTTGTGTTGGTATGATTTCTATTTTCTTTTCTATGTAATCACAGTATATATTAATAAATATACACAGTCTTCTAAAATTGTACTGGCAAAAAGATCCTGTAACTTAGGCACGCCCAGTGTAAAACCTGTTGGATTTTACTATTATGTTACTTTATTTACTGACCAGATATTTCTGCTTTTTTTTTTTTTTTTTCCTGATAGTATCCAATGAAAAGGTGTTCTTTAACAGACTATCCTGGAAACTAGTCAAGCCAATGTTTATGAGGCTTGTAAATTACTGTGTCTTTATGAGAATGATTATGGGCCCCACTATTTTGCAGGTTTAATCTATTTACTAAATTGTGAAAAATCTTTTCAGAGAGTTAGACCAAAGACACTTGCCTTTAGATATTCTCCAGCACACATTTTGTTGTTTATTAGCAGGAATGCTTTTAGTAGATGCTTTAAAGTATATCTAGGCATGTATGTTTACACATACACACAGAGGGATATCTATGGACAAGTGTAGACAAAGAAATTCACTATGATGTTAAATTTAAACTATTAGATGGAGTAAGGAAAGGATATTATCTGTCAAATCCCCAATCCTTAAGGAGATGGACTCAACAAATTATTTATACAACTTAATATATTTTATTACATGTTAATATGAACTGTGCTTAAAATCAGGTTGAGACACCACCTGATAGAATATATAGGAATGTGCAGCAGTATAAATAATTATTATTTTCTATTTAATAGTTTTGCTTATCCTCATCTGATTTATCTTCCATCTTCTCAGTCATATTTTTTGTTCTGGTTAGTGTGAATTATAAATTAGTGTGTCTGGGTATAAGGACTTCACTCCATTTCTTTTATAACTGGATGCTCTGTTTTAGGAGTTTCCTGGGGGCAGAAATCAAGTTCAAGCAAGGAAAGCAAACAGTGTTCTCTGAGTAGCTGAATTTCCTTATGCATTTAGCCTAAAAAAACCCAATAATAAACATGTGCTGCAAAAATCAGAGAGAGAGAGACTATTTCTGTATATGCAAACCAAGCACTGAGAAGTGTAGGACACTGAGTATGATTCCAGTGTACAATATCATCGGCCAATAATTAATTTGCATGCATCTTATTTTTATGCTTATGAAATCCCGCAACCTTTTCAGTATAAAGATCCTGCCTTGAAGACTTAACAATAAATGTCAACGCAAGGAATATCATATTGCAAGCATATATTTGCAGAGTGATTTCATTCAGTTTTACACTCTGCGCAGGATGTGTGTTAAAAAGCTAAAATGTGAATATTCAGAGCCATTTGTTAAATTAGTGCAGGTAGAAATATTTTCATTGTCATTTAAAAAATAAGTATGATAACTCCCAGTGGGAAGAAAGTATCTTAATTTTCCAGAGACCTAATGAAAAATAAATACAGATGCTTATGAGATCATCTGCATACTAATTCTGTGTGGAAGCAGTAATAGATATTTTATATTTTTCTCTCTCTGTTTGTTTGGTTGATTTTGTGTTTTGGTTTTTTGTTTTATTTTGGGGGTTTTTTTCGTTGTTTTGTTTTTTTTTTTATCTATGTGTATAAAATGACCAGAGGTTAGAAAACTATGCCTAATATTTTAGAGTGAACCATTTAAAATTCTTAGGTTTTTATAGGCAGTTACTGCGGTTTTGGGTTCTTGTTGTGTTTTCTCCAGCACTCTGGAATATGGCAGAGAACTGGCAGAACTCAGCACAGCGGCCTCAGCATGGCTTGAGCCGATTTCATAGCCTGTGGTATAGATTCTGAAAACAAGGCTTGTTTTCCCAGATAAGTGATTACGAGTAGACCAAACAAAAGCAGAGTTGTCATTTACTGATAATACTAAAAAGACCACATTTCAGCAGCCTCCAGCACCTTCTTAGAAATCAACGTATAGAAAGTTGATAAGTATGAAATAGGTGATTGGATATATACCCCTTCTGAGTGATATTCCAGTATAAGTCACCTTATTTGTAATGCTTTTTTATAGACCTAATGAATAAAGTTAATTACTGGAAACAGGAGGGGATCAGGTATCCCTGATACGGTAGAAAGTCATGGCTGAGGTTGCTGCGAATACAATGGGACACGAAATAAAAGTTGACAGAATAAATGAAATAAGGGCAGCAAATTGGTGAGAGAGGCAAAACGGTTGTAAAATGAAATTCCATGAAAAATTAATGAAATAGAAAGATTGTGCTCTAGATGAAGGGAGGAAACCAGCTTGGTTCTTCATCATCCTGCAATGCCAAAGTAATAAATGAGTGTGTTTCATCTGGGCGAGGTTCAGGGACACAACTCCTTCCCCACAAAAGGATTGCATTGTGCTTCAAGATGTGTTCCGCTTATCTTGTGCCCTGACAGCTCTAGAGGAAGAGACTGGATTTGGTGATAAAATTAAATTGATTAAACCTTTATCCATCATCTAATTTGGTAGCTTTCTTTTTTCTTTTCTTTTTTACTATTACCTTCAATTTCTAGTGATCCGTGTAATGACAGCAATTTGAGATAGCATCAAGGACATTAGCTACGATGACTGAACTTAAATTTAGAATAAAAATATGGGATTCATGAGTCTATATCTAAATAGCAGATGATTAGGTTATGGCAGAATTGTAACTTCCTAGCAACAACATGTAATTGTGAGGACAATAAAATAGTGTATTTTACATTTAAGGAACAAAATATGTAAACTTTATCTCAAAAAAGTACTAATTATGTAATTAGAAAAAGCACTGGTATGAATAGTGACCACATCTTGCATGAACAATGATGTATATAGTCATTTTTATGTTTCTGAACTCAGAAATAGTCAGATGTTTTGCTTTCTTCAGTGCCGATGCACAGGCATACAAAGCTAGTGGCAAAGAACCAAATTGCTTCATACGGCTTAAAATTTTGTACCTTCTCCTTAGTGATTTTGGTACTAATTTTCTCCCATAAGGTGAGAGCTTTGCTTACAAGTTCCAATTTAAGTGCTATTCATGGAGTTTTTAAAATACTTAAAGGCAGCCTAATCTGATACCCTACAAATTGAAAACACTGCCCTAAAAATTATAGGTCAGATGAAATTGCCTCGTGAAATATCAAAATTACTAAAGGTCTGTGCAAACTGTTTTCTTAGGTTCCTCTAACGCCTTATAGTTTAGCAAGTCTCATTAAAAAAGCGAACATGGGGGTATCTGCCTGATCTCTGTTAACTGTACTACTTTTGAATTACTACTGGCCAATACTGTATAGGTTTTGTGAGTAGTAATGAACCTGAATTGATTCCTGTGTTTACAACTAACTATCTCTACAACCTTTCAGGCAGTTTAGCATTTTCTCCATGTAAGTGATTAGTTATCCAGACAAAAAGGCTGATATGCATCAGTAGATAGATTATTCTCAAGGCATCTGGGATGAACTTGAGGTTTTCTGTGTAAAACCGCTCATTTTGCCTGCAAATTTTGTAGGTTCAATAGTAAAATGAAGTGCTTACCTTTCCGCTGTAGCTGACCTTTGTTCCTTGCTGTATGAATTTGAAACGAAGCAGCCAACCCAGAGGAGTTTTAACAGCATATTGTGATATAAAACATATTAAAAAGACTGCTTTGTTAACTGGCGGAAGCAGCTTGTCAACCCATACTAATAGACAACCCTCCCTGAGTCATAAAGTAGCCAAATTTAATGGTTTAACAGAAAGGATTAAATGGATGGAGTTATTGTCAAGAATTTCTTACTTCTTACAAAAGGCTTGAAATATGAGGATGTATTTTTGGACCATGATTTAACAATACACGCTCTGGACTAAGGACTGGACACTGCCACGGACGGTTTAATGAAAATCTCTGCCAAGTAAAGCGTGATAAGAAGGGAAGCACGGAGCAGGGCAGAGTGTGTGAAGAGCAGGATGTCTAATATTGAAGATATTACTGTGACATTAATGAATGAAAGGTGTATTTTCACTGAGCATATTTTGTTTCGTTCTGGCTGATCTAGATCCCAAATGTGTACTAGAAATAGTGAGGATTCAGAGACATATGGCAAAAGGGATTAGAAATGTGTAAAATTTCAGTAGAAGAAAATTGATGAGATTTATATTGTTTACTTTGGAGATAAATGTAAGAAAGAATATAGTAAGCTCATATTTAAAAAGGAAACATTAAAAGAAGGTAAACAGGCTGCTCTGATTTATTCCTGATTTTTTTTTTTTTATTTATTTACAGAGACAAAGGTCTTTCAGGAAGCAGAATTTCAGCATGTTTAATAGGAATGGAAGGACTTTTTCTGTTGAGACTGTATGTAGCTGGCTTGGGCAGTTTGTTCATTCAGGGTTTGGAAAAACAAAACTTATGTGTAGGAAGTTGAGTTACATGATTAGCTCAGCTCAGACACATGCTACAAAGTTTGATGCTCACTTCAGTGACTGTAGGCTTTGGCTTTAGGTAGGAAACATAAGAAGGATTTAATTTTTTTAATATGAGATATGAATCCTCTTTTTCAGAAAATTATCTGACTCCTGACTTGCTTGGATTATGTGGAAAGGTGATTTGTAAGCAGTTTAATCGCTCCTGTTCACTGTGAGGCTTTTTGCATGCTCCTGTTTCCCCAGATGAAGCTGTAGCATGGCAGCGGTTCAGGAGGTGCCTTTCTGCTCAGTTTCACAGCAGTGGCAATGCACATCCCTCCGCTGTGTGCCTCCCAAAACCAGGAACACAGCTGTGAGGAAGGCAGGAACATTTCCTTGGAATATTCCTGACAGGTTTTTAAGCCTCCTTCCTCTCCATTCCCACTCAGTGCCCTGCCTGGTGTATGTAAAAATAGACTGAAATCGAGACTGATTTCCAGGTTTTTACTTTGGCGCTGTAGTTAGGTAAGGAGGATAACAATAAAAATTAATTCACATCCCCCCCATTTCTTATCCTCTTGGAAAAAGAAACAAAAGGGTGGAATAAAGGGGGGTGAAACCACACTTTACAAATACATGATGCTTTGTTAAGTAGAAAAAAATGACAGGTGACTGCTAGTGCATCATCATCAGATGAATATTGTGTTGCAGGGGATTACCCCTGCAAGCCATAGTGTGTGTTTATGAAAGTGTTTCTGCTTGGTTCAGGTTTGGTCCCAGTGCTGTACCAACTACTGCATCTAATTTTGGAGTTGTGCCACTTGTGAGTGCTGTTTCTGAAACCTGCAGTACGTGCTGGTGGCGTTATATGTGCAGTTCTGGAATGAGGTGTGAGCAATAAGTAGATTTCAGCAAAGTACTTCATACTAAAGTGTGAACATTTTTTTTTGCCCATTTTTTGTTCCTTATAAGAGAAATGGTGCTTAAAATCATTAACAGCATCACCTTTCTCTAACTGCTAATGAAACATCAGCATGAAGAGTCAAAACTGCTGGAAAATGTGGGAAGAAATAAGTAGAATTTGACAGATATTTTATCTCGATCTTTGTAGAAAGAGATTTACACATAACTGATTTTATGCAATTGCTTGCTTCTTGGCACTTCTCAGAGACTATGAAATGGCTATTTATTCCTTAAATAGTGGGGTTTAACAAATATAAAATGATGGCTATCAAGCCAACTGTAATAATATGTTACCTAGGCATAAGGCCTGATTCTGCCACCTCTACTCCTGGTAAAATTGAATTAGAAGTTCTCAGTATGAGTCAGGGTGGCAGAACTTTGCTGTTGTATAAATTTGGATCTGTGCCTTAATATATAGGTACATATATGCGTTTTTGTGTGAAATACAGACTTTTGATTCAGCTGTCTAGCCGTATGAAGTGAATGACTGTAACAAACTCCAAGTTATATTAGACAAAGGGTCTTAAAGCCTGCAGAGTTCAAAAATATTTACATGAAGGATTTTTATGCTCCATTGAAGTATTTTGTTTAGAGATGTAAAAATAAAATACACTCATATAATTTGTGTATTTATTCACATCCATCCATCTGTACTGTATGAATTTGTAATTTTAAAAATATATGTATAAGCATTCTAATAGTATTTGTGTCTGGTCTTTCTCTGTGTAATACCAATAGTTTTATGGGCAAATCGCAAAGATACAACTGCACAAAAATGATAAGGTTGTTTTGTTTTTTTTTTTTTTTTTGAGAAAGAAAGAAATTAACAAAACTTCTTATAAGCCAGATTTTGTAGGATATATCTACATTCTATTTGTGTAGGCATGTTTTTTGAGTAGGTGGGTAATTCAGTGTGTTGAAAACAGGTACTTATGCCAGTAATGCTAACGTCAGGAAACTCCAAACCTTTACCAAAAAGGTCCTAAGTTTCTTAATGTGCTGATCTTTCTCCAGCTGAATCTTATGGAAGGACTAACATAACGGGGAGCAGAAGCCAACTTTGAGCTCATGCTCCATATTGCACCCAAGTCAGCAGCCCTACCGCAATCCACCAGACAAAATGCCTGTGGATTCTTGGATTCTTGAACAAAACTCATCCGAAATTATCTTTCATTAGCTGATTTCCAGGTTGTAATTTCCCTTCCTCATGCCAATCATGAACTGCTATTTACATGTCTGTATAAATGGTGATTTTGGGAAGCAAGGACAGAGCTGCAGTGGTCGGCGTTGCCTCACTGTTGAGCAGTGCAGACAGTAATTAAATTGGAACTCAGCTCTTGCTGCTCGTGGATTTAGGAGTTTAAAAGAAACAGAACAAAAAGGGAATGTTCTCACTGACAGCAGGTTTCCTCCAGCTGCAACTGCTTCAAAGATTATTGATTAATCCATGTTTATCATTTATTTATGCTAAAGCATCTGATGTGTGTCTGTAAAATCTGTTGTTTCTAAAATCAAGCTACTTGACTTGTTTGCAATTCACATTTATAATGACCAGTTTTTACAGCTGTGCAACAGAGGTTTGCTTTAGCTAGTGCTGTGTCTACAAAGAGCACTTTTTGTGCCTTCAGCTGAAATCCGGGAGCACAAGTCATTTGATGATGTGGGGGGGTTTTTTAATAAAAAAGTTTCACTGTGCGAATTCTTTAGATTTCCTACACAGGAAGAAGAGGGAATATACAGTGTTCAGGCATAAATGTGATTCATTTCAGTTCTGCCAGAACAAGTCAAAAGCTAATCTTTCTAGGTTATCTTGTACCCTGTTATATACTTTTAAAATGAAACTTTATCTCTGCATTCATTTTGCTAAAAAAAAGAAAAAAAAAGAAGAATTTTGGATTTTTTTCATGTTACAGCACAAGGTATAAACTGCAAGGTAAAAACAGTCAGTAAGTTACTAACAGCACCAGTTACCAGAAAATGGTTATTAGGTGTCAAAAAAGTGAGGGGATTTAAAAAAAAAAAAAAGTGCATTGTTTTTTGAGTAGCTAGAAATGAAATAGCCTTTTGAAGTTAGATGTCTGGTTTCTAATAGACGTAGTTTAACAGGACAGTGCTTTATAGATTGGTTAGCCTAGGAACACTTTTAAGCAGGTGATGTATTCTGCTAAAGTGGGGTAAGAAGCCACAGACAAAGATGTTTTGTCAGATTTTCCTGAAGGCTACCAGTGAATTCCTTAATAAATTTGTACTTTTCTGATGTAAGGCACACTGGACTATTTTTCCCTGACAGTGTCTAAGATGATCCTTCTCTTCAGATAATTCCAACTCATCCCAGACAGCAAGGACTCTTATTGCCCAGAGTTAATAGAAATGCATCAGTGTAATCATATGACATATACGCTCAAACTATTTAGAAAAATTGCTATTAACTCTCATAGACAGAGAGGCCACTTTAGCCCAGTTTACAGAGAGGAGAAACGAGTCAGTCAATAAATCTGTTGCAGAACTAATTGGCAAGAGGTAGAAATCCAGTAGCCTGTCGCTGCAGTTTCAAGTACCAAATGAACCTGGCTCTAGTTCGTACCCGTCTTTGCTGTAGCTGTGTGACATCTGTAGTTGGATCACATTGCTGGGGTTTGTCACTGTGAAGTACTTGTGTGACATGGCAGGTCTCTGGGAGCTGCTCGTTCCAAGGTGACCAGGATGCCAGGCTGCAGGTAAAACACCTGCCTGCAAGGCAGCCTGTGCAGTTGTTTGCAAAGCAGTTCAGCCTGGTGGTGCTGGAAAGAAGAGGGCTTTTCATTTATTTGTCTATTTGTATGTAAACAGAGGCATGAGATCTGAGTCTTCCTTGGTGTTAAATCACGTTTGGTCTTTAGTTTCTAGAGGGCTTTTGGTTTGTCCCAGAATGGCTTGTTGTACATGCTGAGGGTGAGGTTTCTATGTGGCAGAGTTTGTGTTGAAAAGGCAACTCTTTCTTCAGTATTAACCAGCACCTTACTGACGAGTCTGCAGAAAAACACCAGTTTTGTAATGTACAATACTTCCTTCAGATGTTACAAGAAGTTGCTTATGGAATTGATTGAAACTATTACAGATTTCCTTTTTTTTTTTTTTTTTAAATGAGATTTATCCTTTTAGGTGAATAATTTAATTTCTGAAGAATTAAATATTATCTAAATTTCTCAACCTTCATTTCCATTAAAAATCATAGTAACAACCCCTATATTTGTACCTTGCTTGTAGTTCATCAATTTTATTTATGCATGAACTTCTTGGAAGACTATGAGAGTATTCCACTATAGCTAAACCCACTTTAAATTCATTCTACTCTTTAACAATAATTCTTTGAATAAAAGGTGGCAGACAATTCTTCAGATGAAAAAAGCACCAAGCATTTGTTTCAGAGTCTAGGAAAGTAATTCTAAAAGTTAAAAATAATTAAATAAAACCTATTCCTTATGCATTATTACTTTAATTTTACTTCAGAAAACTCCAACCCTTCATAAAGAGTCTCCAAAATTAACTGAAAGCAAGCAGCAGAAATTACAGTGTTTTAGGTCTTGTAGAGTGCTGTTTTAACAGGAGTATAAATTAAACACTACAGAAGCTATCTCAGTCTATTGTTAGTGATTAAAAAGATAACCATAAAGGCTCCAAAAATAAAATAAAATTGTATGTAACTCTGAAAACCCATGTTTACTACATATTTTCATGTTTTGAATGTGTTTCTTCTTTACCAAAAATGCCCATCTCTTTCCTCTCCTTTTTATTATCTTCCTTCCCTCATTTGTATCCTCACCTATTGAAGCAGCTGTTATTCATACAAATTATGAAAATGAAAATACATTTGAGATTGGTGCCTGGATAGGACCAGTATATCATCAGAGGTCTTTGGGGTAACGTGTGGCCTTGGTTCAGCAAAATCACTTCTTCAGTCATTCTATTGCTGCTCAGAAAAGCAGTAAATAATAAGTAACAAGATCTGCATACAAATGTGCAGGTGTTTGGGGTTTTTTTTTTGTGGAATCAGAAATTGGATGACAGGTTACTATTATTTTCCTAAAAATTTGCTACATACAAAAGAATTTATAATTACTTGCCAGCATGGTTTTTTTTAGGACTCGTTCTATCCTAGCATACCTAAACTAATCTTGCTACCACTTCTGATCTGGCTAGATGTTTCTCTGACACTGGCATGTAAAGTTGTTTCCTGTGCAGCAAAAAGTATAGGTAAGAAGCTGAGACTATTATTTTAATGGCCATTATAGCAAAAGAAATGTGTGCATGTTATGCAGGCAGTTGATTGGAAAGAGTGGCTTGTAAACCTTGGTTAATTTTGTTAATCTTGCTAATCTTGGTTTCCAATAACTTTCCTCTTGTTGGTTTGCCCCATACTGCAGTGCTGCATGTGCTGGTGTCAGGCACATAGCTGTGTGCAGGTGTAGTCATGCACAGACCTCGTACAGGCAGTCACCTGAATTTCCATCTGTCGTGTCCCTGTGCTCAACAGGTACCAGTGAGTCTGCGCATTGTAGAGGAGATGGTGATGACTCACGGAAACCCACGTGGCAAAAAGAGACTTCTCAGTCATCACCAGCTCAGGCTTTGCAGGGAGATGAAGTACAGGTGGGCAGGCATGCTACAGGCACCAGGAGATGTGATGCTCTCAGCACATCTGTGGCCAAAAGCATGGCTTAAGAGTAGCAAAAGTACATCTCCCTGACCAAATACAGGAAACTGTTTCCATCAGCCCTTCCTAGCAGACAGCTTGTCTCTGCTGAATGTTGACAACATATTATATAAATTTCCCTGCAACAGCTTGTTTCAGAAACTTTCCCCAGTAATGTAGATTAAGTTAGAATTTTGTTTTGACTGCTGTAATGCATATTCATTAGATAAAAGCCCAGACAATTACTGTGATAGTTTCACTAGCAGGTGGAGTATGTTTTAGGATTTGTTGGGCATGGGATTTGCTGGAATAATCTCAGACAAATTTGGGGGATTATTTTTGTGATAAAAATAATTTTGTATGAAAAGTGAGAATGTAAGCAGATTTGAAGGTGATTTCATTATGGGTTTACATTATTTTTCTTTTACAATTTTAAATTTAGAATAAGTTCATACTTTGAACAAATGCCGGTCTCTCAAGGCAAGCAATAAACCACACAAATAAATGCTACCTTAGTAATATAGTTTAAAATTGCATGAATTGTAAGCAGCAGTATTTCTAAAGGGATATCACTTTTGCATTAATTTTCCAAAGCTAGAAAAGAACTAGAAAAAAATATTTTCTATCTTTACTTGTATAATGTTCACTTTCATCCATTAAGGTTATAGATTAATTTTTGTTGAGTAGGTGTTATTACACCAAATATGCATGCATCAACATTGTTGAGAATTTGCAAACAAAAATATAATTTCCTTTATTCTTTCTGCTAGATAAAAGAGAAAGATTGAGAGCAGAATCAAGATGAAGAGAATAGGAGCCTGATCCTACCCTGTTGGATGGGAATCTTTCTTTTTCAGGAGCACCAGGCCCTATGGCTTATAGGACCTTCATCCTGTAGGTCATTGTCATATCAGTAGTTACGTTCTCTTCAGTGAAGATTGATCTTGGTGATAATTTTTGTAGTGGTTGAGGTCATGCTAACTGGCACTATCTGTAGTGAATCACTGCCAAATTAGGGTTTTAAAAAGTAAACAAGGAGGTTAAAATTGCACACTCAGGAAAGCACTTTAGTTCATCCCTACAGCACAGCATCAGATTTAACATTAAAGGAGGTTTAAAAATACACTTGCCTAGCACAGAAGTTATCAGTCTAGACTCCCCATCTGTTGAATGCCTTACAAGTATCAGTAGCACTTCAGTATCTGACTTAAACAGAAATCACAGTGTAAAAATACTAATAATTTCTCTATGCTGTTTTGTTACTAATGGAACTTCAAAGATACAAATGCAAATGTTTATATTCAATTTCTATTTATATAATTAAACTCTCCAGTACTGTGCATGTTAATGTGCCAATATGTGTTGCAACAACATGTATATTAACCTGCATGCATATTTATGTAAAGGGCTGAACTCAGTGGAAGTTCTGTCCTGGGCTTCATAAGGAGCTTGGATCCAACTCTGTTTTGTTTTTATTTAAATAAGCATTGGAGCAAATTTCCAGAAATTTATTTAATTCATAGCTCTGTCTTTTTGTTGCTGTAGTTGGTTTTAATTCTTAAACACAGGTTTTTTTGTGAACTGCATCATTTTCACCAGCTTGTGCAGAGACGTTTCTCTGTTGACGGAGCTGCTGCGCCATCCTCCTTTGTCTTTCTTGCTTTCAGTGTGTTTTAATCATGCTCTCTAATCCCCTATGCCATTATAACTGATTAATTAGCAAACCTTCACATTCAGTCTCTGAATTTTTCTCTTAGGCTCAGACCATTTATAATCTCAGCTGAAAAGACAATATTGAACATCTGCCTTGTATTTAATCTCTTTGCATCTTGTACCCATCATGATTATTGTTTGCTCTTTATTATAACTGGGGGTTTTAAGGGTGAAATGTTACATTCTGCATTATATATTATATATATGGACTCTTAGCCTGAAAATAAATCCATGCAGATGGGCCACAGGGAAATAGTGAAAGTCAAGGAGTCCACACCTCGTGTCCTTTGTAGAATTTGGGACATCAGATATCCATTTTTTCCAAGAATAATCTTAAAGGACCTGTGGGTGTTAAAAGAGATCATGGTAGATGAATTGTTTCCTTTCAAAATTTACTTTGAAAAGATGTGGGGTGGAAACACACATAGATTCGTATACTTGCAAAAAGTAAGCAAGTCCAACATTTTCAGCCGGTTGTCAGATGCCAAAATCTATGGTTTTCAGAAAATCCCATTAAGAGACCTGCAGCTGTACCAGCTACTGGTGACAGTGAAAGGACTGCCCTCCTTCAGAAGTTTAGGTCTGAGCTTCCCTCAACTCCTTGTCAAGGTTTCCATGTGAGGCCTGTTTGCTCATAGCTTCTGCAGGGAGCATTTTTCCCCACTGCACTTGCTGTGCATGTTTTTTGATGTAGTTGGGTTTACGATTTTGAGGGACTGAAGGGAGATCAAGTACCCATTTGTCATTACCTATTTCCAGCTGGAAACCTTGGGGTGGCAAGCTTTCTATCCCCCCTCACTGACTCTCAGCATGAAGAGATAGTGGAAGAGAAATTTTTTCCAATGCATTGTACATTTGTCAGCAGAGGTACAAGAGTGGCGACTAAAATAATTGATTGCTCATCCCACCTACTGTCATTTCACCATCTCAAACACCAGGTAACATCAGAGGGAGGATTTTTTTTCTCCAGAAGGAACTATCTGCCTCCAAGTGTCACATAAGTTATGCAGAAATTGCTCATTTCTCCTTTCTGCTATAGCTGATGCCTACATGTCATGTGCATCCAGAGCACCGTGTTGTCTTTGGCCTGAACTGGGCCATGGGGCGTATTCAGGCTCTCCAATTTATAAATTCTTAAATCAGTTAGATGGTGTCACTCAGCTGCTGGAGTCTCTTGCAAGTACACATTTGTGTTATTCATTTAATTTGAACCTTTCAGAATCTGTGACAGCTCCAAACACTTTGCAACAGTATTACTGCAGGTTTTGGAATGATACTAATAATAGTAATAGAATATAGCTATAAATATTTTCATTATGGAAATATAAGAGGAAAGAAAACAGCTAAAGTCAGTTACTTATCAGTTTTTAACTGATTTTTTTATTTTCAGGACTTTGGGTGATCTTTGTAGGTATTAGATTAAAAAGTAATTTCAAACATGAATAAGAAATAACATGTGCAGAAAACTTCATTTTGGCTAGAATTAGCAATGTGAAGCACCTTTCTGGGGCTCTGACTCCAGTCTACCAGTTTCCCACAGAGTGCAGAACAAGTGCAACTGAGACCAGTGGAGCCCGTGAAGCATTTTGAAATAGTCTCTAGCATTCATTTCTTTCCCCAGGAAGAACTAATTTTAAATATGCCAGGAGACCTTTCAGGAGAAATGGCAACTTCCTCTTCTGACTGCCTCTTTATTCTCTGCTCTCGCAGATGTTTGTTCGCTTACAGCTTTGTATTACCCAGATGCACTGCTCTCTTCTCAGTTTCCAGCTGGTTCCTTTAGGTGCTGTCTTTGAACAGCAGTGTATCAGCAAGGAGTAGATGAGACTGATGCAGCTTGGTTAGGCCGAATTTTGGGACAAGTGTTCTTTAGAAGATGCAGTGTCTCAAGAGTTGGTAGGGCTTAGGGGAGATGCAAGACCCCACCTATGACTGTCTACCAGAGGGAGAGCTGATGTGAAACTCACACTTGAGACACTCACCTGTGTCACCCTCTGCATATGTTTCTTTTACAGAAGGGTCTATGAACTCTGTGTGTGTCTGTCCAGGGTGCTTGGCTTGGCACGTGCTAGAGAGCTGCTGAAATGTTGGGCTCAGAATGGTTCAAACAGCAGCCAATTCTGCTGGATGTGCTCACCTGAATCCATGAGAGACTCAATACTAGGAAGCCACACAGCTCTGTTTACTCCAAGTCTCCTGGTGGAATGGTGGGAGTACAGTGGCCTGTTGGTCCCCCCAGCCCCATCAGCAAGGAAGAACTGTGTCTTAGCTGATGTTTTTCTGGGGTTTGGGGGAAGGTTCACACACTTGCAAAATGGATTTCCTCTAAATGAAGCTCTATTCTTAAACCGGCAATGCTGACAGTTAAAATTAGCTTCTCCTTTATTACTAGGACATATTTTTAGGCCCTAATTCATGTCTCATGTGAATGCAGTCCTCCCACTCCCACACTGAGAGTACTGAACTGGAGTCTGAGGGCTGTGCGTTACATTTTCCAGAAATAGGTGCAACCCAAGATTCTGAATATTTACATTCCTTGCCTTTTAAAAATTGCACCCACTGGTTTTAGGTCTGTATATGGGTTTAAAATAGTGAAAAACTAAAGTAGAAGCTGCTAACCTTTGGGGGTTTTGTCACTCCATCCTATTTTTATTTTGATTGCGTGAAGGGAAATTTGTCTTCGTTTTAATCTAGGTGCTGCAAACTGCAAGAATACAGGCCCAATTCCTATTAAGATACTTCAGGTGTCTTCCACTTTTCACCCTGTCCTCTGGAGCTCCAGAGCCACAGCTAAGCCCATCCACTTTCAGCAGCCAGTGTGAGACCTGGTCCAGCAGTACACTGACATTGCCTTCCTGTCAGAGCATCTGCAGCCACTGTTCATGGGGGTCGACTCTGCTAAAAATTCTCTTGTGGGAGCCCTAACCTGCAGCAAGGGCAGGGTCCGGCCTTCAGAGGAGGTTCCAGTTGGTGCCATCAGGTGGCAGTGAGGGGATTTTGGAGACGAAGTTTGATCCCATCACAACCTGAGAGGCAGAGATGGCTGAGCAAGCTGGCAAGCCATGGGAACTGTGGCCGCTGTGGAGGGAGCCTGTGATACCAGAGCCCCCATCCTGCTGCCAGCATCCTGACCCTGCTGCCAGCATCCTGACCACACTGCCAGCATCCCTGAGGACGTGGTCCCAGATAACTGTGTCAGCCTCATGGGCTGTGAAGAAGGAGTTCAGTGGAACCTCACTCATTAAAACCCTGCCAATACTATTTAGCAAGCTGTCCACCTAGGTGAAGGACTCCAGTGAGGATAGGAGTTTATGTACTGTGGAAATGTGGCCCCTGTTCCCCTTACGGCTGAGTCAAGGGGAGGGAACAGTCTGTGCCAGCCTTTTGGTGCCTTGCCCTGCCCTCCCTGGCTATGATGTGTTCTTTGTCTGCTTTCAGGTGTTGCTGACCTCTACTGAGTGTTTCTGGGGTTCATGCTGTGCTGTCAGACAAAACGGGTGACCTTGCAATCTGTACCCCCAGGAGCTGCCCTTAAGTGTGCATGCCTTCCATTTGGAGGGATGCCTGAGCCCAGGTATTGCAGGAATGGGCCCTCAAGGGCATCAGAGCAGCCACAGGCTCCTGATGGAGAGTGCTCTGACCTTTGACATTGTCTATGACCATATGCTCTTACCTGGGAGATCTATTTTGAGGAGCAGAGAAACATGATTTTATCAATCTGTAGTGAGTCAGGAAGGCTGTCCCAGCATCTCTGCATCAGGAAGGCAAGACAAGTCGAGAAGAGTCTGTTTACTACCACTCCACAACTTATAAACAGTGTAAAATATGTATGTTTTGCCACAGAACAGGGATGTACTTATACATCAAGTAAAATCTAAAGTCATTATTTTATTTTAAAAAATTATAAAGTCTCTTATTTTGTCAGCATGTTCTGCAGACTAAATGATCAACCCCATAACCACCATCTTGAAAAAGAAAAAAAGGTATATAAAATTTGGGAGAGATCTATTTCATACTATGACATAAATAAGGCAAAAATAAATGAGACATTTAGAAAATGCAAATCAGATCTTTTCTTTGTTTTAATCTATTATTATGGGAGCTTGCAATAGGTAGGATTAGAAAATGATCACTGAGAAATATTGTTGGTGTGCTGAATATTTCAAATCACTGAGGACTCTCTTCATTTAAAATAAAACCATCAGCAAAAGGCTGTATCAATATATGAATGGAGAGGAATCAGATATTTCTGCTACTGCAAAAAATTAATAACATAAGTCATTAGCATTAGTGCAACTTGATTCTCTTTCTAATTTACAGGCACATATCTAGATTAACCATAAAATATTCCTGGGTTTAGGACACACTGTCCTCCATTGAATGCTTAGCCTGGAAAGGTTATTAACATTGAATGGGGACTGTTCTCTCAGGAGAGCTGCAGATAAAATGACCAGGGAAAGAAATAGCACAACTTCTCAAATTAGCATAATTAGTAATTATCTCTTAATAGCCCCACTTGGCTTTGGAGACTTGGCACTTGAAATTCCGCTTAAAGTTCAGTGAGGAAAAACAAATTTCACGCTGAAATGTCTCAATAACACAGCTGAGCTGCTGAGGTAATCGTCTGGTTTAGGTAAAGGAAAGTAGATGAACATATGGATAGGGAAGATCTTTCCTGTAAGCACTGTGTTTTTGTTTGCATATGTAAAGCACTCCAGGCTTAATGGTACAATTGCCACTTTCTCTGGGGGTGAGGGGAGGGCAGGAGGATGAGTGGGACTTTTCTCTCTTCTTTAGTAGAAAGAAACAAATGAAGATAATAAACTAAAATGAGGAAATCCCATTCATTTTACACTAAAATGGTGTAATTTCTTTTGCAGTTCTGACTGAAATAAAAAACCCGGAGACAGACAAGCAGTGGATAGAAACAGCAGCCTTTATCATAGCCAGTGGCAGAACTAAAGCCTTCCCAAATGGGGATGGTTCTCCAACATTTAACTCAAGGCAAAATTGGATGAATAAGCATAGGGAGCCTGGTAACCCTAATTTTTTTTCTTTTTGTGGCAATGAAACAGATGGCTCTCTTAAGATGCTTTTGGCTGGGAAAGAACAAAAGCAGAAGAGAAATATTTACAATTTTTACACACCTAAAGCCCAGTCCTCTTTATCCTCAGGCAGAAAGAAATTTATTCATCCATCCTGATGGAAACAAGCCTTTGTTACTAAGAAGGCACTGTTTTGATTTACATGTTGCACAGCTGGTTGGAAACTTTCCACTGGGGAACACATACACAATTGATAAGCCTTCCTAAACTAGTTTGAAATAGAAAAAGAAGTTGTTTCACTCTGTCCTCTTTGGGAGGCATGGCAATACACATTGGGTGCCAACAATTCAGCAGTGGATTTACTGTGGTGATGGATGGACCTTTGGTTTTGGTGTAGGTTCATGGTTTTTTGTGGGTTTGGGTTTGGTTTTTTGGGGGGAGAGGGGTGTTTACATATAAATATATTTATGTATACATATATATACATACACGCACACACACATATATATATCTATACATGTAAATATATTTCTAAGTGCTGGATTACCATACCCTAGATGTGTAGGATATCAAGGGTTGCAGTGGTTCATGCCACACGTGGCTGCTCCTGGGCTAGGGTCAGGTGTGTTGTAGAAGAGGCACTTTTTGTTCTGCCTGCAGAGTGAAGGATTCCTTTGCTGCAGGGAAATAACTCTTTTGGTGCTGTGTCAACACATAAAATAGGGAAGATGAAGATAAACTAGTCAGAGGAGGTTGACAGCTGTTATAAAACTGATAGGCTGACACACTCATGGCCAGAAGAGGAAAAGGTTTGGCTTAGAAACTCTAATTAAGGTTGGCCAAGGTCCATTAGCTCATCTTCACTAGCAGCTTCGTGACCTCACACCCTGTGTATCACCCTTTTTATACAGGTTCTAGGTGAGAAATGTGATTAAGCAAGATGCTATCCTGTGTTTCCAAGGCCCAGCCTCTGAAAGCAATTCAAATGCCTCTATCAACCAACAAAATCCATTTCAAAATTGAGATAGAGCATGCAAGCAAAAAGGGAGAAGGGAGAAAAGAAATGGAAGCAGATCAAAAGAGACGAAATGACATTTGAAAAGTATGGAAATGAGGAGAATATTGAGACTGAATTAATTGCAAAAAATCCTAAAAGATGCAGAAATCCAGCAGGTCTGATGTAAATATTTGCAGGCTGACAGAAAGCAGGGAGATGGGCCAGTACAGTGATGAAATAAACACATTTCTTCCTGTTCCCCCCAACCAGTCCTACTCCCAAATGAACACTTGACAAATAAATTAAGCTCAAGCACTAACAGTGGAGCGAGTGCAGAAGAATATTCTGATGGACACCTGAGATATCTCCTGATAGACTGTACGTGGGCAGCTACTGAGAAGAAAATGGTATAAAAGAAAAATACCCACTCCCTGACAAGCCTCTTTGTTGAGTGATTGATATGTTTCTGCTTTCCTCCTTCCCTATAATATTGGGAATGTGAGATGCTGCTTCGAGGCCAGAACTATTAAAAAATAATCATCTGTGAACACCAACTTGACTTTGTTTTTTTTTTTTTCCCCCAGAGCAGGAGGTGGTGAGTGTTGATTTTTCTTGGTACCCCAGACTGGATTTTTGGGGCAGATTTTTCAGAGCAGGCCTTTTGTAATTTTTGCTCTTAAAATTCATCTTGAGAAATATAGGAGAACCAGCTGGGTAGTTGCATGTGTGTCTTGTCGGCTTGCAAAGCTCATTAGAAAGACAATCTTGGTAAATTCAAGAACCCCAAGTTTGATTTTTGGCTCTGCTGCTGTTGTTTCTGTGACTGTGGCAATCCACTTGCCTTCCCTCTGCGTTGAGTCAACAAGGACAGACAGAATAACTGTCATCACTGTTATTTCTAATCTCTTTGTGCTCTCTCTGTGAGCCCTTTAGAGACCACTAAATTATACCTGAAATAGCATGATCCTGATCTGATTTTGGATCTCCTGGTTGATGTAAAAATAATAGCAAAGTTACTGTGGCATTAAGTTTTATTTCTAGACATTGAGGAAGCTGAGCATGCAACCTGCAGATGAACTTCCAAAGGCTACTTCTGTGACATTAGATTTATCAGACAGCAATTAATTATTTGGCCTAATTCTGTGATTCTTGGCAAACCTTAGTGAGATGTAAAAGGAATTTATATTCTGCTAAAACCAATGCCAGAGAGAAATGTTCAGCGTTTCAATCAGGATTGGACCTTTAAAATTGGGCAGAGCAAGGAAGAGGAGAAACATGCAAAAATTACCTGAGCAGAAAAATGCCTGAGGATAATTCATTCTTTTAAAAAATACCATTGGGTCATACTGGCTTCACAGGTAGCATTTAATTGTGTCAAGCTGCTACACTGTTCTATTTCTTCTTTCCCTTTCCAATTTTTGGAACCACCAATTTTGACTATTTCTTGAATTGCTGGTAATTCAGAATAGAGGCTGAATAAGAACATATTGTGTATTACATTTGTGTTGTTTTCATACAGAGTTAAGCATAACTTGTATATATAGATCAGGGTAAGGAAATATCAGTAATTTTAAGTGTAAGAGTAAATTGGACAACCCATCAGACCTATAAGGCCTATTCTCCTTCATTTAATAAAAGTAGGTCAATGTAGGTTTTATGCTGTTCACATTAGTGTCACTCATTTTAGCTTTGCTAATAAAAGTTAATGGCTGGTTGAGCATTACTGGAAGAGGATATCAGAAAAGAAATTAGAAAAAGATAAATGGGTAAAGAAACATAACAGAAAATAAAGCTCTAAGTCATTGGAATGTTCCTATAAAATTTCTTAAATAACATCAACACCCTGGTTGAAACTCCCATTTCTAAATGACTAAAGTACAAATGAACTGGAACACTAGAAAAAAATTTATCTTGTGTACTTGTTTAGCTTCAGAGAAACTATTAAATGCTCAGGAGGCGCTGACAATGGGCTTTATGCAATTCTGTCCTGATTCCTATTTAACTCTTGGAGCATTTATTAGATAGTTGAGAATGCCATGATCGGGCTCTAACGTGTGCAGTTCTGCTTTAGCTATGAAGAACTTGCTGGTTTCGTCTCTCTTCATTTTGATAGCCAGTTGCCTGCCTGAGGGGATGATTAGTGACACAAGGAATGCTGGGTGGCGATTATAAAATATAGACAGGAAGAATCTTATTCTATTTGCTGCTACCATCACAAGGCCATTTACTGAAGCAAACCAAGAGAGTATATAAACATATATACACATGAGAGAACACGTAAATCCCGTTGCATTTTTTTAATTTGCCTTCTACAGTTTTTAATAATATTGCAATTTTTCATGTAGTTAAGAAACCATTACTTTAATATTTCTCCTACAGGGCCACGGAAAGTCATGAATGAGAAGAGAAGGAATTGGGGCTCTTTTTATTTACTTTTCAGCTTTTGGTTAGGGCATAGACTATACTTTCACATCTTTCTGAAAGAGTAAAAAGCTTTCAAAACTCTTCAGAAAGGGTGAAAAACTTGTTCAGCTTCACACGAAAAAAAGCACCCAAATTTCTGTCATATGTTGAATCCTGTCACTGACTTTTTCTCCGCCACTTCCTAGTAATACTTGAAAGAGACCATTTTGATATGTACCTCAAACTAGTCCATATTAAAATGCTGCATCCAGCATTACATCATTTGAAAAACCATTAGTTGTTTAGTGCATTTGTCTGAGACTCTTTCGAGGGTCTTGTGAACGGTCCCAGTCTCAGATCACAAGCTCTGTCTGGAGCGTCCCTTGTCCCTTCTTATAGTCTAGAACTGCTGCAGAACATGGGAAGCCTTTCAGTGTCTTCCTCATCCCTTCATTGCTCCCCTTCATAAGCCCACCCTAAGCTTAACAAAAAAAAGCACAGCAGCAGCAACAAAATCCAGTAACAAAACAGGTAAAGGGCATGAGGAGGTTTAAGGTATTTTAAATACTTGACCTCTAAAGACTGTTTCAGGACATACTTTAGATTCAGTCTGAGCCCATACGGACATGACATACCTTAGGCTTTGCTATTTTTTTTACTAAATTTAGAGGAAAAAAATCCCAAGCTTCTACATTTGCCAAAGTCAAACAAATTCCCCATTGCATGCTGAGCTAAGGATATCTCTTCTCTGTCCCCAAGCAAAATAGTGTAGTAGCAACTGGAAGCCTTATAATTAATAGAAACTGGGAAAGATGAGCTATTTCAGTAGGTCATACTCTAGCAAGTGGAAAACTGCAAGGCTCTCTGTGCTTCTCACATGGTACTAAATTCATTTCAGGTCCTCCAGGCTGTGAGTGGTCAGGATACCAATGAGAACACTTTTCTTAGTCTGTCATTTGCTCTGAAACACAGAAAGCCACAGGCAGATGTCTAAAAGAATGAGCGGCAAAATTTCCTCCAGGGCAGATTTTGTTGTAGAATAAGACCACTCCCTAGGTAGAAGTCATCAGTGGCTGACCTCAGATGTGGTTCAAGGTAGTGTATGTGTGTTATATTAGGTAACATGGGAAGCATAAAAGATATTTCACATTGCTATGGGATGGCAAAATTTTGGATGAGCTAGAAGGTGACTAGATACCTTTGTAAAACAGATGAAAAAGCAGTCTCTTGAGAAGTAAGAGTGCATTAGATCCTATTAGTGCCATTGTGGAAAGCATTTAAATTTATTTGACAATCAGTGAAGTCAATCATTTTAATTTTACCCCTCACTATGGCATTCTGTTTTAAAAAGTCTTTTAATTCAGTTTTGAATCATGGAATCAGCCGTGTTGGAATGGACCACTGAGATCATCAAGTCCAACCCTTGATCCACTACCGCCGTGGTTACTAGACCACGGCACCAAGCCTTTGCCCTCACTTCTGAAGGAATTGTTTTATTTTACACACACATAGATTGTATTTTCAGTATTTTAATTTTTTTTCTCTGAAAAGAAACAGAGAATTTGGTAGAGTTCTCTTAGTCCAGTGTCTCTGCTTGGCCATTCCTAAAATAACAATATATATGCATGATTTCAAAGAGATGCCCAACCACAACCTGGGCTGCATCAAAAGAAGCATGGCCAGCAGGTCAAGGAAGGTGATTCTGACCCTCTGCCCTGCTTTCATGAGATGCCACTAGCAGTAAAACATCCAGCTCTGGGGCCCCAGCAAAAGAAGAATGTGTACCTGCTTGAGCAAGTCCCACTGTTCCCAGGTGTATTTGTATAAGACCTTATGAGGTTTGAACTTCTAGATTTGTTGTATTGTTGTATGGGTTGACCCTGGCTGGATGCCAGGTGCCCACTAATGCCACTCTCTCACTCTCCCTCTGCAACTGGACACAGGAGAGGAAAAAAATCACCTAAGGATTCATGAGTTAAGAGCTGGGAGAGGTCACTTACTCATTACGTTCAGGAACAAAACAGACTCAAAGCGGGGATAGTACTTAAATTTATTACTAACAGGATAAGAGCCAAAGAGTGTGAAATAAAATAGTCTTAAAAAACACCTTCCCCCCACCCCTCCTTCATCCCATGTTCTCCCTCCTCCCCCCACCGCAGCAGTGCAAGGGGACAGGAATGGGGATTACGATCAGTTGTTGTTTCTGCCCCTGCTCAGGGAGAGGAGTCCTTCCCCTGCTCCCGTGGGGTCCGTCCCACGGGAGATAGTCCTTGATGGACCTCTCCAGTGTGAGTCCATCCCTCAGGTAGCAGTTCTTCCTGAGCTGCTCTCCCGTGGGTCACTCCTCCATGGGTTGCAGTCCTTCACGGATGAGCTGTACCAGTGTGGGTCCCCCACAGGGCCACAAGTCCTACCCAGGAAAAACCTGCTCCAGCGTGGGCTCCCCTCTCCATGGGCTGCAGGTCCTCAGCAGGATCCTGCTCTATCCTGGCCTCCCATGGGGTCACAGCCTCCTTTGGATATCCACCTGCTCCAGCATGGGCTCCTCCATGGGCTGCAGGGGGGTCTCTGCACCCCGATGCTCCCCCATGGGCTGCAGGGGCACAGCTGCCCCACCATGGGCTGCCCCACGGGCTGCAGGGCCTGGAGCACCTCCTGCCCCTCCTTCTGCACTGACCTTGGTGTCTGCATTGTTCCCATGATCTCACTCCACTCTTCCCTGGCTGGAATTCTTTCTACTCAACAATCTTCTGTTCCTAAATATGTAATCACAGAGGTGTTACTATTACTCCTGAATGGCTTGGCCTTGGCCAGTGGCAGGAAGTCATCCTGGAGCCGGCTGGCACTGGCTCCACGGGACAAGGGAAGCTTCCATCAGCTTCTACCAGAAGCCACCCCTGTAGCCCCCACCCCTGCTACCAAAACCCAGGCACAGAAATCCACTACAATTGACTTTAAAGAACAGGTGACAATGAAGCCTCTATTTTGGAAATAATAATTAAAAAAAAAACTCAGGAGAGAGGATGAGGATCAAAACCCAAAAGATCTCAGCCCAGATAACTGAAGTTTTAAACCAACAGGTTGATGCACTCATGGTGAAATGAATCAGAACAAGTAGTAGCTCAGCTTGCTGTGGCATGAGCTGCAAGTTTCCCTTCTGTCTTCAAAGGAAGAAGGAGCTGCGATCTGCTTTAAATTCTGACATCTGGTAAAGCGTAGTGATGTATGATTTGGCACACAAGCTAGTACATTGCACAACAAAGTATGCCATTTATGAGGCTCTCTAAATATAGGGAAGCAGTTTATTTAAGTAATGCAGTAAATAACAGAGTAGATATTTTAGTTCAAGGGAATGTATAAGCCTTGAGGCTGAATTCAAGCAAGGACACTTTTATGTGGATACAGATCTTGGATTATTGAGACCATGTGCCTACCTGTCTGTAGTTTCTGTATTACAGAGTGATCATTACTGCCTGGCACTTTGCAATAAATGTTCATAATTGACTAGAAATGATACAAGAAACAAATCTATCTCATTTAATTTGGCCCAAAAATTCTGAGATGTCAGTATGAAAACTTTCTTATACAAATGCAATTGTGGGTCTTTTTGGTCAAACTGGTGGAAATTGGAAGTGTCAGGATTACCAAACACCCTTAACTGTGAAATCTCAATTAAAATATTTTCTTTGCTCATTCTTTGGCCGTTGATTTGGGGTTTGGAATTTAAGATTCTGCAGCCCAGAACAATGCTTGCTGTGTTAGCTCAGAGCTGGGAGTCAGCCAGCTTCCAGTCTCTAACAGCAACTGGCAGCAGATCACATATTTAGGAAGGGGTTAAGCACTGTACAAGGTATGTAGGAAACCTTCTCCTCTTGCATGTTTAAAGCAGGAAGGCTGTGGGAATGCCAGAGTCAGAAGTTACACCTGAACAGCTGCATTCAGAGGCCACTGGTGGGCATGAATCTGTCCAATCCTTTAGAACGTGTGTAATTTAATTTATGCATAGTCTTGCTTAAGATAATGTGCTCACTGAAAGGTAGGTAGTTGCAATTATTTGCAAGATCCAGACTTTCCCTATAAATTACCTTTGATAAAGCTATAATGATGAGTAACACCTATAATTAACTGTTCAATTCTTTATTTACCAGCAAAGCATTTGTTCAGAACAACTCAAATGTTGCACATAGCAGCACACAAAAAAATAAGCAAAAGAGGTCACATTCTAAACACCTCTCCTTTCACCTGCAAGCTGAAGCCAGCACATGGGGGCTGTTCAGGTTTGATCTGAGATATCCACTCTCCAGGGCCTTCCACCATGGCCCTCCTGGGAGGGCATCCTTATTTCCCCCCCACTGTGGTGCCCCAGATGCCAACACAGAAACCCAGGTGTAGGGTAAGGAGGTCTCCCCATACACCAGCATCCATTGGGAGCTGCAGGACACCCCACACTGAAGCAGCTCTGTCCTTCTTGCTCCAGTGCCAGCCCCAGCCTTGGATGGGCAGTGAAGACAGCTGCTTCTGCTACATTGTTCTTGGGGCCATGAGGTTGTAGGGGAGGAACTGAAGAGATCACAGAGGCAAATTAATCCCAGTGGAGTCAGTAGATTGTATTGATTTATGTCAGTGCTGTGGTTACCCATAATTGTAACAAGAAGCTCTAACTCTAGTTTTAGCATTAAGAGATTTAAACTTTTTTTTTTTTTTACTTTACTGTTTCACTATGTTTTGCTATTAATTACTATTATGCTACCATGTACTGGGTTTGCATGTACTCATAGGCAAAATCTTATTTACTTCTAAAGTTACTGGTCTCATGATTCCTGTTATTTAATACCACGACATAGTGAGTGAGGAAAAAATAATACATCTATTTCTCTTTTTTATGTTAACTCCAGAGTTTTGCAATCCATCCAGCTGGCAAGGCCCAAAGAATTCATTTTCCCGTGGAGCAAGAGCAGCTCAGAGTCTGCAGCTTGCAGTGTCAGGGGACCTGGTCTCCTGTGCATGGCCCTGTATAAAATTATCCTTGTAACCTGGCTGATCAGTGCATTTCCATTGCTGATTACATGTCCCCCTTACCTTGACATTATTTTTTAAAATCCATGAGACTGGAATAAGCATTTTGTTACTACCAGAAAGTTTAGATGAGATGCAGACAGTTGACTATGACCAACTATGCATCCATAGGTGCCATAATGTGCTTTATTCTTAACTAACCGCATGCATACACTCATTAAAAGAAGTGGTACACTGTTGACTTAAAATATGTATATTCCAACAAGCTGTGTTGGACTGGGGCTTATGGACACACACATTAACTTATAGATCCCGTGTTCATCTAATTAAACACTTTTTAACCTTTTCTGTTGAAAAGTATAGTATTTCCTATGCTGAAATATTCAAAAGGTAGAAACTGGATTTATTCATTATTACTGATAAATCATAGCTTATAATTACTTTTAGTCCATTTATGCTTTCAAATTTTGGGGGAAATGTGTTTTCTTTTTAAGGAACGCATTTTGACATTTATGATGAATTGAAAAACTGGAAAAATATGTTTCTGTCAAGAAACAGTGTCCTTGTTACTGACTGAAACAAAACGTGGCATGAAAAATAAATTGTTTACTTGCCATTTATAAGACTAGTGCAAAATTTAAAAGTTTTAACTCAACCGTTACAGATATTTCAATATTTGTAAGTAGAATTGCTTTTGTCAAATCTGTATATTTTCAGCTGAGAAAACAAGCTCTTCACTCTACTCCATCCAAGCTAAGATTATGTCTGCACCCTTGTTTCCTGCAGCACCTGCAGCTTACACAGATGTATCCAACAGGAGCTGTTTGGTTTTGGGGTTTTTCTAAGTATTCCTGGTTGCACAGCCCTAGTAACACAATGCTCTGACACAGGCTGATTTACCCTTTTTTGTTTGGTTGGTTTGTTGTGTCTGAGCTCTGTTCTGCTCCAAAGACTTGTGCTGCCACCTGTGATAACTACTTTAAAACTAACTGGAGCCCGTCTGTGACTGCAGTGACAGCCATGGCAGTGGATTAACATCCACCACATTGAATGTGGGACATAGCACATGGATGGGGTGAATGAAAACACTACCCATTTCCATAGATGATAAAAACATAGACTGTTTCCTGGGCACAGAGCTGGCCTGTGTGCTGCAGGTAGTGCTGCATGAAGCCCTGGAAAAACAGCATCAAACTAAAGCAAATGATGGCATCTTTCAGTGCCTTGCTGAATTTACTCAGCCATTCCTGCACTGCCAGGGGCAGTGTCGCTGCCTTGGGCGATGGAGGAAAGTGAGAGAGGTTTGACACAGTGTTGTAAGCCCACCTGATTGTGCTCTTTCCAAAGAAACTGTAGGAAAAGCCCAAGGTTGCAGAAAGGAAATGTGGCCTCTCAGCTTTCTCCTGCTATGCCATTACTATGCCACTACTTTCCAGTAATATGGCCACATACTGCTGTGCCAAAACCATCATTAATAGATTTGAGAAATTCTAGCATATTGCAGTAAACCAGTGGAGACACTTTGTGCGTTAGGTGCAGACTCCTGTTATAACCCAGACAACATTTAACTCGCTTTCAGCTTCATACAAATTAGCTGCTCATCAACTCTGTTATTACACAAACGTGTAGCAGCTGCACTGCAGAAACTGATTGCTGAGAAAGTGCTTTAATTCAACACTCTTATGCAACCTTCCCATCATTTTACTCAATTGATTAACTCAATCCAATTTTACTATTAATTTAATTTCACTGTTGTCGAAGGCCTCATATATTTTTTCATACGCTTGCATCCTTTGGTCTTGGCTGTGTCTAATACACCCTTAAATCAATTATTTAAAGAACTTTGTTAGGCCTTAAAAATTTAAAATGTCATCACAGGCAGCAAGTATCCAGTAAAAAATATTTTGTTAGGTATCAAACCTGCAAAGTTTAATGACGTGGAAACAAAATGCCATTGTTTCTTCTTGCCATATTCAATGAAAACTTAAGCTAGCTTCTATGAAAGCTCAGAGGGCATTAAATAAATAAATAAATAAAATTAAGGCTTGAAAAACTTAAAGCTGGTATCTGTGACTACAAAAATTGTCAGTTTTCATGAAGCTTGTCTCTTAGATCTGATGCATTCTGGATGCATGCACTCAGTAGATGAAAAACTTTGTCGTTTTCATTTGGAAATGAAATGTGAGTCAGTTCTCCACACACTTAATTCAAATTAATTCAGGCTTACAAAACCTGCCAGGCTGGTCATCACTAACTAGTTTATGGTTGAGATAACTTTTTTTTCTTCTTTCCTACTCACTTTTTCTGCTTCTATTTCCCATCTCCACACAAACAGTTTTATATAACACCACACCTTTCTTCTCCAGAATGTATCTGAGCATCACTCACAACATTTAGTATGAGACATGAGCCCCTAATGTCCTCTGTTCTTGTCCTGTGACCCATATAAGAGTTTTGGAAAGCCCTTCTAGATTGATGGAGAACACAGTGGCCCAGGCAAATGGAAAATGAGCAGTTTTGCAATAGGGCTTTTAAAATGTTGGGACCCTCTTGCCAAGTACAGAGGTATCTCAGGAAGTTGACTCTCAGTTACTGTATTGTGGTGCTTTAGCCTACAGGCAATACAGACAGATACTAGATTTTAGTTTTCCTCATTCAAAAAGCTGTTTCTTTTCCTTTTTAGAGTACTGAATCAGCTCCCTGATGGTCATTTCTTGCCCCTCCTCCCTCCACAAGCTAAGCAATAGGAGCAGATGAAATGCTGAGAGCATGTCCACTGCAGAGGGCAATTTCCACTGATGGATGACATGTCTATAACAAGTGAATCATCATTCTCATTTCTGTCTTTGAAATACATTAGTAACTATTAGTTAGTGTTATTGCTGGACTTGCCTTTGCAGCAGCTGCACTGCTCTGACTGCTCCACTTTGTCACTGCCTTTGCCCCTTTGCCTGCCCAGAATTTGACATTATGGACATTGACCTGCCTTGGCCTCCCACTTATTGGTATAAATTAAGCTATTCTAATCCTCTGTCTTCTTTTATCACTTCTACCACTTTTGCGCTTGTTTAATTTACCATATTTCAATTTATCTAGGCACAGATGAGATCTTACCCTCTTTGGGTAGCCTGAATTCACTGTATATATCAAGTGCATCCAGACTGTGAGGGAGTCATAACCCAAATTCTGAATCTTATGGCTCTTCATATGAGATGCTGAGTATCTCTTTATGTTAGTCCTTGACATTGTTGTCTGTTTCTTCCTAGAAGGCTGTTTGCTTTGTTACAGCATGAAATGGTAATGGATAAGGAAGGAAAAGGAGTTAAACAGAAGTGGTAATAAAAGTGGTCATCAAAATACCTGAAAGGAAACTATTCAAAATCATCAGCTGGTTTTGCTGGTATCACTAGGCTTGTATAAAATGGGAATGACTGGGATCAGATCTTTAGTAATGTCAGATTCATTAAAGTCTAGTACTTAGCACTTCACATATACATGAAAACTTTTTTCCCACCTCAACCAATAATGAGGATATCATTAGCAAAAAAAAAAAAAAAAAAAGATAAAATGAAATTACATTTTGAGGAAATATTGGTGATGATATTTAAAAAATGCTTCTTAGAAAGCTCAGGGCATAAAATTCAACAGGAATCAGGATCCTCTTCTCCCCTGCTTGTCCTTGAGCCTTTTGTGTTCCAGGAGCTGTGGAATAGAAGTTGTATCAAAAGGATTCAACATACTTGAAGCTTTTTTCTCTTTGGGTTTGTCTGTTGCCTGCACTCCTAAGTAAATAGCCAGGTCACAAAGAATTAATCTTGGAGGGGGCAAAAGTGCTCAAGCATTTGCGAACCACCCTTTCAGTTTGGAGCAGATTAAGCAACCACAATAGAGAGAGAGCCTGCTGAAACTGATCATTCAGCTTGGGAGAAATCATAATTAGCTTTTCTGTAAAGCAGCTCCCCAGGAATGCAGCCTCTGAGCTTCCCTGAGACTCTGACAGATCTCTTGGAATCTGATTTACTTATCCCTTTTGAGATTCAACTCTTGTCTGCTGTATTATGTGCATGAGATCTGAGGGTCCTTCTTCTCACCCAGGGTGTTGACAGGCAGGATTTGAAGGGTCACGTTCTTGTATAGTTACTATGCAAAGACTTGGTCCAGTTTCTTTTTCCCAGCTGTAGCCCCATACTATGCAGTGAACAACGAGGCAGGGAAACAGCAAGGGAACCAGCAAAGAGGCCACTTTTAGCTCCTTATCTTCCCGAATCTTTGTTAGCTGTTCTGCTACACTGTTCTTGAGCATGCATTTGCAACTGCACTGGCTGCAATAAGGAGATGGACTGGTGCTCAGTGCAATTTGTGTCGCATTCTGATTCCTGCACCTGCATCAGCTTCTCTCTTCAGTCCTGCTGGAATAAAAAATTATTTCTTGCAAAGTCGCTTACACTTACTTCTAACTTTGTTGTGATAGACACTGACCTTTTAAACCACTAAACCTATAGATAGATAAATTATAGTTTACCTCCCTAGATGCTCCTTAGCTGTCATAATGAAGGAAGTTTACAGTGGGAAAGTGAATGAAGCAAGCATGTTTTAAACCATATGGTAATTATCTGCTATCTGTGCAAAAGACATAAAATGTTGTTTACTGGATGTGAAAAGAGCATCTGAGAAGGGATTCCCTGGAGAGGGGGTGAGGGAGATTTGGCACAGTGGTTGCTCTTCAGATGGCTTGTAATAGACCCTATAAATTTCGAACATGGTATTGTAAATCGGTGGGGATTGGAGATGCTTGGCACATAATGCTTTAGCTTTAAGGGGCAGGTGAGTGTCTTGCCAAGCAGATGTTTTTTTAAAACTCTAATTGAATTATGCAAATGTATAATTGTTTGTTGAGCTTTAAAAGTAATATTAAAGAAAAAGGTGTAAAATGACATCCTTAACTCTTTGCTATCATTTGGCACATTAAATAAGAAGGAAAAGTTACTCTTATGGTAGAGTTATTCTAAGACCAATAAGCTATGGGCTGCTTTCACTTTCTTAAAAAAGTATAACTTACTTTGAATTCTTTTTTCCTGATTCCAGTACCAAAGTAATGTGTTATTTGCTTCTTAAAAAAAAAAAAAAAAAAAGGAGAAGGAAAGGGAAGAAAGGAAAATGTGTCATCATTACAACTGCAGCCACATGATTGCAAATCATTTAAATTTCAGTACATTAAATTGCTCAGAATAATCACCCCAGTCATTTGCACAAATGTACTTAAACTGCCTTAGTACTTTAATACTAAAAAAATTAGTTGTGAAAATCCAGACAAATCATTTGCACTATAGTGGCTGATGCACACTTAGAATCCCTTAAAACTACCCTGAAGTGCACAGATTCAGGCTCAGACATGGAAAAAACATTTTTTTTCAAAACTGATTTGCTAAGTGACAGGTAAGGAACTTTTATTTCATTGTTTTATTTTTTGACTGATTGTATTCAGCTTTAGTCATAAAGCCAAATTATTTTTCTGTTCTGAGCAGTGAAAATATTCACTATAAGGTTAATGCTTATTTCTTATGAAACTCTCTTTGAAGTGGTTGCATAAATGGTGCAGAAAAAGCCCTGAGTTTGAACTGAAAATGTTTCTGATCAGGCCCTACATCATTTTCATTTGTGTATTTCTCAAAAACCTTCTTTACTGAAAAACATAAAAGATGTGATAGTTGCTTTTATCTTCTGTGTTTAGTATTTGGTTTTCAGAAGATTTCCAAGATGAGCATGCCATGTTTAAGCAATGAGACCTTCAGGTGGAAATTTCAGAGAGGTAAAATGAGAAACTGAGTTGTATAGATGGAAGGAGCTCACAAATAAGAATGTAGGAGATATGAAGAAACAGACTAAACCACGAAAGGATATCAAGAAAATTATGTGAAGAAAATGGAGATAAGATCCTCAGACAGAGTATGATTCTTAGAGGAGAAATGAATGAGCCAGATGAGAAGGGTCTGAGAGGTGAAAGCTGGGAAAGCTTCGGGAAAGCAGGATGCTGTGACTTAAGAGTCCAAAGGCAGCAACAAGTTAAAACACAGACAAAATAAAAAACCTTTTCTTCACCACTATATACTGTCCCTCAGCAACTCCTAAAGATGTATCTTTTGAACCCTAAAGTCCTTACTTGTATGAGAAGTCCTTTAAAATCTGTCAGACTTCCAGTTGCGTTAGTCACTTGAATAGGTATTTCAAGGAGCAAGTCCTTAAGGTATAAATTTTTCATGGCAGTTTTTCAAACCAGGCTCTAAAGCCCAGTGCACATTTATGGTACCATTTAAATGAAAAACAATAATATATGATATAGTCTGAATATTATACTTAATGAGCTATATTTTCTTTTAAAATAAGGTTACAGACTATAACCAGAACATTATGCTGCCATAAATTTCATGAGACTTTTTTCTAAACACCTCAGTCTATAAAAGTCAATGACTCACAGAGTAGACATAATCTAAGGGAAACTTTGACCTTTTGCATAATAAGAAGCCTTCCAGCCTGTCGTGTCAATGCTCTGATTCCTCTGAGTGTACTCTGGGAACCTCAGTAAAATAATGGTTATGGCAATTTCCATCTAGAACTTGCATTTTAATAATTCTGTAATTATATTTAAGCAGTAACCTCCTTTGCATGAGTCCTTTTCTGCATTGTTGTTACTGTCCCACACGATTATTCACCCTTTAACTCAAATTGATCCACCTTGTAGGACTTGAGGAAGTAGGTTGCAAGCCATGTGATGGAGCTTCTGCTTTTTCTTATCACAGTCAGAGCAAACTGGATGTCTTTAACTTAAATGTGAAAAGTTCTACTATTTCACTGATATACCTGGTTATAGGTTGTTTAAGGCTAACAGGATTCAAAACTGCCTGGTTCTCACTGTGCATCAAATCCCTTCAGTTTTACCCAGCTGCCAGTCACAGCATTTTCAGGTGTACAGAGTCAGGTGTGCAGAGGCTGAGCTCAGATGACATTTCTTTTTACTTGAAAAGAGAGATGAGATGTGTTTGTGTCTATGAATTGTCCCTCATCACTTTCCTCATGTCCAAGTTTTGTTTGATAGAAAAATACACAAAAATATGCCTGTCCTTACTTCTCAAGTTGTTAATTTTTATTCTTCTACATTTCCCATAGTGTAGTTTGTTCTGCTCTCAGGTCAAAAAAAAGTATGTGGATTTCAGGACTTCAGAGAAACATCTTTGGCATATTTGGTATCTGTGTGTATGTTTATGTGACAGGAAAAGCCACCCTTGATTTCACTGGGAGTACTGATGCCAGAGGATTCATGCTGATTTGCCAAATAATTTTGCCTTTTACCTTTCCTAATCTCAACAGTCATAAGCCAACACTCCTCTCGTATCACGGTGTATAGAGTAAAAACTGATAAAATTGATTTTCAGTTACTAAGATGGTGTTCCACATGAGATGAAAATGAATTTTTTTGTGACTATTTGTATTGGAGTCCTTCTTGAAAGTGCTTTGTGTGAGACCAGACTCTGAGTGGTCCTCTAAAAGGTCAGACAAATGTCATCCTGTGTCCTTCATGGTGGAGAACATCCTTCTTTGGTAAACAGTTACCTCTTGCTTATCAAGGATCTGCAAAGAAATATGATGAAAAGGTAATTAAATAAATAAATTGTGCAAAAATGTGGATTGAGCCCTCCAAAACACTTCCAATCTATGGTAATTCTATTAATTAAATGGGGGGAAAAAAGTAAAGTATGAGGGAAGAAGCAAAAGAAAGGAATTTAAAAATAACTAATTGGATTATTTTGAAGGATTAGTTCCCTGGAAAAAAAAAAAAAAAAAAATTAAAAAAAAAAAAAGAAAAAAAAAAAAAAAAAAAAAAACAATCTTTTTGGCTACATTTTCTTTTTTTTTTTTTTTTCAGAAGAACTTAAAATTGTACTAAACTTTTCTTCCTATACTGGGTTACATATTTTACTGTATTCATGGTTGTGTCCTGTCTTCAGCAAACAAATAAATAAATTTAAAAAAGCAAGAATGTCTGTCTTTGCTGCAGAGAAGACACACAAAAAAGCATTGTGGGTATTCTTTCCTTCTGATTTATCTGCTAAACCAGTCATGGAACTGAGCACAGTTCTACACAGAATCTTGTGGGCTCCAGCTTGTCACCTCTTTTGTATTTGAGTGGAATAACGTAAGAGAAGACATGAACTAGAAACCTCTGTGAGGAGGGAATGAAGACCTCAGGTAGCCTTGCTATTTGTTATGTACTCAAATATCTCTGTTTACTTCACTGTAGACAAGCTGTGAGCTTCAACAAGCAAACATCTGGTAAGCTGTATCAGCATCCATGGCCTTTGCAGCACTTGAAGTGACTTGAGATGGAATTCAGGACTGTCCTACCTGGTGATTTACAGTGGCTTGAGGTTGATTCAATAAAGTGGACAACTAAGAACAAGGTTTATTACCTGTCCTAACTCTAAGGTGCTGACACTGAGACACTGGGAAAGCTCTGTCATGTGTAGAGCGGAACAGTGTGAGATTTATCAGGCTGTGTAACACTGGCAGTGTGATCTGGAACAGGACACAGACTGCATTCCTTCTGCATACCTCTGCAAGAAATGCCTCAGCTGTACTTCACTTGAAACTTCCTTTCTCTGTGTTCTGCTTGTTACTTACCTCTGCTCTTTACTCATGTTTTCCGATTTTATTTGATATTTTATGTTCGATGACCCTCACTGCTTCACTGGGAACCTTTTTATTAGTTTTTTATTTCAGTCTATTACTTGTTTCTTATCCCCCTAATATTTTACTCCTTGAATCTATACAACTAGATACAAATGTCTGACTTCATGCATATTGTTAGTCCCTTTAAGTTCATTGCTACTTTCACTTTAGTTTCAGTGAAACTGATGTGCAAAATACCTTGTTAAAGTTAAGCATGCACTTGATTGCAAAAAGAGGAAATTTATCGAGTATGACTATTCAGTTAGGTAAGAATTACTATAATGTCTGATCTTTTTATTTTATAACATTCACAAAGAAATCACTTCTTTCTCTTATCATTAACAGGCTAACAGCAGTAAGATTTTATCTTTCCCCATATGCACCTCAATTCTGCTTTTTCCAGTATATTCTTGAACAGTATTGTGACCTCTAAATGATGATGTACACAGGTTAGTAACATTTATCTTGTAAAGTTCTAACCTTCAGGTTCTGTATGGAACATCAAATAGGAAGGTGAAGAATGCATACAAAATGTTTAATTCTGCTTTGCAATGCAGAGGGTTTAGGAAATTGGCAACAAATAATTACAGGAGGTTTTATTTTATGCTTCCAATGAATAAGCCTGACTTTGTGATGTTTGTACTCTTTTTTTTTTTTCCTGTATAAAGACCAAGTGACTGAAAATACTGGATGGAGCGATGGGGATTTATTTTGCAGTAGTACGAGCCTAGAGTGTTTTTTGAACGTGAATGTGATCTCATTGGCAGGGTTTGCACACAGATGTGTGGCATTAACATAGTGGATAATTGGATATTGCAAATGAATTATCTAAATGTGGTGACTAACAGGATAGTGTCCCTAGCTGATGTATTCAACACTCCTTTAACATTAGGAAATAAAAAAAAAAGTTCTAAGAATAAATGTGCCTCTTAACATTTGGACATTTTTAATCAGTAACAGACTAAATTATCATGATGCAATTAACTATATTTATGCATGCACATATCTTTTTATATGTAGAATACCTTCTTACAACAATATACATATGTATATAGAGAGACGTATGCTCATAATATATGTTATAGTAGATATATGATATATATTAAAATAAAAGATTCTACCAGAGGGTCTTGGCATGTTAAGGAAAAGGTTGATTGTGTAGCACAATACCAGAGAAACTCCTGTTACATCTGTAAGAGTTATAATGGCACTATTTAGATAAATAAATAAAAAAAGCCACAAGAGAGGAAGACTGGTAGGTGCAGCTATCAAGGACCTTATATATTATCAGAGACACTGATCAGTCAGTGAATATGCACTGATCTTACCAGGTAAAAATCTAAACATGATCTTTTTCTTCCACTTTTTTAATATTTAATAGCCTTTTTTTTGGTCACTCATATTGTGTAGTGATCTGTCATGCTCAGTTCTTGTCCTTGTTTCATATAAATCTACATTTTGAATTTTTGCAGTAAAATGCTGATGTCTACTGTATTTGGTATTTTTCCAAGTTTTATTTTCCTCCCAGTTAAAATTAAATGAACATATCATGATGAGTTATCCTTTCAGGTCCTACTGAAAACTGAATCGCTTTCCTCTCTGAATCTTTATTAACAGCGTATTATTCATTTTCTTTCCTAAATTAACCAAAGTTTCCAAAATCGTGATTACCATCTACAAAAACATAACACAGCATAGTTCATGTAGCGTGACCAGCATCCTGTTTCTTATTTAGTACTGTGCCTGCAATGAATATTTCTTGTTATTATTTTGAGGGATGATTCAGGTGTCAGATATCCCACAATTCTAGTAATTTTTTTTTCTTTGTAATTTAGCTCTGGAACCAATTTACTGTTTATCACTGGAGGTACAAAAATTGCTTGGTCTGCATTGTCCAAATGTAAAATTACTTTTCTTGTCACTATTATTGTCAACAGAATTAACATGTTTCCTAAGGTATTTGACAGTGCTGCTGATACCTTAGAATCTGCAGACAGTCTGGGTAAAACTTAAGACACATTTCCTTAAAATGCTTTTTAAAAAGTAGCTACACAACACTTTCAGTGGTTTCTTTTCAGGCTTCAGGGTTTGGTTTATTTAAGCCAGAAAATAAATTAGATATTACCTTGGTCTTCTATTGTTTGTGGCATTTAATGTAATTTGGGGGTGCTATTTAGTGTGGAATTTCAGATCATAACAATGTCATCTGTGATAGTAAATTAATTCTCCATCATCTTTTAATGGATTAAAATACTATTTTACAAAAAGTACTTTTCAAGTTTGCTTGCTGACCTATGTTTAAAAAATAAATTCAGAAGATAGATAACTTGCATTTCTATCATCTTGAAAATTATGCACAATATTGGGCATAAAGGTCACAACATTTTTAACTATTTGAATTCATAAGATGTACAAGGCAGACTAAATCCATCAAAGGACTCGCTTCTGGCTGACTTGTGTACACCAGATGGATGTACATGCTGTTACATTAATTTTAATGGCTTTCCCTTTAAAGGTGTGTGCTTAGGTGTGCCAAAGACCTAATATTTGTATGCAAAGGGGAAAGTATACTGTTTGACTTCTGGGGTGTCATAGTTTAACCCCAGGCAGCAACCAAGCCCCTCAGAGCTGCTCTTTCACTCCCTCACCAGCAGATCGAGGAAAGAATCAGGAGGGTAAAAGCCGGAAAACTCATGGGTTGAGATAAAGGCAGTTTAATAGGGAAAGCAAAGAATGCACAGAAATAAAGCAGAACAAGGAATTAATTCACTGTTTCCCGTGGACAGGTGGGTGTTCAGCCATCTCCAGGAGAGCAGGGCCCCATCACATGGAACAGTCACGTGAGAAGACAAACACCATCACTCCAAAACTTCCTTCCCCTTCTTTCCCCCCAGCTTTACATATTGAGCATGATGTCATATGGTCTGGAATATCCATTTGGTCAGTTGGGGTCACCTGTCCTGGCTATGTCTCTTCCTAACCTCCCATGCACCCCCAACTTCCTCTCCAGTGTGGCCGTGGGAGGAGCAGAAAACACCTTGGCTCTGTGTAAACCCTGCCCAGCAATAACAAAAACATTCTGTATTATCAACCCTGTGTTCAGCACAAATCCAAAACACAGCCCTATACTGGGCACTGTGAAGAAAATTAACTACCTGAGCCAAAACCAGCACATGGGGTTAAGCAGAAATAGTAATGAAAAACTGCCAAGCACAAGAAAGGGGTTTTAAAGGCATGTGGGGCTGTAAATATTCATCTATTTGTATGAAGACCTTTTTTTGTAAAAAGGAAAACCTTAAAAAAACTTTCCCTAGAGATTTTGAAATCTAAGTCAGTAGTTTACTTAAGAAAACAGTTTCATCTGTACAAGTTAATAAAAGAAGGTTCTATCAGTACCTGTATATGGTCCATAGTTTAAAATGGAAATTTAAGACATGTAATAAAAAATTGGTTTTGTTTATTCCAAACTAGGTAGAGTTATTATTATGTGTGTATGTGTATTGCTTATGTACTGGTAGAAATTACTAATGTTGATCTCATGAATAACCAAATTTTGTGCTTTACTGTGACATGATGAAACTGAAGTATAAATTATAACTGAACTCTAACCACCAAAAACATGGAAAACAGGCTACTACTGTTTCCCAGTTGCAACAGGGGTACAGATACAGCACATTTAAAACAATGCCTGGACACCTTTGCCTAGCCTGTGATTCAGGACAAGTTGTATGTGTGTAAGTTATGAAGCATGTGAAGTTATGTGTAAGTCCTGCTTCTCCCATACCACCTCTCTCCTCCTCTGTACTGCAAACTCCTTGATTTTGCATTTTATTTTATAAGCAGGAGTCTCTTTTTGAGGAAATTGTAGGAAAAGTGTAATTACCAGAACCATTACCATAATATAACATTTCTGAAAATAAACTGAAATGCTCAGCATTACCTGATTTAAGTCAGGCTCTGATTTACAATCCTTTCTGGCTAGGATGCAGAGTTTGGTTATGAATAATTTTGTTCCTTTTACCCCTCTCTCCTTGAGTCTGCCATGATTTCACCATTACCTGCAGGGGTCAAGGACTAGCCTTTTTTTGTCTTTATACGAGTCCCAGCAATTTCTGAAGCTCGCATTATAAAGGTTAATGGGAAATGAAAACATATTTTAATCGTGGAGTGGAAGTGGGAATAATAATTTGAGGAAGAAAAACATGATCACAATTATCAAATTTCATCTTCACCCGTATTTGACCCTCTCATCGCAACCAACAATTTAAAAACAGTCTTAAACATTAACTTAGTTTAACTTGATAGTATGTTATGAGAGTTTTGCAGTCTCAGAAACACATAAGAAACCTACTGATGAATTTTATCATCTAATACAAAAGCTGCCTGATCCCGCAAAATGTGCTTAAAAGAGAAAGAGAAGCAGTGATGCATGCTGGAAACGTCACCAGAAATGAGAACCATTAGCACAATGTCATGACACATGTCTGGGGGAGAGATGGCAACTGCTGCCACATTGCCAAGGACATTGTTCTAAAGGGTGTTTCTGAATTCAGGAAAGGCAAGTAGCTCCAAAGCATGTCTTTGGGGAAAGGAACAGGAAATAGCATGATGTTGGTTAGCCAAGAGGCAGCAATCTATATTGCTACCATTGGGCATTAGCAAACAGGAGCAGGATCCTCAGAAAATCTATTTCTTAAACTCTAGAAAAGCTGAGTCCTTTCCTGAGACATAGATCTTCGTTCAAACTTTGTTGGGAGCAATCCAGGTTTTCACAGAGGAAATAAAAACCAGATTCTTATATTCACCTGATTGTCCCAAAAATCTGGACTGTTGTTAGCCATTAGAAGTAGTCTACAGTTCCCTGAAAAATATACAAATGTAAAAATACAACCTTTAACACCATCTGACTTGGAGGAACTGAGCAGCTACTGTCTAGGACTTTGCAGCTCTTTGAGCTAAATGGTGTTTTGGAAGACAACAGTTTGCAAACAGAGCTGTTTGGTAGTAATTTTTACTTTCCTGTAAGCTACAGAAGTTCATCATGTATTTGATCAAAGTAAATATTTAAGGGAAAAATATGAAAGTATTGTCTTTCGGCTCTATGGCTTTTTAAAGGAAGAAAGTCAGTAGATGGTAGTGATTGGAACTGGCACTTGAATTTTTCAAGCTGACCAATGCATCTAAAATAGAAGAACCTTAGAAGGATGAGACAGATTTACTCTTTATGGCATGAGAAGATCCAGGAGGTTTTCTAACAAAAAGTCTCTGTAAAGACCATTCATTTGAATCACCATAAAGAAGGGAGGAGATATTATATACATCTTAACATGGTTCAATCAGTTCCTTGTCTGATGCTAGTAAAGGCAGGATTCTGAGTCTGATTGGCAGAAGAAACCCTAGGGCTAGCCACTAAAGATGGCCATTATCATTTATTAAACAGGTGTTGAAATGAATTGGTCTTTTATCGTAATGCAGATTTACAGTGCATTAGGCAATCCATTTTTCAATTTAGTGTACTGCCTCTGATAAATTAACAGATGTCGATTGATTTTTTTTCCTTCAGTCCCCCTGTTTACACCTGACAGCCAATGCTTTATAGCTGAGCAGTTATTTGAAGTTATAAACATTATAATTAGCAATTTTTTAATTAGGCTGACAATTAACAGGAGATTTGCAAAGCTGCTAATTTGACATGTCATACTCTCCACAGTGTTTATGTTAACCACTACTTGAGTGAATTCAATTGAACAGAACTACGGTGTCTGAAAAATCAATCTCAGAAGAACCCTTTTCCCCACTTGGGTAACATTATGGCACTTCAGGCAGAGAAGTGGGACTTCAATGAAATTTTTCAGTGTGACAATTCCAATACTTGAGGTTTAAACCATGCGTTCATGTTAGCTTAGAGATGCAATTAAACATGATGTACCAAACACAGGCATGGTCTGGGCTCTTTTACTAATGCTAGGCTTTAAGGAGTTTATGTTTTAAGGACTAAGACCAAAAGAAAACCATCAGCCACTCAAGTCCAATCAACACAGAACCTGAGCTCTGAAGATAACCTTAGCTCTTTGAGTTGAACAAAGGAAAAGAAATTATGTCATTCCAGTGTCTGTGAGGTAATTGATGAAATCTGTGCAGCTTTTCTAGCAGAATTCTGAATATCTCAGTACAAACTGGGTGGTACGAATAGAGGCGTTACAGTGGTTCCTGCTGCAGCAGGTGGGAATTTCCTGGCTCCTTCCATTAATCTGACCTTCCTTTCAGGTCATACAAAATGACCTTCTTTCTGATTGAATTTCCTCTGTGATCATTAGCAACTGAATGTTACTTGACATAGAGAAGGCTGGGTGGATGCAAGGCAATAAGGGGGTTAGAGTGCTCAGGAAGAGAGAGAGGAGTTTGGGTATGGAAAGAGACAGCTGCTAAAAAGTTGCCTGATAACACCAGGGTTAAGATAAATTGGTGGGGCAGCCTGAGTAAATATGTTTCTGGTTGACTTTGGTTGAAAGGATGTGTTTGTAGGTTATTTCTGTGAGCTAAGATACTTAATCACATCCACTTTGTAAAGAAAACAAGGCTAGCTTTTAAATGCAAATGGATCTGATTTTGACTGAGCTCTCTGCCTTATGGACATGAGCATTTCCTTCTCTAATACAGGCATTTTCTTAGTTCTGTTATTCTTCACAGGGGCTTTTCGCATCAAGTCATGTACTTTCATCAGGTACTTGCTTATTTTGTATTCGTTTTTTGAACTGGCTCCTCATTCTTTTCACTTAATGGCTCATCTGGTGGAAACACCTTTAGCCCTTGAGAACACCATAACAATAAAAAGAAAGAAATAAAATGCAGCTTCTTGCACACCTTTTTGAAATCTTCCTTCTTTAATCCTCTGCAGCCTTCCAAACACACCCCTTTCCATGTTAGCCTTTCTTCTCTGAGGCCCTCATTTGTGATGGAGACGAGACACGTCCCTAACTTTACTGGTGGTAAAGTAGCAGGAGGAAGCAGAATGCACAGAAAGCACCCCTCTCCAAAATACTCCCACCCTGCAGACTCCCCCCAGGAGCTCAAAAGAAGATCTAGACACAAAGTTATTGAAACCTTTCATTCTAGTGATACCTCTACCTCCACACACCTGTGATTTGAGTCACTTTCTGAACTCACCAGCTTTCCTAAAAGCTGCAAGAGACTGAACGAGTTGAGGTACTTACTCAGATTTCATTCCAGTCCAATAGTAACATAAAAAAAAAGGCTTATTTAAATGGTGATCTCAAAAAAACGTTTCAGGGGTTAATGGTGACATAACCAGTGAATAATTTCATTTGAATAGTGAAGAATCTTACTACCTGGGAGTCTTGCATGAAGTCTCCAAGGAACAGGTCTTTTACAAGTTCAGGTTGTCACAGGATCTGCCTCTGAAATATCCTGGTTTTTCACACAGTTAACAATTTCAATTTTTCATTTCCTTTCAGTGACTAAATAGACACAGTTTTGGGTTCACAACCCAGTATGTTTTAAAACTTATACAATTTAAATGTCAATTTCTTTCTGGAGCAATTAGAAAAAGAGTGTGTTCGATGGCTCTATCAGAGCCAATGGGGAATCGATACCAAATGAGTTATAATTAAATACATAAAGCTGTGGTGCTAGCATCTTGCTATTTTTGAGCTCAAACAGTCCTAATTAGTTACATGAATAAGACAATGTTTGACATGAGGTATATTGAAGGATCTGTCTTACTTGTTTTATGTAAAATGCTGGTTGCTCATTTCAAACAGTGAGTCAAACAGTGCTGCCAAGAAGTGCTATTAATGGGTGAACTATCCATTTTTTTTTTTCCTGTGGGACCAACACCCACCCCCAAAGCAGCAATTCTCCTCTGAGAATGAGTCAAAAAACAGCATTTAATCACGACTAGCAGTCACTGCAGACCTCATCTTCCTTACATTGCTTGGGCAGGAAAGACAGAAAGTTCTGGATTATGAAGATGTCCTTGGGAATCTGAGAATCAAGGAGAACTCAAGAAATGAGTAGGCAGGGCCTTTCACAGGGAAATTTTTGAAATGAGGGAAGAGAGGGGAAGATGTAGTTTAAGACATCGAGTTCCAATTGGATTTTCCTCATAAAAAAGCTGAGATGCTTGTGGTCCATGAACTGATTTCTAGACAAGATACATCAGGTCACTACTGAATCATGAAGAAAAAATTAATTTCAGGAAAAAGTAGAGGTGGAAGGGATAAAATTGGACCCTAAGGATAGTTATTAAGCTGGGAGAACTTAGTTCTAGGTAGAAATTATGAAAAGAGAAGAGGTTATCCCTCCCTTCTAACATGGGTTGTGGGATCACAGTTTGAGGAGAGATGGAGGCAGTATAGGTTGCAGGGGTGGTACACTGGTACTGACAGGCTTCAGTGCATCCAGGCAGCAAAACCTAGAGTCAGGGTGAAGCTGCATGTTGTAAGGAAAATAAATATTTGCCATAAAGTCCAATACAGTGGATACTTTGGGGTGGGATGGAGGTTAACTCCTCAAAGCAAACTGGTTAATACCATTATAACCTTTTGAAACTCTTGCACAGTGTCAAGAAGGCCCTATCCCATCAGGAAAAAGGAGACAAAGGAGACAATCTGCTAATGAATTATGCCAGAAAAGGACATGAAAAAAAACCTGTAATTGAGAAAACTATTTATTTTGAGCTGTTTATTTAAGCACAGGAGGATTCCTAATGGAGCCATCAGACCTCAGTCATTGGCTAATAGTTTAATTAGGCCCATCTGGTGGAGGCTGTGGAGAGAACTGTCCCAGCTCTCATATTGGCAGAGAGGTAATTTGTCATCGTGTGGCCCAGTGACTGGCACGCGAACATCTCTAAAGCCAAACAGAAGCTCAGCAATCTGTCTCACATGAGAATAGCTGAGAGCTATTGGAGGCATTTGTGTGGTTCACCTTGGCACACCGAGGAGAAATGAGACTATTGCACAGTATCCTTCAGATAACCTCAGCAGGGAAATTCAGGCAGAGTCCCTGAAAGTCAAGTCAATCTTTCCATTTTCAGCCAACCCTAGGAAACAGATTTTTCCTCTCTTTTCTTTACATCCTCTGTTCTATGCCATCCTAATAAAACAATATGGTGAGAATGTTTTCTACTAGTTTCTGTTCAGGAGCATATATACCTCAGATACAAATTTCACTCCTGCTAAGTCATGGAACAAAGGAATTTTCCTTTTGGATAGGAGGAACTTGCAATTTTTAAGAAATCCTAGTTCTAAAAAATGCTATCAAGTGATGGAGCTGCAAATAAAGAAAAGCATTGCATATAATTGTAAACATTCTGTAAGATGAGTAAGTTGATAAAACTATGGGTTAATTCAGTTCAAGGAAAAGAATTCAAAACGGTAACAGTAACTGCCTTAAAAGCTGAAATCAATATTTTTTTCTCAGTCTGGTCTTACTGTTAGCGTTATATGATGTTAAAACCACCACTGCCTCTTTAAGGGTAATATTTGAGAAAGCATGACACAAAACACAAACAAAAATTTTATCTCACATTTGCCCATCCACTAGTGTTTATGTGGCACTTATTCATTCTGGTATAACCCACTGCCTATTCCAAAGCCCCAAAAGCACTTAATATGTCAAATATTTTATCAGCTCTTTTTTTTACAGGCTCATAATGTCAGTGCTGACTAAAGTAAAAGCAGAAAAAAGCTCACCCAATGCAAACATAACAGTTTCCATTATAAATGAATCATAAAGCGGTTTGGGTTAGAAGAGGCATTAAAGATCATCTAGTTCCAATCCCCCTGCAGGCAGTTCTTAATTCTCCCAGTCCCTGTCTTTGCCTTCTGTAACTTGGGTGGTGTGATCAAAGCATTTGCTGGTGAAGACTGAGGCAAAAAAGTCAAAACCTCATTCTTCGTATCATGATCAGATCTCGTATTTCCTTCCAGAGGGGACCCACATTTTTCTTAGTCTTCTTTTTATAATCAGTGTACCTGTAGAAGCTTTTCCTGTTGCCTTTAACACTCCTGGCTAGATTTAATTCTGTCAGGGCTTTAGCTTTCTTAACCTGATCCCTGGCTGCCTGGACAATTTCTCTGTGTTCCTCCCAGACTATGTGTCCGTGCTTCCACTCCCTATAGACTTCCTTTGTGTGTTGAAGTTTATCCAGAAGCTACTTATTCCTCCATATAGGCATTGTGCCTTCTCATCCATTTTCCTCTTCACTGGGATGCATCACTTCTGAGCATGCAGGAGGTGATTCTTGAATATAAACCAGTTTTCTTGGGCCCCTCTTCCCTCAAGGGCTCTCCCTCATGGGACTCCCCCAGCAACTTTAACTTAAAGCCCTATTCACCATCTTGGCAAGCCTATAACCTAAGATCTATTTTATGGTTCTCTGACAAGTGGACCCCATCAGCCCTCATCAGCTCAGGTTTCTCAAAGCAAACCCCATGGTTTCAGTAGCCGTGGCACCAGTCCTGTAACCATTTGTCGAATCACCAGATTCAACTAGCCCTTTCAAACCTCTTTCCTCTGACCAGAGGACTGATGAAAAAGTTACCTGGTCTCCAGAGTCCCTTACCATCACTCCCTGGGATCTGTAATCCCTCTTGATGCTTCTCATACTGCTCCTGGCTGTATCACTGGTGCCCACATGAAACAACAGCAGTGGATGACAGTCAGTGGTGTATAACTGGATATATATGGATATATATATTGGATATGAGGCTTGGTAGTCTCGCAGTGACATCCCTGATATGAACCCCAGGTAAGTGGTGTACCTCTGTAGTATATCAGGTCAGCAGATGGGTGCCTCTGTACCTCTCAGAAGAGAATTGCCTACTGCTATCACCCATTGCCTTGTCTTGATCGTTATACAGGAAGCAGATCCAGCTGCATTACTTAGCTCCAGCATCAATCCTGATGTGACAAGTCTCGACACTTGCAGAGTCAAAGACACTTGAAGAGTCTGAGTAGCCTCAGAGGAGGCATCATAGCTTAAAAAAATCTGTAAGTCAATAAATCACTAAGCTTTGCATATGTCAGGTACCTATCTATACCTTAAGAAGCAAAAGATTGAGACACTGCAGAAATTGAAACTAATACCTGGTACTGAAAGCAGTTGAAGTGATAGTTCAAATTAATCTCATGGGCAAATAGTCCACTGTGGTCTCTTAATATTAAAAAAATATTAGTCTCTTTAAATTATTGTTCTGTATCTGCTGATATACTCCATCATTTTCTTGATGTAAGTTAATACCCTTTTTGAAATGATGTGATTTTTTCATAGCCCAGACATTGCAGAGCTAAAGTGCTGTGTTTGAATACCATAAATTGAGCTTGAGCAACCTGATCTAGTGAAAAGTGTCCCTGCCCACAGCAGGAGGTTGGACTACATGATCTTTAAAAGTCCCTTACAACCCAAACCATTCTCAGATTCTGTGAAATTGTATTTTGCTATTCTTCTCACCTTTTCTGGGTATGCATGCCATTTCAGATGCACAGACGTACATACATAGTTCATAGATGCTAATTTCTGTGAATAGTCCTCACAGTGCATAGACATATGTTTTAAAATTCACACAAATTACTTCAAAGAGTTTCGGTTGGTAGTTTCAAACCTAAGAATTAATGCAGTTCACTATAATTCTGCCAGTCTAGTTGCCCCTTTAACAATTTTGCTTCGTATGCAAGTACAAGCATCATTAGTTTGTATCATTTTTAGCAACATCCCGAAAGAATCAGGAAGTCAGTTTTGTGCTCAGCCTGATAAACTGTCAAGACAATTTTGCCAGCAAAGCTAACTCACGCAGTACAAATATTTACCAAGAGATTATCTATTCTTAAAACAAAGTCACTAATCCAGGTTGTCTCTTCCAGACATAATGCTGAACATGTATATTGAGTGAGCTAAAAGCATAGTAACAAAAATGTTTTGCAATGTAAGAGCTTCATGATCATCTGCTGCCTTCAGCCAAATCTCTTTTGAAAGCTCGTTGTTGTGTGTCTTACTGCATTGTGAATTCTGCTGTGTTTACAAAAGTAGAGGAGACAGTGGGTAAAGTGGAAATATTTTTCTGGTTTTATATGCACTTGACTAGTATTAACTGGCATTTTTTACTCCTACTGATCAGATTTCTCCTTACTTGCCTGTCTTACTTGTCAACACAGTGTGGAACAGGTGACAGTCTTGTTCTCATTCCTTGTATTTCAGCTAAAATCTGGTGTGGTTTATGTCTGGAGTGTCTAGATTTGGATTTGTATTGCTCCTTCTATGATACAAATACTTCATAATAAATAAAATGCTACTAAAATTGCTCAGCCTTCTTGCTACTGAAAAAGCACAAGTGTGCCTCTTGTAGTTTGCAAAACTTGGAACAGAACTGATCTGCCATCATTTTTACGCTGGTAAAGATGACATATAGAAACGAGGCCGCGAAGATGAGAGCAGACTGAAGCTACAGCCACATCCCTTCCAGCTTGGATGGTACAAGAGTGCCTTTCCAAGGAAGGGTTTTCCACAGGAGCTGCACCTCTGAGTGAAAGAAGAGGCAAGCGGGACAGGTACCCAAGACACAGAACTGCCTGGCTGTCCACCAAGAAGGGAATAAAGAAGCTTCCTAAACCATGCAGTGAAGAGCAAAAATGGCAGCAGGACAATAGATTACTTTACTGTCACCCAGAGCAAAGCGCTGGATTACTTCAGGGAACCCCAAAGTAGATTAAAAGGACATTTTTCCTGTGAAGAATGAGAAGAAAGATATCAAAGGTTTGTTCACGCTTATATGTTAGAAAAAAGCAATCCAAAAGGAAAAGGCTCAAGCTATCAATTTATCTTTGTGGGAGACTGTATGGTTATTTATCTCTTTTAATTATGCTTCAAAAGAAAGATGGTGCTGCAATAAATAACATTAGGCAACAATAAAGGGAACAGCACAGAGAGCTGCTTGTAATGTGTTACCCTCACCCTCTTTGTTTTAACCTCCATAAAAGTGTGGGGTTTTCCATGTTGTTTGAGGTATTCAAGACGGTTGTATTTCTGGAAGCAAGTGAAACACAGCTGCTTGCTGATTAAGGGGATAGAGGAGATGGCAGGATTACATTAGTATGATGCATGTGCTGCTACTCAGGGACCAGCGAGTTCCCAAATTTAGTGCCAGATACACACACACAGTTGCACCTGAGCACAGCTAAAAATGTAGCACTTACACCAAAGGCTGAGCAGAGTTTATTATTGCCTGGGTACTAGAGAAAAAGAAAACATAAAATTCCTGCATGAGGATAGGGAAAGCACTGATATCTCATTTGAAGGAATTCAGATAATGTTGAACGATCTTTTTCACATTTAACATTCAAAACACCTTCTAGGAAGGGCATGTGTGCTTCAGAATTTGTGTTGGTCCAGATCTTCTGCATGTGGAAGCATTTTCAGTATTACTGAATTTTACAGGGCATACATTGAGAGGTTTTCACTTAGGACCCTTACAAAGAGGTTTGCTTTCCAGAAGGTGGAGTGAATGGCATCTTTCTGAAGTTGGCATCTTTCTGAAGTTGGCATCTTTCTTAATGTTTGACACAGCTTGGGCAGTCAAATTCACTGCTCTTCAATGTTGTTTGGTATTTGAAAGCAAATTAAAGGGAATTAGTTAAGACTTTTTCTGGTATAACGTGGGCCCTAAAGCTTTTTTGTAATCATACTGGCAGTAATGTAATGATTTATCTTACAGGCAAGTCTAGCAGCAATGTCATAATTTCAGAAGCTAAACAGTCTTTCATATTTCTTTCAGCAGGAGAGAACTGTTGGGATTTTCATGTATGTTTTGCCTTTGCAAAAATAGAAGTTGGAGTGTGAAACATAGATCATCCTTCCCACTCATTAGCATTTTAATGGCTTCTCAATTGTTAACAGATTTGATGTAGCTACTAGAAAGATAAGACTGGGTTGTGATTTACGTCTACACTTTCCAATCCAGTAGTAGTCAGTTATAATACATTTTACTAAATGTAATGTCAGGTCCTGAAATAAATTTTCAACCCTTTAAAAAAAATAATAATGATAAAGAAAAATGTCAATATTCCCCCTCCAACGTATTTCCAACAGCGATAGTTCTGATTTGTTATTTTTGCAGAACACAGAATTTTTTTCCAACAGAAATAATAATTATTTCTATAATTTAAAAATTGAAGATTGATCTATTCTGCACAACTTAACCCTATAGGGCAATAGGATAAAGCAACAAAAACGTTCACAGCAGAATGATTTGCAGAACTTGTAATACAGAGAAGTTATTTGAAGATTCAAGTTTTGCTGTATTTTTAATGTATGATTCTATGTTTTTATCAGGAACACAGTATTTGGTTTGGCTTATTGAATTGCAAACTCCCTTCTGTACATGTAGTAATTAGCTATTACACTTTGCACACATTTTAACTTCTCAGAAGCTATCAGCTCCAAAAAGAGCTGTCAAACCCAAGGGCACCATGGTATTGTATTTAGAAATATTCTTAGTGTCAGGAATGACTTGAATTATCCAAATTAAACTACAGAGTACATATAGACACAGCCTGGCTAAGTGACTCTTACCATCAGAATATAGTCTGCTGGAGCCTCAGGTGTCATTCATGGCATGTCCCTCTTCCTTTCCCTCCCCTAAAGACAGGGCTGAACCTAACCCTGAATGTAATACAGATTTTTAGGATCTAAACACTGTCAATATGTATTTGACATGCCTCTATGGTTTGACTCCTTTACAGTCCAGGACTCATTGCCCAATAGTTACCTGTCCAGTAGCATCACAGAAAGCCAGAATCCAGAACATCACCAGGATCACCAGAAGGTCCAACAGAAGGTATTTTGTTGGCAGAAGCATCACTACTGAAAAAGCTGAAATAGAGTGAGGACTTCTGAATAAAAGAAAGATTCTTCTGTTCAGATTCCACAATGTAATATGGCAAATAATATTTTGGATTAGTTTTTTTTTCATGTTGAATTTTCCATTCTATCTGACATCTACTTCTAGGCAACTGTCCATGGAGAGTTTTGATGGGGAAATAGACACCACTGGCATTTTGCCATAGGATATTAATGTCCTAACAATTCTATGACCTATGATTCTACCTGTGCTGGCTGGGTTATGGTCTCCAGCAGAAGTTGAACAAAACTCCTATCTACATGGTTCATTTATTTCAGTAGTAGACTTTAATACAGCAGATAGAAACTTTCAGTATTATTGTCTGTGCTCTGCTTTCCATGCCGAGACAGAGGATTTGCATTTTCAGGTGCTGTTTTTAAAAGAAAGAAAATAATCGGAAAGGTTCCCTTGCATGGCTTATCCAATAGGCTGATGATCTGCTCTTTTGGATCTAAAGATCCACTAATCTTCCTCAAACTAAGAGGGTGAGTTTAATGCATTAGGTTAGATATTCAATATTGACTGCAAATGTGTGAGGACAGCCTTTATGTCCTCAGAAAACTTCCTGGGCTTGTAGACCATCAGACTGGGGAAGGGGGAAGGGGGGAGAGGGGACACGTGGAATTGGGGAAGGGTGCAAAAAATGAGCCGGGCAGTTTTTCTCAGGGCATAGCTAGAGGTGGTGTTTGCACAGTGCTATTAGAAAGGGCCTTGAATGCACTTTTCATTACATGGCAAATTAGATTTCCTCCTGTCAGAAAGTTAGACTCTAAAAATGTAAAATGTCTGTGGCAGAGATTTCCAGCTGCCAACAAAAGGCTCACTTTCATGAGGAAAATAATTTAAAATGCTTCTGAGTCATTGTGAAAAATAGAGGCCATGACTGTGTCTGCAAAACCCCATTGAGTCAAGACACCGAAGACAAGAAAAATTGCATTCATAGCACTGTGATCATCATCTGTCCATTCAGTGCAGTGCTCTCGAGGAAAAGACAAAGCTGGAGTGACAGCACAAGGAGCATCCTGCGCCTTTCTGTGTCACTGCTCGTGCTAACCTGTGGCACCGCATGGGAGCAGGCGGGTAAAGGAGTGTGAGAAAGGAAACGAGGTTTCCTTTTCCTCCTCCCTTTCCTTCATCCCCAAAGTCTTGATGTAAACTTGCTCTGATAGATGCAGCTGGCTAAAAATAGTGTGGGTTTTGTGTACCATACTAGCAAGTGAATAATTTTCTGCTGTAAGCAGGATGCCAAGGGATAGCAAAAACCTGATGGTAATGGCAGGTGAGGTACAATGATGGAGTGCAGCTTCCAGCCCACTAAATCAGTGGCAGAGTACTTGGCACATTTGCCAATGCTTCTGCAGCCAGAGAAAAGCCCTGGGGAAACTCTCCCTGCATTTAAAAATTATACTTGAGATACACTTGTTTTATTCTAGGAGTTTGATAATTTATCCTTGCAGCGTGGGAACCCTGCAGTAACAAGTGATAGTTCATGTTATATTACTTGTTGCAGCTTCTGCCTCCTGGATTTTTAGATTGTCTGCTTCTAGCTGAGAATATACCGTATATATTTCTGCAACAAGTGTAATTGTCTTGGGGCATGGAAGTTTAAAAATTACAGTGAATGCTGGACAGAATCTTGGAAGAAGATATCATGATCAGTTTAAGTTTTCCTGACTGTACCTCTAATACCACCAGCATTTACATCTGGAAGTTATTTCGTACAATTACAGCAGATTGGACACTTCTTACATACAGACTTGCGCTCTGACTTTTGGACAAGTAGGAAATCCACTATAAAATTTCCATTTTGAGACTTTAGTGAGTATAAATCTCATTATTATTCAATGTTTTAATGCCATACTGACTATTGCTAGGAGGAGTTTTCATCATCTGGCAGCAAAATTCCCATTGACTTCAGTAGAACACATTTGACTCCAAAGCAGTGCAAGAGCTTAAGTGATCTGCCACTAACCAGATCCTTTAGCAGTGGCTATTTTTATTGAGTTGACCTCTTTATGGAGTTGCCTCAGAAAGTCTGCTTAGACTCAGAGAAGATGCAACTGGAATAAAGCAGGTGTCTTCCTAATTGGAAAGAGGGGGAGGCTGAGTTTTACAAGAAGTATTAAGTGCTAAATAAGGAATAGAATCATTTCCCTGGGGAGTTTGAAATCCTTCTAAAACTTTTATAGCTTCCTATTTCTTTGCCTCTCATTCCTACTGCCAGATGGAGCATTTCATGTCCCAGAAGGATGCACTTTTGTATCTTCACAAGGCTTGCCACACCGGTGATGGTGGAGGGAGCAGCTGAGAAGCAAACCTGCTATTTGAGGGGTGATGGCATCAATGCTGCTCAAGGGGGGCAAAGAGGCAGCACAGAACAGGGTGTCTTTCCCCTCCTGTGCTCAGTATTGTTAATTGTAAGAGTAATGAGCTGTGGATTGCATTCCTACTACAGCTATATGATCTGAGAGATATAAATTTTCTACTCAGCATGTTTGTTTGTCCCACCATTGCAAGAAAAACAGATCTAGGGGGATGTTTGGATCCTTTCTTCTGTATAATAAATGTAGCCTATAGCCACACTCTTCTCATTGTGCAAATAGTTCAGACAAATCTCCTTTCCCTCCACTTCCCTATTTAAATGTGCTATTGTGAGCAAAAGACCTGGTGCCACTACAAGGACTAGTATTAGATTGTTCACATCATTAGTTAGAGGAGATTATGATTATACTACCTGAATTTGGTTGTACTCCATTCAGACCTTGTCATTGCCTTTGACAAACTCAACATCTTCTGGGGTGTTTCTTTGAACACCATTTATCTGTGTTTCCAGCCTATTCAAAGATGCCTCACTGCTTGTAATAGCTACATTTAATTTCCTTTACTTAAACATTATTGGTTTGATGGGTCTTTGTGTCAGATTTCCTGTTACACGTTATTAGTATTTAAACTTGCACCTTTTTAAAATCAGATGTCAAATTAACCTCACACTGCTGTTTTTCCAAGTATTCCTCGCTTGCTAGAAACCCTGAAAATTAGCTAATTTTCTCTCGTGCCTGACACTGGCAGCCAGATATGAAAGCTGACTTCACCAGTGACAGAGTTCACCATCCAGTGGCTGGCCCTGCTGAGCACATGTGGGACTCAAACCAGAAGCCCTGCAGTCCCCTGGCAGATCCATGATAAGGACATCTCTCCAATAGCTGTGAAAGGGAACCATGTCCTGTGTCAGCAAACCAAGCTTCTGTGAGCTGGAAGCATCTCTTCCCACATCTCCACCTGCCAATGTGCTGCCTCCCACGCCAGGGCCAGCTGACACCCGACGGCCAGAGCGGTGCTTGCTCTTCCTACTGGCTGAAGTCTGGCCTTCTCTTTGGTTTAACTACAAAGTTAAACTACAAAGCCAGTCTGACTGATACCCCTCCAACAGCCTGCTTTAATAGAGCGGGACATTTTCAGTGATGTCTCCAGTTTTTATGTTAATGTTTTCATTTGGTGATGTTTGTCTGTCAAAGAAGTCACCCTCCCTGCCCCAGCTGCATTTATCTGTGCTGGTGGTGGCTCCCCACTGCCACGTCTTTCCTCAAATGCCTTCTCAGGATGTGAGAAGGTTGCCAAGCGTGCCACAGCTACCAGCCCGTTCCTGTTCTGCGTCTCATCTCAATTCCCGTTCATCTAAGGGAGCTTCTGACAGATCACAGGTGATTGTCCTTTGGCTGCCAGAGGTGGTCCAGCTGCCCAGTGATTAGGCAGCTGGGTTATTCTCTCCCCCTGCTCAGCTGCCTCATTCCCGACCTCCTTGCAGAGACAACTGAGAGGCCTGGGGAGAGTGTGCTGAGATGCAACTATAGGGAGAGAGAGGCACAGAATCAGCCTTTTGCTTTTTATTTAAGCAGGCTGCAAGCCACATGAGCTACCTGTGTCTTTCCCCCATCTTCCAGAAAAAATTTAGGTTGAAGGCAGCCTGTGACATGTCTTGCATCATTTCTGTCATCAGAAGTAGAACTTTGGATTGCTAATGCATCCAGGATAAGGTTACTGCCATGGCAGACTACTAATAAGGTAACACAGTTAATTAAATTTGCATAAAATTGCATGGGGACAGTTGTCCTGTGCCACATTGTGGCTGTTACAAACAAGATACATTCAGAAAGAACAAAAGTAGTCCCAATTACATGTGATCACACAGGAGTTAGTTCCTCTGATTTTCTAAGCCTTTCATTTTTTCCTCATTAGAGAACTATCCATTAGTGTAACAACTTTATTTTCTGTATATTTTATGGCTCTATGTCTTATGAAGTCTTAAGGAATAGTAATAATCATACAACACGAAGTCACAGCACATCATGTGCACAGTGAATAACACAAATCTTTTACTAAAGGGAAATTAAAGATGGCCAGAGTTTAATCACTGACCTTGGTCTCAGGAGAACTGAAAAATTCCCTGAGATTTATGTCATCCCTCCTCAGCATTTTCAGTTTCCCTAAAATATTGCCCTAAATATTTAAATTGTAAGCTTTGTATACTGGCTAATGGCATATATATACTCAGAACTCAGTTTAGCTGACTTCAATCTTTTACAAGGCCCCTAGATGTTACTAAAATTTAAATTACAAATCAGTAACTTTGCAATATTTCCTGTCACATTCACCAAAGATCATTATCCTGAGGTTTGTAATGCCACATGTTGATTAGAATTAGATATTTAAATGCTTGAGTGGCATAGACAAAACTCTTCAATTCACATAGCTTTAATAAAATGTATACTTTTAAAAAATGTATACTTTTTTTAAAATGTATACATTTTAATAAATAAAAATACAAGTATTTGTAATTGCAAAATTACAAATAAAATCAATTTTAGAAAAGTAGCCAGCATCTGTCTGCATTCACATTTTAAATGTAAGGAGCATTTAGAAGATGAGTACAGGACCCTGAGCTTTAATTTACTGCATTTTTTTGTGTAGACCACTATTAACTTTGTGTGTGTAAATTAGATATATATAAACAGCATTTCTGGGTTTACATGAACATGAATACTTGAAAAGTATAATATTTGCCAAAAAGTTGGACTTGTTATTTTCGAAAGGTGAAACCCATATTTTAAGCTGCTTTCCTCTGTTGCAATAGTTTCTGCATCACTCCCACCATTATAAATTCTTAGAAATTGGTTCATTTTTTTCTCCTTAATTTCAAGTTTAACATAGTCCTTTGAGGATGTTAATGCCATCTAATGAGACTTGTGAAGAGAGTCTTCTGCTGTCTCAAAGTGCCTGTATAGCAAGGAGTAGAAAGCTAAGATTCAGTTATCCTGTTTATGACCTGACTCGAAATGATACACACTGCTGGAGAGAAGGTAATTTAATGGCCATCATTACTACACAATCCTGCATCTCCTTTGAAGCTGCCAGCTTCAAAACCAGCTCCAGCCATGTATGTTCATTTGAAACCTTTGCCGAGCTTTTTATCAAAGAGCGACATACATATGATTCCTAAACAGCTTCCCTTTCTCACATACACAAATTAACCACTTTCTCCTCATCTAACCAAAGGGAGAGATGCTTTGAGGTCCAGGCATATGTAGTAACTGTTGCAACATGGCATAAAGAGAAGGAACATGCTAATTAGATTACTTAGGTACTTTGAAAGGATTTGCTTCCCTTATAGAGTGTGCAACACGGCTGGTAAATTAATTCAGTTGTAAAATAAATTATTTAAACTAATAAATCATTAACTTCACATTTTAGTGATGTGTCTCATTAAGATGCAGAAACATGGAAATTTGATGCATTTATGAAAGTACAAGACAATGTTCAGGTTGTTTGTGAGGCGGCAGGTTTGGCTCCTCCTGTGCTTGAAGTCAGAAGAGTAGATTCTGAGCTCTGGGGTTGATATGCTCTACAGGTGTCATCCATTCCAGTTCCTTCATCTGCTGACCTTGGTACCTGATATATGGGCCCATCACTCAGAACTTGGCTGCAGGGAGGCTGGAGTAGTTGTAAAGGTTTTACAAGCTGCAAGGGAATTTGGTATTTGAAATAATTTCTTTGTGGAAGGACACAGGGAAGTATTTTATGACCCTGTGCTTTTTTTATAAACTGAGCCTTCCCTGTGAGTTTAATCTGTCCTTCCTTCTCTGCTTCTTAGCTATGATGTGCATAATGCTAATTCTTCTGTGTGGAGCTATTTCTCTTGAATAATGTTGTGTGCTCTGTTGCAGTCCCTTGCTCCTCTGGGTCACCAATTGCCAAGTACACCCTTGATGGCTTAATGTCAGGGAATACAGGAATTTTTCTTTATTAGGAAAAAAAAAATTTGGAAAGACTATGACATACCTTAACAGTATTTTTTACAAGGAAAAGGTACAATCCCAACATCACCCCAGTAAAGTCCCTCCAATGCCTGAGGGAGTCAGAGTCACCAATGCCCAGGGATGAATCAGCTGGCCAGGAGGTTAGAAGAGATGACAAGATCTTGGGCACAATAAGAGGGAAATTTCTGAATCTCTGCTTTAATCTTGAAGTCAGAAGGGCAGAGGAAGCTGAAACCATATAAAAACTAAGGAAGGGATCCTCACACGTTCTGTTACCCTTGCTTTGGGTTTCTCTTCCACCTAAATAAAGGCACACGGGCCTTTGTACAGGTGGAATCCATACACAAATCACCAAGGTAGTGCAGCAAAATCAGTGTATATCTTTGGCTGCTTTCTTGATGGCTTCAGAGAGTAAATAAGTGTCAGGAAGTCAGGGAACTTTCCCATGATTGTGAAGCTCAGAGGAACACGGCATCTCTATGGGTTTTGACTTCAATTTCAAGTCACCTTGAACATTAGCAAGGCTCTACTAGATGGGGGGTTTCTATCATACTAAAGTCTACTATTAATAGCATCTCTACATACAAGGAAGATTTTCTCTTCATATGAAATCCCAGAAGAGATAGGGCTGCCTTCTAAATTACTAAATAGAAGAAGGAGGGGACATATTGTGAATATGTACCAAAAATATTATTAAGTGTCTGGTACTACAAGCAGAAAAATCTTGTAACTGATCCATGGAAGTGAGGTGATTTCTGGAATCCTACAATAACCAGTTTCAAATACTGAACAGAAAGTTTTGTGAATTTCTATATTCCCACTGTGCAGACAGATTATGAAAACAATTTCAATAGAAACTTCACAGAAGAGTAACTGCCTTCGTGTGTGTGGTATTGGTATGCAACTATTGGTAGTAAAGCAATGTTAAAATACAGTAAGAGATGGGCATGTAAAACCAGAATAAAAAGAATATACTTAGGATGCTTTGAAAAGCAGCTGGGAGATCAGAGAAAAGTTTGTGTCCTAATCTAACTATACTGCAACCTCTATGTGAAAACCTATGCATCACTTGGAAATCCTACATGGGGAATCCACTACAGCCAGTTTTTAAAGTACAACTGCCAGTAATTTATAAACTGGTTTCATAGTAAGCCCAAATAGTTAAACTGCAATATTGGATCACCTCACTGGGACAACCAAGCAGTCCTGAACAGACAGCTTGGTACTCAAATGTACTGCACCCAGTCTGCACCATTCAGATCAGTGTGGCACTGCATGCTGTAAGGGATTGTTGCCTTGAATTCAAACTTTCAAGACAACTTTGTGATTATTTGGTTTTTAAAAAGGTAGCACTTCTCACCTAAGTGCTGCATTTAAGTACTTCTCTAGAAGCACAGGGTACATCTTGATCTCTGCCAACCTGTTACCGCTTAGGAAAGTCGGTCCATCCCTGACTTGAATCCAGAACTCCTGAAGTTGCTGTTCTGTTGATACTATAAATCAAGCGATGCTGGATGTGACAAGTAAATTTCCTGTTTCTGAATAGAATTTCTGTCTACATCTGGATCATCACTGAGGATCATTTTAGTGGGCCCTGAGCTCTGGCTGCTGTATCAGAGGTGCCTGAATTAATGGAGTCCACAAGTGTCACAGAAAGGGAAGAACCAGCTTGGTGAAAATGTGATGTGGAGGTTTAAGTTTGCAAATAAACCTTAAGCCAATTTGTCCTGTTTACAAATTTGATCTACCTAAACTACTGGGAGGAAGAGGAAAATGAGAACACCATTAAAATAAGATCCTGTAATATTATCAAGTCTACTGCATCTCAGAATGTGTTAGTTTCAGTTAATGTGCAGTGGGTGCTAAAGAAATATTTAAACTATCTTTCAAAGATTTAAATGAAAATTGGCTTCTATAAATACCAAGTGGTTTACTTAAATGCATCCAACTGTGACAAAGAAGTAGTAGAAGGGGAAATAAATCAGAAGGAATTAAAATGCATTTGTTTTGAGAAGTGACTACTGATTTCGGTGAAAAGCCATATCAGGCTGAATAAAAGGGGTGAATATTTGCTCATTTATTTAAACCATATTCTTTTCATATATTAATATCAGTTCTACTGTTAATGAAACAAATTCAATTAAATGGGTTCAGTAAAGCCATATCAATTAGAAAAATTAAACTGGCAACAGTAGTGGTAACACCTAAGTCTTTGATGCAAAAAGAATAATCCCATTGAAATTGATAAAACAAGCACAGAATTAACCCCAGATACTGGATTGAATATAAATGGATTGAGGAGATATCCTGGATGTACAGTTGGTGTATGTTTCTACTATGTAATATATAACTGTGAGCAACAGTTAAGCATGGTACTTAAACATGGATGTAGCTGTTCTTAAACATGCATAGCTGTTCTTTAACAAATCCAGCTGGGTTATGCAAGAGTTTGGGAGTCTGGGATCATATGCACTGGAAAAAGAAAAATGGAAAATCAAAATATTTGGAGAAGGTCAGAATTATACAGTGAGGCACATTCATGTAATGTTTAGCTGTATTATTATCTTTTTTCTTTTATGTAGTTTTAAACCTGTGCATAGTTTTTAGTGCATAAGGAAGTGGATTTGTGTGTGACTTAATAGAGACATATCCAAAGTATATAATAGAGTCAAAGATTTAATATAGAGAGGAGCTGATCTATGTGACCTTCCTGCTTTTTGTCCTCTCCTATTGAGGCAAGGCCACACCAAGGAATACTCTGTGCACACAGGTACCATCCCACTACTACTTGAGCCTGGCTTACTCCAGTCATGTTTCCTCTGAGCACTCCAAGGAGCTCAAAGTAAAGTTCAGGCAGTACATAAACTTGTGGGAATTGTGCTCTCTAACTCAGGAAACCTCATATTCACCCATACACATAGGTAGATCAAAGAGCTGATGGGAATGTGATTAAATACATTTGTTCTCATTCCCCATCTCAGCTTCATAGCTCCATAGAACATCCCCTAATCAAAAGCTTCCAACCTCAAATCTCACTGGTGTAATTTTTGCAATGTGATTTGTAGTTAGCAAAGGAAATTAAAAGGAATGCATTCCTGTTTTGTTTTGATTTCCATATGTACCTCATAAAGAAAGGGCCATTGAATCATTTTTTTAGGACCAAGCCATTCTGATTTTAGGAGGTCTCTGTCTTAGTGAAGTTCTAAACTGCATTTTATATGTTTGAAACCATTTCTCACAAAAACAAACAAACAAACACCCAAAACAAAAACCCAAACAAACAAATAAAAACCCCAACCAACTAAACAACCAAACAACTGCCCCTCCCAAAACCCCCCAGATTTATCTACTCATATTTTTTAGCATACTTCCTATGCTGTGATTTTACCCATTTAAACCAGTGGACTTATTTATCAGCTGATGAAACTGTCTGAGATCCAAAGAGAGTCAGGGGCAATAGTTTTACAGCAGGGGCAATTACCACAAGTCTACAGTTTTACCCCAGGTGAGGAGTAGGTCATAGAGTTTGCTTTGTAACAAACATTTTTCTGTTGCCACATCCCTTTTTCATGCTTAGCAACTCCTTGCTTCCACAGTAATAAAACAACTGAGCAGCTATTAGTGAAGTGCAAGTATATTTGAACCAAGGTCCCTTCTCATACCAGAAGAGATGTTGATCTGTTCTGTAACATCTTCTTTTCCAGATGGCTATGCAGAATGTGCTGCTGGTTTGGTTCACTAATGATTTTATAATGTATTTTAATCTGACACGACAATTGCCTAGAAGTATATCATAGATATATTTCTTAAAAGCCGAATAAATATATCTAGTGGTACCACATCATCTGAGTGTAATTGGAGGAAGCCACAGGCTTCCTACCTGCATTAATCAACTGTTGATGAGCTTAATTAATCTCTCAGATCTAAATGGAGAAAGAGAAATGAGAGCTATTTGCTTGAAAGCCAGTATAGCAGGCTGTGAAAACATAAGAGCTGCCCTGTTTACAGGTAGAGATGTGTAATGATTAGTGTCTTGCTTTAAAATGTTCATCTCTGTGAAGGCAACACGCTCAAATCCTTGGGGATTGGTTTAGTTGCAAAACATAGTTTCTCTCCCAGAACAGACTTTGCCTAAAGCTCTACTGTTTTATATCACAGAATCATAGAATCATAAAATGACTTGGGTTGGAAGGAATCTTAAAGATCATCTACTTCCAACCCCCCTGCCATGGGCAAGGATACTTTTCACTAGACCAGTTTTCTCAGAGCTGCATGCACCTGGTCTTGAACACTTTCAAGAATGGGACATCCACAACTTCTCTGGGCAACCTGTTCCAATGCCTCACCACCCTCACAGTGAATAATTTCTTCCTAATATCTAATCTAAACCTACTCTCAGTTTGAAGCCATTCCCCCTTGTCCTGTCACTAAGTCCCCTTGTAAAAAGTCTCTCTCCATTTTTCTTGTAGACTCCCTTCAGGTACTGGAAGGCTACAATTAAGTCATCTCCAGGGTGAACGATTCCAATTCTCTCAACCTTTCCTTGTAGGAGAGGTGCTCCATCCCTATAATCATCTTAGTGGCCTTCTCTGGACTCACTACAACTGGTCAATGTCTTGCCTGTGCTGGGGACCCCAGAACTGGATACAACTCTCAAAGTGGGGTCTCACAAGAAAAGAGTGGAGGGACAGAATTATCTTCTTTGATCTACTGGTCACGCTGCTTTTGCTGCAGCTCAGGATGCAGTTGAAGGTCCATCACTAATACCTCACAGTATTTAGCTTCTTCATTAACTCCTCATCTCTTATTTCCTTGGAGAGTAAAACCAAATGTCTAATTTTTATAAATATTTTATCCAATTTATAGGGCCTATAGGAGCTAAAATAATAACAGGATACCAAACTACAATCTTCTTTTAGGCTGCCGCATTTTACAATGCTTCTGTTACAATTTGGGTGGCTAAGGTGATGCTTAAATAAAAATAGCCATCATAGGTTGAAGGCAGGTGCAAATAACAACATATGTTGGTAATAGGAATTTATGTTTTCAGAATAAGGCAAAGTGCTCCTTTTCATGACTCTACATTTCTGTCATATTTTGTTTAGGGGTAATTCTGCCAAACACCATTATGTCAGTCTCAAATTTAGGAAGGGAACTTTGTCTTCTTCATCTGCTTCCTGACGGAGTTGTTACCTTCCACATGCTAGCAGATTAATGAAAATTAAATCCAGTGGGAGAATTGTTTTGTCCAGTCTGTTATGAACCATTAGTCTGACCAGTCTATTATGAACCATTAGTTCCCATTGACTCTGCTGAGCTCTGTAATGTGTGCTCAACCAGTGTATGCTTTCCAGCAAGGCCTCTACGGTCACTTGGAAGTGATACAAAGACAGAAACCCCACCACTTCCTTTAATCATTTTTTCCAGTGGTTAGTCACCCTTACTGTTGCAAATTTGTGCTTTATTCCTAATTAGAACTTGTCTGGCATCAATTTCCAGCTAGTGGTGTTGCTGGGCACAGAGGTGGATGCCTCTTAGGTCTCTCACTCTTTCTGTCACATAATTGATTTTTCATGAACATCACAAAGTAAGGCTGAAATTAGCCCAGCAAAGCAATACAAGACATATTGGATTGGGAAGCCTTCCTGCATGATATGAAGGTAATTTTTTATCCTATTTATTCTAATATTCTATTGAGCTTTGCATCAAGTTAGTGGATACTCTTTAACCGTGACTTCCTCTGAGGCAGCACATTGTTGATGCTAATACTGAGAAAATATATTAATCGTTTGGCCTCTGGCACACTCTGCTCTCAGTCTCTCCCTGGCTCATTCTCCCATTTCTGGTAATCGACATGCAATTTCTCTATCTCGCCGATGGTTCAGACACGCGTAATCCAGATCTCTGTTCCACAAATGTGAGCTTGTAAAACTCGTGCCTCTGGATTGCTTTAGGCTCCTCTGCATGTAGGTACACATCCCTTGTATGTGTAATCTCATTGTATAGACACAGGGACGCATATTGCAGATGCTCTCAGGCACTACATCTCGTTTAGATAATAGCGTTAGTTGATAGCAGTTGATTTTTGATTTACAAGGGCTCTTGATGTTTTCATTAAGTGGATCACTCACACACTTTATTTAGTTTTACATGTTTGCACTTTAAGTCTAGTTGTAGCTCTTCCCTTATGGAACTGACTGGAGTTTTATAGTTCAGAATCCAAGAAATAAAAATTAGATACAAGTTTCACCAGTTTTGATAATAATTTGGTGACTAAGGGTACTCAGTGCCTTCCCACACACCTAAGAAATCTAAACCAACGGAAAGTCTCTAAACCCTTTTTCTGGAGAGAGGCCAGTGGGGCTGTAAACAGATTTCCTGGTCCAGAATGCAATTTGTGGTCAGAAGGATCTAGTCATAGCATATCAGAATAAACAAGCGTCAGTAAGTCACATTTTGTGCATCTTCATACTCCAGCATTGGCTCTTCCTGCTCTCCCACACCCAATGTATGTATTCCAGCAATCTCAATGTGGAGTCTCTTTCTTTCAGCTACTGGATCTGTTCCACTTAGCTTAAAGAAAGGTCCTAACTCTAGAAATTGTGGCATGTCAGAAATTTCTTTAATTCTGATTCAGTAGAGAGTATATTTCAGTGTTTCCTGCTGATCAAAACAAAAGAAAAATCTTGTTTTGGGAAATTTCAGAAGAAATAGATTCGAAAGGATTTTAAAAAATATTTTTATCTTTTTTAGATTATTTCCATTATTAGCACTATTACCTAAATTTAATCTTGCTTTTAATTATCAGAGACAATTACTGATATAGATTATTACAGGGCATAGCAGCCTATTACCACTGTTGCACATTGTGCAGCAATCTTGCCTCTTTTCCCCATGACTGCACCATGGATAAAACTTTTAAGATGACCATTATAAACAGAAGAACATCAGCTGAAAAGAATACATTGTAGGTGTTTTGGTGAAGTTAATGTTAGTTTTGAAGTAATAACACAATATAGAGTAAGTGGCATACCTTATATCAGCAGGCAACCCCTTTTTTCTCTCCTGTGGGAAGATCATTAGTGACATGTCCATTGCCTTAATAATAAGAAGAAGTAATTTTAAGGTTTTTTTTTTTCCAAGTCATGAGAGATATGTTGCAAAAATTTGATTAAAATATCCATTTCAAGAAACCAGGAATCTGAATGCAACCCTTTTACTCTTCTCACTTTTCTTATATACCAGAAGGTATTGGTCTATGTGTGAGTGGATGAAAAATAAAGAGTTTCAGTGAGGTCCAGATAGGATACCAAATGTCAGTGCTGTCTTGGAAGAACCTTTATGATCAGTGATAGCTTGTCCGGTCTCAGACAAAGCAAAATTATTCAAAACATTAATAAAAGTATCTGTTTGTCTCTCCTCTGCTAAATGGCAACTTATTGATTTCTACCCTGTGCTATTATAGTAGCAAAATTTGAAATGTTTTGAAAACATCCATTAGAGCCACACAACAATAATTAACAGCATAGCAAGTACTGAGCAGCAAGTAGCTGATAATGACAGAGTCTAATGTCGACTGAATGCAATTAATCATGGATACTACCCATAGAGCTTTGGATTTATACTCAGTTATTATAAAGCACTGATGAGGTCCCCTCTTGATCTTTCAGTGTATGTATTAAGAGTGTCTCTTCACCATAAGCAGAAGAAAGCAGAAGGAATGCTTTGAGACTTGTATTTCTTAATATGTTTACTATCGCTCCATTATGCAGTTAGTGTCTGGTATTCTCCTAGGAAGGCAGTATCATAGAGAAGCAGGAGCAGTTCATCCCTCTAATCTTTCCAGCAGACAAGACAACATGAAATATATATGCAGCCCCAAAGTGGCAAGTAAGTGCCAGTGTTTTGACACAGGATACCTTTACACAACCTAAAAACAACCTTTCCTTTCTCAGCTTTGCTTAGGGTAAACAATGATCAGGGCTGTGTGCATAGCAGTTTCATATAAAATTCATTCTTTTCCTTCTGTGTTATTCCTGCCTTCATGTTCCACTTGATCAATCCCCACTAACAGCTGTTTGGCACTTGACAAGTGACTGCTCTCTTAACCCTGAAGTGAGTTCAGAATAAGTGAAAGGACACAGGAGTTTGTCATGTTGCAGCACACTTTCAGTCCGACCTGAAACTCTTCATGGATGAGCAAAAAGGATCTCAGTATTTAGAACTATGAAGTTAATGTTAGCTCTGAAGTAATAGAAAACTCAATTCAAACACAAGTGACAGTCTAACTTAATTCCCAAGAAAGATAACAGGAGGAAATAGTGACTTTTGAAGTGAAGGATGCAAGGCACCCATTCCTAGACCACTTATATCTCCTCTTCTGTGTACAAAAGTCTGCTTTAACTTCAAAATTCAGTGTGAAGGAATAACTCCACTGGTAACCAAGGCATCTGGTAGATGAAAGGTGCGGTCATTGGCAGGCTGATGAAAAGTCTTAAATACCTTCTTAATTGTTTCTCTGAATATAGAAAGTGAAATACACTGCTGGAACTGTACTTGTCCTTGTTGGTCACCAACCGGTTCAGGTGTGAAAGTCTGCTGATGAAAGCAAATCATCTTCAAGAATGTGCAAGAGCAAACACAGCAACAAAACACTTCTTAGAAGACAATAGGGCTGAAAGAATGAATAATGACTGTTGACATGGGTGGAAGGGTTCTTCAAGACTGGCTGAAACTGGGCTCTCAAAAGTCCTTTGATAACAAAGACACAGCTACAGAGTCAAATCCCTTTCTTGTTGCTGCCTCTACTCCTTTTTTAGAGTTCACAGTAAGCCTGGGGAGCATATGGACATGAAATAGTTGCCTAAGGTGAAGGCTTGATTGGATTCCATACCCTTTTACAAAAAGTGAAACCCTCCACTCAGGTGTTCTGGGGTTTATTTATTAATTTATTAATTTAGGAGCTCATGAAATTAGTGTTCTTAAACTGTAAAGGATGTAAGTTTCTGCGGTTTAGGCAAAAACCAGTATTAAACTGTGGGAATGGAAAAGAAAACTCCCATGTGGTCAGAGTGTTCCTCAGCTGAATTTCCTTAACACTGGAACATATAATATGAACAGTTGTTTGCAGTAGGATATTATATGATATGCATCTTCCATCTAGCTTTCTGGGGTAACTCCTGCATCCTGAAGCAATTTCATAAGAAAAGTCAAGAAAACAAAGCAAGAAATATGACTGACAATATTTCTCTGGGTTGGTTTTTTTTCATTGTCATCTCTCTTAAGCTATTCCTCCATAGTGCTTTGCAGAGTGATAGATAGCCATTGCTCTCCTAATATCTTGCTTTAAGTGAAGTGTGATTCCCTTGTGCCTGATTTTCACAGCTAAATAGAAAAATGCAACTCACTGGAAATTCAATTTTCAGACAAGACATAAAACTTCAGAGCATGGGTGGTAATTACGGAGTATATGTAACTTTACAAAGAATTAGAAAGTCTTTATTCTGATATCTTATCTTGTATTCATGATTTTTCAGTAGTTCTGCATATTCCAGTGAAGGTCTTTGAATAACATATTTCAGGTTAGCATGCTCTTTTTCTGAAAACATGAAAAAAAGGAAATAATCTGTGGAGAAAGTATCATATAACAATAAACAAAGAAGCAGAATAAAAAAACAAGCAGTTGAGAACACCAAAATTTCAGTCTACTGAAATATTGTTTTCACAGAAAAACAATATTTTGAAAAGTTCTCTGTTTCTCCATAAATAAATAAATAAATAAATAACAAGGAAACCCAATAGAAGTCAGCCAAACAATCACAGTGTTTTGATTAAAATCTTTTAAAAAAAATCTTAATTATTAGAGCTAAATCTTAATTATGCAGGGTTTTTATTTTTTTTCCAAGGATGGTATTTGTCATATGTCATTCTAGTCTAATTAAAGTAGAAGACATCTTTAATGCCAAAGATACCTGGAAGCTGAAACGATCGTTTCCTTTCCTATCACCTACTGTTTTCTGTCTTCTTGATTTTTTTTCTAAAGCTAGAATCTGGTGTGGCAGTGCTGAAAACAGGAGGACTATCCAGGCATTTTTTCTTCTATGTGTATCTTCTTGACTTTATTCCTTACTGGACTGAAATCTGTTAGTTTTGTCTGTGTTATTAGTGGAAACTCTAATGAGAGGTTTTATTCAATCAAATGTCTATCTACCAAACATCAGCACAGGATTCTTATTTTTCCCTTGTTTGCATATCAAAAAGCATAAAAATAGAACTGCTTGCTCAAGACAAGGAGTTATAAAGTATCAGTGCCGTACTAGTTCTGCAGTGTGGGGTTTTTTTCACTTATTATCAGTACTTATTTCACTTCTCCCCATCACAGAGCAAATGCCAGGCAAGCAGCAGAATTTTACGTAGTTTTCTGCTACACCTAGAAATATTCTCCCTTTACTTGTATGAGAGTGGTTACCATGAGTCTGAATTAATGACTCCATATGTGTGTTATGTTCATGATGGACATTTAGTCTTCCAGGTATAATTTTCTGTAAAGAAAAGTAATTTTATTTCCAGCTGAATAGGCACTCCATCATACTACCGAAGTCAAACAAAGTTATTATTTGGCTCTTTGCCAAGTTGTACAGTATAAAAGGTCATATTTTTAATAGCTTTGCGCTGCATGGTAATCAAATTTGTAAGCCTGGAGAAATAAACAACTTGAATATATGAGTTCTCTGTGCACATTTAACCATTGCTGTTCTGTTCATCTGGTACCCTCCCTCCATGCTGCAACAGCAGGGCATGCTGGGCTGTTAAAAACTTGGTTATCTTGGTTTGAGATCCTTATCTTGGTTTATTAGCTTTGTATGTTAAGGTGTAATGTGCTATTCATGTAAGAGCAGGACTAGCTAATTTGAACTATTAGTTGCTAAACTCCAGTTTTGAGGACTAAATCAAAAGGTACTCTTCTCTATTAGGTATCTGCTGACAGGCAAACAAGGTTACGTTACTGTAAAGCTGGGTGCACATAAGTGTTAATAACTTGCTTGAATCAACAATAATTAGAAAGAACACCTACTTTTAAAAGTCATTTTTCTTCTGGTTGACTGGGCATTGCATTTGTGGGAAATGGATGCTGATAACACGCAAATGAAATTTCTAAGGTTTCCTTGTATTTCATTTTTAAAAATAATCGTGGCCTGTTGTGCATCAGGAGCAACCCAGCTCAGTAATTGTTCAGCAGCACCAGTATGTCAAAAAAAGAGCTGTGAATCCTTGAAGAGTCCAGAGAAAAAGAGAAAATTTTGCATCAGCACTCAGTTATCTATCTTCTTAAACATTAGATTAACCTGAGGTTTTTGTGATTTTATAATAGCAGTTGTTATGAATTGGCTTAGAGTCAAGGTACAATCTGACTGGTGAGAGGAGATGAATTATTAACCTGTAACACAACGGCTGGGAATTGAGGCTGCCAGACAGGACTGTTACTGCGATGTGTATTGATGGCTTCTTGATGATGAGCATTTTGTCTGTCTCAGAATAGCTGAGGCTAGTTGCAATAGCCACACTGCTTTGGTAATGATACCTTTCCTGATACCTTTCCTGGTCATTGCTTTCATTGACCTCTTCCATTTTCTTTCTTGGATTTTATCTTACCTTCAGTTTGGTGGTCAGAAGTTGAAGTCTACAACCTTTGGCTGCACTTCTTGAGCTCTATAGTAATGCAAGACTCCAATCCTAATCATTATTTTAAATAGTAGCTCTTAGATTTAATTGCCTAAAATAGTACTATATACCATTTATGATTTAGTAAGAAAACCTAAGGAATATTGTCATGGAGACAGAAATCTTACTCACCTGTTACAGATTTCATTGCTACAGTGCACTGCTAGCACTGGACTTTGTGTTTTGCCTGTACAGCATAGGCTACAAAATTTGAATCCAAATTACCTAAAAATGTTAATTTAAACTGCATTGTTAAACCATACGATGTAAATCCCTTATTCAAAATTAAAGTGATCTTCACTGGATTTAGCTTAATTCACTTAGGAAATGTCCGTATGGAATTGTAATGCATTTTAATTAGTCAGCTTTAAAAGCTCCTTTAATGTAACTTACCTGAGTATTACTCATTCTGTTCTCTGTCTTTAACAGTTCTCCGATAGAAAGACTTCCTTTGTCAAACCAGTGCTTTTCATAAGCATTAGGGAAGCAGCTACGTGTTTTGTCTCTGTTGAATAGTGTTTGCCGCCGTGACTGTGCTTCATCATAACATATCGTAGTACTCAGGACTTACCTCTAAAAGACAGACTTGGCTGTCTGCTCCAGCATGATCCATACCCTCTCCTGCCAGTGATTTCATACAGCAGGAAACCCCAACCCAGCCAAGCATGCTGCTCCCTCTGAGCACTGCTCTGTCACAAGCTCTGAAGAGCAGTGGGCTGGGGGCCCTGCTTTGCATTTTGAGTAAGTAGGTCACAGAAGCAGCGGCTTTTGTAAGGTAAGCCTGCACAACCTAGAAAATTATAATTTGGGGAGAATTAAATGGATTCTCCAATGTCTGACGAAGGTTCTTGAGAAGCAGAGTCTTTGGGCGTGCATTGAGAAATGAGGGAAAAGTAGTGCATTTTGATTTTTACTCAGTTTTTCTTAGCTATCCAGTTTGTAGCCATCTTTTCTTCCAATCACCTTTTTTTTTCTTGCCCACTGAAGCTTCCTAAATGCAATGCTTTTGGTTCAGAGGTGGTTTTTTCCCTTTCTTTGAAAAGACATAAATTCTTCCTGTGTCAACTTATTCTAAGCTAAATTTTAATTTCAGCTAATTATCCACAAGTAATTTGCATGATAACACAGAAAATAGGATTTAATTGAACAGAAATATCATCAGATTCTTGATGTTTGAAATCAGGCATCACAAAAATTTAACACATATGAAAAGGTATCATGATCATAATTACATTTAAATTTCTGTGACTTCTTGTTGGTGTGTTCATAATACGGTCACCATCATTTTGGTGATGACTAGGTACTGAGCTTCAAAAATCGTTCTCTTGAGATGCAGTTACAAACCATTACAAGATAAGATTATTTTTTTTGCTTGTAGATAAATTTAAACTTACACAACTTTGTTCCAACAAGAGGTACTGGATTGAAATCTTTGAAGAGGTAAGTAATTTTTCCATTAAGAAGGGGAAAGCTGCCTTCTGATGCTTTTCACAGAATGAATTAAATCTCTAAGTGAAGATTTTAACTGACAAAAGGCTGATTTTAAATACTACTTCTGTTTTGTAGGGAGGGCTCCAGGCTGTGACTGCTCTGCAGGCAGTATGGCTGTGTACAGTCAAACAAACAGCCCGTGACACTGACACATCACTTGTGTGGTAACTCCATTCTGGACGAGTTGATTGATTGCAGTCCCCTTGCAAGAGATTCTGTGGATAGACTCAGTGTGGCTGCAGCTGGAGAGGAAAAAAAAAATGTAGCTTCAAAAATGTCCTCTTTTTAAAAAGTGTAGTCTGTGACTTACTGGTAAGGTTCTGACATATGATCAACATTTGATACACCCATTTTTGAGAGCAAATTTTGTGAAGACAGTGGTGGGATACCTTACATTTTCATATGTTTTGCTGTTTCTCTCCAAAGATGTCTGTGAATCTGTTCCTTACTGGCCCATGTATCATACCCAAAACATTACATGATGTCTCTGCCTTTCCCTCTTTACTTCATCACTGCTATTTCTCTTCTCCTTCGACTGGAGATATATACATATTAAACATGGAGGTCAAATCCATTTCTAATGTATTTTATGCAATTCCATTAATAGTTTTTCTGAACAAAAAATGATGGTGCTGTCAAGTGTCAGGAAAACCTGTCCCTGTCCCCCCAAACACTGGGGGCAGAGGTAACAGAACCAAGCAGCTGTGCAGCTAATTGTTTGCCTTTAAAAGTCTGATAGACTGCATGATAGTGCAAGCGATATGTATTTAAACCAAAAGAGAAATCACTTAGCGATACCTTAATTGCAATCATTTGTACGGCTAAAGAAATAAGTTGTTCCCCTAAGACTTCAGGCAGCAGTGTGTAACTTTCAACATCCCATGTATTTTGTAAGGACACAGCCTTCAGCCCAGTCAAAAAATGAGTGTGAGATCCTTGAAGGAACTGTCATACTCTAAAGTAAAACATTTCAGTGAACAAAGGAAAATATTAATTGTGCTCTCATCCAAAATCAAAGTCCAATATTGTTGTGAATGTGTTTCTAATTGCTTGGATTACGCAAGGTATTTCTGATACAACGGATATCTGGGAAGGAAGTGTTTGTGTTTGCAGGCATCTGAGAAGCACACAGAGTCACAAAATGAAAAGGGTAAAACAAAGAGATGTGTTTGGGGGCATGAGGTGAGGGACGGGGCAAGGTTTGTTTTGCTTGCTTTCCCTTCCTTTTCTATTTAAATTTTGTATTGCAACACTGAGACAGCAAATGGTTAACAGCCAAAGACAAAACCCACTGTGACCGTCAGGTCTCTGTGCAATCATCAGCAGAACTAGCTATTCTAGCCAATTTAATAGCTTGAAAATGAACTCATTAGTGGTCTTTTATCAGTGGAAAAAAGTCTATTAAATCCGGATGTGTGAAGAAGCAGTACGGAGGCTCATTTCCATCCCACTTGTGACCTGAACAAATCAGAGAAATGCTTTTCAAGGAACAGGGTCAGGCTTGACTGCAGTAAGATATTTTCTACGCACAGCACCCAACTTGTATCTTTCCTTCAAGTTTCTGATGCAGTTAATTTTAATTTACAGTCTATTTGTCACTCCCCACATCTCTCCCTCTCACCTCCTTCCCAGTACCACTGTCATCCATAAACATGCAAGCTGTTTATACTTTATAAAGAGAAAATGTACTACAGTCTGTTGGGTTTTTCGATAAACCTGCCCAGTGATGGCCCTCTGACAGCTCTGGACTCCACTTCTCACTGGCTGAGGAAGTAAGTAAATATTCAGATCCTCATCTGGAAACTAAAGACCACAGCAGAATGATACATGATTTACATGAACTTGTGATCTAGCCAGAGCTATGGGCAGAGGCAAAACATAGTCCAACCTTCTTTCTACCCCTTTGGAGAACAGAAACCCAAATGTGAAGTGTTTGACATGTACTTTCCCCAAAAGAGGTAAAAGCTCTGTGTCTGTCAGGATACTGACATTGCTCTGGGATTCTCTCAAAATTACCTATAAGTAGCTTTTCTACAGTTTTTGCTTCTGGTGTGATGCACAATGTTAGGTGAGCTAATGAACCTGAGACTTAAGTACACACTACCCTCAGAAGGTGGTATATCTGTGGGATAATGATAACAGTCCTTAATGACGTTTAAATCTTTAGCTTCTTGAGGAGACAAGCATTTAAGGACTGTCATTGACAGAAATATTCAAAAACCATCTCAGGCCTTGGCATGAACAAGTCAATTATCTTCATAGGACTAAATCTGAAAACAACTGCTTCAGACACTTCTGAAGCACTGCATTTCCACAAGGAGTGATACTATTGTTCCTAGAGAGCTGTACGTTGTCACTTCATGGTTAATAGTTATTCCAGTGTTTTTCAACACTCTGTGGGAAAGGCTGTTTCATTTTTTCCTTGCAACTATTTGGTCAAAAGTTAAACTCGTAATGGAATTAAATTATTTTTTAATTTAATTCCAGACATTTTATGCACATGTATTTAAACTTACATTACTTAATAATATACTAGGATTACTTAATGGCCTCTCATTCTGCCCTGAAACATAACCCTATTATTCCAGTCTTAGCTCTCTTATGAAAAGAAAATCCCAGCTATGATAAATTCCTTTAAAATGATACTGGGATTTTACAGGGAGTCTGTGGGCTAGTTTGAGACCACCAAACTCATTTACTGCTGTCTGTTAAACCAAGCATGAATCACAGATCTCTGGGGTGGAAATTCACTTTATTAACCCCCTGGGTCACCCAGCTACCAAGGCAACGGCTTTCTGCAATGAGTAACTCCATAACTAAAGCATCAGCCACGTGAAACTCAAATCCCTTGATTAGAACAGGGGCTGGTAAACCTCAGACTGGGCACAGAAATACTTCCCAGAAGTTTGTTTAGCTCTTAGCAGAAGCTGTTCTCCTTCACTTGCTTTGAAAGGACCAAAATTGAAAATTGTTCCCCAGCCCTCTTTGCCAGCCCAGAGCCTGCCTGATAACTTGATTCACATGGTCTTGAGCCTCACAGCACACTGCAACGATTCTGCTGTCATTACCTTGTGTGCTCCTTCTTGCATGCCCCTGTCCTGAGGGATGCCCATCAGCCCAGGATATCTGGCCGTGTTATTAGCTTGTCTTGTAGACACTGAGAGAGAGCCTATCATGCACTTTATTGTGCATCAAAAAACGAGACACATGGGATATGCTTTATCTCGTGCAGCCCAAACTTAAATAAATTTGGAATTAAGACTAAGTATTTATTTAATATTTTAAGGTAAGCAGAAATCTCATTTACCTAGGAAAAATTCCACCCTGTTAGGACTTCTTAAGTCTTGTTTAATTGCCGAATCTCTCTCAAAGGCATAAAAAAGGTCACAGAATTGCAAGAAGATGGCAGAAAGTTTTGTTGAACAAATAAGTGTATGTCTGATTTAAGGTATTAAGATTTGCATCCCTGTGCAGCAGTAGTAGTCAGGCAGCACAGGCAGAGCACCCTTGGACAGGTACTGTTATTACAGAGCGTTGCTCAATATCTGCTTTCTCATTGAAGCTTTTGACACACTGTAAATTTGTTTGTAAAATTCCACTGTGCTTTACTTAGCACATCTATAGAATGGCAGACGTGCATTTGTTGTTGAGAAGTAATTTTATGTTATCTGTAGTCCCATTTTTATGTTTCAAAGTCTTTCTACACACATCACTGGGAATGTTAAACTCTCACAAAGCAAGGGGAGAAAGCCATTTAAATAACATGCATACAGATAACATGCTGGCTTTTATTCTTTGTTCTCACAAAGTGTGTACTGTACAAGAAAAGAACATGGTCACCTATTCCCTTATTGGAGAAACTGTCATTCCTAATGCATTTACACAGGGTACTTAAGATGCCTTGAGCGAACTGAAATAGCTTTAAAGGGAAATTAATCTAGTTTGACTGCAGAAAACTAATTTTTTTCTGGAAGTGTAACACATTTGTTAAAGAAAGAGTTGTGCTGCTTTGTGTAGGACTCTTAACAAAACCTTTGCCATGCTTTCACCTCCCCATAGTGGACAGATGACAGCACAGGCAGCACCGAGCACCATCCAAATGGTGGGCTGGATGCTCCTGTTCTTGCTCACCCTGGAGTTTGATCTGGACTGGGTACTGTTGTGCAAGGTGAAAGGTGATGTCCTTGCCCACTGGTGGGAGGGAGGCCTGAGCCACCCACTCCCAACGGTGGCAGGGCAGTGGTGCCAGCTTTAGATGTCTCCCAGTAAACAAATTAGGAGAAATGAAGGAGTAAGTCCTCTGTGCCCAAAAGGGAGGACCAATCTGGCAGGGTGGCCACTGCTGAGAGACCAAATTGCTCAGGAGTGAGCTTCCCAAACTGACTCCACTGAGGACTTCTCAGTCCTGCCTGCTTTTCTTCTTACATCTCAGGGAGTCCCATTGTGGCTATTTGTGTTGAAAGATTTTGGCTTTGCTGCTCTGTGAATAGGGACTTAAAGCAGTGATTTTCTAGGGACACCAGTGGAAGTACATTGTAGAAATTAACACATTATTTTCCATCAAACTCATCAATTCACTTTATTTTTTGGAGGGGAGAGAAACACAGTACCAATATGTTCTTCTGATATATGACTTCTCTCTGTCAGTGTGGTGGCGATGTCAGTCCTCAAAATAACAGTTGAGATTAATTAGTGGCTAATGCATCGAAGTGTCAACCCTTTTTTATGTGGCTGAGTACTTTCAAGAATAGCAGAAGTATCTTTCTAATGGTTATATCATGGTATTTAATGATGTTATATAACAGTAACATCACTATCTGTAGAACTTTTTTATCATGGAATCATAAAATGGTTTGGCTTGGAAGGGACTTTAAAGATCATGTAGTTCCAAGCTCCCTGCCGTGGGCAGGGGCACCTTCTGCTAGAGCAGGATAATTTTCAAAAGCACAAAGAGTTTTTAAGAGATGATTTCTGCAGTTTGTATTCATGAACTTCATGATGTTAAAGGTCTTTTCCAACTTTAATGATTCTATAATTCTGTGGAAAATATTTTGACTTTTGTCCTGAAAATGTATTGCAGGGAAAAGTAAGAGCCATAGTCAATTTTGAAATTTCAAATTACATTAAAAAACCCCAAACAAATCCCAAGATGTATGTTTGGGATTTTTTTGAAAAAAGAGAATTGCAAATTCTCTTGAGTTGTCATAGTAAAAAAAATTTAGATATTATACTGGTTGTAAATAAACCTTTTTAGAAGCAAGATAGACAGTCTTTATTTTTGGACTAAAAAAATATTCCAAAATGTTATCCTGGGTCAGTGAAGAAATATTATTTGGAAAATATTGAGGTAAAAGCAATTTAGAAAAATAAGGGAATTTATCCATATACATATTTATTAAAAAAACCTTGAGTATGTATATGTAGCCTCTCTTCATTTTCTTTATAGCTCTACAAATCACCCTACCATAGAACATCACATGGATATTTAGAGCTAGGCATTGTAACATATCTAAGATATTTATTATGGTAGCTCACCACAAAAATACATTAAGTGAACCCTCCCAGATGTCCAGGCCAGTACTTAGCCCTATAGTGTTGTCTTCTTTGCAAACATAAGTGGTCTGTGTATGCCAACATAGCTTCACTGTTACACTGGTGGCACTGGTTGCACAACACCTGTTGTGCAGGTTAATATGTGTTAGATATCAGAAACACAAAAAATGGGTATTTTTTTAAGCACAAGTCTTTCTGGGTTCTTATGTGAATTCTCTAAGATACCCATGCTTATATATCACAGCCTTAAGAGCATAATGCTCTTGAAGAAACACCTCATACATAGGTTCCATGGTCATCCTGACCGCGTGAGGTCACAATATAATAATTACTGAAGATAAGGTCACAGCCTTATATTCAGTAATTACTGATTTTGTATACAACCTAACCTTATTATTTTAAATTGGTTAAAGTTATGCGTGTTTATAATTTATTGTCATATTAAAATCTCATTATTATAGAAGTGTCATTAGATCCGAATACGTTTTCTCTTCCCTGTTCTGCTGACCAACTGGCTGTTCCCTGTGCAGTTCAGGACACACTTAAGAAAAGATACCTTTTATTCTGCTTTGATGGGGAGTGAGCAGAAAGCATTAACTGGTCTGATGAGATGGGATTGAACTGTTGCCTATATCCCCAAATAATGGTGAAATCCACCTCATCGAAAAAAAAAAAGAAAAAAAAAGCTCACCTTACTAGTGCTCTGCTGTCATTTCTTGCAGGTTATCACCTTTAGAGAACTCCTTTGAAGTGTCATATAGCTGGTTTTAAAATAGGAAGAAATTATCTTGGAACTTTTGAATATTGGCATTTTTCCTTTAACAAATTAGAAGCTGAAGGAAGACAATTGGAAAAAAAAAAAGTGTCTTGTCGCGCCTCCCTGCTCCATCAAAACGCTGTCCTTTAGGCAAGATCTTTCAGGGATATACTGTCTCCTGACTGTTATGGCTTATACCATAGAGAAGCACCTATGAAAAGCTGAGAAAAGCAATGTTACAGTCTGCAGACTACTGTAAGTATTAATATGGTCATATAAAGATTCCTAAATAAATTACAATGATACTGAAAAATGGCAGTAGCGTCTGGTAATGACTTACATTTCTGAGACCCCAATGTCAAAATTTTCTCGTTCAGACAGATGAATTTCATGCAACTGTTATAGACAGACACAGAAAATATAGTAGCTGTAACTCTTGTGTTGCTCCTGTCTAATAAGACTGAGCTTTGGCAAAGTGATTGCATGATTATTTTGATTTAAAGCAAAGAGAGGTCGTGTTTTTCCTGAACAGAATTGTGTGACTTATTATGTAATGCCGCCTGCGTTTAAGGACCAAAAGGGTCTTACGATAGTATTGATTTAATCTGATGAGTAGGTTTTCTGTTGCAGCCAGTATTAATTGGAGTGATCACTAGAGCGCTGAATGTTCTCCTTATTCCTGAAAATTATTCTGGCATAATGAGTTCACTCTGACTTCAGCCTACCTTTTTATAGCCACTGTGAGTCCTGGGCAGCGGAGTCTGAAAGGTGAGATACCCAGCTCACAGACATGGATCACTGTACCAGAGGAATGCACAAAGCACAAATGTTAAAGCATATGTATGTATGAGTGGCAGTAAATTACTCGGGGTCCATTTGAGCTGCATCACAGAATGGCTGGTAAAAAACACACCTGGGAGGACCTGTCTCAGAGATGCTGGTGCAGCTGGCAGTCACAAGCAGGGGAAAGCACAGCATAGCTTTGGGTGAACTCGGCAACTCCTAAAATAGTCCTATAGCTAGGACTCCAAGGTTGCTGTCTCCAAAATTATTTTCCCTAGAGCAGAGTGGGACACGTTAGCTTTCAGCTAACTAAAAACCATTCAAGTATCTCTGCTATTCATTGCTATTGTGCTTTACATTTCTCTTCTGTGTTTCCCACCAAGAAGTGTAATGGAATCTCTCTAAAGGACTTATATAAATAATTTTTTCCCTGTGATTGGAATCCCAGCACCAGTTTGTAAGCTGCGAGAACAGATGAAGTGTGATTCGCTTTCTATCAGGCCTTTGTTCCATTTATTCTCTTTGCTTTCCTGATCGGTTAACTTTTAACAAGAATGAACTCTTTTGAACAAGCCCTTGTTCCTTCATTTTAGTACATTCATTTATCTCCTGATGCCTACTGTGGATAGGAAGCCTAAAGATATTTCATTAATGAAGCATGTGAAAATGAACCAAGAGGACAGAGAAAGTTATTTATTAATTTTCATGTTTCTTAGATATAATGCTTGTGTAAAATAGTTTAGACAGATTAAGAACAGATTAAGCAAACCTTTTCCCAAATGCTAACTGAATGAACATGAAAATCAAATTGTTTAGCAGCCTCTGTATCACACACCACTCACACCTGTCTGCTGTGGGTTGAGAGCAACATGAGAATTGATGGCTTTTGGTTCATGGGGCCCAAGCCACAACCACTCATCTGAATGGGGAATACTCACTTGTAAAGCAGAAGGAGTATCTGTAACCTCAGGTATGCAACTGTTAGCAAGCAGCTTGTCTTGTAACATTTGAACTGATCTTTAAGCGTACAGGCTACAGAGGAAAACTCCAGCAATACTCCTTTGTAGCATAAAGGTGGACATATACATTGGAAATATTGGTCTTGTAAAAGAAAAGAGGCTGAGATTTGTGAGTACTATTTTTACTGTAAAAAACTAAGTGTGGCCCTATGGCTCCCAGCAGAGGTACGAGGGACAATGGCCAGTTGTGGACATGAGGGCAGAGCATCTGCTGCTCTGAACTGTCTCTCACCACCCACTGACCAGCAGCTGAGTCACTTCCTGAACTAGATATAGTAGTTTCCACTGCAGGAAAAGAGGTGTTGGATAGATGACTTGATTGATGTACAGAAATTGTGCACCTTAAAACTAATTTGTGTGATTGCATAAAACCAGAGTCCATTGATTTCAGACCTCCTGTGAGTTTACTGTGAGCTATTCTTTCTAGAGCTTGATGTAGTTTTCCCAGCTTTCACCTGATTTATGTGTCTATTCCTGTAAGTGCTAAATGTCATCCAATCATAGTTAATTGAGTCTAAGTCAAAGTCACCCCCCCAGCAGAAAAATTTAGCTGCTAATCCTGGTCCCTGCAAACACTTTTTTTCTTATTCACTGTATGTTTCATTCCTTTGCCTGGATTCCATTTCAGAAAACTGCCACTGTTCTGCTCCTGCCATCTTACCTCCTGAGCAACACGAAGTGTCTCAGCATCTCATTTCTCTACATTGCACACTACTTTTAGAGCACTGAGCAGACCTGCAGATCTTCCCTTACCTAAAAAGCTGTTCCCATTTAAAAATCTTTTTGGACTGTTTTCAATCTCTTAAATCTAGGTAATATTCTATTTCAAGTCAGTACCTACTAGTGTATTTTATTTTCCTTGAACAAATGCTCCAGTACAAGTCCCTATTCTCCTCTTACTATAGGTAACCATTTAATGAGCTTTAATAAGCTTAGATGCTGAGATAGATAGGTAGGTAGATTCTGTTTCCTACATTTAATATAAAGTGTTGCCATGGAGATAACTTCTTCTCTGTCTGACAAGTGACAAATAAGCCAAAGAAATTGCCAAAATAGTTCAAAGATTGGAAATGTGATATTAAAAAAACTTTTTGCCACTGAGATAAATTATTTATTTTGCTGTTCTATTTTATCTCTTCTCCCTTAAACCAACTTAAACATCTCTACTCCTACTAACAGGACTGACAGGCTTGCCCTATTGCAGTCTTTCCCAGTTCTTCTCCATGAATTGGATTTCATATTAGTCAGCAATGGAACTGGCATTTGTCTCATTTGTCTTGCTCTCTGTTCCCTCATCATCAAAGTCTGAAAGGCTTTGCTTCATCACAGACGCATCAGTTGGGTGTTTTTGTGATCCTGCATCTAGCAGTTCACTGTGCAGCACTACAGGAATTGTATCAGTTGGGATAGCTCAAAGCTCATCTCCTTCTGGGGTTTACAGACTCTCTATTTTAGCTTGTCCTTGGTACTTCTCCAAAGCTCTTTGCCATTGTGTGCGTAACTCTCACACAATGAGATTAGCAATTTGTGGTTTCATTCTTGGGGTTTTCTGCTGTAATTGATTGGATGGATTGAATAATCTGTTAAAAATATCCACTTGTCAGAGTAGAGCTAGAGAATTGCCACCCTGCATGTGCTTGGCCACACGCTGAAGTACCAGAGTCACAATTTATCTCTTTTACCTCATTAAAGCCCTCGTGAGCACTGCCATAGATTTAACCCCTCAGCAGTAAGGGCCACACACTCAGAAAGAACAGAACAAGTTAGTCTTCTCAGCAGTGAAAATGGCATGAAGAGTGGGAGCAGTGCATGGAGCTTTCCCAGACCACGTGGAGCTTCCCATTGACCACTGAGCCTTATACTAAAAGAAACATTTTCTGAGATTATAATTAATCCATTTTTACTTTGTGAAAGGCTCCTGTGCAAAGGGCTGTGCCTTATTACACCAATCACTACCTTCCATTTTTGGTGTATGCACATCAGCACAATCTGTTTGTTTCCCAATCGAACTGACTGCAAATCATGTCTGTGATGTAAATGACAACAGTCTTAAGGAAAGCTCTGGCTCACAGGAAAGGACGTGATAGAGTTTTATTATAAAGCACAGTGAGCCACTAGTTCAGGAAACCTGAAATCCACTCCTGCCCTGATAGGAAAGCTCACTGCTCTCTTTATTGCATGTTAATTTTAAATATGGAAGGTGAACAGATCTGAGTTACATTGAAGTGGTGCTTTTCTGAGTATGCAGGGCACATTTTTTAAGTTCATTAGAAATGTTGTGCTAACAGCATTTAAATTTATAGAAAATTTGCAAACTCTATTGTTTGGGGGGTTTACCATAGTACTGAGTACTGTCCAATCATATTCTTTTAATGACCAGAATAATTGGTCACCTCACAAAATGCTACTTCTTCCCTAGCTTAATGGCCTAAGCCATATAGGCAAGTCGTAGCCAAACTGATTGCTCTATTATTCTGGTTTCCAACCAAACTCATTTGAAACATGTTTGATATTTAAAAAAATCTGTCAGGAAAATTCAAAGTAGGAAAAATGCAGCTAAGTATTCAGTGGAGTTCTTAATTTCATGTAACTATCAGCAGAAGCACTACTCTTTGGTGTTCTCCATAACAAATGAATTCACTGAGAGCTGAGAATTCAGGAGAAAGGAGGCAAGACCAATAGGATGGGTATATGTCATGTAAGAGAGAAAGAACGTTTCTCATGTTTGCATGCAATAGTTCCTGAATATTTTTTGTTTAAAATTAATTAGTCACATGAAAACCTTGTGGTCCACACTAGGAGCTATTCTTATAAGGCTTTTTTCAGTTGTGAATGTTCACATTTTTGGAATTGATTTTTCGTGTTTGAAGGTATTGGTTCAAACCACTTAGTTTCACTTGGCTTCACACCAGTGCTATTAAAATTCCTGTCATTATCTTTCTTTGCCATAAATTGGAAGAGATTTGGGGAATATTTAGTGCAACTGAACTGAGCTACTAAAACAAATTTGATTATTTCAGGATTTCTTGTGGATGTTTTACATAAGAATTTTTAAAATAACAGTCTAAAATATGTGTGAAAAATATTCTTAATTTTTTTCATTGAGCGATGTTAATGTGCCAGAGTAAATCATGCTTAACCATTCCCAAATAAAAACGTCATGTTAGTCATGAATTAACTACCTTAATGATGAAGCTGCATCTGACTATGATAGAGGGCTATCATAAACTTTAGCAATCCACTGTATATATTAGAAAATTATTATATGAGGATAGCATACTGGGAAAATTTCAAAAACTGTGGTTGAAACAAGCCTCATGAGGTGTTCAGTCCAATCTCCTAGTCAAAACAAACTCCTGGACAGCAATGGGCTCGGTCAGCATGGATATGTGTAACCAAGGATGTTGCCTTCACAGCCTTTTTCTTGTTTCCCTATCATGGAGAATTTGGCCCTGTCACTTTTGCAAATTCCCTTCAGGTAATCATAGGATGTTACTAGATCACCCCTGAACCTTTCCTTCCCCAGCTCAAGCAACCTCAGAAATCCAGTGTCCCATGCTCTAGGCCCTGGACCATCTGTGTAGCCTTGGGCTGGACTCTCCAGTTTCTCAGGATAACTCCTAAACAGGGGGACAGAAACCTGGGCACACTATTCCATTTTTAAGCTTCACCAGTACCAAGTGAAGGTGGGTAGCAACTATCCTGACCTATGACCCAAATTCCTTTTCAGGAAAACCTGTGTACATTTTGCTTTATTTGCAAATTATTTGCAATTCAATGTCCATCACTACCCAAGGTCCTCTCCAGCAGGGTGTTACTCAGCCAGTCACCCCCAGTGGCTAATATCCTGCCCAGTACAAAGAATTTCACTTATTGAACCCTATGAGGTGCTCCAGGCTTTCCAAAGTGGTTTCTCCAACCTTTATCTGTTGGAGGACAAGTCAGTCAACCTAATCTAGGATCATTTGCAAGGGTGCAATTCTGTCTCATCATCTCTTTTCTAGAGGGAAATATCACACAATCTAAGCCCTACAGCAGACCCTGGGATATTTTTTACAAAGATGTTGCTGTAATGCAGTCCCCATGATGTAGCACACAGTTTGATTTCCCTTTGCAGAGAGAATATTGAAGAAAACATATAAATGACATATTTTTTGTAACCTCTTACATTAGGGCAGAATTATCCTTTGTATAACTCTTCTGAATTTGGAAATTATTTTTCTGCTTATTTGCATGAGTAGATAATCTGTTCTTTCACAGTTTAACAATAGCAATCAATATTATTTAAAAGGTTTCATTTTTTGTATTGAGAAGTCATAACTTTGAGAGAGCAGAATTGATTTTTTAGAGCCTTGCTAGCTAATAAGTATCATAATTTTCTTCTCATTTAAAAAAATTCCTCTTCTGTCCATCTAGATACCAAAAGCCTTCAGTGAAATATTATTAATGTTTAAAAAGAAGCATTGGGCATTTGCCAAGAGCTTTACTGCTAGCAAACTACAGGGTTTTACTTCAAATTTGTGCAGACTGCGTATTTTAGTATTCGCCCTGTGCTAAGAAAGTGACCTGGCAACTAATTATCTGCATAACTTCACGTCAACTCTAGTGCATATTCTGTGAATATTCAATATATCTATCCTGAAGTACCATAATTCAGAAAGGAACATACACAGACCAGACTGGAGCAAATGCAAGTCTGGATGCAGCCAAGACGTACAGCATGTGCTTTTGCCTGTCCTTATAGTCAGCAGACTTCAGTCATAGAAAGATTTTCTTTATTTTCCTTTCTTTATGTTTTTATAAAGAAAGAAAGGGCTTGCATAACCAAAGCTCTTCCCAGGAATGCACGTGGAGGCCAGCTTCACTTCAGGTCATGGATATCCAGATTCAGGCTTACTTGAGCAAGAAGTGGCAGCTTGGCCAGGTGTCCAACCTTAGTCACAGGAGAACCAAGACTTTCTTGCTGCCTCCAAAGTCACCATTTTGTAGTAATATCCCAGGGGAGAATGCATATTCCTCAGTTAATGAGCATAAATGAAATTGCCCAAGCTTCTACAGGTCTTTCTCTCTTTCTCTTGCTCTCTCTCTCTCTCTCTCTTACATACTCATGCTCATCGCTTTCTGGGAGTAGGCATGCTTGACATTTTACCAGTAGGAAATAGGGCAAAAATCACCTTTGACTAAAATCATTTTTAGATAGGTACTTAATGTGAAGTGTTGACTGCTCGCATGTCGGATGGCTGTATTTTCCTAAGGGTTTTGGAGAACGAGAACAGTAACCTGAAGGGCCCTTACAATCATGTAACATTTCTTCTTTTGTGTGTTACTGCTTGCTGATGACAGCAAAGGGATAGACTGACTTTGTGCTTTAACCAATACCATAGCCATGAGACAGGTATACTTCTAGTTTGTTGAATATGCTGGCAGGTTGCATATGTGGTGATGGTCTCTTTGAGAGTGAGCAGGTGGACTTATCCATCGTTGTTTAAAGTTGGCTCAAGTCCTTTTGCAGAACCGTTACCATGTTTTTATCCTGGGTAACTTGGTAGCTTGAGGGCTGGACAGTCAGTGCATGTGATTCCTCCCAGGATTCACTTTCAGGCTCTTTGCTGGTTTATATCCACCTGCTTCCTTTCGGAAATACGGTTAGACTGTAGGACTAGAGCCGTCACCACTCTGTCAGTGATGAATTACCGATGTGCTTGTCATTCTCCCCGATCATGCCATGAATGCCTTATGCTGCCCTTAGCAGATGTTCTTTGATGGAAAACTTGCAAACTAGTTAGGATAAAATTCTCATCAGACACTGTTTAGTAAACATATCTAGTCCCAGCCTCAGGATTCAATCAAGTGTGGATTATTTTGTTTTTTAATGAACACCACTGTTCCAAGCATTCCAAGCCTGGAATGCTTCCCTTCCACTAAGTCTGAACGTTCTGTATTAAATATCAAAATATCAGGAGAGCCAAGTTACTATTAAAAGGTAAAGACTGTGTTTTGAGGCATTCTTAATGTATAGTCTCATCTCAGTGAACTGCCTCAGCCTAGTCAGCTGGAGTTGAATACCATGGGAAGTTGTCCCATGGTGCTGGGGCTGTAGCACACACTCTTGGGGTAGTCACATCATCTGACATGTTTGTCTTTGAGCAGCCCAAAGTAAGGCTGAGGTGTCCAGTGAGCTGCCAAAGGCTTTGATTTGAGTCCTGAGCAGTCCCCTATTGTTGGCACTATTATAGATTTTCAGAATTTTCAATATTTTTGTCCATTTGGATCGGAACAAAAGATTTCTTAACAATATTTCCTTCCATTTATGTAGGTTTTGTTTTAATACGTGGACTGCTATCCTCATTTACAAAGGACTAATCTCATGAATTAATCTTCTGATTATTTTTGTCAACCCTCTTTTATCTGATAATGTTTTCTTATTTCTCTCTGTTTAAAAATAATGATGACAAGCATTGTCTCTGTTTTCCCTGGTGTAGCACTTATAAAAAGGTTTTCACACAAATCACAGAATTGTTTGGGTTAGAAAGCACCCTAAAGATCATCTAGTTCCAACCCCCTACCATGAACAGAGGCATCTTCAATAAGACCAAGTTGTTTAGAGCCCTGTCCAACCTGACCTTGAACATCTTCAGGGATGAGACATCCACCACCTCTCTAGGTAAACTGTTTCAGTGTTTCACCACTTTTGTCAAAGAATATTTCTTCTTTATATCTTGTCTAAATTGACCCTCTTTTGGTTTAAAACCATTACCCCTTGTCCTGTCACCTTTCCAATGAAATCTGAAAAGGCAATTGTAATTCCTAGAATAGAAATGTTTCAGTAATTGTATATGTTTGGGAAATTTCTTTTTAAAAATTAGTGAATGTTAGGTCTGGGAGAGTTCTGGGAAGTGGACAATATCTGCCAAAGGTTGCAGGTGGATTCACTTCCATCCAGATCTGCAGGGATTACATCCGTGGGGGTGATCTCCACAGGCATCTTCTCATGGTTTCTGCAATCAAACTGCCAGCTCACGTTGCTTGTGGCACTACTTTGTTAAGAGACAATTTAAAAAAAATTACGAGTTAAACTCAAAAAGGACTCCTGAACTTTTGGAGGAGTTGAATATATCAGGAGAGTGTATCTCCTCTGGAAACTGTCAGGCTTAGCTCTGTGTGCAGCAGGAGGAACAGAGCTGAGATTATTGGTTCTCTTTACTATCAACAACCATCCATATTGTAATTTTAGTTACCAAGAGGTAAGTAGGCCTAGTCTCTCTCATAGTTCTTTCACATCACTGTAGCTCTATTGACTTTCCTTTAAAGTTGCATGAAAGAAAAATTACTGTATTAATAAGGAAATATTTTATTCTCATATGAAGAGTAATAATATTTTAGAGTGACACAGGGAAAAAACAAAGAGGAGTGGTGTAGGTGAATGTCAGACTTGAATACTCAGTAGAAAAATGAGGTTTAGGATGCATAAAATTTCTGTTTAGGCAAGTTCAAACTAATTTTATGAACTGTTCACCCAGCTCAACTTTCTTTTCCTATCTCATTTTCCTTTTACCAGCTAAAAACAAATGTAGAAAACATCAGTAGACCTTGAAAAACACATTAAAATTGAACACAAGGTTCTTCTTTTCTTCCAATATATCTCAGCTAAATTGAAACACCACTATATTTTTAAGATGACAGCTTTCAAGAAAATATGATATCAAGTTTAACTTTTAAAAAAGACTGGTTTAGTTCATAAATTTAGGAATTTATGTAATGATATACTCCAGAATATGTTGTAAAGAACTATTAAAAGACAGCTACCAAAAAAAATGCAGCATAAAAAATTATTTAGAGCTCTGCATATATGTTGCTTTGTCTTTACAGGTTGTTAATTATAAAGGTATAAACCAGAAAGAACCTACAGCCAAAGACATTCATAGTGATGATAAATTCAAACATATGTTATTGCCCTTGTGAGGGCTTATTTCCTTTTTTTTTTTTTAACTGCATTTTGGATATCAATTGATATTTTCATCCCCAAGAACAGAAGGAGTTTCAAATTAATTCCTTAGACCACAAGCAGAAGCCAGGCAGCTCCAGTGTCTGCCCCATGACAGCCCAATCAGATATGACACGGTCTTTTGTATGGGAGGATCTGAGTTAGAAAAGTAGGTGTAATTCGTTGGCCGCAAAATTTTAGGGGTGGGGTAGCTAGCAGTTTCATCTGGCTTCCTGGCTTTAGAAGGCTGTTCTAAAATACATATCTGTGCACTGACCTCTGCAGCAGAGCTTTGTTGCTGGTACAAGGCGCATTCATATGTCTGAATCTTCATGCCCTCAAAGAACAGGCAAAAAAACCTTCCTGTCTTAACCCAACAAGCCAACAGCACATCCATCAGATGGGAAATGTACAGAAGATGTCTGGAATCATTAGAAGTGGTTGGTGAGAGCTGACTCAAAGCAGCTCCAACTGTGCTGTTGCTGTCACAGACACAGGGTTTGTTTCTCTGAGAGTTGCTGATAGTCTTCACTGATGAGAGTTGGTGTGTGGTTTGAAGGACAAGGACATACTCTCAGTCAATACCCTGCCTTGAAACATGGATTAGTTACAGGAAGAACAGGCCATAAGCACCAGCCCTTGTGCCTTGAGAAGAGAGAGCTCAGGGGTTCTGTTGAAAGCTGCAAGTTCTGTGTGGGGACTCTGGTGGACTTCGAGTGCTTTGTGCTTGTCCTCAGTTGGAGCTGGATTACACATTTGGATTTACCTCTCATGGGAAAAAGATCATGAGGGATGTCAAAGGAATTATACAGGCTCCCAGCTGGTGCCACCTCCTGCTACAGGTACTTGAAAGCCCACAGCACTGCCTCGATTTGCATTGTTTGGAGATTTAGTTCTGGGCACAACCACCTCATTAAAATTAGGACTGGCGATACCTGCTGAGCCTCACCACGGATGTTGCTGTGATGCTTAGATGTGAAGACAAACACTTCACCTCCTTAAATGAGGAAAGCATACCCTCCTCTGGGGCTGCCCAGCTTCTGGGCAGGCTGTGAAACTACACCTGTCCTGCCTAAGGCCCAAGGCAGTCTGGCTTTATGGATGGTCAGTACAAAATCCTCACCTTCATGTCTTCTGTGTCCCTGCTTATCCTGTCTGCAGAACATAGGAAGCACAGGTTTTTCAAAACTCACCTTGTGCAATGTTTCCATTTAGTTCTGATCTTGGCATGAAAAACCCTCGTTTTTTTCTAAACACCATAAAAATTGAAGAACTGCTTCGGTTGATTTTGCTCTTTCCAGAAAGAGCTGAAATCCAGTTTTTCTTCCTGTCCAGGTGAGGAGCTTAGGACATTCACTCTAACTGAAAATTGTTTGCTAGCTACTGTTTTAACCAGATAAAAACATAAGTTTTAGCCATTATTTCTTGCAGAGTGATGCTAGAAGTTACTGTCTAAGCATAAGCCATCATAATTTCATTTCACTTCCAGAAACTTTTGCATTTGCTCTTTCCAAAGCAATTCAGTGAAAAATGTGACAGTATTATAAGCACTGAAAGGCAGAGATCTGGTAATTCAGGATGCAAATTGTTTCTGCTAAAATTTACTAAAGTATGGCTTTGATTGATGTCATGACTGAAAAGTGCTATGACTGATGGCATTTTGATGGTATCTGTGAAATGGAAGGACCTAAGGCTTCAGATCATCCATCATATGCAGATGCTTACTTTACTGCAAGGGTTCCCCTTCCTTTAAAGTGGTTTGCCTGGATAGGTTAGGGTTGGAGCACCAGCATCCTTCATACCATCCCGACTCAAAGCTAATTTGAGAAACTCAGAATTGCCAGGTCCGATGCCCTATAGGAGCTCCAAGTTTATATTAGAATTTATGAAAAGAAATAAAATGCTGACACATAGGTGATGCAGACAGGTCCCCTGTTTTCTCAAAAATCTGAACCAGTGGAGATCACCTTGGTAGATAGATTTTACAGTTGGTTTAGTTGTGGCAGGATTATTTTTCAGACTCAGTGTGGAGTCCAGAACTGGGGAAAAAAAAAAAAAACCACTTAGAAGTTTCTTTTCTTCAACTGAAGTTCACCTGTATTTAGGATATTTTTTAACTGAGGAGTGAGGTGCTGTTAAGGAAACATCAGTGATGCTCCACTAGGGACTTTGCTGCTCATATTGATGCGCATGTAAGGGTTTAGATGACTACACTGATAGGCACAAGATAAGCAGGTAATATGAGAGTGCATTAGATAAGATAATATATTTGCATTGTTATTCTGTTATATTGTGTGCGTAATAAGTTATGCAGTGCTGTTTAATTTGTAATTATTATGCACAAGATTGATAGATTCTGATTATATTTTATAAATAGCAAAGTACACAGACAGAGCCAGTCTCAGACAAAAAGAAAGAAAAATCAAGGGACTATTTGGGACCTTGCAGGCCTTTCCAGTCCATCCAGACCAGTTTCCTGACCAGATTATCATGTGGTATGTATGTACCTGTCTTACCTGGTTATATCTCTAGGAGGGGAGAACTCTCCTCTGAAGCTACAAAGGGTGCCCAAGGAGGTGTAGTACTGCAGAGCTGAGGGGTTACTCCCCTCCATGTCATTGTTGCTCTAAATCAGAAACTAAGCTAAGACCTGTGCCCCTAGTCTGGGACATGTGGTGGCATTTATGAGAGGCAGGAACTTGGGGATGAGTGAGATGGGGATGTGATGAGGGACAGGAGAGGGAGGAAACAGGGGACCTAGTGTTGGCTTGAGGACTCAAACACAGTCAAAAGCAATATAGGTTGGGACAGAGGAGAGGACAGCTGACAGCATGAAAGGAGAAGACAAATTTGCATTTTTGGACACACCTAGGTCCTAAATTTTGGTGGACTCCAAAATGTCTAAAACCTAGCCTTAAAGCAATTTTCAAATGTTAGCTTATTTTAAAAAGGATACAGGTGATATTACAGTTCAGTAATACTAGACACTACCCAGGGGAAAGTTAAGATCATATGTTAAATTTTCATGCTGTCATAACTTGACTGTTATTCAAGAAGTATTTTTACCAAGGGGATTTGTATTTGCCTGAGTGACTCAAGATGCCAGGTGACTGAAGGTACTTCAACATCACCCTTTTCTCTAACACTGACTAGATCGGTGTTGCTCACTCTTTTATATACCATGTATAGTTGGGAAAAAATATTTCTTCTTAAGAAAATGTGAAATATCCACTGTTGCTAAAAATAAATTAAAAAAAATAAAAAAAAAAAAGAGCAAAACAGAAAAAAAATCAGTGCTGTATAAACTTAGAAAGCGCAACATCTCACTTGATCAGAAGCTATTTCTTCTTCATACTCTCAAAGTAAACATCTTGTCAGGGTCCATCTCTCCACAAATAGGATAAAGAACCTGAGACACCTTTAATAAATTTAACTTGAGGAAAAAGTACTCCTGCCCCAGCTTGGAAATGTAGACATGACAAAGGATGTCATGTATAGGATGAATCTCCCCATGGTATTACCCCATTTCCAGTTCACAGCCATCTTTTGCCCAGCACCGTTTGACACAATGAACACCACGTACTCCTGTAACAGGTATTGCCATTGCTAGTGATCAGACCATGGTCTCTGTATTGAGTTTTTAAGGCCTCAGGACTGAGGCTTGATAAGTTTACTCTGTCTGAATTTCTCCTGGCTTGCCTGCAGCTTTTGTTTCCCTAATGGAGCTGTGATAGCAAATTCTTTAACTGACCAGGTAGATGTGGTTAATTTTTTTTATTTGTTTGTCTTTGTATGGTACAACCTCTGTCATTATACACAGAGCAGTAACAATCAGTTAGAGGTGTAGAATAAGAAGTAGCAGTTGTATAGCAGTGTAGAATAAGATATTTATGGCCCTAACAGAGTAATATCAGGCGGAGAAATGCAGACTTGGCACCATAGCAGATGCCCCCTGAGAGACGAAAACAGGGTGGTCACAGAGACATGCAGGCAAGCACTGAGGATCTCATGGCTACAGACAGCTCAGTAGTGGTAAGTAAAGAAATGCAGATGTGGAGATGGAAAAGAATGGGTTTAGGGATAAGTCAAAGAGCACAAAAGTAGTATCAAACCTATGCAAAAGTCATCATGTAAGGAAACTTGAATGCGTGGAGCTGTATACCTGTGAAAAATAAGCAGTGATGCAAAAGCATGTTAACAAGCATTTAAAAATAATCCGTGTGAGTCCTAGGGTGAAGAAGAAGAAACTACGTGGACATCATGCTTGTCCTAGTGCATGATGTCTAAGAAAAGTTGCGTATCACAGCAAGGTGGAAATACACGACTTTGTTTTGCTTGTAGTCCTTGTTATGCAATCCTGGCATATTCTGCCTTTAACATGAAAAAGATAAATATTGAGAAGCTGGTTTGACTGAAGGTGATCTAGAATTCTGTTCTGCTTCAATGTCACACTAGGTGGGAATAAAGTCAGGTGAAACAAATGTTTGTTTGGTATTAATGAACAAAAACATCCCCTACCTTGGCATAAGAAAAATAAAATCTGAATGACAAATAGTTGCACACCTTTGTTCCTAGCACACCATCATGTGTCAGCCACAGCTTTAAATTCCCCTGTTAGTCTTCATTATGCATGAAATACGTACCACAATTCTATTGGTATAAAGTGCTTACCTTTAATAAGAGAACAGAAGTGAGAAATTCCCTTAACTGCACAGTTTTAAGTCAGAACGAGATTTCTAGCATATGAGCTGTGTTTGTCAAGGCATTCCAAGGGTTGAAAGAGCAGGAAAGGCTATTAGTTTTTCTTCTGGGTACCAAATTGGTACAGGTGTGAAATTCTCCTGGTGTAGTTCAGTATCTTCTGTCTCTGGCATGTCTCTGAAATCTCCCCCCATGTGGGTCTGCATACAGCTGGGCAGGCAGTGTGGCTTCAACTGAACTGTGTGCTAATCAGGCTTTCAAATGAAGATGGAGCATAATTAAAGTCAATGTAAAATAACCCAGAAGGCAGTAACACATTTTAACAGGCTGTAACTCTTTGACATTTATATTATAAAAAAAGCATATTTTCTCCTTAGGGGCGCAAACGCCGAAGGTGTTTGATTTGACCTAGCTGGGGAGGCTCGTGACCTCCAAAAAGATGTTCCCTGCCTTGCAGAATTCAGCCATAAGGCATGAAAACATGTTCATGTTTCTTTCTGTCTCCCTGCCACAGACACAGCCTGGCTTGCGGCCTCAACTCACACGCAGAGAACAGCAGCAAAAAATAATAGTTCTGTTCTGCAGAGGCAGCAGTGCTTTGAATGTCACCTCACACATCAGCTACTTTTTTGCCTCTCATGCATGGAAATACTTACGCTTCCCAGACTGGCAGAAATTTTTTTGCCAGCTCTGTGGACTCATCTGTTTGAACCAAATGAGCTCTCAGGTGGTAAAGGTGTCTAAAAAAGTAGATAAGAAAGGCCACCCAGGAGTTTTCAGGACTCAAGTGAAACATTTCTACTGCTTGGGTACCAACAGAACATAATTTGTCCTTACTCCATGAATACATAGCAATGGGATTCCTGCTGTCTAAGAGGAAAAAGACTGGTTTGGGATAATTAGTGAACTGGTATACAGGGCACTGTATAGTTGAAAATGCATATTTTTCCAAGGGTTACACTGTGCTCCTCTGTTCCACCAGGGCTGTGAGGCCACTGTGACCAAGAGAGTATAAGAAAAAAGTTGAGTAATTTGATTTAGAATGGCTGCTGAGTTAAAAGTTACACTACTGTGCACATAAATTTACTCATGATTATTTCTCCAGAATGAGAGTTATGTAGTGTGTCATGAAAAATATTAGTGGGAGTCAGGAAGAAACAAGCAGGTGTCCTGCAATGATACAGCTTCCTGGAATTAGTCTGGCTGATTTTGAGGATAAGTAGAACTTCATGAGTAAAATCCCTCCTGGGAGAGAGAGTCCTGTCTTCTGCCAAGGTCTGTATAAACTTTTGTGAGGTACAAACTATGAGCAGGATGGCAGTGTACTGTTCAAGACAATCCCCTAAACAGACATAAGAGGCACTGGGGAAGTCCAATTGCACCTAAAGAGCTTGGTGTTTCAGGAGGTTCCATCATTTTCTGACTATCCCAAGGTGATCAGCCTCTACTTAATCCATTTTCCCATCTCATCATCACGTAAATGAATGTGGAACGTTTCTCAGAGAGGCTGTTAGATTGCTAAGGCAAATATTTTTGGCTCAGTTAGATTAAGTAAATGTATATGGACTTCATATCCCAAACTTTTTATTTTGTTTACAGAAAATATATAGAAAAAACTGATGGACAATAATCAGGAATGAATCAGAATGAATGAGAAGCCTCTTAAAATATAAAACAGCATGTTCATTAGGGTTGATAGAATCAGGTAAATAACTTGGGAATAATGCTAGTCTGTCAGTATTTCTATACGATTTTCTTCTCAGGGGTTCATAAATCTCTGATAAAAAAGCAATTCTCTCAGAATGAAAAAACAGTGGACAAAATTTTATAAAAAATTATTTAGGCACTGGTTTTAATTTGGAATATTTTTTGGTGGTTTCCACTGTTGCTTTGTTCATCTTCAACAAAAAAGACAAATAGTTTTATGAAGCAACCCCGAGGAGGTAAAAAGCTCTCATTCGAGCTCAGCTGTTCAAATTTAGACTCCTCTGAGCTGTGCATTTTCCCTCCCACAGTCATGCTGGGAGCCGGCAGGAGGGAAGGCTTGGAAGGAAAGGTCTCCTTCGCTGCCTTGACCGCTTGCCGCAGAGCACGTGGGTCAGGGCCCTTTGCTTGCACCAGACCTCTGAGCGGTTTGTTTCTGCTGAGAAAACGCTCTCAGCATCTGTGTGCCTGATAACAGGCACATGTGAGACTGGCAGTGTCCTGGTGACAGCGTGCTAATTCAGAGCCAAGCCGAGCTACAGCCCTCCAGGTGGGCATTATGTTGCCTGTTTTGCTAGCAGGACACACCTGGACAGTCTCTACGTGACCACAGAGAAGACTGGTACAGGGTGTGTGAAAATATAAAATAGCAGTAGAAGCAAAGCGAGAGGAAAAAGGGTGGAAATGGTGCATCAGTGTTTTCGTTTCAAATCATAATGCTGCTATAGGGTACTAAATATAGGGTACTGAAGGCACAGATGGTGTAGACATGTTGTCAGAACCTCGTGATCAACATATCCTGAACTAAAGGGGCATAACTGAAAAAGACACAGTTCACTGGTGTGCACCTTTAGACACCAAAATGCCTTTTAAAATTTGGCCTAAGGTATTTTACATCTACATTGTAAAACTTGGACCCCTTTAAACTTCTAAAAATTTCAGCCTTCATATTCTTTGTCTACATGGGCATTCCTAGATATTTTATCACTGGTGTAATTAAATTACAGGAAAATGGTGGGTAATTCTCCGACTGGAATGTTATGATTTTCTGTTTTATAAAATAATTTTTAAGAATTATAAAACTGTGCTGGACTTCATGGTCTGTAGTCCACCAAGAGCATTGAAATAACAGATAATGTTAATTAATTCAATCAAATGTTTATTAGTGTGTTTTATAGGTAGAGTAATTTCAGTGGTTTTGACTTTATTAAAATTAAAATAAAAATGGATGTATTTTTATTGTGACATGAGAAAGTGCAATAGATTAATGGTTATGTTGCTTGGCTTATTAAAAAGGTAGCAGCTTCATACTGCATTGTTACCGCTGATTATTTCTTCATTTGAAGGAGTAATGATAGATAATAACTGATTTTAAACATACCACCAGAAAACCTCAGCCAATGGAGGGAGTGAAACAGTTCCAGCATAAACAAAGGAAATAAAATATACTACATACATTGCTATGTATTATAAAACTACTTCTGGTAGCTGAATATCTGCTCCATACCACAAACAAATGCTTATAAACTTTTTCACTGCTTAACCAAAAATCAGAATATGTTTTCATGTAATATATAGTTGCATCTGACAATAATGTTCAGGAAAGTGAACCAGTATCTGACAGTTCAGTTGAATTTGCACAGCTACTATATTCGGACACTGTCCGAAAACCTATTATCTTACAAGCATACTTAGAACACAGCTATAAACAAGACTTAGTGGAACATTTACACTATCCAAAACAAACAGTGCAGAAACAGAATATTCTGCAGAAATTAAGAGAAATAGTGCCAAAAGGGAATTGTTATTTCAAGTCTAACTATGTTTACTTGCTTTTCCTGTGATCAAGTTTAATCAAATATAAGGAAGGTATTATATTTTTGGAGGTATCCTTGGGAAAATTGCAGATCTGTATCCTATGGGAAACAAGGTTTGTTTTGTAGTGGACGGTTCTGGGATGTTGCTTTATTAACTGAATTTTACTTTCTGCACTATATTAATTCCATAAGTTCATTGTTCTTCCCTGCACATTTGTGTTGCTGTGGGAGCTCTAAGAAAATGTGTAGAGCAGGAGTGTTGGTTGTCATGTGGAGCTGTGGTGGGACAGTGTTTGACTTTGAAAAAAGGAAATAATTACAGAGGTTCTTGTAGAATACTCCAGGGTATTCATAAGCTAAATAACATAAAAGTAAACAAAAAAAGCAATTGTGTTGTGGAATAAGAGATCCCTGGGGGTTGTTACACAGGTTTAACTAGTATAAATGTAATTATATCACTAAAATGCCTCGGTATATTAGGCTTAACTATAGTTCTGAACCAAAAGACAGTCTGTGGTAGCTCTCCCAGGATCCCTTCAGTGTTGTGAAAACAGAAATGTAGAAGTTGAACGTCACAGGCCAGATTCTATGAGAGAAGGTCGCCTTTCTAAGCACTGAGTGGAGGTGCTCCTGCATGGTGAGGCAGACGAAGGTGTCACCCCATGATCACTGTAGGAGATGTTTCCCTTCCAAAGCCAAACCTCCAGGTACCAGAAAATATTTGTGTGTTCCTCTAAGGACCCAATCCCTATAGTCTTTGTTTCAAGGGCCTTAATTTGGTTGTAAAAGAAGGGTTACAGTGTTCTCTGACATGGCAGCAGATGGTCACGGTGTTGTGATTGCTATGCCTGTCATAGTGAGGGTACCAGCACCTGCTCCCTTCTGCTCTGGCAAAGGGTTGGCAACCTCTTGGAGAAGGCAGGAGTGAATAGTTTTCTTAAGTTACAGATAACTCAGCTAAAAATTCACCTTTAGAGCCCTACATTCACAGCAATGGCAGTGGTCAGGTTTGATAACTAAAGGCACGTAGACATGCAGAACTGTTTCATATTCAGCCTTCTAGAAAATGTCCTTTGCTGTGTCAATTCAAGTTTATTTTTTATTAAGGTCCCTCTTAATCCCTGCCAAGACTTTCAGATTCTTATACATTAGTTTGAGATCCTCAGGCTTCAAAAGATGTGTGTTTGGATGTGTCCTGAATACCACTGACTCCTACTAAATTAGTCAGAGCCAAAGTTACTTACTTTGCAGGCAGAGTTTAGTTTTATGTGTCAGTATGTTGTATTCAGGTTTTAAAAATAACTTCTGGATGAACAGTGTCAGGTTTACCTGCTTTCGTTTTCCCTTACAATAAAGTTTCCCTGGAAATTAATTTTGTCATGGCTACAGAAAGTAGAGCAACGTTGTTTGTTTTCTATCTCAGGAAGTCTTGACACTTCTAATGGGAAGTTAGTTGGGAAAGAAATGGTCATCTAAAAGCCTGATAAGCTAGGAAATGTCAGACAGCCATTCATTTCTTCCCATTTTTTAATATAGATCTGGAATGAAGTACTTAAATCACTATTATTTCACTGTTTTAGAGTGTAGTATGACATAAGCAGCCAGAAACATCTTGATATCCATAGTTTAGCTGTGTAACAGCTAAACTATCTAACAAGACCATTTTCTAGAACTGATGTACAGAAACTCCATTAAGAACCTCCTACAGATACATAACGAAATATCTTTCTTACAAACTAAAATAATTGCATCCAAAGGGATAACTATCACACCTTCCTAATACTTTTCTCTCTCATCTTTACCAATTACAGCACAGTAGTGGGCATAATCCTGGTAATATAAAGCAAGGAGAAGTTTCGCTGAAATCACAGCTTTCACTGCATAATTGCAATCTCTAATTGCATAAATGCAGCCTATTTTTTTGCACTGTTTGCTCAGGCAAGTATACCAACTCAGGCATTCAGTTCCTAGTCACACAGTTGACATTTTCCAAGGCATTTTGGTAAAACTGTGTCTTTCCACAGTAGTTTTTGACACAATGGGATCTTGATTACAGCTGGGATTTCTGGCTGCCGTTGTAATGCAGGGTAGTAATGACCTCACCTTCAAGAGAGGACAAATGAAAAACTATCAGATAAAACAAATTACAGGTGAAGAAGAGGTCTGAATTTGGTTGGCGAGCCATCATCTTTGAAGAGATATATTCTTTCTTTTCTTTCTTGTGAATCTCTCTTGGTTTTGCATGTACTACACGCACAGTCTCATGTGACTTGGTGCTTTTCCTTTTAAAATCAATAATCAGTCAAATTACGTGGCACTTATCCTTAACTATTTTTTTTTTCTCTGTACAGAACTAACCTTATTCAAAACAATTTCTCCCTTTTCTCTGGCACATCATTCTCAATACTGAGAATTATTCATATATATTCATCTCTGTGCATGAAGAAACAAACTTATTTATATGTTCTTAAGTTGTTTTGCCACATAAGTTAGATTGGCATGTATACACAAAAGAAAAAACAATGAAATATTACATTCGAATTGCGCAAAAGATCAAGGATTCTGTTGTGGAAATGGGGCCTCTCAAATTCATTGTCATGATAATTACTCTAGTGCTCAGTCTTCTAACTAATATTAGTTAGAAATTCTGACATTCAAGAGGATTTATTATGTTAATAAACACTGTCAGAATCTAGTGACCAATATTTCCATGCCGCAGCACTTAAAATTTAAATTCTCCAAATACAGAAAAAATTAATAATTTAAAAAATAATAATAAAAAGCCTTAAAATAAAATATTCAGCCTGTTCTGCCTGCAGAGGTGTCTTGCTGGGTAGCTCATTTGAAACACAGGATATTACAGCACCCAGTCACAGCTTTTTGGTTCTGTAACATCTTCCTTGAGGAGGTTTCACAGTGTTTTGCAAACGTAAGGAAAGTTCCCCTCATTACCAGAGGCAGAAAAGTGTCAAATCTATGGTGCTAATTATGAAATCAAAGTTTCATTTACATTTTTAGTCCTTTTAGAAAGCACAGTTGAAAGACACTTTCAGGTATTACACCTGCCTGTTCATGACACTGACAAATAGGGATTTTACAGTTGAATCATAATCTTTAAAAATGTTTTCCCATCTTCACTGTTCCTCAGGGAAGGGCTTACATGAACAAGAGAAATACTAATATCAGGAGAGAGCAAGAGAATACAGACTACACACAAACTGCTGTCTAATGCACTATTACAGCAGCTGAAAAGATGGGTGAAAAAAATGTTTTCTATAATTCTTTTCATTACAAGTTTTAAGGAATTCTTTAATAAAAAGAGAAAAATTGTCATTCAGGGTAACATGATTTTTCTTTCACTCTCTGAACCACCTCTTGGGTGATTTGCCAGATATTTCCCACGTGGTCCAGAGCAGGATTGGAACCTCTGGTCTGGTAGAAGCTGTTCCTTCTTTCACAAGGCTATGAGGTGCCTAAGGACAGCACAGCAGGGGTTTCCTTCTGCCCCCCCTCAAAAGCCATATGCTCATGTCCTTTGGAGCCCAAAGCTCAGCTTCATTTGAAGTTGATCTTCTGCAGTGTAAGTGGTGCAGGCACCGCTGCGTGCCAGCACGGTGTCCTTAATGGATGAGCCACAGAAAGAGAGTGACTCCATTAAACCAAAGTACAGCCTTTTAATTCCCTTTGGTCCTGAGCACTCACTTATCACTATCTCACAGCATCCTACATCCAAATCAAACCTGCCAGCTGCTCCGAGCTCTAGTTGTATTTAATTTAGTTAGTTAAAGTGGCACCTCGACTTTTCCCTCCCAACCGCAGACAGGTTCCTTTCAAGCTATGCTGAGTGGGCGTTTTCTCTCCTGACATGAAAGGACAGCCAATTTGTAAGGGGGGAAATTAAATTTAGGACACTTAGTTCATGTGAGAGGAAGGAAAATAGAGCAGGGGAGCGAGACAGAGGTGTAACATTTATAATGTGCGTTCAACACATGCACGCATCCATACACACTTGCAGAAACAGTAAAGAAATTAGATGAAAAACAGACAGCAATTTTTGAACAAATGTGAATCTTTCCACAATAGGCAATTCTATGTCTATTGCTAAGACTTCATGAGTTTTATAAATTCTTCTTTTTTTACCTTGAGAGAAAGAAAAATCAAATTTTCTTCCACCCCTGGAAATCCACAAAAGGCCTAAACCAAAATATTTAACTATTAATGTGAGTGATCTGAATTCGAATTTTTAGGTGCTCAAGAATTCCTTTATGATTTTGAGCAAGTCAGTCAGCAGTTACCACTTACAGTGCTCCAATCCTTCATCTGTGAAACAGGACTAGGTAATTTTTCTTTTAGGTCTCCATTTATTGTCATCACTCAGGAACCCTCTGAAGCATGGACTGGCCATGGATATGTGCAGCACCCACCGAAATTAACTCTGAGGTCTATTTTCTTTTCAGTCTACCTACTTGAATCCCCTTAATACCAATCTCTACAGAGCTGTGACCCCGAAGCAGGAGGTTATAAAGGAGGATTTAACTGTAGGGGAAAAAAAAGAGTGGATATGTAGATGTTAGAAGATACCGAGTGATTGTTCAGCAGGAGGGCAGGCATATGCTGCATGCCTTAGGAAATGCAGCCAAGAGTCCTGGTGAAGTCTTACCATTTAAGATCTGTTTCCTAGAGAATGACGCATTTGCAGAGAGTAGATGTGTGTAGCTTCTACTTATGCAGTAGAGCAAGCCTGTTTTGGCACACAAACTTTCTGCATGCTGAAGAGAACGCTGTTGTGGAGGCTTTTGTGTCACTAACTTTTCTGGGAGCCATGAAGTGAAACACAGTAATTGAGATTCACATGTATATTTATTGTATAGGCATTCCTCACAAATGGAAAATGTGCTTCCCTTGGACAATTCAGACTGAATACTTGTCTTTTATCTTTTTGAAGATAACAAGTTAATTTACACCCTCTCTCCCATCCCCTGCCTTCCTGCCCTGGAGCACTGGCAGCCTCTAAAAGCAAGAAGGCAATGGGTTCACCCTGGACAACCTCTCCTTGTCCTGTTACCTAAGACTGACAATAAGATGTCTTCCAAAAGGGCAGAGCAGATGGGCTTCTTAATTTTTTTTCCTGAAGAAAGCAAAGGTGACCCTGAGATTAGGTCAGTTGGTTAGAGCATGGTGCAAGTAACACCAAAGTTGCCATTCACTGAAGAGTTGCATTTGATGAGCCTTGTGGGTTCCTTCCAACTCAGAATACTCTGTGCAAAAAAGGTCTCTTGACAAAAGTCTACTGACAAATCCTTAGACACAGCTGTTGGAAAACTAGCTGCCACAATGAGCAACCAGGTCCTCTTGCAGATGGAGTCATCCATACACCCTTAGGAGATGATTCTTGTATTAAGACCTTACTGTCCATACAAACTAAGTTGAATGGCACACAGATTTCATAATTTTTGCTGAGTTAGGGCTGTGCTCTTTATCCTGATGGCTGTGTCCTGAGTTTAAGTGATTAGATTAGAGGTTCCCTGTGGGACTTGGGGATAAACAGCTTTGTGTTACTTAAAGTTTATAGAATTCAATCTGCTGCTTTGATACACGAGGTCACGAAATATTAAAAAGATTATGCACACAAATACAGTGTTTGATGCAGATTGTTCTTTTCCCCACGATTGATTTGCCATGGTGTCTTGTAATTTATTCATGCAAGGGAGCTATGATGGATGATGTAAATTATTTTGGTTTTCCCTTTTGACTTAAATAATAATTGCCACTATTTAATACGATATGGAAACACAGGGTTAAGACATGGCAAAGTGTTGCAAAGTTACTTTTTTTTCTGTAAGGCTATAGAAATTATAAGCATGAGTTCATTATTCAGAAGTAATGTGTTTCTTAAAGGGAGTGAAAATGCCAGTTTAAGAAAATCACCTGAATGCTGAGATGAGATGATGTCAGACACACATTGAAATAAAAGATGATCAAAATACCTTTTTTTTTTTTTGAGCCAATGGTCCTTTTTGCAACCTTAACTCATTGAAACAGATACAAAATTAATGGGTTCTGAAGATGAAAATACAAGTCCTGGCATATAAGTAAGCATTTTGTAAAGCTGTCTCTTATCCATCTCTCTAGGGATGGAAGCTTAGAAATACAAATTTGAAATGGAAAATAGAATGTAAAACAGATGGAGACAACTGAGCTGGACCTTGCAGAGCCGCTTCCATCCCCAGCATAAATCACTGCATTTTCGTGAGCCTATTCTTGTCTTAATCATTATCTTGATTTTTAAAGAACTGATTTCTATCACAGCCCTGTATTATGTGTAAACTGTCCATACAGTTTACCAGAAAGATTGCAGGAGTATCCACTCAGGCAGGAGTCTCTCATCCACAACTTGTCGTCTAGGTCAGAGATGACCAGACTTACTGCCCATGCAAGGTGTGTCCCCGTGCTTGGTATTAAGAAGCATCATTGCTCCTCCACCAAAGAGGCCAGCCTTTGAGAGACATAGATGGGCAGGAGGTAGCAGATGTTTCCCAGATGTCCCACGCCTAGAATGTGTGATGACATTAGACTTTCTCACAGGGGTATCACAGGCAGTGAGGTCTCAGCAATGCCTGGTAGCTAACAGCACCCAGGGGCTCCGGTCACCCAGCACAGCTCTGCTGCCAGATACACAGCATAGCCCTGCCTGACACATGAACCTAACTTGATCCATGGATGTGCTGACAAATCTGAACAAATTTGAATGCTTTGATGAAAAAAGGACAAAAGTGGCTCATGTGATCACAATAAAGAGCAGCCAATCTGAATCCTCATCCACTGATGCCGTGCTCCATATGGCATGCAGAAACCACATTGCTGTTTTTCTTTCCTCGTTGTACCAGAGAATTCCCAAAGCTCATCCTCCTTTTGGTGCTTTAGACCTGGTCCTCTGGAAGATACATATTTATAGGCTACACACCTAACTTCAAGTTTTAATTTAAGTGCTGAAACATGTATCATGAGACATGAGTCTCTCAAGGTCATGTAGTTCTCACCCTTAATGCTCAGTGGATTACATACTACAGACAGCCCTCTGTGTAGGATGATATAGTGGCTCTGCTCCTGTTCATGCAGAGTCGTAAGGCTCACAGTGATAAGATGCCTTTGGTGAACATGTTTTCCCAGAGCCCATTCCCTTGTCTTCTGCTTTCTATCTTGACTGCCAGGTACCGTGGAGAGAGGGAGGACCTTTAACAGCATCATGCTTTTGTTAGTGTGGCCTTGCGATGAAAGGGGCTGGTGCTAGGTCACTGCAAGAAATAACTGTCTCTGCTGGGATATTGTGTTTGGAGCAAGGACTATAGACTGACCAAGAGGGTGGAATTCAAATGGCCTCTTTTTCCTGGCTGAGGCAATGCTTTGAGTACACAAAAGGCAGCGGTGTGTCTGTATCAGAAGTAGTCGTCTTCCAGCAGTACAAAAGGTATTGTTCCCGCTGCTTCCCATGGAACAAAAGCACACATACTGGAATCATAGGATGTGATAAAAAAAGAAAAGAGGGGAGATAGCTAATGGGAAGTAGCAAAAAACTTCATATATTTTCTCTTCCTGTAATATCTAAATTCATTGCCTCAGATGCAGAAATTGCTCCTTCGGCCAAGTCAAAGATCATAAGATCAAATTCAAGTATGAAAAATAAAAAATCATGTGTTAGATGTCTGGTTCTTCTGTACCATGGAAACATGGGACTTTCAAATAAAAATCCCCAAAAATAAGTGAGCTAGCAATGCATTAGAAAGTGTGAAACCACAAATTATTCCGATAAACCTGTTCTTACACTGCTTTTGCAGATAATGTGCATGTGCTTTTACAGTAATAAGCATATCCCATGGATTTCTGTATTACCTGCAAAGCACTCAGGCTGATTAGGACCAAGTTTAATTTGGTCCTAATCAGCTCCAGGCAAGTGGACCGCGAAATTAGCTTGACACATTAATTTTATGTTTTATAGTAGGTAACCCTGCCCAATTTGCCTGACTGTGCTAGACCAATTTTATATCTCTCTATATACACATTAATAGATATATATGTATTATATGTATATATACACACACACACATATATATATGTACATATATATGTGTATATATATATATATTAAGGATTTCATTTGTCTCAAACACAGGTGCCATGATGTAAGATGTCCCACTTTTTCTTTGGAGCACAAGCAATCTCTCTTGGGCCTCACATTTAAAGCATCACACTTTCTTTTAGTTCCAGTCTGCTGATGGTGCTAATGTTTAGTGACAGTTACTCAGTACTAATGATCACCTTTGGGGATTTTCAGAGTGCTTGCCTTTTGATGGTCATTGGTGAAGTGTAATCAATAAATCTGCCAGCCAGGCTTTTCCTCTTGCCTTTCCCATTTGAATTAAATGAACATCTCCGTAACAGATTCATGATGGAGTCCCTTTGCCATCCAGAGCCATTCTGTATGCAAGCAGAGCTGGTTTAACTGATTTATGAAGTGTACCATAATATTACAAATACATGAAAGAAAGCAGATGAGCAATATATTAAAATTGTTCTTTGGACTGGAAAAAATAGAAAAGTTAAAAATTGTTTAAAGATTTGTTCTATTTTGTTCTCTCTTTTTTTTTTTTGATAAACTGTTCCTATCAGCTATTCTCTTTCTAACTCATTTTTGTATTGGCATGAAGGACTATCTCTTATTTTTCTTCCTCTTGTTCCAAACACTTTTTTTTTCCAGTTTAAAGTGGTGTGTTATTTACTTAGTGTATTTTTCATTCAGTAACTGCCTTTAAACTTTTTTTGCATTGTTGTTCACCACACAAAGTTACTTGTGTTTTCTCTGGAGGGAACAGAAGATGTCATTATGTAATATATGTTTATTATCAATTAAGGATTAATAATATTTTATCTGAAAAATTAAATTGTTTATTTTAAACAACTGTCCTTAGTACAGTGACATTATCTTCTATTTATGATTGTAATAGTAATTTACCTTGTACTTCCATCTAATGTACCATTCAAAGAGATGCTAAATGTTCTCCATGGAGCTGAGAGTACTGGGCCTTTGACCAGAGGTAGAGAAAGATCTTACAAAGCAGGATGATAAACTTCCATGGAAGATTAAAGTTTTCTTCAAATTCTTATGCAAGTTTAGGAGGAACTACTTTTGGAAGAGAGAGGTCTGTGCTAATATGCTTAGAAGTAGTATAATTCCAGAGATGCTCAAACCATTGATTTGTCTACCTTCGGCTTCTTTGCTTCACGAGTGGAAAAGCACAAAGTTTATGTCCTTGTGTAGCTCATTAAGCTTTTCTGAGGGTTGACAATTTAAAAGTTAAAATCTGTAACTAAATGGTTGCAATAATTACAGTCTAAAAGTGGTCAAAAATAGCTTTACCTGAGGAAGTCATGAACTAAGAAAAAAATGAGTTCTCTCCTGGTAGTTGCCTGCTTATCTTGGCTGACTGCCTACCACTTTCTGCATTATATCTTGAGCAACCAAAAGATAGTTGCTTAAGCACTTGTTCTTCCTGTCAATAATTTTTCAATGCAAGCCCTTGGAAGGTCTTTTTCTTTGAGATCAACAGCAGAGGAGTGTGGGAGTCCCTGCCCTGTCTGAGCCTCCCCAGCTGCCCCCAAAGCTGAGGATTTGCTCTGTGGGTCCAGCTGGGTGCGGGGTCCTGCCATTTTTCTCCTGCTTCAGAAGCCTCCTCCCTTCCATTCCCCTGAGATTGCTATAGATATATCTGGAGTTTCAGTAAGTCTCATTTATATCATAAAAATGACTCACACTCTGCTTTAGTCCTGGTAGGATGAGGGTCAACTTTTTGGCCAGTTAAGAAAAGTAAATGCTGTCAGCTTGCAGATGAAATGCAGTTTCCTGGAATTCATGAGTTGTGCTCACTAGGGAAAGAAAATTAGGTACAACATGAGATGAAAGAGGAGAACTTGTGCTGTTTTATGGTGTTTCAATCTGGTGGTACCCCAACTCATACAAAGACAAACTGAATAACCTTGAAGATTTAGTCCTATTTTGACACAATTTTCTTATAAAAGCTACTATTGTAATCCTGCCAATAAGAAAGTTTTAGATCCCATATCTTTTTGAACATCTTAACCATAAATTTAATGCATTTTTCTTAAGCCAAAGGTAACTAAATACTGAACCTGAAAATGGCATACATGTAATGAAGCATTTCAGAAACAGAACTTGGGAATAGGCTATGAACATATGCACATATGAAATGTGCAACACCTACGTTTGTGTTCTGTATCACTCCTCATATATGAGTTCTGTCACACGCATGTGAATAAGTAGCATATGGCTTTCAAAAAATACTCCTGTGGATGCTCTTAAAATATATCTCACAAGAAGTGATTCCCCTCTTCTAAGGAAAACTTCCATAGTTTTTCTCCTCAAGTGCACTGATACGTTAATAATTTTTCATCAGCATTGTCCAAACAGGCTAATGTGTGGAGACTGCTCAGTTAGACCTCAAAAACAGCTGGGAGAGAAGCCCCCATGAACGTGAGCCAGTGAGGAAACTTACAGTGGGGAGGAGCTGCTGTCACCACCAAAGGCAAAAGGACTCAGGGGGTATTAAACACCAAGATCAGTGGGATTACATATTCTCAGGGCCTCCTTCTTTTCCCCTGTAGGAGGAATTTTACTACTCCACAAGAGTAGAGGGGAGAAGGAATGAGCTTTCAAAAGCTTAATGAGATAAACATTGCTGAGGTTATTCCTATTGCACCCTGTTATGAAGTCTTTAAGGAAACCAGGATAGCATCACTCTAAGATGATGAGGCACCACCAACCTTGCCTGCTCCTCTCTGCTCCCACCACAACCTTGACCCCGGCTGGGCCATGCCAGTCATCTGGCAGAGCAGCTGTTCTGTAATCTGAATTATTAACATGGCCTAGGTTAAAAACACACCTCCAAGAAAAGGAGAGAGGTTGTATTTAACTCAAAGATGTGATTAGAACAGACCCTCTCCATGGGGACAGCAGACTTCCAACCAGACCTAAATCCTTTGAGCAGCACTGTTGCGTGTGAAGGAAGAGCTTTAGGCGGGACAGTGCAGTGCTGTTTCCCCACAAGCACCCACCCCCCTCTGCAGCAGATACACTGACTTAGGAAACATACCAGGAATACCTCCAGGTAGATGTGTTCTTGGCATAGCTGTCAGGAGAGGAGATGCTGCTGGGCTTGGGATATTTCTGAGCTATGAGGGATGACTGCAGGAGGCTGGGCTGCAGGTGTGATGACAGGTAGGTCTGCTAATGCTGCTCTATTCTAGTTTGCCACATTTGGGATTTTTTTAGCAGAGAGTCGTGTTACCAGCACTTCCAAAGGGCATAAGGAGAGCAAACTCAGTTACTCACAGGAGTAAGCAGCATGTCCAATAGAAAATACTGACAGGATCAGACCCAGGGCCTAAAAAATTCTCATTAAAAGGTTTTCATTTTTTATCGCTTCCATTCAGCCCTGTCAGCCCAGTTTGATAACTAACACCATTGACTTCAACTGAGCAAAGATTACATGTGAATGCAGTGACTGATGGATTAGGCCATGACATGTGAGACGTATTTTTTCTTTCCAGAGCACTTTGCTTTGGTCTTTTTACAGATGACAATTATAGCATTTGTGCAAGCTGATAACACTACAGTGTCGCAAATACTAAATTAAATATTTGCTCTAGGTTTTTTCCCCATTTTCAGTAATTGCATGCATGCCAACCAATTTTGAATCCAGTCCAGCATTTTTTGCACTGTATAACTTTCAGATGCATAGCAATTATAAACCATTAAAATGAAACTTTATGAAATGCAGATGCCAATTTATAACATAAATCAGTGCTTGTATTATATTACTGAATTTACGTTTATTATGTAATTAATAATTAGACAATCATTCCTTGAAGCCACCTGCCATTATATAGAGCTACATTATGTCCCTAAGGGGTAACTGTAGGTTAAGAAACTGCAAAGGTGCCCACCTTGGGGAACCCCAGGGAGGCTGGGAATTTCAAGTGGGGTTTTCTTTATGGAAATGGCACAGGCTTTCTGCAGAAAACAAAATCTGTCCATGGATGTAGGAAGTCCTTGAACCAGGCTGGAGTATATTCCTGTACATCCCCAAGCGTATATAGGTGCCGATTGCTGTGGATATCTCTGGAGGGGCATAACAAAACTTGGGCTACATGATACAGAAAATAATTTTCTATGGGCTGTTGCTGTTTTAACACGAGTGTTGCATATTTCCATGTCAACATAAAAAGTATTTCCATATGCTCTACAATTCATTCGCAGTTATCCATCCTGAGGCCATCTGCCCAGACCTTAAAGGACAGATATAGAAGCAAAGAATGATTTCTCCTGTTCTGAGAGAGTATTCTGCATGGAGCTCACTTTGTATAAACATGACTGTGTTGTTAAAAGAAAAGCCAGATTCACTGTAATCTGACAGCCACAGAGAGAAAAACCTGTTATCTACCCATCCTGGGAGGGCTGATAACACCAATCTTCATAGCATCTAGAAAACTGTGCTGAGGGATAAGGAGAGAAATTAACACACTTAGAAAAGAAAATCATTGCAAGTTACTAACATGTAAATAAATCAGCTTTCATTAATGTGAACCATGTTCTACCGAGATTTAAATCTAGAACCACCTCATTCCCATTGTCTGACCACATCTCTGTAGGCCCAGGCTGACACGCAAAAGAGAAGGTGTCTAAATCCAGCTTCATTTTTCTTCCTTTTTCTCTTTTCCTTTTTGGTATATAGTGTTTTTTTTCATATAGAAACCCATCTCAGCCTGGAAATGAAGGCATGTAACAACTTCGTTGTGCATCAAATGAGCATGTAACTTCTTCTGTGTCGAAAAATAAAACCAAAAGAAACAAAACTGCAAAACCATGCTGTTAAAGTAACAGTGTTTGGATGAAAGCAAGGAATTTCAGAGTTAAGTGCCTCCTGTCCTTTAACTGAACCCCATTGTGTCTAGAGAGATTGCATTTTGCAGCACTTCACTGTGTGATCATTTCCATCCCTGCAATCCCAAACACAATGGGGTGAATTAAGACTGGAGGGGAAGCATTAACTCTTTGTTGTTGTGGGTGCTGTCAGGCTATCTGGCTGTTTGTGTAATAACATGCTAAAAAATGAGATTCAAACTGCTAAGAGAAGTCAGGACTTGGTAGTCCTCAGGGAGTCCAGTGTGCTGCTTAAGACTAAAAAAAATTAATGTGAACAACCAACAAAATACTACAGCATTGCCCTATTTTTACTCTTCTTTTCCTTGGATTGCATCTCTCATGTTGCCAGCCCTCAAGCAACAGAAGTGTGAAGTGAATATTTCATACATATCCTTATACACAAAAAATTACATACATAATACATTATAGATCCTGTTACTTCCATATATAATATCCCACATGGTGATTTCTTTTCCAGAAAAGGACTTGTGAGAAAATGGCAAGTCTATTCTGGGTTGTGACTGTAGGCAACATGTTACTAAACCTCTTGCCCTCACAAATTGAATATAAAAGAAGCTGTGCACCACTTCACAATAAAATGCATTGTTGGTTTTGGGGGTTTTAAACAACTCTCACGTGTAGTTTGTTATTTCTGGAGTTGCTGACAGAAGTTGCTACAGCTCCAAAAGCCTCATGATCAATTCTGGGGTGCTGGCATAAGGAAAAGATTATATGATGTGGTCCATCAGAGATCCCAGTGGTCCTATTGCTCTACAAACACAGGTACTTCCAGTCTGCAACACATGTGACAGAACATTTTCCCGATTAGATATTTCTGTGGGCTCCAAAGGGGCTCAGAATGACACTGATGTCTCTGAAGAGCTCAGAGGAGCTTTGTTTTCCCAAATGATGAATATCATAAAGTTGGACATACGGAGATTCACAGTAGAGGTGAAAGTGGCCATGCAAACTCCAAGATGTGGTGAGCCAATCAAGGCTACACATAACCCTCCCTGGATAGCTGAGGGCAGACCAGACAAGACATCCTGCAGTAGAATGTAGGGTGCATTACCGCAGACTCAGCACAAAACCTTCGTGTAGCTGTTCCCAAAGTCCGTCTCCTCAACGTGTTTTTATGATCTGAAGCAACGGCTTGAATTTCAGCACGTACTGCTCACCCAGAGCTCCTGCCACAGTCTCAGAAAATCAGGCTGCAGGTTTGATGTCAAATTTATTATTATTTTTATCATGAGGCATGGTTTAACTTGAGTCCCCTCTAGCCTTGAGACTCATTTGTGTGACTTTGGATACTGAGGCATGGGGAGATTAAGTGACTTTGTCAGTGACTTTCATTACTCAGGTAGGTCTTTCATTACTTTCATTACTGTGGTAGGTCTAGGAATTAGACCTTGATGTTGAGCATTCATAGGAGTACTTTTCTTCCCTAATAACTGAGTGGTAATACACTGCATTCTTATTTGGAAGAATCACATTTGATTTTCTGTTCTTTCATCTCCAGAGAAAGGAGTGCTCTGGAGTCTGAGCAGTCAGCCTCTGAAAGTACGCAAGCCAGTATTTCTGTCAATTAATGGACGACAGAGGAATGGAAAATGTCCACTCTGACACACACATTTAAAGCAAGGGGTGAAATAGTACGGAATATTGCAAGCTAATTATTCCCATGTGAATAATTTTTCCCAATGACTTTTTCTCGTGCTTCTATTATAGGTTGAATTCAACTGCTCTTTAAGCACATGTCCTATAAAAAGGGCATAATGGCTGAGTTGAGAATAAACATAAAAAATGTGAATAATTTTAAAATAAGCAGCCAGCCATCATTAATTCACTTGGTACTCATTACAGTAGTATTAATAACGACTTATGTGTGAGGTATTAATATAGTCTTCAACTGAAAAATCTGGTTTGCTTCTAATTCTATTTCAAGGAAAATAATTGATACTTAAAACTTCACTTATCCTGCCTTGTTTCTAAATCGTTTAAAATAAAATAAATCATCTGTAAGGAGAACAGTGAGCTGCTTAGTCTCCAATTCACACCCCAAATGTAAACCAGGATAAAAGCAACAAGAACACATTTATTCAATATAAATTCTTTGGGGAATAAACACGTTTAATAATGAGTACCATCATCTGTAGGTTGCTGAAGTTCTTAATTGGCCTCCAATTAAGCCTAAGATTTCTGAGGATGCTTTAATTGATCTCACTTTCAGACACAATAAACTATTAAAAGCCAAAAGCAAAACCAGAATTCTGCTTCTGGACATGACATAAAACCAATTGAATATTGCTTAAAAGGGAATGGCCTGCCTAGTCCTCACTCTTTTTCTAGTCTGACTAGCCCTCTAGGAAGTCTCTGCGATTTTATAAAATAGGTTTATATACTCATTAGTGTTTAATAGGCTGTAGTTTTCAGCAATAGTTTTATTTTACTGTTGAGATCAGTAATAGAATTCCTTAAAATTCAGCCATGGATCAGCAGAAGTGAAACCTGCTGTTGCAAAAAGGCTCAATGGACTGAAAGAACTGTGGTTCTTCTTCAAACAGGAGAATATGAAATAGCTGGGGCATCACTTTGAACCTTTTGACATGGAAAAGGTTCAGGTTTCATGTGACTTGAGATGGGCTGGGAATCCACTGTGGTGATCCCACCATAATCCTGATGGGTATGACTTGGGGCACTTCCCATCACCAGACAGTGCCCTACCTGCTGTTTGGGTAAACATGTGCTCTCAGTCTGTTCCTCCACCTCTCTGACAGGGCTTTTAAGGATTTTGACAGAATGCACCACCTTCATCCTGCTGTGCCAGCCCCCGAGCTCAGGTAGCACAAGCGCCACCAGTGTCCTCCCACCCACCACCCTGCATACAGTGAGCGCAGGGGAGGGAAAACACTGTGGCTGCTCACCCTTTCTTGTGCCCTAGAAAGATGTGGCCAGGCATGGTTGCCAGTTCCCTACTCTGGTTTACTTTTTCCCCCTTTCTTTTCTTGTATTTGTTTCCACATACACATTCTTCAGACATTGCCCTGTAGTGCATAATCATTCCCCATGTTTGCACTCCAGGGAGCCCAGGGTCAGACATGAGCCAGGGATAAAAACCAACCCATTTTTCCCATTGTTGTTAACATGTGTGTGGTGGGGGGCAGGGGGAAGGATGGGACAGCACAACACACAGCTTTATTTGGTCCCTAAACAACAACAAGAAAAAATCAAAAAGGAGTAGCTGCCACTGTTCAGATTAAATCCAAACTGTCTGTTAAACCTCTAATTATCAGCTTGCCTTGTGGGTAAAATGGTACCATTCAATTATTGTTTTTTGTTCGCTTGTCAGCTGCAAAAAACATATTATCACTGCTTTTCAAACCAGCAAAAAGAGCAGAAATTCTGCAAATTGCTTTCTAAACGTAGTTACTTTAAACCTAATACCTCTCTGCAGCATGTCAGCAATTGTATAACGTGATGGTGCATGCAAATTGTATTTAATGTAGGTATTCCAATTATTTGTTTTACATTATGTAATTTTGGTGAAATGATTTCCTTTGTTGCCACATTATGTGTGGCATGTTAGACTTAGCATGTTAAAAATAAACACATACACACATACAGACTTGCCTGCACGCATTTTATCAAGGAACTGTAAAAATAAGCAAAAATTGTCAAATGATAGTTCTCTGCAACCATGGTGAGGTGAGAAATAAAAGCACCTTTTCAAGAATAATCTCAGGACTGATTGCATTTGACAGTCATTCTATGTATTAATTTACTTGCTTACTTAATCTTGGAGGATGAAAGTGCCTAGGATATCCTTGATCAGTTTATTTCCCCTCTGCTTGGTGGTGCTGGCAATCAGTGAACACACCCTCCCAGCCACCACAGGGAACAGGCTCTCTTATACATCGGGAGTGACTGAAACTCTGCTACTCCCATGGTAAAGCACATGACACATTTGCATCCAACTTGGCGGGTAGATTTTTGATGTTTCACTTCTTCAGCTTTCCAATTTTCCATTCACATGATGTGAAGTCTTTTTACTGAAGCAGAGGAAGCTCAGGAAATATTTCCGATGGAGGGTGTTAAAATTTGCCCTTTCCCTCCCTGCCTTCTCCCTCTGTACAGCCCTGCAAGTGATCTGTGCCATAAACTGGGATGTGTAAGGCCATCACTGGTGGCAAATAAATACTGGGTTTTACTGAGCTCCTAACTTGAGAGCAATTCATCTTACCAAGGTGGGCTGAGAGCTGGCTCCAGCTTAGTCTGTTTGTGTCATATAGTGCTTCTGCCACACTACAGGATCTTGCATGCAAGGATTCCTGGGGTTTGCTTTCTTTGGCCAAAATGGAGATTTTCAAAATACTATGGTGCTTCTTAAGATAGAGGTCTGGACCTTGCAAAAGGTATGCAGCATCTTTCTGCTCCCAGTGGAAAACTTCCACAGGTTAATTCGCAAAAATAAAGCTACACGTATTTTACACTGCTCGAACCAGGTCATATTCTCCCTTTCTAATGTTAGAAAGAGTAATATATTAATTTGGAGATTAATTTGGCATTCTTCTGCAATTCTGTTTAAAAAAGCTATCAAGAAAATTTTCACTAAAAGGACATAATCTATTATACATCTCTTACTGTGAAAGGAAATACTTTACTGAAAAAACAATCAGTGCTTGACTTGCCAATTAAACGACATACTTGTTTTAGGCAAGTGGTTAGGGGAGTTTTTCAAGGCTGCTTTAACCCCCTGGATGGGCTTTCTTTTGGCTCTCATGATGCTGCCGTGAGATGTATTTTTCCTGAACAAAGCACAGCAAAGCAGACGTACACGTGGAGTTTCCCCAAAGTTTCCTTCTCTGATCGTTGCCTGTCCTTACTCAATGACAAATGATGGTTTGACTTCTATTGACTGAGAAGAGTCGTCGAGGGGTCACAGGCACAGAACTTCATTGAGGCCAGGCAGGAGTGGGGAGTCACACCTCATTAGTAGGCATGCAGGTAGGACAGATTTAGATTTGTTTCAGGCCTCTTGCAAAGGTGCCTTGACAGTTTGAGTTATGCTGACAGCCTCTCCTCAAAGGGAAGGAGAGTGTCAGGCAGGAGAGATGAAACATGTTTCACTGTCACCCTCCACACAGCCTAAATGGATGGCCCAGCATCTTGCCATCAGCGATGTTCCCATCTGGGGAAAAAATGGAAGAGTTGAGTTTGATGTTATAAATCACCATAATTTGTTACAATTTCCAAAGACAAATATGACAGGGTGGAATTACTTTGCAGTGCTGAGACAGTCATTTGCAGAAGCCATAAAGTGCCAGTATAAATCTAAGGACAAGATATATTTAATCTGAAGAAACAGACCACAATATCACCTCAGTATACTGTGTTTACCAAAAACTTAGCTGCAATGATGCTGTGGTATTGCAGGTTGCTCATTTCATTTTACCCTTTGAAACCAAAGTGACTGTTTTATAAAAATTCTAATAAGGTATAAAGATTCTTTTGTATATTTTGCATTTCCTCTATTGAAAGGCAGAAATACTTACAACGTCTACCAAAAAAATTATGTAATACTCATTGTTGACAAAAGAAATATTTTGTGGAGTTACAAGTGAGATTCCAGAGAGAGACAATGTACTGTTAAGCATTCAGACCTGCCTCTTCACAGTTGCTCCTGTTTTGCAGCTCTTAAATTAACAAACCCGACAACCTAGTATTACTTTTGGAAGTGTACAGATTACAGGCATTATGCCCAAAAGCTGTATCTTGGACCTTTTTTATCCGCCTTCATTGATGATGGCATAGGCCAAAAAGACATTTTCAAGACAAGTTGTTGGGGAAAAAACAGAATGAAATTGAAGCTGTTACCTTGCGATATTTACGTGGTCACAGTCTAGATCATTGATTTTGTTTCCTCTATAGCAGACACCATTTGAGGTGACACATGGAAAGGAATGTGAGTGTTGAAAGTGTAGAAACTGAAGACAAAGTTGCTAATCATTGCCTTTTGTGGGTAGGTTGCTTAGCCTGTGTGTACCATGATTTACCCTCACGTAAGAGGAGGACATTGACAGCCTTACTCACCCTTCCTGTAAAATGATTTGAGAGGTCCATGAGTAAAATGATCTCTAAAGAAAAGTGCAAAGTCCTCTTTAATAATATTCACTTTAATAACAATATTACACCAGAAAAAGAGAGAAATAGGTCTAAATGCTGATTTGGCACTTACCTAGATAACCCTTCCCCAAGCCCTGGCTTTTTACTTCCATAAATCCCAGAGTTTTTATATCAGTGAGTAGATGATGATATGTTCACCCATTCTGCATTTGGGTGTTATCAGAAGAGAGATGAAACACATTTTGGTGTTGCAGTTGCTACTGAATAAATCAAGCCACGGTGATGCAGTGTGATGGTATGAAAATCTCGCAGCCTGCGAAGTCAGTCATTCATATGTGAGGAAAGTGGATCACTCTCCCTAAAGCACACTCTTAGTCGGAGCTCTCAATATGTCAGCTCGCTGTTCTGCAAGAAACTGGCAGGTGTTTTGAGCTTGTCTAAGTGACAGCAACTTTAGTATAGTTTAAGAAGAAAGGTTTTACTGCTGCCTTTCCCTCTTCCTGCTGTCCTACAGATGAGGTTCAACTTGTTTCAGCCCTTCATGATGTCATGAGATCTATCACTGTATGCAACCTGCAGTAATTGCTTCCACAATTTGCACCTTTGTTGCTTTCTAATTTCCTGAGCTCTGCACTCGTCAGTGCACCTAATATAGAAATTATAATGGGACATTTATTTTCATGCCTGTGTTAGGATTGTGTTTTCATTTTGTTTTTTAAAAGAGGAGGTAATATGAGTGGCTACTGCTGCTCATGGAAAGTGAGGTATGTTTCTAAAACCTTTGCCTGTCAGGAATGCACCAACCGGCATGTCTTTGCCAATGCTCAGGAACCTGCAGTGGGTTTGTAATCCTGCTTTACACAGTATGAAAATTACATGAGCAGAAGGGAAGAGTATCCTTTTCTCTGCTGAAGTGATGTATAAACAGTATATGAAAGCCCCTTGGATCTGACTGCACAGGTAGCTTCTGGTCTGCTTCCGGAAATGCTGTCAGGTATTTTTCACACCTCTTTCTAAAGACCCACTGTCTCTCTTTAGAGGGGGGGAAAAAGTTAAAAAATTAGTGTAGAAAAATAAAACAGCTGAGTTTCATCGTGAGGCAGAGGTTAGCATAGCAGAGGTTCAAAACTGTGTCCTCTTAGGTATTGGGTATAAAGGGAAAGAAGCAGTTCATCATCTCGCTCATCAGCACCAATTAACTATTTCAATGAGCAGAATTGGAAGGAAAATTAAGAAGGCACTCACACAAAGGACACATACTGAGAGCACCGAAACATCTGCTAAACTAAACACCAAGGAACCAGGTGGGCAGAAGTTACATTTTGTTTCCTTCAGCATGGTCTAGACTGCCTGAGCAATGGTCAATAACCACTTGAGCCCCAGAGCAGTGTGGTGTGGTGTGAGAGGGTGTGTAAGAGCCCCCAGCACCTGCAGGTACACACACAAAAGTGGGCTGCTGAAGAGCTGCTGAGGTTCGCACAGCAGAGTTGTTTCCTTTGGACAAAAACTGAGTTTAGCAAAGATGCTATGACTGAGGCCTGGCTGTGCCTGGGCCAGTGGATACAATGGATTTGGGCTGGGTGGGATGGAGGTTTGCAATTCTCCTGGCATGAAGTAGGAGTGAGACAGACACAAAGAGTAGTGGAAACTGTTTTGTGCATTTGTTTGTCTAAATTTCCTCACTGTTTTGCCTCTGCACTGACCTTCAAGTCATACCGAAACAATCCTGAAAACCTTTCAATCCATTTTGCTGTGAGTGCTCCCCAAGGAAAGTGGCTGGACATTTCTCTGTGCGATGGGAGGGAGATGTAATCACTGGCTGGGGCACCCCGAGGTGCTGCACAGCCATTAATGGAAGGTGATAAGGGCAGCAATGCCTTTCTCCAGCAGAAAGTGCTGCTTTTTTTAAGTGTCACCAGCCTGCACACTGCTGTGCAAACTGCTCCCTGCTTTGCCCACCTCTCTACCCCCCAGGGCTCAGATAACCTTTAGCTCTCCAGTTGTCTCAGTTTTGTGGTTTTTTTTTTGTTCTTGACTTCTTCAGTATTTTAACAACAACAACAAAGTCCTTGCAGTTGTATCACTTCGTTCAAGCTGTTGCCAGACCTTGTAACGCTGCTTCAGGCATGGAAGTGGTTCACGGGCAATGTCAGCAAGGGGAAGAGGCAGCTGCGAGAGAGGCCAGGGAGAAGTACATGAACTGCTGCCGGCACTTTCCAGAGCTGCTGGGGTGAGAACGAGTTGTGAAGTGTTGCTGGTTGGTGTCTGCTGCTTCACCAGCTCCTGCTGGTCCCGCTGGCAGCGGCATCTTTTCAGTGACTCAGTCACCTGCTTAGTGATCTCCTGATCTTTCTGTATTTGTTCCTGTGTCACCATAGGTTCTTCTTCTTTTACTTATTCTTACTGCAACAAGCTGTAAGATACCCCAGGTTTGAGGGAACCAGAGGCAGTGCATAATGTAATTTCTTAGGCCTTATTAATCTTAAAACATTTATATAATTTTTGGAATAGGAATGATCTGCAGGAGTAAGCAAAGGCCTAGAATCAGAACAGGATTTCTTTCTCCTTTTTCTGTTGTGTCACTGTATGAACATGGATAAGTGCTTAAATTATCTTGTCCAGATCTATAGTAAGACATTGTGACCATCTTCATTGTGCTCTAGCAGCTCTGGTTTGTAGAATCATAGAATGGTTAGTGTTGGAAGGGACCTTAAAGATCATCTAGTTCCAACTCCTCCCCCAGTAGTAGAAAATAGGAATTATTTTTTCATTTCCTTGACCTTAAAAATAAGAGTAGTCATGATTTCATAGTTTGGTGCATATATGATGTGACAATGTTCATTTAGCCCAGAGAGGATCTGGAGTTGTTCAGGGTCACACAGATTCCTGTTGCAGATTCCCAGTGTTTGGGATTGGAGTAGCGATACTTGTCTATAACCTCTCAGTTTGTGCAGACTGATAGATTTTGAGGGAATTGACTATAGCCCCTTGGTCTAGAACAACTTACCACAATAAAAATTAGAGCAAGTAATAGACATTTGCAGCATGAAACAGATAAAAATGAAGTTGCTTTGTGTGCACCTCTTTCTAATCACCTTTTCCAGAGCTGAGAGTCCTAGGGTTTCCCTCTCTGCTATTCCATCCTTCTGTCAACAGCACTCTACCGAATTTAAGTTCTCTGTAAACCATTTTTGGCCAATTCTAGCTTTTATGAAGCAAATTGAAGGGAGAAAAGAGGATCCTTTTCTTGGTTCAAAGACAGAACTTGGAGAGCCTGTCAACTGCAAGAACTCTCTCATCAGCAGAAAGTCCCTATACCCCGGGGAAGAATGGCTGTCCAGTCTTTGAAGGGGAAAGGAGGAGCAGAGGAACTGTGGCTCCACTCTCAGATCTGGTGGTGGATGTCCCATTGCTCTGCTATTTCCACCAGTCTGGGCTGGGGAGAAGGCAGAGGGTGAAAGGGTGCCCTGCTCAGCCTTCCTGTGCTCTAGGGCCAAACTGAATTTCACTGTAACTTAATTTAATGCTAATTCAGTACCTAGCAATTGTACAGCCATTCTGAATATGCCCTCTCATCAGTGTGATAATAAAGAGCATATTCTGCTCTGAAAATTACTGGAAGTGTGAACGTCATTACAGTTCCTTTTCTTTAGGGAAACTCTTTGTCTGCTGTCTGGCCACATGAGTTCTGTAAAGAGCAAAATAACTATGTCTGAACTATAAGAAGTGTATTTTGGATCTGAGAAACACAATCACCATTTCAGAGGACTCATTTAGTGAACCTTTGACTTTTCAGTTGGTTTTATTGGTGCAACATGTATCATAAAAATGTGCACCATACAGTGAATAAGCTCTTGCAGGTTAGTGTGTCTGCCCTACAGGGCTTTTAGTGTCCCCAAAAGTCATACTTCAAAACTTCCCCTGGCAGACCCTTCTTCAATTCAGCAGATCTTCCAATTAGCAAAATTTTCATTATATGCAGCTAATACAGTATGGGTTTACTCATTCATTTTCCCTGCTGCTTCTTGGGACCTTCTGAATAATAAGATATTCCATCTCAGAATTATTCATAGACTCTTTGCCTGAACAGTGTATCTTCCAATAATCAATCTAAATTGCAAAATACCTTAAGCAGCAGCATTGTTTGCCTGACACTATTTAAAAATCATGAAAGCAGTGGAATGAAGGATGAAGGAGCAGATCTATTCTCTACTCGATATAGTATCATCCTTGAGAAGGGGACATTGCAAAGGCATTGATATATAAGTTGATGATAAAAAATGAGACTTTTACATATTTGGGAGGTGAGGCTGAGGTGTGTATCATGAACAGTGACACGGCTCTCTAACAAGTAACAGTGTCTATTCTAGAGGAGCATGTCAGGAAAAGGTTTGTAATCTATATCCAAAGTTAATTTAGTGTTTTTAGAGGTACCATATTGAATGTAACCTGGGTATCCATAGACTCTGGGTATAAGCAGCTGCCAGGTGAACTGCAATTGCATTTTACATAGTTGATAACAGGCTTTTGCATCTTATACTCTCCTTGTCTGCAGCTCCAAATTACATCCAAATTTATATATGTTCTATCTTTTGCATATGTTAGAAATTATTTCCTTGCTATCTTTGCTAAGCCTAAAACCAGTTTTGTCCAGTTCTCAGGGGCCTGCATCAGGGACTATGGGTGAGTAGTTTATAGCCATGGGGTCCCCAGTGCCAGCCTGTGCCCTGTCTCTTATCATCCCATGCCTGCACTCTTATGTGCCCTGCTCTGTTTCCACCTCTCAAGACCTCTGCTGTCATACCAATTCTATATCAAGACTCCTGACAACACCATTGCATTAGAGTCATAAGTCTGCACAGAATAATTTCTTATTTCTGTTATCTACATAAAATTAGGTCTGTAAAATGCAGAGTTAAACATAAGTGAAACAAATTAACCATAGACACCTGATCAGTCAGAGGAATTGTGGTCACAGCTAAACCAGGGGAGAAAAAGCTGTGGGCAGGTCAGAAGTTCAGACAGAGCAAGCCTGACAAGCCTCAGTCTCGAGTCCTTGCAAACTCAGTGCAGAGTCTATGTCCTGTTGGAGCAAGGACCTGTTACTGAGCTTGGAGCAGTGTTATAGCCACGGGTGGTGGCATTGAATGCATGTTTGGGGTAGCTCAGCCTCTGAATTCCTACAACTGACAACAGAATGATCTGGAAAAGTGATAATCTTCTGCTCTGCTACAAAAGCTGCTACAAGTCATTGTGGGAGGTTTATAAACTTCAAAAACTGTCTTAATCTTTATACTTGGGACTAAACACAACAAAAGAAATGTGGATTATTCCTGTAGAAGTGTATTCACCTTGCTACCTACCATCTTCCCAAAGTCATTATCTTAGTCCTAAGAAATCAGGTTTTCCTAAGAATTTACAACCGATGGGATTTTATTTAATCTGATATTAGAAATGACTGCATCTACGTTTCAGCTAGTCATCATAGACTCTCTTTCTAATCTGCAAAACAAAGAGGCACTTTCAGTGCTACCGATTTGATCTCTAAATTCTTTGGAAATGGCAAAGGCAAATTGGTGAACTTGGTTTTCTATAATGCTACAAAAGGAGGAAACTAGCTCAGATAAAGACCACAGATGTCTAATTTTGAGTGAGATAAATAATTCCCAAAGCATCCACTTAAAATGTATTCCACAAGTCCTACATTGTTCTGAGCTTTGTACTGTGAAATAAAAGACACTTGCATAAAATTACTGAAGGGCAACAGAAAATTTCACCAGTCATGTTGCTGTTCAGTCAAAGAAAATTTATTGTGTTTTCAGTCCTTCTTTCTGTAGCAAAGAGGTGGATGTATTACCAAAGGTGTGTATGGGTTAAATTTACAATATCAACCTAAGCAAAAAAGTAGTCAAATATAGAAGCACAGATTCTCAATGGGAATAATGGTGTAGGATAAGTAATTACACCTCATATTTCTGAGTTCCCGAGGACTAAGCCTCCTATAATAGAAGATGCATGGAGACAAAATGATTTAGCACAATTATATACAGAGCCAACATCCTAAGAAAAATAATCAAAGCAAAGGATAGCTGGAAAGCCTGGAGGGTTCACAGCTGCAACTCAGCAAGCCTAGCAACTGGCTAAATCCAGACCTCATATATCAATGAAAGAAGGCCAGTAGGACAATGTGTCCTGTCTGTGACAGCCCTTTGTGAGAAACTTACGGCAAAGCCTCACTTTTTTGTGGATTTATAAAGCTCAGGCCAGCAAAGATCATCCAGTCTGATATCCTATATATCACAGGACATTAAATTTCTTCCAGTTAGCTCTGAGTTGAGCCCAATAACTTAGGTCAGCCAAATGCATTGGAGTCTTCAGAATGTTAAATGATATTTTGCCAAAGAAAGATATTGCTGATACTTGGAATTATTTAATAATAAATTGTGGATCAAATGGCATTGCAAATGATTGTAACTGATTTTTCAGATCCATGAACTCTGAATAGTCTTGTTTTTATGGTTTAGATATAAATTCATCTGCATAGCTTTATTTCAGTGTTTAAATAGCTCAGTTTCACTACACAGTTACTTCCATCTGCTAGCAGTGTATACCCCACACTCCATCAAAATAACAAAATATTCTCTGTGATCCTTGGGACAGACTTGCCTTGGTTGTCTGCTTCTGCACAGAAGACCTGCTTAGAATGCAGAAAATTCACAGAAGCTCTTTTCTTTTCTGTCTTTTCTTTTCTTTTCTTTTTTCTTTTCTTTTCTTTTCTTTTCTTTTTTCTTTTCTTTTCTTTTCTTTTCTTTTCTTTGCTTTGCTTTTCTTTGCTTTTCTTTGCTTTTCTTTGCTTTTCTTTGCTTTTCTTTTTTTCTTTTCTCTTTTCTTTTCTTTTCTTTTCTTTTCTTTTCTTTTCTTTTCTTTTCTTTTTTCTTTTCTTTTCTTTTCTTTTCTTTTCTTTTCTTTTCTTTTCTTTTCTTTTCTTTTCTTTTTTTTCTTTTCTTTTTTATTTTATTTTCTTCTTTTCTTTTCATGAAGGAGCTCCTACAGTCTTATCCAAAACTAAAATGGACAGTACCACATCTGTAGTGTGTAGCTACCAATATCAATTCCTTATCATGTGATGGTGATCTCTTAGAATGGTATGTAAGTAGAGGATTAGGTGGTGCAAGAACTGATCTTTGTGGAATGCTGAATATAGAAGCTGTTTGCAAGGAAAAAAAAGTAGTGTAATTGTTCGTAATTTGATTGGTAATTGGTGTCCTTGCATTCAGTGCCAATGTAACTGGGACAGCACATGAGGACCAAATGTGCTGGAGTTTGCTGGCAGAACAAGTGTCATTCACCTAGACCTACCACCCCAAACTTTTAATTTTCTTGGAAAAATGAGGGATGGAACTCCGTACACCTTATCTGTAGATCTGACTCATGTTCAGCTTTCAATAGTTTAATGCAGCAGCTATATAAGTGCTCACACTCCCCATATGTGCAACACAGATAATGAGGTGCCCCCAGAGTCTTCCAAAAGGAGCTTCTTTGTACCAATTTTAGATAGACAGACAGGGTGTGCCCCTTAGATTCTTTAGAATCTAATCACAATAATCTGCTTCTCTCCATTGGTTATATTAGAAACTCACTGTGTGTAGGCTGCTTCATTAGGTGCCTAAAATGTAATGAAGCCTAGATGTTTAAGTGAGGTGGACAGTCTCCTATAATCAGTATGTCCTAATCATCCACTAATTCACCTCATGTCATCTAACTCTGGGTAAGAGCACAGTTTTAACGAGATTGCACCTTGTCCACTGGTGTGTGGAAAGAAACTGTGAAGAATGCTTTTTTTCCCTGAAAGTGGACTATGTTGTGGTAGTCAAAGGCAAATCAGCAAATCGTCTTGGACAATTACCACAGAATATTGACAGAGTTCATAACTTCTACCTTTCTTTTCTGAACCACAGAACCCAGTTCTTCTTCTGTTTCTGCAAAGTAAAAGTCTGCAATGGCTCCTTTTAAATCTGACTCAGTATTGTTCACTTAACCCAGCAGAGAGATGCTAATTAGTAGGTAAATTAGATGCCTCTATCCGTATTTGTCCTTGGAGAGATGGTAGACATAATTTTCTAGCAACCTTGTTAGCCTTTCCTCATTCAGTGGGCTGGATTAAAAAACAGTACAATAACCCAGTGGTTGTATCATATAACAGAATATCTGTTATGAGTAAAACTCAGCTTAACAGCCAACCCGTGCAGACAGTGATGCTTTACCCTCTGTAATATAAACATGTAGCTGCTTGGTGCTGTGGCGTAACAAAGGATGAGGAGACACTAGAGAGCATTCACAAGTTTTCCATTTCCTCACAGCCTCCTGACAGCTAAACAATATAATCTACTTTGCAGTATATTGCCTTATTGTGAGAAGCATATCTCAGTATATTGCAATAAAAAAGAAACGTTTGAATGTCCTACATCTCCATTTCACATACCTGTCAAGTTTCAGGTGGCCATTTAGATGATGCTATTGCAGCAGGTGAGTTAATAGAGGAAGAGGATTACACCTTTGTTTTTCAATGCAGCCCTGCAACTGAGAACATTCCAAGGCTGGAAATGGTATATTCAGATTCCCTAAGCAGAGTTGCTGTTATAATAACATGAGAGTGGTTTAGTCTGATATATCCTACTTCACTCTGGTCGTTGTCCTGGTGCCTGCCCCAGTTGGTTATGACATCTTAGTTTATTTGGAACAGCTCTCTGTACAGTGTTTAACTTGATTGTGTGTAGGCGTCTGTGCACAGCTACAGTAATAACTGTCTTCTAAAAGAAGACCTACTTTTACTAAGGATAATACTCCCAAACCACTTCACTGTCACAGCTTTACACCATAACAGGACAGGATAGGGCTCTGCCTTGTCACTGCACTACAGAGACTGCTCCATTTCTGGCAAATGCAAAGTTGCTCTGCCAATCTGAATCCCAGTGGTCTGGTGACAAGACAATGTATTTTAGGCCCAGAAGCTGCAAGAAATTTAAGCGGCTTTCAAAAGGATGGTAAAAGTAGAGGAAAATCCAGAGATTTGTAATGGCAGGCTGAGAGTTTGTGATTGGGGTGGGAAAGGGATAGGCAGAACATCAGAAAGAGGATTTTGTTTTGAAGTGCAGAGTGGGTCTAACTAAAGCACAGGAAAGAGGCTAATTTAGAAGGAAGTTACAGTGCTGATGAGGAAATAAATGTTCATCAAGGACCTACTGAGTGAATCTAGACAAATCACTGATATCCAGTTCCTCATTTTTGAAATGGGTATAGTAATACTTCTCTTCATTATAGGATAACTTGTACAAGGTACATCTTAGATGTGGGCTTGGTGTTAACTATAGTAGTACCTAAAAAGGCAAGGAAGAACTCATTCTAAGAATACATCTGATCCTAATCATGAACCTAGTATTTTAGCCTCCACTGTAGATGGTATTACCTCATAAGATGCTGATGCAAGAGCAAACTTAAACCTGCAGTACTACTATCAAGTAGTACTTGGTAACTAAATGCTTGCCTGAAGCAAGATCAGTTGGAACTGAATCATTTCAATACATTTTACAAGGCTGTAAGTGACTTTTCAATAAGGAATAGGATCTTCCTTCATTAAGAAGTTAGAAGTATGGTTTATTAATCTGTCCATGTAAATTTGTTATAACTGAGTAGAAGGAGTATTTTAAAGTGTTCTGAAAAAAAAAAAAAGTTTTAGGATTATATTTGCAAGATATGTAACTCATCTTCTGTATGAGTTGCACTCCTGAATCACTTAGGTGCTCATAAAATGCAAATATCTGTCTACTTTCCTTTACAATTTTATGTCATAATTAAAAATCAAGGTATATTTAATAAGATTTTAAAAATGAATAAGAAGCACTGCCTTCAAGCTGTGAAGAGTTAATCTGTAAGACTTATTTTCATTGTATCTTTTTCTTATATATCAGTATTCAAAAACCTTTTGATATGTAAAGAGGCAACACAAATATCCAGCCATATTAGGATATTAGAAGATTTTAGAAGTAATACAAGTCCCTGTGCTTCAGGCCACAAGCCAGGCTGTAATTAATCAAGGTTAAAGACAAATATTTAGGAAAAACTGCTCTATTGTAGGATTTCTACAAGTTTTTAGCTTGTTACTCTCAAGTATTTGATGTTTAAATAAACCCAGACTAGAAAAACAAGTGATCAAGTACCACATGGGATTTGCTGTTTCTGTTCCTCGTTTTGTATCTATCACACACACATTTATAGGTTCACAGAGCATTTCTGTGTTTTCCCTGTTTTCTGGTGTCAATACTCATTCTTATTGAACAGGATATTCTCTGTGCTCTCAGGAACGCATCAGTGTTTTTTCCTAACTACATGACCCAGCTGTCTTCAGGACATCTCTGATCAATAAATATCGAAAGAACTAAAGTGAAAATGAAAAGCACTCACTAAAGAAGGCTTTTTTTTACCAAGAAAGCCTTATATTCAGGTATTAATAAATATATATATTGAATTCATTATTTCCACAGACTACAGCAGGATAGAGAATTTGCAATTAATTAGCATTGTGCTTCCAGCAACCCATGCAAATGACTTCCATGTTTCTAAAATCCTGCAGTTGTTCTGCACTCTCCCCATAAGTGAGTGCCTGTGCTCTGTGCTGCCAGCTGAGCAGGCTGAAAGGAAGGGCTGCTGCCCCCAGGTCCCAAATCAAGGTCAAGAGCAGGCAAGGTGCAGCATGCAACCCTAGGCATTTCACAACTGCACCTTTTTGTCTCCTTTCCCCACTCTGCAGCCTGACAGCCAAAACTCTTTTAAAGCATTTTCTACTACATTATTTCCTGTGTGGTGCTTTCTCAGTTCCAGAGAGAACTTTTTTTATGAAAAGGAAGGGTTATACAACATTGAATCTGGTGGTGAGAGCCTCAGCCAGAGTACCGGAGACACGCATTTAGCTACTTGCTTGGCTTGATTTAGATCAGGGGCATGACCCTGGTTCTCCCATGTTTTAGATGAGTGACCAAATCACTGAGCTATCAAGGCAATCACTTCTGCTCTCTGGCCCTATTAGTATCTCATTAGTGAATTAAACAGAGCGGCACATTGAAGCAGGGTCCCCACTCCCCTGTGTGTGTCAGGCTGGCTGATATGTAGTGGTCAAGATCTCTGGCTTCTTTGAAACACCTCCAGGAGATCTTGGCTTCATCTTGCTGGGAAAGAGGAGGAGTTCTGAAATCTCAGGGAGAATGGGCTAAAACAACTCTTTCTTACCCAAGTCTCTCATAGGCTTGCATCCACATATCAAACTGTATAAATATGACTAATGGATAGTCTGTATCTGTGTCATCCTGTGTGCTGATTTTTGTGGAGCTAAAATTAATACTGTTTTGTCATTTTAGGCTAATGGCTGGAGATGCAAAGAGATGAGTGCTATGGGGTCTATAACCACAACTGAGGCAATCCAGCAACATGCCAGTCCCATATGAAAACAATCAGTCAGGCCTACATAGCCACAGGAGTTTTCAAGTTCAATTTGCAAGTAAAAGACTTTACATGCAACAAAACACTTGCCTATTTTGGCTTCCCAGTTGGAGCAGGAGAAAATGGCATGAAATTAATGACAAGGGTGCAGTTGGCCAGGTGTTGAGCTATAGGCTTTCAAGAAATGTGCACAGGTGTGTGCTGAGATGTCATCTCTCCACAGAGAAAATAGGGAAGAAGAAATAGAGAACCATTCTTTTTAACTCTTCTGTGAGTTAAGTAGACAGTTTAACTTTGTGGAATTGCTGAAGCAAATTGTAAATTATGTATAAAATGGAAAATTCTTGTCCACTGCTTAGAGCAGATGGAAGGGTTGTGCATTCACCACTTTACTGTGATATTTGCTGAGCTAATCATTTCAGACAGAGCCACAAAACCCCACCAAGCTAAAAGTTTTGGATAAAAGAAACTAAAAAGGCAGAACACAATATTCTATTTTTGGGGTGATTTAGTGATTTACGCAACTAATCTGAAACACCTGGACTCCGTGAAACCACATTTTTAAATCCCAGCTTGGTTCATTCCATCATTTTATCTCTCAAAAAGAGATAAATTGAGTACTCTGTAGTTCTACTCTGAATGGTTCCCACAGACAAAAATCTTTTAAAAATGAACAAACTCGAATTCTTCCCATTTTGGAATCTTTTGATTCCGTAAGTTTTTTAAGTGTTTTAAAAAACATTGTGTTCATCTTGATGGCAAAAGTTACATCTGTCCTGAGTGCAATGAAGAGTCAGGGGAATTTATGCTCATACTGTCTACAGTGAAGCCCTCTCTGGCAATTAACATGGTTAAAATGCCCCCAGGTTACTTATCACTGTATTTCATGAGACCTCAGAGGTGGTCCAGGACTGACAATCACTTGGGTAATACTGAACAGCGTGAATATTTCCAGAGAACCTAGCTGGTCTCTTCCAGAAATCAGGATCAGTACTGACTCAGTATATGCATTAGAAGATGTTACTAAAGTACTGAGAAAATTTCATCAAAGATGAAAAAATAGAGACAAAAAAGTATGCATAAAAAATTTTTCCACTACTTTCGAAGCTAGATAAAAATAAATTGAAATTCTGGAAGATCACCTATCTCCAGGTACACAGTCCCAGGAACACTTAAGACACAGTAAGACTGGACACAACAGAGAGCTGTGTTACTTAATCTCCTCCTCAGATAAGTGCCATTCAAATGGTAAATAGCATTTTGCACTTAAGTAGTCATAACCACATCCTGTACTTCCCTTTTTGCTCCTCCTTCACCCTGCCCTCCTCTCTAAACTTCCTTTTTGTTGAAACTCTGTGTTTTTCATGGTGGCTTCATACTCATGTGCTTGAATGGGAGTAGCTTGGACTAGAGAGGTAAACCTATACTTGGAGGTTTCTATCTCCCTTTGTAAACACAGAAAACACATTACAAAACAAATTGCTCTGTTGACAGAAAAGGCAGTTTTGTGTCTCTTTGTTTGAACTCCTTAACCCAGGAGTTTCTGTCCCTGCTAAAATGTGTGGCTTTCAGTGCTGTCACCCATCTCTGTAGCAACTGGGGACTCCTCTAAACAATCAGGGCTCAATCTGCCACCACTGGGTTTCCCAGGATACAGGAGGATCATGTCAGCGGAGTGCAAGTCAAATGTACAGCACTGACTGCTGCTGGTTCTGGGTCTGTTACATAGATATTTCCCTTTCCTCAGTTTCCAGACAACACAACCAGTTGGGTTCTTCTGTGATTCTTTTTTTTTTTTTTCTGATTTCTTTTTTTTTAAGATCCTTTCCTCCAGGGCATGCCTCCAGCCACAACTCCATACCTCACCCATCCCAAAAATTCTCTGTGCTCATGTTCAGAGCACATATTTTCCAGTCATACCATTTTTTGCTCTTACATCTTGAACCCTTTGCTAAATGACTACCAAAACAGAGTGCCACGGATGCCATTAATAAATGAAGCTGCCCAGGGCATCTTCATGTGCCAGACCTGGTAACACAGCAGCTGAGGCCTTCATGTGGGAAAGAAAAGCTACTTGCCCTGAGAGTGAAATGAAAAGTATATCCTTGTGTTTAGCACTTCAGAAGATTTTCTTGGATGGAAGAGCTTTTGTCTCGGCCAGAAGCAATGTCATCCCCTAGGAAACAGTCATCCTCTTGGAAATAAAGACATATTTAGATTATAGAGACTTCCAATAAAATAAAATAAAAAAAAAAAGGTGGGGAAGAAAAAAGGCAAAATCACAATACAAAGCATTAAGGTTAGAATGTGATGTGTGCTTTGAAAAAAAAAAAAAAGGATCAAAAACTTAACAGGTCCGAGAGTGTTCTATTTGAAAGAAATGCCTTTATGAGAGCTATAAAAGTAGTAAAAATAGCCAGCACTCAAAAGAAACAGTAAAAAATTAGTCTCTTTCTGGGAGAAGATCTAGCTGTACATTAGGGTAAAAAAAAATGGAGCAGTCAAAGAGGACTTTTCCCTCCAATGTGTATTTTCTTGGCAGTTGTGCTCACTTGTGGATAGTGTTAAAGCACTTTAGATTTCATTGTAGAAAATCGAGTCAGAGAAAACAGAAGTGGAAGGGACCTCAAAGGGTCATCTAGTCCATCTCGTTTTCTAAAGGCACAGTGAGCTATGCAGATACTATCTGGACAGATGTTTTACTTCTTAAATGGACATTTCACACATCTGTAAAGACTTGTTCAAAATTAAACGACATCAACCACCAACTCTATAAGGCATGGCATGTCCTAGGAGAACTTTGGAGAAGGAAATTGTTTGAACTTTCTGTTTCCCCTCTAATACCATGCTTTCGTGTCAGGAAACTGATGCTAATTCAGTGTCCATAAGCAGAAGAGAGAGTGTCAGGGATGGGTGGAGCTGTGCTGTTGCCCTGGCAGCAGCAACAGGCAGAGCAACCAAGGAGTCTCCCCTGGGAGAGCTGCCACTGCCTGAAATGGTGGCATGTTGATGGCCATGCAGACATAGCTCCCAAACTTTGCACCATCGACCCAAGTTGTGAACCCACCAGAAATTTGGTCTGAGAACTAGAAGGGATCGCACATGGACATCACTAGCTCAGAACTGAAACAGAGAGGAGGCTGCTGGGACATTTGGGGAGGAGACTTTCAAAATGTACTAAGACTAAGCAAATTCACTGTCATAATTGTTCACTCTGGTACAGTTGCAATTTATTGGAGTCTAGTTTCTGCTGATTTTAATTGAATTTTGGACCTTATGCAAATGTTCTTTATTTGTCCTTATCCTTTAAATATTACACTTTCTGTTGCTCTTCACAGGGTTTGTGGAATAATTTGTTGAAATCAGATATGAGCAGAGAAAACGTTTTAAAGAGTGAAAACAACTAGATATGCAAGAGACAGAAAAGGGATACAATAATTCTTTTTAGCCAAGTCAGTTTTCCTAAGTGAAATTCTTTAATTTTGGTAAAAATTCTGCTTTCTGAGAGTTAGCCTGTTGCTTATTTTATTTGTTTAGTCAGCCTAAACTGTTAGTGAGAGGAGCTCACAAACACCTTTTGTAACTCATTCAAACTCTTAAAGTTTGAAGACAGAAAAACTTCCTTGCCCACTTATTTTACCACCACTTAAGATTAGTAATGACTGTATAAAACTTTAGAAAATATTCAGATGGACACCTGAAGAAGTATCTTTAAACAGTTTCTTGAAATATATCGGCACTATATAATTAGATTTCAGTAAAAACTGATGAGAATGTGTAGCTGTGCCTTGTGTCCTGCACACACAGGGTTCTGCAGTCACAACTGACAGAAGAGTAGGGCTGTAGTAGAACGTAATTCATTGTAGTATCCTGGAGTGTGATCTTTCCATTTCAGCAAATGATTTCCAAGTACATTCATGGATTTTGTCACTTGAGGGTTGGACCTCTTCAGAGCATTTTGCCTTGGCTGTGAACATTGTGAGCTGTACAAGTACTGAGAGACTGTGTAATGGCAATTTCCAGCTGGTTGTGCACTGGTTTTCAGAACTGAATTTTTATTTCTTCAATGAGGACTTTCTTTCAGAACCAAATTTCAACCCTCAGGTATTTTCTCAATGAAGGCATTACAGCTTTCTATGGCAAAGGAAATATTTTTACCCTGTGTTTGGGCAGAAGGTCACAGCCACAGAGGAGAATATTTCTCCTTATGCTGCATAAGCCCAAGATTTTATTCAGATCTTCTTTCAGCTCCAGCTCATGTGTGTCTAATGTCTGCTCCAATAACAAAGTAGCCCTCAGGATAGTGTTTCCCATCTGTAACATAGATAAAGCTCTATCTTTGTGACACATTTGTTGCTGCTATTGTTTTTGGTAGGACATAACCAAAATCCTTTTAAGTCATTGTGAAGGCTTCAGTTCGTCCCTGGAGATCAGAATCCACCATGAGGCTCATTTTGATGAGGCTTATCATTTCTAGAATTATCATCTTATCTCTACACATCCTCCTCCTTTATTTTCAAGACCTTTAACCTGCCTAAATGATTATCTTTCTAATATTTCCTTTCAGCAGAAAACCCCATTCTAAGTACAATTCCTCCAGCAATATCAGTGTTTCAAGGGCAAGTTTGAATGTTGATTTGCACAGTTAGAGCATTATGGTGCTTTTTGTGTCACCACAATACAATGGCTCATGTTGTCAAAACCTGCACTCAGTAAAGTATAAGGAGAGATTGTTTCCAGTACATATTCCAGAGGTGGGAAGTTTGGATTTGTCTCAGGAGATCGTCGCTCCACATTATTGCTCTCAAGATGAGTTAACTGAAGCATGATGTATACAGAAATGACTTTTCCAGTTAATAGATATAAGGAAAAATGTTCATAGGTGTTGTATCACCAGTGAAAGATTTATTGCACTGCTGTTGAGGATCTGTGTAAACACTGGATAGACTGAAGATGGGGTGCTCAGATCAGAGCCCTCAGAGCTGCCCTGGCTCTGTTATTTCACCCGTTGTACTCAGATTGAGGCTGTGTTGTATTTCATTCTGTACTCATATTACTGCTTTTGTCATTAGTGGATATTAATGAATGATTTTAACATTTAGTCCATGGACTTTTTCAATACCTTGCTCATTTCCTGGTGAGGAGAGAATCCTTAGAGATTTGGAGTTTCATTTCTTTCAGTCAAAAGCTTACCAGTACCTTTCACATCTACCAAACAGTTCAGGAGAAAAAAGACGATTTCTCAAGTGCAATTGCTGATTGAGTTAGAAAAGCTGATGAACTAGCATATTTTTGCAGTGTTTTACCTGGTTTCCTAATATTTCCTTCCAGGACATCTGGATTCAGGAAAAACAGTCTGAACCAAACCTGATCTAAAAACATTCTGGCTGAGTTTCACACATATCTTTCTGACAGGTTTCACGCTGATCATGCACCTCCACAGCTACCAGAGAGGCTCTAGTTTCTGAATACATCTTACCAAAATTGCATTTTTAAGTGCAAAGTAATCTCGTGATCCTCACAAGGTCTGTAAGCCACTTGCTTCCTCTTAGTGCCTATAACCAGATATATACAGATATAATCAGATATAACCATATTCAGGACAGCCCTACCTTCTTGAATTGAATGAAAATAGAATTACAGATTATTTTAACCTCCTTCCAAAATATTTAATTTTACATAGAGTTTCATTAACCCACAGTCTTTCAAGAAAGGAACTTTTTTTCACTTTTTTTTTCCACTTTTTTTTCCATGCTCTTCCTGAGATTTTGCATGGTATTTGAGTCCCAAACAATCATATTTTCTACTGATGCAAACAGAGACCTATTACAGCTGAACTGATTTACTACAACTAAGAATCTGTCCATAAAGCCAAATCAACCTTTAAATTAGCTCAAAAGAAATACTACCAATTAAATTTAGTCTGTGACCTATAACATAGGTTTAACAAGCTCAACATATTATATAGATTTCAGTAGGGAAAAAAAAATCAATTAAACTTTAAGAAAAAAACCAAATCCCCAAAGTCTAAACCTTGACAAAAGTAGTTCAAAAAGCCTGTAGCATCCAGCTGTTTCCATGGTTTCACATCCTGTGTTCTAGTTTTTAGGGTGCTATATAGGATATGAAAGCAGCCGGGGAGAGGGAGAAAAAAAAGAAACAACTCCTTCTTGAGAAAAAACTTTTTTTTTTTCAGTTCCCTTATTTGTTTTGTTTCTTTTCCAGGTTTTTGGTTTGATTGGGTTTCGGGTTTGTTTTTTTACCTCCCTCTCTCGGAAAAAGCTCTATATTTTAATTTGAATTTGGACACTTCAAAGCCCTCAGAGATCATGGGACTGTGCCCTCTGTAGGCAACAGCAAAACTCTCGTTGTCTTTGGTGGGAGCTGGATTGGACCCCAAGAAAAGAAACTGGGGGGAAAAGCATCATCTTTTCTCAAACTCCTTTCCCCCCAGAAATAAGCTAACATAACCACCCTGATGCAACAAATTTATTAAAAGCAAATAGTCATCTTGTGCTACAAATCCTTCTGAACACAATGTTTTGGCTAAATGACATTTAGCAGTGTTGTAGCTTTAATGGTAAAGAAAACACTAGCAGCTCAGTACTTAAACCTTTGTCCCATGGTGAATATCATTTTCAATATCCTGTAAAAATTCTTTGAAGTGTTTGTATCCAGACTTCCCCAACGGATTTACTCAGAATTAGTTAATAGTGAGGAAGCACTGAACTAAATTTATCGGTTACGGTCTCTCATGATCGCATAAAAAATAAAATTAAAAGGAACCCTCTACAGAATACTTTATCAGGCTTGGTAATGGCATCATCTCTGACAGTGAGGCAATAAAAGCATATTAGTGACCCCCTGATGAAACATGTTTACAGGCAAAGTCAAAGAGATTGATCATTCTCTGTGGAAAGTGGCATTTTCCTTCAATGCACTGTTACTGCTAGTCACAGAAGCATACTGATGGGCTAATGCCTGACAAGAAGGAAGTGTGTGAAAGGGGATGCAATTATCAGTGCTGCTTAGCTTTTCAAGGAAAAACCTTTTCTAGTCCCAGCCTGAACTCCCTTGTTATATCAGCAATGTTGCTAGCACTGTGAAAGAGAGCCAAAAGTCGTAGCCAATACTCCAGGTGTTGTACTGGGTTCCATACAGGTATCATTTCTCCCAGAAGTGTTTGCATTAGGTAAGAGAGACAAGAAGAGTGAGAATAGCAGGGGGAAGAGTTAAGGAACAGACTCTCCCAAAATCACAACAAGGCCAGGAAAGAATCCCTCTTCTAGTGCCATGACACCATACTGGGCAACATCTCCTTAGTAGCCACTGTTGGGGATTTTGGGTGTGATCTTTGGGATATATTCTACATGTTCATATTCTTCAAAATCCCAAGCCCTGGTGACACACATTGTTTCCTGCAGTTGCATCATCTTGTAGAGTCCTTCTGATTATGAGTTGTTGCAGTTTTTCTCATTTTAAATCATTTTCAGTCTGTCATTCCAACTGCTGTATTTCTACTTCTTCTTTCTCCAATTACTTCACTTATTATTTGTGTGAAAATGGCAACTTTTGTGCTGCATGCATGACGGTTCAAATTGGATTCTTTCTATTTTAACAGTTCACCTCTCAAATGATGGACCAGTGCTCTACTAGGAATGGATGGGTCTTTCTCAGGAACTGCCCTGCTCTCATTCACTCACATTTACATTTTCTGCAAAGCGAACTAAAACCAAATCTATGCATTTCGGAACCACTTTTAGGCCTCAGCTCATCTTCCATCTAAATCTGGAAGTCAAACAACACCTGAGTGTTTCACAATGCCTCGGAACACAACCCAGAACTTTGTGCTTTTACAATCCTATTTCTCACCCTGTACCTCAGCATGGCTTCAAGAGAGGAGTCTTAATGTACATATATTTTCCTGCTATAGTTTTCACAAATAGTAATTGCTCAATCATTAGCCGAGTAGACCTATTACTGCTATAAAGTGTTCTTCCTTAATTTCCTTGATTTTTCCTCACACATGGAGAAAACCTTCATGTGAAGAAAGGAGAAACCTTCAGCATCCACTCCACCTTTCCATCTGGACATGCGTTACGGGATGAGCAGGGGTAATGGGCAGCCCAAACTGCATGCAGGACAGTGAAATGTACGGGCTCAGGGAGGCTTTCTTTGGAACATGACAGAGTGTTGATAGGCACCGGGAACAAGACAGGATGATGTGTGTTTGGCAGAGCTTGGCAGGACTGGGAAGGAGTCAGGAGTCAGGGCTCAAGGGTAGTTTTGGGATTTGGTGCATATGGAAGCAAAGCTTCAAAACACTGAACATTTTTAAAGCCTTCTCTTTCTCTTAGCTTACTGATGGTATTAAAAGTCAAAATCATCACAATTCTTGGTTACTCACTTCTGTGTCATCATCCCTATGTCTGTGTTAAGGTCCAGCTGAATCGTTGGTTGGTTGAAATAAATAAGACACTAAATATGAACCATTTAAGTGTAGGTGGGAAGAAGTGAAAACTTCAAAGAACTGATTAAGACAAGGGTTTTCCTTGGTGTAAGAGATCATTTAAGGTTTTTTCCACCTCAGCTAGGTCCCATGTACTTTGCTACCCCTGAGTGCTCACAACATGTCTAAGGTAGAAATGCCTCCTTCTAGCCAAGCCAGAGACTGCATCTTTCCCTGCCATGCAACAGGAAGATCAACTAACCTGCTCTTTGTCACCTCTGCATTAAATTACTGAGCATTACTGTAAGAGGAGTTTGTGGAGAACAAGATGAAGAGGATCCAGATGGTTCAACACATGGTGACCTGTCACATCAGCAACACAGATTTATAAGAGCTGATCACCCTTGGCTCCTTGTTCGGTACTGTGTTTTATTATTAAGATCTTTATTTTCACAACTTTCCACTGTCTGGTTCTTGACTCTTTCCTTGACCCCATTTCTCACTGTGCTGATCATCTGTGGCAATAATCATCTGTGGCAAGAAGTTCTGTGAACTACAACTGACAGGTACCAGAACAAGACTTCCAACAGAGATGACAGGACCTTCTAAATGGACCTTGAACCAGAGTCAAGGCTAAACGTCAAATCAGCCATGCTCCTGACAACATCTAGAATAAGGTCTAGAACCATATAAAATATTTGTTTCAAAATGTGGCTTCCAAAACTAAGTTTGGAGGGAAGTGAGAGAAGAAAATAGAATATTAGTGAAAGACAGGTACATAAAACCAAGAAAAAATCAGGTTCTCCCCAAGGAGAAAATAAATGGTTTAGATGAACATAATATTGGCCTTGCTATGTTCAGATACTGGAACACAGATCCATAGCTGGCTACACTTTCAGGCGCAGGAGATGAATATCCATCTTTGTCCTGCAGATTCCTCTGAATCCACCACACTGCTTGCAAGACACAGGTCAATGCGAGCAGGTCTGTATGACAAGAACCTCCTAGCACTGAATGCTTTTTTTGCTTAAAAACAAAAACAAACAGAAAATTACATCATAACTGAAAAGCAAATTGATAATTTTGGTAGGACTTCTTCAATCAGAAGAAAGTGATGGGAGAAAAGATAAGGACAAAGCTGTTTAAGGTTTAATGTAACTCAATAAATTAGATCTTAAATCGTTTCCTCACCCCATACTTCACCAAAGGATGACCAGAAATTACAGAAAGTTATTTCCTCTACCGAACTGAAAGTGATCATTATGTTTAGGGTTTACTAGAAATAAGAAAAAAACCCAATAAATACTAAGTGGAGAGAAACAGAAGGGGGTTATATATCAAAATTTAAAACTATTTTGTGGGACTTTGAATACTGTGGAATTTGTGACTGTAAAACAAATTAAACACCTCTCTCTGCATACACATTTAGCTGGGACTGTGGTAAGTCACTTAATCTTGTGTCTCAGGTGGGCTGCACAGTGTAAAAACAATTGGATCTGTGTGGGCTGGGCTCAGAAGGGAATTAAAACACCCAGACTTGCCCTCTGGGGACTGTGAGCAACAAAAAAAAGAAATAAAAAACATAGGCATAGGGGACAGGTTTGAGTGAAAGGGAATGGAGGATTCCTTTTGCAGTTCCATGAAAAAGAAGTCTGTTTAAATGTTAAAAATTTAGCTGATTAAGCCAAATTTGGGGCCTGATTCAAGTTCTGTGCAGTAGTAATGAACTTTACTGACTGCCCTCAGTAAGACAGAGTGAATATTATGATTAATGAAGAATTGGTATATTATGCTATTAGATTAAGGAATACTAGTATGACAGCTCTGGCTGAACCAAGGTGCTTCTGAACCCATTTGAAATCTGCCTTTCCCCAGCATTACAGGTTTCTACTGGATTTTCCTGGAAGCAGTGGTGCTGTTTGCTTCAGTGGTCTGGAAGCCAAGAACTCCCACTATCCTGACCTAAAGGCTGGGATACCAAAATGGAATCCCAGAATCACAGAATCATAGAATCATTAAGATTGGAAAAGGCCTTTGAGATCATTGAGTCCAACCATCAACCCAGTACCACCACAATGTTCACCATTAAACCAGGTCCTCAAGTGCCATATCCACACATTTTTTTAATATTTCCATGAAAGGTGATTCCATCACTTCCCTGGACAGTCCATTTCAATGCTTGAAAACCCTCCCTGTGAAGAAATATTTCCCTTGGTACAACTTGAGGCCATTTCCTCTCATCCTGTTAAAAATTCTGTACCTTTATGTCAGTTTGTCCTGAAACAAGGTCAGGGAACTTTCTAAGTATAGGTTATATCTGAATAAACTCTTCATCAAAATAAATGGAACCTCTTGTTTTCACATCTTACCAGTTTTTTAGAAAAGTATCCATGTAGAAAGAGTCATCATTTCAACAAGGTTCCAGGCCCTATGTGAAATGAGATATTCCCACCTCCATTCTACTGCTAAAGGCTTGTTGTGGTAACAGACTGCTCTCTATTCCAGCTCACTGCACAGTCAAAGGCTTAGATTCAGTCTTTAAGGGGCATTTTCCTTCTAGCCCAAATAATATTTCAAGGCATTTCGGTTGTAGATTATGTATTTTTGATCAAATGTAAACTCCAAATAATTTTGTTTTATTTTAAGGCATCATAAATATGTGTAGGGATCATCTTCTTCTTATGTATAATTGCCCTGAATTTTATCATGCTATAGAAATAATACTTTGCACTCATTTAGTCCTAGTCCTCTGGGATATTAAAAGATAGATTAAAAAGACTCATTTGTTGATACAATGAGAGTCAAGACACATTGGAGCTGGATATCAGTTGGATAATTAAGCCTTCTGAGGACCTGAAACTCCTCTATGAGTCATTCACATCTTTGGACAATTGACGCATAAAAAACACGCCCAAGGCTTCACAGTGAGTCCCCTGGTACCATACAGGGCCCAGCTTAGAAGATATAATTCATAAATGCCATAAAAAATTGTTCGTATTCTCCTACCTAGAAAGCATCAGAGAGTTCATCACACTCATCCTTATAATGGTTTCAAGAAAGCTAAATTAGTCTCGTGTTTAGAAACTGGGGTATAAAAAATTCGCTTTGTTTTGATGCAAATAAATGCGTTTAAGAACAAACATTCTAACGCTTAAGAGCATTGATATGACCCAGAACCCATGAGTTTACCAGATCAACCCTCCTTTTAATAGTTCTAATAGCAGCACTTCCCCCTTTATTTTTCAGGATCCATTCAGAACCTGTCTTGTCTTTGACTCCACCTTTAACTGTAGAGTCTGCAGCTATTGCAATGTGATGGAGGCAGAGAATGGCAGCAACACAGTTGATGACATAGGCGGAAAGCTGTGGCAGCTGATGTGACAGTACTAATCCACTGAAATGACACCAATTTAATGCCCTGTTTTTCACAGAGTATTACCAGAATAGCTTTTGCTACCGTTTGTGAGTAAAAAAAAACCCTGCTCAAAAAAATCTGCAGGAACAGTATGTTCATGGCCTTTGCAAATCTTTGTAAGCCCAGTTTTGTTTTCTGGGGCTCAGGAATAAACCTAACAGAGCTTTAGTCAGCTAAAGGTCATCTGTCAGCTAAAGGTGCTGGGCCTTAACTTTGCTGTCACACTGTCAGAAGTTAGGACTGGGGAGACTCATGGTTGCAGGGTAGTGCAGTTTTTCAGCATTTTATCGTTCAAACTGGCTGACACTGTAATATATCTTCCCAGACCAGACTTTCTCATGGAATGTTTGAGCAAGTGTCACCTGTGCTAAACCCAGCACCATAAGTCCTGGGGGACATTTCAGAGAGGCTTGTTCTGGTCCCAGTAAATGAAGCTAGGTCCAAGTGGTCACTTCAAGCTGCTGCAACAATGAACACTAAATGTTTCACCTAATTTTAGACATCCACCCTGGCATTGTCCATAGCTGAGCTAGTGTTCCCTTAGTTTGGGGTGACAGCTAGTCACCCACAGTTCCTTCCATAGCCAGTGAGAAGGAATAGGCACTTTTCACACAAAATTCATCGTGTCTATTTTCATTGCCTCCTTTGAGAGTAGACAAATCATACCCAACTCTGTTTTGAGTATATTGTCTCTATTGAGGTGAGCCAATTGAGCATCCCAGGATGCTCAATTTATCTGCATGGGTTGATGCTGGGGGTCAGTCAGGAAATATTACAGTGCCCACAGTTTAGGACACTGCATCCCACCCAGTCTCACCTCTGTTATGTGCTGTCTGCATGACAGCATTGCTCTTTGTCAGGATTTACCAGTAAGAACACCAGCATCAGTGTCAGTCTGCCACGAGCAGCCGAGTAGCAGTTCAGACCTATCACTCCTATTCTTCATATTCTTCAGTAAGTTCTCTCTGACAATGACCCTGTTGGATATCTATGGAAGACGTGTAAGAATAGCTTAGTAAGAACACTAAGAATATACTTCCTGTGATCTGCAGCTCAGGATCAGGAGTATCTCTATGACCTCAGTCACTCCAGTTAGAGTTTTCTCCTAGTAATTCATTTAATTGGGTTTGGAAACCATTTACTATGCACAGCATCGTACTGCAAGAATTTCCACAGATTAACTACACAAGGTGTAAAAAAGTGTCACTTTACCTTGTGTAGTGTCTCTCCTTCGGCAAACCCAAGTCATTAGCTGTAAGTAGTTAATTTTTTTCACAGAGACTGAGCACTGGATCCTATGGGACCTCATCTACCTCTGGAAGTTAGAACTGTTCTCCTGATCATGCAACTAAGCAAAGATCTGCTTTTATTCCTGCAGTAATGAACAGGAGAGTGTGGGTGCTCCCTGGTGTTGCAATGGCCTCTCAGATGTCCTTGAAAATCATGGATTTCCAACACTGCTGTACAAGGCCTAATAACTGTTACTCCATTTGCTTTTGTGCAGACTTGAATTTGAGAACCCCACCTGTAAAATTCTTGTTACAACTACTCATATTACAGAACACACAAAGAACGGGAACACATCTATGTGTACACACAAATTTGTGTTTGTGCTTTTCTATCTCTGGTAAACAAAGGTTCAGTTTTAAAGAAAAAAAAAAAGTGAAACATGTAGAGTCTTGGAAGGCAAGTAATGAATCGTGGATGCCCAGCATGCAGTGCTAGAGTGCTAGATTCAGGGAAACCAGCTTGCATCTCCCAAGCATATGCTGCTGTAACAACAGCTACAGCACAGAGAGCTCTGCTTGGAGGCACTGTGGAGTGGCAACCTGTAGGGCTGCCATCTGTCCCATTTCATGCAAGGAAAGCTTATCTTTCCACAGGAATGGAAGCTGCAAACTGATTGCAATCATCTGGGGCTGGGGTTTCCTTGCTGGTTTATGTTTTTAAGAATGAGTGGCTAGATAACCCACTGTTTTGGCTCAAATTATAAATGTTCACAGTTTGAATACAATGTTCACATTCCAGCCATCAGCATCACGCAGGTACCCGAGTCCTGTTAGGACAGTCATCATCTATGTGGCATTATGAGGCAATCCTACACTGCCAATAGGCTCTGGCTTTTTGGATCAGTCTTCTTTAAAAAATTTAAGAAAAATACAATTTATTCTGGAATAGTAGGGGGCAGAGAAATGCTCTAGGTGACTTCTTGAAGCCCATCTCTCCTGCTCTGTGATTATACAATAGCTAGAGTTCAGGCTCAGGACTACTTCAGTTTTTTTCTAGAGAAACTTCATGATGCTCTGAATAAAAAATTATAGTGGATGTGAAAAGCAAAAGTAATACTCAGAATATAGATGATATGTCTTATATTCCTGTACCAGTACCCAGGTCACCACTTATGATGAACCTTTGCATGTTTTTTCCTGACTCCTTTGCAGAACCTTGGTGTGTTCAGCAATCATCAGTGACTTCCCAGCACCCTTGTGGTTATAAACCCAGGATGCTGGTATCACAAATCACAGAAAAACCAAAAGGAAGATTAAAAAATGTATCTTCAATTTCTCCCAAAGTAACAGGAATACACTTAAAATAAGATTCAATTTCAGAGCTGTGATATTGTTGCTTTAACTGCAAACACTGTCTCCCTAACCAGGTCATCTGAATGTACAGAAACATACTCTTCCTTGTAGGATATGAGCAAATGGGTGAAATTAAGGTACAAAGATAATAGCATACACCAAGGAAAGAGAACTAAGCTTGTGCTTCAAAAACATTCTTCATAGAAGGGTCTAGTGGGATTTGAAGTTTTCTTCTGAAAGTAGGTAAAAGTTAGAGCTTTCATTTGAGTTTCACTTTATATTTCCAGTTCAGTTCAACCCAGAGCTCAAAGTGAAATTTTAAGATTTTGGGAAAATGAGCAAAAACCTGAAGATGTGCATTAAAATGTCACATGCAGACATATTCCAGTTGGGGCCTTAAGGCACCATCTGTTTTAAAGCTACAATGGAGTTTTGCAGTTTGACCTTCAAAGACTTCTTCAAAATTCCAGCCCTTAAGCATCCTGTCCAGTACTGGCCTTCTGTGAGGCTGCAGGACTGTCTTCTTCCTTTTCTCCTGCAGGTCTGCCTCATGTACGTTGAAATTGAAGCAGGAAATGCAACAAATGCTAAAATACCTGTCACATTCTCAAAAAGATGCTTTCGAGTAGCTGTACAAGTTATAGACGGACATGAAGGTTTGAGGTCTTTTTATTGGGTTTTTTGTGGGGTGTTTTTTGGTTTGTTTGTTGGGGTTTTTTTTGGTATATCATAATACTGGTTACACTAGAAGCGTATTTGAGCATGAAATCCAGCCACATGCTAAAAATCATATGACATTGAATATGGATGTAGAGATAAAGGGAAGGAAGAAAAAAAGTCTGCGGGGGAGTATCGCAGTTCAGCAGCAAGCAAAGAAGAATATAAAGAGGTTTGGAGAATAGTGTTTTATGTGAGTTCTCTTTAAGAACATAATGGCCTAGTTCAAAAAGCACAAAGCTCCTGTTCCAGCTCAGGAACCTGAGTAAACCACCTCCAGGAATGACTTGTGGCTGAGGAACTGCAAGGTGGGTTGTTGCAGAGGAGGACAGAGTGCCTTAAGGGCTCTTGGATGCTGGTCCTCTTCCCACACATTGATCTTTTCAAGGCTGCATTCAGAAATTAATGGGATTTTACCTACATGTTTGTTTTCAAAGAAGCTGAACAGAAGCTAAAGGGTGCAGGTCCAATCAAGCTTTCTTCAGGGAGAGTTTCTGAGCTCAAGGAAGGAGGTTCTTGTCAAAAGCAAAGGTGCTAAAATAGTTCAGGAAGCAAAAAAACACAGATCCTTGACAGATCTGTGCCATGTCTGAATAGATATACAATCTACCCTATGATAACAACTGCTTCCAGTAGAGCAGCGTAAGGCTACCTGTGCTGTTCCCCTTCTTCCCCTGCTGGTACTAAAACTCCTTTTTCCATTTTACCCTAGATCTGTGCTTTCCCTGTCTTCTCCAGCTGTTTCCTTCATACTACTCCCTCCTAGAGTACTGGAAGCTCTTTGCAGATTACTGGTTCCTTTAGTCCTTCTAGTTTGGGGAAACAGAAGAAATGGTTCAGCACTTCAACCAGAAATAGGAAACAAGCAGCGTTCCCTTTTTTAGTTTAAAGTCACTAGACCAGAATTTTCTAGAGGGAAAATTTGCACGTTAGACCACTACAGCCTCTACCAGAAGCCTTAGTGTCTTTGGTGGAGCACAGTCCTGTTCACCTATGAGACCAGCTCCACTCAGTTTATAAACCTAAGACCTCTTGTTTGTGAAGTTACTTAATCACTGTGAAACGGCACATTACTGTTGTCACATTGCTATACTAAAAGGAATATTTAAAAGGAAACAGAGCTTAAGGGTAAGCTAGAGTTTGGTGATCTGCCAAGCTGAAAATAGCATTTAACAGGCTTTTAATCTATTTCATAGGTTATTGTCCCCATGAGTGCTGTTATAGTCTACAGATAAGAAAAATGAGAACAAAGGGTTATTTTCACTTACAATTCAGCAGCTGCTGGTATTATTACTGTGTCATTGGTAATCAAACAGAGGTACACTAATAATTGTATCCTTTAGAATGCAGTGTGCAGTAAATAGTTGTTGTTTTAAAAATAAGCAGGCTATAGAAACTCTACTGCACTTTCTGTCAAAGTTAGCAGATTAAATGCTCACAGAGCCAAGTACCACTATGAGAGAAGTGTCTGGCATTTGTGGAAGATTTTGTTGATCTCTGCAAGATTGCTCAGGTCTGTTTGCACCAGGGAGAAAAATAGATGTTTGAAGTAAAAATGCAATTAAAATCAAAATTAAACACATGTTTTTGCTTTTGAATCCTAATTTGTAGATGGTACATAATATACTGTTTTATACCTTAGAGATAGGCAATTACCAAAATAACCCTCTATTTGAATCCATCTGACTCACTGTAATTACTAGAATACCCAAGGTATGAGAAGGAAAACTTTTTTATCTTCCTGCTCATGATTCTGCTCAGGATGGAGAGCAGGGCTTTCCTCACGTGCTGCAGAAGACAGTCAGATGGTCCAACAAGATGGTCTTCTCCATATTCAGCAGCACAGGGGAGCTGCTGGAGACCTTGGTTTGCTTTCTTGACAGGAGAAGGGAAAAGAGAATTTCCTTTGCTTGCAATTTTGCCTCATCCACAGAAAAAGTCATAGAGCATAGGTTGGGATGGCAAGATATCTTGTCCTTAGTGTCTGACAGTTGTCTTCTTAGGACTTTCTCATGCTCTTTTGAGTGTTGCACCCTGGAGAACCTGAAACAAGAGCAGAGCACATGGAGTGTGTGCACAGTGCAGACTTAGAGGGTTGGACAGGCCTGAGCAGAGGGAGGTGATGCTGAGGAGATGGGAGATGTTTTTATCTTTGTCTCACAGCAGGACTCAAAGGGCATGAACGCATTTAATTCAGTATTAGATGTCTGCCATGCAGATTTCACTGCTGGAGCTGTCTAGAGTCAACGAGAAGAATCTGGCATTTCTAGTACCTGTATTGACTCTTTCTCATTCAAGAGAGGATTCAAAGAAGTATCTCAGGGAACACAGATGTGTTGTGTTTATATTTATGCCCTGTTTCTGTCCAGTAACAGCAAAGGAAACACAGAATAACTAGCTCAGATGAGTTCATTCACTCTGGAAAGGCCAAAAAATTTTAGGAGACTTTATCTCATTTTCAGAAATGTGTTAAGCACCTATAAGCCTATTTGGATTTATAATAATATATATATTATAAGCCTATTTGTATTTATGTTTTGAAAAGTACCACAGACTTATAAAAATGTTACCTAAGGTGACTTGCAGTGGCCATGTAGTAAAACAGTCGTAGTTCTGGGCCACAGCACGCTATTTGAACAGTGGCTTGATTCTCCAAGGGGTACCACACTGTCCAAACAGATTAATATCAAACAGAAAGTCCAGCTATTTTGATTTATGAGGTTTCTTTTAAAGATCTTGAAATATTTAGGGAGTCTTTGAAAATTTATAATAGTAATAATAATAATGTCATTTAGGAGGACTTTGAAAATTAATTTAATAACAATAATAATAATAGAGCAACTGGCTCCAGAAAGTGTTTCAGCTGTGCTCCAAGCTGTGTACCACTACAGCTTTCTGTAGCCAGGGATTTACCCCCTTAATCACCCTTTGATTTTGTGAGTGAGGAAGGTTCAGACAGTAATAAACTGAATCTGAGCTACACATCTGCTTTTTCAAGTAGTGTTTGGTGCAGGGGCAACACTGACAGATTTCATTACAGTCGCCGTTGCAGGCGTTGATGTATTAACACTGTCATCTCACATGCAGTCGGGATGAGAGAGCCCTTGAGTGAAGCTGAGAGCTCCTGATACCAACGTGGCAAATGATTCAGCGCAGATCATTATACACATTGGCCTGTTATCTCCTCCACGATGTGTGAGGCTGTGAGTGAGCTGTCTCCTTGGTTCATTATTTATTTTTCCTTAGCTCGGGGTTCTGCCAGTCGAGCAGCCTGGAGCAGAGCTGAGGAGCTGTTTTGGGTACAGCTCGGCATGTGGAGGGAGCGGTGTGAGATCACGGCACTCGCAGTGTCTCCACTCATGCTGGAGCACTCACCCTCTGCCTTTGCAGTGGCAGGAGGGCAGGGATGTCTCAGGACATCCCGCTGGGAAGAATAGCTGACTTGTTACCTGTTGTTTCTGCCAAGACTTTTACTGAGGGTGTTAGCAGGCTCTGCAGTCCAGTGTTTTGGAGAGAATATTGGCTGTGATTGTCCTATTGCATCTTGCATCTGATCAAATTTAAGCTCTTTGGCAAGCATTGGTCCTTTCCCTGCTCCCCGCAGAATAAGCAAAATTAGCTCTGTTTTGTAGGTTGGGAAAGTATAACAACAAGATGAGGTCATTTTCCTCAGGTCATGTTTGAAAAGTGAGAGCAGAATTGCAAGTGAAATTGTCCCACCTGCCACAGTGTTCCACGCCAGGAATGAACCCCACCAGGCTGGGGACTCTGGAACCTGCAGGTGAGTATTTATTTACAGAAAAGAACTATGGTAAAAACTGTGAGCACAGGACAATAGAATCATTCCATGCAAATTGCTTGGACAGGAGCTGGTGCTCCGAGTGCTCTGCGTGGTGCATCAAGGGCCACCCATGGGCTGGTGCCACCAGTGCCATCGCTGTGCAGCACATCCCCGTGGGGACTGCAGCAGGGATCAGCCATTGGGCAGCTCAGGCTTCTCTGTGTGTGCCATACCCTCACCTCCTGGACTGCGGCACTCCCTGAAAACACATTGTCCTCCTCAGTACAGACGGTCCCTTGGCTTGTGTAAACTCATAGCACAGGCATTTCACTGAAAATAGGCTGTGTGAGTCTAGCCAGGAGTCTGGTTTGTACCTCACAATAGGCTTTAGCTTTAAAAAGCCAGGGTTTTTCTGCTTGTCAAAAAAAGCAGACAAAAGCTACGTCTCTGACAAGAGCTCTCTATAAGCTCCAGCAGCTATTTCATTTCAACTTTGCCCGTGAAGAAAGCTGTATTGTAGAGCAGGGTGGGGATAACTTGTGTCAAAAGCTTTTTAAAAGTTACTTTGAAAGCATATTTCATCTTCAAAATTTAAGTGGCTTATACAACTTGTGGCAACTGGAATCAGCTTTCCTTATATTGATGTGTGATGTCCCTCAGCCAGTCTCCAAAACCTGTTCAGCTGAGGCAGCAGTTTTGGGGATGGCAGAAGAGCCAGCCTGGAGCCAATATTGAGGAGAATGTGTGTGCCACAGCCCCGTGGAGGGTGTAGGGGTGCCAGCATTTCATACCTTCTCCTGTTGTTTCTAGGCATCAAATCTGAACCTGGGTCTATAGCAGGAGGTGAGGCTGGTTGCCTTATCTCAGCCCCTGTGCTACCAGAGCACAAACTGCCAGGAGGATTGGCAGTTTGTTTTGGGTGGAAGAAATAAGGAAGTCCATGTCTGGCATCATAAGGATGTTTCAGCTGAGAATTCGTAGTGAAACATCCTGGAGACACTTGTATGCATCCCACTGCATCCTGCATGGCTGTACCTACTGTTACAAACTCTTTTTTGTGAGAAGGGTTAGTTTGCTTCCTAAGTGCTGTCTACAATCCCTTTCTTTCCCAGCCAAACCCGCCCAGATGCCAATGAATGCTGGGTATGGGGAATTATTGATGAAAGCTGAGCAAGGCACCACATGTGGTGAGCTAATTAGAGGGATCCCAAAACAGTGAATATCCACGAGCGTGGTAAAATATGGATGAATAGAGCCCAGGGGAGTATATTCTCAAATCAGACGTGCAGCTTGCATTGGAAGTGGAGGAGAAGCTGCATAACTGAGCTCTGCACGTCAAGTTGAAATCTCTTTCTGTACACATTAAGGCTGATTGTTTACTGAAAACGCCTCACAGCTCATTCGATAAAAGCAGCAAATAATCATTGTTTGTATAAAGGAGATGGGGAAATGTACATTTAACACTCTTCAACAACTCCCCTAGTGCTGTTAGGGCATTTGTCTATTTTTACACCAATTTAAAAAATGCAGTCCCTGAAGGTCACTCTTTAGGAAAGGCCTTAATTAAGATTTCTGCCTGCAGCAAATTGTATGAAGTATAATACATCACGCTGTAGCAACCCAGATACAGATCATTGGCTACCTTGATCCAGTCATGTGGTATGAGCAAATATTACCATTTTCTTATCATCATGGATCATTTTACAAGTGAATAAAAAATTAGCAGCATACAGGTTTTTTTGAAATGCCCATGAAAAGACAGAAAAATGTCTGCCATTCAGGCTAAATAAAGCATTCACTTAGGGAGTGAAGGTCAAATGGAGACATATACTTTACTGACAGAAAAATGCAAATCTTCTTTGCATCATAAATATTAAAAACAATACTGTTTAAAAGGTCTAATTTATTTTTATTGAATTAATTTCCTTCCATCTGTTTTTCTGCTCTTTCCCTCTGGAGCTCCAAGGGCTATTCTTCCCAAACCAAGGACAAATCCTCTCTGCCTGCCAAGCCTGAAAGTTTGGTTTGGATTCATTTCCAAATCAGAACTTTTAAGCCCTTTTATCCAAAGCACCCAAAGCTCTAGCTATGGTCAAAGGCAAAAGCACCTATGAGTACTGCATTCCTAAGTCCATTTCTGCAACCCCTTCCACTCTCACTTCAAACCTTCCCCTGCAGTTCCTTAAGGGAAAGCCCCTATGCATTCACAGGGTTGCACACACACACAAAAGCCACTCCTCCAGAGACAGCCGCAAGATAATTTGCTCTCTACAACTACCTCAAAGGAGGTGGTAGCGAGGTGTAGGTTGGTTTCTTCTTCCAGGTAGCAAGATGAGAGGAAATGGCCTCAAGTTGCATTAGTGGAGGTTTAGAATGGATATCAGAAAAAAATTATTCACAGAAACGGTGTTTAGACATTGGAACAGGCTACCTGGGGAAGTGGTGGAATTACCATCCCTGGAAGTCTTCAAAAACCTGTGGATGTGGCATTTGGGGGCATGGTTTAGGATTGACACACAGCAGTGCTAGGTTAACAATTGGACTCAATGACCTTAGGGGTTTTTTTGAACCTCAGCAATTCTATGATCAGGGCCATAACAGTCCCCTCTTTCAAGTTTTGTGATTTCAATTTCTATCCAGCAGCAAATCTTCCATTTTTGCTTCTGTTCATGCACCATCATCAAAATAAATATTTTAGTTCCTGCCCTAAATAAATTATTTTCATAGTGAAAAGGAGTCTATTTTGGATGGCTCTCACTTCCCAAGAAAAATGCTCATTAGTTAGAAAAACATAAGTACTCACCTGTTGTTGATGGTGGTGCCTGTGAAACCACAATTCTATTTCAAAGAGTGATGAAGATTCTAAGAGGTGCTTATTAGTGGAAAGGGTGAGTGGTTTAATTAAACATGAACTAAACCCAGCTATTGCTTTCAAGTTTCGTAGATTGACTTATTAGGGACACTTGAATAAGGGGCAGGGGACTAAAAAAATTCACCCAACTACTGACCCTCTTTTCCTCCCACAAATTACAAGGTAGATTCAAACCACACCCATGTGGCAGGTTGCTCATGGTTTTCAGCTGGAATTAACTATCAGCAAGACAGGAGAATCTCCATCTCCACACTTTGAAAAAAGGCAGCTTTCAAGGGAGAAGAAGAGTGAAATCAAAGCCTTCAGTAGCCACGATGTGTTCCCCTCCACTCTCATGTTTTTTTTTTCTAATCACTGCTGATGTCCAGCTCCATCGTAAAGCAGAAATTACTAGGAACTAAAGAAAAAAGCTTTTCTTGTAGATTTTCCTTCCTAGCCAGAAATCTCCCTGAATAATCTTTTTCTTTGAAAACTTTCTTCTGATTAGTCTGATGTTACCTCAGTAATACTTTTGCCCAAATATTAGTATTTCCCAGCTATCTCTCCTTCTTTCCTCTCCTGTGTGGTTGCAGTGTTTTGGGCTCTGTTTTCATTATAGCAGCTGCAATTAGAAAGAATTGGCTTTTGCAAAATGGAGCACTTCCTCAGGATGCCCCTAGAAAATGTATGGCAGGTATTGGGAATATGGTCACGTCTCTCACAGATTACCCCTTTCCCTAGTAAAATCAGGGATCACAACCTGCCAAATTTGGTCTAGTATACACTAGAAACCCAATATTCTGGAAGGTCAGGACAAGCTGAATTTGATAGGAGCTCACCAGAAGGTCTTCTAAAACATTTGATGTTTCTAAAATTACTGTGAAAGGCATGGAGAAATGTGCACTCATAGGGATTGTCATCTGCATGGTGCTGTATCCCAAGCCCAAGCTCTATCTCTTCTCTGAATTGCAGAGAGATTACTACTTGTTCTGCATATTGTGAGCACTTGAAAGGAAAGAAAAAGGAAAAATGAAACAAATTCTTCTTATTCTTTAAAACTGGAACTTTTTCTAATGTAGTTTTCCTTTTTTATTTGTTTTGGAGGAAAGCATTTCACATTACCAGCCGACAAGTCAGTGAAGAGTAAGTTAGGGTTTTAGCCTTGTGAATCATAAGAGGCCAGTAATCAACCATCCCTAGAGTGCTGGTAGCATTTACTCTTGCATCTTTTTAAGGAATGGCAGCATATGTGGCCTTGAGAATGTGAGGGTGAATAAGAGCAGCGAGTATTTAAAACATGCCCGTTTTTTAACACAAAACAGACAGCGTTCCTCCTTTGCTGATATGCAAAATGCTCCTGTGATACAAAGCAGTTAGAAGCATATGACAGTATCATTTCAAAGCAGTCAGTAGAGCAGCCTAACTACTCTCTTGTCTTTCTTTCATTACTTAACTTCACCGTCATGTTGAGAGAGGGTTTTAGCAATTGATGTGCTGCCAGAAAGAGAAATGATAGGTAGATAGATAGATAGATAGATAGATAGATAGATAGATAGATAGATAGATAGATAGGAAAGTCTTTACATAAGCAAGAGGCAGTTTACCTGTGACTTTCTTGCATGTCACTTTTCAAACAGATTTTCAAGGATTTTTTTCTCCCCTTTGCAGCCCAATGAGAGAAATATAGCCTGCACATGAGAGATAATATTGTCCTGGGAAATATCCAGTGGATTAATGTATTTCTACTGAAGCTAGCAGGAAATTGTGTTTCAGTTTGTGCTTATGCGCTTATTGTGAATACGTCATATTGAGAACAATTTGTTAAACAAGAAACATAGGATGTTAAAAAAATCAAAAGAGACAATAAACTAGGTTCTATAATAGGCTTGATGTGTATCTGTATTGTCAATAACCCTGATCCCAGTGACTGATTTCCTTCATTCTTGTTTTATAATGAAAGAAAGAAGACTGTGGTTTTGCAAGTTATTTCTGCTCCATCTCTAAGATTTGCTATATAAATTATTCCACTTCTGTACTCTAAACAGCCTTTTGATGACATCATTATAGGCAATTAGTTCTATAACTTAATTAAGTAACAAAGCTTTATCTGTAATGCCATTACTCATGAACAAAATTTTTCTTTGGGATGGGAAAACTCTGAGCATGAACAGGAGCCCTGAGAGTCAGGTCTGAGTCAGGGATCTTAGGGCACAGTGGATGGATGGCCCAAATCAGTCAGACCTCAGGGAGATGGGATCACTAAGTTGAAATAAATGAGGTACCCATGGTCATCCACTTATATATATATATGGCTGGAATTTTGTGGAAAGCAGCTCCTTTTTTTGATAGTTTTTGATGACACTATGACGATGTTCATTCCCTATTGGTGGAACATGCTATCGATGGAACCTCAGACTTACTTGCTGCTGCAGGTGGATCAGATGTTTCCATAGCCACCACCTGCCTCTGTGCAGGAGCCTTCCTAGGATTTTGAAACCTTTTTAACAGCAAAGGGGTTTGGCAGCATGCAGTTAAAGCCTCTCCTACTTAGCAAAACAGACCTTGCCCTTTCGGTGTAAATTGTGTGTGTATATATATATGTATGAAGCCAAAGTGACTAAAGGGCATGGAGTCTGGCTCTCCTCTTTTTCTTTTGAAAGTTAAATATTTTGCTTCAAACCACTGACAGCAGATCTGCACTGGCATTTTGAGCTCTGAGGGTGTTTATGCTGGGGTGTGTGTCAGTGTAGAGTACCAGTTCCTCTCTATAGGTGACACTTTTAAGTGAGAGTTCTTCCTGCTACTCAAGTGTCTGATCCTGTTTCCATGGAAACCAAGGGCAGATTACAGAATAAAAGGTTAGGGGATATTTTTCCCTTAATTATTTTAAAATCTTACCTTATTTTCATCTTTCTGCTGTCCATTTCCATAGAAGAGAAAGCAAATGTGTTCTATTTCTATCTATTACTTATGTAACACCACCTCTGTGTGGGTTCACATATACACCCACACTCATATATGTGTATGATGAGACCAGTCCAAAGTTTACGTGACATTTAACAGAGAGAACCTTAACTTCAGGTGTTTTTTCTTGTTCACATATCTGTCTTCAGCTTTAGAGGCATAAGAAATATGATTCAATGAAACATGAGCAGCAACAACTACCCCAAGTTATAATAGTGCTTGTGCAGTTTTGGCTGCTCAGCAGTTCAGTCAAATTACTTTGACATTGCAAGTAAACTGATTACTCTGGGCCAGGGTTGCTGCACCTTGTAGGGCAGGTGTTAGGACCACTTCTCAGTTGCATCATCAATTAAGTTCAACCTTTGGTCATTTTTCCTTACTTCCATGGAAAAAATGGCATATTTCTCAGGGGCCTGAGAAAAAGAAATTCTACTTGCTACTCAACAGTTTGGGGATATGGCATTGAGAAAGTGGCCCAGTGGAAAATAGGCTGGAAAACTTGTCACCACAAGAACTAGTTTAATAGAGCTGATAGTGTATGAAATTTTATGTGTTTGTGATGTTCTCTGTCTCAGCTAATGTTAGGCATGGGCTCTGAAGAACTTTCTGCAGTAAAATGATAAGGAAGACAGACACTTCCAGAGGGAGTCTGCCTTGTCCTGAGCCAGAAGCATTCAAGACAATTAGCTTAAAAATTGACCTTTCAGGGGGATAAGGCTAGATAAAACAGTAGGGTAGGATTTCAGAAATAGACACTGAACAGTACAGAAAAGGAATGGATAGAGTTGGAATGTACATTCAAAAATCCTCCTTACAAATATATCTGTATTGGAACCGATGTAAAATACCAGAGCTGGCCTTCATAAATGTAATGTCTGTCATTAGCTGCACCTCATATTTACTTTTCTCATATCTACTTTTCTCATATCTTTTTATCACAAAATGAAAGTATTTTTATAGATCCATCCAGAATATTTTCCTTTCCTGAATAAAACAGTAAAATGTCTTTTCCATGAGAAAAACCCAATTGATTTTGGGGAAAAAAAAAAACACAACGTTGTCTGCTTTCATTCTGGCTGGCAGGAATTTTTATGTCTTGGCATTTTATTTTATCCTGAAGCTCATATTGCTATCAAGGGCACACTCTACACTGCAGTCTGTATATAAGACAGCAATTAAATTCCTCCTGGGTGTCAAAAAGTAACCTGGCTGTCAGCACTGAATTTGCAGACAATCCCACATCAGTCAGTGATATCAGAGATGTAACCAAGTGAACGAGGTTAGAGAAATGAATGTAAGGGGTTGACACTTGAACCCATGTAGGTTCCTTAAGTTTGTATCCAGCCAAGGGAATGGACATTTGGATAAAAGTTTTGAGAGGGAGGATGGAGGCTGTGGGTGTATTCACGTGCCAGGGATCTGGCTGGTGTGAAGCAAGAAGAGAGACAAGTAGCCCATCTATTCTGCTGGGTAAATGGCTCACCTCCACAGCACTGAGTGTGTAAGCACACAAGAGGCTTCCACTATGCCTCAGTCCTTTATAGATCCAAGCATAAATGGAGACAGTCACAGAATACAGGTGTGGGTCAGAGTCTGTAAGTGTCCATTAGCTGGCTGTGGATGAGGATAAACCATCCTCGATGTTTCTGGGTAAGTGTGATGGACTGCCAGAATGCGCTGTCAGTCTGCCCTGGAGACCCTTCCTTGTGTTTCAGCTTCCTCCCTGAAAATGCTCAGTTGAGTCAATCTTTGATACAAGAAACTAGTTAAGGCAAGTGTCGTCAGATCACTGAGCTGGAAAAGCACAGAAAACGCTGTTGCCTGCTGAATGAGCATTAGGCTCTGCTGGAACCAGACCATGGGAGCAGTGCAGAGAGCTTTTGCCGAAAACTGTATCATTTGAATGTTGAGCTACTGTATTAATTAATTGGGTATGCAAGTCAGGGTTTTCCAGACACTAAATCAACCTCATAACAGGTTATTAATGAATAATTTCAACCTGGTTTTCCATTATTAATAATTATTTGTACAATAATATGACATCAAAAGCCCTAATAAATGTAGGTTTTCATTGTGCTGGACACTCTTCAAACAACATAGTACAGGACAGGCTGGATTTTGGTGGGCTGAATGAATTGATCAGCATTACCTAGAAAGACTTTCTCATCATGGTTGATTTCACTGTAGAACTGTCTGAGAGTGAAGTGTCTCAACCCTGTTTCCTGAGGATCCATAGGCCTCTTCAAACTGCCCCGAAATATTCAAAAGAGGGTCAGGACAACATGACACTACTGTGGAGGGGGAAAGGAAGCTTTTGGTAAATCTGGAGGAGTGGGAACCCTAAACTGTTGGCTGTGGGTGCAAGCCTCAGTACAGATCAGGAAGGTCAGAATGCAACATGAAGCAGATCTTTTGTAACAGGGACATTATGGTTACTAGTGATACCTTGTTCTTTATCTTTTTCTCTTTTTGTTCATAAACTCTCCACTGAATGCAAGAAAACTTCCCTGAAGGAAATTTAAGTGTTGCCTAAACTCCTTTATCCCCACAGAAAACTTTGATTTTTTCCAGGTGATGCTTTCTTACAGTCTAACTTTTTTATAAAAAACAGAAGTATACATGGCTTTCTCTAGAGCCAAGAGTTAACTGCCTAACAAATGTCAAGTGTAACACATATTTCAGCTAGAGACAGGAAAGGCTGGTGATCTGGATAGCTGATGGGTGATCAGATCAGAAAAAAACAACAAACTCATCCCTGAGACTCAGATTACTTAATGCAAAAGTGTAGCCAGAGTATTGTATTTGAAGAAGAGAGTTAAAACAGCCATTTTCAATGAGGTGACTGGACTGATGGAGTGGTGTGAATGCCTTGGCTTGGTCAGCTGATCTTGAACCCATACCTACTGTCTGTTTCATTACATGTTGTGGTGGTTTGGTTTTTGTGGTTTGTTTTGGTTTTGTTTTTTTAACATACGGATCTTATTCTGATATTCCTTGTACCTTATTTACAGAGGAAGGACCAAAACTAATCCTTTTTAATCCTGATAAATTTCACTGGATCTTTTCTTTAAAAATACTATAATACTGTAAGCTTTAAAAATTATTTGCCTTTTTTAGCCATTTTAGGGAGCCTATATTAAAAAAAAAAAAAAAAAAGGAAAGTAAAAGGATGGTTTCTGACAACCGTACCATCCTAACATATTAAAAACATATTGCCTGAGAAGTGATGGTTATAAATAGCTGGCATTGTAACTCAATACATTAGTGTGCTAGTCTTTGATTCCTCTATAATTATAGAATGAAAGCTTAAATCCCTGCATTGGGTGAGCACTTAAAATTACAGCTGAGATAGTAAATTACTGGTCCTCAATGTCCTAGTCAGACAGATTGCTTTCAGTTCATAAAGAGAAAATCAGTGTTGTGTCAGAGGCAGATTTCCCAGTGAGCTTACTGTCTTCCTTTTAAAACTAGTAGGTGAACTAAAGGAAATACTAAAACATTTTACAATGTTCCAACATAAGAGACAATTCTTATTTTCAAAAACAAGCAGCACCAGTGTTGCCTCAAAATGTTCACGTTGTTCATATTGATTTTCGTTTTACACATGCCCAGGAACAAAACATACCAGATAATAGATTGTTTTTATTAGTTTCACTGGATGCTGTATCAGTAATGGGTTTAACTCTTTCAGGAAGGTAATGTGTTGGGCCTTTTGAACCTGTTGATGGACATTTGATTCAAAGTGTCGTTCTGTCAGTAGGAATCCTAATAAGCACGAAAAAACCCTCAAGAGACACTGCAGTGAATTCTTGTTCTAACAAGTTTAGTCTTCTAACAAATTGTTATCTTCTAAGGATTGTTTCTGAAACATAAAATAAAGCTAGGTATTAGGTCTGGAGGTTAACGTCACCCTTTTAAACACTGCAACATACTCTGAATGAAATCCTTTTGCTATACTCTATGGCAATGTCTGACAATAATGTAACTACAGATTAAGAAAAGTAATATACGTACTGTGTCAAATCAAGCAGGAGAGATTTATGCTCTGATACAAAAGTGTATTCTCTTAAACTGATATTTAGTAGATATTTAAGTAGTAAGTCGCTAACTAATCCCAAACTGAGAAAATCCAAAGGGCAACTTCCCATTGAACATCCTGGATCACTGCGTAAAATGGTCCTGATTTTCACATCAGCATGAATTTGGGATCAGCGGCGCTTCAAAAACCAGAGAATGTGGGTAATGCAACCTTGACTTCCATCATCAAGATTGAATGCTCCATCTGTGGCTCTTGGAAAGGTGATCACAGCCTAAGCCTGTGCTGTTCTGCCTTGAGGGCACACAGACTGGAAATGATAATGGAAGGCAAACATGCTCTGGATGCATTAGCTGGGGAAAAAAAAAGGTATTTCCACCCATTTTAATCATGATTTTGTCTCAGCAGAAAGGTAGAGAATTAACTGAGCAATGATTTGAGTTGTCTCAGGAACAACTAGGTTGATGCTGACATAACATGTGTGCACTGCTGTGAGGAAAAATAGTTAAAAATTCTCAAAGGACACAGGAAAACCTAAGTGCCAGTAGAGCTTGCCTATGAAAAGAGAAAGCTATTGGGGAATTGTTGTCCAGTATACCAGGACTTAAGTAGTCAGGCATCCACCTTATGAAAAAATCCATCAGATTAGGTTAGATAGAAGCTCAGCTAAGGACACATACTTTTCAACCTGGTATTTTTTTACTTTCTTGTACTAATATGAAGTATATGTTCAAAAAACAGTAGTTACTATCTCTGATCAATTAATATCTTGAATCTTTCACCAGAATTACTGAAAAAAATACTATATGGCTGTAAGGATAATGCAGAACATAATCCAGAGAGATAAACAACTCAGTTCTGAAGCTGAAGAGATATTAGATGCAAAATAAAAATCACAGGCTGATGCCTTTTAACAGGAATGAGAAGAAAACTTATTTGAACAGGAAACTGGAAGGTCAGGATGGCCAATCTGTCATGAGATCATTTCAACCATGAAGAAGCTAAGCATCAGTTCAGATCCTGTGAGGAATAACTTTGTAGTGTATGCTGTACAGTCTTCACTGCACATCTGAGACTAGATAGGCAGCTGTGTCAAAAACATCCCTGTAAATACACACTGAAGTTTGCTTCTTTAGTCTTCATGTTCAGATGGTTGTGGACATGTGCCACACCAAGAGAGACAATAATCAGGATGTGTATGACCAAGGTGAATAGCTGCATACACTTGCAGTGGTGAAAAACAGGGCTCGGTGAGTTGCTTCTGTGTGAATTTCTTTGATGGAGAAGGTTGCCTCTTTTCTCTTTGTGCAAACATTGGCTCTGGTAAGTGGAAATGAAACAATATTGCCCATCTGGATGACCTTTCACATGAAAGGTCATTTGATATTCTGGTATTTATCTGTCAAAGTCAAAGGATCAGAGCGTTATTCTGGATGTAGGTGGCTGCTTACAGTTTGGCTGCTTACAGTTTGAAGCACCTCTTTTTACCTATGAAAAGTTAAGTGGGAAATAATCCCTAATCCTTTTAAAATAAATACATATTGGTTTTCAACATATTAAAATAGGCTTGGAAGCTTATCTCCTTTGCTCTTAGATTGACTTGTTTTTTGCAGTGTACTCCTAAACTCATTGTTTTGTTAATCTGGCTTTGTTGGAAGGAACAGACCAAAAGCTGCTCCTTTCTATACAGGAAAACTACATTTGCAGGAAAAAAAGCATCTTTTGTCTAGATCAGGATGTATGTAAAAATGGAAAGAAGATGGGAAACCTAGTTATTCCATAACATTTGGAAAGCACAAACAGATATTTGATTAATTTCCAGGCTGTTGGAATTTCTTTACACATCTGTTTTAAAGTTGGGAAAAAAATCTTACTGCTCAGGTAAATGGACTAATCTTGCTTCTGAGGTCAGCAATTTGGAGTTTGCTTTGAATTTGTAGGCAAGAGCTTGCTGGAGAATGGAAGGAAACAGTCAAGTATTTTATTTTGCTATTATTGCAAGCAAAAAAATCCACTATACTGCAGCATGTTTTATGGAGTAAGTGAGCAAGATGAAAATAATGACATCTGCCCATAAGATGAATGACATTTTATGTATTAAAAACACCTATCTCTGATGATAAAGAATACAAGTTAACCATTCCATATGGCTAAGCTTGAGCTTCTATTTGAAGCACACACCCCAAATTAATAGAATCTTAGCAGAGAATAATTTAGATTAGAAGGGACTTCTGGAGGTCATCTTGTGCAACCTCCTGCTCATGTTGCTCAAAGCCTTGTCCTGTCAAGTTCTGAAAATTTCCAGAAACAGTGTTCCACAGCTTCTTTGGGCTACCTGATCCAGAGCTTTCCATCTTGGTTGTGTTTTGTTTCTCTCTTTGTATGGAGTCAGAATTGCTGTAACTTACAACCTTTGCTGTCCATACTTCCATCTTCTCTTTACTTCACCAAATACTTTTCACCCTTCAAAAATATATATAATATAGCATTCTTTCCAGGACCATTTTCATTTTTCTTCTCTGAACCTGCTTAAGATATCATCTCTGTTACACCAAATCTTACTGAAATTCCCTGACATGGTTGTACCACATCGAATACCTGGTACTACAACTTTCCTATTCAGTGCTTGGTCTCCTTTGTATTTCTTTAACCCTTACTGGTTAGAAGCTCATACTGGTGGCTTACAGCAAATGTTTTCTTGACTCACAGCTTCTTCAGACAGAATCTCCTATCCTGTCAGCAGAGTTTCTTGTTTCTGCATGTTACATTTGAACAGCTTCATCAGAACAACTGTAGTTATCCACAAATGGCCTAAACTCCATTTGCAGTTGGTAGAGAGAAATTAATAATTTTAGGGTGCAGTTCATCACTAGACATCTTAATTGGTGGAATGAATGAATCACACACTCAAAATTCTTTTATCTCCCCATTGGCTCATCATATGGTTAATGTCTTCCTTCACCTGAGGAGAACAAGAATCTGTTCCATTAATTCCTATAGTGTCTTTATATCCCTTAACTATAAATGTGTATGTGGGCAAAGATATAGAGGTGCACATACAACTATACAGACAGGTTTCTAAGCATGTATGGGTTGAAGAATGTTATGTCTCTTTACTGAATGCAAAGATAAATAGTTGTTGTGCTGGAGAGCTTCTGTACAGCTTCCCTGGATGCATCAGCAGTACAATCTGATGAGATCATTATCAGTTTCATACTGACACTTACTGTCCTCTGAGCAGCTTGGGCTGATAAGATGCTGAAACAACTGATCCAAAAATATACCATAATCTTTCTCTGCTCCTTTTTTTTTTTTTTAATGACCTTTAGCTAAGCAGCTATTTTGTTCATTTTTCAACTATAGGTAAAAAAAATAGTAGGGGAAAATAACATTACTTTTAATCCAGGTCTTCTAATTTTGGAGAAATTAAATTAATCTTCCATTATCATTCTTCAGTTCTGCACATCTCTTTCAGTTCGCTTAATTAGATCTCTGTAATTAAGCAGCATGTAGAATGAGTACTGGAATATTTGAATGAACATATAGAAATAAAATTCTTTCTCCTGTTTTAATTTTTTAGAAGCTACCAAAGTTTCTCTTGCGCTGTCTCAGTTCCAAGTACTTGAAAGAAATACCCTCCAGTAACTAATTTACTACATAGCTGACTTCAGCTATTACTCCCTATGAGGACCAGTCCTGTTTTTCCTATTGATTCGTTCTTAATAGTGACTTTAGTGGTAGCAGAACCAAATCTTGTAAATACAGAGAAGTAGTGATTATACAAGGACATGTTTAATACATCTATGTGTGAGAAAAAAATCTAAATTGAAATAAAAATAAGTGTAGCTGCACGATCAGATTTTACTAGAAGAATTCTAGTCATTTGTTCCTTAAACATTTACATTTATCAGTCTGAAATACAATGGTGCAGCTCACAGAACATGTTTGAAAACTGAAAAAAAAAATTTCTCACAAAAAATTAATTAGATTAGGGAAAGGACACATTGGAACTATGCAATGCTGGAATCATCAGTGGAGTCTTCAGTTACATTCTTAATATTTTATTGCTGTTAGGTGATTTATGTCTAGTCGCAGTTAAGAAAAAAATCCTTGATTTGCCCATGATATTTGTTTGCAGGAAATTTTGAGTGTAGATGCATTCTGCTCTTGTTATGGAGAGTCGCAAAGAGTCAGATATCTACTAAGAACATAACCTGGAGTCTGAAAAGGCAGTGGTATGTTACTGTCTTCCATCCCAAGGCCAGCTAACATGTTTTGTAATGGTAGCATGTGAAAGAAAGAAAACAGAAAAAAAAATAACCTTAAAAAATCCTTGTTAATCTAAGCATGCTCCTGGTTGATGCATTAGAAATACTCTGAGTTCTGCTTTGCTGTGACAAATATCTATGTCAGTAGTCCCCAAATGTGCCACCTCACAGACCCTGGTCTTGAGAAGAGAAAGCTATCGAGCAGCATGAGATTTGGTGTTTCCCATTATCCTCAGTTTTAAATTTATAATGTTTTCTGCCAACAATTAGCCTGGGACTGGCTCCTAGGTAGCATCCTCCTGGCATAGGAACTGGGAATCCTCTCCTCCATCCCAGTTGGCATTGACCAGCCTCCATACAGCCACATGTTGCACAGCCACATCCTCCTGTCCAGACTGGATCTGTACCCACCTTTTTACTGGGTTTTACAGTCTCAGCTTTCCTCAAGCGAAAAGCCTGAATTTCATCAGAAACCTTAGCAGGTCTTCACTTTTTCTGTGAATGTAAGATTTTTTTTTTTCAATTTTTTTTCAGAATACATCAAGACTGAGAGTTTTAAAAGGAAAAATCTAGTTGGTGAGACATGATTTCCAGGGAAACATCATGCCTGGAAATGCAACAGACATTATACATTTTGCTGTCTCCCATACTCCTGAAAGCTGCAAGAGGTGATGCTTTGTCCTCTTAGTGGTGAAACTGAGAAGATTCTATTTTCTCTTGCATCAGGAAAAGTTTAACAGGAAAAGGTTCTCTGTCTCTTGAAAACCTCAGGCAAACCTTTCCTTTTCAATCTCCCTCAAGTTTTTTCCCTTTACATCTTACCCAGGTGCCTGCTTGCATTGCCATGATGCAAGAGCACTTCTAAAGCCTCATCTCTCTAACTTACAGGAGGTCTTGCTTCACCTTCAGGGGCCAGAATAAAGGGAAAGGAGAAAGGATCGATATATTTAAAACTTCTCATGTGTTGAAGCCCTGGAGCTACACTGCTACTGTAAATAAGTGATAACAGAAAGTCTGTGTGACTTTATCCACTTTACAGAGCACATATGACATGGTTAGAAAATAAATGGACGTGAAGGTATCTGTGGAGTATCAATTAAATAAAGAGAAGGTCAAACCAAAAAATACTTCCTCTTTTTTATAATGAACTTCCATTTCATAAAATACTAAGTCAATAAATTAGATTGAAACTCTTTGGTCTTCTTGTAATTATATATTACGGATTATCCCATCTATTAATTATCCAGGAAGAGATCCAGTAATGTAATAATCAGAACTGAATTATGTTCTTAGTGAGCTGAGTCCCAGTCTTATAAATGAACTCTTTTCCTGAAATTCTATTTTTTCACTGTTTCTGATATATGGATTCAGACCAGCTCTGTGGGAGAGAGGATTGTTATATTTTTAAGAGGCAAAGGAAAGGAAAACTTAAACCATTAATGAATTAGGTTCATTTATTCCAGATTGAATACCTTACATACAAAATACATCACTTAAACCCAAATTTTCTATTTTGGATAATTCTCCATAATTGGGTTTTGTAACTTGGATGAAATTTCCTTATGCTTTATGCTAAAATACCCTTTTTTTACTTATAATAAACTGAAGAAAGGACAAGTAGCCTCATTAAAAATACAACCCCAGGAAGGTAAAATGAAGGCATTGTGAGCAAGTCCCTTAAGAGATCTTCAGGTTGTCACATTATGGTGAGACAAAATGTTAATACAAAGATAGTGGCTTTCTCCAGCTATCAGGAGCTTAACTTTCCGTCAAAAGCCTAAGTTGAGCTGAATGACTGTGACCTAGAATCCACTATGTCTTTTATTTACTAATAAATATGGGAAAGTATTGTTGCTATTTTATTGTTTCAGAAAGACAATGGCTGTTTCATTTGCAAACATAGAAAAGTAATCAAATATTATAGCCACTAGCAATACCAGCCACAGCAAATTAGCATTGTATTTCCTCATCAGTGACCTAGTCCTTAAAACATTCCAAATTAACATTTTAAATGCATCGCATTGCTGTTTTTTTAAAGTAATATCTAATGAATAAATTCCTGCCAGGTGGTGCCTGATATACAGCTGGCAAAAAAATATGGAAGCAGCTGCACTTTAACAAGTAGCCTTCTTTTCACCTGCTAACAAGCATCTGTCAGCTGGCTGTATGGATAAGCAGGACGTGGATTTTGCTTGTAAATAAATTGTACCTGTGAAAATCATGTGGTGCAGCTCTTCCCTCTACAGGATAAAAGGGAAGGGGAGGGGCCCCTTCAGAAAACTGTTTCAAGAAGAGTTTCAACTTGGATGTAAAATGAAGTCCTGCTAACCCAGATCTTCTACAGCCCCTCTAATAAATTGACACTTCTTGTGTCAAAGCCATTAAAGAACAGAGGGCATTGGAGGACTTAGAAAGAGGGAAAATGGGAAAACACAGATAACATAGTTTTTTTGAGGGCAAATAAGTGTTGTGGTCTAGGCAGAAGTTGTAGATATAAAAATGAGCATTCTTTTAATCACTGCAAAAGCAAAAAACCCTAAGAGGAAAATTAATTTGGTCCTTCATGGAGACCATCTCAAAGCTTATTCCAGCCTGCACATTTAAAGATTCTTCTACTGAATTTTAAATAGATTGGAAATTTTCCAGAAAATATTCAGTGTTCCACTACTAAACATTAGCTCCTGTTGTAAGGTCACTGTGACCCAAACTCAGATCATCTGCTGCCGCCGTCAGTGTAGTCACCAAGCTTCTCCTCTCCCTCTCCTGACAGCCTCTAATAAGAGGCAACCTTCAGTGCTCTTTGCCTTCTGCTGCTGGCTGCTAGATTAGCTGGGGCAGTCAAATGTAGTCCTAGAAACTGGTTGAGATGCTGCCCTGAGTCCCCAGACTTCTGTATGTTTTGAAGGGACACAAGAAATTATTGGAGCAAGGACAGTGCTCCTGTTTCCAGTGGCTTTATTTGTAGTTAAGAAGGCCTAAATGCTGGAGAGGATATAAATAAATGAAGTTATGACTAAAAGCCAGGACAAAGGGTTTCCAGTACCCAGTGGTGCTCCAGTGGGAAGCTTTCTGTCTAACAGGATACTTCCATTGCAACTTAGGAAAATATGATCCCTTCACAAATACCGAAGCTATCCCTGTGAGTCACTGCTGCGTGATATCATTAATTGCAAGGATTGTTGCAGCAGCTCATGGCTGGTTGAGGGGAAAATGGTTATATTCAGTTGACTTTTTATTTAAGGAGCTTTTCTTTCAGCAGATAGTGATCAGCTCTGCAAAGATAAAATGCTGTCAGTGTTATTGACAAAAGACAGATCTGAGGTCAGAAATCCAGTGTAAGCTTTCTTGTCTTTTTGCATAATAAAACACTCCATGGCTTCTTCCTTCATAGCAAGTTGCTAGTCAACAAAGCAGATGGTAATAAAAATATTTACACTAATAAATAGGAAAAATAGCTAAATGTCCATGTATTCGCACTAACTGTGCAACTTTCTTTCTCATGATAAATTATATTCTAGCAAAAGTAAATATCAGGTCTTGAAGGTTACTTTAAATAAATAGGTAATTTAAATGCAACAGTAACTTTCTCACTGCTCAGTGTTTATTTTTACAAAGACCTCTTATCAGGAGCATGAACTCTCTCTCCTCTTTCAGAGCATCTGAGGGCACAGATCAAGGTCGCTAACTTTTAACGATGTGATTCAAAGTCTGTCCAGCCTTTTCTAAATCTAACCTGAACCAAAGATTCCCCAAAATTTATTTGCTTTTTAAGGGAAAATCAATTGAGTTTGAGAAGCTGGAAAGCGTAGATTTTTGCTTCCAGAATAAAAACTTGTAGTCTGTATCCATGAATGCATGGTTGAACATTCAGGTAGAGAATGGTGGAGATTTAGAAGAGGCTTTGGTAGACTGATGACCCTTACACAAGATCCATCATCCTGAAAAACAGACACTCTCAATTTCAAGCTATTTTCTACCAGAAGTGGAAAGGCCAGCCTTAAACAGATCGTATAATTTCTCTTGGGCTTCCATGGGCTGTAAGTGCTATGGGTTTAATGCAACTTACTTACCCAGGGCATGACAAGATTCAGTTCTCTTGTGTTAAACAACATTATTGGAACAAGATCAATAAATAAACACACACACAGAATCATGCATGTAACTTCACACATGAGAACCAAAGCAGTTTTGCTGTGGGTTCAGTAGGGTAAGATTTTCACACATCATCTTTTGAAACTCCTCATTAAAACTATTGTGGAAATGAAGCAGCAAATGTGTTTGTAGAAAGGAGGTTTGCTGTCTTGTGGAGGTACCAGTTTGAGCTCAGTCTCCATTCTCCAGCCAGGGGAAGCCTATTTTCTTTATCTCAACCCTCCTTTGTCTTTTTTTTTTTTCTATTAGAAACAGATCAGTGTTCAGTAGTACAGTATATTTTCTATTCAGATATTCATTTATAATCACTTATCAGCTCAAGGAGCTCAGTGAGCCATAGGCATAGTTTATCTGAAGCTTATTAGCAAAACACAGTGCTGATACCTAGATAAGGCTCTGGCAGGATTTTTTTAACTCTCCCAGGTGTATTAGTCTTCGAGTCATCTGAGCTGTACAGGAGGCAGGGCAGGAGAGCCATCCTTTGGCAGCAGCTGGGAGCGGAGCAGGGAAGGCTTCACCCCTCGCTGTGGCAGTTTGCAGTGTCCCTTGGGATAGGTGGGAACAAAGTTCAGTGCAAAGTCACACAAGTTAAAGGTGGCATCACCAGCCTCGGTCCTGCACTGCCAGGGTTTTCACACCTTTATTGCAGTGTTAGAGAACAAGCAAGGTCAGATCAGCCTCTCAGGTGTAGTGGGATCCTGCAGAGACCAGCTGGTATTTGCAGCACATGCTCTTTTGACCCAACAACATCATCTTATAGGAGTACCTCGCTCGGGTCGTGCTTAGCCTTTTCTCATGGTTAGAGCTTCAGAGGTACCATTAAATTTTCATCAATCACTCCCAGGAGGTGCCATCTGTACCTTTGCAAGTGCAAATTACTACATCCATGGCAGGTCAGATTCTTTGGGGTCACTTGCAAAGGGAAATGGGAGCTTATTTTCAAATGCAAGTTCACTTTGGTTTTTGCTTTACCAGATATTGCAAAATCCAGAGACTTTCTGGGTTGATTTGTTCAGAGATGGTATTATCAATGGCTCAGGGCTCTCACCACTTGCCTGTTAAGTTATATTTTAATTGTAGGGGACTCTGCCATTCCCCACACAGCCTGTGGATGACAACAGCTGCTTTATCTGAGGCTATGCCCTCTTCGCTGTGTCTTTCCTCTTTTTAAGCTCTTGTTCAGTAAAAACTGAGCTTAAACTCTACAGTTTAAACATTGTCTTATGTTGCCAACAGAAACTTCGTTATTATTTATGAACTTATAACTCTACAACTTCACCTCAGATAATAATTCAACATCTTAGATAGGTTTTATAATGCTGGTTTTGTATAATTTATTGCAGTCTCAATATTATTTTATCATTAAAATATCATATTACTCCCTGCTTTGATCATAATGATTTATATTTCTGTTTGCAAAGGTTCCTGACTGAGTAAGACCTGGAAAGACATGAGCAGAAGAACAAAATGTTTTATAGCTTCTTATTATCAGGAGTTTATCCCAGGGAAAATCAGTAGAGTTTCCTTTAAGGGGATTTTCCTGTTTAGGATTTACAGGAGCACTGTTGATGTAGTCAATTTTTATTCCCCCAGTGTTTCAGAAGATGAAATAGGAATCAACATATGTCATTTTAACTCTTTTGAAGGAACTCACCACACCTTCAAGCTCTTGTCTGCTACAGATTACTTCTGTTCGCACTTGGGAGGTAATCAGCTACTCAGTTTCATGCCAGGATAAGTTTTTCACTGTAGGTAGCATATGCAACTGCTCCTGCCCTTCATCTCCAGGCCTGGCACAGATTTTGGGTGAGAGAGGTTAGGATGGGTCCTACATACCCTACATGGTCTGACTGGTCTTGCCAGGGAGTTCTGCTTCAGCTAATGACCTGCTCACAAAGGTTGATGACTTCATCCCACCTACATTTTGCAGCTTTGTCCCTGTCAAAAGCGGAATGCTGGTGCATTCCTGGGGAATTAGTTACCCAGTTTTTTAGTCTGAGCATTCAGTCTGCTACCAACCCTTCTTTGTGCCTTGGGCGATTGTATTTCATAGTATGTTCTTTCTTCTGTATACAGTTAAGGATTTGTGGCAGCTGCTGGAGAAAAAGTGTTTCAGCATGAGCATTTTTTCACAACCTGTACAGCAAGGCGCCCTTAGTCTGTCAGAGAATGTGTGTTTGTGTTCAGAAAAGTGGATCCACCATTTTTAGCTCTTTTCAACATGAGTGGTTGTGCTTAAACATTTCAGAAGGATCTTTCTGCTGTGGCAGTGGAGCTGTTTCCCTTTCTGTCAAGGTTCTGGAAATGATAGAGTAAATATCCAGGCCCAGATGGGACAGCAAGCTGTGGATGGAAGGTGCCTGTGAAATCAGCTGGACCATCTCTTTGAGAACAGCTTGTGTCAGTGCCATGTCTGGAGGAGTTGCTGCTCCTTGTCAGGAGGACATGGTCCAGTATTTCCTCTGAAGGCAAATAGAAAATTATGTCCTCCATAAAAGGAACTGTTCTGATATTAAGTCAGACCACTATGCTATTTCAAGATTTCTTGTGGTTTTCTCTCATTATGAAAGGAAACCGCCACAGAAATCAAAGGTAAAAAAATGAACTTACAGGACATAGAGTGAATGATTCTGAGGGGTTTCTATCACTACTCCATATGATAACATTTTGTAAGATCTGGTTAAAGTGAAAATATCCAGTTAATTAAGAACCTGTCCAGCTTCCTAAGCATACAAATAACAGCTCTTTCTTCTTTACGCAGAAGACAAATTAAATTTTCACTGCCAACCTCTCTGAGACCCAAGTCCCCCCCAACTTATAATGCACATTTCTTTTCCTAATTATTTAGTGGTTTTTGAAAACAATCCCAATCACTACTTGCAATCTAGGGCACCTGGAAGCCTTCCTACTGGAGTTTCTGCTCCATAGGCTTTGCCAGAGTGCATCAAAATGTCCTGCTAGTGACCCAGCTGACTTCTGACCTGTAACATGATGAGCACCTCCTGCCATTTGCCCTACTTAGCAATGGAAGGGAAGGCAAAGCACTTTCCTCAGAAATGGGAGGGAAGTAAAGGCAGTTTCCTATGGCCAAATTACACTGATCAGAACCTGAGAGACAAATGCACAGGTCCAAGACAGACACTCATCATCGTCTCTACTGTTGTTGAGATTAAGAGGATTCTTCAAATCCAGAGACAGAGGATACAAATGTAAATGAGGATTTATTATCTGAGATGTCTTATAAAAATAAGAATTGTATAATAACAATAAATTACAAGCAGCAGCCTCTTCTAAAATTACCCATCTCGTTTTACAGAAGTGCTAAATTGCTTTGCATGTGCCCTTTTAAGTAAACAGTAAAAACACAGTTTGTTGTAAGGCATATAATAGGATCCATATTATGAAAAGCAAGTAACATAAGCTGTGCACAAAAAGGGAGGAATGTCATTTTACATCCTTCTGAATTTCCATAAACACAAGGATTCCCCCCCCTACACATTTGAAAAAAGTGATGTACGGGACTGATATTATTAACTAGTCTGTAACAAATGGAACAAGGTAACAACAATACAGAGTCTTGTGCTTGTCTGCAAACTTGACAGTTTGTGCTTAGCAGTGATTCAACTGACACCACAAAGTAATCTTAAAAATTAGGCTGTCACACAATGTAGGGAGAAGTTTTATTCATTAAAGGTCTGTGTAGAAGGAGCATTTGTAACCAGTCTGCCCTATTCAACACGTTCAGCAGTATTTGGCTTGTGTTCACAGCAATAAAAAACCTTTTTTATTTCAGTGCATCATATTTTATTGACACTACGTATAGATTATGTCCAATATTGACCATAAAATACCCTGATTCAACATATACTGTGCTAGAATACATTCCTTTACAGAAATAGCTAATTAAGGATGCTTTTTTTTTAATCTGTATCATATATTTTTTAAATTATTATTTTTTCTATTTTTCCTGTTCAGGAAAGGAGAAAATTGTGTCTTAGCATGCTGGCATAACTACATTTTATTTTAGAAATGTCCTGACCATATTCCACATACTTATGCAAGGAGATGTTATGATTTTAAATTCAGGTCTGCAGATGAAAGAAGTTAAAACACTGATTTAGTGAGATTGGTAATCTGAAACAGCAGCTAGAAATCTAGGGTTTGTTTAAGTTTTGTTTCTCTCCCACCATTCAACTGCTTTTAAGACAAAATAGCATTTGCTGTGAGCAGAGAAGGAGTTCTTTAATATTATTCCTAGAGTAACAACTGATGCATCCCAGATCATTCACTTGGGAAAACCCCAGTGAACCCAGCTGCTATATGGTACTGAAAAAGTCTTGCTATTTATTTGCACCAAGGCTCTTCTCTAAGGATGCTGTTGAAAGCAGACCACACTGTGTTTATGTGCGGTAATAGTGATGGCTCCCTGATTCCACCAAGCTGATGGTGCTATTAATGGTCTGTATCCCATTTTACCTTTCCTTATTATATATGAGCATGAATTTCATGAATTTTGAACTGCCCTGTTGCAGAAAGACATCAGGTCATGAATTCTCCTCCCAGAGGAAAATGGGATCCAGCAGTTAATCGCATGTGTGCCCACTGTGAGAAGTCACACCCACTCATCAGCCATTCCTCCTCATTTCTTTTGCACAAAGCATTTCCTTCAAAACCAGAGACAAGGAAAGAAGTGGTGTCCAAGAAAGACTAGTGGATTTTCCTTCTAATTCAGTGTCTGTCTCCTGGTTCTGTGCAGCCCTAGGAGACACAATTGCAGCATCCTGCACAGACTAGCAATTATATGGTTAATACCCCAACCCGTACCTTGATTTTGGGTAGTGCATTCTGTTGTGGACCAATTTTAGGCATTGTTCAGCCTCAGGTATTTATTTAGATGGCTATTGGTCTCAGCAGTCCATATCTAACTCATATTCAAGATCCTGTGGTGCATGGTCTTTCCCTGATGGCCAAAACATGTAAAAGTTTATGAGTCTGTGCAAACTTTGCTTCAGCATAGCTGGATCTTTTTGAGCAAAATATATTTACAATTTGAAATAAAAAAAAATCAGCCTTCTATCCATCATAGCAACATTGATTTTGTAAGTATGTAGTCTTAGAAAACTTCCTACATGTTTCTTCTCTTCAGAGAACCGTACTCCACCAGCAGTATCCATTTCTGGTTTACTGTTGGAGCTCAGTTCAATAAGACTTTGGCTGCACATTAGTAACAGTGGAACTGTTAGGACAGACACTTCCTTAAAAATAATGTAAGGTCCAGATATGGCACTTACACTACAAAGGCAGGTTTTGTTATGAGTGTGTTTGCTAGAATTTATGAAGTGCGGTTTGTGCATGAACAAAACCAGCCTTGGTGAAAAACTATGTGAAACATCCTCTTGAGAGTTCATCCAATTTCCCTGCAAAATAATCACAAAGCCATGATCAAACAAAGCTATATAACATTATAGCCTTCATTTTTTTAATTTAATAGAAAAAAAGGCAACTGGAAGGGGTTTTTTATCACCTAAAAAGCAAATGTAAATGAAAACTCTCAGCAAAAATAAATGGTTTTCCCTTCAGAATTCTGTCTTGTTTTTTTAAAAAAAGGTACACCCTAAGCCTAGTTTTACTGACAGTTAGATACAGCCTCAGAAAAGTAGAAGTGGAAACTTTTCATTTCTCAATTTATGCAGAAAAGATTCTTTTCAGATACATAACTTTTCTCTTAATATCTCTAATAGCAGGCATGAGAGTAGTTTATTCATGTGAACACAGAGCATTAAATCCTGCAAATGTATTTATCCAAATATGTAATTACCTTATTTTCCATTTTTCCTCAAAATTTCATGGATAGAGATATGGTGAGATTAATATAAAATGTTATGTAGCAAGAAATATGGAGCCGGATGTAGAATGTCTTCTTAAGGAATCTTCTCCTTGAAGGAGTATATAGTCAGTAATAAATCAACATGCTGCAGGGTTACTTGAAGAAGCTGCATTTCCATCCCAGAATATAGAACCTTTTTATTTAAATGAAATAGCTGATTTAAAGGAAGAATGTAAAACTTGAAATGACAGTTAAGTTATCCCATCCTCAGGGGAAATTTAGATGTACCTGGATGCATTAAGAGTTCCAGCACTGATTTTTTACCCCCTCAAAACCACTGCAATTTAAGATATACGGTCTTGGAAGTTGCAAATGAAGTGTTACTTCCCACCAGCATATTTGTCTTGAAAGATGGTAAAAACCTGTCCTCACTGTTGTCAATAACAAATTTCCTGCCAGCTCTGATATGGACAATGTTCCCTTGTGGCTGCTCCTGTAAGAACCTTAAATCTTAACAATTTAACCATTTCCATAAAGACTGTAGCAAAATTGCAGGGGCAGGGATGTGGCAGTCCCTGAGAAGTACATGTTGCATTCTACATAAAGAATCACAGGATCTGTCCTCAGGTTTAAAGATATCACTTAGGAAATGTGATACCACCATGTACATTCCCCTGAAGACTGTTGTGCATATTACACTGGTTAATAGAAGAGGCCAAGTGTTACCTACTGTTTCTTATTTTTCTTCTGCATTTTCCAAATGGTAGATGGGATTTCAAATACCGGACCTAGGTAGCTCATAGGTGATGACTGAAGCAGGAATTAAGAATCTTCAGCTATAGGAAGGCAAAAAGCATCTTCCGAAATGGGTGTCGCACTTGTCTCAAAAACAGAGATCACTGCTGTGAAAGCTGCTGGTGGCTTATTGTTGTGTCCTGGTGCTGCAAACCTTCGGGAAATTTATGGGTGTTTCATAAACATAAGTGACTTCAGCAGAACAGTTCATATTTGCATAAAAGTACTCATTCTGTTCATAAAAGATACCAACAGTTTTTAAAGATTTGTATCTACCATAAACTGAGGTTAAAAGAGATTCTGACTGGTGCAGTGAACCTGACATATCTCCCTGCCTTTCCCTGGTTAATAAATCATTTTGGCCAATTCAGCTAGCATTGGTTTGGTCAACAGGACACGTGCCCCCTAACAAGAAAGGAGACCTGGAAACAGAGTGAAAACATTCAAACCACTGCAGAGAGCCTTTCTGGATGGCCATTCCAGCACAGGCAGGCAGAGCCAGCCTTTGCATCACTCCTTGTTGATATGTATGGCTGCCTCTTGCACCATGCATTCAAATGCCACTTCAGGGTAAAGCTGGGAGTGACACTCAGGATATAATCCCTTCATAGGTCAAACTCAAGAGTTATGAATCGATTCTTGTTATTGTACACTCTCCATTCATCTCCCAAGTCTCCCATCTCTTGCTTGGCCTTAAAGAATGGAGGTGCCAGCGAAGCAGGAAGCTGTAGAAATGTGGAGGTTTGCAAAACAAAATAAAAATCCTACCTTGAATTCTCCCATCATGCACCCGTCTCAGTCTATGGTACTTTTGACTTTCTAAATTCACTAAAAACTAACAGAAGCAAAGGGCATGGTCATTTCCATAGGTGTTATAGTCGTTTTTCACAGCCAGCAGAGATTATAAAAAAACCTAACACGCAGAGTACCACCAGAATTAATCCCTGCAGGAAGAAAGGGTTTTCAGAAATCTCTGTCACATCAATTTTACACTCAGGCAGACTGAAGTAGACAAGGAAGGAATTTTTAAATAAACTTTTATTTGTTTGACCCTGATGGAGTCAGTGTACAACACTGAAAAAAAAAAAAAAAATCTGCCCAGACTTGCAATGTCCTATGAAGTTTAAATCAAATGATACTAAAACTGGGTTGCCTCTCAGGTGCCTGCCTTGTGCTGTCTAGCTTTGGATTTGATTGTAAGCAGTATCAGTCAAATTATCTCTAAATTAACTCTGATTTTCTGTTCTACTAAATGTAAAACATGCAGAAAGTCTCCTGGTAAAAGCTCTTCTCATCAGATTTCCTCCAAGGCTTTGCAGTTCTACAGGAATGGGATTTGTAATAGGAAGACCTGCAGAGTAAGGAGTGAAGGAGGAAAGTGAAGTCTCTGAGTTCCAGGAGTTCCAGCTTCTCCACTGAGATTCTCAGATGAGATAAGAATTTATTTCTTGTGTATGAAGACTTGGGAGAAAATAATCTTCTTATGTGAAGAATGAATCCTGACACCACAAAGCTGATTTTCAAGCTAAGACCAAGAAGTGAGAGACTCAGTTTTAATGTTTGGGTTAAAGAGGAAATAGTAAAAATGGGTGGTTGATTTTGAATGTTACAAGAAATTAATTTTTATATAAACTCAAGGTGCAGCATCATACTGCTGCTCTTCACAACAGCTACATGTTCATTGCAACCATTTTTTAGAACATAATTTTATTTGGTGCATGCCACACCTCTGTGTTTAGTAGCCATCTGAAAAGCCTAAATTGTGTGAGAATAATTCATTATCAAATTATACTTTATGTGAAACTGGCTACATTATGGGCTGTTTAGTCCTCAAATTATTCAGCTCAAAATGTGTTTTGCAGTCATGAAAGGCGGTCTTAATTTTTAAGGATTCCCTCAGCGTATTTTACTAATCTGCTTGATTTATGTTTTCTTTTCCATAGCAAAATAAAAGTCTGCCATACACAACTTTAACAAAGTTTACCCAACTGGAGACATGAAATGGATTTAAGAAAACAAGACACACTGGCAGTATTTTCATATGCCATAATCCAGGTATTGGCAGGAGTGAGGAACATCCTCTTCCATCACATCCAGTTGCCAGTTCTGGTCCCAGTTCTTGCAGTGTTCAGTCACAGCAACAACCCCTTCTTGCAAATACTCCTACTCAGGATCATGATGCATCTTGGGTTTGGTTGGCTGTCACTCAATACCCTTCTGAGACATCTGTCTAAGGGTCTCCATCTGACATGGAGCCAACTTCAGTTTTTATGTCCTTCTCAGGCTTACTGGTATTGCATCAGTTAGACTGAGATGAATTTTGGGTTTAATAAATTTAGTGGTTAGCTTTCTTATTTCTGCAAACTGGATATGCACAAACCAAAGACAACCTAAAAAATGCAAGTCTTAAATAATCACATCTTCCAAACACTGTAAATTGATACTGCCTAGACAGTGTGTTTGGATAAAAGAAGTGTGATCATCTACTGCTTAGGGCAAAACTCAAGTGAGACAATAGGAACTAAGAGAGCCATTTGATTGTATCTATCATATGTTAGTTCAGACCATTTGAAACAATTGGCCCAAAAAGTCAGTAAACATTGGAGATTCCCAGAATATAAGGAAGGTCTGCTCATCTTTTGTCAGTTCCCTAAACTGTTCAATATCTGTGTATATTGGAGAGGATAGCAAAAAAGAATAATCACAATTATGGAATATGCTGGATAACAATGCACCATTAATTTTAGGCAGAACTCATGTGGGACTGATGTTCAAAGCTCAGGAGCTCAACTTGGGCACTTGAAATAATCTTGTGAAGAGCCAGTAAACACCTTACGTCATTATTATTCCCATATAGATAAGGTGCTGGTCCTTCCTTCAGTAATACTACAGAAACAAGTATGAGCTGTTACCCAGATCAGTAGTTCCAACAGATTATATGTCATTAAGCAGAAAAATCTTTTCATTATTTTGAAATGTCTGGCATTAAGTTCAAGTTATGCTGGTGTATTGCAGATCATTCAGATTAATTACATAAAGCCATGAGTACTTAATTAACTCCAGGCAGTTCAGTCCAATAGTTTTGAAAGTTACATACCCATCAAATGGGCATAAGAATGTTTCCACTGTGTTTCATAGGCTTTCTCATATACCTGAAAGTGCTTTATGTATATATTGCCCAACTGTTAATAGAACCTGAAATTCACACCTTCAATCAGATCTGCACTCTCATGCCAGAATAGCTCTCGACTGAAGAAAAATGGTTTAAATTAGCCACACAGTCAGAATCTAATGCAATAAAGCATTTTTATTAAATAAATAAAAAAATAAGACTGGAAAAGGAATGGGATCCAACATTTTGGTTCATTGGCAAGGAAATGAGGTAAAATAAACATAACAAATCATAAATCACAGGGATGTCTTTCAAGAAGATGATCAGTGTGAAGAACTATGGGAAAAAGCATTCTCAGCCTGTATTGATCAATCCATATAAACACCAATGTTCCTTTAGGATCTTTACTTTCCCCTGACAAACCAATTTATTTATGTCAGGTTCCTGACATAAAAAATGTGGCATCAAAAGATGAGTGTTAAGATCACCCCGTGTACACCACCAGCACATGCTTTTTCTGCCCCCTGCATCCATCCTGTGCAAAGAAAACTCACCCAGCTGTAGAAACAGATGGAAATGTGCACATGGACAGTGAAGACAAACAAACTGTCTCTTGCTCAAGTGATTTGGTTTCTTCTTGCAAATACAAAATGTCTGAGGAGAGATTACTCTGAAATTTCCGCTTGTAAAAAATGCAAAAAAAAGAAACAAATCCACCACTGACGATCCTTGGAACAGCTGGTGGTTTCTACCAGTTAGTCCCCAGTGGCCAGCAGTTGCAATTTGTGACTAGTCTTGTCTTTAGACATCTCAGGGCAACCAAAATGTGACAGGATGACAGATAGTCCTTTCAATAGATACTGACAAACAAATTAGTGCAAAGATGCTTTTCATAGCATACCAGATGTGTTGAGTTCTATCATATGGAACAAGGAATGAAAAACTGTCTACGTCCCATCTGTGCTTTTTCGGTAATCAGTGATGCACTTGTTGTGGAGTATAAGGTACAGTAAACATTTGGACTGGGTTTTACGGGTGAAATAAATAAAAAACCCCAGGTCTTGGCCTCATCATCATTGTATAAAGCTTTTATATTAGCAAGAATACCTTAAATGCCTGGTAGAGGGATGTTCAGGAGTTAGAGTATTGTCCTGGTGATTAATTGAAAAATTATGCAAATACCAAAATAAAGGTTTATGCAAATCAGAATAGACTGCAAAAACGCACTTTGCTTCGATCGCACGCAGGGCTTCCAGCCTGTCATAAAAAGCAATAGGTTAAAGGATTGCCATTTGGATTTACACCATTTCCTCTCTTGGGGCTTATCTGTCCTCAGACTGTTAACCCAGATTTAATTCAAAGAGGCTGCAATTGCAGCTGCAAGAGCAGTGTTAAAATGGAAACAATGAAAAGTGAGTGCTCTCGGCGGGTGATTGAAAGGCCCAGGGCATGGCAGCACATGCATTTCTAGCCCACTGTAAATGAAACCAATATCTCTCAGGAAAAAAGGCCCTTTGTGAGGGCTGTCCTTCCATTCAGAACAAAAAATCTCTGGCCTGGAGCAGGAGCAGGAGGTGGGGAGAAGAGGTGCATTAGCATATGACAAATATCTATAATAAGAGAGTGTGGTCCAGACCCTCAGTGTAGGGCTGAGCTCCACCCATTTTTAGGTCCTTTACCGTAGATTGAAATGTTGCGTGTTTACCCCCCAGTTTCCAAACAGAAAATCGTTTCCTAACAGCTCACAGCTCAGAGTCCCACTTTTGACTCCAAGTGTTACTCTGTGTCCTGACCAAGCCTGGTTGCTCTCACAGGGATGTGACCTGGGCCTCACGTGGAGATGTGAGAGAATGTAGACCCTCTGGCCCAGCCGCTGTCTCAGATGAGGGCTGGGCTGCAGGATCTCCTCTCAGCACCAAGGGTGGCATTTCAGCAGCTCCTTGTTCTGCCTCTCCTCTGCCTATGTCCAGGCAATCCAGGAGGCAGCTGGGCTTAGGGGACATGCAGCCAAGTCTTATGGCTCCTCTTGGCATCCTCTTTACCTAAGTCCAGAACATCAGAGGACCTCTTCTCTCGCTGGATTTTTTACCTGTGGCTACTAATATGTGCTCACTCTTTTCTCTGCAGCCATACTCAGCCCTGCAGACGCTCAAGCTCTCATCTCTCTCCCAACATGAGGCTCAGTCTCCCTTTCTTCTCTCTGCCCTCCCTTCCTCCTTCTGCTCTATTGCACAAGTCCCTTATTATTTTATGAGAAATATTCTCTGAAAAATCCATTTTGCTTTCTCTTTCCTTTTCGGTTGGTTAGACAATTATTAATCCACCTTCTTTTCATAAAATAGCCACAGCCATAATAATAAAGTCAAAATATGATTTCACCATAATATAGTATAATCTCTCCCTTTTCTTTATTCCTTGCAGATGGTACACCTCTTAGCATAAACAGCATGTTAGAGTACTGATTCCAGATGCATAAAATATGTACAAATCTTCACATTTTCTCTCTCTCTCTCTCCCTCCCCCCGAATGAGTGTGTGTATATATATTATCCTTGCCATTTAATTTCCCCAGCTTTTCATTTTGATTTCTCTTTTAGGATGACACAGACTTGTCATAATCCATCTGGGATTTTATTCTTCATCATACAAAAATGTTGCTTGAAGGCCAGTTTTTACTTGGCATTAAGAGACTGAAGATCAGCCTAAATCAGAATATTATAAACCTCTTATAACAAAATCCCCTCAGTTGTAAATGTGTTGTCTCAATAATTAGATAAATATACCAGACCACTTGTTACCAGACTAGTACAGGAACTAATTACATTATTTCCTGTGACTTCATGTGATGTGCCAATTCACCAGCAAAAAAAGAGGCTCCAGTCTATCTTCTTCTGAGTTGTTGTAAATAACTCTAGTTCAAAAAAGGGGTTACAGTAAAGGCTCTACTAGAATTAAAAGGCATTTAAACAAAGGAATCTAGGAGTATGCTGTGTGGACTGAAGGATAAACTGGATGTATTTTGCATTGGTAGGTGAGGGGGTTTAAAATTCTCATTTGATCATTTACAAAAAGCTTCTGACTTGATTGTGAAATGTTTTCTCTTGTGCTTAAATTTCATGCCACAGATTATTAAAAATTGACTTTGCAGTATTTATTTTACTTATCTACCCCAGCCAGGCTGTGCTTAACCATAGATTTTGTGAATTATTAAATTTTTAAAGCAATTTTTGTTGGATTTTATACTCCAGTTCAGTCTGAAGGGATGTGCACCTCCAGTCCTATCCCTGAAGCTGAAGTGCTTTGATTCATCTTTAATCTGAACAGTTTTAAAAGTGCGTGTTCTGAAATGTAAGACATAATGATAGTCTCCAGTGTAATGCTTAACTAACTGCTTGTTAGTTTTAACATTTAATGTATCATGAAAAATAACTAGTTTCAATAGGTTATCTGAGCCATAACAATGCTCAGCATAATTCATTCAGTCAGATAACAAGAACTATTTTCAAACATAATGAGAAGCTAATAAAGGTCACTATGCCTACAAACACATATATATCACTGTTAATTTAACAGTATCGATGTTAAATGAGTGTATTTCAAGTACAGATCTCTTTAGCTGAAACTGCTTGATGTTAGAAGGAATGCAACTGAATAAAACTGCAGTATTTAAATTAAAGCTAGGCCCAAGTTATAAAACTTACACTTAAGTGAGGAGTCAGACTGGTACTAGAACCAGACTAGACTCTGACTAAGAAACCTGAATTACCCAGGTCTAAGGTCTAAAGTTTAAAATAAGATCTCCATTTTTCTGAAGTTTAAAATTGAAACCCATTTTCTCTATTAAATTTAAGGGCAAAGCTGAGGGGTTTGCATGTAAGTTTTGGTGCTTCCTTTTTGGTTTATGTAAACAGATTTCCATAAAAATATCAACACTGTTTAAGGATATTGTTAGACTTCTCCTGTAAACTGAACCCCTACAAAAGGTGGGAAATCTGAAACTGTAGTGTTGAGATTGAGAACTGTTTGTAAAATTTTGTTCTATCACTGTCTAGAGGACAACAGCAGCGAATCTCTTCAGTGCTGTGTGCATTGAATGCAAATACAGATTTGGGATTTACTTGGGTTTTGCCAGTACGTTGAAATCAATGACTTTGTGATTAATTTTGCTGCCCAGTGAGATGCACTGTGGCATTTCCTAAGTCATACAGGTGCAGCAAGAGAAACAAGAGACAACTGATATTCAGCAGATAGATTCCTTAGAATAATTACTAAATGGACCAGAAGCACAAAAAACTAGAAAATATTTCATGTACAAACCTCTATTCTAGATAGGTCTATAAAGCCAAACTAAAAGGCTAAGGTCTGGAGGTGCTCCATATTGTAATTAATGCCAGATTTCAAGGTGAAATTGTTTTAATTATACAAAGCATGGCAAGATTAGTACGTTTAGTATTGGCCTCATCGGATTTTGTTTGGTTTCTTTTCTGGTTGATTGCAAAATTGATGCAATTATTTACAGGAGGATTTTTTTATTTTAATGCTTTTTTTTGTGTGCCACAGAGCAAACAGTAAATCCCCATCATCCTCCTGAGTAGCCTGTCAGAAAAGGGCAGCATGTAAGAGAAAAGAAGGCTCTAAACTGTTTTGGGACAAGCTATGATATTTTCTGGTCTTTCAGTAATAGTGTAGAACAGACTTACAAAAACAAAATCATCCTTGTAAGAAAGGAAATCCTATTCTTTTGATGGGCTTATAGGTAATATCTGGGATAACTGTGCATCTTAAATCAAAATGGATTTCTTTCTAAACATACGTTCTGTGCTGCTCCTTAAAGAGCTACCATTCATCTAGATCTACCTCCTTCTAGATCTCTGTATGGACCTGATTTCCCTTCTACAAGCCTCATCATAATGGCTTTAAGATTTAACCTGTGAGTCTTCCAAACCTTACTCCTCAAAACAAATACGAAGATTTTCTTTTGGACATGGGGAACCCTGTTTCAGTCATGAGTGTCCTAGCTGGATGCCAAGAACTCTGAGGTGTAGGTGGGTCCAGTATGTGCTTAGGTTTTTGGAAGCTAGGATTTACAAACTCTGTGCCTGTGTTTAGAAAACCACAAAGGTTCCTGAAAATGTATGTGTGCCTGCATGCAAAGGTGATCTATATGTACACTCTCTCATAGACATCAGCCATAACAGAGATACAAGGTTGTCCGCAAGAGTTGGTAAACATGTGCTAGGATCCTTTTGGATGACCTTGGCTCTGTTTTGTTAGTGGGAGGCAGCTTATGGAAGGGATTTGCCAAGCTGTAGGGGATTGCATGCGTATCCACTCGAATTGAAGATACGCAACGTGGCTTTGAAAATTTCGGAGCACCTTTTTGCCAGCTTTTTCTGAGTCACACCTTGAAACCAGCTTACAGTATCTTTCCATTGACAACAGTGCACATTGAAAGGACAAATCTACACAAAGAGCTATAGATAGTAGCATTGAAATTAGAATGTTACAGAAAAGCCTCTGTCAGCAGAGTCCTCAAAATAACAGTGCTGAATGACCTTCCTCTATACTTAAAAATACATGCTGTCTATTTTAGGTAAGATATCTTTATTTTCTATTAATTTTGCCATATGTAATGATGTTCCCACAAGGAGTGATGACAAGGTGTTTTGAGTTATGCCCAGCCTGAGTCAGAGTTTGTCATTTGCAAGAGGGTGGAAGCCTTTGGGTGTGACTCCAGCCTGGCCATTAAAAAATGCAAAATATTCTGGTCTATAACATATGTTTCTAACTAGGTTTTCAGAAATAAACCTGTCCCCAAGAGATGTCTGGGACTTCAATGATATGATAGATGGAGCTATGGCGAGTGACACACATTTGAGAGCCCTGCTCTGTTGAACTCTGAATGCTGTGGCACCTTTGCTTGCAGATGTGTCATTAGCAGTCAGATTTCTTCTGCAGCTCATTCCTAAAATCCATGCTAACCAACCATGAAAACAACACCCTTATTCCATAGGGGTCTCTGCAGATAAACGCAGCTGTTACTTCTGTACTAACACACCAGGCTTTTATCAATCTGGCACAGGGAGTTGTTACAAATCAAAACAGTCAGAGTGGTGTTCATCTCATCGAACCTTAGCCATTACTGTGTTAAGGATCAAGCTGACCAAATGAAAGACTCTGGAACAGCCAAGAGGTTATGTTTCAGTCTTTCAAGGCTCTCTGGTTTTATTCACTAGGAAAGAACTTCCACTGCTATTTGACAGAAGTAGAAGTCACATCTCCTTTTTCAAGGTAAAAAACATGGGGTATTGCACTAACTTACCCAATGGATTCAAACTCTGGATGCAGTTGTGCAGTCCAGACCTCCAGACTTCTTCAGCAGCATCCTGATTAGTGATATGACAATCAAAGGCCTAATATGCATCTGTTAGAAGTTTTATTGTACTTATTTCCAGTTAAGTATTTCACAAGCTAGCATTTGCATTCTTTATTAGTTTATTAAGAGATTTGGAAGCAAGTTTTACACTTTAAATATATCTGTGTTAAAAAGAATCATGAATATGTTCCTTTTCCAAATTATTTTTTGTGTATAAATCACTCCATCACTGTTTTCATTTCTATCGGGACATGAAGCATATCTGTAAGAGACAACAGATAGTGATCCTTGTTATGTGACTGAAAAATAGCTTTTGGTAACCTTATTGGGTGACTGGAAACAGATTACAGTAGAGGTTTGTAAAGCAGTTCAGGGCACTTCAGGGATCAGTCATCTGCAAAAGCACTGGAAAACTGCAGTTTGCCTTAGGTGGCTGGTTAAACAGCATGAGTAGTGAACAGTCGAAAGAAATATGCAAAGTGCATTTGAGCAAATTCTACTTTTGGAAAAATCAAAGTCTGACACAAACAGAAAAACTACTGAACATATTAGGTACAAATCACTCTCTCAGTAGTACACATTAGCTAGACAGATCTTGAGCTCTACACATATCAATGGTACAGACCTCAATCTATAGCCTGATCCACCTTACAGTATCAAGGCCATATGGAGCATGACTATGATCTTCTTTTCCGGGGGGTAAAGATATGGATTTGCTTTTCTCCATTTCTTGTTGAATTGAAGAAGTTCATTTCTTGCTAGTAAGTCATTTGTGGAAGTGGCCGAGCTCACATCGCAACTCTGAAGTTTTGACACTCAGGGCCAAGGAAACGAATGATTGGATTGTTTGTATTGAAATCATCAGCATTAAAGAGTTACCTTTATCCTGATAACTGTCTGTAAAGCCTGGAAGCAGAATAGTGGAAATGGATTTCTTCCAATAAAACTCTTCACTGGAGATTTACTGTGTGGTTACTTCTGGAGACAAACTGTCACCTTTTCTTTCTCCATCTCTCTCTCTCTCGGTCTCTTTTGTTAACAAATACGAAGCAAATCTATCTTCTGAAGCTCAGCCAAGGCCCAAGTGCCAAATTTTATTAGTACAAATGCTCCTGGACATTCTGAATGCTTCTGGACAATCAAGTGCCTTGGAAAAGTTAATATATACAGTTGCAAAGTCTTGGTCTTAAGCCATGGCACTACAGATGGGACTCCCATAACTCCAAATAAATGTACCCCACTCTTCTGGATTCTGAATTTGAACAATGCTACACAACTGAACAACAAATCAGAGCACAGCTTATTTCTAATAGTGAAAATTGAGGTTACAAATATTGTTTTGCTACACTGACCTAGCATTTACGTATCACAGCATAACAGAGAACCATCCACCTGCAGAATGTGAGGCTGCAGGCTGACCCCATCAGGGCTTGCTCAGACAACCCCCATGGCAGCATGAGCTCTTCCCTGTCCTGGCCCTTGCTGCCAGCTCCTTGGGGGCCCATTCACTGTCACCCATCACTAAAGGGGTTGTGCTCAGAACGGTGATCCGGGGGGTGGGCGTGTTCCTGTGGCACTGTGTCTGCTGCAAGGTGGTCACAGAGGAAGTCACATGGTGGTGGCAGTTCATAGTGTCTCCGCTGTGTGTCAGAACTCGGCATATTTTAATCAGTAGGCTTGGAAGCCAAGCGAGGCCTCATCAAGCATGATCATTAAGTGTGTGGTTGCTGCAAGGACTCCCCTTTTGGGTGGATTGGTGCCTTCCTGGGGAAGAGCAGTATTACTGTTGAATATCTGTTACTATTCTGAGAACTCATTAGTCTAATTTGAAGGTTAAAATGTAAGTATAAGAGCATTAAAATATACATAGAAGTGGAACTGTATTAACAGTCTGCTGACTGTGAGGCCCCTGAGTATTCCCCCCCACCTGCCCACAGGAGCTTCAGTCTCCAGCTCTGACACAGCCCTGCTCTGGATAAATGCAGTAACTGTGTCACACAAGGGTCTGCCCTCACTGCCACCCCCAGCTAAGACGTGAACCCTGTTCCCATTTCCTCCCAGTCTGAAAGACAGGGCTTGGACATCAGTCCTCAGGAAAAAGTCACAAACAGAAGGGATCCCTCCCAGTGACCACAAGCAAGAGCTCCCCAGGCCCTAAAGGGGAGTAGATTTTGGATACACTCCAATCTTCAGTGTTTATTTCTGACTACTTTCATCAAAACCACACTAAGAAGGCTGTCACCTCTGTACCCCTTTTTGAGGTATCTGATGCTTGATGCTCTCCAAACCTAAGTAACTATGTTAGGCTCAGGGTTATAGCTTCCACTTTGGAGACCACAACCTTGTGCCTGTATCTATCTTTCTATGCCTCCAGCTACAGGTATGAGCCTTAGCCACCTTCTGACACCGTATTGTGTCTACACTCTGGTGCCATTATATTCCCTTCTTCTGCCACTTTGTGTCTGAGTTTTCACAGGAAGAAAACCCAGATGCTAGCCAGGGAGGACATTTCACAGAAGCAAGTGTGAGAGATCTGAGGATAATCAGGTGGATGACATTGGATTTGTCTGACCAAATGTTTACTTCTATATCTGAGCCAGGTGCCAGAGTTTCCCTTTGTAATCAATGGAGTTTAAGGCATGAGTCATCTTATCCTAAAATTCAACTCATTATTATTAAAGTTTGCCACCAGTGGCAGAACAAATAGTATATAGAGTAAGGTTTTGCTAACAGTGAGTATACCCACTTCTGCAGTACTTTAAGTCCTGTAAAGACTTTATTTTCTGCTGGTTTAGGAGAGGACTGTAGTCATGTTGCCCAATCAGCCCACCCCAGGTTTGTCAGAAGTTCATTAGCTATGGCAGAGACTGCGATCTTTTGAATCAGTGAAGTTCAAATAAGTCCTGCTTTACCAGAAAAGAGGATTTTCTTTGTTGTTGTGGAAGGAGGAAAGATGGCTTGTACGAGGGAATAAAAGATATTGAATTCACATGACTAATGGAGTTAGATACATTTGAAAAGTGTGAGCTATATATTTTCTAGTAAAGGGCCCCTCTCCTCACCAGGATTTCCTGTGCCAGAGGGAAGAAAGTTACAGATTGCTTTGCATTTTAAAATGAAAGAACAGAATATGGGAGCTGTTGTATAATCTCTTGCTGAGATCAAAGGAGAAGGGAAGTAAATGCGTATGTACTTTTTTCTCTGGTGCTGCACCAGCTATTTAGTAGAACTAATGGAGCCTCCAGTGTAGAAGAGATTAGCCTCTTCATCTCTACTAACTGTAAAGGGTCCAAAAGGATTAATATTATTAAGAGTGAATTTCAGCTAGAAAGTAGGAAGGAAATTCTCTCTCCCCTCTTCATCTTTTAATCTTTGTTTCCAGAAATAAATCTGAACCATGGTTTTCAGCCTCCCACCCATTCTTTTTTTTTTTTTTTCCCTATTATTTCTTAGTAGAAACAGACTTGGAAAGATCTAACACCCCTGAGAAGCTTTGGCTTCACTGAATTTTTGACCAGTTTGCATGAAAACTGGAAAGGCCTAACGAGACTGAATAGTCATGAGAAGTTTAATGGATCAGAACCTTAACAGGTTTCAAACAGTGTTATTCCACTGACCTCAGCTGGCATGACTCCATGGATGTTCATGGAGTTCAATAAAGCCACAGATACTCACTCCAGCTAGGATCTGACCCATGAAATTATGGAGTCTTATCCAAAGCAAACTGAACTTGTGTCATGAATTGGTCTTCAAGGGAAAATAATTGCTAATTCAATGACTCCCACTGTTTTTATTGCAGCTGCTAGTCATCCTGCACTGCAGAAAATCTTTACTTTCAACTGGTGAATAAAGAGTTTCCCCAGCAGCTTCAATACACAGAAGATCAGAGGTTGCAGAAGTGTGTACACAGTCCTCCAAATGTTATGTATTAGAAGACAAGCCCTAGCGTCAATTTATGAAACAAAAGTGAGATACTCAAGGGAAACCTTTGCAGCTGGACATTTTGCCTTTGTGTCTTCTTAGCTTTTCCAGTAAATGGTGAAAAAAAATCTAAAATCCTGGTTTAGATGGGACTTTTGGACGCATGGAGGATTGTCACAGTCAAGGTTAATTTTGTGTGGAAACAGCTTGAAAGAGCTCACTGGGACCTGTTTTCAGTAGACCAAAGCAGTAACCCTAGCATCTGTATTGATGCCGTAGAACTATCCAGACAAATTAGACCTTAGAATTGCAGAATTTGGAGTTGAAGAAAGTAAGCAAGCAACCTGCTCAGGAGGTTACTGCTCTTCTGTTCCTCTTGGCAGTCACCAAAGGGAGATGAGCAGAAAAGAAACGCGATAAAAAGTAAATGGCACTTTCCTGCTAAGCTAATCAGTTCTGTTTGAGAACAGAGGGCTGAGCCAACTGCAAATCAATGCACTAAATCACTTTCGTTCTTATGTGAGTCCTGCTGCCATGGCAGCTGCTAACAAGGGAATAAAGAAAACTGTTATTGGATATTTAGTAGACTTTTTAAGTGCTTGTGTAAAATAACATATTTAATTTAACACAGAGTTATAAATGTAATTGGAGTTTATGGACACTATGGCAGGGAAGAGAAGAAAAATATTCCTCTTCTTTCTGCACAAAGAGCTGTTTATGTTCCCAGACTATCCTTATCAAACTCTCCCTGCAGTGTTGAAAAGCAACTTTTCTACTGGATTTTCGTACTTCATCATTTTATTAAGGGGTAAACACTGAGATAATAATATGTGATATTTCACATGGCTTTTAACATGTTCAAGTAACAGAACAAGACTACCACATACTGACTTCAGGATGAAATTAATGCACTTTAATGTCAAAGGCTATATTGACTAAGTCTCCACTGACTATAAAGAAAGACTACAGTGACTGATCCAGATGTGGATATACAAAAGCCATGTGTAGATTTAATCAGATGATCCCACTTAAGACAACAACAGCTACACCCTGGGGATTTATTCAATTATGTAAGGTGGGGTTTTTCCTATTCCTTTCAAATAATTCCCAATAATCTTACTTGTCCCTAGCTGTGATTGGGACTATCCAGTCCTGTGACTAGTTTCTGCAAGTTTTCAGTCATGTATAATGGTTTCAGTTGGAAAGGATCTTAAATATCATCTCATTCCAACCCCCTTTCCATGGGTAGGGACACCTTCCTTTGTTAAATGGCTCATGAGGAGGTTGCAGTTTTCCTAGAAAGCTCTGTTTCTGCAGCATTCTCAGAATTTAAAGTGCAAAGTAAAGGACTCACATCCCTGAACTTGCAGTTGGAATCACTGTTGCCCATACAGAGCAGCCCAACTTTGTCATCATTTAAATCATCAATCGTAGCTGTGCAGTGAAACGCTTAATATAAAATACCCACAGGCAAGCAGTAGACTGCCTTCTCTTTAATTACATCAATCTTCAATCACCCCAAAGCAATGCCATCCTTGGAAGTACTAACTCTGACAGGTAGTACTTCTGGGAATGCCATAAAAATGCCAGCAAAGCAGCAATGGCAGAGAAAATAAGCTGCCTCATCTTTGGAGAATTATTGGACTGTACTAACATTCAAGGGTACAATGTCAGCACAATGCAGAAAGAGTTAGATGCATAACCCCCATTATTATTGTTGATGGGAGTCAGGTGTCAGGTTCCCTTTGCATCGCTCTGAAAACTTGGCCTTCATTGTAAAGCTTTAGCAAACTTTTCCTTTGTCACCACTCTTCAGGAAAAGATCTGAAGCCATTTGTGTTGGGATTGAATAAAGGCTGAAAAGATGAAAAGAAAATACTAACAAAGTAGCAGTGATGAACCTGAGGCTATCAGGCTCCCTACAAGCTGTGATGGAAAGCTTAATAAACGTTGAAGGCTTATGCCTTAACAGGTGAAACTGGAGCAGTTGCTCTGTAGTCGAAGGCACTGTAATACCAGCAATAGCCAGGACAGACTCAGGGCAGCCCCTGACTCCTTTTAGCTGCCACAGGCTCAAATGAGAATTTAAGTGCCTAAGTACTTAAATAACTGGCCTAATGTTACTGAATTCTGTCAGTAACATCATGTCTGAGAAAGCACTGTAAATCTCAGCCCTCTTATATCACCTGGAGCTAATTGTTGCTCTCAATAAGTACACACATCTCAGTAAGAAAATCCCTAAATTATAATGGTGGTGCCTTTAACTTTATGCCCACAGACAGGCTGGTTAACACAAGACTGCCTCATGTTACCAAGGATAAATTAGGGCAGGATTAAGGTTAGATATGCATTATTATTATGGCAGTACAAGAGAGAGAGGTCATACTTGGCTGCTTACAGTAGATGAACAAAGAACAGATCTTAAAAAGCCTTTCACCACTAATTGCTGACTAGATCTTTCTGATGCAGGCCATTCATTTCCTAATGTTTAAGCAGGTGTTCATTTTGGGAAGGAGGGAGTTACAGCTCGAAGGGCAGTGCTGACAGGCAGCGTCTGCCCTCAGCTGGGGCTGTTTCACATTGGGGCTGTTTCATAGTCAGTTTGGGAAGAAGATGGACAGCTATATCTACATATGCCTAGTGTTTGCAGTTCTTTGAGTGCCTTCAGTGGGAGCTCTGTGAGCATAAAGGAGACTTGATTGCTCTTTAAGTAACACACCATTCTGTTCATTACCCAAAGCTATGTTAAGATCAAGGACTGAAACTCTCAAAAAAAAAAATGTGTCAACACTAGAACCTTCTTTCTGGGGCTGCATTGCTCAGGAAAGCAGGACATCTCCCACTGCACCATGTAATCCAACCACAGGCAGTTGTAACACTCATCAGAACACAGATCAAGATTTCCTGTCAAGATAGGTTAGAAATCATGTCTCCTAACTTTGGGCATCTACAAGTTAGGGTTTTTTGTCTAAATCAATAGTCCAGGTCCCAAGTAAAATCAGTAGGCACCTGCTGGGAGTCATTTATTTTACTTATCTCAGGAGGCACTTATTTGTACATGTTCATGCTGATGAGATCAGTCCCTCCTAGAGTTGTTCAGCCTTGCAGCAGATGATGGCTGAACTTGGAGTCAGAGTATTGGAAACTAAAATTTGGCTTTAACAGTTCAGCCCCACCTTAAAAATGATGTACATCAGGGGACTGCTGGTTTCAGAAGGTGACAAAACATTTCAAAATCAAATAATGCAACACAAAGCTTTGTATCCTCTATGTCCTTCTGCAGGCACAGTCTTGAGAAGTGGTCTGTAGTACTACCTGCAAAGTCAGCTGCTTTACCTCTCCAACCTTCAGCTCCACTGGCTCCAGGCATCCTTTTAAATACCATTACTAACTTTGGTGCTCTTACTCTGGTATAGACCAGTCATGTTTTACATAATCATAATTTATTTGACAGGTTTAAATTAGTAATAGGGAAACTTCTCTTAACCCAAATAGAGAATTTTCATATAGTTTTCCACCTCAGCTTAGCAAAGTCTCCTTAAGCAGTGCAGAGTTTTATGTAGATACAGGCTAATGAGAAACTAGTCTATTCACTGTAATCATGGCCAAACTAGTTACCCATATGACTGAAAATTTTTGCTCTTTGATAATATTGTTTGATAATAGTTTGGCATACAATCAAATAGTCGTAGTTAATTACAAAGATTTATTGTAGGCTTAATAAATCCACTGGACATTTTTATGGTTTCCATTGTTTCTCCATTCAGCACACGTTGAAAACTGATGGGTTTTATGCAATTTATTCTCTGTTCTTCTCCTGTTTTCTAAAGTGATGACATCCCAAAAAAATAGAGGTAAAAAATAGGAAATAAAACCCTGTCATATTTTATAGAATGAAAGATAAAAATATTTCCAAAATGAATGTTCAAATAGCATAAGAAGGTTTCAAAGATGTGATTTTTAAACTGCCATCTCCAAGCCACAGCCAGATCACTTAGAAATACATAATATAATACACTCCACAGGCAGACCGATGCACATAAACTGATAATAACTCAAGAGTTTTTATCTCCATGTTTCCTCAAGCAAGGCATCAGGAGAGAGAAACACTTTTGCAACAAAATTAAATAGTTTTAGATCTAATTTTACTAGGCTGAACTGGATTTAAAATTGATTTCCATGGAATCTAATAGAGAACAACACACATACACAATGCCTTTCTTATAAAAAATCCATCAACCACCTTGTGGTTTTACTTATTTTGCTCTTTACTGGAAGTAATAAGAAACCAATATTTTACAACACAGTGTGTTTCATTCTGTAAATGGTTTTTCATGGTGAAGGTGCTTAGAGTGTGCTGTTAGGGAGTGCTGAAGTACAGCCCCTGAGATTTGTCTATGCAAATGCCTGTTTACATTCATACAGTGAATCTGCAGCTAAACCCCAACATCTCCATTCTGAAAATGCAGGAGAAGAGAGCTGCAGGACATACCACTGTAGAAAGAAATAATGCCCCAATGCATAATGCAATCAATTAAACACATCCCCATTTATCTCAGACCATATTGGATGAATCCGTACAAATCATATGCATGACTTTTTTGCTGATCCTTTTTGCTTTCTAAGTGATAAACCAGAAGTTGCTTTGGCCTCAGAGTAAATGAGTGCAGCCATGGGTGGAGGCACTGGTGGGACGCAGGGTGCAGAGTGGCCAAAGCACAGGGCATGAACCTGCCGCTGCCATGAACCAACCCGCAGGGGTTGGATTGGCACTGGTAAAACATTTCACGTAGCTTCCCCAAAGCTTTCCACGGGCGGCTGTTCTGGGTCAGCAAACAGCTGGATCAGGATGCACAGAGGATTAGTCCAGCTGCCAGGCCCCTGAGCTAACTGATGTTTCACATTCAGTGTTCTCTGCAGTATCATAATACCATAAACTGTTATTGCTACTTAATATAATTGCATTTCAGAGCTCTCATCTTGGACACAGATCCCATTTTGCTAAGCACTGAACAAGAAAGGAGCAGTAAGGTATTCTGTGCCCCAAGAACTAGATAAATAAATTGCAAAGGCAGCAAGTAGATCTATTTACAGAAGCCTCTTGCACTTGGCAGACCATGTTCAACTTGTAGGCAAGGCACAGGGGCAGGTGCTTTTGCGCCTGGGAGCTACATCGTACTGAACAGCTTGTTGCCCTGTTTCAGAGGAAGATTTCATGGCTCCAGGTTCACACCTCTGACTTCTAACTCAAGGCACAACCTGCTTCGTGCAGCTGAAAACCTTGCCTGAAATGCTGACTATCCAAATTTCCCTGATTTTTTCTTCTCTTTCGGTTATCAGACTAAAAAAATTGCACTCTGATATTTTATGTTTATTTCAGGTCCTTACTGAAGAAGAGAACAAAAACAATAATCCTGAATACTTTTTTTCTTATAAAAACCTAAATCCCTTAATGTGAATATTACCTTTTCTCCCTGCTTTTAAGAAAAATATTCCAGTCAAAAATCATATTTAACCAGGAGGTTTTTTCTCTCCACATATTCCTCTGCTACCTCCAAGAAAAGCTTTCCTTATTGTTCCCATGTGGGCCAGGGTGGGATATCACTGCAAATGCCTTGGATTTAAAAGGAATTACAAAAAGCAGACCTTTAGTAACTGCCCACCTTGAAGGCCACGCTTTCAGGGGTGCCAAGTAGCACAGCTGCAGACAGGAACAGTCCCACATATTTTAACCCTTTCATATCCTCCAGTCTACAGTCTCTTCCCCCACCCCCTGGGCTGCTTAGCCAGATGTGCTGTTTGGGTTGCATTGACTGATGGCTCTCAAGGGTCCATGATGTCAGCAAAGATTTACTTTCAGGCCTCACAGTGTAGGGCTGAGAGGAAAAAGCAGAAAGCAAAGAGGAATGGGCATGTACCAGTAGCCCCCTACAAATATATGCAGGCTTGAACTTATCCGTGCAAGACACCAAACTGGAGCTGCTGCAGGAGCACACAGCTTTACCAAAGCTGCTGATGCTGTGTCTGCACAGAAACATCAGCCCTCTGCAGGGATTTAGGGCAGGCACACTTCCAGCTTAAATATGGTTGGAATGGATGGACAGACTGTCCTCCCAGCCCCACTGGTACTATGGTGGCAATTCACAGGCACTCCAGAGCAGCTTTGTCAGTGTGGGTATAAAAAGCATCACACAGAGCCTTCCTACTTGCCTGTGAAGCAAAAAAGCACCTGGGCAATGCTGCTGAAGCCCTGCACACTCAGACATTCATGACTAAACAGCTGATTGTCAAACTCAGCTGTAAAGGCTGATTCTGACACCACACAAGTAAATCCTTATCTAGAAACTGGCTGCTTAAACTAAATGGTGCAGCATGGTGGCTGTGCAAGCCATAATTTAGAAGGCTGTGAGCCCTTCTCAGTAAGTGCTGTGGTTTAAAGGCATTGTTATTTTCCCCACAAATTTGACATATTTTTCTTTTGCGTTAAGAATCGCTTCATCCTGTCAGTCACTGTCAGCCCAAGCCTGAACTGACTAAGATACGAGAAGGAAGATAAAGAATCATCTCCTGATGTGCAGGCTGTCTTCTCCCTGTATCCCTCCTCTTTTAAAATAAATCAAGTCTAACATAACTGTAAAAATGTACTATCCAAGTAGCTGCAAATGTTACTTTAGAGAAATAAATAAATAAAAAAATTTTCTTTTCAAGAGGTTTTGCAGCTGAGTTTACATTATTGCATCACATTTGTCCCTTCCTGAGCAATTTCATACTCCACACAAACCAAATGAATTAGTTAGGATTGGTTATAATGTCCACATTGTGTTTTTAAAAGAATACTATTAAACAAATCTCTGACAAGTAAAGTAGCTTATGGTAATCAGTTTGAGAGAATGAAACAAATTCAGTAAAATATTGTTAACACTGATCTGGCAAGCCACTGGTTTGCATCTACCTAATCCTTCTTGGTTTTGGAGGTTGCATTTAAAAAAAAAAAAAACAAAAAAAAACAAAAAAAAAAAATTATCAATAGTTCTCATTAGCTGCCAAGCAAAAGAGCATGCCACAAACTTCTGCTTAGAGATTAGCTGATATTAGCAGATACTAATGGCTTTTCCAAGTTTCCAAGAACTAGAACCTGCTGCGGGATCTCATGGTTAGGACAAATTTTTCTACTGAGGTCCATAGGGATAGGAGAGTATAAGGAATGGGACCGAGGACAACCCCCTGCAGATGCCAAACCATTTCCCTACAACCCTTCAGCACCACCAGCTCCTCAGCATCCCCACCAGACAAGCCATTCCAGCTCTGCACTGTCCTTACAGTTAGGAAGGGTTTTTTTAATGTCTAAAGTGAATTTTCCTTGGTGCAATTTAAGTCCATTACTTCTAGTTGTGTTAATGCACATGGAATACAGTTTGCTCCTTTCTTCTATCCAGCAGCTTTTTATGTGCTTGCAGGCTGCTGTTATGACCCCACTCAGTCTGCTCTTCTTAAAGCTAAACAATTTGTCCAACATCTATAAGGGCTGATTTTTAAAAGTGTTGAGCTCCTGCTGTTTCCATTGCTTTTATTCTGGTGATTGAGAGTGAAAGAACTTCCGTGGAGTTGATGATCAAGCCGTATTATCTGGTGCCCTTTAAATACTGATAGGTATGAAGGGCACAAATGCTGTTTATAGCTGTATATGTGTATTCTTGTCTTCACAATGAAAGTGTATTTACAAGACCTGTGACCAGCCTTCTGACTACATCTCCAGGGCAAGAGCAACTTCACAAAAAGAGCAGATTTTAGTGGAAACTTGGCTGCTTGCCTTATATGACAGGCTTTGCTGAATCGTTCAAACCTAACCATTTTCTGTATTTCATGCAAAACATATCTTGGCCCATGGGGTTTTTTTATTTGTTTAAGTTATTTATATGGCTACTGTCAACGTTGTGTTCATGATTATTTTTAAAGTATTTGCTATTGCTGGAAAATATATCCTTAAGAAGAGTGAACTGGAATCCTTTTCCATTCCAAAACAGGAGAGTGAGGTTTCTTCTCAGGAGAAATGGTGATTTTTGTGCTTAGAGTACTAGAGCAGATTTTTACTTGGAAGGCTGTTTTTATGGTGAATGCACTACAAAATATGATGCTATCATCCTGCATTAGTGTTTCAGGGTGGCTAGAAATAAATTGCACTATAACTGCTCTTTGTCTCTCAATTTCCATTGTAAACAAAGCTCCCTTTGTGCCCATGTAAGCCCTCATGAAATCTCTTGTTCATGCCATCAGAGGCTTCTGGTACAACTGTAATGCAAACAATAATAGTTTCCTCTATTGGTTCTCAGAAATGTATGGTTGTGTATTCTGCATTTCTGCAGAAAAGTTTTTGAAATATCTTGCCTTCTTCTCTTAAACCCTCTATCCTAGCCTTGAAAAATAACTTCCTCAGAAACAAATACCAAGAACATTTACAATTATGAAGTAAAAATAGCTGCTCTAATTTTGGGCTACCTGACATTGCTTCTTTTTGGAAAAAAAGAAAAATCATGGAAGGAGAAGAGAGTGAGAGAAGAAAAGAAACTTTAATGATATTTCTCTGTATGTCTTTTTTTAATCCAAACATGTCCTTTATTCTTATTCATAAGATTTCATCAATCTGCTAAGTAAATAAGGCTAATTGTGATGAGCATTAACATACACAGGAACCATAAAGTGTGAATACACAACTCTCCAGTCTTGTTCTGAAATGGTAAACTAAATTAATGCTGAATTTCAACATTGATAATAAAGTTGAAGTAGTGCCCCATGGTCTGTACTGCAATAGGCAATAACATGCAAAAGATGGAAGTGCACTATCATACCAATAGTTTTATCCCTAGCCATATTATTTCCCTGTAAACATGTACATTTAATTATCCTGTTATTTATCTTCTCCTCCTCCACAGGCTCAATAATTCATCTGTTCAAGGTGTAAACCACAGCTTTTCTCTTTTTACATAGCTCACTCGAAATCCTGCCTTTCTCCTCCTTCCACATGTACACTAAATCTTCCATTGCTCAACCAATGGGTTGAAATATTGAATTACAATCTTTATTATCTGTATTGATGGAAGGATATCCTGTTATTAGGGCCTACCTGAGTTTGGTTGTCACAAAGCCACCCATTGTTGCTCTAAGTATGCAGCAAATTTTACATCCTGTTTCTCTGCCACACAAAGCAAAGGCATCAGCAAGGTCTTTGGGGACAGGTGCGAAACAGTAATAACAGTAGCTTAAGATGGCTAAACAATCCCTTAAGACAAAAGGAAAACTAAATTGATAAATTTTAAACCCACATCGTAAATTTCACCTATCAATTGAACAAAACTAAATCATAAAATATTTATTTAGCTAGTAATAATATCATATAAAATTACACGGGTTTGCTTTTTGATTGGTGGCAGGAGTAAGCATTAGTCACTGCAGCAAGAAAGCACATGTCCTCATTGCTTGGTTAATGGGTTAACTCTCTTTGAGAAGTGAGAATATTTTCTCAGCAAAGAAGATTTAGGTTTGTGTGTGACATCCAGTGTCTTGAGGGTTAGTTCTGAGGATCTGACAGCTGTCAACAGTTAGACCCAGGTGGAGTGCACACACTTCAGCTCTCTGCATCTCAGTATCCAGACACAACAGTCATTGCTGGTTCTGAAGCTGAGGGCTGCCCTGATCCTATCTCTCATCTGAAGCGTTCCCCTTACCAAATGTAGTTTTTGGATTAGTTCCCAAAAAGCCTACGCTCTTTTCACTTTAATCAAAGGAACCAGTTGGGAAAGTCAGGAGTGAATACCAGCCTTTATTGTGATCACAACCCAACAGTCTCACACGCAGGGAGATGGTGTCATACAGAGACACCACATTTCTCAGTGAGCAATGCCTTAGCAAAAAGAGTGTCAAAGGATTCACTTAGGAAAATCTTTTGGCTATAGTGTTCATAAATAGCTTCATTCTTTTGGTTCCTGACATCACCGCAATCCCTTAATGAAATTGCAATTGAAGGAGGCTAATTTGTGCTCTAATTATATATTAGTCTGGGCTGAAAGGTTTCTGGACGGAAAAAGGTTTTCTTCAGGCAATCTTTTATTCTGCTCATTGTATTTACTTAACAAAGAGCAGTCAGCTTTTACTGTGAATCCCCGTAATAGAGTTGAGCTGTAGTGTTACCCAGCTAAGGGCAAACATATGCAGTCATTTTTGATGGGTTCTGATAACAGTCTTTAACAAGAGCAAGGATTATTTGCAAATGTAGGAAGAACCAGGCCAAAAAGCTAACAGATGTGCTGCTGAAGAAGTTTTAAAGCTCTTCAGCTGGAATACCTTCCAGACCGGTGGCAGTTGAGCAGCCAGGTGGTTTAAGGAAATTCAGAGAAATATTTTCTCACTAGTAAAGAAAGCCCTCATAGAAATACTTTTTCCTGGGTCATTTGAAAGAATGCATTTTTGGTCTGGTTTTGATGCTTCTGCCACAGGATGAAAGCCCAGCACTCTTCACAATGTGCAGGATGCAGAGCCTTTCCACCTGAAGAAATAGGTGAGCCTCAGCTACCTATTTCCATAGCCATAGCTGAGGCTCTTCAAGCGGATGAGTACTTTAGGAAAGCAAGTAAGTTCTTCAAAGCTGTGGATCACCTTTGTACAATGTGTTTCTGTTTCTTCTGTCAAGTAGACACCCTGTTAATGTTGGTCCCCGGTAAGGTCCCCATAGTTTGTCGAGAGGAATTCAGCCTAAACAAGGTAAATGTCCAGCTAAATAAACCAGTTATCAAAGGAAATAAAACATTCAAATATATCTCTGTTTCTGGTGTTTGTGTTAACTTCAGCATTTCCCTATAGATGAATCCTTAGCCAAATTTTGAGCTAGTATAAATCAGTATCAGTTCTCATTTTGCTGAATCTGTCCTGGCATCTAATGAAGATTCTGATCATGGCATATGGAAGTAAATGTTTCTGCCATCTACTATCTGCAGGGTAAACAGAAACTGCTGTTAAAAGGAACAGCACTTAATATCAATATACACAAGAGGGATTTCAAATAGTGTTCTTATTGTATGAATAATAGCTTCCTATGCACACTATAAGGGTTTCCCAAAAATCATATTAACAATTTATAGATTTAGAAGCCATTGTAGTCTCTCGTACCATCAACCCTTGAGCTTTCTCTAAGACTTCTGGTTCAACTTGCATCAGGGAGAGAAAGCAAGAGGAGTTGATGGTTTCATCCACTGGAGTTGGTGGTTTCATCCATTAGAGCAGTTCTCATGTCCCTTCTCCCAGGGCTGACTGCCTTCCCTGTTCCCAGATAGACCAGTTCAAGCATCCTGCACTCTCCACTGCTTGGGCATCGCTGCTGAGAAGCACAGACCAGGAACACTACATGGAGCCAGAAACCAGGAGAAATGTGTGTTTGGTGTTTCCATGTGCTAACTGTAATAAATTCATCAAAGTTCAGTGAACTTTGGTGGGATTGTAGAGTCAGGAAAATTTTAAAAAGAAGAAACAGACTTACCAAGATGTTTTGACCTCAGTAAAACTGTGAAGTACAACTGAATGCACTGACTGAGTAATGATTTTAAATGTATCTTTTCTTCTGTTTTCTTATAGAAAAACTAAGCATACTGTCAACCTTCATAGCACCCTTCAAGTACCTGAGTCCTGGCCCAACCACCATGGAGGATGAAGACAATTTAAGTAAGCAGTCTATTTTCTCCATAGATGAATAATGAAGTTGAAAAATAAAAGCTCTGCAATGTAGGAGCAATTGTGGAAATGAAGTGGATTTACAGCTACTAGCGGACTATAAGCCCAGTCCTCATGTAAAATGTAAAATTCCATGATGCTGAGTGCAAACATGTTCTCCAGTCTCCAGAAAAGGAGGGGTTGATCTCAACTCAGCTTCCCAGTTTTCCCTGTCCAGACTCTGACAAGGGGGAGCTGTAAACAGTATGTCACAAATACAAAGGAAAAACTTCTTACAAAGAGGAGATGTTTGCACTCAGGTTTACAAGACTGTGGAGCTCCTTCTTCCTTTCCTGTTTATGTTATTTTGCTCGCTTGCTTTTCTCACCAAAAAAAGAACATTTTGTGGTGTGTGTTCCTCCTGCTTTTATTTCCTCAGTTAAAAATGGACTTTTGCAAAAGTAAAGACTGCAGGATTGAGACATCCACTTAAACTGTTTACTTCGGTGATATGACCTGGAGAACAAAAGAAAAAGAAAAAAAAAAAAAAAAAGGAAAAGAGGAGGGAGGGAGGAAGGAAGGAAGGAAGGAAAGAAGGAAGGAAGGAAGGAAGGAAGGAAGAAAGGAAAGAAAGAAGGAAAGAAGGAAGGAAGGAAATCAAATTGAGAATAGATTAACCAGAATTACCTAAAGTAGATGTAACCTAAAAATCAGCCACTGTATTCTCTTTGATCCGTACACCTCTGCCAACTGTCTCAGTCCATAACTATGGAGGTGGAGGAAAATGAAGTGTGAGAGTGGGCAGTTAGGACTTAATAACCCTCAGTAGGCTCTTCTATTTTTCACCTAGAAGCAATTATTTCATGTTATCCAGCCCTGCTTATTGTAACAAATCTTGAATCCTTGGGAGAAAAAAAAGAAAGAAAAAAAAAAAAAAAAAAAAAAAGAGAGAGAGAAGGAGAGAAGCTTTCTGAACCAAATGAGCAACATTTTAGTATCACCTACCAGATGGGTTTCTTTTCCAGTCAGACACATGCTGACATGTTGCCCTATTAGAGTCAGATGCTGGGAGGAATTGGCAATTTTTCCCCTGTTGTTGCTAAACTGCTGTGGTTTGGTCATGGTGCATCACCAAGGGGAAGAGCTGCTGGAGGAGTGAAGGAGCACAGTCTGCTATTTTCTGCTGCTGAGCATCACATGGACATCACACCATTCTGCTGCACACAGTGACTGGAAGGCTTTTACAGATCTTAGCAAAGGCAAAAAATCCTGAAAATCCTTCAAAATTGCTCCCAGGAAGGCTACATTTTCAGGAAGACATGTGAGAAGTATACACACACCCAGGAAACATATTATGCACACGATAAGCTTGTGCAGGCACCTCCTGCGTAATAGTTCCCAAATGTGCTACTTAGTTATTTTTAGGTAATGTAGGAAGTTTGTACAAGCCAAACACTGTAACACCATTTTCTTATTGCTACTGTAATGCCAAGACAGCTTCGTGCCTGTGTGGGCTTTAAAATAGCTCACATGGACAGGGTAAGCTATGTTTTCTGAAAGAAAAATAGCAAATGTCACTGTTTTCAGGGTCATCCTACCCAGCTCTCCTTTTGGTCAAACATATGCTCCAGTGAAAAGGCAGCTATTTATTTCTTGGTACACAGCACACATTTTAGGTGTTACTATTAGAATCTTTGGAGAAAAAAAGAAAAAAATAAAAGGATGAATTAATTTCAAGTCATCCATATTTCAGTGTTCACTTCTAGTATAGTGATATAAATCCCACTAAAGCCTATAGCACACAGGTACCTATGGAGTAGTTCAGCATTTTAAAGAGCTTCAGTGACTTGCTCTGAACGAGCAGAGAAACCTTCTTTGTGTTAAACAATTAAACAGGAGCCCGGGAGAATGCTGGCAATGTAGAGAAGTGGGTTGCTTGTCCCTGTAGTTTTCTGCTCACTGAGCATCCTGTGAGAGTGTCACTTCCCATACTGTACCATATCCATGGGCAGAGTTCCACTAACTGAAATGGATACAAATCCTGTTTCGCATTCCTTTAGGCCTTCTTTACAAAGGGGGCCATGAAGGTTAACTACACCTGCGTTTTCAATAGGTGATTATTAGCATATAGACACTATTTTTGTGGTTTGTGATCCATGAACTAATACTAGAAAAAGGATCAAAGTCACCATGCACCTTTGGAATGGAATTTTGGATAAAGTAATCTTCAGTCTCTGATGAAGACCTAATCGTGAACATGCAAGAAAAGGACCTATTCATCTCCAGAAGTCAGTTGTACCTAAGAACATAAGAAGTGTCACAGAGGATTAGAAATAGGAAGTTTAGCTCTGTGCAGTGTCTTCAGCATTTGTTGTTAGTGACGGACTGAGAAAAAGGACATTTAAATGGGGATCCTCCCCTTGGTATATCTTTCTAGCACCTAGCAAAAATTTATTCTGCTAGAGTTTGCACCTCAATCATCATATTTCTCAGACATCAACAGACCTGTCTAGTCCTCTCCAGAGCCCAGTGATACTTCTGATCTCAAAAACAGCCAGGAACAGGGAGTGATTTAGAGTGCTGTCAAAAAGTGCACCCTTTTATTGCTTCAAGCCTGCTGTCTCTAGTGCTGGGATTGTATGAAACAGTGAATAATCTTTCCCTGTTCGCTGCCTGCCTGCCTGCCTTTCATGATGTTACAAACCTATGCCTGTCCCTAATCTTTAACCGTTCCATCCACACTATGCCGTGGGATCAAGGCAGACTATCACCAGACACAGACACTTTTGAATCTGGGTTGTACCTCCAGCAGGAACATATGATTCCTGCAGGTCTCATTATGGAATGCTGACATAAACACAGGCTCAGTGCAGCATATACTTCTCCCCAGGGTCTGCAGAGGGAGCTGATGCTGGAGAGGAGGGTTCCGTAGCCACAGAGAAGTCATGGTTTACCTAGTCTTTTTACATTAAGGTTTAAAAATATGCGTGTTGTCATGTAAGAGAGGAAGGAATTATTTCTGTTGTTAGTTCCGGGTTTGTTATTCCAAAGTCAAGAGTATCGACCTAAAAATCCCATCAGAATAGTTCTCAAACCTCTGTTGTGGATTCAATAACTGTATGAAAATGCTATGTTGCTTGCAAGAGGAGACTTCCCTACATTGCATTTGACGTAGTAGCTGACCTTGGACAAAGATGCCATGGCTGCTGGGTTCATACCTATTACTTCTGATTTAAGATTTTTCACTTTCAAGTATGCCAGAAATTATGGAAGTCAATCCTTCTAGCCTCTGCAGTTAATGTGATATAGATGAACAGCAAATATATACTCTAGATAAGCAAGTTAAACAAGGGTTAGACATCAAAAGACAGAAAAAAGAATTAAGTCCTACCTGTATTGTTAAAAATGTGTTGATAGAAATACAGTGTTTACTAAACATTTCTAAAGACAGTAACCGCCTATGTCAGAGTTATCATTGAATCAGGAGTTTGCTATACTACAGAGATTGCAAATTCTCTCTTTCAATATACCACAGCTTTACAATACTGTAGTGCCCATTGCAGTTCAATAGTAAAGATGCCAGCCAAAATAAAGGTACCAGCCAAAATGAAGATGCCGCCTTCCACCTCTCCTCTCCCATCCTCCCTAGAAGCTGGCTTGGCAGCAGAATAACCTTCAAGAGGAACAATATTATCTCTTCAAATGTAGCATGGAGTATCGGATGGTTAGTTCTGCAGAGCCCTTTCGACCTAGAGACATAGGCAGTGTCAATATTAGTGATGCATTATAGTTCTGAAATGCTCTTGATGATGCAAACTCTCTAGGTTAACTCTACTGTGCATAATGACCAAAAGGAGAAAAACATGAAAGAGCAGACAGAAGAGTGAGGAATAGTGCATAAATAAATATATTTCACTAACTGCTGTCCTCTCTCACATTCAATTACTGAAGCAAAGTCAAGATCATAATGTCTCCCGTTGCTTATGAAACTGCAAAAATCAATGAATAAAGTTACCTGAAGACATATTACAGTGCAAAGCTGTGGGACTTTTTTAGAAAACTTACACAATAAATTAGAAACTATTGCCAAAATTTATGATCTTTTTCTTCCTCCTTTTTTTTTTTTTAACTCCATCCCCTTATAATGTTATTATTCTCCAACCTTTCATCATAGAAGAGCCATAATTTATTACCTTTCTTTTTTCCCAAAATGTGTTTGGAGAACTCAAGAACAAAGATATTATGAGAGATAACAGGACTGAAAATGATACACAGTTTTGCATTTTCTCTGTGTGCATCCTCTGACTTACCCCTTTCCTTTTAGTGCTCTTCATTTCTAAAATTGCCTGTGATTGTTCTATTACAGCTTCTTATAGTATTTATCTTGCGTAGTTTGGTGTCATTTGCCTGCTTTGTCTGACTTTCACAATAGAACTACATGTGCCACCATTAGAGAGGTAATCTTATGTCTGCTACACAGAGGTCTCATAAAAGACACATTTCAAAGATTTCCTATTTCAAAGATACCTGAAAGTATAAAGTAATTCCACATTTCCTGGCGGCTTCCAGGTATCACGCAAGTCCATCAGGCTCCCAGACTTTCTGAGGTACTCCCTTGGTTTAAGCTGCCTCTGATTTACATGCCATGGTGAATTTTGGCTGTTACAGCTCCAGCTGAGGTCTGGGAAAAACTGAGCTGTTTCCTGGTGTTTCAGGATCAGGTCCTCTGAAAGCTGGTTGACTTTAAGGATACTAACATGGATTTCCTTTACTATGACTAGGCCAAAACACACCATAAATACAAGCGTGTCACCATCGTGCATGCCCAGCTTTGTCCACATATCCTTTGTGCCTGATCTCTGCATTTTTTTTCACTGCATCAATGCAAGCTCTCTGCTGGCCAAAGCCTGGACTAGACAGTTTCATAGACACAATTTAAGACAAACAAGAAATGTTTATTTTATGTTCCCGTGGTTTTAGTTAACCACTGTTTTATTGAGGCTGGTTAAGATAAGATGTTAAGGTCAGACATTCATGTTCACAAATCTGTCGTTCTCTGACCATGAAAGAAAAAACAGTTGGCATAAGACAATATGAATTATAAAAACAAATCACCCCTTGAGTTTTCCTATTCAGTGGTGCATCATCAATACAAATTCTTTTCAGACCTGAATATTTTGTGAAGCAGAAGCTATCTTTCTTTTCATGCTTCCTGGCTACAATATCATTATGTACCATAATTGGCTCTGTAAAAACCTATTAGGTAAGATGAGAGAGGTGGTGTGAAATACAGAACCAAATCTGCTTTCTGCTAGAAAATATGTCTGCATCAAATATTTCTTCTTTATTTTAAAAAATGCACACAACTAAAGAGACATCTTATGAGTGCAAACATGAGAAAGGGTCATGATGGAAAATGGCTGGCCAAAGCCAATGCCATGCTGGATAGAGGAAGTTAAAATTGGCATGTCCTTTCCCCTCAGATCAGAGTTTTTATAAAGAGAGTTTTGAACTCAGTGAAGAAACACCACATTATCCCTGTGCCTTAGTTATCGTGACCTTTAAATGTCTTATTTCCAGAGAGGCTGGTTTAAAGATGTTATATTTTATACAGTTGAATGCCATATGATGAAACTTTTCTTTTTCTATTATGTTTTTCTTTTGCTTTCCTTCCTCATTTGTCTTCATTCTCTCCTCTTAGTTTCAGAAACTAAAAATTAACTAGTCACTAAGACCTTAATTTGTCAGTTCACATTCTGCCTCAGCAAAGCAATGCAGAAGACAACTCTGCAAGAACCTTTGGCGAGACATAGGCACAGCCTGGAAGCTCACTCTGTGCTGAAGGGTTTTCAGAACAAGGAGCCTAAAGACTCAGTCCTCCAAATGGGCCTCCATATGTGGCATTTGAGCCATGATTTTTACTCCTGTCTAAGCAGTAATCTGCTCTCTGTGGAACAGCTTTCACTAGTGTAGAATTAGTGCTCTGATGGTGAAAAGGTTTTTGGTACTTAATAACAGTGTAATGAGTCAGGATGTAAAGGAGGTTTTTTTATCACAATGGTTTGTTCCACATAATCCTCTGCAGGTTCCTGTGCATGTCAACCCAGCCTAATACCATGATGTAGCAGGCACAGCACTCCAACAGAAGTTTCTCAGGGCTTATGCAGGGAGCTCATCCCTTCCATCCTTGCAGCCAACTTGTATCTCAGGGCAGAGAGGAAACCAAACATGGCCACGGCCACAGCCACAGCCCCTCCCAAAGGGAGGACTATTCTCTGTCCTTTAAGGACCACAAGGACCTTCTCTGGGCATGGGACTGACACAGCCTGTGCAGGTGTCATGCCAGTGTCTGACAATAACAAACCACAGGAAAGGCTCCGTGCCTAGTGCTGGTCACAGTAAAGCAGGCAGAAACACAGTGCTCTGCTTGGAAAGGGAGGTGCATTGCTCCAGGGATGAGTTGCCTCATAGGTTGGTTGGTTACACTCATATTTAATTCCTCTGCTTGTCTCTGCCCCAAGGAATGCACAGGAGGACTGAAGGATGTATCAGAGGTGCAACACATTTAAACAAACTCATCAGAAATGACAGAAATGTTATAGGATGATTATTTAGACAGCAGCATATTTTGTGTCTCATTCAGGACCTCAGTGAGATGAATCTCCATTCTCAGTCCTGCCTCTGCTGCAGCAGGGCATTGCTTCACAGCACGGACATTGCACAAGCATAGTTCAGAGCAGTGGGGGATTCACTGGCTCAACAACAACAGAGTACTCCCTCCATAGCTCCCCATTGTCATTTCATTCTCTTCCTGGCACTCCTGGCAGTCACTCTCTCCCATTGCTTTTCTTTGACACAGATCATTCTTTACATCAGTAATTGTTCCCATCATGATGCTCTGGCTTTTCCTGGTCTCATTTAGATTAGTTGTTGATGATGCAAGGACTATGAGTATCTGCAATTGAATTTGACAGAAAGGCATTCACTTAGTAAACTAGGATATGAGTCCAGACCAAATCATTGTTTCCAATGCTAGAAAGGTCTGTCAGATCATTTTCTAGGCTGGATTCATGACAACACAAGAGCCTATGGTATAAGCAGCGATGGCCAACTTATTCATTGCAAATAGATTATTCAATGCATTGGCCCATTTTTCTGTTTGTGAATCATTTGGGAATCATTTCTGATTTCTAATAATGTGTTCATAAGTATTCACCCACATGGATTATAGAAAGCCTAAGGGAACTTTGCAAGCTATTCACTTTTTATTAGTAATTATCCAGCAGTTCATTTAAGTCACATGGCATCTGTTATGCTTCATCTTTGAATGATGTAACCTTTTTTTAAAACAGAAGGCTAATGACTAACAGAAGTATACCTTTTAGGGACAAGTAAACATTCAGGATCTAGGAAAAAAAATCTGTGCTATAAATAATAAACCAATGATTTTACAGATATTTGAGGAAAACTCCTCGAAAGGGCTGAGCAAGGATATTTATCATTATGGTTTTTTTTTTTTAAGCTATTCTGCCAGCCCTAGGCATAATGTCAGCTAACATCATGATAACTGTAATATGAGTTTTTTTCTTTCTTTACTGACAGGTACCAGCAGTGCAGAAGTAAAGGAAAATCGAAACATTGGCAACCTGGAGGATCATCCAATAGCCTCTACTGAGAGGGCAAGAGGGGGAACACCTAGCAGTAAGAGAAAAAGACCCTTAGAGGAAGGCAACAATGGCCATTTCTGCAAACTCCAGCTCATCTGGAAGAAAGTTTCGTGGTCAGTGACGCCAAAGAACGCTCTGGTTCAGCTACACGAACTTAAACCAGGACTACAATATAAAATGGTTTCTCAGACAGGTCCAGTGCATGCTCCCGTCTTTGCTGTTGCTGTGGAAGTAAATGGACTTACATTTGAAGGCACGGGGCCCACAAAAAAGAAAGCCAAAATGCGTGCCGCGGAGCTGGCCCTGAAGTCATTCGTTCAGTTCCCCAACGCCTGCCAAGCCCACTTCGCCATGGGAAACTGCATCAACCCATCCACGGACTTTACTTCTGATCAAGCAGACTTTCCAGACACTCTGTTCAAGGAGTTTGAACCATCTACACACAGTGAGGACTTCTCAGTCTACAACCCCGTTAACAACGAGTTGCTCTCCACCGCTTACCGACACGGGCGCTTGCTCTGCCACACGCTGGACTTAATGGGCCACGGGAAGCAGAGCAAGCACAGGGTGGCATCCAAAGCCGAGAGCGAGAAGAACCCGGTGGTGCTGCTGAACGAGCTGCGGTCAGGCCTGCGGTACGTCTGCCTGTCGGAGACAGTGGAGAAGCAGCACATCAAGAGCTTTGTGATGGCCGTGCGAGTGGACGGCAGAACGTTTGAAGGCTCAGGACGTAGCAAGAAGCTGGCCAAGGGTCAAGCAGCACAGGCAGCCCTGCAGGCCCTCTTTAACATTCGGCTGCCCAGCCACATTCCCAGCAGGAGTAAATGTCACCATTTGCCACAGGTGAGAGCTCCTGGGTAGCTACCCCCACGCTGGAGGAACCCTTTTGATGAGTGGGATTGGTATTGCTGCAGGTGTTACTGTTCTACCAGATGGTTCCTCTGATGTTACAGCAAGTGCCAAGCCACAAAACAACTTGTTTCTCATAGAAAGAGCCAGATGCCACAGGCTAAAGCTTGGAAATAGTATCCTGAAATCGTTGGGTACAGTTTTCAACCTTTTCCATAAGAGGCATAGATGAGAGGCCAAAATTTAAGCAGAAATATCAACATTTCAATTTGCTAGAGACAATGATAGCATTGACACAGGTGGAAAAATCAGGTCATTCTGTGGTACTGTATCCTTCTTTACAGAAAGGAGACCATAAACAGAAGGATGTCATCCCATCTCCTCCTTTTAGAGTTATTTTTTTTATGAGGTACATACTTCACACATCAAAATTTCATAGTTGGTCATATGCCAAAGGTATCTTAGTGTTACTCAGACTTGTGTCCATTTTCTAAGTTCAAAGGAAGCCAGGATTGGAAGACACTGGGAAGCATTACATGCATTCAAGTAATTTATTGATTTGTTTGCACTATCAGAAAAGGTTTGATTCACCAGCACTGGGAGGTGATCTACCAATACAAAACTCCCTTTATGAAGAAAGCTGTTCATGTCCAAGGTTTAATGCAAAGCACTGGGAGCACTAAGAGCCATTCTGCTGTGGGCTTGCTGTGAGACCCTAGGCAAGTCATTTAAATTCAACATGCCTGAAATAAAAATGAGCATATTATATGAAAGAACACTTCAAAATCCTTAAGTAATTTGTAAATGCAAATTATGAGTAGCATTTCTCATTAACATTAGTAACGATGTGCATTATATGTTCAAGGAGTTTCACAGGAGAGGCGTCCTTTAGATGACATGATTGCCTGCAGGACCCAGGAATTTTATTTGTTGACCCGTAAGTTTCCTTCCTGTGTTTCCAAAAAGGAAACATGACAAATCTGAGAAGTTCTAAAATACACCATAGTCCTCCAGCTCTTTCTTTTAATTCTGATTTTCAAAATCCATGAACCAGCAGGATAATAACATAGCTCAGTAATAGCAGTGATCTTCACACCGTGCTTTGCAGGCATTTTGGAAACCCTGGCCAACTTGGCAGTTTCATCCTTCCAACGCTCCTTCAAAGTACACATAGTTTTCAATGAGATACCTGTACTGTTTCCTACCCAAATTAATTCTGGTAAGAAGTAGTCCCATTCTGCTGGCTGCTTTGCTACCCCAGTGAACTTTGCTGGGTGTGTCAGCAGGTAAATTCTGTGCATTCCTCAACTGATGGTTTGTCACATTCTGAAATTGCACCACAAGTATCACTGATTCAGTTCCTGAGCTCTCTGAAATATTCCCTGGTTGCTTGGCTTCACAATCACCTTCTACCTGAATATCACACTTTACCTCAGTCTCCAGTTGTTCACTAGGCGGCACATTCTTCAGTCTATGTTCCCTTTTTTATGGTCTTTTCTCCTTTCTGCAGACTGCTACCCTCCTTGTCCTCTTCTTCTCACTGTTCTGGAAGTTTAAATGTCAGTGAAAAGGTGTCACTGAACTTTCTCTGTCAGTATTTTTTGAGTGGTTACGTATTGTCCAACTAAGAGATTACTCGGGCACTTTTAATGCCAGCATTCAGCACATTAATTGAGAGATAAGCCTTAACACTGATTTCTGCTGACCTCCTTACTAGCTGCTCTCATCAACAGATATAGCAGCTGTGACACAAAACCTGAGTTTGAGTTGCTCCCTTAAGCCTTAACTTCCTTAGAAACCAATAGACCTGTTTCCACTGACTTCAGCTGGGTTACAGCTTAAGCATTAAATCCAGAAGCACCTTTTCTTGTTCTCACTGTGTTATTCAGCATCCCATCAAGTGACTGCCTTTGCTCACTGCTTCATTCAGCCCATCGGGCTGGTTGGTCAAAGTGGTGTAACCATACTGGGGACAGTGCAGCTCTCAATGAGCCCTGGTCAGAGCTGGCTGCTCCAAACATTGTTTCAGCTCTTTCTTGTCTCTCTGATCTTATGTGAACCACATTTTCAAGGACACGTTTCAAGCCCAGATTTCAAAACTATGCCTACTTAGTAGGCTTGGTTTATGTCCATAACTATTTAAAAGCAGGAGAGCACCCTGAAATCCAAACAGCTTAGAGGGAGAATTTGTTAAGAAGGATTGATTTCATCACAGAATAAGGAGCAACTGTAGTTCTATTGTGCTTCATTATTGTTCCAACTTTGTGTGTCTCTGCTTCTGTTTCCGTTGCTGTTACTGGTGATGTGTAGGTGACCACAATCTGGCTTTTCCTGATTACAGCCTTACTGGAAACAGGAAATAGCCAAAAATCTTGTAACATTGATAGTCCAGTTATCCTGAACTTTTAGATTTCACAGTGTCCAAATCAGTGTCAAAAAAAATCAGATGTCCTTAGGAGCTGGGCCTCTAAACCACTCATATTTCTACCTTGTTTATCAGGGCTCCCAGGGGACCTGGTGCCCCTCAGCCTGGGCCTTGGGCATGGCTTTGGACTGACAGACACTTTTCTGCTGGCTAAGGGAGATTCAGTTTAAAACATCAAAAGAAACACCATAAGAAGAGCTAACTGAAAGGAGGTTGTAGCCAGATGGGGATTGGCCTCTTCTCCCAGGCAATCAGCGACAGGGCGAGAGGACACAGCCTCAAGCTGTGCCAGGGGAAGTTCAGGCTGGGCATCAGGAAGAATTTCTTCACTGGAAGGGTGGTTAAGCATTGGAGCAGGCTGCCCAGGGAGGTAGTGGAGTCACCATCCCTGGAGGTGTTCAAGAAATGACTGAACATGGCACCTAGTGCTGTGGTTAATTGGCATGGTGGTGTTGAGTCAAAGGTTGGATTTGATGATCCTGGAAGTCTCTTCCAACCTTAATAAGTCTATGACTCCATGATTCTATACCCTTCAGTCTGTCCTGAGAAGTGCTGTCTACACAGGAGCCTTCCTGAACCACCAGGAAATGCAGAGTATGGATGTAAAATCCTATCACCTTGATCTCTTCGGATTCAGGTGAAACAAAGAACTACAAAAATAGCAAAGCCAGAAATAGGTCAGTTCCCTGGGTCATCTGCAATCCAACTTGCTTTTTCATCTGCCTCTCCTGCCCCTCACCTGCTAATGCTGAAAACACAGTGTGAAATTCTGAGCACTTTACAAAACCAGTGCTTTCTTAAAAGACCATCACTGTGCCTCCTACTTTTTTTCATGTGATTGCTGCACAATATGTTTGGTGCTAACTGCAAACTTATACCCAAAAGGAAAACAAAACTATATTACAATTTACACCAGAAAAAAAATAATCTCATAATTTAAAGTCAAAATAATTGAGGTTATGCTTTCTTTACTGCCATCAGCAGTACATTAATCCACTTCTGTGAGTCTTGTGCTGCCACAATGGTGATTGGGAGACCTGAGCTCTTGCCCATGTATAGGGTGAACAGAAGGCAGCTGAGATAATCCAAGAACCAGCTGAAATGGTCACAAGATTTGCCAGTTCCTCTTCAAACCAGATATTTTATCTGTGCTTTGCACTGAAGTGTAAGATAAATACTATTGATGGTCTGAGTCTGGGCATACCGTGTTGATCAAAATAGGCAGGATAGAAACCTGGAGATCTGCTAAACTCATGGCAGAGATAAAGTGAGTCAGGAGAATGGCAATTACAGTGAATCACTGCACCTTCTATAAGTCACTAAATATTGCTCCTTGTTTTCTAGCATACTTGGTCTGAACTCTTACTGCCCATCAAATAATATGCAATGTCTTCAATTATCAGTTTTTATGGAAATCTAACAATTGTTTCTCCCCACCTTTGAAGCTCATGTTCTTATATTGCAAAACAGGAGGCAACATCAGAGAGTGCTGACCTAACCAGCCCTAATGAGTCTGCACTGCCAGGAATTCATGCACAGACTCCCAGGGTTTCCAAGTACAGTGTGCTCATTTCAGGAGATCAGGGTGACCCTCAACTGCATCTGACCAACTTACAGATTGTTTTTCTAACCTTTAAGTCCTTCGAATCTACCTCAGTCTAAACAGCATTCTTACTGCTGTAGAGCAAAACCATTAATTAATATTGCCATAACAAATTAGTAATAGAGGAGTGCTTGGATTTCAAAAGGACCTAAATTAGAAAAGAATAGGTGTGAAAATCACATTCACTCTGCTTTGAAATGGCTTTACGCTGCTGGTACTGGTTCACATCCAGAACAACCAGAGCAGTGGTTGTCAATTTATTTATTTAAACGAAACCTCATTGTGTTTTGTGTGTATATCATCAAAAAGAAGCAGGTTTTTTCCTTTGGCAAATACAGCTAACCTTTTGAATCCAGCTAAATCCCCTATTTGCCAAAAGCTTCATTTCCTGGCTGAAACAACCTCAGTATCCCTATTGCTAAGATTCTTTACCTCAAGCAGGTCAAGGATTCCTGCCAATTAACTTCAGTGTCACCTTGGTGTGAAGGTGGCAGTACCATGGAAAGAACAACCACCATGTCAGGGAAAGCCCCATACCCCACACCTCTCACCCATTTCCCTCCAGAAACCTGTTTCCCTGTGTTGCCAAGCTGGTTCATTTTCATGCTGTGTCAGTTGTTTCTGCCTCCTTCACTTTATTTCTCTCACTATCCTTGTTTGCCAACTTCCTTGCAACCGTGCCCTCTCGCCCGTGTCGCAATTAAGCCAGGGCTGAGGTTGGCAGTGATAGATTTGACTCCAATGTTAAGAGCAGCAGCACACGGAGCAGGCGTTGAGCTTCGAGGAGCTGTTCCATCACGTTTCTGCGAAGAGCTCTGTGGTCAAGTGAGCAGGTACATTGTTTTATACCCTTCTCTGTTTTCTGCTGCACAAAGAGAAACAGCTGATAGGTGTTATGTGTAGCTCCTGACAGGGGGATGCAAGAAAGAGGAATGGTGGGGACCAGACACATGCCTCTGCAATACAAATAATGTTTGATTTTCAACCATCTATTACTGACTCTATAGGTGGGGAAAGTTGCTTTTTATAATCAGAGCTACAGGCAATCAAGACATTTATAGGATTATGGTTTCTTAAGCAAAACAATGGCAGTAGAACCAATTTAGAGGCACAGCATCAGAGTATTTTATACTGTTATTATTATCTTGGATGCTAATAAGATTGTAGTCACTTTTAGGCTTACAGATGAAGAACGAGGACCACCCCCTCACCCTTCATAGAAGTTCAACATAAAAGATAATTATTGCCCCAGACAGATTATAGCTTGAGTCTTAGATGAGTTGACCATGTTTTAAAGGATATAATCTATGCAAGATCAAAGGGAGATGCAGAAGGGCTACCTACATGGAATTACTAGAAATAAATTAACAGGGTAGAAAAGACTCTGGTCACTTGCTTTCATAGCATCAGAACATATATGTAGACACATCAAAGGGTTTGCACATGAAAACCAGTTATCACTGCAAAATAACGCATTACTTTGCATCACCTGGGCTATGGTAATGCTGCAGCTCCTGCTGCAGAAAGAAGTGTCTTTTGCTCCTCAGTTGCTGTACCATGTAACTCCCAGCCATGATAACTCCAACAGGATCCCCAAAAGATTCCCCTGTACTTGTCTTTAAGTCCTATATGATATAGAGGCCTGAGGCTTTTAGAGCATTAGGTATGCTAAACAAAACTCTTCTAACAGAGATGTTAAATCCTAAATGTACCACTCACCTAATTCATAATACTTAAGAGAACTGTAATAATCATGATAATTAGTTAATGAATGGCTAATCTTCATTTACAGAAGTGAAAAAATAATTGTAATATCTTCAAGGAAAAAATCTTTAAGGCTGAAAGACATCTTTCTCAAATGTATATACACTTACATAATTTAAGTTTATAAGCAATCCAAAACTCTTCTTTCTCTGAAAAAAAGGAAAAGCAAAAATATCTAATTTTCCTTTATAAAGACTATGAAGGGTCCACAGTGATTATGGTGCATTTAGAGTAGGGTAAATCTGATTTAACCATCTAAATTGGCTGCTGGCAGCTCTTTTAACCCTTTAGCAGTTGTAAATACTTCATACTATCCATCCACAGAAATAACATTTGATTTCTTCCCTTCAGAGTTTAGATTGCTTATTAAACATGGCTAGTGAGACACAGCGTGGACTCTGCTGACTTCAGCTATTTACCACGACAAACCAACCTTGCCTATCTGGGAAGCTGATGGTGTGGATCTTATTTGTGAAGAATTATTATTTGTGCAACCCATTAGGGCAAGATAGTTTGTGCAGAATGATCAGGGCTCCAGCAACAAGCAAAGCTAGTTAGTACATGAAAGCTGAATCCCAGTCTGGTGTCATCCAGACATAAAATCTCCTTCTAAACCAGACACTCTCACAGCTGTCAGAGTTGCCTTTGTTGTTTTCTGGCTTTGTAAGTGAGCTAGGGACACTTCAAAAAGCTCCTGGCAAGCTGGACCTCGTTAAAGCTGCCACTTAATCTTGGACTTGCATACTGACTTTGTTTATGATGCTTCATTATTACCTACTTAATACGAGCCATGATCGTTCCACTCCACTAAATGGAGCTGTAATACAAGCGCCCAGAGTGAATTTTTCTTTGGTTGAGTTCCATGCAAAGCCTTTGCTGTTTGAGCTGGAGTGTTACAGTCATGCCAAGACCACATTCTTTATCTATTTTTATCTGTAGTCACATCTAGGAAGCCTTAATTATTCAAACAGACTTTTCCTCCTATGTACAGTGTACTGGAAGCAAGCTCCTACCATTTATTTTACGATGACTACCTCCCTCTTGTGGTCCTTGTGCCAGCCGTGTGGCAGGCAGATCATTGTGTGAGGGGAAAACTAACCACAAAATGCCAATGCACCTTTGACAGGGCAGCAGCTCAGAGCCTCCAGTTTCCCCAGTGATGCTGCTGAGAATCCCAGTGCCACACGCAGCAGAGGGATTGCTTCCTTCCCTCTGATAGCGGGCAACATCTTTGTCCATTTTATTTTATTGCATCTGTCAGCTTTTAAAGAGTGCATTTGTGTAGTAGTCATGGAAAAAACCAAGATTTCTCCTGGCCCTTCATCTCAGCTAGGCTGTTCATGCATACTGCAACTTGGAAGGATTATGTACACATACACACACAAAAAATAGCATGCAGATCATAAAAATCAATGGGTGGAATATATTTAGGACTTAGTCTTAGGATTGTTGAGAAGCAATGGACAGAACAGACTTTGGACTTGTTATCCTGGATGTAAAAGTGTGAGTTATGTGTTTAGACATTTATACAACCAAACAGAGAATTTGCTCAGGTTCTTTCAGGTAGTAAAATCCTCTGTTGTTCATGTAGTGCTTTCTTTATATGAACATCTTACAAATGAGTTTGGGTCTCTAATGGAAACAAAATTTATTAGAGCAAGGGTAGTTTTTTCTTTTTGCATGTGCATGATGCATGATGTGAACTTTTGTTAAGATAAAATGTTTTTATAAACTCCTGAGAAATAGAAATGGGAGATAAATACATATAATCCCTGGGAAATGGGGTAAATTATCCATCTCTTTTCATCACAAAGTTTTATTCAATTAAAGCAGTCAATATTGCCTGTGTCTCATGATACCCATCAACTTCTTAAACTGAATTCTGACACATAAAATATTAATGCATCCATAAAACTTTTTCCCTCTACCTTAAATACTGCAATATAGTGCTTAGACAAATTCATGTTGCTTTTTCATCCTTTCTAGTTTTCTAATTGACAAGTCAAAGTCTACTTCCAAGCAAGCTAACTATTATTTCCAATTTCTCTTCTGAACTGGAGTAGTCATTTGATATGGAAACACCTAAGTGTGATTGCTCTTAACCTGTTTGTCACAACATCTGCTCCAGACACCAGCCTCATAATCAGAGCTGAATTCAGATGATGATACCTTAACATCAGTGCTACAATGAGATGTCACCCAGCTGAGCCCATCCTACTGAAGCCACAATAATTTGCTGCACAAATTCCTTGTGTGCTGTTTCTTCTTCTGTTTTCTTTATGTAGTTCACCTTTAAAAACTAAAGGTGGAAAGAGAACATTCCCGAATCAAACATAGTCAAGGAACAAAATTAATGGTTTTGTTTGTTCAGAAAAATATTCTAAGTATCCCATGATTTCTAAGTTCTTCTGTTCTTGTCATTTCCTTGTTGAGTTCCTATTCTGAGGCCATCTTCTATGAACTGGGCATTAATACTCACAGAAACAACTACAATCAACTCTTTTCCCTCCTATGTGGGTCATTGCTTTATTAGGTTAAACACAAGGAATAATGTGAGTCTCCAAGGTCTGGTGGGGAGGGTGGAGACAGCTACACTGGCTTAATTTCTTGTTTGATAATTAGTTCTTATCCAAATCAACTTTACCCTATTCTTTTAAGGAATAATCCTCTCAGGGATATTGGAGAATAAACTCATTACTCCTGAATCAAACCCCTCTTTTCTTCTACTCTCTTTGATGTACATATAAGTTATTCCAACCCCATGTGCCTAATGACCCCTGTGCTCTCGTCATGTGGAGAACAGCTCATAACAGCACCACAAGGCACTTTTAGGGCTTGGTTGTCCTGGTCATTGCAGAGAAACACTGTCCAAGAGAGATGTAGGAATCAAACATTCTTGTTTTAACCTGACCCAACTGCACAGAAGCCCTCTGCAAACCAAGGCAGTGGCCATCAACATCAAGCAGACATAAAATCAGAAAACAAGCTAGAAAAAGAATAGGGAGCAGTGGTTGGTAGCACAACAGGCATAAAGTCAAGTTCCTTGAAGGCTCATGGTGATGGCAGAAATGAGAAGCAGATGCACACTACAAGATACAAATGAGAAACACACTGAATCTTTTGTGTCTGAATATCAGCAGTTTGCATGAAAAAAAGAAACATATCATATAGCTGTTAAAACTGCTCTCTGGGTCAGAAGTTAGCAGGCACCACTTGGGAAGCAGCATGAAAATAGTGTCCTACAATAATGTATATAGCAGCTATAACACAATCACATGGAGAGATGAGGAATCACCCACGAGGGTCACCGTTCTGGAAAACACATTCACAGTTGCTAAAGGTAGTTATCAACTCTTACCTAAGAAAACCAAAAAAGCCCTGGCACATTCATTCCTATGGATCATATGGATCATTGAGCTTGCAACTAGGCCCAAGGGTTTTGCTATTCCCAGCAAGGACTGACAACACATTAAAACCTTTGTCATATTTTACTGCCTTTTGTGGCATTGCATGTTCATGTTCTTCCTTCAGTGCTCAATTAAAGGCCAATCAGGATTTTTTCTTATATAGAATTACATGGATATTACCAGAACGGCAGGCATGAGTTTTTGGCATGATATCTTTGTCCACTCTGTGCTTGACTTCTTCAAAAATAAACATTCATTGCTGCAGTACATTCCTGCTGATCATAACTCATACATATCTGCCTGATTCTCTGATGGTTTGGGCATGACCTGAACCATCAACATTTACCCTGGCAAGTATCTCAGCGTGGCTGAAGAACTCTGTGGATTGTATTTGCCCTTCCACCTGATGCTGGCTACTAATTGGAGAAGACAGCAAGATATCTTAAAATTTATTTATTTGCTAAAGACACTGACTATTTTACTCAAATTGACAAGAAAAATTCTGAAAAACAAAACCACAAAGTACTTTCATATGAACCCTCAATTAGAAACTCTTTTTCCCTTCTCTTTTTTCTTTCTATTTAAATGTATGTTATTTTTGGTCACAACCATAATCCCACTGATAGGAGATGCCCTCTGCTTTTCCAGAGCAAGAAACTTCAGCTTCATGTTTTATATTTGAAGGAGATCAAAGTACAAGAGAGATAGACTACTGCTATCTGGAGAACACTGATGGCAAGAAATTAATAGCATTCCCCAAAACACTGACAAGCTACAGTGCATAGATTTTCCTTTTAAATCCTATGTTCATGAAAAAGGAAAAAAAAAAAAAAGTAACATGACTTTCAGATTTACTAGTCTTTGACATAGATATTTTGAAATTTTTCCTTTTATGAATGGGCTGTAGCCTAAAGTTGTATCTTTGCCTGCATCTCTTCTCAGACATTCATGAACTTAGAGAGATCTAAAGCCTCCCTCTCTCAAAAAGAAAGAAACAAAAATTTAGTATTCTTCTTTATGTATCAAAAATCAATCAATCAAACCAATCTAGATAGTCCTTACAGGCAGACTAGCATCCTTATCATGAGAAAGAGCTGAAATCAAGCAGATATCTGAGCAAAGCTTCCCCAAGGCAGACCAGTAGCAGCTTGTGCAAATCCAAGGGATCTGTTGGGGAGCCCTTGATAACAACAGGTCACCAGATAAACGCCAATGAGGCTGAACTGAGCAGCGGGAGAGAAAGAAACATTGCAAAGACAAGCTGGGGAAAAAAAAAGAAAAAAAAAGCTTCCAGGCTGCCTTTGACAGAAATTGATCTGAACAAATTAAAGACTCATACTGCAGTGGTTACCAGCAGTTGTTTTTTTGTTCTCCCCTTCAAAATGCGAGATGCCAACGGGGAGATCAGCACGGGCCATTTGCCTCTCATAGGCAGCTACTGACATGAGGGGACTTGGTGGGGTCAGGAAGAGAAGTTTAAAATTACCCCACTGGGGACCTGGGAACAGGTTTTTGGAGTGAGAGGCAGAACTGACTCCTCTGATCAGGCAAAATCAGGAAAAAACCCACAAGTCTGGGAAAGAAACTGATGGAGTTACAGCACAGTCCTGAAGTGAAATCCTTGCAAAGGCACACATAGGGAAATGCTTTAACAGTAGCTGGAAGCTGTGTTTTGCTATCTATGCTACATACTGTATTCTGGGAACTTTTTTTTTTTCACATATACTTGCTATCATTACAAATATTAAAAGTCCTTTTTGTGGTCGGGAAATTAAGGTGAATAACTGAACCAACATAAACTAAATTTGCTCTGATATACGTGGGCATGAAGTCACAAAACAATGTGGGAAGCTAATACCTTTATTCCATGTTCCCACAGGCAATAACCAGAGCTGAATTTGAACCTGTGGATTTATAGGGAACAAAATATCAAGCTTACCCTGAAATATGTTGCAGCTGTTTCTCATTCCATCATGCAACTGATAAATAGCTAATCTCCAGTTCAGGGCTCTCTATTTAAATAAGCACAGTAAAAAGTTTAGCTATCTCTGACTGAACTACTTCTGCTGAATATCCTTAGTTCACTGCTTCTGGCCTCTATTAAATGCAATTCAGATAAATTCTATTTACTACTAGTATTTGTTTCTCTCCTGACACAGTTGGTATCAGGTCCTACTAAAAGCTTTCAGACTGGAAGAAAAATCTTTAGAATACATTATTTAGTAAGCATAACTAAGTGTCACTAATACTAGAAGGACAGGGTATTTCTTCCATGTGAGCTGTTAACAAATACATTGTTTTCTATGGGCATCCTCACCCCACCATTAAAACTGATGGTTTTGCAAAGCTGTGACCAAAAAGGAAAAAAGGGACCACATCTTTCCCTGCAGCACAGCAGACAAACGAGAGCTATGAGACACCCTCAGTTTGCTTCATATTCTGCTTACCTGCACATCTGCTTTAGGAGCTGCCTCTTTCCCTGGTGGTGTCAGGCAGTGACCTGGCTGCAGGCAGGGAGTGGGCAGCTCTACCATTGCCACAGCACAGCCTCCACGCGTCTTCCAAAGTACTCAGCCTTCATTCCCTTTTCTGGCTCTGATTGTCCTGTTGCTGGTTTCCATTTTCTGACACTCCCACTGCTGGGAGCTGTCTCCTGTCTCCCAGCACCCCTCACGCAGGCAGGAGCAGGCTCAAGCTGGAAGTGAGAGCAGAAGTGAGAACAATTCAATACAATTTTAGGTCAAATGTTAGGTGCCCCGTCCTTGTGATAATCGCTGGCATTAGAGCACATTAGCACAATTGCACTTGCAGCAAATTAACAGTGATCTGTGCAGAGGCACAATATCAAGTGCAATAATAATACACATGTATGAAAAACAACATGATCACTACCTAATTAATTAATAACTGGTTACTGATTAAAAGGGAAGCATTTGGAGCTAAATGTGTCCTTGACAACACTAACAGGATTGGTTTAGCACTGATTGTATTTTCCAATAAGACATGTAAGTGCAAATAATTGCTTCCACTCTATCATGGAATTAATTCCATGACAGTTCAGCTGATTACTTCAAGGTTTTATCTGTGTTTTGTAGCTGCAAGTTCCGCTACCATTTTACACCTTGCTAAGCAGTAGCAAGACACTCTTCTGTTTACATGTGTTGCATGTAATGTAGCAGGAGAAGCAGAATCAATGCTGTAGATATATACAGTACCTGCATCAGAAAGGTTACCGTGCTCAGAAAATAGCTGATGAAAACTTGAGGTAATGAGCTGAAACATCCTGCAAATAATTCCTAGCAGCACTAAAGACAATAATATAACTTTGCCTGACATGGGTAATCCTCCACAGACTGAGGGAAGCATAATTTTTTCTGGAAGGGAGTTTTGTGGTCCACTGAGAGTTTGAGTGAGATATGGGATATACCTTATGAGTGAGGAATGGCTCGTAACTCAGGAGAGGTGGAACCTAAATGAAGTCACAGAGGTCATTCTTATTTTATCACTGAGGAAAATATGCCCTGTATATCACAGCCTTTTCATACATTTAATTATTGGGATAATTCTGGGCACAACAAATTGTTCATGTTTTTTTCATATTGTATTTGATGAACAGAAACCTTTTAAAACAACTAAAAACAATTGCAAAGGGATCATTTGCCCTGCAAGTCCAAAGCAAGGCTTCTTTATCTAGGTTTAATGAAATACGTGGGAACTGTGGTTCTGTAGGGTATGGACCTATTGGTTAAAAATTTTTGTACATTTTTCAGTACATTTTTTGCTGCTGCTGCAATGCAGAATCTAGAAGGGCCAATGAAGCAGTCCAAGAAGTTTATCCATCCTTTTATCTCCCTTCATGATAGCAGCCATTTATGTGATGTGAATATTTCTGCAGAAGAGATTTCTGTGGATGTTTTCAGACTGCTTTCCTAACAAAATTAGATTTTTGTGATCAGCTTTCTGCTGCTTCTAGCAATCCTTGAGACTGTTCAACTATATATGATAGCAGCAGATATCTCAAAACATTTATTCATCTACACAGTATAAAAATGGGGACTTTGGAGAAGCAACCCAGACTAGTCCTGCTCAGGGGACAATGCAGTTACCCCCAAGGCAGCACGTTGGCAAGACACACTGAGACATTCTGTTGTCTCCATTTGGTCCTGTTTCTTCTCCTCTTAATGCAGGGAGCCTGTGCATCCTCTTTTTTAGAGATATGAGTCTATTTGAGCCTACAGAATCACAGAGGTTGTAAGAGGTGTGGGCTTAGTAAGTACTTCCCCATAGCTGCAAGTTATGAAACTATTTCTTAATTAAAGCCTACACAATGAATCCAATTGGTGTAATCATGATATTTTTGTGGCTCTGACCTGAAACAGGTTTTGATATGATGCATCTCAATCTGTTCTCTTTGGGACACAGATGGACTTTTTCACTTAAAATTGAATTCCTCAGGATGGGGTGGGAGTTATGTAAAAATATGGGCATCTGGCAGACTTGTGGAGCACCTGGTTCTGATCTTAGTATCAGGCAGGAATCCTTTTTCTGGTAGTACAACATTCACCCAGACTTTGAGGATGCCACAGTTTTGTCACCTCCACCAAGCGGCACCTGTACCAAGCACAGGAGCCCACAACAACCCAGACCTGGCTCCAGAACACACATACCCAGCACTTGTGCAAAACTCCCTTCTGCCATGCCTTGGCAGTTCCCTCCTCCCATGCCAGCCCTGACAAGACTGGAAGAGGAGAAGTGGTGTTTGCTGCAAACATGGTGTCAATGGGAAAGCAGAGGCACAGCACAACAGACACATGAAGCCTCTGCAGTTTCCCTTGGGGTCTCCTGGCTGCCATGGACATCTCATGTTTTCTGTAGAAAGGCACATTGCATCCAGAAGTCTTGTTTCTGTAGCACATATGTGGGCACTCCAGCATCAGTTAGCTGTCAGTGTAGGAATACACAATACAAGGAGGCAGATTTCCATAGTGTATACCTGGACTTCACTGTACTAATTAATTATTTTCACATAGAAAATTCCTCTTTTTAATGAGATCTGTGGACCTCTTTTTGCTCTGTACTGAACAGAACAAAATAGTGGGTGACACTACAGTAACTACTGGGGCATAGTCCTACAAAAACACAGAAAGCATGCTCTGACAGGTTCCCTATGGATGAGCCCATTTGTTGGTCTGGGACAAAACTGGAAAGGGCAAATATGAGAGCAGTCATCTCAGTGTTTCCTTGGTGGGGCCAAAGGAACAGGCAAGAAGAGAGCCATGTTTGTTTTATTTATACATATGTTGGTAACCCAAAAGCGATCATCTGAGTTTAAATTTATTGTAGTAACAGCTGTGAATAATTTCACTATTTTTCAGTGCAGTGTGTAGCCAGTTCAAAGGACTGTCAGTAATCCTAGCAAAGCTATTTCTTCTTCTCTCAAACACTAAGATAAACTCATATGTAGAATGGTTAAATTCTCCTTTTTTTCTCACATACCTAGTTCTGATTGCTGATGGGCTTAATTAGCAAAAAGCAGAAGGTTATGAAATGGTTGATTAGAGGTTCAGCAGTAAACTGGAAATATCCTCAGTCAGATGTCTGTTGATGAATCTACTGTGGTAGATTTGTTACAGGATAGATGGGGCAGGTGCTAAAATCCTTACTTAGCAAAATTGAAGCCAATCAAAGTTGACACTGGATGAAACAGGAGTATTTGTTGCATTTGGCAGCTCTGAAGGGGGTTGCAGTTTGCTAGAGAAAGGGGGCAGTCCACAATGCCTCTGAGGGGTTATGAGCAGTGTATCATGATGCAGTATTAGGAGGAAACTGAGTGGGTGTCTGCTTTTGGCTGGGATGGACTAAATTTTTTCATAGCAGCTCATATGGTGCTGTGTTTTGGATTCATGAACAAAACAGTGTTGATAAAACACTGTGTCTTACCTGTTGCTGAGCAGGGCTTACACAGCATCAAGAATTCTCTGCTTCTCACCCCACCCCACCAGCCAGAAGGCTGGGGATGCACAAGAAATTTGAAGGGAATACAGCAGGACAGCTGCCCCCAACTGACCAAAGGTATATCCCACACCATATGGCATCATACTCAGCAATAGCAGCTTGGGGAAGAAGGAGGGAAGACACACAGAGTTAGGCATTAATAATAGACTTATTTAAATTGTCCTTTCTCACTTTTACCCTTCTGATTTTCTTCCACATCCAGCTGGGAGGGAAAAAGGAAGGGAGCAGAGGTGTGGGGCTGAGCTACCTGCCAAGGTAGCCATAACAGTAACACTGGGACACAACTGTGGGAAGTATATAAAGCCACCATTTACAAATCTACACTGAAGCCAGTGGCAAAATTTTGTTGGGCACAGGTTCCATATTAGAAGACCACATTTAGGGAATATTTGGAAAGGAAAATGCTGAGATACAACAACTTAAAAACCACATTGATGACTGTTCTCAGATAGCTGCCTGGTTTCCATTCATATCTTGAGGGGCTAATCAATAAAGCATAATTATCTCCTCTGTTTATAGGGTGATGCTTGCTCTCAGTTTGAACTGAGAACTATTGAAAGGGCATATGAGGAAGATATGACTGTATGTGTCAGGATCAATTCAGAGTTTAAATTGCTTATAATGACTTTTTAATGTCAATGCAGATATCTCCGAGTGGCCTAAAGACAGGGCGACAAAAAGTAACTGGCTGTGTCACCAGATAGTTTTCCTTTTTTAGTTTAAAGGGATATTGTCAGCTGGAAACGTAGGCAAAGAACTGACTGTAGTGCTAAATACAACACTTTGCATCTTGGTGACACAGCCTATGACTGTTCTACCTATTTTAACTTTCTTTTTCTCCCTGATTGCTGTTGACAGATTCAAATTAAAAACAAAAATAAAAACAAAACCCACAAAACAAACAAACAAACAAACCAACAAAACAAACAAAAAAGGAAATATGATTGCTAATTACGGAGTTTGTTGAAAATATCATAGACTTATAGAATCATAGAATCAGCAGGTTAGAAAAGAGCTCTGAGAACACCAAGTCAAACCCTTGATCCAGCACAGCCACGGTTACCAGGCCATGGCATTAAGTGCCACATCCAGTCTCATCTTAAAAACCTCCAGGGACGGTGAATCCACCACTTCCCTGGGCAGCCCATTCTGATGCCTGATTACTGTCTCTGTAAAGAATTTCTTTCTAATATCCAACCTAAACCTCCCCTGGCAGACCTTAAGACCATGCCCTCTTTTCCTACTGCTGGTTGCACCGGAGAAGAGACCGACCCCCACCTGGCTACAACCTCCTTTCAGGTAATAGTAGAGTGATGTCATCCCGTCCCTGAGCCTCCTCTTCTCCAGACTAAACAACCCCAGCTCCCTCAGCCTCTCCTCATAGGACTTGTGCTCAAGTCCCTTGACCAACCTGGTTGCTTTTCTCTGGACCCACTCCAGCACCTCAATATCCTTCCTGAACTGAGGGGCCCAGAACTGAACACAATACTCAAGGTGTGGCCTCACCAGCGCTGAGTACAGGGGAAGGATCACTTCCCTGATCCTCCTGGCCACACTATTCTTGATACGGGCCAAGATGCCATTGGCCTTCTTGGCCACCTGGGCACACTGCTGGCTCATGTTCAGCCTCCCTATGAAGCTGATCATAAAAGCTTTTGATAAATGGAATCACAGAACAGTTGAGATTGGAAGGAATCTCTGGAAGTCATCTAGTCCAGCCCCTGCTCAAGCAGGACCAGCTACAGCAGGCAGTCCAGGTCCATATCCAGTTATGGTTTTGAGTAAGATAACAAATGGAGGCTCCACAGCTTCTCTGCACAGCCTGTTTCAGTGTTTGACCATCCTCACAGAAGTAGGGAAAGCAAACAAAACAAAAACAAAAACAAACAAAAACCCAAAACCAAATATTTTCTTGCACTCAGATTGGATTTAACATTTTAATTTGTGCCCATTGCCTTTGTCCTGTCATTGAGAAATACCAAGAAGACTCTGGCTCCCTTGTCTTTCATTCCCTCCCATCAAGTATTTCTACATATTTATGGTGATCCTCCTAAGCCCTCTGTTCTCCAGGATGGAAAATCCACCTCTTGAAGCCACTCTTCATATGAGAGATGCTCCAGTCTCTTAATCAAAGTCCTATGTTGGACTCAGTCCAGTATGTTCATCTCTCCCTTTTTCTGGGGGACCCAGCAAACCAGATGGGCTTCACCAATGCTGAGCAATGCTCTTTCTAATGCAACTCAGGAGGCTGTTTGCCTTCTTTTCCATAAAGTCACAGTGCTGGCTCACAGTCACCTTGTTGTCCACCAGGACCCCAAGGTCCTTCTCAGCTAATCTGCTTTCCAGCAGGTCAGCCCCCAGCCCATCTGAGTGCCTGGGGTTGTTGCTCCCCCAGTGCAGGACTTCACAAATCTCCTTGTTGAACTTCATAAGGTCCCTGTCAGCCCATTTCTCCAGTCTATTGAGGTCCCTCTAGGTGGCAACATGACCCTCTGACGTATCAGCCACTCCTCCCAGTGTTGGATCACAGCAAACTTCCTGAGTGTACACTCTGCCCCATCACCCAGATTGTTTATGAAGATGTTAATAGTATTGAACCTAGTGTTGACCCTGGGATACACCATTAATCACATGACTACAACTGGACTTTCTGACTCTGTTCATACCCCTCTGGTCCCAGTCTTTCAGCCAGTTTTCAATCCACCTCACTGTCCACTTACTGAACACATACTTTGTCAGTTTGTGCATTATGCTGCTATGGGAGATGGTGTTAAAGGCTTTAGTAAAGCCAAGGTAAACATTTACTACTCTCCCCTCATCCCAAACCTGTCACTTTGTTATAGAAGACTACCAGTGTTGCTCAAGCACAATTTCTGCTACATAAATATATGCATACTGATCCCCAGTCTCCTTGTCCTTCCTGTTTGAAAACATTTTCAAGGAGGGTTTTGTCCACCACCTTCCCAAGGGTGGAGGTGAGACTGTCAGGCCAGTGATTCCCAGGTTCTTCATTCTTGTACTTCTTGAAAATAGAAGTGAGATTTGCTCTCCTCTATTCTTCAGGAACCTCTATCAGTTACCATGAGCAGGGTAATTTTGATTTGGTTTTCCTCTGAGCAGTAAGTTACTGAGCTAATTTCAGGAAAAAACATTACAATGCTTTCATGGCCAGTGTTGTGCTGGAAACTAGCTGAGGAGATCAAAACAGCTCCTTCTGACTTTAAAATCTTCAGGTTTGATATTACTCTTAATTCTGTCAAGTGAAATACAACTGATACAGATATAGCACCTTTTTTGAAAGTTGATCATGCCCCTTTAGCACAATTATTCAATAGTCCTAAACACTCTTGTTAATAATGTGTGACAGGTAACTGTGATAGGAATGCTTCATGACTGCTCTTTATGCGATATCATGCTGGGATTGCAGACCCATGCTCTGCTATTTTGTTATCTGTACTTCACCCAGACATGTTTTATTATAGTACTTTAAAAGGAAGAATGGAACATTTTATCATATTTTCCTGCCAAACCCCTTGTGTCTGTTTTTTTTTTTTTTTTCTTAAATAATTGTTTTTATCATCTATCTTTTTCTGTGTATCTCATCATTATCTTCACCTGTTAAGGAAAAAAATGAATGGACTTACAGTGTACAACAGACTGACAGCAAATCATAGCATGGATGTTCCCTTCAGAATGACAGTTATACCCTAGATGGCATAGTGACTAAATAACTCATTGTGAAAAACTCCTTCTCACAGACAGTTGTTAAATTGAAGGTATTACCAAAACAGAATGTAAGAATTATTGCTTGTTCTGCAGTCATTTTTCTTTAGGTAAGAATGTATGCCTCTTTTTTTTTCTTTTTTCCTTCTATAGGAAACAAACTGAAATAACCAATCCAGTCCTCACCATCATTACAGCACCATTATGGTTTATGCTGACCTAGTATTTTCACTATAAATCCTGTTTTCTACATGAGTCTTGAGACAAGGTATCATTTACAGTCCAGGCTTGTTTGGGTGAAAATATTTTTTTAATGGACTTTGAGGGCTGAGCCCAGTCCTCTTAAAATTTACAGGAGAGGGGTATTAAAATAAATATTAATTATTTCAGGTGCTTTGTAGTATTGCTTTTTCATTCCTGAAGTAAAGAACCTAGATCTCAGGAAGTGGAGATTTTGCTAACATTTAATGGAAAAGTACTGTAACTCTGAATGATTAGAATCAACCCATTCAGATGAACAGCTTAATTTATTTAGAAAAGTGCCTATTTTTTCACAGTACATGAATATTCAAATACAATACAAAAACTCATGTATCCCCGGTACCCCAAAGGCCAAGAGTGAGATGTTTTGTTTCATTAGGAGATCAGCAGCAGACCTGTAATGCAGATGAGCAGATCTACCTATTTTAAACCCAGTACTGACACAATAGATTAACAAAACAGTGTCCACTCAAAGAGGAAAAAAATAAAACACAGCTTGTTCCTGCTGAGACACACAGCAGAGTGCACTGAAACCCACAGGACACAAAGGGTTAGACTAGTGCCTGCAATAGAGGCACAGACTAAAGTCTGTGCTTTGGATCAAAGACTGGATCCTGCTTCCAGCAGAGCTGGGCACTGCTGAGGAGCTGCTGGGGACAGCCTGTCTCCAGCCAGCATGGCTGACTCTGGTAGAGGAGGCCTGACCGTCACTCCATCTCCCATTATGGCCCACACAGTGTAGCTCCAGGGAGGAAAAATGTGCTTTTAAGCATATTTCCAACACAGAGCCCTCCATTTGCTCAGGCAGCTCTTTGGCACCACGTACAGCTGACTGGGAATGCAGTTCCTCCCGGCTCCCCATGTCCAGGAGGTCCTGGCTGTGTGGTGCCATGGTGGGCTGCACGTAGGGCCCTGGCTGCAGACATGGCAGCAGTCAGCTTCTCAGCAGGAATAGGATCCTACCACAATCACCAGATAAATCAGACTCCAACTCAGCCTTTTCCTGTCAGGACAGCGTTGGACAGGCTCTGCCAGGACCCTGACTAAGTCCATCCCTGTTTCTAACTGAATGAAACGCCCTAGCTAAGGCTGTGATGCACGGTGTAAGCCATCTGGATTTAGTCAGAGCTTGTTCCTATTGCCCATAATGGGCTGGATCAGCACCATCAGTATGCAGGAACAGGAATGGGACAGAAAGCAGCTTTGTGCCTTGAGGGTGCCCACTCCTGGTGTAGTGGGAGAGCTTCGACTGGGCAGCAGGCTCTGCTTCCCCCTTCACATTAGTGTTGAAACACACAGAAACCTTTCCAGCAGCAGAACTCGAGTCATCCCCTGGGCTAACTGAGGCTTGTCAGCCCAGCTCCTGCTTTCCTGAGCCTGAAGGTAAAATTAGGATTGACTCTTGCTTAAAAATGAGATAGGGAGGCAGGAAAGAGCTTCCATTCCTGTCTCCCTGCCGGTTTGTAAGTACATGACAATAACACAGCCTCACATGGGCTTACACTAGTTTAGCTTCACACAGAGATTAACAGCTGATTTAAATTCAGCAGGTGCAAGTTTCCTGTGTGGACAAGACTCAAGTCGATAGGAAATCAATGGGTTCAGACATTTCTGAATTCTTCTCGGGCACCAGGCAGTATGAAATTCTCTAGCCCTGGGGTAAGTGACTACATGAGGTGCAGGTCAACACCAAGTCAGGCCAGCTGACTGATTCTGATAAAATCTGTTTTCTGCCTCCCATTTCACATCCTCTCCCTTTTTATTTTATTTTGAGACACCAGTATGAAAATTGCATCAGGATTCTAGTTTTATCTGGGAAAGATTAGGGACATAGAGAGATTGAGAGGGCTGTTTGCAAAACTGTCAAGGACACGGAGCAGTCCAAGTGTAAAATCTATTCACCTTCACTTTATGCTGTTGATGGGCATAATAAAATATTTTCCATTCATCCATCAAAAAAGTTCAAGCTATTTACACATATATATGCAGAATGCACAATGTGACTTGGCATAAATGCTTTAATCACATGCATTTCAGGTGTAACCTACTTGTAGCTCCACAACTGAGAGTGTAAGACATCTGTCTTAAGTGCCACCTGATAATAAGCCTCATGAATCTTTCCTCTAGATCCCGCAGCACTTCCCAGACAATGGGTTTGATTTGGCCTGGGCTTTCATGCAAGGCTTTCACTGAAGGCAAAAGCAATTCCGTGAGCAGAAGAGCCACTGCACCACACAAAGGCAACTACTTCTGGGGGGTGAAGCACTGCAGCTCGAGCCAGAGCTTTGTTGTCAGGAGAATAATCCTTTTTCTCCCAAAAAATACTTGAGCAAAGAAATGATAAATGAGCACAGAGAGAGTCATGATAACATTAATGTCCAAACAAAGACAGAGGGACATGTCTGTGAGGTGGTCTCACAGAAATCTGTAAAATTTCTGTGGCTTTATCATGCTTTTAAAGGAAAGGGGAAAAAAAGCATCTACCAGTCCAGCACACTGCAAAACACAACACGTGGAGGATGATAAAATGCACAGAATAGTCCTTTGTGACGTGTGGAATAGACAAAAAGTCAGTAAAGTAAAAAACAAGGCCCATTTGTAAATGGAGGATCATTTCATTACCTCATATCCATGGAATATTTTCTTTTCTATTTCAACACTGAAGGGGAGAAATGCCTTAAATCTAATCTCATGGTGTTAACGGTATGAAAAGCAGCTTTGTTGTAATTGATTTTGCTGAATTTCACATATACACACACCCCCATGCTTATGCTTGTAATTGCAGAGGGATACAATGCAAACTTATGAGGTAAACTCATTTTCTAAAATAAATCATATAAAACAGATTTTTTTAAATAAAATCTCAAACAGAAAAAATAGATGTTATAACTGTCTGGAAATAAAATTTTGAATTTTAAATAACTTCCAGAAATATTTCCAAAATTTTCAGAAATGCTCCATAAGTCTGGTCAGCGAGTGGGAATTTTTTCATCACTGTCACTTGAATTTTATCTGGCCATATTTACATGAATGGATCACATTTAAAGAAGGAGGGAAACACATTTGGTTTTCAAGATTGTAAAGTCTTGATTTTTTTGTCTTAGTTTTACAGATATTTATGGAGAAATACTTTTTACTTGAAAATCATGAATATAAAATTCAATATATTTATACATTTTGAATGAAACACAGTTGAAATAAATGTTACAAAGTAAAGTTCATATACAGTGAAATTCTCTAGCGTTAATTACTCCTGAATGTTTGTGAGTACCCAAAATCCTGACATAAAAGCTGTAATTTCTATGCAAAGTAGATAGGATGATTGAGTTATAATTAAAATGGTAATTATACCCTTAATGCTCTGTATTTGACTTTTCAAAATAATGTTATGCTCCAAGAAAAGCTATTTAAAGATCAGAGAAAAATGTTTGAAAAATGAATGTATTCAAGACATTCTAGATCTTTTAAAATCCAGTTACTGATTTTTACACGCTTTCATGTATAGTCTGAAACATTTTCTTCATTTATTTTTTGTCGATGGAAATAATAAAAAATCATTGGAACGTGAAAAGCTTAAACGAACGCAATATTCTCCAAGTTGATATTTAACACGATAAGTATTTGAAATGTTGGAGAACAAGTTGCAATATTCACTTGCTGACTAAAAGCCTGCCCTTCTCCCTCTTAACTGGATGATACCAAGGAAAGAGCCAGGGGGAATTCAGCAGCCCTGTAGTTTCTTCCTCAACAGTTCGTGACATGTCACACTGCACCCCGCACGGGATAAATACGACATTTCCTCTGATCCCTCACTGACTCCTTAGAATTAAAGCAAGAGCACCTAAAGCTATACATCAAATGTCAGGAGTGGCAGCCTACTGGAACCGTATCAATATTTGATGATTTATGGCTTGCTGGGAGGAGTAGGAAACATTGGCCCTGGCAGCAGTGACACCCGGGATGCTTTGCGCTCACCCAGCCATGGTGTGTGCCCAGGTCTGCAGGAAGGGGCAGGAGAACACAGCCTATGTGGTGAGATGTGCCTACAGATCCCAGAGAATCTGTGCAGCAGAGTAGGGCCATTTTCCAGCCACTGCCAAACTTCTGTGCACATGTGCACTCTCTTGACTGTGCAATTAGTATGTCCATGCTGGGGTTCTGAGCATCTTTATTCAGTTTGGAGTTGGTACAGTAGTCACTCCTGCTGCTCAACTAAGCACTCTTCCAAGCAGAGTAAAAACAGGGTCTTAGCAAGCTAAAAACCCTTGCAGTAAAATCTGTAAAGTCGTGTAGTCTTAGATGCTTGGGGTTTTTTGCAGCATTTCTCACCAAAAAAAAGCACCTTTGCTTCCATCCATCTATTTAACTCATGTGCACATCACTTATCTAGCACTTCATGACTTTTCATTCTTATTAATCTTCAGATATGGTTGAAAGTTCTTCCTTGTGTCCCACAAAAAGCATGATAGGAAGGTTTTAGAACAGAATTTTGCAATTTTTGTTAAACACAGAATAGTGACTTCCTAGTTTCTAGCTAGCTTTCTCTAACATGAAAAGAGAAAAGACACAGGGACTTTACTGATGCTGGTCTATTTTTCTGCTCTCTTATTCCACCAGTGGGTGGTGGTGAGAAAGTCTAGGCAGGCTCTGAAACTGGGGTAAAGCTGAAATGTCACTGAAGGAAATAAGCTTAATTCCTGTTATGTGCTGTCCCTCCTCATTCAGTACCTGATCCAAAGCCAGGGCTTGTATTCATCTTTCTAATGGATAGTCCTCCTCTGAGGGCCCACGATACCCATGATATTCATCTGTTTGCAAATGTCTCATGGCTGGTGGCAGGGATGACCACATTCTCCAGTGTATGCACTGGGTATCATCCTTGGCTCAATGTGTGGCAAGTCTAAATCTAGGTTGTACCACCTGGATCCAGCACCACAGTCTTCCCTTCTCATTCCCTTATGCCAGGTCCTTGTAATTTCTTCTCCACTCCAAGCAGACTAGAAATGGTAGCAGAACAAAAAAGAAATAAAAAGGCCCATCTGGAGGGTACAAGGGGAAGAAGCTAGTGTGGGATAACAAGATAAACCTTTGTAAAGAGCATCAGTCTTATTCAGAAGAAACAGAGAAAAGCTGAAGAAGAGGAAAATATGGTGAACAAGCAAGTAGTTAATGAGAAAGAATGGAGAAATCTGGAATTAAAGGCAGGGGACAAGGACTATCGACTGTCATCTCCACTTGCTATTTTTACAAGAGACATTTGTGAAGTTTTTTCTTCTTGAGTGAGTCTGTTTCAATATCCCATCCCTTGATTCATATGGTGGTTTATAGTCTGTCTGCAATCTGTAATTGAGGGCTGCTATTTGCAATCCCCTGCAGTAAGTTCTGAGTGACTGATTTTTAGTCATCGAGATTTTCAGAAATAATACTAGTTAGCAAAAGACATGCTACAGGTATTCATCAATGCCAGTTGGCCCAAGAAAATGTGTTGGTAGGCATCACTGATAGCCATTAGCTATTCCAAATTTCTCCAGCTGTAGATTGAAATTAAATGCACATGCAAATTTTTTTTAAAGCTTTGCATAAAAAGCTGAATTCATAAAATAGCAAAAATGGTCCACTTTCAAAAAACAAAGGAAGTCCAAACCAAAGCCTGCTTAAGCAAAGGGAAAAGTTTCTATAGATTTCTCCAAACTTTGGCTCAGATTCTGAATTCTTTCCGCATGTAACACGACTATACTCTGGCAGGAAGGATTTGGGGGGTGGGGGGAGAAGGGGAAAAAACCCCACCACTTTTCTGAAATTATTGTTAATAGTGGATTTAGAAGTTGGTTCTAGAAGTGCTTCAGCACTAAAATTAAAGCATGTTGGATGGCAGTCGCAGCCACGTACAATTAGGCTTGCCACATGAAAATGAAGGTAGCTCACCCTATTCTTACTCACTGAGGACCTCATCAGCTGCAGTTCCTTTGCCAAACTTGGCATGAACATGCACCAGTTGTTAATAATTATTCATTTCTTCTTCATTTTATCCTAGTCCATGCCTTTTGAGCTGTGTTTCTAAATTAAAATTCTCAATGTAAGTGTCATTGTGTTTCTTGACTTTGCTAATCTCTTAAGAGATTTTTAGAAAGGTTTATGGTATGAATGTTCCTGGATCCTCCACTTTGCAGGGAATAAAACAAGATCACAAGCTAAGAGGGCTCCTTCTCCCTTATTCTGCATTATGTAGAATTATGGAATCATAGAACGGTTTTGGTTGGAAGAGACCTTAAGGATCATATAGTTTCAACCCCCCCCCCCACCATGGGCAGGAATGCCACCCACTGGGCCAGGTTGCTCAGAGCTCTATCCAACCTGGCCTTGAAACACTTCTATTTATACCTGTGAAGCTGCTGCAAGCTACAAAAGCATTCCACTCTGGGCAGGCACTGAACCAAGACCAGAATTAGCCCATGGTCTCCATAAGCCCAAGAAGGCCATTTTCTCCCTAAAGCAAATAGTCCTTAATGGCACTGGTGTTCCTGGCTGTGAGGGAAGTTCATGCCCAAGTAACGTTCCTGAGGAGCTGCCTCTGACCAGTGATGAACAAGTTGATTTCTGCTGTGTTCCTGGTAGGACAGCTGTGTAACTCCCTGGAGAGCTCATGGCTGATGATTTTCTATCAGACAGTATACAAAGCAAGTGGCTGCTGCTGGAGCTATGTGGTGGAAAATAGTTGTCCTCCTTCCTGTAACATGTGACAGCTCATGCAGCCCCCTGCCTTCCTGGCAGGGCAACCAAGAAGGCAAAATTAGCACCATAGCCCATTTATTTTAAATACAGGGGGACAGAGATAGAAGAATGGGATTGGGATGTCGTCTCCCATTGGCGTTGAATACATTGTATTACTGATTTTATAGCTGAATTTCACCTGTAAAGGAAATAAATCTTCATTTTGTCTCTTTGATGCAGATGAGCTGTCCCATGTTGCCGGCACTTCAATCTCAATGCTTCACTTTGCCCAGAGATTTACTTTCTGAGCCCCTGAGAGAGGTGATCCTTGGGGTACTGCAGGCAGATAAATGCAGGTAGAGGACCTGAGGTAGAGGGATTCCATAGCTGTTTCAAGAAAATGGTCTCAGCTTCTGTCCAGGCCTGTCATATCTGTACCAAAAAGCATTGGACACCAAATGTCCTTGGCATCACACATTGTAAAAGGACAACCTTACATCTAGTTTGGACCTGCAAGGAGAATGAGCTCTTCAAAGGCCTCCAGCCATCTACCTATATAAGTTTGGTACTTAAAAAAACACAGAGAAGCTCAAGTTTTGCCCTTTTCTGTGGTATGACAGTGCATTTTGAAATGACAATAATTTTCTTCAAGTGTCTCCCAGTTTTGTACCATGAGAGATTTGTCATCATCCTTGCCTTGAAAAACTTTGTTTCTCTTTGATCAGAGTTTGTTCTATGGGGTTTTTTTTAGTTTATCTGGACAAAATATTAAGGATAAAATACAAATAGTAAAGACTGAGATGTGAAAGTTTGGACAGAAAAAAAATGTTAACATCTCTGTTAGAAGCTGGTAAGTGTTAGTCTGCCAACAGTTAAACCCTATATGTGCTAAAGAAATCATAAAATACATGATACATAGCATAGATTTTAGCAAAACAGTTGCTGAGATGTGGTGAAAATGTCATCTATAAAAAGCCTCCTTAACCACCTTAATATATATAAAATGGCAATCTACAATTTGGCATGACATATGCATATATATATATATATAAATATATATATAAAAAGTAAGTGACAAAAGTACAGCTGCACCACATCATTTTAGCCAGCAAGGGTAAGTCTTTCTTATTCTGTTTGTTTTTCAGGTCACAGGGTCTGTGATAATTTCATTAGCTGCTGAAACATATTTTTACTGTGTTCCAAGGACAGTGTTAAGTGGACAGGACTCCTGTTATTGGCAGTGAAAATTAATATCTAGGACATTTCAAGAGGGTGTGAACGTTTCACTACAAAAGCATGGCAACATGATGAATGTAGAATGAAATGGGGTTTAGGTGAGGGGATTTTATTCCGTTTTCTGGTGTAAGGAAATAACTTTATTCTGATCTCTTACTACTGGTACCTATTCACTATTACTAGAGCACTCAAACTGATGGGGTAGACAAGCAATTTAATCTGCTGCTGAGCCAGCAGATCAGGGCTCTCCATACAGTCAGGGGGAGAAATACTCTTATGGGAACAGATGACCAAAATATGGCCATCGCTCAGGGGTCTTGCATGACACTGTGGGCTGACCACTGGAAATGAGGGTGGCCTCTGGAATATTCACCTAGAAATAACTACCCCAAACATTCAAGAAAAGGTGAAGAGTGCTCAGTTTCCTAAATCCACCTCTCCTAACAAGCCCCTCCCGGCACAACCAACTGCCTAGGGACCACTGTACTGCTTTCCATCAGGACACTCTGCCCTTTGGGACTAAAGCTTTTTATCCTCAACAGAGACATGTTACAGTTCACCCAGCTGTTTGCATTACTAATCAAGGAGACAAAAATGTGTGACACAAATTGCATCCTTTCACAGCACAATCTGAATTGAACCATCCCTTGGTTGCCCCTGGAAACAGAGGGGTGCAATACCCCAGGACGCAGCTAAAAGGACTAATATGCAGGTTAGGTTTTAAGAACATACTGGATTATAAGAAGCAGGAAGAAGAAATCTAAGGGAGAAGGAATATAAGGAAGAAGAAATAAAGAAAGCCCATGTTGGCTGGCGGGGACAGAGGCGCTGAGGTACAATTGTGTTGCCCAGCCATGTGTTACACAACCATTTGTCAAGATAGATATTTTGGGGCACAATATGGAAGTGGCAAGGAACCATCAAGCAGGGAAAGTGGCTCTGTGAAGCTCAGGGATGGCTTGAAGGCGTATGGCTTCACTGAAAGGATACTTTGGCACTTTGGCACTAGACCCATAGAATCACGTTTCCCAGCTCAGTGACCTTGCAATGCACTGCATTCAAAAAAGAAAATGGGCAAAATATTATTATTACTGCATTACTTCACAACTAGCCAAATGTTAAAATGCAGTAGGTCACCCCCCCATTTCCCCACCAAGAGATATGATGGCTTTTCTTTCTATCTCTCACGGTCTCTTTTTTGTATTTTTAATCAGTTACATTTCTAAACAGACACAGAAGTTCTTGTGTGAGTCCAACCAGCGGTGCTCAAGCTTGGCAAAGGAACTCAGGGTTTTTAATGTATTGTCAGTTGTAATCAATGAGAACAAGTCTGATGCTTTTAAATTCCTGTCTGATGTTTCCTTCCATTCACCCTACAAAGCACAGGAGTTATGCCAGCAGTGTATAAGTCTGCAGCAAGTAAGGAACAAATGATTGGCCAGGTCTGGGAGTGTGTTTTGTGCCATATTCACACACAGATACATGCACACTTTCATACCTGTACTGCTCTGAAAAGAGAAAAAAAACAAACCCACAAACCACTGCTAGAGGAGACTGTGCCAACCTGCTACTCACCTGTGAAAATGAACTACCCAGATTAATTACCTGACAAAGGCTGGACCACAGCTGTCAGCTCAGAAAGAGAATAGTGTGTCAACAAGAAACAAAACTGGAGACGTGCTGGCAGGGGTTTTTGTGCACCAGGTTTCTTTCTCTTTTTTTTTTTTTCCTTTTTTTTTCCTTTTTTTTCCCCAATTTTTTTTTTCTCTTTTCTTTTGAGAATTTCCACACTGTTTCTATCACTTATTATTTACATTGCAGTCTTACCGAGGTAGACTGATCCTGGAGCATGCCCATGTTGGGATAAACTCTGCACAGACATGGAGCAAGATTGCTGCCAACTCCAAGGCTACGCAGTTCAAACAGAATCAGGAACACCAATGAAGTAGCTGCAGTGTTAATCACTGCCACCAGTATCACACAGGTGATAGTTAAAATGACAACAGCTGCATGAGCTTCATATTGATTGGAGCTTTTCATTCTGCCTGATTCCTTTGGAGGACTCAGAGGTGGTACCAAGAACGGGCAGTTTTTCTCCTGGTGTAAATCAGGCAGACACCGTCCATGCTCGTGATGCTGAGTGCAGGATCCAGCTGCTGTCAGGGCTTGGGATGGCCACAGGGCCAGTGCTGGCCATAACAGAGCTGTTTTTCCACTCATCCTCCCATGCTGTGTAGATGTTATGCAGAGTAGAGAGATGGGCAGCACAGAGCTGGGCGACAAATTGAAGTAAAACAGTACTTTGACCCCCACCTATATCAAAGAAACCAGATGTATGACTTCCACAAAGTGTTCCCACTTTACAGGCTGGAAACTGAGGCAAGGGCTGATGCCATGCCTGGCATCATCAGGCTGCAGGGAATCTAGGCACCGGGGCAGAAACTCATCCGAAATCCCTGAGCCTTCACCCACACCCATCCCTGCCTTCCTGTCAGACTCATAAATGCTTCTTTGTGCTAATTTGACCCTAGTAAAATGAGGTGCTGCAGCTTGAAGCCTATAGACAGACTTGGGAAGGGTCCTATTCCTGTAGCTGAAATATTTGCAATGCAGGCAAGGACAACTGAGAGCAGCAGTGAGTGTGTAAATCACTGCTCACCCTGGAGCTGCCTGGACCTCAACCTCATCCCTTTCACCTCCAGTTGTTTGCAAAGCCTTTCTCCTCCTAGGGGGAATTTTCATCCAGATGCGTGCAGAAATTCTCAGATTAATTTGATTTTTGGGGAGAGGCAGGGGTGTTTAAGTGAGGGGTTTTTTTTGTTTGTGTTTATTTCTCCCCTCAGAGCTGCCTTTCATTGCACATTTGTAGTTCTGGAAGACAACACCCTGCTGACACTTAGAGAAGCATCAGTGAATAAAGTCTGTTGTACAGGCTGCAAAGCCATCTGGACTTTCTGCTGAAAAGGTTGGACATGGTTTTAGGCAAGATTTTATCACATCTGAAAAAAAAAACTTCTGTACTCAGTACCTCCTCCAAGGTTGATGTCAGATATTTTTTTCCTTTTGTCAGTTGCAAAACAAAAAAAATGACAAACAGTTGGAAGGCAGTAAGGATGGAGATATAAATCTCTAGAGGAAGCTTTGTCAAAGGTAGTGGAGTATAAACAAAAAATAAATTAGTTTTGGTGTTATCAGAAACTGGACAGACTTCGATTTGTATAATAGTTTGTCTGCATTTCCAGACCACTTTGACAATGCTTCTGTGAGGCAAACCACAGGCACATGACAGAAGAGGTGAGGGAAATGGTTAAACAACACAATCACTGGAGAAGAAGGGAAGAAGAAAGACAAGACAAAGGTGTAACGGCAGTCTTGAAATCCTTCAGAATGTTTTACCTTGCTGTTCATATTTATCGGTTCTTGAGTCCAAGAATGTTGTGTATCCCTTGTGTGCTACACCTCCCCTGCCCAGGTTTTGGCAGGACAGTTTTGTAGCTTGAAAAGGGTAGCATAAGGCTTGTGTGGCAGCTCCTTCTGGCTGAGGATTCCTGTGAGCAGGGCAGGAGAGAGAAACATGCTGAAAGTAATTTATTAGAGTGCCCTTTAGGTTATGTGCAGCTTAACAAGTGAGCTAACAACCAGCGATTACCTTAAAAACACAGGTTGGTGAGACATGATTTTATATATTCTGAGAGATGGGTATGAAGTATTCCTCTTTTTGTTGTCTGAATTTTGGGAGATTTTTTTCTTACCCCATGGCTATAAGAACGAGCCCAGAGGTGTAATGCCAGACACCTTAGAGATGCTTTGAAGTATCCTTCCTCAAGTACAATGTGCTGGCGAAAAGAATGTATTCGTATTAGGAATAAGTATATTTATCTATCTGACATAAATTTTACAGGGTTTGGTCAATTTGTAGCTAAACTGCATTGAGATTTTTGTGTAAGTACCTAAATATATAGAAATAATAATTTTCAATTTCATTACTGGGTTTATCCCTTTATTCTTTTGTGTTTTTCTTCTCAAGAAGCTCTTATTTTATTGCCCACAGAGAATAAATCACTTAAAAACATTTCCCGTGATGAGGAATTTTTCTTCAAGAATTTATGTGCTGTAAGAAACCTGAGCTGTAACTGAAAGCTGTGACACTGCACTTAACTGCAGGTAGATATTTTACAACCCCTCTCACAGGTATGATCCCAAGGGAAGGTCATCCTGTGGAGGGCAGCCCATGCAGTTCCACTGCACAGTCTACTGGCCTCATGCTCAATCCTTCCCTGGGTTCTTGCTTAAAGTCTGCTTAAAGTCCACTTAAAGTCTGCTGAGGCAACAGGTTTTGCCCAAGAGTATTGTCACAAGGTTTAAAAAGGACATTCCTAGGTTTCAGGTCTGGACATTTGGTTAGGAGTTTCTTGACGGAAGATGGAGGGGAAGGTGATGGGGTAGGGATATTTGGTTTTTAGAGCATGGGCTAAAACTAATGCTGAATGTTTAGCTTCAGAAGCAGATTTTTGGCAGATAATAAAAATATGAAAATTCTTTCCTAATTTCAGCAATGTTGTTTTAATTCCTGTTGTTTGTCAGGGAGGGACTGCTTTAACTCTGACCCCAGGCATACACCAATCCCAAATGTCTCTGTGGGTAACTTGAGTGGCAATTGGGATTCAGGTGAAATCATGGTTCTGCCTCTCCTAGCACAAAACCACTGCAGGTGATGATAACTGTCCCTGCTAATTACACATTTGAGAAGAAGCCCAGGGAAGAGTGGGGTAGCATGATATGTAGTTTCCCTTACCATCACTCTTAGCCACAGGAAAGGTTATAGCCAGATTTCGAGAATCCTTACAGCAAATGACAGCAAGATCTTTAACAAAAAGAAAAGAAAAAATTCCAATGTCTGTATAGTAATTGCCACACAATGTATTATATGCCTTGCTCTGCAGTGATTCAGAAGGTTGAGTCGTGCCGTGCCTTGCTGGGATCAGCAGTTCAGAATAGATTAAATTTGTTTTGGACACTGCCTGCACCCTGCTTTGTCTAACAAAGCATATGTGTGACAGGAAAGGAGCTTAATAGCGCAGACCCTTAATGAGAACCATAAACACACAGGCATAGATTTTCAAAGTGCTGCTCAAGGGATTTGAGCAAGCACTGTTCTCTCCCTGCTTTGAGTATTTACCCAAGAGCTGCTAACTGGTTAGGCTTTGGGATGAGAGTGGACCTCGAACAGCCAGGAGAATTGTATGTGACAAGGGTTTTGACACCGTCAGTTTCCAAAGGATATTCATTTTCATACAGCTAAGAAAGATAAAGCAAGGAAACTGAGAACTGAAAATACATTTCTCAGATAAAGGATTGATTTTATTAAAGAGAGACATTTCATAACATGAATCTAAAATCTAGTTTTTCATAGAGACCACAAAAGCCTTTCTACAGAGTTAGCCGTTCCTAGACACTGGTGGCTTTATAGAGCTTTTATCTAGTTAAAGAAAACCCATTGGTGCTAATTTAATAGCTGTAGTGTACAACAGCTTGACACCTGAGGCTTGTCCTAAAGCAGGCACAAGGCTGCAAAGCGAACACTACTTCATTTTTTGAATTATTCAGCACTTACAACCAACCTTATGTGTGCCTCTGTAGGAAGAAGGCTTCTGGGTTAACAATCAGTAAAAGAAAAGAAACAAGACAAACAAACAAACCCTCCTTTCTGGTGTTTGTTAGCAGGTGCAGTATTGACTTCAGGAATGATTCTGCAAAATTGGTATGGACGTTCTTCATTACCAGAGCGGCAAATGCAGAGCTGTATGCAGGAGCAAAGCTGGAAAACTAGCATGGCCTCCTTCCGGGAACAACTGCTCGTGGTGGTGGAAAAGCTTGTTTACTCTAAATTCATTGAAATGGTACTTATTGGTAGAATCTTTTTAGAGCAAGATGAATGCAGACAGCAATGAATCAGCCTCAAATAGAGGGGCTCATATGTTAGCATCCTAACATTAGCACACTAATGTGAATTTAAAGATTCTAATTAAACCTACATACAAAATGTTTTCCTTCTAAATAGAAAACCATACTTTTTGGAGGAGCTGGGGCATTTGGATTTGACAGCATTTCCTTTTTCAATAGTATGCTTATTTTATGTGTTCTATTTTCTTTCAGTCACTCCAGGGGTTTCTGAAACAAGTAAAAAGATACATTATATTGTTTGATTGATTCCTTGTAGTCAAAGGATATATTGAGAAAACAGACCAATTTTTTTCACTGAGCTTGTGGAATAAACTTCTCTTTGATCTTTATACTTCCTACTGTAGCTACAAATTTCTGTTGAGATATTTAACAGTGATTAATTCCATTTACAGGTTTCCACGGTAGTACAGGTACAAATTCAGAAACTTTTTTATTATAGCCAAACTTACATCATATCTATTGGTTTCTAATTTTGTCCCTCCCCCACCCTAAATGCCCCAATAAAAGCTGGGGGGAGGCCCCATTTTAAGCTAGATATTTGTATATAAAAATTCAATATTTTAAGAAAAAATTCTATGAACTTTGGCATAGTACCTCTTAGGCAGTCATGAGGAAATCTTATGCCAAGATTCACCAAAGATGGACCTTAACTAATCCTCCCATTCCACTTTTGTCGCTGCTTAATTTCTCCATGCATGCCATATCCTCCAAACTCCAACACAGGCAGTACCATCATTTTCATAAGCCCTAAGTTTGCTGTGAAACCCAGAAGATAAATGGGTGAGAGAAGGAATTTGCTATTCTGACCCCCATTCTTGGTTCTTTTGGGGCATTTTATCATTCTGTCTGCCACACAGGGACTATGTTCTAAGTATGCCTCACACAGCAGCCAGCACACTGCTGATATTTAGTAAATGATCACTAATGATAGAAGCAACTGTATGGAGGCAAATATGTTTTGTGGGGCCTGGGAAATTAGCAGAGCAATCAGCCTCCAGCCGGGGTGAGGGAGGAGAGGGAAGTAGGCAGCAAATAATCACTCTGAGCCCAGGAGCCAATTGCACAGTCTGGACAAGCTGGCCAAGTCAGCCGAGGTCAGCTAAGCCACTGAGGAGCCTTCATGGATGGAGAGAAAATTTGGGACATTTGATGATCACAGAAAAAAATAATTCATTGAGCTCAGCATCATATTTAGCTAAAGCATTTATAATAGGACTATGAACAGATGGGGGAGGGTGATGAAAGTGATTCTTTTGACTGAATCAATAGGACCAGTTGATCTGCCTCATCTATCTTGATAAGAAGACTGTGAGGATATTTAGTGTCAGAAGTGCATTACTGGAGTTTTCATTAGAAGCTCGGTGTAGAAATGTGCACCCAGCTGCTGCCACATGAAGCCTGTGCAGCACATGTCCCATGCCCTCTGAGCAGCATGAATGAGAAGACCTTTCTGAATCAGGATGTACACAGGATATATGAGCACGGTCAGCTAAAATGAAACATATAGCCAGACAAAATAAAAACACATCCATCTAAGATAAAACAAAGCCCATATATGCTGACCCTGAGGGATAAGCCAAAACCAGACATAATGATCAATACTGTAGGAGTTATGATCAGAGAGAAATAATTACTGCACATCTCAAGGAAACCACCAAGATGAATTCCCTGGCAGTGCCTTGTTTTTGAGTAATACTCTGCAAATGCCTGCACATTCTGAAGGATGGTTGAGTTATGATGGGCTGTAGACTGCAGCCTCCAGTCTGTCTGCAGAAGTCCTTGAGTGACTCTGCTTGGAGAGTCTCATCACTGACAATGCATTTGGCTCACAGGTCCCTGAAAGGTGTGGGTTAAAATTGCCCCTTTTTGCCTCTGGAGAAGTGGGACTCATGGCAAAGCAAGTGGTTTGCATCGTGGTCCCCAGAAAAGCAGGGCAAGGAGTGAGCCCATCCTGCAGCCCACTGCCAGGGGCCTGCTGCCTTCCTTCCTTCCTTCCACAGGTCACCCTGCCTCTCCATTCCTCTAGGTTCTTTTCAGCCCTCTCCACCATGCTGGAGGAGTTCCTGGTGCTAAAGTGATGCCCAAAAGACTGATGGTGGAGGGCAACCCATGACCCTCAGCTATTTCTCTTCTCAAGGCTGCACCTTGAAGATGATGTAGTACCTGGAAAGAGCCTGACTCATTCATTGACTTGAGGGTACAATCACTTAGCAATGAATCTCCAACTAGCTACAGCAAACTTATTTACAAGACTGGAAAAAAATGTGTTGTGTAGCAATTTGCTACACACTCTGACCAGTAGCAGCTCTTCTGCATTGATCTTCTCTGTGCACTGTTTCCCCCGCCCCAGTTAGAAAGTGAGAGTTCTCTGCAAGAAAAAAATACAAACTCCTGCTGTCAATGAGTGCATGTTTCCCCCTCAGACAGTAAAAAGAACGAGGTGTGCATCTGCTTTTATCTGTGAAGAGAATTGTGAACTTAATTCAACCTGATCCCCATTCATCGTGTTCAACATTTACTCCCCAAATGTCAGTGAGATTCTGGAAAATAAAGTACTAGAAAGACAGGAGAAACAGAGCCCTTGGTGATATCTGTATAGTAGAATATTTCTTCCCATCCATATGCAAATCTAACCTTTTTGATATTTCAACCCTATAAACCCTAAGACAGGATTTCAATAGGAAATGTTTACTAAGGGCTTTCTCCTTTATAATCTATTGATTTTAATATCCTTACCATTCCTGTTGAATGTCAGTTTTACCCTGAAGACTCCCATTGCAAACTTGAACACATTTAATTATTTATACCATTTGAAATATTAGTGCCAAGAAATCACTAAAAGTTTCTGGTTCTGTAATGGTGTGATCTAAAGTTTGATTTTCCTTTGTGAATAACACAAGTAATTTGATATGGTAATCAAGGACAGATGAATACTTCAGACAACACAGTGCAGTTTTAATAGTAATGACATCTATTTTTCATTTTTCCAACCTCCCTGTATATGTTAAAATATAGCTCATTAAGTACTGCAGGATCTCTCAGTCTTTTTTCACAGTGAACAGGATAGCATTACATTTTCTTTCTTCTGCCAGCTGCCTGAACAAGAAACTTGCATCCACCAGTGACAGTAAGCCTTTACTCAATGTGCAAGGTTTGAGTGCAACGGAGGGCAGATTTGCCCCTCAGTGGGGGTCCGGCAGTCTACTTTGCCTTACTCATATCACTCACTGTATTCACTAGACTGAGCAAAGGTTTGATCTCAAGGAAATTCTCTCTGAGACAAATATTGTTTGTAGAGAAGAATCCATGTGAGGCCCTGTGAAAGGTAAGATTTTGACAGCAGGCAAACCAAAGAAGGGGGTTTGAAAATAACTCAGCATCTGGAAGGTCAGTTCTTCCCCAGAGTCGTGTTTTTTACTCCCAATACCACCCCCTCCGCCCCAAAGCCAGTATGACTGAGCTCACCTTGCCTGACCAGGGCATGGGCATGCTTGAGCCCCATCCTTGCCACTTGAGCCTTGTCTGGAACATCTTAGAATCAGGAATACTTCCACTGGCTTCAGTGGTGATTTGTATCAGACTGCAGTTTTCCAAGGGGATTAATGCCCTAAGCAGAAGTCCCTCCTAATTCCAGCACTCAAGCCTCATTTGAGTATCTCTTCTACTATGTGTCCTGGCAAAAATTTTGAGAGTTCTAACTGTATCTTTTAATTTTTTTCACCCCTGTACCCCTGCCCTGAGCTGTGGTTTCTCTGCATTATGTGACCAGAGCAATTGCATGCACTGAATTTCTCTTTCACAAGGAAAGTTCCTACTCTTCTTTTTCCCTCATCTTCAGAAATTTTCCCTTTGTCTTCTACCAACCTGATAGCTGTTCAGAAGCTGCCAAGATGTATTTGGCTCTTGTATTTGCTCCAGATGGAGACTTTTATTTTCACTCATATCTGGCAGTAGGAACCATGGTTTCACCAAACACGAACTTTTCTCTGAGATTGTTGTGATAGAACAAAAGAACCGTTTCTTTTGTGTATGGTTTGTAAGTTATTTCTGACAACAGATAACATAGTCTAGTCTGTATCCTGAAAATTCAATGAGGCTCACAATAGCTGTAAATAGTTGGATTTTTATGCTTTATATCCCATCAGGAATGACCATCTGGATATATATCTTTTAGTAGTCTGAGATTATTGTTTAAAAGTAAAGCTAGAAAATCTCTGAAATCAAATCTGTGGTTCTAAACTGAGCAGGGGTAAACGTACTGACTCATCTCCACCACATCTCTCCTGTGTGCATTAGATATATTTGTAACAAGTTTGGCTTTCACAAAAGCATGGAGAAACAGCCTGAAGGCTCTAAATAGGCAAAAATGCTGTCACTGATTTCATTGCACAGAACAAGGTCGAGCCAAATAGCTGCTCTGGTGTGCTCTAGAGGGCAAGGGAGGGTGCTGTGTGTATAAGTAAGGAACCTAACACCATACCCAGCTCTGCCACCAGGCCAGCTTTCAGGGCCAGAGTATTCAAAGCCCTGAAATTAATGCTACAGAACAAGGATCAGTCTTCAGGGCATCAAGTCTCTTTAGAGCTGAGCCATGGATCTCTTGTCCTCTTATTTTTTTTCTGTCTTCAAAATAAACTGCTCCTTTTCCCCCTTTCCACTTTACTTTGGAATACCCATTTGGAAATTTAGGGCAATATGATAGCCTGTAAATGACCTCTTAGATTAGGCACTGTTTCTGGTTGGTTTTGCAGCATCCTACATGTGTTCATGTATGTCACTCCTTTGCTTCTATTAGTTTCACTGGCTTCTTTTAGGCAATGGATTCAAGACAAAAAAATGTTCGCCTGACTTATTTTAGCTAAGAGGCTTCATATTTAATGGATTTGCGGTTCTTTAATGTCCCAGGTCACTCCTTGAGATCAGCAAATGCTGAATTTCTTATCGTCCTTAAATATTATCTGAAGCCATGTCATTATTTTGCCTTTAGTGAGTCTCTTTGCTCTCTGGCTTTGGAACCTACTGCCAAATGAAGTAAAGAAAGCTATGACTGTGGGGATTTCTAAATCCAAAGTTAAAAGTTATTTGTTCTGTTTAGCATTTTTAAAATGATTCTTTTAGGAATTGTATGTGCCTCTAAGCTAATTAACTCTTAATGAGCACAAAATGCCCTGGGATGCAGATTTGGAGGGTACTCTAGAATTGCAGGCATGGATTGGACTGCAATAGTGCAGGAGATGAAATTTATGATTTGATTCTTTTTTTAAATGATGATGCAGATATTTTTATTGAGATACTCATTTTTTTCCCCTCATCTTTCTTTCTAGTCTAAATAAAGCTGATCAGATTTTCAGTCCACCATATGGGGCCCAGTTATATCAGTTCTGCAAATACGCTTTAGTTTTCCGTTATGGATGAGGTCACTGTTCAGTAGGGAAAACAAGTTGAGAAACAAACTTTCATGTTATGAAAGACAGGCAGTGTTCCAGTACTGAGCATTTAACCAGAGCATCAGGAAATCAGAACACCTGGCTGTGCCCAGCTCTGTGCTATTCCCCTGGACCAGTCCCTCACCCTTTTAGTGCCTTCACTCACTCATCTGTAAAGCAACCATAATTGCATTTATATCACAAGGGTGCCTTGATGCTTGACAAATGAGAATTGACCAAAAATTCATCCTTCAGAAGCACTGTATTAACAATACCTTGCTCACATAGTGACTGTGGACAATTAGATTAGAAGAAGTATAAATGCAGTGAAAGTGAAATTCCATTTAGGAACTGTCAAGCTGTTCTTGATAATTTTTCTTAGTTTTCATCTAATGCTTGAGTAGAATTTTGCATGAATCTCCCAGGAAGTGTTTATATGCCTCTTTTCTTCTTTTGAAACAAGCCAGTATATTTTATTCCATGTTATATTAAACTGTTTTTTGGGCAAATGATTTGTTCCCAGAACAATATTTTGGAAAGCTACATTTAGCAAAACTAAGAGAAATTATTGTGTCAAAGAAATCCTATCATCTATGTGTTTGAGCAAATTGCAATCACTTGCAAGGATTGTACACAGAAAAAATATTCCAGGTTTTATGAAAAGGGGGTTGCCTAATTGCTGTTATGTTTTATTTAATTAGATTTTTTTTATATTTGCCATAATAATGTTTTAAAATTAAACTGAATTTCCACAACAAACTGTAGAAACATATGGTGTACAGCCTGCAGATGCACTTAATGATGGTAATGTTGCTGATATTTGTGAATTACAACCTGCTTTCCTCTGAAAAATAGCTGTGTGTTCTCCCAATTTAAAATACTGTGTTTTCCCCAACATGCTTTCTTTGCCATTAGCAGTTTAGAGAGTAAAAGAATGGATATGATCTTCTTAAATACATTTCCTTATTTCTGCATAGCTGTGGATATTTCAGGGTGAGGGAAGTTGTGTATCAGACTCAACATCTCCTCTATGTATGCCATGAACCCACTTAAAGAAATCAGGTGAACTCAAGGAGGCCTGTTTTACCAGAGCCTCCCGTCAGGCAGCATATCCCAATGCCAGAAGAAAAACTGGAACTGCTGCTTGGTCAAGCCACTTTTCCTAACAAAGGGCTGACCAGATTTCAGGATGTCAGGAGCTCTCTGTAAGCATTCCAGAGTAAGCTCCAGCTCCCAGGAACTGCTTCCAGAATGATTTGTAGTTACAAAATTGGTTCCCCACAAGAAATCATATGGCTTAAAAAAAAAATCCTCTGGATGTTGGCTCTTTTTATGTTCAGACTTGCAAAGCACTTTAAGAACAACTCATGCTCACAAAGGGCGTTCCACTGACTTATCTCTAATGTATGCTTGAGAGGCTCAGTGCCAAACAAAGTGCAGAGATTAAGTAAATGAAAAGATAAGAAACATTGTAGCAGGGAATCATTCCAAGTCATGGCGCTCTCAGGAGCCCCGGAGCTGGTTTAGGTTCCCGTTCATCCATACACAGTCTGCAGAATTCACTTTTTAGACCTTTTTAACCTGCTTTGCTTTGGTAACCAGCTTCCCAAGACTCTCCTTGGTGATTGGACTCACTCATACCTGAGGGTTCAGACCACACACTCTCTAGTGCCCAGTCCGTAGGAAAATCTGTCTTTCCAAAAAAGCTGCTGTGCTCAGGAGGAGGCATGGCAGACCAGTCCCTCAGCACTAGTGCATAACTGCAAACTGCAAGCAACATCTTTGGTAGGATGTGCAAGCAGACATTCCCCTTCCCTTCTTCCCAGTGACTCTCAAGGTAGAAGAAGGACAGATCACAGTAGTCCTCCGGCAAATTCCTGAGCTGATCACTTTACCTTAGATAGTAGCTGTGAGTCATAAAAAACACACCTTGAATGCAGAAATAGGTGGTCCTTACCTATACATCAGGCCCTCAACTCACTCTCAGGTGTCAGTGGGCTAATGGAAATTTTCAGTTAGCTCACAAAAATAAGTGGTTTTGGTAGGACACACGTCCACCTCTTTAGCTCACTACTGTAAAGTTCTTTAAATTCCTGTGAACTGATCCTAGACCAGTGTCTTCAGAGACTGAAAAAAAGGCCAGACTTGAAGTCTTCTCCCTTTACTCCCAATCCTAGTCAATATGGTCTCTTAGCTTTAGTGCAGTTAATTTGGCCATTTCTGGGAGTGCTGTAGGTAGAGAAGGAGAGATACTCGTTTTAACTTTCCTCAGTTAGGTGATATCTAATTCTGAAAGGGACCTCTCAGCCGCTGGTAGCAGGTGGTTAATCTGCAGAAACGCCCAGTTTCCTCAGTCAAAGAAGTGAAAAAATTCTTTCTGACTATGTCTTTCAGGATTTTGCTGACTCCGTATACCAAATGGTTGCACAGAAGTTCCAGGAACTGACAGACAATTTCACTTCCATGCATGCACGCCACAAAACTCTTGCAGGCATTGTGATGACCAAAGGTAAGTTATCCTCTCATTTATTTTCCTCTGGCATTTTTCATGACTAAGTAATACATTATTTACCTGGCTCACAATATTGAAGGATGACTTTACTCACACGCAGAAAAATAAATAATAATGCAGTGAAAAGAAGCATTAAATATTTACACCTCAAGTAAGTTCACACAAAAATATTGGCAACAGAGTTAAAGATTTATTTGTAAATACGTCCCTATGTTGCTTTGTTTACAGGATAAAATGCAGGCCTGTGATTTTGTGTTTCCTTTAGATGGAGGGGGGGTTATTTATCAATAAAAGTGGTATTATTTATTAATTGCTTTCTTAAGTCTGGAATCACCAAGTTACTGTTGTACAAGGCTATCATAAACCTTGTTTTAGACTGACAACAGAAGAAAATCTCAGTCCATTTCCTTTACAATATAAAACAAAAAAAAGTCAAACCCAGAGCATGTGTAATTTTAGTTCTGCTCTGCTCTAGCCTTGGGAAATACTTATACTTATCAACAGGGCCAAAATTTGATATTCACTCCTGTTAAGACTTCACTACTTGACACATACTATGTGGAAATCTTTAGTGATTTCATAAAGCAGTTGTACATGGTCTTTCTTTCTTTGGTGAGCACACCTCAGCTGGGGCATCTCAGTATTTATGAGGATGTCAGCAGTGGAGATGCTTCCATAAACTTCATTCTCACTCTGACACATGGAGCAGTGGATCGAGTGTAGAAATAAGGGGATAAGCCCAGAGGGGGAAGGAATGCATAATTCATCCAGGCTTGTCTTATTCCTTCCTTTCAACAATTACATTAGCTGGATTCAATGGGGACAGTTGTGAATATTGCAAGACAGCAGGATGGAGACAGGATTTTCTGATGGATCTTTTCCAACCACAGAGCCTAAATGCAGCTAAGATTTCTGGGCTGAGCAACTTATTCTTCCCCTTTCTGATATGAAAAGAATAAGTAATCCTCTCCTGACATTAGAAGTCAAGAAGTTGACCTAAAAGTCTTTTAGACCTCTGGTTGAAACTAAACTGCTTCTCAGATAAATTTGTTATAATTTTCTTAATCTACTTTGTATCTGGAATGATGGATAAGTCTTCCATATTTTAAGTCCTGCACAGACACACTGTTTTACAAACACAAAACATGGTTTATAAGTTCCCTAGATCACAGCAGTTATATTCAGTATGAAGGAAAATAAGAGTGTGATTGACTTAGGGATGTGAAAGATGCATACTAGACCCAGCATACCAGCTGCCTTGTCAGTCAGACTTCTTGACTGTGGCACTCAGCAGATTTAAACAAAGTACCGTAGCTTATTTAGAGAAACTCTTTCCAAGCAGAACCACAAGGAAGAATGTTTAAATATACTTTTTATAAGAAACTAAGCTACAGGAGCCAAGAATTATTGCTTTAACCACATTCTGAAGGGGGGGAGAGCTCAGTGTACCCAGCTCAGTGTTCAGTTCAGTTTTCTCGTACTCAATGTAGAATTGTAAGAAATGCCTGTAGCAATTTCATCCCGTTCTACCATGCTGAGAAACTACTCCTGCATTCTTTAACCCAGGTCCAGACCAGCTTTATAAAGCCTACTGGCCCTGCAGCCTTATTGCTACGTGTCCAAAGCAGCAGATTAACACTCCACACCATATGAGAAGAGTGGCCACTGAAAGGAGAAATAATTTTCAAAATCATGGCTGCTGAGTGCATGCAGTGCTAGGGGAAGGAAAGAGCACTTCCAAATCCTCGTTAGCCCTGTTGGGTAGTTGGAGCTGTCTGTACTGAAAGTGTTCTCATGCTGTCTGTTTTTTTAATGAGTCCCATGCCCTTAGTAGGATTTTACAAATTTGTGTTTTATATTTCATCTTAGTCAGCATTAAGACAAAATATAATTTTACTTATGTTCACAAACCATTTCCCTCAAGGTTTCTTTTTCAGTTCTGAATTCCCTTTCATGAATTTGTTCAATCTGTCAGCCATCCAATTTGTCAATATCTCGCTGGTTTTGTGGAGCCTAGAAAAGAAACTTGCAGATATGAAGTGATTCACAGAAGACGCAAAGCTAGAAACAGCCTTATCTCAGTACATTCTCCAGGAAGATTTGAATTCTTTCCAGCACAAGAATCTCAGCCAACCATGGCAAGATGAATCATTTGCCATTTGTGTCATTATTTTCTGTACTAAAGTTGTAGATTTGTGGTCTGTTCTTCACCATCATTCCAAGAAGTAGCAAGGACCTCAATACACTCTTTTCAAAGATGGCACAGACAGGTTTTCCACATCAAACACTCAAATGAATACCAATTCCCTGTGGTTTTAATATAAAATTTGGCAGAAGCCCTCTTAGATCTCTGCAAACAATTTACTAACGACATCAACAAAATCAAATCTTGTAATGTCTTGTTGCATTTGTTACGATACACACCCATAAGAGACAAAAACTGATTTGTTTTACCTTCTTTTCAATGTAATGTCATTCAGACTAGAAGTAGATTTATCTGTGCTTGTACAGTTTTTGGGCAAAGCTGGTAAAAAGCACAATGTGATTCTGTGATAACTGCTGTTAAGATAATGCAAAATCTGCACAGATGAAACAGAATTGTGCTAGATTGGTTTTCTTTTTCTGAACTCTGACATTTTTTTCTGTCATTTCAATTTCCCAGGGAAACCAAAAAGAGTTACATTTGGGCAGTATAATTGACTTATGCTGTAGCACCCAGGGCAAATTCCAATGTATAAGAAAGAAAAAAAAATGTGGGAAATAATGTTATTGACTGACTGTGAAAGTTCTGCAGTAATAAATTGCTAGTCAGAAAAACAGGCAGTCCAATGCATTTAGAAATGCTTTGCTCTAAACTGTGATGACAATTAAAATCTCTGTGCCTTTTTTGAAAGTAAGTTTTCTAAACATTTTATCAGTAGAAATCAAGATAGTCTTGAAAAAATCAGCCCAGGCAGTAGCAAATTATCAGACTAAATACCAGCTGATGTGATCTTATCTGATGTAATCTAACAATTGAATCTAAATAAATGTTTCAGAAGATGGAAGTGCTGAAGTAAATTATTTAGTAGTTCTTCAGTTATAATGTATTTGAAATCTGCCAGTACTCTAACATATTCTAATTTTGTTGAAACACACTCAGAGAAGATTGTTCTATCAAAAATTGTTTGATTCACTCTAAGAAAAGGTGTTTAACAAGTAAGACAGTGCATTCAAATCTTCCACATACAGGAAGTTATAATCCACAGGATATCTCCAAGTAGAACAACAAATATATTTGTCATTGTAGCATAGTATTAATGTGAGGACCTAAGTTTTATTGCACACAAACTATCCAGATAATTCCCCTGACTTCTCTGAAGACACAACGGGTTCACATAGGGTAAATTAAGAACATCAGTTCACCTGTGGAAAAGACAGTCTGGAAAACACCAAGTCAAACACAAGCCATCACCTCAGAACAAGCATATATATCCAGGCATGTGATGCAGGGAGTCAACTTCCTTTGTCGTGTTTTGCATTTGTGGCTAAAACATGGTTGATAAATCCAAAGTTTGTAAGCTAGAGGTGGCCAAGAGGCTGGAAGGGGGCATAGCCAGGACAAGTGTCCTCAGTGATGGAGGGAGTATTTCTTACCGTAGGACACTGTACCCAGCAGTAGAAGTTCAGGGAAAAGTAGAAGGGGGAAACAGTTGGGTTTATGGCATTTGTCTTGCCAAGCGAGCATGAACTGTCATTATCTCAATCCATTAGTCTTTCCTTCCTTCTGTTTCCTCCTGGTCCCATGAGAGAGCAGAGTTTGCAAAAGGCTGGGTGAGTGTTTGGTGTTTGGCCAAGAACAACCAATTTTTCATTTCAACAGTAGCTGTTTCTTTATGTTGTTGTCATGGAAAGGTGACCCATCAATTCACCATCTTTCTGGACCCATCAGCTCCCCATCTTTCTGTCTCTCAGGTGCAATCTGGACATCCTATTTTAACCCACTGGTCTGCTGTACCTTCCTACTGAAAAGTCAAGCAAGCTAATATTTTCTAACACAGGGCAACAAATGCAAGACAGCAACTATCTCACGAAACGTCCAGCCACCAGAGTCACAGATTAGGGGATGACAGGAGGCTGAGGAGCCTCTGGTGAGAAAGCAGTGCTTGCCAGGCACGGCAAAGAGTGTGGACCCACGATGGGTCACCAGGCAGGGCAGCTGCCTTTACCACTGCACAGGGCACTGAGGAGAGAGCATGGATAGTGCTGCCAGTCCCCAGGAGCCAGGAGATAGGAAGTCGCAGGGCAGGGCAGAGCAGGGTGGGAGGTATGAGCCGTGCACCAATCTAGAGGCTGGTGGCATTCACACTATTTACACCATGGATAGAATTTGGCCTTTGCCAGCCCTGAACAGATATGGGCACACATTTGTGCTCTAACTAAAATCACGAGGCGCAGTAAAGAATTCCTGTCACTCAGCGCGGAGATGATCTATTACTGCTGAGGTCCTCTTTGCAAAAAAAAACCCTCCCATAATCATTAAGGACAAAATGAAACTGCTATTTAAACACTATTTTCCCATTTGTGTTTGACAAATCTTAGCAGTTTAAATACTGATAGGAAATTTTTGTCGTACTTTAAGTTAAAAATGAAACATTGAGAAAGTTCAGTCCTTTCACGGCAGTGTGGCATTCACAGAAAAAGGTTATGAGTTGATTTCTCACTTCAATTTTCTCTCTTCTATATTTTTTTTTTTTTAAGGCTGACAATCATTTTGATGTTAAAAGCAAACTAGGAGGTCTTCTCAGTTATCTTGCATGAAATAAAGATGAACTGGACAAAAGAGCCCTAAATAGCAATTTCATGCTGTGATAAAAGATGGTAAATTATCATCTGTATCTCATGGAAGGGATCTTAATCATTGCTAAGTGGAATAACAGAAAAAAACTAAAGTTGACAATACGTCTCCATGGATCTTTACAGTCACATTAAGTATCGTAAAGCCTGACATCTAAGTACAGTCAGGAATACTGATGTCCAATAGATTTCTGATCCTTAGTATAAATAGGAAAGTTGCAAAGTAGCAAAATGTAGTAGAAATTCAGGCCTTCAGAGTATCAATATACTCCATCCCGTGCTGTACCGGAGCAGCCAAAACAGTTAGAGAAACTGAATGATTTAAAGATTAGTCCAGAGCAGATTCCTTCAAGAAGAGAGTCACAGAAGTAAATTAGGCTCTCGAGTTCCATTTGCACAGTTAGATGGATGCTAAAAGCCTGGTCCCAGAGAGATTCCATGTTTCAATGAGAATTGAAACTTCTGAAATCAAAATTGGGCGTGCAAAATCCTGACATCCTTTCAGAAATCTCATAAGGTCTCTTCACCTTCTGCTACCTGATGCTCCTAAGGACATGGCATAAAGTCCTTCGACTTCTTACATATGCCAAGATTGACACATCACCACCACATGACAGATTTTCTCAAAATATTTTAAAACAGGTAAATAGATATGTAATTAACAATCATATGTCTCAGAAATCTGTTTTTCCCTGGTTATAAACCCTAAGATAATAATCTTCAGATTCTCTCTAAATAACTTTGAACCCCATAAGACTATCCCTTTTCTATAGCTGCAAGTCTATTCCTGGATTTTGTAATGTGGACCTATAATGGGCATAGTAGGATTCCTGCAGCTCAACAGACTTAGGTTTCCAAATTCCAACTCAAAGGACATTTGAGATTTTGTTGTTAAAACTCTGGCTCCATCAGCTTCATCGCTTCTATTAAAATGTGGGCTTAGGCATGCCACTGCAAGTACTCTCCCCACAAGTGAAACACTGAGTGTTTCTTCATCTTTTCTGTTAAATCAGTGCTAAGGAGCAGAAAGTAGTTGAAGATAGATTACTTAGAAACAGAACATGAGATGGAACAGTGTCCTGTAACCTTGCACAGATGGAGAGAAAAACAGATTCAGGGTCATCTGCCCAGGTCAGATGCACAAAACTGCAAGAAATGCATGCACCAGCTGGGAGTAAGTACAGAACCAGAGCTTCATTTTTGGAGGTGAGCACCCAAACCAGCACATCACACAGCCCCTCCTTGCTGTTATTGTCTACATAATTCTGTCCTCTTAGCTGTCAGGAAGCACAGATTTAGCAAAAAGAAGAGAAAAAAACTCCTCTCATATCAGCAGTTTTAGGCACTTTCACAGGAAAATGACCCAAATGGGAAGGGTATTGAGTCCCTCATTTTCCATCAGCAGAAGCTGTAGGTGTCTCTAGCACATCTTACTGGTGCCTTCTGGGCAGCTGCAGCAGCAAACATCTTCCCTGCTTTGCCCATTGGTTACTCTGTTTCCCATCTCAGAGCAGCCATCTCTTCTCAGACACTGAGCCTTTCATCCCTGACTATTTACAGTCTCTGGCCTTAGTTTTCCATTCTTGATTTTTAAAGTATTTTTCTGATTGAAACAGTAACTGACACTTCTCAAAACCTGGATGCAGACAAGGCCCTGGCCCTGTGTCACATATAATTGCATTGGCCACAGGGATGGGTATAATAATTAGCATAAAACATGGAAATTAAAAATAGGCACTTCTGTTTCCTAAGTGTGTCAAGCAAGGAGCTGGCAAGGTCAGACTTTCATTCTGCTCTGTGATAAGCCAAACTGGAAGTTGTCCCAGTCTCAATACCAAGAGTGCATCTCATCCTAAAAACAGAAGTTTCTTTGGTGGATAAAGGTTTGGTGACAGCAACCATTTCTTTCACCTTACTGGCCTAGTAAAACACACAGGAAGACTTTTTTAGATGCAAGTACACTAAAGATTTAAAAACAAACAAACAAACAAACAAACAAAAACCACACCCTCACCTAAGTTCCTCCTGCACTCATCTGCCAAAATCCACATTTAGGATCTCATCCTTTCTCACTGCAATTAAGGATCTTACTACTATGTAAGTGTAGTGCTATATACAACTATATACTTAATTCTCAGATATCAGTGGCAAAGCATTTATTAGAGAAACACCGATATCTGCAGTTAGGACCTGGCAGGAAAAGTGCAGTTCAGTCCTGTTTTAAAATTAAGAATTATATGTAAGCCCCTACACAGCTCTCTTCCTTAGGAGAAAGACACTTTTCAAATTCACATGAAAGGAAAGGAACATCAAATAACTTGATTACGCCACTATCAAGTCAGGTTAAAAAAAAATCCTCAAGGATTTTGTAATGGGATGAAGGATGCAGGGGTTCGGCCTGACTCTGCCTCCTCCACCTCTGGATTTCCAAAGCCCACATTGAAGAAAGGAAGGGAAGACAAAGGGCACTGGTGCTTACAAGCACTGTCTCCTTCCACCCTCCTCAGAAGCAAAGCTGATGGGATTTCATCCTTTCCGTCCACTGAGGGGAGGAAAGAAATGGACTGTAGAAATTAGAACTGGGAAAGACCACTAAGTCGTCCAGTCCATTTCCCTGCAAGCACAAGATTGTTCCCTGTGGTGCATTCCCGAGTGCTTTTTCCAGTCTAGATTTAAATGAATCAATTAGCAATGGGGCTTTCAACACTACCTTGGGAGACCATTCAAGCCTAATGGATCTCATTGCTAATAATTTTCACCAGTTATTCAGCCTGACTTTTATTTTCTTTGATGTCATCTGAGGATCTCAGTTGCACTGCTCTTAATTTAGTACCCACCTCTCTCCTTTGGCTTTACACCTTTCAGGTACTCAGAAACACTTACACCATGTTCATAGTTTGCATATTTAATTTTTGTAGTATTTCTGATTCTTCTCTGCAGGCCCAGCAGCTTTGCCTCTACTTTTTGATTCACATCCACTTTGTCAACTTCCTTGCCATTCTTTTATGAACTGGGAAATCCTCTTTTGAATGAGGCCTAATGGAAAGACCTGCATAAGAATATCTTACAAAATGGATTAGTGCAAGAATCCTTTTTCAGGTACCCATGATGTGATCAAACAGTACAAAATAGGCTGTTGTCAGAAAGGGATTTTTCTTCCAGAGGAGTTGAATTTGGAATTTGTTTACAAATAACACACACGCCCATGGTTTGAGGGAAAATCTACTGTGCATGGCTGTGAAAGGAGAGGCACAACCACTCTCAGGCAATACCCTGGCTCTTGCTTCCAGCACAGAGGGGTCAGAGATCAGGGCAGAGAGGACTGTGACTCCTTCCCTGTTCCTTCACTGATGAAGATGAAGGGCACTGCAAAGAAAAGCCTTCCCTAGGCAGTGCAGTCAGAGGCAGGATTACTCAACACATTAATAAGGGAAGAAAATATGAAACTCTCAGAGGCTCCCTCTAAACCCTCTCTTTCCACAGAAATACAATATATTCAGTTCCACACAACGCACAGTTGGATGTCAGGAAAAGAAATCCCTGTGCAACTCCAGCATTTCAAAGACTGTGTTCCACTGATACCCCCAAATATCTGTAACTTCACTGCTAGGCACTTCCTTATTCCCATCATTTGCCAGCCTTTTGTTCAGACTTTTGCTATTACTTTTCATAAGCCCTTAACATACTTCTTTCTTCCCAGATTTTAGTCAGCCACTTCACATCAGCTGCTCCCATCCACCTCAGGGCTGTTCTTCAGAACACCCAGTTGCAAGCCAGGGGATACAGACAGGTGCTCACTGAAGTCCCCGGCAGCTGCTTGGCACTGAAATGATCACAATCACCACCACTGATACAGCAGAAAATAGAGAGGAAGCTGCAGGGCAAATGGACTAATGGACCTGGATAAACACACCCCTCACTTCTAACCATAGACCTACCTGCTGTGCAATAATTAACATAGAGGGACAATGGTTTCAACTTCCAGAGAAATTCGTCCTTTTCCTGATTTTTTCGAGGGAGAATATGAGAAGAGCTCTTTGCCTCTTTCACAGAAGTATTTTCTATGGGACATTGCCCTCCCCCAGGGTGTCAGGCAGCACTGTACAGCCTGGCAGCACAGTCCCTGCAGGGCTCTGCACGGGCTCAGGGACCTGCCTTGGGACACTGGGGTGGGGGACTGGGTCCACAGCATGTCCCTGCAGACAGCTTTCCCAGCATCACTGCCCTTTCATGTCTTGACTATCTCTTATTACAAAATTAAAGCCATTCTAAGGATGTGGTAGAGCTGCCAGGGAAGAAGATAAGAGAAAATAATGCGAGACTTGTCAGTGCTGTGTAACATCAAGAAATTTTCCTTCTCTAAACAAACCTGAAATGGAAACCTGAACTTATTCAGCTATGAGTAGAGGGTATTAAAAAAAAAAAAACTCCTCTGTGATTAGAGCTCAATTAAGCTGCCTTGAAAATTATTCCAAATACACTTTTTTGCAGATAACAATAGACAATCCTTTTGACTGATTTGTTAAAAAAGGTAAAGAAAGAGCATAAAATTATTGCTTATCAGAGAGAGAAGCAGCACCATTTAAAATAACATGAAATTGTATCCCATGAATTATTCAAAAGGGCTGATGTTACACTATCATTATTTCTGGCTTTCCTTTTTACCATGTAGGATTTTGTGTAAGTTGTCTCCCACCCAATGAAAGAGGTGGGTGTTTTTTTTAATTAATCAAACCTGATTTTTCTGATTTTTTTTAAAATGAATATATTTTGAGCAGTGAGTTGTCTTCACAGTGTCATGTTGAAATAGAAGATAGATTTCACCCCCCACTAGCAGTGTCTAAAACATGCAGTGCAAAAGTCACCTGCACACTGACTGGTGTTTCTTTATGTGCTGTGCCAGCTGCTGAGAAGCCAAAGTGTGATTCCAGCTGTACTCTGGCGTTAGCAGTTGTAAACCCCACCCTGTTCAGTGTGAATTAAGCTCAGTGTCACAGGAGTTCTCCAAAATACAGCCAGTGTGATTCAGTTTTCTGATTGCATGCAACACCTCTTGTGATTACCCGGTGATTTTGATTCTCCTTTTCCAACACATAAATATGCAGGGCCACAAATTCTATATTATGGAAGGTCTTAATGATCACAGCACACTGGAAGGGAGGGTAACTCTATTAAAAGCAGTGGAAACATAGACTAGACCAGCCAAAACTCACTTATTTTATTGGCAGAGGTGTGTCTCCAAGAAGATGGGTGTAGACATTTTGCGTTTATGGCCACGACTGACTTGAAAGCCCAGCTCATAACTGTAGCCTGTAAGATGTCATCCAGTTCTCCATATCCAACTTATCTGCTCAGCAAGCCTTCATATGCTTTTGCTTACTGACACTTCTGTCAGCATCTTTGTGAATCATTCCTTTTGCAAGTTCTGTGGCTGCAGGACCCGTGTTTTGGGAGGTCATGTAGAGAAGATAGCACTGTTTGCTTTCTGTGTGTAATAGCTCAGCTCAAGGCAATATGACTATCCATGAATATATTAATACTGATACAATTATCCTTAATTTTTGTGAGGGGGGAAAACAATTACCTCAAAAAGTTTAAACTTAAGGAAAAAAAGTTTTAAAGGTTGTAGATTTGTTCTGCTCACCCTCTTAGGATTTGAGTGGTTTTGATTGATATTTTGATTGGTAAATTATATTTACTTGCAATTAGAGAAATCTCAGTAAAAGCATCTGTCTACAGTGTAGAAAGCTGTACTTCTGCTGGCTGTCTACAGGTGTTCAGTGTTCATGAAGAGAAGCTGGCAATACTGAGGTGTAATGCAGACTATCCAAAAGCAGATATCTCAACTAGGCCAGATGAATCACCTCTTAGGAAAGTTCCTCTCCTTTGACTATAGAGTCTATAGCAATTAGCTCAGCTATGGACATCTAAACACTGGTTGTCCAGAACAGCTGAAATGAATCTTACCACTGGTGTCAGCAAACTGAAAATCACTTACAATAAAACCCAGTTTCTTTTCAACAGCTCGGCTCTGTTGTCAAAGTCTGTGCTATCACCAAAAAAAAGAACATTGGGGGGTTCCAGGTTCCCCCTCCCTGGTTCTGAGAGGAGACCTTGCCTCTAGACCTTAAGGTGGGCTCTAGCTTGCAGCAGAGCACAAGAAAGACTCATCACCTCACCAGATCATTAGACTGAATCTGTGATCAAAGGCAATGTGTCATTTATGGATTTTTGTTCTATAATGCAACTAATTAATTGACAAAATTTGTGAGGATAAAATGTGGTGAATTCCCTTCCTGCTCTCTCAACTGTCCGCAACAACAGGGTGTTATCCAAGACTCAGCCACTATGCTGACATAGCTCCCCAATTTCCTTTCCCCTGCTCCATTTCCTTTTCAAATTGAAAACTATTAGAAGTCTTTAGGCAAATAATAGAAACCTAATGCAGGTGCATGTTATAAATCGTTCACTAGTTACTTTTAACCTAATGTCTTCTCAAACATTACTTTGCAGAAGGACACGAGGGTAGGAAATGCCTCATGAACTCTGACAATCAGTGGGTCAGGAGTTAAGGTCAAAATAATGTAGCCCATTTCTCCTTGTTTGTCAAATAACCTCAGCACAGTTAAATCCCTGGATCTTTCATCTGAGATTGACTCCCCTCAGTAAGAACCCAAGTCCTGCAGAGAGCAATCTTTGTCTGGGGTCAAACCCTTCTGTACGACACTAAGTGGGGAAGGTGCCATATGGCTGGTGGTGCCAGTCACTGCTAGTGTAGGGTTTTCCCACTCACAGAGCTGTAGCTTTCCTGGCATGGTTTGCACAGTCTAGATTGGCTATATGTCTGAGGTTAAATCAATCAATGTTTAGGGGGCAGATTTACTTTCATAAATAGAAATGACTTGAGAAATCTGAAGTATTCTGCAGGCAAAATAAAATAGGAAGTAAACATTAATAACAAGAGTTAGTAATTACTGGGTTTAATGCAAAATAGACAAATGTACAGAAGTGCCTATTAATTCTAAATCACTGAAGCAAGTATCTAGGCTCCAGAGTAGGAAATGCTGCCTAAAATGCCAGTGTGATTCATCAGTGCTAAAATTTGCCTTCATCAGCTAGGGATCACATGTCTTATTCTCAGAGAAAAATTCCTCCTAAAATGCTCACTGGAAATAATATCAAGCAGTTCACAGGGGGTAAACCTACAACTCTGTGTATGTACCAAACAAGGCATGCAAGAGGACAATCTGTTAGCATAGATGCTCCTGAACACGTTGGGCAACTATCAGGTTGCTGGAAGTATTTCTCATCATGCTGGGTGCCCTCACAGGCAGCACTGAATGGTGCTACATTGGTCACAGATCACTTTCCCCATTTGGCTCCCCAGTGAGGTGTAAATATTTCAGAGCTAATGCATAAGTCATGTACACCTGTGTTTCTGAGTGCCATAGTAGTGAGACATAACTCTTGGGTATTTCTGAGAACAGAGGAACATGGATTATTTTCTGACTTTGCAAATGGAAAATACATGGAGATTTTTAATGTTTAACACTCAGATTGCTTCTGCAAATTCTTGGAAACCATTGCCTCCAGCCCCAGGCAACATCTAAGTGATGTTCTGCAAACAATTGTACTTTGCCAGGACTGGCAGGCTCCTCAGGCTGTGTCCACACATGACTACCTACTGGGTCCCCATATCACTGAAAGCTAACATATGGAGTTAATTCACTCAAAAATGAACACCCAAAGCACACTGGCTATTGCTGTGCAGGTGGACATTGTGATAGCAAACAACATCAGAAGGTTTCATTTTATTGCTGCATTAAATAGGTGATGCGTGCCTTTCTGTTTCATTTGTAAGCAGATCATACAAAAAATCCTGTGTGCATTCATCAAATTACCCTCATATGAGAAGAGAAAGAGAATTAAGTTTATTTATGGATAAAATGTTTGAAATAATAAAAGACGTAACACTGTGTACTGGACTGATTGGGAGGCGTGAAGAAGGTATGGCTCCCAGAGTGCAGAAGAGCAGGAGGGCTTCCCCAGATGGTTTGCTCTGTATTTGCAGAGCCTGGTGCTTTGACTACGAGGTGAAGGGGGAGAGCAGGAGGCACTCCAGGGTTATGCTAATGAAAGGAGAAGGAAGCAGTTGGTCTCACTGCCCTGAGAAGGATATTGACAGAGGTCCTCAGGGGTAGGCAGAGAGGCTCACGGGTTTCTGTACAAGGGAATTGCCTTCTGGTGTACTCCTGCTGTGCTGAGGAAAATAAGACTCTGTCTATATTGGCAAACAAGTAAAATAGAACAAAAAAATAGCTGATTCTTTTCGTGGACCTTCCAACCACGGAAAATACTATATACTGTCAGGAAAGTAGACACTACTTTTTGAGGTGCTGAGTGGGACTGAAATGCCTCTGTGGCAGGCAGTGCCTTGTGAAAAGTTTTATGTTAATCCATGTGAAAGACACAGTTAACTAGATGGACATGCATCAACCTAAGATACCTCTTTTTTTCTCATTAAAGCAAAGCAATTTTAATGTACAGAGAATATACACTTTTCTTTGTAGGGAAAGTACATTTGTCATTTGTCCAACTCAACTCATACCTAGTAAGAAGACAAAGTCTTTGTAACTCCATTGCTCCTCTGCATTTTTCCCATGTGCTCCCATTTTCACTTCTTGGGGTTTAAGATTTCTAGCGCTTTTTTTTTTTCTTTTTTTCTAGTAGACACTCCCAAACACTTTTGGGGCCACATTTACAGTAACAAATAGAGATTGAACTTTCAGCACAGGCATACAGTGCTGTGTACTTTGTCCCTAGGGCTTATAACAACTTCTATGAGACTGTTGCAACCAGGGGGTCAGATGTGATTAACTGAACTTTTCACAATACTTATACCTCTCCTACAAATATACCTCTCACAGTGCTGCAATTCCACAATACTACTAAACTGATATAGTTTTCATCCTTATATAGGTATGAAATAATTTTGGTATCTCTTGCAATTATATACATTAAGCATGACAACAGTACATCTACTACTATTCCCAGTGCTATGTGGAGATTACAAAGTGCTGTTGATCATATTTACTAACTGGGGAATCATTGGCTGCACTGGCTCCTTATGTTTAAAATACAGTTTCCCTGTCTATTCAGCTTTTTTTTCATATAGTACGAATGGACTTTACAAGAGAACATGGCCCCAGCTACGGTGCTGCCAACCCAAAACCTCTCTGCAGTTTTTTATTTTTTCTGCTAGTTCAGTAGGCTTCATCATAAGAAAAAATAATATTGGTGACTCTGAAAAGTAATTTCTAAAATTAAAGTAACATCATAGAAAAGTCTGTAAGCATTTCACCACTGACTCTAATGAAATAAGGATTTAATCCTAGAACGTGTCTATCTGGACCAAAAAAGGCACATCTTTAAATTGCCATCACCATTATCTGGAGAGGCAACAGAGGAACAAAGCTGATCTCAGTAATGAATGCTCCATCCCTGAGACCACAGTGAAAAGGGCACCAATGTAGCTGCTCTCAGAAAAACTAAAAGTAAACTGGACTGAAAGTCAGATCTAGTTTTTTTCTTGGCATTTTTTAAAGAGCAGCTCCAGAAATGTTACTTGCATTTTGTTTAGTACTTACAGTGCAACAGCAATGAAACCTAGCATTACAGGGAGTGTGTGTTCCCACTAGAAAATGTCTTCAACAGCTCATAAAAACCTGGCCATTTATCAGCACTGCAGGAGATCTTTATTACCTCCCTACAGCATATGCTCTCCTATGATGTAGTTATTGATTTAACAAGTAAACTTCGTGGTGAGCTTTTATCTTGGAATTAGCAACAAGATTGAAATAGAGCCCCTATTATTCTAATAACACAGAGATGTGAGATTCCTGCATATTCCAAAGGCCATATCATCACCTTAACAAGCATCCTATTAGTGCTGTCTGGCTGCCACATCAAAGCGAGGGCTGTGAGAACTTTAACAATCATGATATCATACTCACTCCTGGCAACTTTCACAATCATTTTGTTTTTCTTCCTACAGGTTTGGACATCAGGCAAGCTCAGGTTATTGTGCTGTCATCGGGTACCAAATGTATAAATGGGGAATACATTAACGACCAAGGGCTTGCAGTCAATGACTGCCATGCAGAAATTTTGGCAAGAAGGGCATTTGTTCACTTCCTCTACTCACAGCTGGAGCTGCACTTAAGGTAACTGAATTCTGCTGTTTCTTGGGAGTTGTTATATGGCCTTTGGTTGCACAAATCCATCCTCCAGACAGCTGAACTGTTTGTTTCTATATGTCATTGTTTCTGAGTCTTTAGGTGATGAAGGACCAATACACTGCTCAAAAAAACAAACGAGAGTTAGATAGTCTAAAGTGTTGGGTCATGAGCTCCTTTACTTCAGCTGATTTTCTCTCAGTAGCGATTAGACATGACTCATAAAGTACAGTTTTATGAAGCCTGATGATTCTGTACAAATCTTTGTGTGCAGGCTTATTAGCATCATTCACTGGCCAGAGACTGGAAGGGGGTCATTTTGCTCACTGCAGCCATTTCCCCGTCTTCCTTGCTGCTGCTGAAAGATCTCAAGGAAGTGATTTATTGATCATTAGTGCCTTCATTGACTCACTAGAGAACCAATGAGTGTTAACAGCACAGTAAACTTTGTGCCAAAGTGTAAGATGCTATCACTCACTCCTTCTTTATGATCTCTTAAAATGTTATAGCATGTAGAACCATTACAGTGGAATTATTGTTCCTCTCTTCAGCCAAATCCACATTGTAACCATTTAAATGGTTAATGGGTCATACCTGGAAGATGGTAGTAAGTGGGGTACTGCAGAAGTCCGTGTTGGTACCTCACTGATCATGTCTACCAACAATCTGGAAAAGGCCAGGTAGTGCTTGGTTTTAAATTTTGCAGAGGACACTCATATGTGCAGGGAACCAGCATATATCCTCTAGGGCTGGCCTGTCATCCAGGCAAGCTGGAGGACTTAACCATTAGGAAAACCATTGACAGAAAACTCAACAAGAACAAATGCAAAGTCCAACACCAAGCAGGAAAGAATGACCTGCAGCAATATAAGTTGTGAAGCAGCTCTCCTGAAAAGAGATAGGGTTCATAGAAAGCTGGACATCAAACAGTGGTGTGCCTGACAGCAGAGAGGGTCAACAGGATCCCAGGAAGTATGAAGAGTCAGACTGTGGCAATGGATTTACCCTATGTAGGATGGAAGAAGTCCTGTCAGAGATGGACTGGTGAAGGAAAAGAAGAAAACAGCTCAAATGTTATAGAAACAGAAGGTTTTAATGTTGTTTAAACAGATCTTAAAATGGCTTTTCTGTACTTTTGCAAAGTCACATCCTCCTGCAAAGAACTCTCATGCAGGAATGTCCTGGGAAGATATCCTGAGGTCTTCTCATTGGCCTTTGTTAACCCCTTTCTGTTGGCTTTTAACTCTTTACCTGACTGGGTTTTTCTGTAGTACCCTGACTCTGTAATTGGTTCTTTTTTAATCCCCCTGAAAGCCTTATAAGACCCCAGCCCCACAATAAACATCCTCTTTTGTCCATCCCTCAGCCGTGGTTTGTGTGAGCTTCTTATGGGCTCATAGAGCCACGTGCTTAGTGGGGCAGCTGGGAGAGCATTACACCTCCAGAGAATGGCTTAACACCCAAGACCTGAAGGTGCCCCCTCCAAATCAGCCGTCATATCAGACAAGGGATGTGATCCTCCACCGCTAATCAGCTTTTATTAGGCTACATCTACAATACTATGTGCAGTTTTGAGTCTCCCAATAAAGGAAAGACAACCACCATTTTACATGGGCTCAGCAGGGGCTGTCCAGGTGCTCAGGAGACAGAGCACTTGGGCATCATGGAAGGGCCGATGGATTTGGACCTGTTCAACCTGGAGGTGGGATGGCAGATCCAGCAGCACATATGTCAGCAACACAACGGAGCTGACATCTTTACCAAGGTGTGCTGTGGGAAGGTGGCAGAAGAGGCATACACTGAAACATGAGAAGCCCAGTCTGAGTATGAGGGTTAATTTTCCCCATGGGAATAGGCAAACAGCAGGACAGGTCAATCAGCAGGGTTGTGCAATCTCCCTCCTGTCTTGGACATTTTCAAAACCTGAGTGGATAAAGCCTTGAGCAACCTGTGAAACTATTTTGAGAAGCAGGCTAGAGGCCTAAGGTCCTTACCAGCCTGAATTATCCTATGATCCTATGGAAACTGAGCAGAAGTGAAGCTGATGTGGCACTTATTTTATGGAATAAAACAAGGAATGAAGGAAGTGAGGAAAGAAAAGAAAACAAACAAAAAAACCCCTTCTCTATAGGTTATTCATCTGCCCTCCATTCTTGTGTGCATATTCATCTGACTTTTTCTGAAGGCCATTAACCTCAGTGCAAAAACTTCTTTTGACTCCAGAAGGTTTTGCATCAGGTCACAGGCACAAGGATTAATCTAAGCAGGATTGTGTGTTCTTGTAAGCACCTTTGATATTATTGCAATGAAGCAACAATAATAGGAATAATGGTTATTTTCATTTCAGGCTGGAGTGGAAGACGAGAGAGTATATTGAGTACATGAGTTTGGCTAACAAAGAGGGACAAGAGCATTGAAGGGTTTAATCAAAAATAATATTTTCTCTATTTCATTCTGAATTGCTTTCAAGTTTACATTAAATTATTATGTTTTCAGCAGTGTAGCAGCCCTAGTACTTGCTTTGTGCTATGGTCTCTTGGGAAACAAGTGCTAACATTGTATCTTAAACTACTGTATTGATCCACCTCCCTAACTTGTTCAGTCATATTATTATTTTATTTGGATCAATGTTAACAGTCTTTTGTTAAGAAAAACTTCAGTACAGTACAAGGTCTGTTCACAATAACTTCAAATCACTCTCTGTTGAGCCAAGACCAGGCACCACCGCTGCCCTGACCAGCACACACAATAAAAATCTCAACCAAAATTGTCAAGGCTAAGAGCCTTTGAAAGACAGAGCTGGAGATACTGTCAAATCAGATTTTGCTTCCCTAAAGTCCATGGGGAAGCAAAACTGTGTGTTATGATATATTCTGTGACTCTATGATTCAATTCTAATATTTATTGGTACATGCTGTCATCGGGAGCTGTATCATATGATGAGAAAATGGGGTATTTCAAAATTAAATAAAAAATGCATTTTCTGCACATTGAAGTCACATTTACTCCTTTATCTCTAGAAAAAAAACATCTCTTATTGCCAGAGAAAACACGTGGTGCTGCTATGTAGCTAAAAGGACAGGCTTTTTAGGACAGACATGTTAACTCAGCTCCACTGGGACTCCCTGCACACCACTGCAGGCTTGCGGGAAACGCAAATGTGCCTTCTGCATTGTCATGCCTTTGCATTAGGTTAGCCCAAATAAAAGTCCTCTCCCAGGCCAGGATCCTGTTGTACAAAGTCATATATGAACTGAGATCAAAAAAATGGTTCCCAAACCCAAATAGAGAATGAAAGTATTGTTCTTGACTCAAAGAGCTTGCATTTTCCACCACTCACTATGGAACAGGCAAGTTTGTTCTGTGGAGATTATTTCCTAATTTCCACATAATTTCCTCCCACCAAGCCTACCTACTCTAAGTGGTCTCTGCAGCTGGACTTCAAACTTCAGGAACTTCCAGTGCAAGAATAATTTTTCTTTATTATGCTGTCTTTGAAAAGGAACTTCTTTTCCAGAATTTACAAATACTAACATTGATGTCAGTGAAAGCAAAACACCTACTTGCCTGAGTGTAACATGAGGGCCTCTAAGGTTGGAGAAATCAAGGGCCAGGATATTAAACTAATGCCAGGAGACACAGATTCACTGAAATGAATTTACTTCTTGGCAGTCAAATGTGACCCAGATCCCCAAGGCTCCCTTTATCTCCAGCTAAGAGAAAAGGGCATCTCTAAGGTGGGACTACTGTGTATCTATACTATGTAAGTATCTACTGTGGGTGAGATTAATTGCCATGTACTGGGGCAAATTGTTTTCCATTTCTATAAAGAAAGAATGAAGTAACATCTTCACATATTTAAGCTGCAGAACAATTCCATTTACAAGCCAAAGTTGCAGCAATATATTAATTACTTTTTTCCCCTTCTCTTCTTATTGCTAAATGTTAGAGGTGTGGTTTTCCTGGCTGTTTTGGGGAAAGAGTTCCAGAATGGGAACTTTATCCTCTGTAAGAAGCAGGAGAAACAAATACTTCAAAAGGAAACTTTCTTTCAACAATTCATTGTCTAAAGCTTGAGTTAAATAAAAGCTAAAAGTACAACTAAAACCCGACAGCTTCTAACCCGTCTGATTAAAACCCTTAGCCCTCCCAGATTTCATTTTTATGACAACCATAATCCTCCAGTTCTCAAGACTTTCACGAAAGAGATGAGAACTAAGACGTACATTTTCTGATGTACAAAAGAAGGACAAGAAAGACCTTTTGAGAAGCTTTTTGTAAAAATCACCATCAAAAAGCACACAAATACCACAGTCCAATTCTCTTGCAATGGTGGTAGGAAAATTCACATTGATTTCAGTGGCATTATTTATACCAACTGACCAATATGGAAGAAAAGAAAATCCAACTCTTCTTTTTTAAAGAAAAATAAAATTAATGGACTATTCTTAAAATAAATCAGCGCCACAGTAGGCTTGATGCTGTGGTCCTGCAGGTGCTGGAGGGATGATTTTACCAGAAGGCAAACTCTTCCAGCGAGTCAGATGCAAACCACTATTTATTTTATAAATAAAAAGGCAAGGAATAGTCTTAATCCAGCACAGTTCAGTGGTTTGTTTTTTCCCTAGGAAAACCAGCTGCTTGTTATACATCTACTATTTCTTCATGTACACAGCTTCTTCACGGACATAGCTCCTTCCTTTTAAGTCTGCTGTTAGTTTCTCTAGGATGCTGTATTGTAGTATGTAGTACTGGAGACTTCCCTTATATACATTTACATGCTAAAAACAGCTCCTCTACTTCTTAGACCTCAAATCCTAACTCTCCCACAGGAATTCATATCAGGAAAAGGTTTAGGGTCAAATTTTCCTCTTTTAGTCACTGCCAGCATGCAGAAATGAACTTTAATACCACTCCCTGAATGAATGGAATCTGTGGGCTCACTGTGGGCTTCTTTCTCCATTGGTTTGTGCAGGTGTGTATGGCTGTGCAAAGGGCATTGCAAAGAGCTGCTGTTGCAAAGTCATCTTTCCCCTCACAGCTCGAAACAGCTATCCCAGAGGGAAGGCAGAAGTGTACTGCTGCTGGAGTAGAAGTGACTTTGCAGAAGCGCATCTTATGCTTCACCTGGACAATTTTTACAAGATCCCTGGGTCCCCCTGGGCTTTGAAATACCCTAAACATCCCATGCACAAGAATCTTTGCTAAGCCATGGCAGATGGTGTTGCAACACAAACTTTTACGACAGTGCTCTCAGAGTTTTCTTATTAAACCTATTCAGCCACAGTGCAGGAATGAATCTCATGTTTGAGTTCAGCTCCCAGAAAACGATCCCGAAGGCAGGTCAGGACCATATGTGATACAAAGAATCTCAGTCTCCTGGAGGAAAGAGTCCTCCAGCCCTATGTCTATTTTTGGAGCAGCTGTCTATCACCCAACCTGTCAGCCACACTGGCTGCAGACCCTTCTTGGTACTCAGGGAGAGGTAGGAGAGCAAGGTTAACCAGTGAAAAAGAATAACCAGTGAAAACAGGATGGGAGCTGATCGCTAAACTCCTGAAATCCAGCCTAAAGCATGACTGCTCCAACCTTACATAGCAACTGTCTCTAAGTACTGCAAGCTGCCCACCCCCTCCCCCAAACTCTGGTGAGGTTTAACGTAATAATAGCAGGCATTTGGTCTGCACAGCTTTGTATTCTCCTAGCTGATTTTGCAGTGAATTATTTAAAACTACCCGCAATTGCTCTAAAGTCCAAGCAGCAGGACTTACAGATACCTTATTCTTTCAGAGGCTTGTATCAGGGCAATAATATAATTAGTGCAGTTGGGAAATTCCACCACAGCCAGCAGAAAATGAAGGAGCTGCATGTGGCAGCCCCAGCTCAGCAGCTGGTGTTGCTCCCTGTCCCTGACAGGCGAGCTAATGTGCCTGTAAATTTCTCCTGACAGCAAACGCATCCTGGCATCAAAAAATGACAAAACACCCAAACCATGGAAGAGTGACAGCCAAACAGCTTCAATAGCACAGAGGCTGCACTGGGAGAAAACAGGCAGAGGCAGCTTGGATTAAAGCCAAGGACTTGCTCAAAGGCTGAGTAGAAAGCACCCCTGTTTGCACTAACAGGAGGCAGAGAAACCAGCAGAAATCGCCTTGGTTAATGAGCTATCCTATAGTGAATTAAACGGGTAGGATTCCCGATTATTAAGAGCCTCCCAGGGAAAACATTACCTGCAGGTGCTGTTCTGTTCTGTTCAGAGATATTCCTACAAAAAGACCCTTGCATTTCTGAGGAAAGGAGCAGGCCATCAGATGGAAAGGATAATTTCATCATAGTTTCACTAATCACATTTTCACCTTCAAAATTGCAATCATGACCATCACCCAAATGTACATATTAGAGGCAGCTGCCTGTCAGAGAAATCACCCATATCTTCCCAAATGTAGCCCATCGGAGGACCCACACAAGTGGCAAAGCCTTAATGCTCTGCTATTGCTGCAAACGGCAGGACTGGGAGGGTTTGGCCTCCCGGGCAGCTGTTGCTGATGGAATATGTGCACTGCCCCCCCATCTAGCTGCTGAACCACTGCGAAGATAAAAGCTTCAGCTTAATAAGTATCTTTTTCAACTCAGCTGAGAAAAGCCCGCTCAAGTTTTGTCCTCACTTCTCAGGGTGGTTTCTGATTTCCAAAAATGCGGAGAGACCAAGAGGACACTGCTGGCCCGGGTGGAGCACTCGTGGGTGGCTCTGGTAGAATGGGGGGAAAGAGCAACACCTGGGGAGCAGGGAGGGCTGGCAGTGGTGGTAAAATCTGGGTGCTTCATTAGAGGCCCTTTTTGATGGAACATGTAAACACACATCTGGGCTGCAGTGATTGATGTTAATGGGATTTAAACACGTGCCTCCGCATTGTGAGCAGAGCTGATGTGTTCACATGAGAGCCTAAGAGAACTATTCCTCTTTTCGTGCACCAGAACCACTTTAAAATCAGTATGTTTATGCATCCCACACATGTGAGGAAGGAGAGTTATCCTTCAAAAATCCACGTTTTATCATTCGAATATATTCCAGGTAAGCAAGCCAAGAGCACTTTGGCAGTTTTAACCCCTTTCACACATTCCTTCACTTGGAGAAGCTTATTGTTTTCCTCTTGTTGTCACTAGGCAAAATATATGATGCCAGGTGCTAATAAAAACAAACAAACAAGCAGAGGGAGAAAAGGAGAGAGAGAGAGAGAGCACAGAAATGTTTCTGATTTGGCATGTAACAAATGACCTGGAACCTCTCTTGTGATCATAGCAAACGGCGAGAAGACTGGGAGCGATCAATCTTCGTGCGATTAAAAGAAGGAGGGTTCAGGCTGCGGGAGAACATCCTGTTCCATCTGTACGTGAGCACTTCACCCTGCGGAGACGCGCGCCTCAACTCCCCCTACGAAATCACAACCGACTGTAAGGAAAATACATCTTCCCTCTCCTTTTTGCGTGGGCTTCGCCTGGGCTTTGTCTTTTTTTTTTTTTTTTTTTTAAGATCAGTCTTTCTTTCTCTCTTTGTTTGCTGGCAGAAAGCGTTTTGCTTGAGACCAAAAACACTGTGAGTTTTGGGGAGGGGGCGTGGGTGTCTGTAGAACTGGCGCTTGGTCCCATGTGCTGTGGGAACCAGGGTGTCAGGGAAAATCAGAGCTGGGCAAGGCAGTGGGAGTCTCCTCTGCACTCCTGAGGCTCAGTGGCTCTGCTAGGGAATACACCCCCCATAGCCTGCATTTCCTGCTAGAAGATGCAATCCTAACAGTAAATAAATACCCTCCCATGATCAAAGAGATCCTTGAAGCCACAGACATAGACTGGACCAGAGGATCAGGACTCTAGCTGGAGATGCATAGACTCTTTTCAGGGTTCACACAGTATGTGTGGCTTGAAGGGCTTTATCTACACTAAATCAGTGCTGCCCAGGCTGCAGCTGCTGGAGCAGAGTAATGAGACAGTATGATACAATAGGATGTGTTGTGATATGATATGATATGATATGATACACCACATCTGTAGCTGCACTTGCAGTGAATAATGTAAAGACCTTATGGAAGGGATTCTTCCCAGGCCATCCTGCCTGTCAAATCAACTGCATAGTCACTGCATGGCAGATGAGCTAGTTGGAGTCCACCAGGTCAGCCTTGGAGTCCCTAGACCCATACTTATGGCCTTTCAGAAAAAACAAGGATTTTCAGAGATTTCTCCTCTAAAGCTGATCCTGCAAATGAGGCAAAGAAAACAGGTCTTTAGCCAGTGTGTGCCACCAGCAGACCTGCAGAGCTTGTTGTCCACAAAGACACACCCCATCTTCACCACATGACCCAGCATTCTCGTCACATGCATGTCCCTGTCATTGCCCTGCCGTGGCAGAAACATGTCCTTGTTGCATTCCCACTGCACCAGCTTTGCCCCTGCCTAGCCACAGGGAATGCCCCCAACAAGGGACAGGGGACTCCAGAGGTCTGAGGCTTTTTATCACACATCTGTCACCCCATGGTCCAATACACAATGTGAAAGGTACATTCTTATCTCCACCCTTAGGTATTGCTTCTCATACATGCATTTTACAGTGCTGCAAAACCCATAGTGCTGCATGCCAAATGTACACATGAGAAATAGTCCTTGCCCTGACTACCTTGAATGTGAAGCAGGCAAAACAGAAGAATAGATGGAGGAGGAAGCACAGGCATGGGAATGTAAAATTAATCATCCAAGGTCACACAACGACCTCACCTCCTCACAGGCGAATCCATCAGATGGTAGTTTCACTCCTTTCTGAATTTATATTTGTATAAGTTATTTATTAAGGAGTAGGTATTATTCTGCCCAGACTGGAATCTTTTTTTCATGTGTGAAACATGGGGCAAGAAGGTAGAATTCACCTAATCAGGAAGGAAATGCTCTTCCTTGCCTAACATGATTTCTATATTCTATCAGCAGGGTTTATAAAATGAAGAAGAGCAACTAAATGCTTAAAAGACAAAAGCACATTGACAAATTCCTGATGAGGTAACAAAATGAGAAGACATAGGAACATCTTTAAAACAAAATTAAAAATAAAAAAGGGAGTGATTATGAATATCAAAAACCAATAGTGATTTTTGGCCTCCCACTTTATGGGTGTATCAAGAGATATCTAAAAAAGCTTCAAGTTTGGTTAAAGGCCCCCATGTTTTCCAGAAGACAGGCGTCCTGGGAAGCTTCTTTCTTGACATCACAAATGGAAGTACCAAAATCTGTACTTATTTTTAAAATGTGGTCCATTCTCAAGAACAATCAAAGGGTATCCAGACTTGATTCTGCTCTTCCATGCATGACAAAGCAGGTGCTTTGGGCAGCTGACAGCCCATTGATAGGCAGCAGAATCCAGCCCTGGAGGTGAATCCTGCTTGACTCACAGATTGTTTCAAATAGCACGTAAATCTCCCACATAATGAGGGAGTGCGTCTTTAGATAACAATATATACAGGAAGCTGTGTTTAAAAATATATACTCTTGCAATACCTGGCACATACAGTAAGCAGTAAACTTGTAGATAATCACAAAAACACTTTTTCTGTTGGTTATTACTCCAACTGTTGTCCTGATGCAGAAGCTGAGGCAGAAAGGGCTGTGTGGCCCTGTGTGGGTGATTCAGTAGTGCTACATCAGGACTGTAATTCACTCTTTTAAACAGATCCCTCTACCTTTGTCCTGTGCTCTTAAAATAATTTACCACTGTGTAGAAAGCCATCCTGCCAAAAGCTGTCCTTCAGTGAGATAAGCATTTCATTTTAGCTCACATTATCCCAGAGACATCTGGGAAGATAAGTATTTTATAATGTTTATCATTCCAATCTTTTCTTTTTTTTTTTTTTCTAAAGAAATAACCTTTCTTTCATCCAGTAATGACAAGAAACTCCAGATGAATGCTGTTTCATTTCTTAAACAACAAAGAAACCTCTCCTAGAGCTAGCACAGCCATCAAACGTTACTGATTATTCTCTAAAGATGCATTAACATTTAAAAACGGTGTCTCGCCATGTGGTTTCTGGTTTTGAGAAGGAATATGATAAGCCTTTATCAATATAAGAAGTAAGTAAAATCCACTTCTCAAATCTCCTTCCAAAAATTTCCTATTATCCACCGTGTCTTTCCAGCACCCTCGGGGAGCCCTCACATTTCCTTCTTATGAGCTTTGTTCTGTTAAGGGAGGAAGTAAGCTAGCATGCATTTGAAACCCAGTTTACTTCTTACCAGATAGAGCAGGGTACCAAGTTAGTGGCATGTGTAAAAGTCTGCCCTTCCCGTGGTTCATGTGAACAGCTGCAATGCAGAAGAGAGATCCAGGGAGCCCACACCACGCCAGGTTCATGCAGAAAGGTAGGAGATTAGGGACAAAGTGATAAAATCTCGCTTTGTTTTGCAGGATGCCCTTCTTGGATCTGCCAGTAAGCTGGCTCGTTTGTTAATACCTCCTGAGGCATTAATACCTCCTCTCTAGAAGAGAGACAAAATCCCGTTGGACCAGGGCTGCTCTGAGCATGGAGGGGTTTTAAAACTCCCTTTTGGTACCTGTAAGTCAGGAGGTTGGAAAAACTTACAGGGAATGAAGTGAAGTCAAAGCTTTGAAAGAATGTACAATTTGAAAGAGTAGGGGAGGAGGCTGAGAGGAGAGGGGCAGGAACTAGCTAGTGAGAACGGGAGAGGAGGTCAGCCAGGGTCAGTGATGTTGCAGAAATAGGAGACTGGGAAATGCCAGAGGGGTTTCAGACGGTTGTGAGAGTTTTTATGGGTTTGTCCTGGCTCATTCTCTCGAGTCAGTCTCCTTCCCAAGAATTTTTTCATAATCTTCCAAGGTCAACCTCAAGGTTGTAGCACAGCTATATGGCAAAAGAGGCAGCACGTTCCCAGTGTTCTCACACACTCAGCCTCTGCCCCTGCTTCGGTTAAGAGCTGCAGGTCAGAGAGCCTGGGACATCTCCCTTTCTGGTACCTTCTCCCCTTGTGTACATCTGAGCAAGGTGTGCCTGGATTTCTGACTTCTCCCGAGGGCAGCATCACGGCACAAAGTTTACACGGGTTTCCTGAAGGTTCCGAGGGAGCTGATGTTTCCCATTACAGCATGCATGCTCCAGCTCACGAGGTGGAGCCCTGGGGGCAGCTAGCCCTGTAGTATTTGTTGCATATTTTACACTTTCTCCTGAATCTAGGTCAAGCCACAGAAAAATCAAGCCCTTGATTTGCTAAAGCACCTTCCTAGCTAATTTAGTGCTTCTTGACTCATTGGCTTTTTTTAAGCCTCTTGAAAAGCAAAATGAATTGCTTGAAAAACTGAGCTAAAAAGCCCTCTGCATCCCCACCCCTCCTTTCCTGGCAGGATTTTACCTCATTGTCCATCTTTTCTCTAGAGATTCACTCTCTCTTTTCCACGACATGAATTGCCAAAGAGACAAACAGAATCTGCCCCAGGGCTTGTCTCAGTTCCTCTCCCCTGGGCTGCTTTTCTATCTCTTGCTAACATGCTGTATTGCCTTGTGCCATTGACTCCTTGATAGCCCAGCTCCTGTTTTATCCCACACTCCCTTTAGGTCTGAAACACACCATTGCATCTGCTCCACATGGGGTCTTCCTCCTGCTCGTCTATTAACCTACAGCTGTGCTGAAGCTCTCATGCACACACATTTGACAGAGCTCTCATCTAAGCAGGATCCACTTGCAACCACGTGAGCCAGATCATTGCCTTAGTAGGTGATGTGATGAGATGTGCACTGCAGTTTGCAGAGAGTTGGGGAGCTGAAGAGTACCCAGGAAAACAAGTTTGTACTCTCTATTTCAAGTGTGCTTTCACTGTGCAAACTTGTGCTTTCCCTGCATGTGACCTGGCTGCTGGGTTTTCTATTCCATTCTCAGAAAACATGCTCTCTGTTAACCCCCAAATCCGGGGCTGCCTTGAAGGGTTGCCCTGCTCACACCAGTAACTCAGTGCTCCTTGTTCAGGTGGGGCTGACCCAGCATTGCATCACTGTAATGATCCCCTGATCAGATCCCTGAAAGTCACAGTCTGAGCAGACTGGATGGACAGGGCCAGATTCAAAACAAGGCCACCTAAGCAGCCTGTCCATCTCCAAGAGATGGACACAAATGGTCTCCTACAACTATCAGGAGACTGTCAACCCCAGAGCTCAGAATTCAGGGTCCTGTAGGCAGCTATCAGGATGGAAATACAGTGAGGATGTTTATGACAGCAACTGGGCTAGTATTGCTCCCAAAACCATTGGGTTTGGTGAACGTCTCTGGATGTGCAAGGGAAATAAATCTTTGCATTCCTTTTGTCAGTTCCATGTTTTATTTAAATGGACAAATTCTGTTCTTGTGAGTAGATGGTAAAAGGGGAAAGCATTTCAAGAAGAACCATGTAGGTAACTCAGGGAGCTGAAAAGAATCAGATATATTAAACTACAAGAAAATTCAGGTTCTAACAAATTGATATACTTCCCTGTTGCAAAAATCAAGGGTAACCAGAGGTCATCCCTTGGACTTGGACACTATTATTTTTTCCCATTGTACAAATGCTCCCAGGTATTACATCTCTCTGTCACGGCTCTTGGCCTGCTGCAGCTTGGGAAACCATCTTGGCAATTCGTAGCTATTCAGTGCATGGAGCACCCTCCTCCTAGGCTGTAAAGTTGATTTTATGCTGATGAATGGCCCGTCTGTGGAACTGGGATGAAGGTGCATTATTTTCCTGTTTTTCATATGACTAAGCAGAACAACACCTCGGGGGATCTCAGAACAAAATTATCACAGAGAGCCATGCCCAGAAGTAACACGAAAGAAAAAAAAAAATGCATGCAACACTGTAGGCTGTAGTGCTGAATACTGCCTCGGGAGAAATAATCCTAGCACTGGATGAATTAATGTGGTCAGCCCAGATCGCTTTGTCTTGTAAAGGATGCTGCAGAAATTGCAGATACAGCACGAGGCTGTTGGATTACTTCAGGGGCTAGGGAACTGGTTTTAAAGAAAGTGGAAGGAAATTTTCCTTTCACTTCATCAAGGCTGGACTGGGATGTATACAAAAGGTTTGGGTTCAGGTGTAAACCCTTTGTCAGACTCCTTTAAGATCAAGCTTCTGTGGAAGCAATGGTCCCTTCCTGCTTGTGCTGCTGACACAGCCTCAATTTTCCTAAGTAAATACAGAGGAAATGCAACTATATTCTGCAGTTAACTACAAGCTGGTCTGTCAAGGAGCTTGTGTCCCTTCTCAGGACTGTCAGCAGGCATTGGTTTTATATGTAATTGCCCTGTTTTCTAACTCAATCCTCCCAGGCTGCTGAAATCTTGTTTCAGTGTGACTGCTTTCACTCAAGTTAACTTGGAGGGAAAGCATGGTCACAGGACAGCAGTCTCTGATGAATTCACTTCACCACTTACGCACACCACCTCATCATGGCTGGGAGCAGAGGTGAAGTGTGCTCCTGGTCAGGATGGGCAAAGAGGACAGCAGAGCCCAGTTTGGATGTAGTGGTCCTCTGTCCTCCCAAGCACTGCAGGTCTAAGCAATGGTTGGATTTATCTCAGTGCTTCCCAGATGTGGAAGTGGTACTGCATGTAGCCAAGTTCAAAGATTTCTTCCCAGCATCTACAGTAAGTCCCCACTGGGACTGCGGGGGAATCTTTTTCTTCTGGGGAAGGTGGGCAAAAGGATTTGAGGAGAAGGAAGTGTGGCTGAGAAGGATCAGTGGGACAGAAGGGCCACAATGAGGATGGAAAAGTTTGAGGGAAAGTGGGTTTGTGATGTTCAACTGTGACGGGGAAGTGGGCGAGAGACAGCAACATAAAGCCTGTGAGGTGTGTGGGGACTCCAAGATGGGTGGAGCCCCTCTGCTTCCTCCAATGCACAACACCCACACAGGACCTACAGGCACTGGTTTGAGCCATCTCCAGCACTGCAAGAAGCTTTTCCTCCTCCAGCATCTCCTACTCACTCTCTGCTCATCCAGGGTTGAGCAAAGATAGAGAATGGAAAAGGGAGGACAGACTCCTGGGTACGTACCAGAATGGATAGAGATGGTGACTGGGCCAAGCTCTTGGCTGTGAACCCCGCAGCCCTTCTGATGCCCCCTGAGGGGAAAGCTGCAGAAGCAGTAGCTGTTGCATCTCAATGCTCAGATGGACCCATTGCTCAGAGCAGCAGTGCCAGAAGGTCTGGAAAACCCATCAGTTTGGGTAATCCAAAGGACTGTCCGATGCCCTACATGGCCTGCCCTACTAAACCTTTTTCCAATCACTATGGTCAGCTCTAGCCCCTAAACCTGACACAGAAACCAGCAGTCTCCAGGCTTAGGAGAGGTATGAAATCACTTACAGTTTTATTTGTTGATATTATCATGCTAGAGTCTGGAATACACCTCAGAGAGGGACTCTCATTTTGCTACATTGGAAGTCCTGAAGCTTTCAGTGCCAATGAATCAACCTATGAAAGTTGTTCTTGCTTTGTATTTCACTATTAATCTCCACTAGGCTGGGTAGTTAGGTTTTTAGTGGAATTTTGCTGAAACTGACTAGTGAATAACCACTTCATGGACAATTTTCAGGTCTCAAAATACTGACTGGCTGTAAACAAATCAAAACTCGTCAGGTAAATATCTAAAAGAAAATAATTGTGTGAAATTGGGATCGCATCTTTCATGTCTCTTGGTCATCAGCACAGTAACAAGGGGTAGAAAACCCTACTTCATGCCTAGTTCAGGGTGAGCTTTTTCATTCAAGGCCACTTAGAATCAAATTAAAACCCAAATCTGTGTCTCCTAAGTCATGGATCAGTGAATTTCCTATCAGCTGAGCTAGACAGGTCCCTTTCTTCAGTCTGTGTTATAAAACTTTGTCAGAACTCACATATCATGAGAAAACTCTTTGCCTTTGACAATGCATTGAAAATGTCCCAATTCCTTCTGCTTGTGATATTCTTGGCTGCTTTTGCTTATTTGGGTTTTGTTGTTTCATGGGGAGTTTTAAAGTAGAAAATAAGATTTTTAGAAGTATATGTCAGTGCAGGAAAAGAGAAATAATGTGCTGAAAACTATGGATTGCTCAGAGCCAGCACTGGCCACAGCTTAGAAAAGCTTTCATGTAAAGCAAAATGTGTGTTAGGATTCAGGAAAACAGGTTCCACAGCTATAATCAGATCCTAATTTTAACAGAATGCTTGAATCGCCAAAGGGCATTGCACTGTATTTATTGATTCTGCTTTGTTATGGGTTTTGCCGCTTTGTAAAACACTGCGTTTGAATGCATTGTGCAGATGTGATAAAAAGGCTACATTAATCAGCAAAAAAACATGCCTGAGAAGTTTTCAGAATAGTAGTAGAAAATTTCACTAAGAAAAGCTCTTTGTCCCTGAATTTGTCCAGGGGAAGGAATAGTGGTGTCTGAGGTTCTCCAAGGTCCTCTGCAGCAGGGACAAAGAGACAACATGCTCCTGGATATGGCTTCCTCCTTTCCACCCCCAACATCCCATAGCCTGCTACAGAAATGCACATAATTAAGGTACATGTTTTGTGTGGAAGATATCAAACCATAGTGGAGAAAAATCTCTGTGGGCAAAAACTACACCCACTCAGATCTAATTTAGTCTAATTTACCCTTCCACTGAGTTGGAATCTCAGGTAAAACTCATGAGCTGAGTTTTATAAAGGCTTTCAGGCAACTCCAGGTCCAGTTAAGATCTCTGTGAGACTTCTGGAAGTCCTTAGACTCCTGGAGAGTTTCTTAGGTTCTTAGGAGAAAAATCCAAAGACATCTGTATAAGATGAACAAACAATTTAATTCTAACCAGGACTCTGCTAGTTGCCTTCTCTAACCAGCCCCGAGCAACTCACCTCACCCTGGTAATTTCTATTTCCATCCTTGTAAAATGGGAATAAAAGGTATCCAGCTATCACAACTCTGAGAGTGGGTGATTAATGCTCAGAGTAGAATACTGAAATGGAAAGTACTATATATTCTAAGCCCTATTATAACATTATTCAGAATAATTTAGTTACTATAATCTATAGATTTTTAAATCCAACAGGGACCATTTCCTGATGATCTAGGTTTACTTTCTTCAGCCAGACACTATAGGACTCTACAGCTCCTCCAGAAGCTGAACTAGAATATATCTGATGATGCATCAGGAACCACAGCTTCTCTAGACTCATACCAACCATACAGTGGCTGAAAATTATTGACAGATTGCCGTTGTTTCTGTCTCATGGGGCTCATTTTCTGGTTTCATATTTTGCTGGCTTCTTTCACAACATTTTTCTTAAATCATTCTTGAAGATTTCAATTTCACAACAACAAAATCCCAAAGCCACATGAATAACAGCATGTTTTGTTGATAAAAGAAAGAGGGTTATGATGAATAACACATTCTCTTTATGTTTGTGTAAACTTTTTGATTAAAACATAGCAGGGGAGAGAATTGTCACCAAATAGGCAATTCCAGTGATGTTGACATATTTTTCACACAAAATATATTTAAAAGATAAAGCCTAACTTTAAGAGAAAACATTTTTCATCAAAAAAAAAATACAATGATGCATGGCTTAGGACACAGGTGAACAGCTGGTCCCCTGTGGCCTCCAACTGATGCAGGATGTCCACATGGAGCCTCCAGCCACTGCCCTAGCTTTGATTAGCTGCTGACCTGGGAACCAGTGGCATCTCTCCACTCTGTCAAAGATGAGCTGGCCATTGCTGGAGACCAGATGATGTGCCTCTGTGACTGGTGACGAGGCTTATGAAAGCTTCAGAGGCAGAAGTCTCCTCCATTACAGAGTTCACATCACCTGTGCAGCCCCTTGCCAGATCTACAGACTTTGCTCTGTGGGAGCAGCTGCACTTCCAAAGCAATGGCACGGCATATCTGATTTTAGACGAGAGGAGCAATTAGTAATTAAAAATAATAATCTTGAAGTGTTTGAGTTGTACTTTCCTTGATTGCCACATGCACAGAATCTTAATTCCACTGATAAATCTTCTGCTTCTGGCTTCAACATACTAATGCTTTTCTACTCCAGAGCAGGCTGGAGTCCACAGCCTGGGTTTGTGGGTGGCACGAAGGTTCTCCCTGATGCCTGACCCAGTATGCTCATTCCTCCTTGCCTGGAACAGTTATTTATAACTCTCATATGAAGCTGTGCATGACTTTGCTGCCAACACGTGGTTTTAATGTGAATTTTAACTAGTTACTTACATTTTGACCCCAGAATTCCTCAAAGACAGGCATTATAGAAAACCTGCTTGTAGGGTACATGTTTTGAGCTACTTTTCAGATCTTTTTTTTTTCTCTCTTAGAGGGATTAAAGCTTGCTGGGAGTCCAGGGCTTACTTAGAAGTTAGTCCAGTGGTAAAATGGGTTTCATGTGTTAGAGTGCCATTCTCTGCTCCAGCAGTTAATTCAACAAAGGTATTTTGGCACTTCTCCCTAGGATGAGCTCTCAATACATTTCGTCGTAGTCTACAAAAATAATAAAAGCTCATTGTAAATTGCTGTGTCGTCTGAACAGATGAAATTTTGCCCTTCAGTGATGATGTATGGAGGCATTTTGATGGACAAAATAAAGAGTTTTCATAAAAGACACTCACTGATACACTTTAATATGTTGAAATAGCATTCTTACACCTTCCTACAGTTACTGTCTCTAACACCACAGTTCAATCCAAAAATCGAAATTTAATTAATAGGTACTTACAACAGATAAAGACAAATAATGCAGTCATTTCCTTTATGTTCTTTTGGATTCAAACCTCAAATTTTTTCCTTCACTAGTTCTTCTGGATTAAATGCCACATATTGATAACCTATGAATGGAAAAATTACTTTTGCTTTTACACCTTGTCAGTACATCGCTTGAAACTATTGGCAGATGAAAAATTATGGAAGTAGAAAGAGTGAAAACTGTTATTTGAAGATTAAGAATAGATTGAAGATAAGGAGAAAGAATAATAGGCCAAAGGTAGCATCATTTATCAGGCAGAGGATTTTATCAAGTTTGGGACTGCTGTTGAAAGACAGTATTTCAGCAAGGAAAGATGCAGGGAGGAGGGAAAAGGTAAAGAAGTTCAATTTCAACTGTTAATGTCAGTTCCAAAAATTACAGATGTCCCAGGTTTTGTAACATTCTCAGATGAAGCATATATTCAGCATTTATATTTGTATATATGGCCTAATGATAAGGTCCAACACCTTAATCTGCACTGAACTCTGTACAACGTGGTAGGCAGCTCGTGACTCTGGGAGCAGGCAAATCTCTCCTGGGACTGCATTCAGATGCAATAGACCTCATTGTTTATATTTAAAAGTCTCATCTCGACTTTAAGGGATTCATTTCAGCATAGTTTTAACCCATTTATCCTGTGCAAGACAAGTGCTTGTGTTCCCTCCTGGGAAGGACACATCCCTGCACTCACCACAGAGGCAGCTCCGTAGACCCTCAGACAAGGTCACTGCTTTTCCCTGTCCAACCCTCAGTGTGCTGAATCCTAACCTCAGAAGCCACAATTCAGCTTTGCATGTTGTGAGGTCACCTATTCCTTTATCCTTAAATTCAGACTTTTTCTGAATACCCTGAAGTTTCTTGCTTACAAATCCATGGCATTTTAGGCTGCCTCTGTGCTGGTCACTAAGCACATCCAAAGTGCTTGCTGTGCCGTGACTCTCACTTCCACACCTTCAGAAATAGTAATATTGTACATTTATTCAGCATCTGGTTGAGGAAAGTGCATCTCTAATAACCATCAAAATAAAAAGACAGTCAGATGTTAGCATTCTTCTTTCCACCCCTTTGTCTCAGATTGCTCTAAGGATGTTTTATAAACCATGTTAAGGAGTGGAGGGTCCAGCACTGAAAAAAAAATGCAAGATAGGTTGTTTTATTTCTTCCTTCCTGAGGAGAGAACAGCCTCCATTGAAGCGAGGAAACAGAAAATGAACATCTGAGGCAGTCATGCAAAATTTCAGACGGAGTCTTACTCGTGTGATTCTGTTTAATCACCGTCCATTTCCTCTTCACTCTTTAACTAAATAATAAATATGAAGTGGTGTTTTCATTACCATGTGAGCCATAGCTGCTCCTGGAGAAAATACAAAACTAAGGGGTGAGCCTTGAAATCAGCGGGTTTCACTGATTTTAAATACAAGGCACCTGTGTACATTTCTAATCCAATAATTAATAATACAGGACCTTTTTATCTTAGGAACTCTCAGGAGTAATTTCCACATCTGAGTGTAGCACACATTATAAATCCACTCCAAATGATTTTTAAATTTGTCCTTTCCAATTCCGGCTTGAATTGACATTTTGTTCTGGTTGAAGTGGCATCCATAGACACCTTCTCCCCTGCAATTAGCTGAGATTAAGCAGTTGGAGAACCAGCACAGCAAAGATCAGAAGTGCTTATAGTCACTGATGCTTTGATCATACTGAACAGCAGAACAGCAGTAGGCTGTAGTTTGTGACTTTAAGATGCATAAAAACATGTATTTCTGAGACTGCTTTAAAATGATCCATAGCAGGATGTGCCAGAAAGTGGACTGTGTTTTTCACTGCTGGCATGCAGTTTATGTGTTGGAGTCTGTCTGCAGACTCAGTGCAAAACTCACAGAGCCTCATCTTTTCCTTTGTTCGATACTTATATCTTCCTGTGCTACTTAACAACATGCTAAAAAAGAACTCAGTGTGTTCCAATTGCGGATCTGGATTTATTTAATCATTGGCAATCTGAAAGCGTTCAGAGCTTTGGGTTATTAGTGTTTTATATAAATGCCACAGATGATCTTTTGGAGCATGTGTGCCAACTATCCCAGCAATGTGAGCAGCCTGAGACAGGCAGTAGAGAGAGAGGTTTTAGTCACACCCTATTCATTGAATTTAATAGCAGCTGAGCAGCTAAAACCTCTTATCAGAGCTGTGGAAGTGTGTGCTGGGGTGAGTGTACACTGGCCACAGCTGCCTGAATCCTATCAGCCAACGCTGTCTGCTCGGCTGCACCCTGGGCACAGCTCGGTGACAGGGAGCAAAGTTTGACACATGGCTGAGTTCGTATGATAATTCAAAAAGTGAGACGATCAGTGCACTTGCACACACTTCCTAGATGCTTTTAAAAACGTCATTGTTTGGTTCCTGGTACTTGCAGGCCAGGCCCAGGATGCTGTAAGAACCAATAGATGTGGAGTACTTTGGCTTTTGTACTTCCTTTGGTCCTGAGAGAAGCTGAGAAGATCAGATAGACAAGTGAAAAATTAAATAAGCAGACCCCCCACCAAACTCACAGAAGTCTTTCAGATCCCTCTCCCCAAAAATTTTTGGCTTTTAATTCTCCAAGTGCTCAAAAGTTGTTTTCAGGGCTGCTGCTATTTCTTCCTCTGAACTAGTTCCTTATCACTATCAGCTTATTGTGGGATGCTTTGTCCCTCACTTAGGTAACATTTATACAGTGAAATCGAAGTCGTGTAAATGATGGGTTGCTCATATTATACTGCACTGAGTAGAATTCCCGAAGAGTTACATGTCCCTTTGCACGTATGTGAAATGTGTGTGTATCAACATGGTGAACTGCCCGACAATGAGAGTAATCTAGGACATTAAGGCACCTACAGGGGAGGGTCAGAGCAGGGGTGAGAAAGCGAGAAGAATGTAGAGACATGGGAAATGGAGAGAGAAAAGTGTAACAAGAGAAAATATTTTTCTTTAAAAAAAATGGAGAAAGAAACACTAAAAATGAATTTTGTGGTGAGGGATTTCCAGTAGGTAGACTCTTGTGGTAGATCTTTACTGAAAAAATAGCATCTGTTTTTCATAAATAGTTGTTGAGAGATACCTTTAAATGAATTTGCATAAGAAGGAAGCACCATTATCTTCATTATACCTGTGGGAAAGCTTAGGAAAAGTGAATTGATTTGCTTAAAGTCAAACTTTCTACCAGACAAAACAGCAATAGCCTCTTGAGTCACTCTTCGCTGCTTCCCTGGCAGAGATCTAGCTCTGCCCTGCCATCAGTTCGCAGGATGTGCAGACAAAGGCAAAGTGGTTTTGTTATACATTTCTCACTGTTGCTCAGCTAGATGTGTTTGCTAAGCAGAAGTGATCACTCTCTACTTTTGTTGTCCAAATTTCATGCTACCTTTCCCAAGACTCTGTGGTTTAATAATAAAACATGCTGCTCACCACTGTTTCAAGTTTTTAAAAAATGTTTCCCCATGGAGTCCCAAGAAAAATGTGGACCAGTTCCCAGATAGCTAATTCTGTCCAAAGAGCATCCTCTGAACGATACTGCAGTAGGCATCCCAGACAAGAGGGATGTAGAAAGGATCGGTACACACGGCCATGAAAATGGTTTCCTGACAGTGTTGGCACAACCAGAAATTTTGAGAGTAGAGGAATCTGAGACATTTGTGAGACTTTGGCAATTTTGCTTATTGAAATTTTTATTTGCCCATTGGTTCTTCTCAGTTTCCCCCATAACTGAAGTTTGAAATTCCACAATACTCTGAGTCTTGTGGTTACTACAGTGCCTCAGTTTGTGAGGTGCTCTGTGGCAGCTGAGCACAGGGACTGCCCACATCACCTATGGGGACATGGCTCCTGATGGAGATGGCAGGGCAACAACCACTCTTCCCCAAACTCAGATCCTGTAGCAGCACAAACAAACCCTACAGTATTTGCAAATATTTTGGAAACTATGGAGCCTGAGTTTAGGTGGAAAGCAGTTTTGGCCATGGCCAACCAATTTGATATCTGGTCCAACCCCCTACTGGCACACACTCCCCCTCATCCTAAATTTTAAGAAATCAGGAATGAAGAGGCAATGATCAACTGGTGGGGTCCCTGCCACCCGTCTGCTGTCAGGTCACAGCTGACTCTGCTGTTGTACATGTTTTTGCTGCCTCTACTAATCCCAACAGGCTGAAGCAATTTATTTTTCCATTCCCTTTTTGCAAACCATCCACTGGCAGCAGCCAAAGTCAATCCATTGCTTCCATCAGAGCTCTCAGCACAGACGATAGCCATACAAAGCAAAGACAGTACAAAGATGACAGAGGGAAGGTGTGAGTGGCTGGGATCATGCACAGAGCCAGCTGCTCGTGGCCAGAGGTTCCATCAGCCCCACAACCTCGCACACGCTGGTGTTACTCAGTGCCAGGAATGCAGGAGGCCCTGTAGGCCACTGAGGACTGAGGATCATCACATTTGGCTGAGGAGCATCACCTTCACAAGCAGACACCTTCTGGTACAGCTGAGGGCGAAGGCATGGAAAAACACACTGGACAATTGGAAATACAGGCAAAAGCCTCAGGTCTGTAGAAGCAGATCTCCTTTTCCTGGAAGACACAGAAAAGGCCATAATGTACTGTCTTTCATAATTTTCCTTTGAGCTAGAGGGAAACTGAAAGGTCTGCTTCAGGGAGGTGTCCCTCCAGTGAAACCCTCTGAGGTTAAGGTGGTGAGCAGACCCGTTGGATTTCTTCACTGTACCTTGCTGTTCTCTTAAAATCCAAATACCCAGGGGTAAAGTAGCACTGTAAGGAGGGTAAGAGTGATTTTGGTAATGAACTTCAGTTTTTCTCTTTTCATAAAAATGAAAGTGAAGTGCTTCTGAAATGTCATTATCTTCTGTACCTACTGCATATCTGCAGGACTCAGTTCCTTGCTGTGCAGGACAAGTACATAAGCTGCCCTGTGCCATCCCAGAGGCAGCTGCCTTGCTCTCAAATATATAATATCACCAAAGTGATTAAAGGTTGTGGTATGACACAAGGCAGGAGGATACCTCATTTCAAAGAGACTGTAGAAGGTATTTGAGCAAACAACAAATAACTAGCAAGTTTTGATTTGCTTTTGATCCAGAGTATAAGCCTTTAGCTTTTCAGAATTTTCAAAGAAATTTTGTGATAAAAAATCAAAACCTCAGTTCTGAAATTATTCAGGAAATGTCACTGATTATCGCAGTGGAGTATTGGGATGGTCAGCATCATGCAGCTGAGTCTTTGATGACACTCACTGAAGCAAGTTTTTCCAAATATTACCCCATCACAGATCAATCCTGAACCAAGAAATTGTACTGATTCTTTAAAAAATAAAGCATCTCTGTTCTTTCCAAACATATAAGGAAAACAGAAGAGTAATGTGAGCTCTGCATGTGCTGTGTGTAACTTTTAATTGATGTGGAAACAACCATGTTAGGGAGCACCTTCTTTTCTGCACTGTGCTGCTTTCATGGGCTGTAACCTCATCTAATTTTGCATCCAATTTTAAAGGGCCTCCACAGGTGGTTCTTCAAAAAGCAAGCCATGGCATGAACACAGTCTCTCAGGTTCTCTCTAAAAAACCCAAACATTTAATTATTGTCACTCTTGTGTTTATTTTGCCCAGTGAACAGCAGCAAGCACATAGTGAGAAAATACCGTGGGCACCTCCGAACAAAGATTGAGTCTGGGGAAGGAACCATACCCGTCCGGTGCCACAACGCAGCTCAGACGTGGGACGGGGTGTTGCTGGGAGAGCAGCTCATCACCATGTCCTGCACAGACAAAATCGCCAGGTACGTGGCACACACATAAAAGTCTTTACATGTGGAAACGAAGTTTGATTCCAAAGAGGACTGTGGCGACTGGTGGGGAATATCCAGCAGGTGCTGACAAGCCCTGTGGAAACAAAAACCTCCTTTGTATGCAAAAACAGACCATATAAACAGGACGGAATGTAAATAGGACATTTTCCCAAATTCTCTGTGAGTCGTTAGTCGCTTATTACAGTGTGACAAAAATATAAACTGTCTTGGCAGCTTTTTTTTGCCAATAGAATTTCATTGTGCAAATAAAATACATCCAACTCTGCTGTTGTTGGATCATTTACCCCAAAACTTGCAAACCAACCATCACACAGATAAACTTAGCTCGTCTGTACCCAATTGGATAAGGTGCCCTAAAAGCTGCTAGGAATATTCCTACTATTTCAAATGTCATTGCAGAACTCCCATGTCATAGTTCCCTCTGCAAATTTCTGTTCTGTCCTGTAAATACAACACATTTTTATGTAGAATAATTTCCATACAATAAATATTTCATAATTATTCCATGGTGGCACACACTATGTAAACGCATTCACCATTCTCAGTTTAGGATGTTAGCTAATAGCAAAGGATGGCTATCATAAACCAAAATCAAAGTGTGTGCTCTTGGATGCTTACTTATTGCTCTATTAGTATATATCTATACATGCATGTCTACTTATGCTCATAATTATATAACTGTTAAGTGCAGTAGCTGTCAATGTTTGCATGTTCTACATGTAAAATATATCAAATTATAGCTATAAAAATGTAAATGTTATGATCAAATTCTCTGCTGAAATATCACGCCCAAGAATTCAGTTAAATCATATCAGCCAAGAATTTGGCCCAATTACTAAAGGCCAATATAAACATAATCTTTAAAAAGAGTATAAATCTTTTGTTTAATGCAAATGCATGAATTCTGCTCTTCGCTTTAACTGGATGACCCAGTGGAGCTAAATTAGTCTGTCAGCTTAGCAATGCCTGCCATTTTGGCACAAAAATGTAGGAGTGAACCAGCAAATGGAAATACTACCACAATCACAAAATCCACCCTCTGCTAAGTGTAATCATCACAACTGTTGTGTTTGAATGAAGGATAAAGAGCTACTTCCGCTGTAATGTTTTCACTTATTCATAAGGAGATAACAGAAAACCCAGACTGTATTCAGTGGATGTCCTGCACTGGATTTAAGTGCAGCTGGGTTTTCCAAATTCAGAATCATATGGACTCAAAAAACTCAACAAATTTAAGTTCAAGAATAGACATACTGCAGAAAGAAGAAATAGAATATTTCTTTTCAAGTTCATTTAAGTTCAAGAATAGAAACCTCTGTGGTTTTGAATGTCATTAGCTAGTGAATTATATATGAGCTTTGCAAACACTAATACATTTGCTGTTGATGGGGATGGTGACAATAGTGCACAGTCTCAAGAGTTGGGTTTTCTCCAAGCACATCTGCTAGGAACTTTCATTGAATCCTTTCCTTGTTGCCACGCATCTAAACAGCGTTAAAGATGTGAAGAAAAAAGAATTTGCCACAAAGTTTTTGCAAGATTAAAAAAATATCTCACAGCTCTCATCATTAATGTTATTGTTCCATTATTGTATAAATTACTGCAATTTTTATTATTTATTTTCATTGTAATTCAAATGAGCTTGGGTTTTTCTTTAACCAAAAGATTTATTATTATTCCCTGTTTCTAACAGCAAATGTTCACTCTCACCAGTAAGGGCCAGTTAAAAAGAGGCTGAGACGAGGGGATATGGCATCTGCATTATACTTTATCCCAAATTTCAGTTTACCACATTAAATACCATCTATGAGAATTTTTTATCAATATTATCCTCACATGTAAGAGGGAGAAATCAAACATTTCTTCACTTGGCCTTTGTATTAGCACAGACAGGACAGTTTTCTGCCTTCTTCGCCTCCGGCAATAGAAGATGCAGGCAGGAAAGGAGTTCAGAGGACAAGGAGATTGCTGTGTGAGGGCCTTTTCCCACTCCTGCCCCACTGAAGACCAGTTGTTGGTTTCTGTGCCACGCTTCAGACACCAAACATTTGCCCTACCACATAGGTAGCTTACTCTTCAAATATCTGCAGGATGGAGGAATCTGGTTACACATCATCTGGGCTTGTCTTGAAATGAGAGAAAAAAGAGATCTCTGAAGCTGAAATTCATGTTTGTACAAGCAAGATTTGACAAAAAATCTGGCTTGTATACTTTGGATTTTATTGCTTGTAAAAGTCCCTCAGGAGCACTGGGCTATTAGAGAATGCTTCCTCTTGAGAATCTAGCCAGTAGCTGCTAAAATATACATCCTTTTGCATTATTTGCAAAGGACATTGCTATCAGAATATCAAAGACCTAAGAACATAGACAGTTACTGAGAAAAGCGAATAATATTCTATAAATCACATATCTAAAAATTTATGTTCTTTCTTGCTCACAGGATAGCTATAAGCAGTAAGTAGTTTAATCAGATTTATTTGTTATTCAAAGACATTTAGCAATTTTTATTACTATCACCACAAGTTCGAGAGAATTTGATGCTTGATATGCATTATTTGTGTTCTGTGGCTTTGTTGATACAGCCTAGTGTCATACCTGTTCCCTCACTGAATTAAAGCACAAGCTCTTCTGGCATGAATAGTCATGTTATTTGGCTCAGGCAGGGAATGACAAGGTGAAATTCTGTGACTGCATTATAAAGGAGGTCAGAGTAGATCTTGGTGGTTTCTTCTGGCTTTAAAACCTATGCATTTATATGTGTAAATTTAAATTCTGGGCTCTGTGAATCCCTAAACAACCCTAAGAGAGTTTTTATACTCACAACTGCTGTGAGCCTCACAGTGCAGCTGAAGTGAGTTCAGCCTCTCAGTGCTGTAGAATTTACTATTAAACCTCATTCTTTAGACCCATATTTCATTAATTACACTAACACCTTTTGACCTCCATTTTCCTCTGTAATGTACTCTGTATACATTTGTGAAAAAAACAGCAATAACATAGGAAAAATAATTTTGAAAATGATCATCTGTTTGGGGAAAAATTTATGTCATTTAACATTTTCTTGATGCCAATCATAACCTGTATTAAAACCTTTATGTCAACAGAGACATTACAGCCCCAAGGGAATTTAGGCTTTTTGTAACAGCAAACCCATTCAATGGGCCAAATTAAACCTCCTTTCATCTCCCTCTCTCACACTAAGGATGGACGCAGGAGCAGTTCATACCTTGCTTATTAGAAGGTCAGTGCAAGGTTAATGCTGCTGTTGCTGATGAAGTCTCTGCAGTTGCTGTTTGGGAGCAGACAAATGTTTGAAGGAAAATTTTCATGTGCACAGGCATACACACACACACATAGGCACACATATCTAGGGGGAAAAATAGATGTCTCTAGAGCTCAGGTCCTCTTGGAGGATCTAAACAATCTAAACACATTAACCAAACACTAGGAAACAGCAGCACTATGTTCTTTCTCTGATCCCCAGAACCTTTCAGGACTGATTTGTGTGCTGGTTTCTACCAGCTGCAGGGGTGGCATTTGCAGCACATGCTGGGGCCTCAGGGACGCTGGCTCTCTGTGTCCCCTTCAGTGACGTGGTCTCCAGATGCACAAAGCCTGCCCATCTCTGAGCCTCTCCTCCCCACTGCACAGCCATGCTGGCTGCACACAGCACACAGTGTGTATGTGTATGCCAGATTTGTAGGTGACAGTTCACACAGTCAAATGATTGCATATATAAAATAATAATTTCCAAATGTCTCTACTTCTTATTCCTAAATCAAAAGAAATGTGAAAGACTGGACAAAATATCAAAGAACTCTGCATTTCTCTTAAGTCCAACACCCCTCTTGACTGCTTGTAGGTGAAATTCAGAGTCTGTCACAGAGCAGAGAAACCATCTTCCCTTCCATATGCTTTGTGCTCTGACTCAGGGGAACACTGTCTGAGCTTCACGATGGTCTCCTTCCACCATGGCTTATCCTCCAGGCTCACCATGCCCTGGATTTAACAGCAAACATCTCCCTTCTGTATAAAGTTTCCTGTTCTGTGCTCTTCTGTCCTCATCGGGTTTACTGATCTCATCGCCAGCACCTGGATCCCTTCTTCTTCCATGCAGAAAACTGGAGAAATTCCCTTTCCCAGTGTCAACCAACCCAAAATACCAAGGGATTCTCCTCTGTGTGGCTGCACAGAAAAGTTTAGTGATGGCCATTGCCGGTGGTTTGGTAGAGAATTGCAGAAGTGCTGGCAGCACACAGAGGAGGCCACCACAGCCCTCCATGGCACAAACAGGTCCCATGTCACCTCCACTGCCATGTGTGCAAATTATTTTGAGGATCTTCGTGCGAGTATTCAGCACTAAGGCTTAATCTAAAAATTAGTTTTGTCTGGGTGTTCCAGAGTTCTGCATTGCACTGCTCTTACTCAAACCCTCTTCCTTGATAGACCTTAGCAAGGGGACTGGCAGCCTTATGCTATGGTCAGGGCAGAGCACATTCACATTCACTGGATGTCTATCTGGTGTATTTACTTTGGAGAGATGCCAGCCTTCTGTGCAGCAAACTTGCGTCCACACACACCAGCAGTGTATAAACTTATTTGTAAATGCATGAAAAGTGACACTTGTCCTCTTCCAAAAGTCCCCTGGCAGGATGCAGGCTGAGGAATGTGCTTTGTGTATTGCAGGATTTGAAGGGAACAATCCTCCCAAACGCTGTCTTTATACAGCAGATAAAAGCCAGGATTCAGTGTTTATTTTGTAAGCTCTGGCCTTAAAATTGTTATCTTACTACCACTTCTCAAAAGGTCACCTTTAAAAGACTGTGCATTTTCTTGCCACCAGGTTAATGGTCATTCACTGCCTCATACCACACCAAAAAAAAGTGACATTAAGCCTGGAAGTCAAATGAGACCTTGAACATTTAATTTATACCTCACCTACAAAACAAAACAAACAGTAACAACAGACCTCCAAACTTTGCCTCACAGCATGAGCACTCTATCCATGTCCCGTGTCTAAGATTTGTGGATTATTTGAACCCACAAGCTAGAGAATAGGAAGGAATTTTTCTTGAGAATATGCTCAGAGTATTGCAAGGTAATGTAGCCTTAAGGCACTGTTTCAGGATTTAGCAGTGGGAGTCTGAAGTAACATTTTATAAGATGAGTTGAGCACATTAAGCTGTATTTAAATGTAGCATATAAAAATGCAAGATTAGAAGTCAGTGTTAGAAATTGGCATTCTTAGATCTATTTTAGTGTTAGCCTGTCGACCAGAGCCATTGTTAACAGAAGGCTGAGCCTGACAAGGTAACTCTTAAGAAAAGCTACTTCAAAGGCTGCATATTAATGCAAATGAAAATCAATTAACACAGCTAGATCTTCAATTAGAGATGATTTGTGCCCATAGTTTGTAATTTTCTCTCTTAACCCCTTTCTGTGTGACTGAGAGTTCAATTTCCATCTCTCACCACAAGGTATGTTCCAGAAAACATATATAAACCACCTACTGTTAAAATACAGATCAAAAACTAATGCACTAGTTCCAGTTTCCAAACCAATAATAGCTAAATGGTCATATAAATAGGAGCACCACAGGTGTTCTGCTAAGCACAGGCCACCCTGAATAACAATTTATGTTATGTGAAACATAGCTGGAAATATTGGTAATAGAAACTGTGGTACAGGAGGTTAACAACACACCAAGTGGATAAGACTTAAAACTCTTAATAATGACCAAAAAAAAAAAAAAGTATTTTATAAAAAACCTTAACAAAATAAGCTTTGAATTTCATCAGCAGTGCTTTTTAATGGCCAAGGTTTCCAAATGTCCCAAGGAGACACTTCAGCTGGACACAGTTCCCTGAGATGTTTTGAAGCCTCATGTGAATTTCTCCACATCTCAGTTTTGAAGGGATTTGAGGGCAGGAGCATGTCAGCCTTCAGCTCTGAGCAACTCTATGTGCAAACCAATGCTAGAAACACCACCAAAGGGGCTCCAGGTGTCACACCATGTCTCAGCAATGGGCAAGGAACCACGTGCTGACCTGAGCAAGGCTGCACCCCCACAGGTTTGCCTCCAAACCCCTTCCTCATCACTTTTATCATCCATAGTTCTGTTGATCCCAGGGAGGGGGAGTAGGCAGCTTCAGCACGTGGAGGCTGTGCTGTGGTTATGACATGGGGGCACATTTCCCTGCACACCTCACTGGTGGTCCAGAGCTGTCAGGAACATGGGAGCTGGGAGGGGCTTCTATGGGATCTCACCCCCTGCCTGCTCCACATCCAGGATTTGGGGAGCACGGCATTTAATTAAAGAAAGGCTGCTTGCTCTGGGATGCCTCCCAGCTTGTCGCTGGCATTTCTGTGATTGACAAACAGGCAAAAATATATTTGTTCAAGGATTATCTATATTGAAAACTGGATGCAGGATTTTGTCTTTGTAAACAGTGCGGTAATATCTGCTGTTTGAACAAAAGGAAGGCTATACTTTCCTTCCATTTAAAGCACAAAAAGCTCCCCTATTTGAGTGAAAAGGGAAGACATTCTGTTTTATTGATCCAGCTTGCTGAAGATTTGGGGTTTTTTTTAATAAGATCTGTGACTAAGGGAACAGTGGGTTGATTTTCGCTTTATTGGAAGGGTTATTACGAAGCACATAGCATATAAGTTATTAGAGAGATGTGTGTCCTTGAAAACAGCCCTTAAAATCTTGCACAATTAGGAAAATTCAGAATGATCCAGCATATTTCCTCATAGCGAGAAAAGTCACTTTGATATATTGAGGACCCAAAATGTAACACTGCATTGCTTTGAATAATAATTTTATTTTGAAAAGCCATATTTGAAGAGAGCACTTTGTTACAGATGGGAACACAGCTATTTTCATGGACCTAAATTAGGCTACAGAGAAATAGCTCCTTCAAAATGAACACCCTTCTTGATAGTTTCATTGTTGCTCAGATGGATCTTTCTCTATCATCTACCTACAAATAATGCCATAGATGTTCATATATCAAAGGACCAAGTCAGTACATCAGCCATGTGTGTTGGTCAAGGGATGAACAATACACAGGATTATAAAAGACCTTCCCCCAAATATTTGTCAGTTAAATCTATTGTTCATGCACAATACTGAACTGGCTGTCCTCCAAGGTAGGCCTTTTATCCACAGAGCAGCAGCAGAATAAGAAACTGAAAATTTCACCCATCATAAATGTGCTTTTACTGTGCTCTGACAGACAACAGCAGCAGTGCCAGGGTCTGGTTTTGGCCAGCTCAGCACGGGACCCCTCCTTTCCTAGAACTTGTGCTGACTTAGTGGGACTCACACACATGCTCAAGGCTGCTTTCCAGAGAGAAGCAAATGTCTAAACACTTTGACAAACCTGGGCTAGATTTGAAAGCAAAGCTCTTTCTCTGCTTCTTCATCCCTTTTCTCTGACTGGATGCTGCTAAACCAGTGCTATGTGGAACTGGGAAATGGCCTCTGTACAGGTGGCAGTGCCATCACCCTCATCCCCTTTCACACCACCACCATGCTGGACATCAGCCTTGGCATTGCTCAAGAAGACCCAGCAAGCAGTCCCCATCAAATATTACCTTCTCAGTGTCAGCACATTTCCTGATTTCTCTGTCCTTCCAACCTTGGAATGCTGTCTGGTACTGGGACAGTCTCCTTGTGCACCCATCAGGTATGACTTGCTTTTGAGCTCTGAAGCCTTTGTTACATTTCTTCTTATTTATTTTTTCAGTCTGGCTCCTCTGTCCAGTTTGTCTTGGAGTCAAACTTACACTCTGGAGTCGAAACCCACTCTGTGTGATAGAGAAGCTTCATCACCCCCTACACCTGCCTGTGCCTTCTTTTGGAATGGGGAAACAGGGTTGTCTCAAGGAACAACTATTTTGTCCAGAAGCCATGAATTCTTGCAAACTTCAGCAAATCATGCTGCCTTTCTGCTCTGATTCCCTAGGGCTTAAAAATTAGGTTTTACCTTACAGCAGCATTGTGAGGATTAATTCATGTTTATGGAATGCTTTCAATACATAGTGGGTAACCTGATCATGCTTATATTATGATTTCCAACAGCGTAATTCCATTGACATTTCAATGGCTTTTTACACTAGGATGAATATACCCAGAATTAGGCAGAGAAATATCTCTAAAGAAAAGGCAGGTTCCTTGTAAAGAATTTAAATTAAATAATCATTATTACCTTCTAATTTATGATCTGAACACAATTCCTTATTTTGGTAAATAAAGCTCAGATGATTTCTTGTGATTTGCATATTGCTAAAATCCCAATATTGTTGAACATATGTTGTTTTTCTGTTTAGCTGCTTCTTTTCTCTCCTTCAATCCAATATGCAAGGCTTTTTTTAAGAAAATGTCAAATGTTGAAAACAACACTGATATCTTACAAGTTTCCATCTGGACAAAGATATATGTCTAATTTTTTTACTCGTGTTAGATGCTGGTTGGAGGCATAGTACTGTTTGCTGAATTTAACTCTGTTTCTTAAGCTTGCATTATTAATTTTGCATCATGATAAGATATTTACTCAAAGAGGCAGCTAGTTCTTTCTTTTAAAAGTGATGTTATTGCAGAAATGACCACTCTTTTTTTTCCCCCAAATGAAGTTATGCAAATCTGATCGACTAAAGTAAATGTTTCATAAAACCAATGACTGTTTAAATTGTGGGACTAAATTGTTTGTATATAAATATTACCTTTTATATTTCATTTGAGTTTTATGTAGATGAACACATTACTTTAATGGTCTGCATTTACAGAGGGAGACAGGGAGAGTCTGACTCTGAAATCCTCAGCAGCCAGATGGCTGCCTTTTCTTGCATGAGATTAAAAGATGTTTCTCATTCACAGCCCTGCTTCGGAGGCAAATTAATATAGCCAGCTAAATTGCTTGTGTTTTTGGAATAAAATTTAAAGAGAACTTTTTAAAGCAATTGGTGTCACAGGTTCCTAGAGCAGATTGCTCTCCAGGTACAGCATGCTGGTTTTAAACATTCAGTAATTAATGGAAAGTATTCCATGTTAATTGACTGCTTCAGGAAAGGGAAATATAATGACTCCTTATTAATCATGAAAAGAGACATACAGCACGGAGGCACTGCAATAATTGCACTAACGGTTGAGAAATGTTAATTAATGAAAAGAACAATGATGTAAGAAATTAGCACCGTAATGCTTGCTGCTGATGGAGATTCTGCTTTAAACACATTATTTAGCGTGGCAGCCACTGGATGATGCCTTAAATAGCAGGCAACTCATACCCTTTCCTTCAGTCAGCTATGGAGTTCCAAATGTTGCCGGTGTTTTGGTTTTTAATGAGCCAAAATACACTCTCCAGAACTACATTTTCTGAAGCATTTTCAGTTTGAACTCCTGAACTCAAAACTATTCAAATAGATTGACAGTTTTTGACTTACATAAAAATATTATCAAGTGTAAGAGAGCATGCTAACGTTTGCGTGGTGGGGAAAAACTTCTTAGATGGGCTGAGCTGAATAGGTTTGCCAAGAAGATAATTGCATCATGACTTCTTCCCCTTTTAATTTTTCCACTTTTTAACCAATTAGCTGTCCCCTGAAGAATTTAGAGCAAGCATGTTGTCATATTTGTGCCTAGCTTAAAGTAAAAGATCATAGGCTATTAAAATGCAGAACCATTCTGGCAACTAATCCAACACCAGTAGCATGGAGCTCACAGACATTAACATGCAGAAGGGCCCAAGGTTTCCACCACTGCTCTGCTGCACCTTTAAGACAGCAATAGGGTGAGGTGTCCATCACTCCAAACATTTTAAATCAGGTCAAACTATTGGTTAAAAATTTATTTCCTAAAAGTGTAAGTCCTTCTTTTTATCTATTCAGGGCCAGGATTTAATTCTTATGAATGTCTTCATATCTTCACGGTCATTTGTGCGAAGAAATGTCAGCCTGTGAGGCATTCAAAAATTTTGTGTGAATTTTGGCCACCTAAGTCATGTGTTAACTTGACTCTATGACATGAGGATGGTAATATATGACAAGCAGGTAGAGTAGCAAAAGCTCTCATTCTAGCTCTACCATTGCAGATGAAAAACTATAGATGCAGGAAAAAAAATTAAAATTCACCTAAAGACACACTAAATGAACATCCATTGAACACAAAATGCTTTGAGAAAGAACAGCTCCCATTAAGAAGCCTCTGCTTGCAGTAACACAAGACAATGGCACCACAGCAATCAAAAATCATCACAGAGGGGGAATCAGTCCATGGGTGTGTAATAACCCTACAGTGTTTCTTGTAGCATAGGACAGGGTGAAGAATGGTTTCATCCCTCATCCCTCTAAGCCATGTGCTGCCCTGTGCTGATTTTTCCAGGGTAGCTCTACCGTGGCCATTCCTCCATCCACGAGCTTCATTGCTGCTGAATTTCTTTTTCAGGTGGAACATCCTCGGGCTCCAAGGTGCTCTCCTCAGCTCCTTCATTGAACCCATGTACTTGCACAGCATCATTGTGGGAAGCCTCTACCACACTGGTCACCTGTCCCGGGTAATGAGCCATAGGATAGAAGACATTGGTCAGCTGCCAGCTTCGTACCGGCGCAATCAGCTGCTTCTCAGTGGTAAGCAAACACCTGCCTGCAAGACAAATTATCCCTCTCCCATCACTAATTGTGCTGGTCACCAACAGGAAAGTTTCTTTGGTTTAAGTAAACCATTATCTCTTACCTTCTTTCCCCCCGCACCCCCCCCACCCCCTGGAGAGTATGAATTTGTAGAATGGAGAAATTGATGTGTTTAAATTCAGGTCCTTTTTTCATATGCAGTAGCCACAAAAAGGATAAGTAGTGGATACAAGCTGACTAGGAAAACAAGCCCTGTACACTGAACTCTCAAAGTGGGGAAAAATGTGCCACCACTTCTCCTTCCCAGTCCTTGTCCCTACCCATGTCCCTGGTCCTTCTTCCCATCCCCCTGACTCCCACTTCCTTAACCCCCATCCAGTAATAGCTCTCTGGCCTCATCCCATCAAAATCCCGTGAAATCTTGAATGCCTTCAGGTCCTCATGAGGCATGTGAGTGATAAGGGCCACCAGTTCTGCGTCAGATTAGATCCCCCTTTTACTCTTAGACTTTGGTAATTGTTCTTTGGGAGGATTCCCTGAGATACCAATACAATGTCAGCGTCACAGAGTTGGGATGTCAGGAAGCTTTAGTGTAGTTCACCATTGCCTTTCAAAGTCCTCTAAGCTCCTCAGTCAGGAGAGTGCTGGTTTATCCCTTATCTATTTCATGGTCTCTTTTCTTTTTTTTTTAATATGTCCTTGTGACAAAATTAGTTTGGCTGAGGCAGAAGTGGTAGTTTAGCCACTAGGGAAATTCTCAGGTTCTGTGTGGTTTAGTACATCTGGCAAGTGTAATGTTCATGTAGGTGTTATGAGGTGAATAGGTCAAAAGGCTTATCTTTATTTCATCAGCTTATCTCCATTTTTTTTAACTCTTCAGTGCAGCTAGACAAAGACTGTGCAGTGCAAGCAGGCCAAAAGCTGTGCTCCACTTTCCCCCTCCAGTCCTGTCTCTCCTGCCCTGTTCCAGCATGGACATGACCCAGGCCCCTCTTCCTTCCCACATGACATCGTGGTAGGGAGGAAGGGACTCGCAGCTGGTCAGAAAATATCTCCCCATTTCCTGAATCTGACTGTTATTTTGACAACACAGCCCTGGCTGCCAGAAGCCTCTGCATCTCACACTGGGAAAGCGGATCTCATCCTGTGCCAACCCTAACTCATTATAAGTGCTCCCATACATTAGGATCAAAGGCACACAAACTATCACTGTGTCTGCAGGATGTACAGGGAAACCCACTTGAACTGTGGAAGGGCTGAAAACACAGTAAGGGATTTTATAAGAGATTTCACCACACAGCAGCTATTTCTTTGCAGGGCTGGCCTTGCAGAGTAAAAGCAATGGGTCATACTTGGCCCTAGTGTATGTATGCCCAAGAGTTGTTGCCAGAGTTTTCAAGGCAATTAGAAATGCATCAGAGGGGCCCTTGTGCCACTTTAAACATCTGCATGTTTCAGGGCTGTCTTCCTCCTTCCGAGAGACTTCTGTTTGGAAAAGCATTTACTTTGCTTTTGGTTGTGTTTGTGAGTTTTCCTCAGCCTGGGAGCAGTGGGAGGAATATATCTCTCTCTGTCTGCATTGTTTTTGTCTCTAAAGCCGTTATTTGTAATCTTCCCTCCTCCACAAATCCCAGGGAGCCAATGCTGATTAAAACTTACATTTGTGAGGCTTATGCTGCAGTTCTTTTTCCTAGGAAACTGTGCTGACAGCATATCCAGTGACTAAGGAGATGGGCACAGAGCAAAAGCCGTGCTGAATGCATTAGAAACCAGATCTCCACAATCTCAGCCAGGCAACTCCACCTCCCACCCTTGTCTTGGAGATCAGGCCAGTCAAGGATTGCAGGAGTCCTTAAATTATAGGGTTGTCAATTATTTTGTCACTTGGTCATAGCGGTACAAGCATTTCAGTGGAGAAGAGAGGCACGGTGTGTGATTAGATAGCCTGAGATTAACTCCTTGGCTCCACCAAAAAATAATCAGTTAGGTTTTCCACTCGCACCAGTCCCAGCCAGATGGAACTCTACTCATTCACTGAGATTACTCTTGGGCGTAATTTTCGGAAGAAGGAAAAACCCTGGGTATTTTTTATATCCTCTTCTCTTGAGATTGAGGCTGTTCTAAAAGGTATCCTGAAGAGTCATGAGGTTTTGCTGGGAGAGAGAGGAGAATGAAGGCAGATTTCAATTCATATCCTACAGTACTCAAATTCATATTATTTGTGCAAAGATGTTTATTTTCCTTCCAGTTTCTATGGCCTTCTATTGTACTCTGTTGAGTGGATTTTAGGAAGGGTGTTTTACATAAAGGAGATAAAATCATCTAGGTTATTTGGATGTCACCATTCAAACAAAATCAGAACAATTGAATCAAAAGAAAAATCTGGAAGAAATGTTTAAAAATTATAAAAACACAAACAGAGGCTCTATATTTGTGTCTGTCATAAGTTTCATGGGTTTTTTTCTTTAAAACCCCTTCTCTTGCATTTGGAAAATGATATGAAAATATCTTCTACTTACCTAAATACATGTGCTTAAATACAATAGCTGGGAAGAGAAAGCATGAAAGCCAAACCAGCCCAGAAGGGTTTCCAGGCACTGGCACAAGCCTGGACTGTTCTCACAGTCCAAGATCAGAGGGAGGTCCTAGGCTGGGCAGGAGTGCATAGCCCCCATCTGATGGGTACCCACAACCTGCTCTGCCCTCTGTGCAGCCTTTCCTTCTGGCCACTCCTTTCACAACATTTTTCTTTATTTAGTGGCCTGTGGCAATTTTTCATGGCAAGGTGGTATCCATCATGTCTTTTGGCACTCAAATTCTCTAAGCTTTTGGGTGCTATCTTGACAGAGAATGATGCATAGTGTCAAACAGCTGATTTTGATCTGTTTGCATCTTGTTCTGTGTAGAGGTGCTCGAAGAGCGCCACACAGCTATCTGATTTTCAAGCTCTCAGTTTAAATCCTGTTGCCTAGGTGAACTGGAGTTTTAGATGCAGACTGATCTGTTATCTCAGAGGGGGAAAAATTGAAAGAGGTATTAATATGACATGAATGTGTTTACAAATCCTGGGTGAGGTTATGACTTAGCTGTAATTCTCTTCTACACACGATAGTGAGTTCGGTCCCAATGACTGAGATGATTTCTGCTGTTCCAGGTACAAAGCAGAAAGTCCTTGTGCCATATAATTTTTTCCCTTCAATGGCCACCTTTCTGTCTCTTTGTGAACCGAGTATCTGGCTCTCGCAACTCCCTCTCAGAGCAGAGGGGACGGGGGAGAGAGTCAGCATTCCCTCACTGGCATTGCTTCCCATTATGCAGAGATGCCCCAAGAAGGCACAGGGGCTGCCTACAGAGGCAGCGTCCTGGCTACCACAGACCCTGCATAGTCCTCTGCTTCTCTTGTGGTGTCTCGCAGCAGCTTACCAAGCTCAGCACATTCAGCACAGCAACGGGTGCTGCATTCCCACCATCTCCCATCTCCTGCCGTTCTGCCTGAGACCAGCACATGCTCATGGTGTGAATCTGTTTTGAAAATGAGATCCCTGTGTGAGAAGGGGCACTTTGGAAAGGAGGGGCTTTGATGTCTTTTCTTTAATGTCCTTCTCTCTGAACATCCCATATCAGCGCTTCTCCCTCTCTGCAAAAGCTCTTTATAACTCTCTCAGCAGAAAATGCAAAGGAGCTTTCTCTGCCTCCCTGCTCCCAGGAGAAGTGAAAGCAGGTCCCACCAAGCTGTGTAAAGCATGAGCCGTCCTGGGAGCTGCTGCAGGCAGGGTCTCCAGCAGGAACTGCCATTTGGAAATAGAGACCCAGCCCTGGCACTGGCCTCTGCCAGGGTGGCTGTGCCAGGCAGCTCCTGCCTACCAGCACAGTCCCCACCTGCCTGCTCACCACACTGGCTTTTGTTGTCCAGGTTTGCAGGCTAGTGGCCCACACAGCAAATTAGCAGAGAGGGACACAACAGCTGGATCCAGACACATCATCCAATGCCCGTGTTTTCAAAAATGTTCAGACTGCTTCAGGTCACTCAGTTTTTTCCAGCCTTGGAAGCTCCACGTGTTGATTCTTTGCTCCAAAAGCACTAATGAGCAGGGCAAGGCAGAAGTCACTTACTTGCATTTATTCTCTGCTGGAAAATAAACCAATCATTTTCTTTATTCCTCTTATTTTCTTGCAAAGACTAATCATTCCCTGGTTTCAGGTATAAGAAATGAGAAAGTGATGGGAGTCATGGAAAGGTTGAGCTACAGCAAATGGTTATAAAGAAACAGGAGTTTACGTGATTAAAAATAACTTATGTGCACACCCACTCCTGACCCTGTAGCCCTGGTCTGCATTTAGAGCCAAGGGAGATCTCACCTATGAAGGCAGTTATTCAGTATGTTGCTCAGATGTCCAAAACTGGCCATGTGAATGACACTAAGGTCATGCAATCACCCCAGGTGACTGCAAACCTCATCACTGCAGCTGTCTAAAATTAAATAAGATTCATTCCACCTAAAGATGTCCAAAATATCACTGTTAGGACACTAACTAGTTCTTGAAGAGATTGGTGCTCCCATAGTGGGTAAGAATCTTGCAGGCAGACACAGAGCTGGGATCAAAACTGTTCTGTGTAGATATGTGATGTCTACAAGGTAATTAATAACTCGGATCTAATAATCTCTCTGTGATGAGGAAGTGTATGTTTTGTATTTTCTTATTCCCTGTGTATATCCCCTGTGATCTAGACATCCCATCACAACAAAAGCCCTAGGAGTTAATAGCAGACAAATATAGCAGCATACTGTAGAAAACTCACCTGAAAGAACTCATGGCAAAAGCACTTTACTGCTTAGTTCCTTTTAAAAAGCTGTTATCCCATTAAAGCCTTTCTGAAAGATTTCACTCAGCAACTGTCACACTGCTGTCAACAGCTCACACTACAATCCAAAGGCTTTCCTTAGGCTAATGAAAGGTCTGCCTGCAAGGTGGAAAAATCTATAGGAATTGCTAAATTGTGTCTCCCCAAGGTAGTTGGTGTGGTAACGTTTAACCAATGGTGACAAGAGCACGTGCAGTGCACGATGGCAGCAGGTTTCACCAGAGGATGTCCCATGTGCCACAACAACCCACCACATGTTAGCACCCTCTGAGTGCTTGGAACACTGGAGGTTGACTGGTGTCCTTCTTTCCTTCAGGGATTAGCCATGCTGATGCCCGTCAGCCCGGAAAATCTCCCAGCTTCAGCGTGAACTGGATTGTGGGGAACACTGACCTGGAGGTTATCAATGCCACGACAGGGAAGAGGACCTGCGGGAGTCCCTCACGGCTCTGCAAGCACATGTTCTTCACTCGCTGGGCGAAGCTTCATGGCAAGGTAGGTCTGATGCACTAAGAGGCTTGTCATTAACTGTTCTGAAGTCCATGTAGAGCGAGAAAAGGTGAAGACAAGAAAAAATTATTTTATTAAGTGCCAAAACCTCTTTCCTATTGGGAAATGAATGGAAATGAACAAGACAGAGCAATGGTACGGAAATCTGGAGACACTCCCACCAGTGAAGTCATTAAGGAAGGAAAATGAACCTGCAGGATGGGGAGATTTGACAACAAGCCCAAAGGGGTTGTTCTGCTCTGCAGGAGACCCTGTGGGAAGGAGGCTGATGGGTCTCATCCCATCCCAAGCAGTGGCATGGTCTGTCCTAGCAGGGACTCTGAGCCTTGAGGGGAAGAGAAGAGACTGACCTGGGCTTTGTGCCCAGGGCTCAGTCACAGTTCAGTGACACAGGTCCCAGCCTATTTCTTGCACAGAAGGTGGCAAGCAGGGCAAGGAGCACTCCTGATACCCCCAGAATGGAGTGATCCTCACAGGATCAAAACCATGGCCACGCCTAGAACTATGGCTGAGAGCCCTGGACTGCATCTGGCTCACACCAAGGATGAGGTTGGGGTGAGCAGGAGGGAATAACTTGTGGCTGAACAGGGCACTTTGTTCTTGACAAAGCAAAGTATTTGATAATGTCATCAGTGTCCACCCCTGGGGAGCAAAGGGAACAAGGAGGCAATCATAGGGAAGCCACTGCCACCCAGGTCAGCTTGTGGCGCAGTGACACCCAGGCTGGCAGCATCTCCCTCCCTTGCTGACTGGGCCAGTACATCCTCAGCCAGTACAGCCCCATGGAGTGCTGGCACACACAGATGGGAGCAGCTCATTGCAGGCTGCATATTCACATTCTCCTTTAGTCTGTCTCTCAGCATCTCTCTGTTTAGAGAGAAGGAAAAGGGTGCTGTTTGCTCACCAGCCTGTGCCTTGAGGGTGCTCTTCCCTGCAGGGTGCTATTCCCCTATCTTGTAAGCACTGGACATTCACCCAACTGCTTGTTCCAAGGCATTTTTCAGACATCAAAGCCTCACTGCTGGATTGGTACTGACTAGGCCAGGAGTCTCTTTATTTTGTCCTTCTGCAGAGCAAAGGCTGCTCACTCCTGTTTGTCCTTCCAGGGGATGAGGGGTACTGGACATATGGTGTTGCCTGAGGTATCTCCTGGTGGGTGACCCCAGTGCTCGAGCAGAACACTTGGATTTCCTGCACCAGCACAAAACCTGATGCCTGATTTCTGCCTTGTCCAGGGCACGTTTCACAGCATTTCCACCAATAACAGATTACAAAGAGGAAATGGTAGAGTATGGAAGGTGACCCTCCTTCTTCTGTCCCTTAGCATTGCTTGGAAGTGCTGAGGTGCTTCGCTTCCCTGGCTAAACTGAGCACATTCTTCAAAGATCTCCAGAAAGGATTTTTTTTCCTTTTTGCCTCTAAAAATCATCTTAACTGAGAAGTAGCATCCTGCCTTTGTAGAACACATGAAGATTTGCTGCTGCCTATGCCCAGTCCAAGGCAAAGCTGTTCACCTCTTTGCTCTTTGCAATAGCTCAAAACCATGTCACCGGCATTTATTGCTCCCTTGTTTTTTTGGTTGTTAAACTGAAAGCAAACACACAAAGCACAGTGATAGTTTGTTTTTTGCTTATGAAATGTAAGAAGATTATAAGCTACTGAAGCCTCCTGTTTCTTTTGGCTTGTTGGTTTGTTTTTTTATTATTATTTCATTTTTTTTCCCCTTTCCTGATTTTTGTTCTGCAGCTGAGCACACGAGTACTAAGCCATGGAGACATGCCATCAGTGTACAGCGAGGCAAAGCTGGTGGCTCAGACGTACCAGTCTGTTAAGCAGCAGCTGTTTAAAGCATTTCAGAAAGCCGGTCTGGGCACCTGGGTGAAGAAACCCCCAGAGCAAGATCAGTTCCTACTAACTGTGTAAATCACTCGGCATCTTGGCTACACGACTGGATCAAATCAGCTGGAGAGAAGGCAAGGCAGGACGCATGAGCAGAGAGAATTGAAGCAGTTTGAGATTTAATAGCAACTTCCATTGGAATATTTGCTTTTAATTCTGTATTGGAAATACATAACTAGAAATGTGTCTGATGCACTGAACTCAACCTTTTTCATGATCCCTTCCCAAGAACGTACCTGCCCAAATTGCAGTGCCATCCCCACCAAGATTCTACTTTTTATTGTTTATTGCTGTTGGTTATTACTTATTTAAGGTGTTAGTGGGCCACCTATCTGATCAAAAAATGAGTTTGTTTTCCCTCACCCAATCAGTGCAAGAGTTATCACTGAATAATGGAAAATAGTGAGCAGAGATGGAAGTACCCTGGGCACACAGCATGGCAGAAGCTCTCAGAGCACCCAACAATCATTCACAATAAAAGGTGTCTAACCTCTATGCAAAAATCATCCTGTTAGCTGCCTAAATCTGTGAGAAACAATTTGGACCTCAAAGATAAGCAGCACTTTTAAACTCCGTTTTCCACTGCTGGCTGTAGGTGTCAGGATGCCCTTGGCTTTTACACATATTCCCTCTGACGCCTTGGACAAGCACTTCCCACCAGATCTTCAGCTCTGGTCACAAGCTTTTGCATTCTGTAAATTTTACTTGTCCAGGCCCAATTCATCACACATGCCCTTTAGACACCATCTAGGATGCAGATCCTTGTCAAGAGGGTGATTCAACCCTACACTGCCTGAAGACCGGTGAGACGATGCTGCCGGCTCTGGATCTTCAGGTAGCTGCCTAAACTCAGGCAGATTGCAACCAGGTCCAAGCCAGATTTCCAAGCTTCTGATGATCCACAGCTCTGAATTAAGTGGTTGTGAGCTCAGGATGCTCCATGCATCTGAACAATCACTGGATTGGGTACCCACAACTAAGACATCCCCAAACAAGAGAGCATATTTGATACTTGGCTCTTTCCTGCCTCAGTTTCTCCACCTGTCAAATGGGGATAATACTGCTTAAATGGTACACATCTAAGGAACTTGGCAGGATCAAAATGCTCTGGTTATATGCAACAGTGTAAGCCAGATTCTGTCACTCTTGCAGTGAGTTTTACCTCCCTATACAGTCCAATTGACATAAGCACAGCAGATGCATCTACAGGCTTGGGTAAGGTCTTGCTCAATGCATGAGCTTTCAGATTCCAGCTCTGTGTAAATGCCAAGTGTAATTATTATTATTATTCATGTTCATCTGCAGCCTGAAAAGCAGATGGAGTTTTTCACTTAGGAGACAAGTATCCCCCAACAGTTAAATATTTTTTTCATAACAGTGGCTGGGTCTGATACAATCTCATCTTTGAACCATCCCAAATTTCATCAGAACGCAGAAGATACAGTCATGAGAGAACTGAGCTTTGACAGTCCCACTGAAAAACCAACCTTCAAATGCCCTGTACATTTCTCTAAGTTTTTAGGTTTTTAGATGACAGGATTTGCGGGTATATGACTACAGTTTTCTTTTTATTCCTGTGATTCTCTTTAAATCTGTATATAACATGCTGCTACTGATTTGTGATAATTGTCTTGGTATTTTCTCAGAACTGTCAAGCTGAGTTACTTTTCAAACAACACAAGGCTCATATTTTTCCATGTAATTTCCTTTACAAAGAAACTGTTCCTATCAATAAAGATAGATGCTCTTTGTATAGGGTCTATCATGTTTGGAGAGCCATATACAGTAAATACATTGTTTATTGATGCCCACAATAGAATAGCTACAGTATTTTGATGAGATTTTATTTTTAGATTATAAACTACAAGATGTATCTATAGTGTCTTGTATAAAAACAATTGTGATAAACTAGAATTTTTAAATTAGATAAAACAAAGCTCTCCCCTTCCAGAAACCTTTTCAACAAAATAATACATTCCATATTAACTACCAAAAATATTTAAAAAATATCCTTAGAGTAGAAATAGTTAAAAAAAAAAAAAAAAGAAAAAAAAAGAAAAAAATCAACCAAAAACCTAAGATGTTTCAATAATGGAAACATCTTGCAGTAACCACTTTGTCAGTACTTTGACCACTTTGTCAGCTCTGCTGATTAACATTCAGAATATTTTTGGCACCTTCTGGAGCTTCCAGGTACCTCCACATGGTCCTGACCTCTAACACAGCTGTCGCTGGTGCAGACCTCCAGCGTGAGGGGTGCCCAGAGGGGCACTGGGCAGGTGGGAGGGCCAGGCCCATGACTGGAGGTGTGGGACAAGCTGCTGGTGACATTGGCAGTGGTGGTTCCAGGGGCTCTGGCTGCTCCCACCGAGGGAGAGAAACCACAGGGCAACCAGAGAGGAGGACAAGGTTTTCTCATGCAGAGATCCACAGGGCAGGGGAAGCACGTCTTCTGCTTTTCCTCACCAAATTCATCCTTATCTAGCACACAGGAGACCTCAATGGCTCTTCCTTACATCTCCCTGCCCTCATCCATCCTCCTCCAGCTATGGCATGACGTCAACTCAATTAATGCACATAGTTCCACAGGCTGGTGTTGCAGCTACTGTGACAACAAAGCACCATGCCTGGTTATTTCTGAGGACATAAAGAAAATCGCAGTGGGACTGAATTAGCCTTTGTGGCAAGAAATACATAAATGCAACCCTGGATTCAGCTGCCAGAATAAATTTAATACTGGGGAACAAACTGAGTCCCCCCTGCAAGTGGGCATCAGCTCATCTCATTGAAGGCAGTGGAGTTGCACCTCCTTGCACCAGGGTTGGATATGACCTTAAATATCTATTTCTTATCATTATGAGCAGCGACAGTGTGATGGGACCCCATCCCAGAAGCACACATGACCTACATGCAGCATTTACTGAAGCAAAGGAAAAAATGCTCAGTAGTAATTCTGCAGTGAAGACTCTGTACATAACACGCATGAGTGAATGGCAATACTGTACTAAGGGATGTACATTTGTAATATTTGTAAAAAAAAAAAAAAGACAGAGAAAAGACAATGAAAGAAAATAAATCTGAATTTACATATGTGAATTTGCTGCTAAGTTCTGTAAATTGCACTTCAGTGATACCTGATAAGTGAATGTTTCTGTTAAGTGAATAAAATGCCAAGTAAAATTGTTCTTTCACTCTTTGTTGACCATTTTTCCCTATGACTTAGCAATCAATTGGAATGTGCTCCAGAGTGCTAGCATTATTTTTGCACACACGTACTGCAGATCTACAGACATGTTCTTATTCAGTTTGGATTTGATGCATTGTGGGAATCACACACTTGTACTGAGAGAGGGAGATCTGCCTTCTTATGTAGATGAAGCCATAAAGGGACATAAAGTGTTATCCTGGAAGAGAAGTGAACTGGGTACATCTCTAATTTAATCCTTCCAGGTTACTCTGAAAGATCTTTCTTAATAAAAATTAAATACATTTTTGCAAACTCACACTACATGGGACTTAGTGTATAAAGCTGCTTAAGAAAACTGAAGTGATGAACAAAAGGTCAGTACCTCTCTGCAGATTTCTGCTTCATTGATGGAGTGGCCTTGGATTGCTCTTGCTTTGAACAATCAATATTCAGATACAGCAGACTAATGTTACACTGAATCCAAAAGACACCATCCTCACAAAGATTTAACACTGTTGTATGACCATTACCTGGTGCCTTGAGATGATTTCCCTTGGCCAGTCCTCATAGAGATCACTGGTATTACCAAAGCATCCAAAGCCTTTCAGCAGCACTCACTGTCAAAGTATGAATACACTATCAGTGAAAATTGCCTAGAAAGAGATTTCCCCATCCCTCTCCTTGTGAAGATTTGGTTCCAAAATGGAATTGAGACCAGTAGATCACAGGGAGCCCCACCAGCTCACTGGCCCCACAGCTCCTTGCTTGCTCTTGTTGAAGAAGTTGGTGCCAGACCCTCCCAGACCATCTCATGGGCTTCATTCCCCAGCAGGGGATATACTTAGCTTTATTTTCAAGTGAAGACTTTGCTGCAGTTGTATTTCCTTAGCTTGGATCTCTGTCTTTAGGTGTTTGGGTAGGTTAAGGAGGAGAGAGAAGAAAAAGCATTGACAGGGTGAAGTTGCTTGTGTGGAAAAAACGTCACTGTGATCTGACCTGATTCCATCAGCCATGGTGGACTTTTGCCTTCAGTAAAAAAGTCCACAGTTTCTCAGTATTTGTCAGTCTCAAAGTGTATTTGCACACATCAGTTTTACTGCTTTAACTGGATGTATGTAAAGTAAACCCCATAGTCTCATCCTCACCACAGCCTTCCCTACCAGTAGAAATGGTCACGGCGGTGTAACACTGTCCTAAAGAGACAGGAGAGAAGCTACACCAGTGGAAAGGCAGCTTGTGCCATTATCTGCCCTCAAGATGAGGAGCTTATTATTTTTGTGTTAAAAAATGTGAACACCTGAATTCTTCATTTGGCAAAAGCTGCGCACAGCATCGGCTCTCTTTGCAGAGGGGCTCTGGAGGGGACGTGCTGAGACCAGCTTTGGCCACAGAGGGCAAAAGGTGGAGGTGAGGAGGTCTCTGTGGGGGCTTCCCACAGCCTGGTAGTCCCTCAGCCCACTCCTGGGCAGTATGCCCGTGGCTGGGAGTACAGCAGGAGGCTCCCAGCCTGATTTCTCCTCCTAAAGTAGCTGCTGCTGCCTGACCATGGCACACACCGTGACACAATTTGGCTGCCGAAAACAACTACAAAGCAGTCATTAGGGTAAATTGTATGGATGGATTCCGTGTTTAATCTCATTAAGTTTAAAGGCTAAATACCAGAACTGCATTTAAAACTTTACAGGTGTTCACCCCAGCATCATCAGGCACAGTTATTTCTTTTCCAAACTGTATATTGGAAAAGCAACAGCATAAAACATGATCAAGATGATATATTGACTAATAGAGGGCTTCAGAGAAGTGCCTGTTTCTCAAATAAAATAAATAAGTCCTTCTGCTGCAGTTAAAATGTGATAGCCGTGCCTGTGTGTTGAAGAATGAAATGGCAATTTAGGAGCTTTTTAAGCTTTTTGATTCATTACCATTGTGCCTACGGTCCAGCCCCTTGATTACTTTGGCTGGTTTCAGCTTGATCATGTGGATACACAAGTTTAGCTGGAAATCAGAGTGAAGTCAGAGAAAATCTGAGACTTTTTAAAGGGTAGTGACAGTCTGTTTGGATGCAAACAGAAAAAAACCCAAACAACACGAAGACATACAAGCAAATGCACACCCAGAGATACACGGTTTCTTAGTACTCCAAGGCCTCCTGAATAAATGATGTGGCCTTGGAGAAAGGGGGTTAATAATCATTGTCTTTTCAGCAATGAAATAGTTCTGCTCAAATGCTTCATTCGGCCTGGCTTTCCTGGTAATTAAGTCCTCTATTAGAGAAGTTTATGTTCTATTTTATCAACTTCCTTTGCAATATAGAATTACTACCACTAGACCATTAAAGTCTTGTTCTGCCATGGAAAGGAAAAAGTCCTGTTCATTCTCCTCTGGCACTGAGCAGATGCCTTTACAGCCTATAATGCCATGAAATGATCCAAGCCAAGAGGAGACAGATCCTTTCTTTACACACAAATTTACCAAAAAATATGTCCCTCAAAGGAAAATAAATATGTGAAGAATGGTACATACTGCTGGGTTTGACCAGTTCTTCTGAGGGATAACTGGTGCCTACCTTTCCATCTCCCGCAACCTCAAAGTCATGCTCAGGTGTTTGCATGGGCTTTGTTTGACACACTATGAAGGAAGTGGTGTAGGTGCACTACCCTTCCTTCCCAGCACCACCAGCCCAACTACACCCGGCCCTGCCTTCCATGGCCCACTATTTACTACTAATTGCTTTTATTTAATTTTATTTAACAAATAAATTCAGTTGTTTACTCTCTTAAGAGTGTTAACTCTTAAATCTAAGAGAGTTAAATCTAAAACAACACATTCTTACTGTTGACTCTAAAGTAAATTGAATTTTTTTCTAAGGCAAATAGTTTATTCACATCCTGGTCTTAGTGGTAAAGGGAACTATTTTCAGGAGTAACCAAGGGTCTGTCTTCTCCCACCGATGGGAGAGGGAATCTGCATGCAGAGGACTGGGCACGGGAAGGTGACTCCCAGCCAAAGCATCTGCAAACCACAGGGCCTTCTGTTGCTCCATTTTAAAAACCAGTGATTATTCCTTATCACAGGAAGCTGGCTTTTGAGTATTAATAATATCAGGATGTAAGAAAAGAATACAGTGTATATATAAGTATATGCAACAGATTGACCTGCTTTTAACAGTAAGTGTGAACATTTTCAAATTCTGTAAAAGAGGTGTTCCATCCATCAGTTTTGGTGGTTGACTAAATTAATATATATTGTACCTATTTAGAGGTTTGGTGAAGGATTTTGTTCTTAACATAACTTTGCTCCCGCTGACATCATTGAAAGGGTCATTACTGGCAGAAAGTAACAGGGTTAGGTGGATACAAAATTCATGTTTCAACTTGAGAGCTAAGAGTATTAATTCCACATGAACCTTTTTTTGTGTCAAATCTTCATTCCTAGCCCAGACACATCTGTACACACTGGAAAACCAAAATCATACATCACCACCATCTGAGCCTTTGCATTAGAATTTCCTTGTGGTGGCTCAGCATTTCCCAGACCTATTTTTTTCATCTGACCCAGTACCTCTTTGACCTTCTAACAAGTGAAAATACACTGGAAGAACCTTTCTCATTATTTGGAACATTTCTGTACAAGTTCAGCTCTGTTTTCTGTGTGTGGCTTTCCTAAAATATTCTTTTATCTTCTTTTACGGTTACTTAAGGGGTGAGGTACAGATCAGAAGTAGCTAAATTGTACATCTAGTGGTCTCATCACCTGCTGGTCTTACTTGAAGAACTGCGGAACAAGAGAAGACTGAGTCATTCTGAAAACGACCCTTTTTCACTCAAGGAGGGATGTGGAGATCACTCTATCCCAAAAATGTTAGTGAAATGCAAAAAGAAAAAAAAATTTTGCTCGCTAAATGGAACTGTCCAACTAAGGTAAAACTCTGCCACCTAAATGCAAATCTATTGACTTCAAAGGACCTAGACTAGTGGAACTGAGCATAATTCAGTTTATGAAGGGAATTAGGGGGTTAAGGTCACAGGAAAAAGGTACATGAAAAGGCTTCATCATTCCCTCTCCTTGTGCTTTCACAGAGCAACTCAATGATTTGCACCACTGAGCGCTGAATCAGCCTGTGAGTGTCTGCAGACAAGGCTGGCTGAAGATTACCCTGTGAAATGACATTAAACTGGTGAAGCATTTTAGTGCTTATGGGATTGGCCAGGGAGTGCCATACTTTACTCCTGCTGCTAATTTCTCTCCTCCTTTGTCATTCTTCATGCAGTTTTCATGGGCAAAAAGCTCTATTCAGCCACTGCAGGTAAGATTAGACAAACCTTCCTGGGAAGATGGAAAGGACAATGAAGTGTGGTTGCCCCCATCACAGCAGAGCAGTTACCTCTGTCCCAGGACCAGGTCTATAAGGTCAACTTAAGTTTCCATAAACACACCTAGTTTCTGCTGCTGAGTTTTTCTCCTTGCCAACTCTCACTACAAATTTACCTGACAGAAAGATGCACAGTGATGTCCCAGACCAACTGTTTTCAGAGCCACAGTGCCACTGAGGTCAGATGCATTTGTGTTCCCCTGCTAGCACTGCTCAGCACCTGCTACTAATATAGATAAATGTAAAACAACACATGGAGAAAAAGTAAACCAAACTAAAAATATGGCTTAAACAGAGCAGTTCTCTGTGTCTTTTACAGGGAGGTTTGCAATAGTTCCTTACTTCATGGTTATTCTTATTACTGGGTGAATAATTTAACAGTCTTTTCAGCCTTTAACCTGACTTTTTTAGTGCTGAAGGGGTCCTAAACCACATGGGCACAACTTGCTGCAGAGATGCTGGGAGTGGAAATTACTTGGGTTGCTCCTGCTGCTTGTCTTGTGCCTCAGCAGCTGGAGAAGTGTTTGTGGTCCTTTACCTCCACCCAGCCCTGCATGTCGGCTCCCCCCACCTCCAACAGGGCTGTAGGAGCCTCCATCAGAGGTGATTACCATATTATTGCCACCCGTGATGAGATAGATCATGCTTATGAGTCATACTGGCCTTTAATATCTGCAAGCGAGAGAAAAGAAAACTGCATTAATTTATATTCATTAAAATAAATTAACAGACTAGAGCCCTTCAGTCCTTTTCATCCTTCTCCCCAAGCACTGGCAGCAGCAGCCAGCACTGGGGAAATGGCAGGAGCTGCCCAGGAAAAGCAAGCAAATAATCCAGCTGCCTCCAGCTTGGCGGGGCTGGCCTTTGGTTTGCTTTCCAAAGGAAAAAACCTCAGTGTATCCAAGGAGCTGCTGCAGCCCATGGGCCTGGAGCTTGGGCATACATGTATGTTTGACATACAAATATACTTATATTTATATATATTTGCTTAAGGACTCCATCCCATGTGCTGAACCAGGACACTGGTGCTCCATGGCCCATCAACTGGCCAGAGACTCCTCTCCCAGAGAAGGTGGTGTACAAGGCTGTATGTCCCGCTGTTTAGGTTGTAGTTTTACTTGCATTTAACCCAGGACTGCCTCTGAAAAAGGTATGGCCCCCTAAGTCCCTGGCACTGGAGTCCAGCCAAGTGCCCAGTGATGCAGAGCAGAAAAACTGATCCTAATGAATACCTGGCATCCTTTTCTTTCTCTTTTTTATCCTGGGATATTCTTTCAGAGTGGATCCAAGTGTTCAGTCTGATTCACAACAGCCTTCAAAGCACTCACCAAGGGCGTGGTGCAGGGGGTCATTCTTATTGATCTGTGGATTCTGTGGGCTCTTGCTGCCTGTTCTCACTGAATTAAAATGGAGTGGTTCTTCAGACAGGCACCGTGACAAGAGCACCTGCATTTAATACATCTCTGTCAACTGCAGAATTATGTGTATTCATGGTTCTGGCCATTTAATGTGTTTTGGTTCTTTTTGAGACTTTCCACCTCTCAGCATCACTCACGGTTCTCTTCCTGCTGCCTTCCATAAAGCTGGAGCAGGCGTATGCTGCAAAGAAGGATGGGGGATTTATAACTCAGAGGAAACCAGGAGGCAAAGGCCTATTCTCACATGGTTCTTTCCAGGCTTCAGGAAAATCACCTGAACCTCCTTTTTCTTCCACAGAGACAATAAACAGTGAACTGTTGTTGAAGTCTCTTTATGAATGTACTCGGGCTAGAATTGTTAGACTAGCAAACAGAAAAACTTTTTCTTCCATACACCTGAAGTCAAGTCAATACCTGCTCTTAATCAGTTAAATCAAAGCTGAGACAATCTTCTCTACCTCTATTTATGTACATTTCTAAAGGGCACAGCCATGTGAAGCAAGTTCAGCTGTCCTCCCTGCTTGCTGCCCCAAAAAGAGAAGAATCGCTTTTCTGCCTCCCTCCGCCCTTTTTCCCCTTCTTCTGCCTGCATCTACCACCCTCTCCCTACCAAACTACTTCAAACCACTAAACGGGCAGAAAACTGACAAAGAAAAAAAAAAGATAAATATCTCTTAGTCTGGGAAGTTGAATTTGTTGTTCCATGGGATAAGCATGCTGCAGATCCAGGGGAGTGTGGGAGAGGGATGGGGATGAGGACAGAGAGAAGGGATTTTCCTTCTCCATGGCAAAGAGCCATTAGCTCTGCGGCTTTCTCCTTAAGCACCAGCAGGTTTTGCCTGTTCCCCCCCATCTTTAAATATTGCATGTTCCTGTCTTTCCTCACTTCCTCCGAGTGCCCTAGAGCTGTCCTGGGACATCTCCAGCCCCACAAGGAGCGGCAGGTTCTCGTGGGCACTCAGCACAGCCACACCTCTGCCCTGGCAGCAGTGTCCGGCCCAGGGAAAGGGGGAGTTGGCTGAAATACCAGGAATACCCTTCCCCAAGGAGTGACCAACAGTGGCATTTGCAGAGATGCTGGCAAGAGCAGAAGTCTTTTGGAAATGCTGATGATTTGTGAAACAGAAGTGACAGAAGGACCAGCATTGCAGACTTTCCTGCCCCTTCCAGCTCCTTTTGCCTCACCTCCTGAGTGTGCCAGAGCCTTTCTAGGACATTTCTTTGGCAAGGTTGAAAGTTTTTATCCCTAAAAATACATTTTTATACATAGGTAAGATGTTTATTGTTCCCAATAGAACAACATTAGCCGTAGTATATCCAATCCATCCCCTGTCCTTACCTGAACAGCATAGATGTTGATCCCCTACTGATGGGAAACTGAGGCACAGAGTGCCAAGGTGGCCAGAGCAAAATTCTGCAGGGCAGAAGTGCCTCTGACATGTCCAGTGGTGAGACCACATTGGATCATTTGAACTGGTGCCCTAAGTGTCCTGAGCTAAAGCACTAAAATGCTTCCTTTCAATACAAATCAACCTGGAAAAAGAAAAAAAGAATGGCAGCAAGCCAGAAAGGGCTTAAGATAAAACACATTAAAATACATTATGGAATGTTTAAATGTAAAATCTGTTAATTTGTCATATTGTGTTATGTGACAGCTACAGCACATTAGTAACATGTATTTTATCAGCATGTATGTACATACATACGCATATTTTGTTATAGGCACAAATACTAACACATCACGATGCAACCCATATTTTTGGCATATCAGTAAAAAAAAGACTAAAAACCCACAAAGATAAAACTCCATGGAGTTCCTTGGCACTATATGACTCCATATATAAGTACCTAAGAACAAAAGCTGTGACAGACATGTGCCAGCTTCTTCCCAGTGGCAGTTCAACACTTCAGTCCCCCTCAAGCAGGCAAGCTGTAGGGAAGCATCCAAGGTGGTGGGAGCTGGATTTGACCCTCAAGAGTTCCTCAATACTTCCAGGCTCAATACTGAAGTAAAATAAAGCTTCCAGGAGTATTTTCTTCTTACAGCATCATAATGGGCCTGAGGGGCTGAGACAGCCTTCTCTGAACTCACAGAGATCAAACAGACCTAAAGAGCAAGTCACAAAAAGAGATAAGTTACAAAGTGACAATTGTGTTGTGTTTCAAAAATATTACAGATTATGTTCTTAGTCATATGGTTTAATTTTAGGTACTCCTTAAGATAGCAGGGAGTTGGACTCGATGACCCTTATGGGTCACTTCCAACTTGAGATTCTACAATTCTAGGTCTCTCCCTCCCTGACTGCCAGTAGCTATCTGGCATCCTCTGTGTTTCAGGTGTATTTAGTACAACATGTATTTTCTCAAAACTTTCTATCCATCATCCATAATGTATAGCTGAAGTGTTTGGCTTCAGTACATTTACATGGTAATCAAATCATTAGCCTGGGGGAGGCATAACACATTAATGACTTTAGAAATGTTGGTTAAACTCCAGTCTTGATCAAAGAGACCAAAATTTATTGTCATTCCTCTAATAGCCATGTGGTAACCAAAATGAAATCAATTTGATGAAGATAATTAGGATCCCATCTCCATCACCACACACTTAGTACAATTAGGTGGAATGAGCTTCCCCTCCTAGCAATATGATATGCTAGCAGAGATGAAAACACTCCAGCAGCACTAGCCAGGAAACACTTACTGAAACAACTATTTTTCAAATTCAAAGTTACTGGTTCATCAGAATCTGAATACTCCCAGGAGTCTCCTTACCACACACATAGGTCCAAAACAGAGCTCACAGGCAGACACAAGCAGAGCTCTTCCTCAGAGCAGAGGGTATCATTTTAGGACCTTGCCTGGGCTGTTGAACACGCACAGTTGGATCCTGGATCTCCCTCAGGAGCCTACTCCAGTTCCTGTGGAGCTGAGGAGACAGTGCCCACCCCAGGGGCACTGCTGGTCCCTCCCTGCTGAGCTGAGACCAGCCACCACCGTGGGTGGGGTTGGTGGCTTTTTGGTGATTCTTCTTGCTGAGTCCAAGCCAGGTGGAGGAGAATGCTGAGGCAAAGCTCTGTAGGCAGGGAGGTGGCTGCTTTCAGCAGGGATGAGGCTGGGAAGCTGGATTCTCTCCAGGCATTAGCATCTCCCACCAGCTGGGATGTTTGTATACACTCTACACCCTGTGTCTCCACATGCCAAGCCCTAAGCACAATTAGTTTTCTCACTGAGAGGTCTTTGTATCAGCTTGGTGCTGAGCAGGAAAAGGAATTTAAATCTATGCAGAAAAAGAAAGCCTTTTCCCAGCTTTGAATTGCCTGGGCTCAGCATTCATCTTTGCATCAGCTTCTTAGGCAGAATACATTAGTGCCCCTGCTAATCAAATAATGGGAACCCTGATTTGTTAACATGCTCATTACCAAGTGGTCAAAATACATTTCCAGTTTTCCAAAAAATAAAAGATTCCATTTGTGAATATTCAGCAGATACTCATTTAATTCATTCTGAATTTTTGAAAACTTCAGTAATTGAAAGAATTTTAGCAGAAATGACCCATACCTTTTCAGTGTAGACCTTCAGCTACACAATAACTGTTGTCAACACTTTGAAACAGAGGTAAAGATTAAGTGACTTGGGAACCTAAGATTGGTTTTTGGTCAAAGCTGTTGAAAACTGTTTTCAAAGTTTCACTCCCCATATTTTAATAAACAAAATATTTTTCTTTGATATTATCCTGCCACTTGGAAGTAAAAGTATTTATATTTCCTCAGATTTTAAAAGCCTACGGAGTATCCATAACTTAAAACCTGACTTTCCAACAGAAAACTATTTATTACAACTTTTCTATGCAATTTCTCTCTTTAGATTTTCAAAAACACCCTTTACAGAGTCAGAGTCCTGTGTGGTGTATGATATTTGGCAGAGGCTTTCCAATAGTATCCATTGACATCATGGTGAGAGGATTTTATAGGTACAAGAAAGACAGGTCCAGAGAAGCTAGTTGTGTAAAATGCAACCTATTTCATGTTTTTTTCTCTTCTGGGTGTGCCTCTTTTTGTTGTACTCAGAGTACTTCTTAAGCAGATTTTGGACAAAAGTAACCTATGTTGAAATTTCCAGCAGAGCAGGTCTAGCTTCAGCAGAGAGAGGTTTTTCAGTCAAGCTTATGGAAACTGGTGGGAGAGGAAGATGGGGGGAAAGGAAAACAGCAGCACCGTGACAGACAGGGCAGTGATCCACACCAATCCCACCCAATGACAGTGATGGGAATGGGCCCCACATCTCCCGACCTGCACGCTGGGACTGTTGGCAGAACATCATATTGCTCCTTGTGAACTGAATATTCTAGATCCCCCTCCTGTCCTCACAAAGGACTGTGGATGACTCCTCTCCTGATCCATATATAGAACAAATTAGTATAGGAAAATTCCATCTAAAGCTATGAAATATAAAGACATCATATACATCTCAGGAAGGTCCTGCTGCTGGAGGATGGGACAGTATTCTTGAGAAGTATCACTGCTTACTTGTCCTGTTCTTACACTCTCCTCTAAGGGCATCCATTGTCTGCTGTCAGTAACAAACAGTGGGGTAATTTGAGGGGTTTTGGCCCAATAAAGACATTCTGTAATGTTTTTACATTAATCTTAAGGATCAAGACCAAAGCAGGCATTCCCTGGGGCTTATTCCAGCTTGTTTTGTGGATCTCATACTTTATTAGACCTTGCTAGACCTTGAGACTGTGGCTTTGAGGTTCTTCCAAGTAGGGCTACTGCTCTGTGTTGCAAGTAGAAAATAACCTCAATCAGAAGTTGAAGAGTATCTTTTATGTGCAGGGCTCTATGCATATCTACCATAAGTACCTCAGGAATGAAGGCTGTAAAACAATTAGACCCCAAAAAGGTGATTGAAATCTCAAAGAAGAAACTACATGAATTATTCCTGCACTTAATCACAGCCTCTGCTATTCTCAGAGGAAATATTATGATGAATAAGCAGAGAAAATGATCAAAATTCTTGTGTAATGAGCCCTGTGTTAATTGTCCCGCTGTCCATTGAAACACAAAAGGTACTAATGAAGCACGCAGCCTCATCATCTCTGACTGCCTTTTGTTAGGCCTCTGTCTAACGATAGGTGTCCAGGAGAAACTGTGGGATACTCATCCAAGTAAAGGTACTCATCTCTCACCTGGGAGTGAAATGTCCTTCATTGACTCAAAACCAGCCAGATCAGCTAAGCTGAACTGCGAGTGCACTGTGAGCCAATGGCCACAAAGAAATATGGAATAATCCTCAATTCTTTCCCACAATAAAAGGTAGTGCACAATGGCCCCAAACCCTCCCCAGCCATCACTTCCTTATATGCCACTAATGGTCAAGATTTCCCAGCAGCAGAAGAGATAAAGGTGGATTTTTTTTCTCTGTACTTGTTCCCTGTGGCACAAGTCGTTATCACCGGAGCTGTGTGAGAGTTCTTGCTGGATGTCAGACCACATTCTACTGAGTAAATTAGCTGTGACACAGACACACCCCCTGTGAACCTCACCAGGGTTACCATGGCCAAAGACCAAAGCAGGTGAGAAGCATGTGCCTTCAGAGCAAAGGTCTGAGAACAGAGTGGTCCTGGTGATGCTGAGCATTTGCTCTTTATTCACCGTGCAGCAGTGTGGGGAAGGGGGCATCTGGAGTTTCTCTGGACCTGCCTGAAGGTTACTTTGATCATCTGAACTGGAGCTCACTCTGACTGAGATTTCCTTAATAAACCCATTGATTGGTATTTTGACATGAAACCTCTAGTTTTCCATCCAAATGCCCCAAAATACACAACAAAACCGTTGTACTTCTCCCATATCACAGATTCAATCTGCAGTGAGAGCTCACCACTAGCAGGGAGGAGGATGTGGAAGGTCGATGTGTCCATCCAGTCCATACACCATCATGGGATAGACATACCACATCCATCCCCACTGGAATCGGGTCTGGAGGAGCTGCCTTGAAAGACACAGTGTGTGCTATTAGCTGGCAACAGGCAGTAACATCAGTTATTCTTCCCCCTCCTCCAAAATGCTCCAAGATCCCCAGATGAAAAGGTATTTCAAGCACTAAATAGTTTTGCTTATAAAGTATTTAAGGCACATCAGTCTGACTCACAGAACTCATTTCAAACAAATGAACAACCTTTGAAAACATTTTATGGACATTATTTCCTCTCCAGCTGAACTTCATCTCTTGAATTTAGTCTTGTGTTATGGTCTGATTATTCTCAAAAAGAATTAAATTGGAGGAGGGAAGAAATGAAGGTATTCCCTGGAAATCCTTTCATTTTATTAAAGCCTCTGTTATTGCTTGTGTTGTGTTTGTCCAAACCACTTGTCAAGATTTCATTACCCCAATTTAAAACAGCAGCACTATGTCTAAATGTGGTTATGACTGAAATGAAGGTACCCTGCAATATTCCCATAGAGAGCAGAGCACGTTGCTTCTCTGGGCTGAGCTTAGAGAAAATAGGTTATAGATAACATACACATTCATCCATCAAATATCACACTACAAAACAGTGCTAATGCGCTAAAAGAGATTTTACAGCCCCAAAACATTAGTGAGTCAGATAGAAGTTACTCTTTTTAAGCCAGGAACGACCAGCGCTAATCAGTACAAAATTGATCAAATGCTATTGATCATTAAGGGCAAAGAGTGAGCATGGCCCTCTACAAGATTAATTAGCAGCAGCAACTTCTCCAAAGGAGCTTATAAAGAAAGTCTTGGTAAGAAATCAGCCCAAAAATTCACTGGGCTGACAAGTCACACCAGCTGCCCATTGACACTGTTGGGCACAGGCCACCCGTGAAAATGAACCTTGGGCTTCAAGGGACTGAGAAAGAAGGGTACAGCCCAGTTCACTGCCAGGCCAGAGTGGAGCAGGTACAAATTAAGAACAGACTTCAAGCTGTCTGCCCAGAGCCAGCTCTCAGAAGCAGGGATCTGTCCTTTCCCCCGTGTGAACACTTGCTTGAGACCCACAACAGGGAGGCTCGAGCAAGGCCTGTCACCTTGGGGTGATGGCCATGGGCTGGGCAGAGCAGTGGTGGCCCTGCACCAGCTCCTGGACAACACACATGGAAATGCCATGGTATGGACTTCATCATGGTCTAGCTCTGTGCTCTAGAAGAGTCTCCTGCCATCATTGTTATCACTGTATGAGGTGATGCACCACAAGTTTTGAAACTCAAAAATTGGAGCAAAAACATTTCAGACAAATGTTCTGAAAAATTGAATTATTTATAGTTGTTAACTTAGCTATAGCAGGTGTCCAGTTTTAAATAGATTGCTGCACATTCATATTTGATTTCTGCAGACCAAAGTTTGTATTCCTTTAATAATCACATGCTTCAAGACAAACACCTAACTTAGATTTGACACACACATACACAAAGTTATAATGCTGCTTGGGATGATGCATATTTAAGTGTTATTATTAATCTCCAGCAACTATGTATTCTTGGTATCAATCAAAAGCAAAATTCATGACTGTAATTCTACTGTGCCCATGCAGTTTGTCAAGTTTAATTCCCTTCCCCATAATTACTGAACTTGTTATCATCCTTTCTCTGTAGGAACATATCATTGGTGTTAACCACTTACTAGAACTGCATATACAATTATTCCAGTAATTTGAAATTTACTGAAAATGTGTGCCAGTACAAAATTCTGAACAGTACACAATATCCAGATCACAGTCAAGGGCTTTACTCCCACACAGTGACTTAAACATGCATACTTCTACATTTTGTTTGTTACTGAAATTAGCTGAAGCCTGATGTTGATGTCAACAGGAAACATTAAAATCCTAAATAACCTTAATTCAGCACTATCATCTTTCAACAGTAGTTTTGCCCTGAATTCAGAAAGCCAACTCAATGTGTAATTAAACTGATTCTTGAGTGCTGGTCAGTGAATTAGAATAGTTTATGGAGGCAAAATCATGGAGTTGAGATAAAACTAGGAAAAAAAACCTTGGGAAGCAACAGGGACCAGCTATATCACAAGGAAAGGTGAATCAAAGCAGTTCTGCTGATAGAAACCAGGAACAGCCACAACACAACAATTGCTGTCAAAGGCAAGGACTCAGGTCCATGGTCACATCAGGAAAACAAGTCTTTGGGGAGGGTCAAATAAGGATCAAAGGTGAGAGACTCAGCTTAATGCAGCTCTAATGGGTGCATCACTTACAGATCAGCTTCTCATAGTTCTGTCTCACAACTTGGCAATGTTCTAAAGTTATCTTGGCATCATACCCAGACATCACTGAGCATCCAGACCCTGGGGGTGCAGGACAAGGTTGTCCCCCTATTACACAGCCATGTATCCTGTGCCTCTGGCCACCCTCCCCAGCTCCTATCAGTGCACTCTTGTTCCCACCTCTCTACACCCAGCTGCAAAGTTGGAGAGTTTCAAACAGCATCATCCTTATAAAATGAAAGGTCACATTATTGCTCACCCTCAGTGGAAAGTATTACCCATGCCCTCTTCCCTGCCTCAAACCAGGAAGAGAAATGGCTGGAACCTGCTCAGCACAGGCATTTCTTGCACAAGCTGGGTCTCCATTTAAACTCTCATCCACTCAGTGTTCCAGGAAAGGCAGGAATGGAGGCTTAATTCTGGAAGACAACAGCAGTTCATAGATCCCCTCTGGGAACCAGCCATGGACACATCTATTGGACTCCAAAGCATGACTTTCTGAGGGCTGAAAAGGTATTTAAAAGTGACTGCTTATGAACTACCAGCTTACAGTTTTCTCTTTTAGGATCTTCCATGATTTGCCAGTTAGAGGAGCACAAAACAGGCCTAATGACTGTGTTCCAAGTTTTCTAAGGCATTTCTGAGATCTGTAACCTATAAAGAATATAGGATATCTTAGGTTAATAGCATAGAGTGGCTGTCACTTAGTCTGGGACTACGTTGTGATAAACACAGAGAGAAGAAAAAGGCATAAGAAGGGTGAGAAAAAACAAAATAATTATAGGTAGATATTTTGCTTCTTTAACCACCTCCCTTATGCTAGAAAAAAACATGATATCCTCCGATGCTGCAGAACTGCCATTTTGATGAATACTTTGGGAAGAGATGTAAAAATACAATAGGTTTTTCAAATTATCTTTGTCTTTTTGCAAATGTTTCATAAAACCCTCCCTCCTCACTCGCTGGGAACAAACTGCCAACTTAAAACTTTATACCTACAGAGTGCACGTGGGATTTGCCCCCCACAAACCAGACTCCTGGTGTAAGCTGGGGGTAGGTACCTATTGCTATCACACCTCCTTTTTGGAGGGAGAGAGCTGAGATGAATTATCTGTTAACACAGCACAGACAAGTGCCTTGCTGGCGTGTGCTATCAGCCCAAGCAAGATCCCAGCTGCCCGGTGCCAGACCAGAGGGAGCCTGATGCTAGGGATGGCCTAAGGCACAGAGCAAAGGCACAGGCAGCAAGGCAGGCTGTTTCCCTGATTGCTCCATTGATTACAGCAATCATTTAAAGCAGGGATCAAAGCGAGCTGCGGGCATGGCAGCGAGAGAGGTGGTGGGACTGCTAGTCACGCTCAGCTGCTGCTCCTCTTGCTGCTGGCTGAATGTTTAGGAGTTTATCCTGTTTAGGGAATTACAGAGCAAGAACTTGGCAGAGTAGACAGCATGAGACAAAATTGGTCCATAAGTTTACAGGGCAAGGTTTAATGAACTCTCAGAGTCCACAGAGGGTACCAATGCCTTAGGTGTTAAACATGTGTATTTATTGCTCCACCAGTTCTCTGTCAGAGTTTATGCATGTTTTGGCCAACCAAAACAAGGTTTTTGAGGATTTTTTGTCCTCATTGTAATTCAGCAGGAGGAATATATTGGGAGATTGATCAGGTAACAAAGGCAGTATTGAAAACATTACAGTATCTGAAGAAACCTTCTCATAAAGTGTTTGATGCTTTTCACCCACACATTGCTTTTACAAGCACAGTTCGGACTGTCCAAGTATATCTATCAGGGTATTTCCTTTCTGAAAATAAAAATAAATTTCTGGATTGAAAAAGATGGTTTTGTTGACTCATTTCATTTGGGAATCTTTTTGCTGCTTAGCTAAAAGATTCAAAAACTGCTTAGTTACTTTGAACAAACATGTTACTTTAACACAATGCAATTTTTCAGGAGTAGAAATTACTTGATGGATTTGCAAACTATGTTGGCCAACCATAACTACAGGAGGTAGTTTTGGGTGGCAAAGTATTTCTCAAACAAACATTACCCAAAAATGCAGCAAAGACAAAGACTTCAAGCTGTTCTTGAAGGAAATCCTAAATGAGTAATGATAAACACCTTAGAGCTACTTTCACCCATGAGTTTGTGCCGGCAACCTCCCAAATGTCAATTAAAAAAAGCCATGAAAAATCTAAGTCAGGTACTGTTGTGTACTTGTATCACCACTGTGCCTAGGTAGAGGCTATGTGCCAGCTGGTTTACCTGTTTGGTTCCTGCAGTGAACTGCTCAATTCAATCCCCTGGCAGCCAAAGAGAACCATTGCAGGTGTTGGAGTCACCACCTCCAAAATCAGCTTTGGGGTTGGACAAACCATCTCCCAGCTGATTCCAGGTGTCCACCTGAGCACACCAGGCTTTCCTGGTGTAAAACCATACAGATAATATTTATATGAATGAGGTTCTTCCCATGTAAATCAAGATGGTTTTAGCCAAGTGATTTTTACCTGGAGTCCAAACTATGGGTACAAGGCAGAGGGAGAGCCATTATACATTTCTAGGGAGTAAGGAGTCAACCATTCTGGGAGTTTGCAGAAAACATTTCTCTTGAGAGAATTTGAAATTTTGTACATGATCTGTTCTCCCTGGAGAGAGGATTGCCCTCAGGAAAGCCCCATCCCACCAGACAGGAGGAGTTGGCATGGGGCCAGCGCTGCCCTGGCCATCCACTGGTGGGTTTAGGCTCTGCATTCTGGCATTCCAGTGTCTCAGTCCAGCTGCAGGCACTCTCTGTGCTCTCTGGCAGGTATTACTGATCATTTTGGCAGACAGGACTGGCATTGCCACTGTGACCCAGCATTGGTGAGCAGGGACTGAGCAAGAAACTTCAAGTCTGACCCTTCCTTGGGTTTGCAGCACAGCTCTGAGCAATGCAGTGTCTGTTCCAGATTGGTGTCACCTTGGTGCAATAAGGATCAACCTCCCTGTATCCACCTGCCAAATAAACCTGTATTTGAGTGACTCAGATGTCAGAGTTGTGTTCCTTATCCACGAGCAACAAAAGCGCAGGAGACTCTGATTAAATAATTCACCTGATTAGCTAAAATACTTTACTATCTTTAAATACTTTTTAAAATAAGCTTACAGTTTACTTTTTTTTAAGTGCTACACCTTTTTTATTCCCTCTCCACCCACAACAACTCCCTTGCTCCTGTGTTGGTCTGGGCCATGGAGTCATCTTAGCACCTCATCCCACCAGCCCCCAGTCCCATCACCACCACCCTGTCTCGCCAGCAGCAGTGGAGGTGCAGCAGGAAGGCAAGCACCCACCTAGAGCTCCCAGCCCATGGACACAGAGGGCAGGGACAGCCTGGACTTGATAGCTTTCCATGGGGTCCTTTTACGCAGAGCCATCCACTGCCGGGTTCAAAATTACAGCCAATGTATCAGTAGAAGTCATCAATATTTCTTTTGGAGGTGGGAGTATGTTGGTGCTAGCCAGCTGCCTGCATCTGTTGTTGCACAGACATGTGAGGATATTCTATTTGCCAGGAATTTTCATGTTGGGTGTTGGATGTGCACAATCCCACACAGAGCAGCTCACAAGCTAGGGAACAACTCACATCACAAACTGATATGGTGCAAATCCAGCCCTGAATTGCAAGGGCACTTCAGAAGCAAGCTAATCCATGCTGAATTCAAATGACATGAAAATGAGAGATGTATTTTTATTAAAAACTAAAAAAGCTTATGTGCCTTTAAAACAGCCAAACTGTGTTTGCACTATTGCCTCTAAGTGTGGTGGAGGAAAGGTTAAACGGAAGGGGACCAGGTGAGCCAGGGTAAGGGAGGCTCTTTCCATCAGCACATCTAAAATCACGTTACATTCACAGATGTTTTAAGATATTTTGCTGATTGCTTTTTCAAAGCAAAAGACCACCACTGCCCTGAAAGACCAATTATATTCCCTTACAATGTCCTACAGGCACATGAATTATGAACCAACAGAGTTTGGCTTAACTCCTTAGACAAAACGAAGACGCAATTTTACTTTTTTCCCGTCTGCATATCTTGGCGTGCCCTCTGCTGGCATTTATTCCTAACGACACATCCCTGTGTGCCCAAACCTTCCTCCCTAGGAAAGGCCCGCAGCTCCTCTCACCTAGGGAGAGCTTTTGGTAAACACACGTTATACGAATTCTTTCTTTTTTTAAAAGGAATTAAAATAAGGCAGGTGCATTAGCAACAGGGCAGAACTTGGGTAGAGCTGTCAGATGAGGGCACACATCATGTGAACATTGAAATTGCTCTCCCCTGCCCTAAGCCTGAGGCTCCAGGATAGGTGGATGGGGTGGCTGGAGGTGGTGATCCCAAATGTGCTCACCCAGTGGTTTGTCAAGTCTTTGACATGGGTAGGAGAGATGGTTTGGCGGCCACCAGGCAGTGACAAACACCATGTTCCAGCACAAGTACAGCACGCACCTGTTGTCCTTAAACAGCCAGAACATTTCTTTTGTTCTTGCTCCAAGTTTGTACAGAGATTGGAGCTGATCTACCCTTTGAAAATCAGTCAAATGGGAAAACAATGGAATATAAACACCAAAAATTAAGAATTCAATCTGGCACATTATTTTTTAAATTATGGAGCTCTAGGGGCAGTGTCAGAAATTTCATCATTTAACATCTTTTAAGTGTGTGTCGACTCCTGAAGAACTGAATTTTTAAAACAATAGGATCTTTACATTGAAAGAACCAGAGAGCATTCGGGTAGGAAACTCAGTCTTTTCTCTGAAGAGCCATTCCTAATGAAGAAGAAAAGACTTGTTTTCTTCACAAATTAGAGAAAGAATCTGTCCCTGCTCTCAGATGCCCCATGCAAAGCTGATGTTGGCTAATGGAGGTACATCAGTATAAAATCAGTGTCACAGAGAAGAGATGGGCTCTCTTACATGGAAAAATGGTCCAGCTCTGGAGCAGGGCTCTTGGCATGCAGCACATTTGCCATGTAAAGCTCTTGGACAAGGGTTATTCTCCACACATTTGCAAGGGCCAATCACTCAGTGAGCACATAACACTGTCCCAGTGCCTGCAGATCTGTGATGGCCAGAGCTCACTTGCAAGTCTGGCAATTAACAGGTATCTTGCAGCCCTAAAAAAGAATGGACAGGTCCCATCACTTCCCAGTTGCCCCTGCCCAGGTAGGCAGATCCCCTGGGGCAAGGACCTTGCTTGCTTCCTTCCTTCCAGCATTCGGGTGTTAAATCCCCACACTCCCATTCATCTTCTAACTGCCCCTCCACAGGTCCCCAGAGGAGGATCCCAACCAGGTCTTCATGTCCCACCACCACCAGAACCACATCCTCAAATCTGGGCTGACCCACATTTGCACTGACTGCTGGAGGTCACGTCCAAGAGAGATCCTGCTCTTCCCTGCACCGTGGACAGCAGAGATGACCACAGGCCTGCTCCCACAGAGACAAAGTGCCTGTATTGGAGGCTCCAACTCACCAGCCATTACCCAAACACACAATATGGGGGTTAACCCTGTCCAGAAACTCAGGAAGAAAAAAAAAATAAGGATAAAGGCATGAGGGAACAGAGGCAGGAGGCAAGTATGAGCAGCAGCAGCACCTTTGCTATCCTTAGGCTGAGCACTAGAGCTGCCTTTATCCCTAGTGAGGGGAACAACCTACCACTTGCAGAAAAATTGTAATACCAATTTTTTTCTGTAAATTACTCACCTTATGGCAGTTTCTTCAAGTCAAAGCTTGCACAGTTGATGGAACTACAGGACTGAAAATCTGTGCCTTGATAGGGCTCCACCAAGCTCAGCTGGATTTACACAAATGACTTGCAGGATCAAGGTCTCCATCTGCATTTTGACATTGTTTATTTCCAGCAAAAGCTCTGTAACTTTTTGGCAAGACTGATGGTGTTTAGAGGTCATTTGTTCTGTTGTATCTGGAGAAGAGGAGATAACTTTAAATACTTGTAATCAGCTTATTAACAAAGTGGATCAGAAGTTAGATACCATTTCTCCTATGATTTTATACTTGTAAATTTCAGGAAAACAGGTTAGAGGAAAAAATCAAAAGGATATTAACTAAAGATCACAATCAAATTAAGCTGTATTAAAATAGCTCCACATCTTATCAAGTATAACACAAGGCTGTGTTGCAAGGTGGAGTGGACATCCAGATAAATTAATCCTTGGCCTTCAGTATGGGAAAACAAATACAAAGGCTATTGACAGAGTAGCTTGGTTGTGGCATCACAGAAGCTGCTTAGGAAAAAGGCTGACGTGGACTTGTTCATGAGTTTGGCTTTACCTTTCTCTGCCTCCTCAAGTCACTTCTGAGTGAAAAAAAAAAACCTTTTTCAGCAAGGGGGAGAAAGACAGTGGAAGGAGACATCCCAGTGGCTGTGGTTTTTAGTGGGAGAGCAGAAATAAGTTATATTTCAAAGACAGTTGTAGGTGGTTCAAGGTAAAAACCCAAATGAGCAGATGAGACTCCTGCAAACACTCGATTGCTGGAGGCTTGTTGAGGCCAACAGCACGGCAGGGAGGGATGGGGCTTGGAGGAAACACAGTGCCTTTGGACACCAAAGAGCCCAACAAAGAGGGTACTTAGATACCTTTAACTCTAAACAGTGTTCCTGGAGCACTCAGGGCAATGTGCAGCCGTGCTGCAAGCACAGTACCTTGTTGGGGGAAAGCTTATTCACAGAGAGATTACTAGAACAAATGCTTGACTTTTGGGCAAAGTCTCCTGTATTCAGTAATAGAAACTGTGGCCTCTTTGGTAAGGCAGAAATTATTCCAATCTTTTTCAAACTTCAGCTGTAAGACAAACCTTCCAGGAGTTCGGGAAAGTGTGCCTTTTTTTAAAACTCACATGAACCTGATTTCTCAACCTGTGACAACACCATTCAGGATCTGCCTGAACTGAGACTCACGCCCACAGTCTCAGCTGAGTCCTCCTCAAATACATGGTGTTCCTGCTCACTGCTCTGGATCACATCAGCTCCTCCAAAAGAAAAGTAGGGCAAAAACATGATGTCACCCTTCCCGTCCTACAGCCTGCTCCTCTTTTCTCTCGCAGACACTGGCTTAAGTCAGTTTTTTTCATCTTCTAACACCTCCGCTCCCCTCTGACTAAAGCCCATCACCTCCACACCTTCTCACCCTCTCTTGTGATCTCATGCCACAGCTGATGTGCCCTTCCTTGGGGTCCTTGTTCCGGCCCTCTGCACAGCCACCCACTGCCACCAGCCCCAGCCCTGCCACTCCTGCAGAGCTCTTGAGGGGTGCTGGACATGGTACTCCTGCAGCACCTCAGGGCCCAGTCATCAGTCTCTTTGCAAACACCAGCTGAGCTTGTAGACTGATGGCTCATAAAGCCAATTCTCTCCAGAACTTTTACTTCTACCCAAATCCTTGTTGAATTAATCTCTCCCAACTCTCAGCTGATACTGAAGTAGAGCACAACTGCTTCTCCATAAGTTTGTTATTGCTCTTAGATGTTACCTCTATTTTAGAGTTTAGTTCTGGACTTTTTTGTTTATGTTATTTTACACCATCAGTGAAGCTCTACCTTTCCCTCTTCAGTCAAACTAAAAAGATGGTTCTGGTCACACCCCAACTTACTGCAAACTCCTTTCCTTTGGTTTCATATGATATAGCTGAAAATGGCATTCTCTACTGACCATATCAAACATCTCTTTAAAAGCTCTGCAACACCATAAGTTGTTCTCCTTTGCTTTCTTTTTAAGGCTGCACAACCTCACAAGGTTCTTGTTTTCACTGCAAAGGCCCTTTGCAGCTACTTCCTCCCACCTTTCTCTCAGTCTTTTGGATGCCCACCCTGACCTGTCCCTGGCACTTACAGACACTCAATACCTTTCCAAACAAACACTTCTAACCAGTGCCTTGCGGTGCCAATACTCTTTGTAAATCCCTTGTTATTCTCCTCCACATTCTTATCTCCCTGTTGCTCCCACACAGCCTGCCACAGTGCAAAGAGCTGGTGCGAAGAGGTGGAAGGAGAAAGAGGGAACTTGCAAAGTTCTGAGGAGTCTGTAAAATGTGGAGAAGCCTCCAATATCTGTGTGTGCCTGTGAGCATCTGCTTGCTGTCTAATGGCTTCAGCTGTGGAGCAAGAACAAACCTTGAGATGTTGGGCTTGCAGGGTGTCTTTTTTAGTACTCCCTCACTGGGTCTCTTCTCCAGAAGTAGCTCTACCTGTTTGTCTCTATTTCCAGTAGAGCAAAACTTCAGGATTTTGGATGGTCTTGCCTGCTGATATTCATACTCTTCCTGTGACTGCCAGCTTTATGTGGACCACAGTTCCTCTCTGCAGGGGTATGGCTCTAACTGGCTCTTGGTCTTAAACTTTCCTTTAATGCACTGTTCATAGTTGATCTGTTCATAGCTGCTTCATTTCAGACCTTGCCAGTATGTTTTTCAAAAGAAAATATTAGTTTGACAAAGTAAATCAAATCATTAAAAATAATACTGCAAACACAAACCTGCATGAACATAAGGGAGATGCTGCAGTTGAGCAAGAAAAAGAGATTAAAAAATTCTGGATTTAAAAGCCAAAGAAGGCCCTTCCAGCCTGGTTATTCTCTAACTGCAAAATCAGGCTTTGCTACAAGGGCTGCCCTGAGCACCAGGAACATAACTCTAGATTTTAATGTGGACAAATGATATCCAAATATTAAGAGCTGGACTCAATAATCCTTAGGGGTCCCTTCCAACTCTCAATACTCTGTGAATCTATGATTGAATAGGAAAGAGTCTGTGTAAATGCTTGAAGGTACTCTTAAAAATGCCTCCCTCCGAAAAACCAGGTACTCCTGGTCAACAGGAGTCCCGGAGAAGAATAGTGCACCTTCAGCTCTGCACACAGCTTCTCAGGCCTCTTCTCTTCCAACAATCTAGTGTAAAACCAGGCTCTTTCCTCCTGATTTCTGTGCAGCTGCTCCTATTTGGCCTGAGCACCTGTGGAAGGCAAAGCCCTTCACTTTATTTCCATGTGGCTCCATCTATTGTTGGCACAAAAAGTTACAATCACCTTTCAGTTGATGCCATTTCAGATGCAGTAACTGACATTCAAGGTCAAGATCGTGTGCCAAGGTAAATAAATGTTGTGCACTTGCTCAGTTCAAGGAAGTTGTATTTTCTGGTCAAAAACTGTTTGGGCACAGGTGTATGTACCTCCTCTGTGACCTCCTGTTCTTACACTTGTCTTCAGACATCAAAGACGCCCCTTGGTAGCTCATCTGCAGATGGGCATCCAGTACATCCAGCAGTGTCCTCAGGTCAGCACAGGAGAGGTCTAACCGAAACATCACATTTTCACAAAAATACAGCATCAGTTTGAATGGTCAGAGCCACATACAGACATACAGTCAGGTTTGATTTCCTCAGTTTTGCTGATAAAGGCAGAAATGTGGGGGACCTTTACATTTTTTTTTAAATATATATATATATCCACATATATATATTTATATTTAATATATATACATATATTTTCAGCTCATCCTTCAGTTGCCTTTGCTATGGAAAGCTTACACTATGACGTCTGCTTGGGTAAGATTTTTGCAAGATGAAAAACGAGCATCTGAAAGTGTTTACTCAGTGATCAGTAAGCAGTTATATCTGGGACTGATACAATGTAGCTCCAGTTTTTCAACAGTAAACTCCACGTAGCCTTATATAATTTGGGAGGGAAAATCATCTCTCTGGTTTTCTTATATTTCAGTAAACCATGCATCTGTGTCCAAGAACTTTTCAGCTCATTAATTCAGCTGCAATATAAAATATATACAAAATTAGGGTATGGTTTTCAAAAACAGGCACCTAAAATGAAGTTTCTAGATCCATATTTAGACCCATGAATCTGATTTTCCAAGCTACTAACCACCCGCCAGACTGCGCAGGACGCTGATGGGAGCTCAGCACTTCTGAAGGTGGCTCCACTCAACAACAGCATCCAACTTTCTGACAGCCTTCTGGCAGAGACAGTTTTCACAAGCTTCATAAAACACAAAAGGCCAAAACAACATGTCCTGCAATTATCCACACTCAAAAACAATCTTAATTAATAATGATATCATCGCTACTCCCTCTACCCTTAAAGTGCCGCTGAAAAGTTTTGCCTTTCCTTCATTTCTCTCCTTCTCTCTAATACTTAATCCTGTACTTCAAGTTTTTATCACACCATCAACCTGATTTCAGCGCTGTTTGTTGTGTGCTGTGTAAGGTTTTACTCTTTCTTATCATTGGGATTACTCACCTTCCTATATGCTCAGTGATTACAGCCTCAGGGGACACACATTGTCCCACAAAATACTCAGATTTGGTTTTGTGTCTGTACAAAGCTGATCCCAGTGACACAGCAAAGATTTAGATAAGGTTTAAAAAAACTAACAAGAAAATTGAGATCAGATTTCTGCCTTTATCCAAACAAGCACATTAAGGAAAAAAAAAACAATAGAAGTATTAAATGCTAAACTCACACAAGTTTAGAACATCAATTTGATGAAGTTAGCCAGTTATTCATTCTCCTTTCCATAAAAATGACACCTCTGTCTAAGACTGATACTGTTTGTATTTAAGTTGTATTTTTTGACCAAAAGTCATTGGGGCCAACCGGAGTTAGCAGTTTGATCACTAAAGCCAATTATTTTTTTTTCTGTTGGATTTGTGAAGGAGGATGTCAAATTTTGTCATCTCAGCAAGGTGAAAATTGCAAGGAAAGGCCAGTTTGGCCTTTCCCAGAACTAAGACCCTACTGAAAACACAGTAGTACCTCCCTTGATGCAATCTATACATTTGAATGCCTCTCTTTTGGCTTAGCTAGAGAGATTCTCTAGTCAATTCAGACTGCTCAAGCTTAAAATACAGAATCTTTCTGTGCTTGAAGGGGGCGTACATGAAAGATGAAGACAAAATTTTTAGCAGGGCCTGTTATAATACAACAGGGCATAATGACTTTAAATTAAAAGAGGGTCAATTTAGGCCGCATATAAGGAAGAAGCTTTTTATAAAACTTCACTTGGGCCAATGATGAAACACTGGCACAGGTTGCCCTGAGAGGTGCTGGATGTCCCAACCCTGGAAAGATTCAAGGTCAGGTTGGATGGGGCTCTGAGCAACCTGGTCTAGTTGAAGATGTCCTTGTTCGTTGCACGGGGTTGGCCTAGATGACGTTTAAAGTTCCTTTCCAACTCCAACCATTCTTTGACTCTTACTAGACAAATACAAATGGGAGAGGGGAACAACACAAAATCAATGCTAAACTCAAGCAAATACCCACTGTGTCAAGTTTTGGAGGAAGCAGGTGGAGCTGTGCATTTTCAACAGCTGGAAATTAAGCTTCAAATAGAGTCAAGCAAGACGATTAACACACAGTGCTGTCATTCCACTGTGCAGCAGTTGCCAGCCAGATGGAAAAAAGTTTCCATTTTCAAAACAGTAAAGTCAGAACTTTTGTTTTTCCTGCTTGTAACTCCCTTCTATTGTACATACCATCACCAACGCTTTGCACAACTTCCATTTTTCAGCAGTAAATCTGAATGCTTGAATTCTAACTTTTACATGGCATGATGAACCACCTTTCAGAAACTCCCCAAAATTGTACAAGGCGTCCAAGCTGCTAGTTCAGGCACTTGGGTTCAATGCTGCAAACGCTCACCAGCCTCACCTCTGCACCTCTGAGAAACAGCCCCTCTTGATACTACTCAATATTCTCATTCTGAGCACTCTGGCAAGCAGCAAATCTACAAAATCCCACCCTGCTCCAGTATGACACCTTTCCCAGTCACTGGTATGTTTTGACCAGGATTTACAGTCTAAATTAAACAGGATTTCCTCCGCAAGCTCCTGCAGATTACTTATGTTCCGAAAACTCTGACCTGTGGGAATTAGAAAAGGAGACAACACTACTTAAAAATAAAATATCACAAGGCTGAATAATTTTTCAGTGACATACTCAGGTCTCAACAGAGCATTAAATATAATTTCTACACCGGTCTAAAGAGCAAACCATGGTGCATGACAGAGTGGTTCTCCTGCAGCTCATCTTCGAGTTTAAACACAGATATACTCCTGAAACCACTTAGTTATGCAAGTTATTTACTCACTGGTTTAAAAAAACAAAAAAAAAAAAAAGGAAGTTTAAGCCAGTTGACAGTAAATCCTGACTTGACTGGAATCCCTCAGTCACAACCATCTAAAGCCCAGGGAACAGCATTCTATCTCCATCCAGCCCTCATGTCACTTGTAACTCTGGTCTTTTATTTCTGGTCCGCATTCCAAGCAACTCTGATTAATTCCAAATGTGGCAATGAGGGATCCTAGAGCACTTCAAAGGGAAATATGGAGCACCTTAAGCAACGTCCTGCCCTCAGATACTAACCAGGCAGCACCACCTTGACTTCTGAAACCTAAGGGCAAGGCCTTCTACAACACCAAGTTTTTGGGTTTTATTTCAACACTACAAAGCTTTGTTCACAGTATGGATGCAACCATCATTTTTTTTAACCTACAGAAAAAATGATGGTGGGGTTTTGCAACACTTTTGCTGTATTCCAAACATATAAAAAAATTCCCATATTAAAAAACCTGGGTTAGATTTCATTTAAAAATGTCAATTTGTAGAGCACTGTGAAAAGTCACATGGACAGTTTTACATAACAAAAAAATGCAATTACAATTTCTTTCCATACAGAACTGGCCTGAGCATCTTTTCTCTGTAGACACCTTACTGGCAGCATGACCATTAGCACTACAGAACTCCTGCTGTAGTAAACAGACTTGTCCCTCTCTTCCAAAGGAGGTGTGCTCATCAATGCCTCAGAAACAACCTTTTTGAGTAGAAAAGAGTGGAATGTGGCTAGGAAGATCCTCTGACTACTAACGAAGTGAAATACTGACATCAACCTTAATGCAAGAAGAACAGAAGAAGAGCAACTTCCAAAAAAAAATTGTTGAATGTTTTAATGCATTTTGAATTGTAATGAAGAGAAACATTTTACATCTAAAAACAAATTAGCAGAATAATAAAAAGTGGTTCCACATAAGTTATAAATTCTTTTCCCCAAAAGGTAGTTTTCACAGACTTAGGCAACAAATAAGATGTTTCATTCCAGATCTTTATGACTGTAAATTATACACAAACTTTGTGAAAACTGATGTGCACTGCTTGAAAGACACAGAAGCTTGGTTTTGCCCAGTGATGAGTTTTCTGTGAAATCCTGCACAATACTGAAACTGTAACTGCAACTTTCCTCCATTTTATGAAATGTTGGACATTGTTCAGTGCTGAGAAACACTCTTTAAAACATTAAAAGCCATGAAATGCTTTCCACATCTTAAGTCAATGTCGTATTATTCACCACTGCTCATATATTTTGCTTCAAGGGGAATGGCAGTTCTGCTCACCCTTCAGTACAATATATAAAATTAAGCTACGTGATAGTTAAGTGTTCAGCTGATTTAAGTATTAGCCTGCTCGTAAGAACGTGGCTCTAGCACCTTGTTTGCTTGATTTTTTTCAAAATGAAACATAATAACCCATTCCTGGTGCCAGAGGATGGTCCCTCTGGTGATATAAAAAGTTTGCAGCAATGATGATTAAACTGCATAGAGTCCAGTGGTCCTGTATTACAGATGTATTAGAGAAGCTCAAACAGACACTTTAGTTTAGCAGGACCAAAACCAGTGACCCTCTCCCCCACCTCAGGTCATAAAGGACAGCCATTGCTCAAGACACTACATGCAGGCCATGCTGGAGAAACTGCTTTAACTGGCCAGACATTTTTCTCTCTTTTTAAACAGCATAAACCTTTGTAAAATTCTTCCTGTCACCAACTAAAAGAAAGTGAGTCTTCTTAAGGAAAAAAAAAAAAAAAAAGTGAAAATAAACTTTGACACCATCATTTAACTCTTATCAGCAGAAGACTTAAAACTCTGCAGCTGCTTTGTGCAACCTCACTGGTTTTGGTATTTAAGATTACTCCAGCACAGCTGTGTATGCATCTTGTATCAAAAAAAAAAGAAAAAAAAACTCTCACAAAAGAAAAAGGGATCAAATTACTATGAGGACCTGTACTATAAAGATACTACATATATATCCTCCATTAAATATTTTGAGCTTCCTTAATGCTACACTCCAAAATATGCCTAGGACCCCTGTTTTCCTACAATTCCTCACTGATGCATTCATCATCCAATCCCATTGCACTCCCATGCCCATATATATGTTAGGTAACAGGAGAACCAGCTAACACAACTGTCTTCATGTCATTATAACAGTAGAGGACATGAGCACAGCTATAGTTTCACAAAACCATAATGATGAGATAAAAAGCCCCTAACACTTCTGCCAACCCACCATAAACCCCACGATTCCCACTGTAAGAGTGCACCTTTGGGTTACCCTCACCCTTCATCTTACACTGTGATATGTCAGACAGTTATGGGGGCAGCATCTCCCTTTAGCCAAAGAGAGGTGTCTGTCTGAAGCAGCCTTCCTGTTCTTTTGAAGACATCAGCTGCCACTGCATTTACTTACATCAGCAGCAGCTGCAGTGTAGCACCCCACTGCCAGTGCAAAAAACAGCCAAGCACAGTGAGGAGCAAAACCAGAGTAAGATCATTTGGGAGAAAGAAGAGAGACCTGTGTTAATTATCCCCTTCTGGAACAGGACAGGGGCCCTTGTCGTGGCTGAGAACAGAAAGGTAACAGATGATGTTTACTGACTGTATTGCTCCACTAGCTTTAAGTGTTAATTACCTTAAGGATTACATGTAGTATGATTGTCTTTCCTCTCCTGTCAGAGACAGTACTTCAGGCAGAGACCAAAAGTGCTTTTTTCTAGGCTACAGAGAGATTCGACGCATCTTGACCATCATTCATTTCTGAGGTAGAACTCATTTGCTTTGTATTGCTGGCTCAAAATAAAAATATGGGAAGTGAGCACAATTGAAAATATGCTCACTGTAGGTACATAAACAATAACACCACCCCCAAAAAAAACTATTTCCTTTCTGGGCAGATCACCAAAAAGAAGTAATCCTTCTTACAAAGGTCAGCTCACATTCACTGGTAAAGTCAAACTTTCATAAATGGTTTATAACAATAGCTATAAACTAAAGTGCTTCAGAATTTGCTTGACCAGATTTCAGTGATTAGAATTATAATATTCTGGATTTTTGCTAGTATGAAATGTAATGAGGTTTTAGAATCACTTTATATAAGAAGGGCAGAATGAATATTTTTCTTTTTTCAAAAAAAAAAGTACAAAAATCATTACAAATAAACCTGGCAGTCTATATTCATTACAAGTTGCTTGCATTTTCCTTCTCAAATCTACTATTTCTCCAGTAACCAGAATAAAAATGGAGTTGAAGTTGCACTATAACGCAGCACTAAAAAAAGTATTCCAAATCAGATGCAAACAGGAAAATGTTTACAATCATACAACTAGTGAAATTCACACTTCATTTCAAAGTTTTAGCCCTGCAGATTCTTTTTAACACAAGGCAGATATGTAGAGTCATGGAAAAACATAACAGACTGCTATACACTCTCTACAGTAATTACATAAGTTTCACATTTATGTCACAAATGTAATGCCCTACTGTGTAACTACTGAATGCTAAATAATTTATGAACATTTATGTGCTCTATGCAACAGTGAACATATTGACCAGTGGATGCCAAAATATAAAAGTTCATACACAAGACAAACTAATTTTTAAAAAATCACATCTTCTGTACAACTCATGCAAACTGTGCACAACGTGGTAACAAGAACAACATTTGCTCGAGCCTCCCCTTACGGAAGAGCTTTTACGGCGACAGCAGACCAGTGTTGAGAGCAGCCTGCCAAAGTGTAGAAGTCCATGGCGACACAAACGCAGAAACTCTTTCAGGATTTCATTTCTCTTGTAGCAATGCAGGGATGTTGATGTTCCACCCGATAGCCTGACGATCAAACCCGCACGTGAAGAGGTTACATATGGGATGGTCCTCACACCAGGCGGAGCAGCAAACCATCCTCCTGTGCCCCTGCGACAGCCGGGAGACAGCAGGTTACCAACAGGGCGCTTGGAGACCTCTGCGTCAGCAAGGCAAACTTGCCAGTGCTCATGGTAACAAAAGCGTCCCAAATAGGATTCTGACCAACATGTAAGTTAAAAGATTAAATAAATAAATAGATAGATAAATAGATAAATAAACTGGCCACGGTTTCAGTAGTGTCAGTCTGAATGGAACTACTAAGGAAAAAAAAAAACATGCATACACACACAAAAAACCCCTCAAGACTACAATGAACTAAAAAAAAACCTAAATCAGAAAAATTCTAAAATAGACTAAATAAGTCTTAAAGCTCCTTTCTCAATTCTGCCAAGAACTGCTGAATCAATCCAAAAAACATCTATTGAAGTGGCATAATCCCATTAATTTCACTTAGTGAAATTTTCTCCATTAGTGTTGCTTGCCATGCTAAATAGCACCACAGATGCACAAAGCCTGATGGGTGCAGCAAAGCTTGTTTATTATGTGGTACTAAATATCAAGAATGTACGTGCATAAGCACAGAAGAAAAAAAAAATTAAAATTTATCACCAAATTGTAAGAGGTGAGCTCACAAAACTGACCCCCACTTTTTCCTTCTGTTTCTGTATGGTGAAATCACAGAATGTAAGGGACCTTACAGATCATCTAGTTCCAACCCATCTAGCACGGGCAGGGACACTTTCCACCAGACAAGGTTGCTCAAAGCCCCATCCTACCTGGGATATACAACAAATTAAACTCCGTGTAATGAAAAATACCCAACACACAAATACAAGAAAACCACTGTTAAATCTCATAGGGAGCCACTTTCCTGACACAAATCACATCAAGGCATTAAAACACATCTGAAAGACTCTTACACACGCCTTCTATTTTGCTTTAGTAAGGAGAAAAATTATGAAATGCACTTGAAACATTATTTGCAATTCCAATAAAAAAGTTCAAAATGTTCCGTGTTTGCATGTCAGTTGTTTTCAGTAACCAACCGCAGCACGTTTATTTAGACAAGTTTTGTTCAGCATTTGTTCAGCTTTCAACCTTGTGTGAAATAAGAGCAGGCGTACTTTAGGGCTATAAATAGCCGGTTACCTGTCTGTTACTGCGGGGGAGCCGCGCTAATCGCACTCCTGACATGTCGAACAATCTGACCTGTCGGTTGTCATGTGGAAGGGCGATGATTCTTTGGCCAACACATACGTTAATCCTGCACAGAAGAGACAAAAGTAGGTTATGCCCCAAACAATGAGCCTGGTAAATAGAACTTGACAGCGCAAATTTAAGCTCATGGGAACGGACGCAGCTGAATTTTTCCTGATTAGAATTCACAAATGGAAAGAGGAAAAAAAATATTGAACCGTTAAGGTATTTTCTATTGTACCAGATCCTCAAACAGCCTTAACATTTGCATCCCATATAAAAAAAATCTGAGAAAAACAATGCTATGTATTTACTGAAAATTAATGCCGACTACACGTGCATTTTATAAAACCATTGCAGACCTTTCTCAAATTCTTACAAAATTCTTACATTCTTAGGGACTAAAATTAAATGTATATTCAGTGAATTAATAAAATAGACTATTTCAGTTGGCAGGTATCTGCAACAATCATCTATTCCAACTGCCTAATCAGTTTAGACCTGACCAAAGTTTAAAGCATGTTATTAAGGATATTGTCCAAATGCCTCTTCAAGACTGGTAGGCTTGTGGCATCGACCATCTCTCTAGGATGTCTGTTCCAGGACTTGACCACCCTCTTTGTAAAAAAACTGTCTAGTCTAAACCTCTGTGTCTCAGTTCTGGACCACTCCTACGGGTGAAAGAAATGAAGAATTAATTAATAAAAGGTGAATTAAGAAAAACAGTAACTCAGAGGTCTGCTTACCTGTTGACTGCAGAATCTGTACGGATTGTTGCAATAGGAGACCTCATGTTTTTCAAATCCCAGACTTTTACTGTACGGTCATCACTACCAGAAACAACATTGTCTCCCACAGTGAAAACTGCAGATGTCACAGTGCTAAACAATCAGGAGTAAAGAGAAAGACATTAAGCTCTAAAGTTCTTTGCTAAACTAGCATCTGATTTAAAAATTGTAGTTTCTGTTCCTGTGCTTCCTTTAACATGACTTTTTTTTTTTTTTTTTAAACAAAGTAATCTGAAATATTAAAACTCCAAGTGGGTATTTCTGAATTTTAAAAAAATATTCTTACAAGAAGCTATGAACTTAAGGTAAACAGGGTTTGACTGTCCCGATCGCTAAGAGAAGCAGCCCAACACTAGAGACTCACTCTGGAGGCATCTTTCATATTACACTGATCCTGATATGAGCTAAACATGTAAACCTTAATTCACTTTTGAAGTCCAGTAGGGTTATCAGACAACCCAAACTGAATTAGTAACACAGAGTACAATTCTTCCTCTTAAGTGCCTTGAGACCAGCAGTCAAGTTCTTTTCTTTCCATCCAAAGACTTCGGTAGAACTACTCCAGGTATTTGTCACTCCCTGCACAGACACCAAGGAGGTCCCAAATACCTACCTGAGGTGTACCTAAAGCTATTTTGTACACACACATAAACATGCTGTAATCCACACACAGAGCCCCCAGTAAAACTCCACTGCCAATAGCTACAGCAATCTAACAATTTCTAACTGTGATTTCTATTCCTGTTTTACAAGCAGGTAAGTCTGAGAGTCGGATAAAAAAACGGCAAAGAGTAGTAAGAAGCACAACCATACAGTTCTTTCAAATTTTACCCATTATGTCTATAAATGCAAAAGAGGAGTGACAGAAAGACTCTTGAGAATATTTGTAGCAACTGAAAGTCCAAAATACTACTTCCAGAAGAGATTTTATAATTAATTTTATTTTAGAATGTTATTATCCTTGTATTTTATATTTTCAGAAGACAGTAGGCTCAAATGAACAGTTTTCATGATTAGTCTATGGTGGGTTATTTTAATCTTTTACCTTTACTTCATATTAACCAATTAAAAGCTTTTGTACTACTATTTTCGTGGTAATTGTGTGAGTTCCCAACCCATAACCAGTTATTTTCTGCCCACATAATGTACTAACAAAGCACTTCTGTCTCTCCCTACAATCATTAGGGAAGGCATCTCAACTCTGTTTCTACGAATTTGATTTAATGACCTATCTTGTAACTTGGGTCACGCACGTCAATTTCTTAGAATTTAGTAATTTTAATTTAAGTTGTCAGTTGTTACTGTCACTTTTGTTGTTCTGCAGAAATTTGAATTCATGTCCTACTCAAGCTGCTGATCGAGATTAGCACAAGCCAGGTCACAATGGACCAGTTTATGCAAGCCTCTTAATTTAAATTGACACCAAATTAAGATTTAATTAGGATGAAGGCCCACTTTATTCATGATACCAAGTTTCCTAATGCATTATTAGAGTGCAGCTAGGCTACCAGGGAGATGATTACAATAAGAACCAAGAGGTCTCTGACTAATCTTCTGTACTTTATGAGCCAAAAGTCAAAAAGTTAAAACATACATGAAGGCTACAACTACTAAATCTCTTTCATAAGGCACCTTTGCATTTGGAAAGAAAACTCATTCATGTAGTTCGAGTTACTGCACAACACAGTTGGCATTTCTTAGCACCAAACTTGTCTTCTACCAGCCCAACCTCCTTTAAACTTACCAACATCTGCATTTCTCTTCTCACTAGTTCTTTACACAAGCTGCAAAATACCTCAGAAAAATATTTCAAGCTTTCCCTTAACTCTATAATGCTGCAACACATTTGAAACACTGTTCTTAAGCTTAAAATTCTCTATTCAATCTCCATAATTTGCACACACATTGGGAGACTTCCCTCTACACAACAGTATAAGGAATTCATGTCATACAAAATTCTCCAGGTGAGTGAATATACTGTGCTTTAGCATTGTGCTGCCAACAAACACATCTGATCTGTTTTCCCATCGTACATTTTATTCCAATTACAGCTGGAATATGTTGTGAAACTGTCTTAAAATAACCCTCCGATTCTGTGTGCTTTCTTTTACAAAACTTTAAACAGCTTTCCAGCTTCTTTGATCTCATATTGCTTCTCCTTTATCACTTATCACTTTCAAACACAGTTAAGTTTCTTTGACTACATAAAGTTCTCTAATCCTTAGATTTATAATTTTTAAAATGAAAACACTCAGAACTATTGCCACAAGAACAGAATGTCAGCCCTAGGTTAGTTCAGCCCTTCCTGCTCCTGTAAAATGAAGACTCTCAAAAGATAACAAAATCCTTCTCTGTACTGTTTTCAGCTTATCCATTCAGATATTACTGCATACACAAAGAAAAAGTTTGTAAAATAAAAATGCAATTCATTTCTGCTGTAGCTCTCTGGCAACAGGGATAGAAAGTGATAGAAAGGCAAAGGGAAGGCTGCTGGTGTGTTTTCACTGGCAACTTTAAAGGTGTTTAGTGGTCTTAGCCCTCTGTCCACCCTCAGTTTGTCCCTGTAAGGCACTGCAGGCTGGGATGTGCACTATTTGCAAGCACACATAACTATGGAAACAGCCTTTCACATATGGAGCTTTGCAATTTTTACTGTTTATGATCAGGGATTTTGGCCCCAGTTCCAAAGCAAACAGTATATGGATGTCTGCATAACACTTCCCAGACACTGTGCTTTTAACAAAATGAAACAAGACTCTTCTAGGGGAACCTGTAGATACACTTGATTCAATTCTCAAATATATCTCATTTTCAAAATAAGATTGCAAGTTTTATGTGACTTAACAACAAGTCTAGAAAGGCCAAAGCAGTATCATTCTCACAAACCTGAACTCTGGGGAGGGTTATGAGCACTTCATTGTCATCCAAGTAAAGACCAAGTGGTTTTTTGGCTGGTTTGTTGTTCGTGTTTTTTTGTTTTTTTTTTTTTTAATAAAGTGGAACATATTGAGTTCATATTTAAAAAACCACATACCTGTAAATTCAAAAACATGCACAACACTACTGACTTAAGAAAACAAGCAAGTGCTGAGCTCACAAATCTTACATGGTACAAATTGTGTTTTGTGTCCTCCGCTGTTCCAAACTGGGGTATCTCTTAATGTGAGATAGATGCATCTCACCAATTTTTTTTTCTTGGTTTTTTGTTTGTTTTAATTAAAACAAAATAGCAACAAGAAGAAAAGCCACTTTCAACTTATATACTAAAACAGGACTTCAGCTAAAGGGGGAAAGGGAAGCAAAGTCTGTGTGAGAAGAAAGAAGTTACAGAGCTGCCAATACACAAATAACCTTTCAAAAGTATTGCCTCCCTAACCCCATCCATATCACAAAAATTAAAAGCCTTTTCCCTATATTTTCATATGGCTACATTTAATTTCTGTTTGTATTAGTCTTCAGTTTGTTTTAACCCAGATAAAACTCTGGTTAACATCCCCTTGACTAAATTAATAAAAAGTGTCAACAAAAGATCACCAGACCCCATGTTAATTGAATGCTAGAAGACATTAGGTTTTTAATAACTCAAAAAGATGACAGGTATTGTAGGACATTAAAAAAAAAAAAACAAAAAAAAACAAAAAAAAAAACAGGCAAAGAGGAAGCAGTCTTATGACACTTCAAACTGTGGGTCCCACAGGGAGTTTGGTGTGCTACAACCATTCTCCAAAAAAGCCTCAGCCTCCGCCAAACCCCAGCAAAACTCATTTATCTTGTCATAGGGAGCAGCCGAGCGTGTACTTCCAGCTGACAGCGTGGCACTTCCTCACCACACACCGCTGCCTGGCCTCGCACATCCTGCTCCCTGCGTGGGTCTCAATCACCAGAAATACTGCGGTGCTCGCACTCCTCATTAGGCCGAACAGCTGTCTCCCCAGTCACACTGAGACACAAAACTGTTTTGCATAACAATCTGCTGAAATTTCACACATAGGGGAAGGGGGGAAAGGAAAAAACACGTTGGAAATGTTGGACCATGAAATGCTGATGCAGAACCCTCGCTGGCAATGCACCAAAAAAAGAAGTTAACACTGCTCTTTCTGTTTTGATTTGCAACCTAAAATGGCATTTGCCATTGAATGCTGGGAGACAATATGTTTTTGCACCCTTGAAAAGGCATCCACATACACACATCAATCTGTGTGTGGGATGAAAATAGACAAACCCAGAGTTTTCAGATAAATTTATTCAAGGTACATCAAATTGTAGGTAAACAGCAAAGTTTGAGCACTCAAATATGGGTCTCTTGTTTCAAGGAGGAAAATTCAGAAACAAATCCTAAAGGAATTTCTATTTATGAAGACATTTCCTGCACCAGGGGAACAAAGTGTATCCCTACACTGAGCCATCTGCAGCCTGACGGGAAGCCACGACCTGTGTTTAAAACCTCCAGATATGGACAACAGGCTGCCCATCTCACAAGGAGATGGCATTGGCCACAGAAGTTCCAGGTAAGGAGAACACCAGTACCTCCACACTTGAGTGCATTCAGGTTTCAGAGCGTTAAAAGCACTTGATTCCAGGAGGAGCTACACATATAATTGCCAAAGTCTGCCTATGGATTTATATCCAAATATCAGCAAAGCCTTTTTCTCCAACTTGAGAAACAGTAAGAATGAACCATGAAGGAATTACAGAATCACAGAATCAATTAGATTGGAAAAGTCCTCTGAGATCAGAGTCCAACCTTGGACTGAACACCACCACGTCAAATTGACCATGGCACTGACTGCCACGTCCAGTCTTTCCTTATACACCTCCAGGGATGGTGACTCCACAACCACCCTGGGCAGCCCATTCCAATGTCTAATCATCCTTTCTGTAAAGAATTTCTTCCTATTGTCCAACCTCAACCTCCCCTGGTGCAGCTTAAAGACTATGTCTTCTTGTCCTGTTGGAGGCTGCCTGGGAGAAGAGGCCAAGCCCCACCTGGCTATAACCTCCTTTGAGGTAGTTGTAGGGAGTGATAAGGTCCTCCCTGAGCCTCCTCTTCTCCAGGAATTAACACAGAAGGGAAAAGGAGGGAATTCAGAGATGACTGTTAGCACTCAAGTCATTTTTTTTTAGCATTTAAATCAACAATGTGTATTCCAGAGACATGTGTTTCATGACATTTACAGAATATTGCCAGTCTCCCTTTCTCACCATCTAAAAAATAATAAAATGATACAGAAATGAAAACAGTAACTAGCTTTTATGAAGATTACTCAATGGCAAGTTAGTAAATTAGTTAAGGTGCAAACATTTTTAAATCAATTTCATTACATTTATGATGGGATAAAAAAGGTCCATTTATCCCTGCAGACTGCTGTATATGTTATCTAAGCTCCAGGTAGAATACAAAGAAAGGACCCTCTTACAAACCTTTTCTGTGGGTCAGTTGAAAAAAAAATATCATAGTACTTTTTACTGCATACATTCAAGAATGGAATTAAGATTCTTTCCATCTATTGTAGTGAAGCTTAAAGTACTCAAAAGCAATTGGATACAGATTTATCATCTACATCTTCCTTAAAGCAACTGACAAAACTCTAATGGCTAACACTGAGTGCAATCAAATTGCATGTTACATACCCCACATCCCAAAACAAAATACTTTTTTTTTTCCTTTTAGCTATAGGGCTTTTAAGCACTTAGTCTTATACCTTAAGGAGTAGATTATTCAATTTCTTACGTTTCTCTATTAACTAGGAAGCCATTTTTGCCTTGAGGAGTTCACCAATGACACCAGAAAAGGTTCAAGAACATAAAGAATTGCTCTTTCTGGCACTTTGGCAACTTTAACACTGGGTTGGGGAAGGTTAGAAGAGATAATGGGGTATTCAAGCTGTGCAAGAGAGCAAGAGGTAAGTAGGGTGGGCTGAAGGCATGTAAAATGTGCTGGCTGTAGTCTGTCCTGACAGACTGACAAAGAAGTGAACAGCACAGGAAGTGAGAAAAATTCAAAGCTGAATGCCTGACTCATCAGCTATTAAGGCTGCTAACAAGGGTAAGAAAACTGTTGAATCCTTATCATTCTCAGTTGCATGCATGTAATAAATGTAAACCAAAAAGGTTTTGAAATATGTTAAGATAATTTAAAAGCATTAAAAAAACAAAAAACAAAACAAAAAAAAACACACAAAAACAAAACAAAACAAAAAACAAACAAACAAACAAACCTGGAGCTTCAAGTCCAGACCATAATCTTCACTTAAAGAATATTCAACATGCAAATGTGGGATCAGAACAACGTGTGAAACACAAGTTTGGAGCCTTTTTCAATTAAATGCAAGAGGAAAAAAACCCACAGCAGGTAGAAATATTAACAGCAATATCAGAACCATCTAGTTAATCAGTGAGGCTTGGGGAGAAAACTGAATGTTTCATCACAAAAATTTTGCACTTCTTACAGAAGTTGGATTGAGATATCCACACATGGTGAATGCCTAAGGCACTCTTTGATGAGAAACAACAGAAAGATGGTAGACAAAGCATCACTGATCACATTAATAGCTGAAGCAAAAAGAGGCCTATCTTGAAAAGAACAGATGCTTTAAACTGGTCAAACTCCACTGATAGCATCCAACTTGTTACGTTTTGTTTGGCACAAAATTTTGACTAAAAGCACAAGCAGAGCTTTTAGTCAAAGGTGCAAACCTTGCACTTTTAGAACTACATCTACACACGCTTTAACTTCACCAAGAAAATGTGGCTGAATAGAAATACCTAACAGTGACCTTGCAATATTGGGCATATCTAGAACAAGACTACTTTCCAACAGGGATGTCTACTGATATCACTGCCTGAAGAAAAGGCCCTTCCTCCCTCCATGACTTGCTCTTTCAAGAAGAGCATATTCAAGACAGACACATACAAGTTATGAGAATTAAATCTTGCAGAATCAAGAATCTGGAAAAGCCAGCTGACCTTGGTAAAGCTGAGTGTCCAAGAAACTAATGCAATTATTAGTCTCTTGAAATGCAATGCCATTTTGACATTAACTCTCAATTCACTAAATGCCAGAATTCAGCCCTGCATCTTAATCAGCAGCTGCTTAATCATTTTTACATTTTTTAATTGAGACTTTCCAGCAAGTGTAGGAGTTTGAAAATAAAAAGTTGCATATTTGCAGCTCTCTAATTTCAAAGTTCTCTGGATGAAGCACAACTTACCATCCAGCTGCATATTCAGAGACATTCAAGCAGCAAATGAACAGGAACTTTCCCTTCTGGTCTCCTACAGCCACATAACCAGAGTGAAAGAAGAAGGAATATGCTGTAGTCCAAAAGAGCTATAGGCCAGCTTGCTCAGCTCTTTAGAAGAAATAAGTTTCACCTTAAGCAATTTTTCTCTGAGTTTTCTCAGGAAGTAACACAAAGATACAGAGTCCACAGCTAACACACATTCACACTTGATGCACTGGTTCATTCTAGCCACGAAGATCAGTTAGTTTGAAAAGTAGTAAACAAACTTTGTAATTTTTTTCAGGCTAGGTCAAAAGTACTCAGTCAAACTTTTATTTCTTTTTAAGCCAAAAATGTATTTAATCACCCAGACAAGGTGGTACATTACTATACACTGAACAATCAAGAAGCATTAACGAAGGGTATTCACTTCAGGATACCAACCCAAAGCTGCTTCTTAAGACATCATCTTATTCTTTGAAGGATGGTATTTGCAATACAGACTTAGAAGCCTTGCATATTTTTATTCAAGTCTTTCAAGAGAGATGTCCCCAACCACTGTGTACCTTTGACAGTCACTAAACAAAACAAAACCGTTTATTATTTACCAAGTAATTCATCAGCTGCATATAAGCATCAGCTTACTACAAATATACAGCAAAACCACTGTTCAGTTTAAAAGCTGTATAGAAATCCACTAGCTAATAAGCATTCTGTTGCCAGTTTACTTCCAGTGTTACTGAACTGTCAGAACAAATTAATAAAATCTGTAAAGTATTCGACCTGTACAGAATAAGATTTTTTTTTTTTTAAGCTACAAATGGTAAAGATCTCCAACATGAACGTTTTAGAAGGTTCCACACATCAAGCACATGCAGAGTACTTAAAGGCACAAAAAAAATCTCATCAAGCACATATGCAAGAGCATGTCAACACTGGTCATTAAACTAGGTCACTGTGTTGGGAAAACAAAGACCTTCACAGCCCCAACAAGACACAGCTGTGCAGGCACTGGCAAACAAAACCAGAAAAGAAGCTGGAATGAAAATTGCCAGGTAGATGCCAGAACCATTTTGCTCTTCAAAACAAAACCTTAGTTCAATTTGAAGAGTTCTAATCAATAACCACTAAATGAAAAAATTTCTCAGTAGGAGAACAGCTGGTGCTATATATTTGTAAACATGTATTTCAAAGCAGAATACGCTGGAAAAAATGTATTGGAATTTGAGTCCCCAGTATAACTCTTGGAAGCTTTAACTCATGACATCAATTTAGTTAGCATGCAACAAGTTAGTGTGTGGATTATAACGTAGATTAACCTTTTCCCAGGGCTCTACTAAACTCCTCATTGAGGGATGTGACTAGCAATACAAATTCCTATTGCTGCACACACAAAACCAGACAATAACAAAGGTTTATATTTAGACAAACATCAGTCTTATTCTCATACCATTTCATTATTTTTTTAATCACTAGAGAATAAGTAAGTGAGATGAACATGGCAAACCTAAAACTAAATGTGACAAGGTATTTTTATGACTATGTGAGCAAGGCCCAGGCAAACAAGTCATGTACTGAGCTGAAACAGTCGTATATATGAAAAATGTGAATAAGCAATGTTCACAGATCTCGAAACTTCCATAGGCAGATGTAACTTCGAAAAAGACCTTAATATATTTCAAATACTCAGCTTGCTTGAAGTGCAAATGTACTATCAAGGTACTATATTGGTCCATAAATTTCAAAATATATTCAAAAACATACTTTAAGGCAAAACAGGTAACCTGTAAATAAGAACTGGTAATTTGTACAGAAGAAAATACAGGAAACAAAGCTCTTCAAGATAAAAATCAGAAGACAGAAACTGAAGCTAGACAAACTCAGACGAGGGAGGCACAAAAAGTTTAACAGGGAAATTAATTAAACACCACAATAAGCAATGTAAAGAATTCACCAAGAAATAAGTTGGAATCTTTGTCACTGAAATAACCTCACACACAGTTGGCAATTCTCCCAAAAATGCCTCCTAATTCAAACAGCTGTCAATGCAAGAAGCTCAAGACAGACGTGTCAATCACAATGATTCCTTTTGGCCTTACTGGAAGAGAATTTATTTTTTTAAATTGTCACAATAGTAGACCACAAGAAACATTCTGCTTCTAATCAAGAAGCTATATGTTCAGGACACTGAAATAATAAGGGATTCCTTAGTCCACTTAAGATACAAATAATCTCTTATAGGTAAAAAATATACACTGCCTTTGACAGAACATAGTACATAGTACATGACAACACATAGTAATTATTTTCATTTTTTTGATGTCAATTAGCTTTATAAAATCATACTCTGCATGTAACAGGATTCTTTTTTCTCTAAACACATCAGTATCAGTTATAATTTTAAGACAGTAATAAGACATTTTGATTTAATCTTCACTCTAACACATAAAATAAAAGGAAGTTGGAATTACACCCTCCCCAAATTCTTCAGCCAGCAGACCCTCACACAGTGTAACAGTGCTGACACCTGCCGGCCAGGACGCGCTGTGCAGCCACAGTGAGAAGGAATTTCGGATGGAATAAGATTTTGTGTTGCAGTACACAAGAAACACGGCATGTTGGCCTCATGATTGAGATGTTTGGCATCTAATTATATTGGTTTAACGTATTAAGAGTTGATCTGGTGAAATACACAGGGAAAAAATAGCTGCTCTATGAGCTCCTCATCAGGTGCTGCTCAGCCAGAGGCTGTTAAAACCTATGGTTGAGGACTTTAAATCATCAGTGTTAATGACTGTAACATCCAATTTACAGAACTGATGCCAAGGGCCTATCAAAATATTAAAAGCTTGGCAAATTATTCAGAGAGACACTCAGGAAAGCCAAAAAAAAATTCTTTTGTGCATGCATTTTCCAGTCAATTTCCAGATAAAACAATTTCTTCTATGCAGCTTAACGTGAGGACATTGTCACAGCATTGATTAGAGAGAAATTTAAAAATATTTTGCCAAAAGGCAGTACAGTAAAGGTCCAAAAATAAAATCCCTCAACTGCCAAATACCACCCCCGCTCTCTGCTCTGCCTGCACTCCTCAGTGAAACACTCACCTTCTGTAACAGAATCACCTCCTCAACAGAACAGGGACATCAGCAGGCTTAGCCACTGAATACTAAAGTCAGTTTTGAGACCCTTAAATTTAGGGTGTATTTGGTGGAAAAGCCTCTGTCAATACTAATAACTCATACATTCAAAGAACAAAATGGAGACAAGTGATACAACAAACACAAATATGAAGATGATTAAAAGCTGGAATAAGAGTTACTGAAGAGGTTGTACAAGGTCTATTCCATTCATAAAAAATAAATGCCCTGTTAGCTTGTAGGTCTCAGCAATGGAGGCCAAAACACCAGCTAACAGCTTTTTCAGTCTGCATCATCACCCCAGACCAACATCAGTTGATCTCAGCAAACATATGGAAAAAACATGAATGTCAGTTTTGATCCTTTCTCTGAAAAAATGTCCTGGGACAAAGAAGTTAATCAGATCATTAAAAAAAAAAAAGTGTAAACACCAATTGGATACAAAACCTTCTAATTTTTACAAGTCATTCTAGAAAAAGTGACAGAAGAGTACAAAAGTGATGGCATGAAACTATTCTAGGATGCAGGCCCCAAAATCAAGGTTATTATTCTAGTCAGGAGAAGATATCTACTTATACAGGATGATTAGGATGCACCAAATAATTTATTCTTATTAAATAAGGAGCCTGGGGCAGGGGAGGTTGAAGAGGTTTTGCTTTATATATAGGTTAGTCAATAGCTGAGGAAATAAAAAAGTGGATACTGACACTCAGTCATGCAAATTACACATTTGATTTAACAAAAAACAGAAATGTGAATAAATATTTGTGTGTTTTGTTTTGGGCTAGGATTAACAACTAACTTTTATTCTGAAGACAAGAGGTGACATTTTTTCTGAAACAGTCAAGCTCTAAAGTCTTAAGTTCTGAAGCCTTAAAAAAAGATTTGCTTCCTTGGGTAATGTATTTCCAAGTTATTCCTGCACTTTCCACATATCAAAGCTCAGATAAACAGAAAGGTAACAGATTCTCAGGACTACATTTGTCCCTCTTCAACAGTAGTCAGTATAATAACATTAAGCCTAAACTGGTAACTAAAGATGTTACATCAAAATCACTGTTTTGACAGAACACAGCAATCAGTGCCCTTACTTTAATTTCTTGGGGTTTGTACAAATTAGAAGCTTTAAAGGGTAAAAATTAATCCTGCTTTTTGGTCCACTGGTTCCAAAGAAGTAACCTTTATTTCACACTGAGTATCACGACACGCAGAGGCAATCTGCTTGATCCACTGCACCAACACAATAACCCCAAACTACAGACCTAACCAATGCCAAAAACAAGCTCATACCTTAAATCACCTTTAATTATAACAAGTTCTATCAAGACTTACCACGTAAGCAGTATCACACCAAGAGCCCTGGCTGCTGTTTGGGAAATTAACTACTGCTGTGTTACATCTGAAGGATGACAGTTAGGCGTTTCTGTGAAAGTCAGTCTCACAAAACAGGAATGAACTTAATAACCCAAAAAAAAAAAAGGCACTGGAACAGCTTCTTTCAGATTAGCAACTAAATACATTTACACTTTTGGAACTTGTAAAAACCTGTGAAGGAGCTGTCACTTACTCTGTGTGGCCCTGAAAGACATTCACAGAATGGATAGAAGGATCTCTGAAATCCCACAGGCGGAAGGTTGTGTCGCGGGACGATGTCACCACGAGACGCTGGGTGGGATGTGTACAACAATGCGTGAGCTCTTGGTCGTGCCCTACAATCACAGATGAGAACATGTGACGCAATGAAAATAAGACTTTTAATTTCCACGTACACTTGGAATGAAATGCTGATGATTTTTTCTTTTTTTCCCCAAACCGAGAAGAATAGTGATCATTCTGAACTTTAATGTTACTGCTGCTCTAAAAGTTTGGGATTGTATTTGAAGGGAAAAAAAAAAATCACTACTCATTTCACACCAAGTAGTGTAGGTTATTGCTGCTTTATATACCCTGAACACAGCAAAAGCATTTTGCAAGAACTAGAATTTGGGTACATTCAGTTTAAAAACAACTACTTTCATTGGTTAAATCACAAGTTTAAAACAAGACAAATTCATGCTTGGGGGGATTTACAAGGTGGTAATTTTAGAAACTACTACAGCATTGAGCAGCAGCTTCCAGTCTTGTACATACTCATGTTGTGCTCCAGAGAAACAAATTATTTTCCCAATGTTTTTGTATCTACAAATAATCCCACATATAAAAACAAACAACCAATTTAATTTTTTGTGAGTGAACAAATACCTGTAAGAGAATGGACAAGTTCAGAAGTCTCTACGTCATACAGATTTGCTGTCCTATCCCACGATGCTGTCACTGCCTGCTTCCCCCCAACCAGCCAGTCAGCTGCTATGACCACTCCTTGATGGCTTTTCAGTGAAGTTAAGGGGGCTCTGACAGTGGGGCAATCACTGGAACCATCCCCATCTCCATCAGGTTCATCTTTATCTGAGAACTCAACTTCGTCTTCTCCAGTCACTTGCTATAAAATGCAAGAGAAAAAAGATTTAGAGCAGAAGGGAAGGAATGTCTCAAAGTTACATTTTGTAGTGTAAATACTTCCCAATCTCCTCAATTTGAATGTGCGCAACTTAATTCGGCAGCACCTGGCCTGTTCAGGTACTCACTGTCACAAACTTAGTTGAAGGAATATAACCAGTGAGTTAATTGCAGTTTTAATAACTAATTTAACAACTTTATGAAGAGCAGCTGAGGAAAATGGGTTGTTCGGGCTGGAGAAAAGGAGTCTAAAGGACGACCTTATTGCTCTCTACAGCCACCTGAAAGGAGGCTGTAGCGAGGTGGGAGTCCACCTCTTCTTCCAAGTAACCAGCAATAGAGCAAAAGGAAGTGCACCGGGGGAGGTTTAGATTGGCTGTTGGGAAAACTTTCTTCACCGAAAGGTTGTCAAGCACTGGAACAGGTAGCTCAGGGAAGTGTGGAGTCACTATCCCTGAAGGTGTTTAAAAGACATGTAGATGTGTCATTTAAAGACATGGTTTAGCGGTGGACTTGGAAGTGCTGCGTTAACAGCTGGACTTGATGATCTTAAGAGGGTTTTTTTCCAATCTACATGATTCTATGATTCTACTTCATTTTAAAATCTCCTCTGAACTGTTTAGCTCTGAGTATCTGTCCTCTTCACTATCTGGTAAGTTTTTTATATTCCCTTACTGTTTTACCCTAGAGTTTCATTGCAGCATATTTATCAAGTGACTTTTTTCCTTTCAGTTTTTAAGGGTAGGAAGCATCTAACAGGACACTATTTTAATCTTCAGGAAGACAGTCATTTACAGACATATTTTCATCCACTAAAATCAAATCATTACATCAATATTTGTCTGTTGGTCAGTACACAGTCATCATGCAGTGCTGATGTAAACTGGATGCAAAACAAGTTCTTTTGCCAACCATGAAACATCAGTCTCTGAATCTCTTTTTCACTTACACGAGACAAAACCATTTTTCTTTTATGTTATATGGATGTGAAAAAGATAACATTTGTACTGTTCTCTCAAAGTGGAAATGCCAAATCAAATACTTTCCATTCAGAAATCTATCTCATATTATACAGCCACCTCTTTGCCTCTATTTAGCTTTACTGAGAAGCTCATTCTATAACCTAAGTTTGCCTTCACATTTTTGTAAGGGTACTTTTAAGTAAAACAAGCCAGTCTAAAGTAAAGACTGACTAAATAAAGGCCTGGGGACAAAAACATCAGATAGTGTGATGTGTGCTGGTAAGTTCAAATCAATAAAGATACAATTAAATAAATGCCAAAATAACAAGTCTTTACAAGCAGTTTTCAATTCAAAGCAACTACAGCTAATACAAGTGCCTCAATAAGTAAAGCTACACGAACTTAGCTAGTTTAAAACAAGCTTCATTATTTATAATTTGAATTATTGCCAAAAAAATTACTCATCTTCATTTACTTGCACATTTACTACCTTGAAAAAGAAGTCAATTAATGCACTTGCAGCTGCAGATTCTATTCTGCACCACACACCTTTGAAAACGTGAAGCAAGTCTATTTTCAAAGAAAGGCTGAAATATAGCTGTTAAACTAAAACCTTAAAATCCCACCTTTGGCAATCCTGAAATCATGTAATTTTTTAATTATGTGTAAATCTAACATTCAGTCTTATCATAAAACCTGTATCTGATGAAATTGCTGTGCAATTAGTTTAGTTGCAGTAAGTTGATTGCTTACATTGCAGTCTGCAGTTGGCTGAGGTGTAGGCAACTGTACTATGTATCTCCAGATGTGAGCTGTCTGGTCTCCAGATGCTGCACAGGGAGAAGAGAGGTAAAAAAAAGAGAGAGAGAATAAATAAGAGCATTTCCACGGGAAATAAAAACAAGCTTTAATGTTACATTTGGCAATACTGTCTGTGTTTCATCTTTTTTTAACAGATATCATTATAGAATTTATGGTAAGCAAGTCTCAACATCAACAGTTACTCCCCTAGATTCAGTACTGATTAAGAACATAAGTCATTTTGCAAAATATAAATAGCTACCAAATTAATTACTCCTACAGTGAAACTCCCACTTAAATACTACACATCAGAAGACAAAAATCTGCGTTATTCCAATATGTAATATCATCCAGTCCAACTCCCTGACCACTTCAGACCTGACCAAAAGTTAAAGAATGTTGTTAAGGGCATTGTCCAAATGCCAGCCTCTCTAGAAAGCCTGTTCCAAAGCTTGGCCACCCTCTTGGTAAAGAAATACTTCCTAATGTCCAGTCTGACCCTCCCCAGCACAGCTTTGAACCCTTCCTGGTCATCCCATCACTGGATCCCAGGGAGAAGAGCTCAGCATCTCCGTTTCCAATTCACCTCCTCAGGGAGCTGTGGAGAGCAACGAGGTTGCTGCTTCGGGCTCCTTTTCTCCAAACCAGACAAGCACAAAGTCCTTAGCTGCTCCTCACAGGACATGCCTTCCAGCCCTTTCACCAGCTTTGCTGGTCTCCTCTGGATTCATTCAAGGACCTTCACATCCTTCTTAAATTGTGGGCCCAGAACTGCACACAGTTCTCCAGGAGAGGGCACACCAATGCTGAATACAGCAGGACAAGCACCTCTTTTGCCCACCTGCTTGTGATGTGCTTGATGCATCCCAGGATGAGGTTTGCCCAGGCACACCAGAGGCACATCAAGCCTGCTGTCAATCAGCACCTCCAGAGCCCTTTCTGCAGGGCTGCTCTCCAGCCACTCCTCTCCCAATTTATGTGCTCAGCATTACTCTGTCATAGGTGCAGAATCCAGCACTTGAACTTGTTAAATTTCATCCCACTGATCATTGCCCAATGCTCCCACCTACACAGATCCCTCTGCAAGGCCTCCTGTCCCTCAAGAGGGTCAACAGCCCCTCCTAGTTTGGTATCATCAACAAACTTGCTAATGGTGCATTCAACTCCTGCATGCAGATTGCTGACAAATCTATCAAACAGGGCTGGCCCTAGAACTGATCCCCAAGGAACTGGTGCCCTTTGCCAGCCAGATGTAGCCCCATTCACTACAACCCTTTGAGCTCTGCCCCTCAGCCAGCTCTTCACCCAGCACATCGTGAACCTGCTCACCCCACAGCTGGACAACTTGTCCAGAAGGATGCTGCAAGCGATAGCAACAAAACCCTTACTAGAAACTGGAGAAACGACATCCACCACCTTCCCTTCATCCACTAGGAGGGTGACCTTATCCTAGAAGGACATCAAATTAGTTAAACAGGAACCTGTACTGACTGTGCCTGATGACTGCATTATTCTTTAAATGCCTTTCAGTAGCACTCAGTATAATCTCCACAATTTTTCCAGGAAAAACATTCTATCTGATGTATGATTCTAAGTGTCTCTTTTGGAGCAGGTAAGCACAGTATGACAAGACAAACACAGCTGGGGAAATCTAGCCCTGATTTGTTATGCCTTGAAATACAATAATAATTTAATCAACAAGGATACTGACAAAGAAACAGAGACAGGGTTAGGGTTACAAGCAAAGTGATGCTGACAAATCATACTTGTTTTCTACCATAATTAACACAAACAGCATATGAACAAATTTTACCTACCTGTAAGAGCCACTTGCTCAGTGGGATGAAACTTTATGGAGTTTACTGTGTGAAACAAAGTAAATTTGTATGTTAATATACAAAAAGAATTCTTTCACAATGTTTTGTCTTAAAAGCATTGAAAAATCAAGTCGTCTTGAGTCTTAACTAATTTTTATATTAATCTCTTAGGTGAGATAAAGGTGTAGCATCAAAGAAAGCAGCTATAGTTGACTACATATTTTCTAGAAAATGATTTCCTGAATCTAGTTCAAATGGTTCATGTTAGAGAGGATAAAGAAACCACATTAAAATAATCATAAGTGAGCTGACAGCGGATAATGCTCTGGACTTCCATAAAGAGAATTCAAGTATTCATAATTATTTCTAACTTAATGAAAACTGACTATATATGACCATCAGCGTTCTGATTATTACTTAGGATTGCAAGAATAAATGCCTGAAAACCTTATGCAAATAATACAAATCAGATTTCAGTCCTGCAACCACATGTAATCAAAATATGATGGATTTAAAATAGTCCTGCAAAAATTCTACCAACCTACAAGGCTCTTCATTTTTATTTCGGTGCATAAGATTAAATCCAAGAAAGAACTTGTAAATTATTTCCATCCATCATACAAGTAAAATAGATGCTTATGTTGTTGGGAGAGTGTGGTGTAATAAGTCTGAAAAGACACTTCTCAAACTGAACTAATCAATGGTGCATCAACTGCTGGCACCTTTGCATTATTTCAAATCAACTGTCAAACAAGAAAAGTTTTATTAAATTAAAAACCTATTATTTCTAATGTAGTTTTTATATGTATGTAATTATATAAAATCTATATACAGCATAATTTATAATTTTTTTGTTTAAACAGAGTTGTTTAAATACAGGTTAGAACTTACTATTTTCATGGTTATCCACATAGCAATTTTAAAAGAAAACTATCAGCATGACAGTGCAAGTGATTGAAGTTTTTAAACCTGACTTTATAGAAGCTGAAGGTCCATGCAGCAAGCAACCTGAGATATCTGAACAAATTAAAGTGTTGCCAGTTGTTTATCTGCATCTATCTTTGTGCTGTAGGAACTAGAAGTCATATAGCAGGAAGAAAAAGTAGAACTAATGGATGAAGCAACTGACCACTCCCTGGAGAACTTAATTCTATCTGTATCCTTGCCACAAAGTTCATGTGATGTGCTGAGTTATTTAACCAAACACTCCTGTCAAAAACTGCACTTCTCATCTTCAGGGTGCATGACCCTCCACTCAAAGTGCTCAACTCTCAACAGCAAGTTAAAGCCAAGGAAAACCACACCAATTTTGGTCTATAAAATTCTATATTATAACCCATTACAAGAGAGAAGAAGAGTAATGGGGTGCTTGTCAAATTGGACACCAAAAATTAGGATTAACATGAAAGCACTCATTGAACTGCACCTTTCCAGCTAAAAAAGGGGTTTAAAGAACAAATTCTGAAATATTCATCCTGGTATAAAGGAAGACAAATGCCAATACGTAATTAACTGTCTTCAAAACAAGATAACAATTTAATATTATGCAGCAAATTATACATAGGATCATGTGTTAAACAAAGAAGCACAGATAGATATTCATGCAGCATCTGTATTTTGTATCCCAAATATGACACATATCCTGCAAGACAGTTAATTTCTGGTTACATAAGATTCTCTTGTTCTGCATATGCATGAGACCTCAATGAGTCCTGACATTTAACTTCTGAATGTCGTAACTGTGCCTGTAAATTACTTTATATGGAGTTGTTTATTCATTTAGCATTTGCAGAACTGCCTTAATGTGCCTCTCCAAGAAAGAATCATATTGCAGAACCTTCTCTGTATGAAAATTAGTGGAACTTCACAATTGACTTGTTAATGGTGTTGGCAAACCTGCAAGTGAAACCACAATAAGCATTTCTGTAGTTGTCCAAAACCCACTTCCCCCTCCCAGTTTTCACAACAGGCCCATATCTTACCTGATCCAACATGCCCTACATACTTGACAAGGCACTTCCCTGTTTCTATGCTCCACAGCAAAGCAGTGTGATCTACAAAGATTAAGAAGTAGTTGTAAATAGTTAAAAATGGATGGTTTTAATTTTTAACCCTAACAAACAAGTTATCTTCAACTGTATATAAAATACAAAAGCTTCTTAGCGTTATAACTTAATACATATCGCCCAAAAAAAAGTAAAGGTGTTGTCCTAATAAGATTAATTTGCAGAAAGTATTGAAAGGCAAATTCTAAAATTTTGATATTTTTCCTAACTTGTTTATATACTTCTGAATAATACTCCACCTGTGTATCATGAGACTCAGGAAGCACAGAGAAAGCATTCCATGCAGTCACTACAGGCAAGAAATCTATGCACAATCTATTCACTTCCTGCATGGAAGTCCCAAATGCATACAGGTCACTGCAGAGCACTACAAAAATTTATTTAAAGAGGAAATCACTCCAAATGCCACACCTTTATCCTGCCTCACCCAAAAATAAATAAATAATACAAGTATGCAAGTGGGAAGTACTTTAATGCTGAACTGGAGAATGGCTGTTTCCAAGTTAAATCAGGACAAAGACAAAGACAAAACCTGCCCCTCAGTAGGCACATAAAAATTCTAACAGTTCAGTTACAAAGCCAAGGTTTCTGGTCCATAATATTCAAGTCCCTTTTCCAGCTTCAGAAGACTGTCACTTCAAACTTGACCAATTATATCTGGTTATGGTTTATTTCCACAACAATTTTCTAAGACTACACAAGCCTCTAGATTGATTTTTGGACTATAACAGATTTAGTGACTTATTCATTAGTACTTGTTGCCTCTCAAGTGGGAAGGAAGGAGTCTTGTAAAGTAAAAAGGACTGAAAATTAAGATTTTTAGCTGCCCCTGTATCCTGAGGCAAAAGCCAGATGAATGCAAGAATACAAGAATATGCAAACTATGAGCAAACCTACAGCTTCTACTGAACAAAGGTTACACAGTACTAGGACAGAAAGCCTACAGGGATCTCTGTATCCAGCTATAGGGCATTCTGTACTGGACTGGACACCAGCTCCCCATCCCACCCACTCACACCATCCAACATGCTAGAGCTGACTGAGGAGAGCGTGACCTGCATGGAAGTTCACCGGCACATTAGAAAGACCAACAAGGATGCTTGAACTTTCTACAGGTTAAATGCATTTCAAGGAAATTCCAGTTTTAATAAATTTTCAGCTACAGAACTTCTTTAAAAGGACTCTTTCAGTGTGGAGCTCAGTATTCAAGTATGCTTTGGACCTATATTTGCTACAGCTTAGGGACTAAATCAGAATTTTCTAAATATTCAAGCAACACAAAACTTTACCAGCAGATGCAGTTCCCAACACCACTGGCTGAGTTTTCGCGACACTGACATCCCAAATACCATCCCTGTGGCCAACATATTCCTTTACCAGTTGACAGATTGCCCTTGATGTTGTAGTTTTAAAACTGGATACAATCTGAAATAGCAGAGAGACCAACATTTTTTAGCACATTGACCCAAGATTAAGTAATTATGTCACAAATACAAATAGATATTAACTTTTTCATGATTCTGACAGTTTACTGTTGTCAAAAATTTGACCTTTGATGGTAGAAGAGTGAGTTTGGATGCAAGCATATCTCCTAATTTTTTTTTCTTTTTTAATAATACTCCCTCTTTTCAGAATGTAAGACAAATTATTCTCTACTATAATAATGTAATGTTGTAGGAGAAATGAACTGTACCAGTGCTGAGTGCACGTCCTATTCAGTCTGAGTAAGGACTATCATGAAAGAAAAAAAAAAAAAAAGACCAAACACTGCAAAAGACCTTAAAACTTTCTTTGCCTATTCCCAAAGAAGTACATCTGATAACTTAAAAATGGTCCATGCTATCCAGTGTAATGTCTTTGGAAAAAAATACACTTATTACTTAATTCTATTAAAATCCAGAAAACTCACTGCTGTTTTTCTTTAAAACTCCATGAAGCTAAACAAACCAAATATTACCCTGAAAGCACATGCCTGTTTATTTGTGTAATAAAACTCTTTTATAAAAGATATGTCAAACTCATCTAAACATTTGATAAGCACACTCCCTCCTCCAAGTCAAGCTATTAGAGGAAAAGCAGAGAAGACTCATTAAATCCAAATTAGTATGTGCATAACTAATACCAAACGAAAGGAAGAGAAGTCTAGTAAAATGGTAAAACTACAAAGCACTGCAGTACAGGAAGGCTGAAAACACTCAGTATCCACAGAAAGAAACCAACTTTCATAAATTCTATATTTTCAGATAAAGTGAACTGCAATATTTAAACAAAACAAAACCAAAATAAAAGGACAAAACATCTTTGCCTTGCTGGAACACCTCCAGAGACAACTGAAACCAAGAGTTGTGAAAGATGACTTAAAAGTAAGTACACCACTACAAATACCCTATTTTTACCCCACAAGTCTTCAATCTCATAACTGTTCTTTGAGAAAAACTACCTGAAAAGCTTTGCTTAACTGGAACAAAAAGACAACTTCCATTTATCAGTGTTTTCCTGTGCATGCAATTCCAGGCAGGTATTTATCTGACCAGCTAAATCAAAACCTTTAAATACTTCAACACAAATCACATTAAGACTTATCTACAGCTTAGTAAAAGTTAGGAAGTTAATTAAGTCTACATTTCAGTTACAATAAACTAAGTTTAAAATCCCATTAGGTATTGGTATTAAAATAGAAGGTCTTAAGTATGTCATTAGAGCAAATTACTTCAAAAAGGGTTTTTAAAGCTAAAAGAAAATCTGCAAGAGCATTCCAAATCCTGAGCAAGTCAACTCTCCAATGATGAAATGATAATTTCATCCTATTTGAATTCCAGATTAACAGCTCATATGCATTCTGGTTTCACAGCAGAAGAAGGAACAGTCATTAAGGATGCATTAAAAGGAAAATGGGTTAATGATAAAGATTATTAGTTCAATGATACTGCAGAACTTCACAAGTTTTGAACAATCCTAGAGATACAACTTTCACACTGAATATAGTCCTTACACTAAATAGACTCGTGTATGACAAGTGGAAGGGCTGAAATAAGTATTAACAGTAAAGGACTAACATAGCATTCAGGTCAAACTGCAAACTTAAAGTTTTCCAACTTGGAACCCCATACTCCAACTATGCTTGCATTCTGTCTTTCTAATGTGGAGTCAAACCTTCATGCTAAAGTTTCCTAGGAGAAACTATCCCCTACACATCAACAAGCACAGGTTTTCCAGAAGTACTGGACAGGGGTTTCACTGATCGTTTAATGTCAAAGGTGTAAAATTCCTTTTGGAGTACCAGAAGTCTCGAATGAACACACAGAAGATAAGAGTCCAAGAACACTAAACAACAGTAAATATCCTAATAGAGATATTAATTCTACACTTTTTTTTTTCCTTTCTTTTTTTTGCTGTCCCTCACTTCACATACCAGTAACTGGATAAACTAGGCAGGGCCTGGATTACTTCCTGCTTTGTTAACCATACATAAACGTTTTTCCAAGTCAGGTAAAGAAATATTTACATAACATGCAACTTGCTAAAAAGAGGTCTCTGTACTACAGAAAGTTTTTTAAATAACTTCAGCAGATCTTGGATTATCATACAAAAATAAGTGGGCAACCATATCCTGAGCGTGCATTGCCTTTGTCCTCTTTCTTAAATTCACACAGTTTCCTGTGCTTCCTTCTACACAGAAATTTGTTAATAAGGAAACAATTGTTTACTATGTAAACAAGTGAAAACTGAATACAAATTGAAACAATTGATGGCAAACAAAGTAAAGCACTCTGTAAAAATGTTTCTTATGCAGACAGGACACATTAGAACTAAGAAGGACAACTTGGTCAGCTCAGGACCAGTCCAGCAGCCTTACTCTGTGACTGATGAATGGAATTTCCTGAGGAACAACACTAAGCAGTGACAGCAAAAACTACGTAGTCCAAAAAGTTTTATTACTTTCAACTATTGGGTGAAGAAATACCTTCTTTTAAGAATTCTTTTCTTGATTAAAAAGAATCAGAGATCCTGGAATTTAGTTTAGATGGAGCAAGTTACATAATTTCAGTTTATTTTAGGACTGCATAAACAGTTGATGCTTTCCTGATGTTGTAACAACTGTCATAGCCAGGGATTGTTAACAGCAACCATAACATCTTGTTAACATCAAAATATGAATTTCACAGAAGGGATTCCTGCATATACAAACAACTGCAGTTTAGTTACAGAATCTTGCCCATTAACATACACAAAAAAAATTGTTTTTAAAAGTACCAAGCACTAAATCTACTCCACCTCTTCAGAATTTGGACACTAGGGAATAACCCTTGCTGCTAAAAGCATCCTTTGATATGAGTTTAGCCAACTTATTATTCAGACTCTTAACTCGACTAAGGGATGAAAAGTATTCCAGTATGGAAATTTCATATGAAGGACTCAAAATTAAGAATGTTTACCTCGGCATTTCCCAAAGAAAATGAATGGATTGATTTAGTCCCAGTATTTTTTACTAATATTCAAGCAGTCAAGATCAGCCTTCTCATAAGAATAAGCAAATAGTGAAAGTTCTTTCTAGAAAAAACCTAAACTCTTTATAGGTTGGCAACAAGAGAAATGTAATCGTGTGGAATTACACAAAACAAGTGGTTTGTGAAACTTAAGTCTCTTCTAATTTCCTCCAAGGCAAAAAAACAACCAAGCCAAAAAAACACACACACACAAAAATCCAACTCCCTACACAGTAGCAGCATAAAGGATGGATTGAAAAGAAAAGTTGTGATCCACCTCCCCAGTGAGTTTGGAGCACAATCCATTTTGGGAAACAGCACTGTTCAGTTAACACTCATTGAAATATTTTTTTTAGTTCTCTTTACAAAACAGTAATCCCACATGCACACCTATGCACACTCTCTCCCCTCCAACATTCCTTCTTGAGAAGAGGAAAGCAATTATTGTAAAAATGTCATATAGTATGGTTGAAGTAATGGGTATGAATGAACCCAAGATAAAGATATGGTTCCTTATGAGGCAGGTTTACTTGCAGACCAGCACTACTCAGCTTAAAGAAACCACAATTTACACCTTAAAGACAGTCACGTTAGTCTCACAAGTACACACTGATGAGTAAAGATTTAATTTGTCTCATACCTTGCTAGTAGATGCCTTGTAAGTTGTCTTTAATTTCTGAGAAAGCTGACTGGTACTATGACTGGCTGTTGAGACAAATAAATTCAAAGGCAGATATTTCAAATACAGCATTAGCTTATTTAAGTAACTGGTATTAATTCCCTTCAACAACATTCTAAGTTTTGGCCAGCAAAGCACAAAAAAGTGAAGTTAAAAATAGTGTTTTAGGATTCTTTGTGGCTCTCTTACCTTTTGTTTTCAGCTGTCCTTTGCTCAGTTCAGCTCCATCAATTGTCTGTCCTTCACCTGCTAAACGCTCATTCAGTGTATCGATCTCTCTACGCACTAACAGAACCAAAAATTCACATTATTACTAAAAATTAGGTATCATTAACAAGATCATTAACGTACTATTTAAGAATTATAATGGTTAGTAAGTAATCTATTTTATGCTAAGGAGAGAAAAAGAGATCAACTACAATTTTATAAAAGCAGGTCTAACCAAGACAAACCAAGACTCATGCTGAACTGACCCAGATTCCAAGGAAAGTATGGGTGGCTTCTAATTACTGTCACTAATAAATGAGGCTAAGGATTAACAAAATAGCTTCTGTGAAATGCATGGCACATCTGTACTGAATTAAATCTAACAGAAGAAAACTTGCACCATCATAAATATTTCAGCCACAGAATTAGTATTCCTTTCTCCACAAAGGTTTTATTCATCACCAAATGGTATTCCCCCCAAATGCCTATCTACTATTAGTTTCATTGGAAAGGTAGTGCAGCAAATGTATATTATTTGTACTTTGAAATATATTTTCTAAAAGTGCAGAATGGCACATACATTTTACATGCAACTGTTTCAGAAACACTAAATAAGGTAAAAATATTTTCATTGTGCATCAGACAAAGCATGTATATGTAACAAGATTACGCTTTTCTGTCAATTACAAGTGTCACCAGTGCCATTTTAATACAAGACAGAATGATAGCATTGATGAACAAATCAGGTACTCATAAATGATCTCCAGTGGCGGGACTGGTTTAAAGTTGCTCAGTTTCATTTTATAAGAACATTTTCAGTGGTTTAGAGATTTTTTTCTCAAAATCTGGGCTGATCTTCAGAGTGTTCTCCTCATGTGAAATCTTATTGAAAGGCTTTAACCAGGCATTTTTTTGCTGCACTTGAGAAGATACCTAGGCCTGTCTTTCACAAATTTTTTGGACTTCTTTGAAAGAAGTCCAGGTCTGGACACTTGAGAGAATGTGACAGAGCAGCAGTATGATTCTTGCCATTCTGAGAATTTCACTGAATTCTGAGTTCTAAGCACTCTAAAAGCCAGTTTACACCTCCATACCACACTCAAGTACTTGAAATAAGCAAGGCAAGATTCTCTTTCCTGTCTTCTTACTCACATAAACCCAAACTTTTATGAAGCATAGACAATGTGAAAGAGAAGTAAACAAAGAGACAAGTTTGTAGTTACATATGACTGAAACAAGTAGGCAGATACAAGAATTGCCTGAAAGAACTAAGACTGAGGTCTGGAAGGGATTAAGAAAAGGAAAAAACGAGAAATAAACTGCCCTAAGGGAAAGGGACTGTACAAATTCTCTCTGAACAGTAACTGAAACACTAGAAAAAAAAATAACTGAGGATGAGAAAACTTTAGAAATTGTCAGAAGGGTATAAAAAAAATCACAAAGGCCAGGAGTGAACTAGAACTGTGAGGCAGAGAAAGAAGATGAAGAAACAGAAACAGAATAGAAGAAAAATAGCCATACTCTAGGGGGTACAAATCCACCACTTGTTTTCTGACAAGCATTTCTAAAAGTTGGGCAGGGAAACTCTACTTTTCCTGCTACCAGCCAACTTCTCAGCAGGAGGCCGAGAACTCAGTTGTGCAAATTGTCACTAAAAAATGTGTACTTTTGATTATAGCCTTTAACCAACGCAATCTCAGGTTTTAAGAGAATAAAAAACCAGCACATTTTGAAAAAGCAGGCAAGAATGTCCTTTTTTTTTTTTTTTTTTAACATAAGTGTTTTGTTTAACTGTGGGAACAGATTAGGTGTGGGGAAAAAATTGACTTGAAGCCAAATCAGACAGATTCCACAATTCAGAAACCAAGCCATGCAACACAGCTTCCAAAATCCAGCAAGGGAAATGAAGCAGAGGCTTTACTGTATTACTGTACAGGCTTGGGTTACTTAACTTTGGATCCTCTTAAATCACCTTGGATCACCTACATTATCAGAAAACTGCACTGTCATTAAACAAATACCACCTGGAGTTTTGATCTGAGCACTCGACTTCAAAACTCATGAACAGCTGCAGGTGCTGGTTATGCAATGTATAAGTAGGATGATACAAATCCACCCCACTATACACTTTTTCCAGTAAGTCACCTTTCCAATTTTATTTACTAATATGACATCATTAACGTGTAAATATAGAACAAAGCCACTAACTTCAAAGGCAATGGAGTAACTGCCACACTAACATGGTATCCACCAGAGCCTACAATGACAAGGACAAAGACCCTTCACTGGCTCTGCCCAGGAGTCGAGAGGGATGACACACAACAGTTCTCTCTGCTTGTGCCAAGGACTAAGAAAGTAATTTTTCTGAAAAGGTACAAACTCCATCTTCAGTTACAAGTTCGAAAGAATCCTTAAACTCCCCACAGAAAAGCAAGACTAATTGCACTACAATACACGAGGTGAAGCTTTAATTAGTGCTACTATGTCTTAAATCCAAACAATCCATAAGTTACCAGAAAAAATAGATACTCACATTCCAAATTTTCAATATACAGGTTTTCAAATTCTCGTTCTATCTGTCCAAAAAGTTCAAGGAGTGTATTCCGGACAGAAGATGGTAGCTTAGAATCCTAGGAGGCAAAATATTGCATTTTATAATTTTCTTTACATATATTTATATAATTGCTCTTCAGTCTTAAACTGATTTTAACAGTTCTCTCCATGTTGTAGCAAGAAATCAGAACTAGAGTAGAATACAAAACAAAAAGCTCTATGCATCATAAGATTATTCAGCTTACATATTCTTTCTCTTTCAAGGGACAGAATTCAAATCACCCACAGGTTTGGAGGATTTTTACCCAGAGAAAAATTACAAAACCAAGATATATGTAAATTTCATTAAAAAAAATAAAAGGGGGGAAAAAAGATTCAATATAGTGTCAAGTTGTTTCCAGTTCAAGAAATAAAAATACCTTTGATTAGCAAAGTAATTCAGAAGTTGATTATGCAGTAAGTTAGGAAGTTGTCAACACAACACACCAAAGCTTGAGACAAACTAACCTTTTATTTAATATTTTTAACATTTATCTACTTTTGTCACTAATCATAACCAGGTCACAGAAAGTATTTTGAAGCACATTCACAGAATAGGACTTATTTGTTTTCTTCAGCATACCAGCACAGCAATTCCAAGGTACAAAAAACATGTATGTAATAAAAACTAACACAGGATTTAGATGATCTGAGATCATTATACAGCTTGACCATGGGTTTCTGTTGGCAGATTATTTAAATTGTATTCATCTGCCTCTAAAACAGATATCAGCACCATATGTTTCCCAAAAAAATGCCTACTATATCCAAGGCAAGTGAGCACTTATTTCTGCTGGGAGCCAAGGTTCACACTGTATCAGTGAATCTGTTATCACACACTGTTGGGCAGACAGCAAGTAAAGCAGAAGGCAACTGACTGCAGTACACTGAGAATCTACTACTAACAAGTACCTTAGAATTTAAAGCACAGCCTGCTACTATAAGATGGCAAGTTAGAAAGGAGAAAATATTGTCAATAACTATAATCAGTTAATCCAATATAATTATGGATAAAGGATGAACCATGCTTGCTCACCATGTAAAAAAATTCTTCTAAACCTGTTCTGTTCTTCAGTTGCCTGTAGACCACACATAAGTTGTCTTACTGCATTTATTATTTAACTAGATACCCAGCTATAAACTTTTTTGAAAGGAAGTTTTCACTTTACTGAGCCTCACCCTGACAATGAAAAAGCTCAACTTCTCCTTTGCAGCAATCTAACCCATTATCTCAGAATTAAGTAACACAACATCTTTTTACTGGACAAAACTGTAAATAATGCAGCTGTATCCAAAAACCAAGAAATACATATGTAAGGAAGTAGGTTAAAAAATTTGAAAGTGAAATTAATATGGCATTATATATTATCAATATATCAATGACCATCTATCAAATATGCAGGCAATGTGCCCATCAGTAACATCTACTTGATGGAGAGCAAAAGTATGTCATTTCAAACTCTTGAAATCACCAGCTATGAAGAAAAAAACTGAGCCAGCTTCTGCCACAGCACAAACTACTCTTGTAGGTCCAGAAGAAGCATTACTAGAACAGGAGTACCAAAGTTAGCACAGGAAACCAGCCAGTTTCAAGTGAGCTTCATGATTCAATGCAAGCTTAAGGATGATTATAGCTTCTTTTGTTCTTCAGTGTTCCAGTAATTCCAAACCAAAAGGAATTGGCTCCAATCCTGTGTGAATGAATTGGAATGCATGCCCATTCCAGTAGCCAGAGAGCGTAGGGGACCCTCTGGAATTCCATCCCACCCACACCTTCTTCCATAGCCCAGGTAATTGTCCTCAGGAACAGCCAGAAAGGCCTTTCACGATCCCAATTTTTTAAGTTATTTCTGAACAGACACCACTAACAGCCACGGCCCAGAGCACCCTTGCTTTGCTCCCAGTTCGGTTTTACACCAGTTTTGAAGCTGGTTTAAGCTGTGGCACTGGGCTGAAGGCAGTGGTACCACACTCCTTATGCCCCCCTAGGTCAATCCTTTCTGCATTGTCATCTGCCTCTCCCTTGAGTGGTTACTTTTGTTCACACATTTACAGACAATCAGAATACAAAACATACCCAAATTAAAACCAACTTGGAAAAAAAATTGATTAAATACTAAACAAAACAAACACTATTAAGAGAAACACTTAAATTAGAGGAATTATTTCTAATTCAATAACCCAATAATTTCATACATCAAGGTTATGAAAGAAACTAACTTATCCTACAACTCTGGAAACCAAAAAGGAGATGTAGAAAAGGTTTTCAATCCTATTCTGAAAGCCTGAAAGCATAAGCAAATCTAAACTTGTAACGAAATAACCAGCATAGTCAAATGCATCCACTTCCTTTATTCTCTTTAAAGTTGGCATTATTTAAATTAGCTTATTAAAATAGCATGTAATAATGTTATCTGTTTATCTGTGAACGTACTTAGCTAGATCTCACAGTTTACAGCTCTACTGTGTAGGGGCTTTAATACTCACTTGTTAGAAACTTCCACTGGCTGTTCGAGGTCAATGAAATTAAAGATAATAGATAAAACATTTAAAACATTAATGTATTACTTAAGAGTCTGGTAAGAAATATTAAAATGGCTTAAAATGTTAGTGTACTAGGCAGAAGCGACAGCATGTCCTGACCTCTCAGTTGCCATTCACTCTTTTCCTGAAGTAAGTTTGCCGTAGGTCCCAAATGCATGAACAGTTTTCTATCCAAGTACTTGCATTCTCAAATCTCTAGATGACTGGAAGTAACAACCTGGGTTCCGTTAGTTCCCAGAAAAATAATGCTATGATTTACTGAGTAATAGATTCAATTAAAGAGAGTCACTGAGAAGACACCACATTTTCCCTCCAGAGTATCTGCAGACTCCAGAGAGAGGTTTCTCACAGCAAACACTATTAGTGTTTCAAACTATCTCTCTGATAAAAATAGAGTTTTGCATCATCTTTGCCAGGCCCACATTAACACTGTGAAGTTTATTTGACAATAAATAGTTTCCAGAGTGATACTTGCTTATCTTTGCCATCACTGCTGCACACCCTTCCAGCAGAAGCCTTACCTAATCTCAGAATTTTTTGTTAGGTGGAACATTCCAAGTCCAGACTGCACCCACTACACGGACTGACATGATTAAGAGAAGCTACAGAAGTTAGTGGGTGCTGTTCTTTCCCTTGAGTTTAATGCACAGAAGAGCACACCTTCATTTGAGACAAATAAAAAATAAATTAAGAAAAAGCCCTACCCAAACAAAAATCTGAGTTAGCTCACACCTCTGTCAAGCAGGCAATGTTTGTTTGCTTTATGGAAAGGAATGCAGAACAGCATTCCAAATAATATTTCTCCTATTAGAGCCACCATAAGAAATATTTTGGTTTATTCATATTACTTCTATTCCAAATTCAAACTTAGGAAATCAAGAAATAACCTTGAACTTTTTTTGGGGGGTATAGAAGGTTGCAGTGAAGTAAACAGGCTGTTTCTTTGTATTGCTTTATGGTTTTATATATTCATGGAAGAATACACAAAAGCCCATGAAAAGGTTTGATCTCAACACAACCTGAAACACCATCAACATCCACATCAATGGTCTCTGAAAGCAGTGAGTGTTTATAAGCAACAAAATCTGCTGTTCCTGCAGCTTTACTGGACCTATTTAATTACTTAGGTTTGTTTATTTTCTCCAGATAGAAAACACGCATTAAAGTTACAAAGTTGCCCAAGCAGCAAAGCACCACCTTACCTGCCCTTCCAACATGTCTCTCTGCAGTCCCGCCCGTTCCTGCTCGGAACTGTTGGTTCTCCGGATGGAAAGACTGTGTGATTTACGTTTCTGCTTTGCTTGGCGAGCAGATGCACAACTTCCACTTTCTATTGGCATTACTTCAAAAAAACAGCTTCACAGAGGCTCCTATGATAAACTGAGGACAAACATTACACATCACAAAGTGCTCTGCCAAACCAACCACAGTTCAAGTTTTTTGTTCTCAAAACAGAAATATTTAGTTCTACTTAACTTTTGAGTTGTTTGGGTTGTCATGAAAAATAAGAGATCCCTCTTACAGTTATTCTTCAAACAACATTAAGTTCAAAACCATATGCAGACTCAGAGTAGAATCACTTCTGCATTGCTTATTCATTAGCTAACGAACCTCCACAAAAGGAAAAAAAATTCCACTTCCTTGCTCATTTTGGAGAACACCAGCAGAGAGAGCCCCAAAATGCTTCCAGGAAACAACCATTATGCATACTATAGTTCACTGAAATGCATGCAAAATTAAAACCCAGCTGGAAAATGAAAGCAAATAGACATGGTAATTTAGGGACACTGTCAGGTTAAAAATGTATTATTCAATAGTAAGTGTTACTACACAAAATTTAACATATGTCCTTGTTTACTCATAAGCAAAAATTAATTTTCATTAATTTTCATTATGAAAGTTCCGAAATCTACTTTCTACCATTTTTAGCAGCTCTCAGTACCACTTTCTTGATAGTAAAAGTGCTCAAGAACTTATGAGAACAGTGAAAGTACACTTGACTTAACAGGTTGCTGTTGATGTGACTCATTTTTGTCACCTTGTTAAAGCCAAATATATGCGTTTTATTATCCCTAAAAACATCTGACAGTATCACCAATCGATATTACCATGCATGATCTACTGCTGTCCCCTGTTTAAGAAAAATCAAATTATATTTCATTTATTGCATAAAGTTGGAGAATATGTTCTTTATTGTCAAAATCTTACTTTTTACAAACATTTAATTACAGGACTTTTTTTTTTTAATTTAAACCTGACACTCAACCGAAATTAATTTTTGTTTCACGGGGTACCAGTTGTTAAACATTTCAAATGTTTTAGGATTGATTAGTCAAAATTTTTCAATCATGCAAACTGAGAACAAAATAAAAATTCATTCTCCAGCATAAATGATTTCTGAAACAACAATTACAACTTAAAATAGGTGCAACAGCCTGCAGAGAAATAGGAGAGCAGAGTTGGCAAAGCTAACGAGGCAACTGAGCTTCCCTTCAAATAAGTTGATCAGAGAAAATTTAAACCAAACCCAGGGTCAGTTCCAATTTAAGATCCACCAACACGCTAGGAATGAGCACCATCACTATTAACAAGACCAGGTATTAACCAGTTTGGGGTTCTGACATGGTATTTTCTGCTTTTTAACAGATCATAAAGCCAAGGAAAAGCATACCTTACTAAAAAGACAGTATGCACCATGAATAAAAACAGCTTGAAATCTCTTTTGGGTTGTACATCACAAAATGAAAATGCATGACGATATAAAAATTTATATCAAGATGTATGAAGATATGGAAATTTATATCAAAATGAGACTAGATTTAGTTAAGGTTTTGATGCCCATTCATCCTAATTAAAAAGCTTGATATTTTAATTAGCTTTTGAAACACCTGAATTCCAGCAACCTGACACCAATTCCATAGTGAATCTAAAATAAAATTCAGGTTGCACCAGTGACCTGTACTGCACTAAAATGATTTTGTTCCTTTCCTCTGGACTCTGCACGGTTCTCCATGGCACCTAATCCCATCAGAGTTTTTTATGTGTGATTAATCAGTAGTAACTAATTAGCTATATTCACAAATTAAAGAAAGAACTACCATCAGGCAGCTTCTTATTTGCCTAGATTTCTATATTCACTGTGGCTAGACTCCTCTACTGTACAAAGACAGGACCAAAGTTAAAAAAGCTCATCCCATAAACATATACTGCCAATTTTCTAGGCTTCAATAAGTATCTTCCTGTTCATGGACATATGGTCAAGAATTAGGAACAGGTTTTCAGTGCTCATCTCATTTCTATTTCCTTTCAAAATAGGATCAGATCTCAAACACATGTATATTTTCCCCTCTTCCACCCTCCTTCCTATCTGCCTTGGGAACCTATTTTTCAGTAGCTTTCAGTTATCATTTTCTGCAATGTACAGGATTACTTTTTAAGGCCTAAAGCACTAAGTTCTGCGTGCACACACACAGATTTGTTAAGAGTTTTATATTTATACATACACATAACTACATATAATCCCATAAATCCATTAACAGCATTTCACTTAAGATCTGGGGGGGGAAAAAAAGCCTATTTCTAATCCCTGCCAGATATGGCTCCTGAACTCAATTATACATAAGAGATGTTAAGGTGGGTTATGCCCCACCAGGCACTGTTTTAACTGTGTTAGTTTCCACTTGCCCTCTCTACCAAGCTACTCCATTTTAGAGGATTTTACCAAGAAATATCCTTTCCTAGATTGCTTCAGAAAATCATAAAATTATTTGGGTTGGAAGAGACCTTTAAAGGCCATCCAGTCCAACTCCTCTGCAATGAGCAGGGACATCATCAGCATCAGGTTGCTCAACCTGGTCTTGAATGTTTCCAGGGATGGGGCATCCATCACCTCTCTGGGCAACCTGTGCCCATGTTTCACCACTCTCATAATAAAAAATTCTTCCTTATGTCTAATCTAAATCTACTCCCTTTTAGGCAGATTTACCATCAACCCTTGTCTTATCACTACAGGGCCTGCTAACAAGTCTCTCTCCATCTTTCTTAGAAGCTCCCCTTAAGTATTGAAAGACTCCAGTAAGGTCTCCCCAGAAAATCCTCTTTTCCAGGCTACAAAGCCCAACTCTCTCAGTTTTTCTTCACAGGAAAGGTGTTCCAAGCCCTCTGGTAATTTTTGTGGTTCTCCTCTGGACCAGTTCTAACAGATTCACGTCTTTCCTGTACCATTGCCTGGCTTTCTGGGCTGCAAGCTCACATAGTTGCCTCATGTCCGATTTTTCATGCCCCCATATCCCCCAAGTCCCTCTTTGCTGCACTGTTCTCTATCCATTCACCCTCCAGCCTACACTGATATCGGGCACTGCCCCAACCCAAGGTGCAGGACCTTGCTCTTGGTCCTGTTGAACTTCATGATGCTCACACAGGCCCACTCCTCAAGCCTGTCCTGGTTCCTCTGGGTGGTGTCCCTTTCCTCAAGGAATCAACTGCACCACTCAGCATCACTCCATACAGATTTGGCAGCTATACATTTTAGCACACAGAATTTAAAGGGACACAGTCAAAAGCACAAGAATACATCTTTACATAGTGAAATTCTCACATTAACTACACAACAGCTTCTACTTTCACAGCTCGTGAGCCAACGGAAGGGATTAGGCAGGACACACCTCCATCACTGTCTCTGTTTGGTAGCAGCACTTCACCTGCAGCCACTGTCACTGCCAGGGACTGCCCTCTCCTCATGCACCAGCACGACACATCCCTCATGCACCGTTCTGGAGAGAGCAAGCATGCACGCTGTTCCCAGGCTCGGCAGGAGGGTGCACACAGCCACAGCAAAGCTGGAACCAAAGAGGCCACAAGCATGTGCATACAGAGGATGGGAAGGAGACACCAAGGGGACCAGCTTCACTGCCTTTAATGTTGTCCTGAGTTCCACCAAATAGCCTTACAAATTTTAGGAAAGGGAGCAGTAATTAAGGGTTTTTGGAGCCAGGATGTAAATTAAGTTTTTTAAAAAGCGACAGTGTCCCTTTAAATGTTAACTTCACTTTGACAATTTCAGAACTATTTTGACTCTAATTGTAACAGTCAGAAGCTATAGGTTTTTCAAGAGTAAATTTCACAAAACAGATCCTTGGCAATATGATGCTAAAAAAAAATAAGGTGCTCATTTCTAGCAGTTACCTGATTCCCCTTATTATGTAAGGTTTTCAAACAATGAAAATTACCTGTCCAGAATATCAGTGTCATGTTACATATCCTATGAAAACCATATTAAATATTGATTAGTAAAACAGTCAGTAGTATACAAACCAGTCAAAGTCTTTCAAATTCTTTAAACTTTTGTAGTTAGAATAGGAAAGGGGGGTGAGGGAAAACATCAGCTCAAGCCTAAGCACCAAATCCCAATCAAACAAAATAAGGAAAAAGTGCTTCAGAACAACCGATTGTATATATTATTATTCAGATGTAGTTAATCACGACTTTTAAGTGTTCCAAATGGGTTCTGCAAAGAAAATTTCACTAAATTCACTTTCCTTCTACTTAGTAATACTACAGATAGCATGGAAAAATCATCAAGAATTATTGGAATCTCCTTTCCTGAATCAAAGTTGAATTCACAACAGCTAAAAATTAGTTATCGAGAGTAAAAAAAGCTGAACAAACATACCTTCTGAGAAATAAAAAGGGAGAGGGAGGGAGTGTTTACTGTTGCTAAACTATATTCATTAAGGGTGGCAGTTCACAAGTACTGTATTACTAAAAAGTGAGATTATGAGACATACTGAGATATTCTGCTCAATCATTTTGGAAAATGATATGCATAGTGCTCCTCACACAATGATTTGTCAAAGCCTCGAGAGAACCTTTCTGACAAAGTCAATCAGCACAAGTGGGGGAGAAAAAGATGTCCTAGAAAACATCTAGACCACTGGTGATTACTACTTGCTGAATGCAAAGATACTTTGGTATTTCAGACATGCAGTTTAATTAAACTCACAGGATATGTTACCGTGTGTTAAATTAAAGTTCCACCACCTACCTTTCTGTAACAGATGTTACCATGTATTCAGTCACAGGAAATATTTCACCAGAGTAACAACAGCAAAGAGCAGATGTGTATCCAATTACTGGTTTAGTCAACTACGGCAGAGAAATGTGTGCACTAACGAAAAGTGCACACACTGGCCTTACCAGACTTAAAACTTTACTGCAGGAATTAACTAATTCTACTTGCTGACTTCTGCTCTTGAACACAGAACAGGCAGACTGCTGAAAGGAAAGAATTCCTGGGCTATGCATGTTGCTGAAGCCAGGGAGAAAATATGTTTTAAGATGTGTCAGAGCACAGACATAATGACCACAGTATTGCATTTCCTTTTTTGTTCATTCAAGACAACACACAAGTCTGTAAAGGAAAAACATCAGGAAGTTTCAGCAACATCTTACCCAAGATCTCCCTGCTCCATTTTGTTTAGAGTTTAGAAACAGCAATACTTACTATTTAAACAATGGTGTCAAAAATAAAATAGAATTTAAAAAATAAAAAACCATACAATTTTATTGTATCCGTGTGCTTTTAAATCTCTTAGTCTCATGTCTCTCATTTTCAAACATGGCTTAGAAGAAAATTTCACTGTATACTACATAAAACACAAAGGCATTTTTGCAATAGTAATTACTATCTAGTGCAGCATTAAAACCTTATGACACAAAGATGCCCATTAACACCGGGGCATTGGGGTTGGTTTGGGTTTTTTTCCAGAAAGTGGGGAGGTAAAGGAGAAAGAGGAGAATGATTACAGTTATTAAGTTCCTAATTACATGTAACCCAGTTTGACAGCATTGTTCATGATTAAGGGAATTTAAATATCAACATATGCCACTACAATCTTTATCAATATGCAAAGAAATCAAATTTAAAGGAGTAAAACTTCCATTTTGTGGTCTTCAGTGAACCATTTGCTTCAGTGATGCTGTACATTCAAGTGCCATTAATTCAATGCAAGCCCCAAGGATACAGCACACCTGAGAAAGATCAAGCTAAACAGACTGCTTTGTAAGTCCAGTTGTTTTGCTGAAGGTAAATATTTAGGAAACAAAATCATTCCAGATCATCACAGATGATGCTAAAACCACTAATGCGTGTACTCAAACCTTGTGGAATCCACTCAAGCATTACATTATTGATTTTTTTTTTCTAAATTTAGTGCAGCATTCTTTCAAATGAAACTGGAGGTTCCTTGAAATCTAAAAGGGGAGAGCAAACATCCACCACTGAAGATGACAAACTCCTTTCAACAGAAAATAAGGAAGCTGAAACAATGAATTGTAAGTACTTTATACAGCTGAAATCAACAATAAAAACTTTAACACATTAGTAAGTACCTACCCTAAGCAAGTTTCTAACACTAACACTGAAGCGTAAGCCAGCCCAGTTTTGCTGCTAGCAAGCTTTGATCTTGCTAATTCAACTATGTCAGCAAATGCTGCAATCACACCAAAATGCAGACCTAGCCTGCCATACAGTCAACTAAATCAAGAAATGCTACTGTCACCATACAAGCTTATATTAACTAGCATAAGACAACTATAATTATCAAACTTGCATTTTTTTTTTTAGAATACAGAAGAAACTTCCCTGAGTCCACTAATTATCATCAGACTAAGACCTATTTAGTGAAATTGCTGATGTCCTGAAAGCTTCCCTTTGAGAGCTTTGCCACCATGCTCACTGAGGGTGCTCACCGTTTCAAATACTTTAAATGGTACAGGGTATGATATAATCTTATTCAACACCAATTAGTTACCTGTGAGTATATATCCTGCCTTGTTTTATTTATGGGTATTGACTCACTGAAGAGTTCAACAGACAGCATCAGGTCCTGCTAAATTACTGGTTAAATCCTAAAATATGTTTGAAGGCTACTCTGTTTGCTTACCTGTTTCACAGACATTTCAACTCCCATTTCGGTATAACCAAATCCCTAACAGCTTAGAAAGTAGCCTACATGCACACACGGGTATGCAAATACAAGACCTGAGGGTGAGGAATCTTAAGTTCAAGAGCAAAGGTGGTTTAACCAGGTATTTATTTAAGGAACCACTGCACCACACTCAGAGGCCAGAATCTTATTGTGCTAGTCTCTAAACACTCAATATTTATGTACTTATTAGAGATGTACCAGATAAATAGCTATTACAGTTTTTTCAAGCAGAGTGACCTCTAATATCTTTGCTCTTCATTTGGGAATATATTACTTGCCAGTAAATTAAAATCTTATAGTGCTTAAGACTTCAACAAAAGCCAAGTAACTTTAACTATAACACATTTAGCTGTTCTGAAGCACCAATAAATAATCTCTGTACAGTACATTCTTGAAGCATTACCTCATATGGCCTAGCACAGAGAACTACAGAACCTTCCAACAGTCTGTGTGACAGCATTGTGAGTACCCAGTCCTACCCTCTTAAAATACTAAGATGGCCTAAAAATAGGCTGTATGTATTACTCGAGGATGAGAAAACACAAACCACTCTGGCTTGCAAAGGAGACCATCCTGATTCTTATCCATTCCTCAGGGGTCACGCAGAGAGTACCAACAAACTCTCCCCAGAGGGGTTTGAAAAGTGGTCTCTGGAAGAAGCCCCCCCTAATCCTTCACCTCACAGGACAAGCTACTAGTCTTAGCTCCGAGACTTAAAATTTCATGACATAAAATGTTTCCAGTCTCACCTCAAACTTATAAAATGCAATACCACTTAATTACTTCTTACCTGGCATGAACTAGTTCTGGCTTGCAATTTCAGTATTTCATAAAAATAAGCTCTTCTTGTAAGACATTATCACCACAATCACAGTATTTATCTCATGACTGTACCAATAAACTTAAGTGTTTCAGTCCATAATAAAGACTGCATCCTTTAAACAAATCCTAAATTTAAGAAGATGGTGGAAGGGCCTGTCTTCATTGAATAGACAGTCTCAGCTTAGAATCTTTAGATTTAACATGATAAACCTAATTTAGGGACAAACATACACATAAACAACTGGCACTAAAAAACAAACAACATTACAGTGGCCTCTGCCTTAAATTATAATGTTTGGTGCAGGCACCTTTTCTTAAAATAATTGCCCAAGTCCACAATACACAAAGCTTTATTTAAAGTTATTACAAGACAGGTTAGAGCTGACACCACGCACAAAGATCTTATCTAAGCCAAACTGCTCATTAGAAAACATACTTGTGGGTTCTTAGGGTTACCAACTCGTTTTCAAAACCATCAAGAAAGCCAACAGCAGGCTTGCTTGGAAAACAGTTTCAGAAATTTGCTTAAGGAGAAAATACTGCTGTGATGTTCTAAAATGCCTGAACAATTGACGTTTGTATAATTTCAAGGTGTACTCAATGACACTGAATCACTTCAAAGAAGCTGTTCCACCAGTTCTTTACATAAACCTTCCATGAAATTACTGTTACAGAAAGCCCACTTTAAGCCACAAAAACAAAACAAATTTGACAAGCTGGAAGATGTAACTAGAGGGACAAAAACACACCTAGAAGTTTCTCTTTCCTTAATAACACCAACATATCCTTGAACCACATATCAACGCTTAACTTGAGAAAGTTTTCCTCGTCTTTGCATAAGGAACTGGAACCTAACATCTACTCAAGCTTTGAATATATTAAGCATATAAATTCATCCTTCAAACTTGTTTTCATATGTCTTAGCAGAGAAAAAAAGAGAAATACTGAAACTGGCTCTTTACAGACAACTTTTACCCATCTTGGACAGTTCCAGGTCATCCTCCCACTGCTGAAGGCCAGATCCACCCCATCCCACCCCAAACGGCGCTTCCCTTCCTCATTCAGCTGTGCCCCCACTTCAGGGAATTTGGGCGTTTCATTTTTACTCCGTCTGTACATGTGTCAGAGGCTCTGAACTCAATCTGTAAGCTAACAAGGCACTACGCTGGGCTTGTCCTTAGGATATGCAGCAGCACACGAACAAAGTTAGCGAGCCGACTCTCCCAGCACCACCGTCCGCAGACCTGGAACCATCCCTACAGCCTCGGGCTGGGAGCGCAAAAACACCCCGGCACCCGGGAGGAGAGGAGGAAGGGCTCGTTTTCGGTTATTTGGGTTTTCAAGGAATACCGTGCGAGCCATGTCACCCGGAATCGGAGGGGAGCGGGGCGGGCTGGCAGGGGGTGCTCGGGGGGAGCCCCGCGGGCCTGGGCGGCGGCAGCGGCCCCGCGCAGGTCCCGCCGCGGAGGCGGCGCCGCTGCCCTCGGACCCCGCCCGGACCCCCCGGGCCCCTCAGCCCCTCGGGCGGCCGCGAAGATGGCGGAGGGTCCGCGCCCCGCTGCCCCCGCACTCACCTGTCAGACACGGCCGGGCGGCAGGCGCGGAGCGGGAGCAGGAGGAGGGGGAGGATGAGGACGGCGAGGAGGAGCAGAAGGGCGGGAGGTGCAGCGGCAGCAGCAGCAGCAGCACCGACGATCCCGGCGCCGCTCGGGCAGGACGCGCCTCCCCGGTGCGGAGCCCTCAAGGCGACATCCGGCGGAAGCGGCGCGGCCCCCGCTCCGGGCCGCGATGGCGACGGGCAGGGGCAGGGGCAGGGGGAGCCTCCCGGGACAGGGAATGGCACTGGGCTCGGGAGAGCCACTCGCTGGGGGAGCAGCCCGCGGGACCGGGAATGGCACCGGGCAGGAGCTGCCCCGCCGCCGCCCCGCGGCTCGTCCCCGCTGACCCGGGTCAGCCCGAGGTCAGCTCAGTGCTGGTGTTCAGACAGCTCAGTTGTGTTTCACCCCGACTGCTGCCTCTCGGCGGTAACTGTGTTGCTTTCTACAGCTCCCTGAAAGGAGGTTGTAGCCAGGTGGGGGTCGGTGTCTTCTCCCAGGCAACCAGCGACAGGGCACGAGGGCACGGTCTTAAGCTGCGCCAGGGGAGGTTAAGGTTGGACATTGAGAAGAAATTCTCTACAGAGGGAGCGACTGGGCACTGGAATGGGCTGCCCAAGGAGATGGTGGAGTCACTGTCCCTGGAGGTGTTTAAGAAGAGACTGGATGTGCCGTGGTCTGGTTGACAAGGTGGTGGTGTGTCACAGGTTGGACTTGACGATCTCAGCACTGTTTTCCAACCTAGTTGATTCTGTGATTTACTGTTTACTGTTAACACTGTTTTAGTACATCCAGTAACTCTGGACCACTGTGGACTGACAAGGGGGATGAAACTTCCCTGAAACACCACTTGAATTCCATATATTTAATAGAGAATGGCTGGGAAATACTGCATCTGGACTTTCTCTACTGCGTCTGCAGATGGTACGACAGAAGCAGTGTATCAAAGCTAGCCACGATCTGCAAGTAGGCTGTTCACTCTGAAGCCTACAATGCATAATTGAAATGTGATTAATTCCTCTGCTGATTAACACTTAGAAGAAACCTTCACCTAAAATTCTTATTCAATGTAGCAGATAGTGAAAGTCAAAAGAGGCCTTTGCCTAATTATTTTCCCTCTTCCTGCAGATTATCTAGCTGCCTCAGAAGAGGTCTGTGAAAAGGCCAGAAGAACATGTGCCTCAGTGAGGGCTGGAAATATTACATTTTCTTTTCATGTGCTTCCCAGCTTCAAGTCTGCCAGCAGTTCTTTTTTGTCTTCTTTTTCCTTTCTATCCCCTTCTATGCAGTCATATCTTAATTAAAGCTGTATTAAACACCGACAAAAATAGTGATTTACCTATTTACTAGCTTATTTTTCATTACTGGAGGTCATTCTCCAAGACAACCAGCCTAACTGGTTGAGAACTTCCCGTAATTGTAGCCTATTCGCTTCTTCAAAGCCACCAAAAAGGAACAAAATGAATAGCTAAATGGCTTTAAGGAGTGGAAAAGAAGAGAGGCTGCACAGGCAAAAGAAGAGACAAGAGGTAGAACAAAGTTGCCTGGAGGAAGCCTGAACACAGCCTGACCAAATGCCACTGTTTGATGCTTTGAATTCTTTCTCCAGATGGTGCGCTTGCAGTGGCTCAGCCATCTCAGCCAAGGCACAACTCAAGTCCCCAGCTGTTCAGTTCCTAACTAAATATTTTTTAAGCCTCATTATCCCAACCAAAATTACTTTGCTCTAATATAATACTACTGTACCATAACAGCTTTAGGTGTAACTAGGAAGTTAAAAAATGTCCAGTGAGAGCACAAAGATCCATGTCTGAGATTTCCCTTGGAAAACACTTGGCAAATTTCTTGTCCTCTGGAACAGCTCATTTTCAAGCAGCAGGGTATAATACAGAGATGACAATTTTTTTTCCTGAAGAAATGTAAAATACTAAAAGAAACAAAGACAGGGATTTAAACAAGTTTTTTCCTTGGTACAGGGTGCTTCACCTGAAAACTAACAGGAAATCCCAAATAGCCTGGATGTATCCTACATCTGTACAGATGCCATTGCTTTTTCATGAGAAAAGAATGACAAGTGGCCTCTTGTCACTCCAGCTCTGCTACTGATTTGGCTTTTTCATGGCAGTGCAAGAGTAGCAGGCACTGTGTAATGTACAGGAGCAAGAGCAGAACAAAAGGCTGCTTTTCACAAACTACCTGTTTTTTAAAAAAGAGACAAAGATAGCAATACAGGAGCCTGGGGAAACGGGAGGGGCAGTACCAGTCAGCATCTCTTCAACAGATAAGAAACCTTCATAATAAGCATTGCAATAAATTGAGTGAGAAAAGTTAGGTCGTCCTGGACATCACCTTCCAGACCTACTTCCAAATAACAGCTGAATCTCCCAAATTAACATCTTCCAAAGCTGTAAAAGTAGCAGGAAAAAACAAAGCCTCTGTCCAGAGTTCAAACCAAAAGTAAAACAAAACAAAACAAACAAAAATATTTAAGAGATTAAGCATTACTTCTTCATATAGGAATATTTCTAATAACTCCTTCCTAAAAGAGCCGTTTCTTATACCGTTATTCATTCACCTTGTGCTGTACAAAAACATTTGGAAGCCGTCCATCATAGCACTCTTTCCATCACGCTTGAGATAGCAAACCTAAATGCAAATACAACATCCTGCTTATATATTTAGCATTCATGTATTACATTTTTACTACAAAGCCATCTGTCTTCCCTGAAGCAAGCTGAAGCCAACCCTCTTCCCTGAAACAGGCCGTTTAAGAAAGCAGATTCAAGTAAACAACAGCAGATTAGTTAAGAACGGGAGGTATTTACCTCCCATTTCAGATAAAACTCGGGTGGTTGTTCACTCTGCACCTAAGTGGATCACTTAGACAAATATTTTCTGGAGAGCTATGACTCCAAGGCAGGAGCAGACTTTCAAGGGGAATTCTCCAGGGAGATGAGGGAAAAGGATAGTTCTATAGCTGAGAAGGGTGAACTGGAAGTCTGAAACATCAGAGCAAGTGAGCAGGAAGATGAAAAAGAAGAAAGTTGGATGTGAAGTGTGGGAAAAACCATTAATATTCCTTGGCAAATCTGAAAAATGAGGACAAGCATGTTTCAGCAGTCTATGCTTTCTAGACAGGGGTCAAATACCAAGTTTGTTCAGAATTTACTTCATCCTGTGTTTTACTATATTTTTGTTTAACTTGCTGGAGAATTAAAATGTTCTCCTCCAGTTTGACGGAGGTTGCATTTCCCTTTATTTTCGTAGACAGCAAAAGCCTGTCAGTGATTTGCAGCTGTTTGGATTTTCAGGTAAAATTAAAGCCTTCCCAATGGTGACAGGAAAAGGTTTTCCCCTTGTTTGTAGTGTTTGAAATTAGTCAGCAGGCTTCAGGAGATGCATAAATTAAGTCTCAAAGGCATTTATATGTCACTTCAGGCATTCTTCTGTTTACGTGGGGTGGAGTAAAAGCTCTGAGGTTTCAGTGAGGTGCGTACCACTACAAAAATTGGGATGCTTTATTTTCATCACAAAGAGCTTTGAAGGTACAAAGAAAGTCTGGAGCAGAGCGAGATGAAAGATGATACAGGTGACATAAAACACCTGATCCTGAAAGTGATTTTGGTTAAAGGCTTGGGAGGTTTCTCCCTTGTTTGTTTTGTGAAAATGTTTGGGTTTGTCTCTGTCATCTTTTGTGCCTCCTACTTTGCCTGTCATTATCCAGGACTTGTCACTAGGTGCTCACCAGCCTTGCTGCAGGTGAAGTGCTTTGTTTGTCTGGGCAAGACAGAAACTGTAGTTGTTTCTGACTGTCAGGTTCAAAAGTGCCTGTATAGCAGTTCTCAATAGCTATTATAAGGAAAATAAGAATCTCTTTCCTTTTCTCAGTTATCTATAAGGACTTTTTTTTTATGTTTCCCTCTGCTGTGTAGCCTGAACATCACTGTGCACACCTGCTCATTGGTGTCACACATCAGTTGTGCCTCATGTACAGACCCCACCTCTGCCTCTCAGGGTAGAACTTCCTATTCCCAAAGAGCTTCACTTGCAGGAGAGCTGCTTGTTAACTCTGTTGTCTCCCTATGAAGTGCTGGTTTGTCCATCTCAGTAGTTACATTTTTGATGGTTTTTTGTAGCTTGTTTGGTTACATTAGGGAAATAATTGAAGAAAAAATTACAGATTTTTTTCATCTGGAACAATCAAATGAGCAAGTGATTGATGTGGTAAAGGATGTTCTCCCTATTTCAACAAAGCTCAGTCTCCAGTTACTGTGTTTTCATGCCAAACAGTGACTCAGCAATAAGTAATCTGTAATGATAAGTAAAGTCAATAAAAAGTAATCTGTGTACATTTCAGTCCTTTGTGAGAGTACATATTTATGTTAATGCTCTTATGATAACATTAAATTTGTAGTACATTGATGAATAGCAAAACATTAACATTTAATACTAATTTTAATTAATTCATACCAATGATCTGAGGTTATATTTTATGTAGTTAAAGGGAAATGCAGCAGCTGGGTCATTCTTACTCTTTCTTACCTTTTGTTTTTTGGGGTTTTTTGGTTTTTTTTTTTTTTTTTACTTTTGATGCTCTGCTGGTTTCAAACGGCTTCTACTTAAACCACTTCCACACTCCTTTCATGAAGCTCTGCATAGGGGAACACTGTAAGATACCACCCTTGTAAAATATTAACTGTCCATTTGAACATTTTGTGCTGATAATGGTATCTCTAAATGACAGGCCATCTGTCCTGTTCTCAGGAAAAATCAAACCCACCAGATGGAAATACTGGAACTTGTGCTGAGAGACTATCAGAAAGAGCCATGTCCCCAGGGCATGTGAAATGTCACTTCTAGGCCTTTTATGGAATCTAGTTATAAATCCAAATATGTGGACAGGCAATAAAACAGTAAAAGACTTGCTGAGAAGGTACTCAGCTGTGGTGGTGTGAAGTTTCTAGAGGCTGCTATTGAAGTTTCTCTCCCTCTATCTGTGCACATCTATAACTCCCCTATCTGACCAGTTCATCTTGACATCTTGCCTATGCTCCATTCCTTCACAGAAACTGGGTATTTCTTTCTCTGCCCCTCAAGAACATGATGATTCAGGCAATTTCAGAGCTTGACTAGCACAGGAACTGTTTTCCACAAGCCGTAGCTCTCAGTGCAGGAGAGGGGACAATTGACCCATCTGTGAGCGCCCCAGCTGCGTGGCACATATGAACCTTGGGCTCAAGGGGAGCTGCTATGGAGCACAGAAAAGCGCCCAAGATTGGATGTGCCAAAACGCCCTGCGGCTCTACAGACCCGCACTTGTGGCTGCCGCTTGAAACAGTCCCGGAGCTGAGCAGGAATTCCACGAACACCCCCACATCTGCAGGAGCGGCGCTTGGGCGCGGTCCTTCGCTTTTCGTGGATGGGTGAAAAGACAACAGGCAGCGCTCAATGTTAGAAATTAGTCAAGCTTTAGACACTGGAATGGGATGCCCAGGGAGGTCCCTGGAGGCGTTTAAGGGAAGACCGGACGTGGCTCTTGGTGTCATGGTCTGGTTGACCGGCAGGATGATGCTGGGTCATAGGCTGGACTCGATAACCTCAGATGTCTTTTCCTGCCCAATTAATTCTGTGATTCCTGGTTACTGGGAGAAACTGAAGGATTCTCCCTGCTAAGGGAGCCCGCTGTCCTCCCGATCCCAGTCCGCCTGTGCCGGGGTCAGTTCCTCAGACAGCCCCTCCCGCCCTGAGGGGCGGGGTTCAAAGCGGCCGCCCCGCTCCCATTGGCCGCCCCGCTCCCATTGGCCGCCCCGCCGCTACTGTCTCTTCCTATTGGCCAGCCCTCCCCCCGCCGCGTCGCAATTGGCTGCTCGTGCCGCCTCTCCCCTCTGTCACTGCTGGCCCCGCCCCCCGCGCCGCAGTGGGGCGATCGGGCGATGGGGTGACGTCAGCGCCGCGCGGCGCCGCCATTGGCGGAGGTGGTGGGCCGCGCGATGTGGCGCGCGCTGCGCGGGGCCGGGCGCGGGGTCCTGCGGAGCGCGCGGGGACGGAGGGGCCCTGAGGAACCGGCCGGGCGGGCGCGGAGGTGAGCGGGGACAGCGCGGGGGTGAGCGGGGACAGCGCGGAGGTGAGCGGGGACAGCGCGGGGGTGAGCGGGGACAGCGCGGGGGTGAGCGGGGACAGCGCGGGGATAGCGCGGGGACAGCGCGGGGACAGCGCGGGGATAGCGCGGGGATAGCGCGGGGACAGCGCGGGGACAGCGCGGGGGTGAGCGAGGACAGCGCGGGGGTGAGCGGGGACAGCGCGGGGACAGCGCGGGGGTGAGCGGGGACAGCGCGGGGACAGCGCGGGGACAGCGCGGAGGTGAGCGGGGACAGCGCGGGGGTGAGCGGGGACAGCGCGGAGGTGAGCGGGGACAGCGCGGGACAGCGCGGAGGTGAGCGGGGACAGCGCGGGGGTGAGCGGGGACAGCGCGGGGACAGCGCGGGGGTGAGCGGGGACAGCGCGGGGATAGCGCGGGGATAGCGCGGGGACAGCGCGGGGACAGCGCGGGGGTGAGCGGGGACGAGCGGGGACAGCGCGGGGGTGAGCGGGGACAGCGCGGGGGTGAGCGAGGACAGCGCGGGGACAGCGCTGCTGAGGGCACCGGCGGTGATCCTGCTCCTCTCCTCAGCCCCGGTGAGGCGCGTCGGGAGCGCTGTGTCCAGTTCTGGGTTCCTCAGTACCGGAGGGACGTGGAGCTGCCGGAGCGGGTCAGCGCAGGGCAGCGAGGGTGATGGAGGGACTGGAGCATCTCTCTCTTGCGAGGAAAGGCTGAGGGAGCTGGGCCTGTTCAGCCTCGAGAAGAGACGGCTGAGAGGGGTCCCCGTCAGTGTGTATAAATGTCTGAAGCGGAGGTGCCAAGATCCAGGCTCTTTTCCATAGTGCCCAGCAATAGGACAAGAGGCAGCGGGCAGAAGCTGATGCATAGGAAGACCATGAGGATAAACTTCTTTAATGTGCAGCGACCGAGCACTGGAACAGGTTGCCCAGAGAGGGTGTGGAGTCTCCCTCACTGGAGATATCCCAGGACCGTCTGGACAGATCCTGTGCCATGTGCTCTGGGACGGCCCCGCTTAGGCAGGGAGGCCGGGCCGGATTACCCGCTGTGGCCCCTTCCAGGCTGACCCGTCTGTGGCTGAGCTGGGGAGCACACACGGCGGCAGAGGCTCGGGGAAGGGCGGCGATTGCTTTTGAGCAATTTCAGGAACCTAAACAGCGTATAACCCCCTTCCCCAAAATACGATTAGTGCACTGTTTACACCATGTCAGAAAACCGAGTCGTTTGATTGTTTCTCACGGTCTGCCCACAGCCTTGCAGATGTTGTTGTTCCTGAATGACTGCTCATTGTTTGTTTTCAGTAGAACCTGTGCTACCATCATCATGCCTGAAGTAAACACAGACCACCTGGACGAGCAGCAGGTGCAGCTCTTGGCAGAGATGTGCATCCTTATTGATGAAAATGACAAAAAGATTGGAGCAGATACCAAGAAAAACTGCCACTTGAATGAAAACATTGATAAAGGTACAGCTTACTTACCTTTTATCTGAACCATTAAGTTCAAACCACTGAGTATTTTCAGAAGTAGAGTCATGATTAAACTGAAGCCTTAATCTTAGATGAGTGTTGGATCCAATTAGAGCAATTCCCACAGCACCTCCTCCCCAGCGAACAGTATCTAATGTTAAAATTCTGTAATATGAGGAACACTGAATTAGAGGCAGTTGCAAAGGAGAGAAATGTGTGATTGCAGATACAAGCTATGTCTTGATAAATACTTTTGAATCATATTTTGAAGATGAAATAGAATTTTTTCTCCTCTTATAGACACCTGATTCTCTTTTCTGAAGAATGCCACTTGCTTCTTTGCTGAGTTCTTTACAAGTAGAAGAGACTTTGATTCTGAAGTAGTTCACACAGAGTTCTACTTCAAATACTGATGATAACAAGGGGTTTAAGTGACTGTGGGTTTATTCGAGGTTGGTCAGATTCACGAATCTCTCATAGTGGTGTGTGACCTCCTTTTATGAAGCTGAGGGAAGCATCTTCCTGGAGAATGAGGAATGACAAACTCGAAAGGTGAAGAAAACAGCAGTTCTGCACTTATACTGTTTGTAAGGGAGCCTGTTTTCCTTGTACCTTTGCAGTTCTTGAGATTCTGTACAGTTTTTTTGGATTTTTTGAGTCATCTCTTTTTGATAGTTATTTTATGGATGCTTAGCCCTCCTTGGAAGCTTGCCCAAATGTGCATCTTCAGAACTGTGAACTGAGTTGAGTAGATCTCTTCTGTTGCATTGTTGTTCTTAACACTTTTCTAATTTCATAGTGTTTTGCCTAAGCTGACATAGAAACCTGAATAGTAGCTCTGAGTTATCAAATCCTCGTTTTTTAACCTATATTAGTTTTAAATTGGATTACCCAGGAATGAGGCCATTCTAAGCCCTTAAACTGTCTTCATATGTTCTTTTTCTCCTCTGTTAAGTAGCTCAGGATTTTTTTATTTTTCACTTTTAGGTTTACTGCACCGAGCTTTCAGTGTTTTCTTATTTAATACAGAAAATAAACTGTTGCTGCAGCAGAGGTCAAATGCAAAAATTACATTTCCAGGTTAGTACTGAAACATTGTATTTATCAAAGTGTTTTATCGAAATCAGCATTTAAAAAAAATACCTCCATCTAATCCTGCAGTGTAATTCATTCTGAAGTTTTAGAATTTACTGCTTTGGAGAGGAGATACTTCCAGTACTTTTAAGAGTTCTAGTCAAGTTGTACCTATCTTGTGGATGAAGTAAGATGGTGGGAACACTAGGGTATTGTTATTTAAGTTCTTGGGAAAGAATTGTTCCCTGACAGGTTTGATCCTGTGGATGCAAGGGCAGAGGGTGTGTTGTTTACAAGACATATTTACTGGAGTTGAAGAAATGGCTCTGGTATCTGTGGAGAGTGTCTCATTGCACTGTAAAAGCTGATGTCAGAGCCCTGGTGCCTGGGAAATCTGTGGACCTTTGTCTGTATATGTCTTAAAAACACTTCTTTAACTATACAAGAAGTGAGACTGCGTGGCCATGCAAATGGAGAGGCATAAAAATAACAAGGGGAATGAAAGAAAAGTAGCTTACATAAGACATGTTGGAGGGAGCATTCACTTGTCTGTTATAGAATTTTCAATGGAAAACAAATTCAAGAATTTCCAACTTAAGGAGGAAAGACCTGTTTCTTCCTTCCAAAGGAATCTTTACTTTAGCAATTGATTGGTTAGCAGTGAATTAAAACCATTAAATTAAAAAATTAAAACCGAAATGCTTGAGTATGGTTTGTAGTTATTCTATTTCAGATGCTTTTGAGCTTGATTTTTATAGACAGAAGGTTGAAAAAGAGTATAGATGGGCTGTCCTTTAAACAAAAGTATAAACTTTGTATGTAATTCTACTGTCAGCTGGTCTTGAAGCTCTGGAAATATTTTCAATATTCTGTTGCATATAAACTCCCAAAAGTAATTTTAATTAGTATTTGAGGGATAAACAAGGTCTTTAGAAACTGGCTCTCTAAGCAGATGGTGTCTTGGGGATAAGAATGCCTGTCTGCACGTGCATCAGCAAATCCCAGTGCAAAATATGTAAAGACAAATAATAGTTGAAAATATCCTCCACCTGTGACCCTCCTCTGGGAAAGCAAAGCAAAGATGTGATGTGTTGAATAACTGGCCTCTGGGGCGTTTGATTGTTTTGTTGGGTTTTTTTCCTGGTGCTTTATACATGTCAAAAATGTACTGATCCAAACTTCTTGCAGATTGTTTTACCAACACTTGTTGCAGCCACCCTCTAAGCCACCCACTAGAACTGGAAGAAAAGGATGCCATCGGTGTTCGGAGAGCAGCACAGAGACGACTGAAAGCAGAGTTAGGAATTCCCATGGAGCAGGTAAAGGAAGGAGGGAGAAACAGGAATTCTAGTCAACGTTTGCCAGTTTACCAACTAACTGTGTGTGGCAGGCAGGGTCAGCCTCAAACCTGAAAATGCATTTAGCTTTGGAGGTGTAGAGAACTGAGTGAACTTGAGACTCCTCTATTCCATACTCTCAAAAGCTTATCCCAGTAGGTGGTATTTTAGAATATTCCCCTGAATATGAGCCAAAGAGTAAATCACACTCTAATGAAGGATTGCATGGCTCCATGTCTAACTGGCTGCTGATGGCAGAGTGTTGTATGTGCTCACTACACCTGGTGCTCCTGGAGGGCATTGCTGTGAGCCTGCTGCCAGGACCTGTGGACAAGCCCCTCTGCAATCCTGACTTTTCTGTGGGAATTTGGGTGGCCTGAGTACTTGCTGTTCCTGTGGTCACACAGCCCACTTCTGGTACCTTCCTTTCTGGAGGCAGTTTGGGGGTGCACAGAGAGCAGGGTGAATTATGCTCTGGGTTGATATCTCTTTCCACGTTAATTCCACATAAATTACGTTTCTGCCATGGGACACAGAGCAGCAGCTCCCAGTGCTCCTGGGAAATATGGGGATGAGGCGGTGCCCAGAGCTCACCACCCAGTCTGCAATTCACAGGGATCCCTGGAGGTCAGGAGTTACACAGCTCTGACCTCAGCTTCAAGTAGTTGCCAGGCCCTTTCCTTGGGAGGTGAGGGGTAGGTGCAAGTGTTTGTGCTCACCAGCACTCAGTAAGTGTATGGTAAGGTCTGGTAAACGTTACTTAAAATTCGCTGTGTAGGAGAAATGCACTGAAAATACTACAGGGCAAGTCTGATTAGAGAAATGCTGTGCCAGTCACACCATCAAAGTGCTTTAAAATTTCTTTTTGTAGTAACTTGTGAAGAAGTGTACATTGCAGTTGTACACTTGGGAGAAAATAACTTCTAAGGAATAGAGGATGATAGCTGATAATAGTATTGCGGTGCCCAGCAGGGCAGTTGTTCTGGTCTGACACTCACAAGTGTTTTGGTTTTAGGTAACTCCAGAAGAAATCTCCTACCTGACACGAATTCATTACAAGGCCAAGTCTGATGGGATCTGGGGAGAACACGAGATAGACTATATCTTATTTGTACAGAAGGATGTGACACTGAATCCCGACCCCAACGAGATCCAAAGCTACTGCTACGTGACACAGAAAGAACTGAAACAGCTCCTGGACAAAGCTGCCAAGAATGAAGTGAAGATCACTCCATGGTTTAAGCTCATAGCAGAGACCTTTCTGTTCAAGTGGTGGGATAACTTAAATAACTTGAACAAATTTGTTGAGCATGAAAAAATACACCGAATGTAAATAGCTGGGGTAAAATGTGCTGAAGGCCAGCAGTGATGTGCTGTCTCGTTGACACTGTGGTAAATCATGACTTGGGTGCAGAGAATTGGTCCACCTGGAGCACATTTAGTATCTTGGTATGGAGGTTGTTATAGCCAATGTTTTTTCTTCTGCTTTCATCACCTTCTCTGCCCCCTCATCCTTGTTCTCCTGTGCAAATTACCTTGATCTAATGTAAAATGGGGAACAATGGCATGAACCCCCTGGGTTCCTCTTTCCCCATTGCCTGGTGAAAGATCCTCACCCCATGTGTGCACTGCACACCTGGGGAAGGGAGCCTGGCTCAGCTGGGAGGGTTGGTCCCTTCCCACTCAACGGGACCATGACTGAAATGATTACCCGTGAATTTGGGTTCTGCACTGATGTTGGCTGAAGAAAAAAGCAATTAGTGCAAAGTAATCAGGATTATTTTAATTGCAGAAAGCAAATCTCTTCAGCTACTGTACTCTGTAATTAACCAAACACATAAAAGCTTAAGTAATTGGATTGTCAGGGTGGAGTGAGTTTCACTTTGGAGTGCTGAGTTGTGTGTCAAGGCTTTAGATAACAAACAGTGGGTGGCCTGTTTGGGTTTTTCTCCCCAACACCCTTTTCTGGTTATTTGAAGTCTGAGTACTGGACATCTCTTGCATAACAAAAGGGTTAATTATGCCAAATGTAAATGGTGCCTAATACAAGAAGTAGCCTGTCTTTGGAGATGGGATATGCACTAAATGGCTCTTCTCTATCTTCCAGAAAATAAAGGCATCTTGAAACATTTTTTTCTCCTGAAACATCTCTTGTACTAGTCATTCCCGGACTACTCAAACCCACTGAACTCCAGAATTCAAGACTGACAAGTTCTGGGCTTACACTGAATCTTGATGTCAGTTAGTTAGAAACTGTACCAGAGCTAATCCTTTTTGATCTTGCAGTCAATGGCTAGTACATGAGTAAAATGGAAGCTGTTTTTCAATAAGACAAATACTCGTCTCTCAGTTTGAATTAATTTTGGGGGGGTTTTTTCTCTAAAAAAGCTTAATTGTGATTTCTTCTGTTAGCACACTACTCAAACTAGATTTCCTAAGCTAACTTTTCCTAGAGGTGTCTTAATGAAATAGGATGTTTGTCATTCCACTTCTCATTGGACGGAAAACACGGTTGTAACCAGTCCGTGTCTGGTTTAAGGGTGAAATTAACTTTTTCCTGTGGTCAGAGTTTCTCTTTCTCACCCCAGTTGTGACTGCAGCACTGAAGCTTCTCTGCACCACCATCTCAGTGGTTGAACACTTAAAGGGTTTTAAAGCCAAGATTGTTGTATGTTGACCAGAACTGATGTACTGAAGTAAATAACAGTGGGGGAGGGAACAGTGCTGCGATGGAGCAGCTCCCTCCACTTCACTGCAATCAACTGTGTTATCCAGCTGTAGGTAATTACAGTTCTTTTCAAATACTTCAAATGCTTTTTAAATCTAGGATTATCTTAAAGATTATGATTAAAATACGTAACCTAAAACCCTGGACTGTTGTTTTCTTTTCAGACATGAAGCCACACAAGAATAATCTCTGTCATCACTACACTATGAAAACCATCCTGCCTCTTACACACCACTAAAGCAGCAGGAGGGGGGCAGCAGGGCACAGATCTATTAACAACAAAGTTCTGCTTTTCTAGTTCAAAGGGCCAACTTGGAGCAAAAGCTGGCAAAGCATATCCAGAAGTGGAAATATTGTGCATAAGGCAGGTGAAAGAAAAGTTTTGCTAAACACTTCCTCAACATCCCTTAGAAGTTCTGTTATCAAAGTTTTTTTTGACATTGAACGTCTTTACAATGTGTTTTAATACCAAAATTAATACACAAAATAGATGAGGGAAACAATATGGATTTACAGATGAAGATCCAGTATGCTAAGGCTGATATGTGAACACTCTTCTCACTTGTAGTATTTAAAAATAAATAAATTTAAGGGTTCTCCCCCCCTACTTTTTTCAAGTGAGTGTTAGTTTTTAACGTGCATTTCAAGTGTACTGTTCAGGCATTTATAATGCATAACTTTACTATCCTCTGGGAAGAATTGACCGAGTAAGGACAAAAAGGAAATATTTCACATTTGACAATATCTTTTGCCTTGAACAGATAGTGCTTGCTTCAGACAGTGTTGACATTCCTGAAGAGAAATTGTTTCCTAAGCAGGGGGTGACAGCAGCATAACTCACATGTACTCAAGACCAAATGTCAGTCTGACCCTCATTCTCTATATATCCGAAATATTATTATTAAACTGAAAAATTAACAGTTTTAAGGTGTAACCTTCCCTGCCCATGCTGTTATTACAGATGGCAGGTCGGTACTAAAACTGCAATTTCTCCTCCAGTTTCAGTCACCATTTAGCTCAGTAATCTGGCAGCATTTCTCCCTGCATTCAAAACTGGTTCAGTGCTCAAACACCAACTTGGTGCAGTCCTTGTTAAGTTCCTTGTTACTTCCCCACCAATTTCAGCCTTCACCTGCAACATAAACTCATCACCTTCTATACATCAAAGAATTACTTGCACACAGAAACCCAAACCTTTGTGAAGCTGGGCATTTTTAGTTTGGATAGTATTTTAACAGGTAGTTCACATTTTTAGGTTTAACTTCACTCTAGATTAGTTTTAGATAGAAATCTAAATACTTTACTGATACATGAAAGTCAGGAATAAAATGAAACTTAAGTAACTTTTATGTCAGTCCAGAAATGGGTTTCTGCCACTGGTATTGAGAAATTTCTCACTGTATTGCTTAGAAGAACTACAAGACCAAGGTATTAGAACTTTGAGCTTGAATTATCTTAACCACCAACGCAAACTACGTGCTTCTTAAACACTTTCTAATAGTAAAAGGAAGACAGGACTAGAAATTAATTTAATAAACTTAGTTTTTAATTTTGATTCACAAGACTGTTTATCTTCTCTGTGTTTTACCAGATTTTCTCTTTCCAGCCAGTAGATGTTTTGGCTTCAAGTCAAATATGTGTCTGTCTGCCTCTCCTTTCCTGCCCAGACGATTCATCTTCTTCTGAGCTTTCTTTGCCATGGTCTTGACCTTCTTCACCATCTATTTAAAAACAAAAAAACATGCAGAGTAACTTCCACAGTAACTCGGGTAACAAGCTTTACCTTTCAAAAACCCACTAAGCTGGATGGTTTTAACAAGGACATTCACACACCCAACTCTGGAGCACCAGCACTGTAGCCTCAGCAGAACTTTTTCCAGTACACTAACATAGGATCATGTTACCCCTGGAATTCCTCCCTCACTAAAGGTGGTAGTTCTACTACAGTTGGTAGAATTCTTTCCTCAGACTTGGATTTAGAGACAAAAATTTAAAATGTGCTCCCTTGGTCTGTATTTTTAAGTTATTTTTAAGAATGAACTTGGCATTCCTGAAATACAGAGAGTTCAAGATGCTGAAGCTGCAAAGAGACCCAACATGAACTCTGGACAACCATAAGCAGCCTGCTCTGAAGTTTCCCAGGAGCTGGTTTAAGTACAGTCATGCTGGTTCAAGTGCCATAGGGGTAAATAACACACCTTTTCATCACGAAGTCCAGACACATCCCGGGGTGTGCGGGAGCAGCTCCGGCTCCGTGCCACGGATTTGGGGGTTTCAGACTCATCACGTTTACGTTTCCTTGTGGTGCTACGGGACCTTCTCACATAATGTGCCTGAAATTTAAAACATCACTTTAGTCATTAAAACCAGAAACAATCAGCTCAGACATGCTCCATTTCTAATCAGAGGAAAAACAGGATGTGTACTGCTGTGATAAATCATATTGGTTATTCCATAGTAGCATAAAGATATTGCCAGCTGTTGGTCACTGACTCCCTGTCCTCAGTAACACTCACATTTCAGTGAACATTAACTTTTTCCCTCTACAATTATTAACCACAGTTTTCTGGGTTTTCTGAGTACACTGGTAAGTAATTCATAAAAAGATACAAGTTAATGGATAGCAATGCTGAAGCAATTTTGCAACAGCAAAAAAGCAATGAAGAAACCTACCCCAATTAGTGTCCTGTGTACGGGGCAAAGCCCTAAGAATTTCAGACATGAAGACTTACCATGCTATAGCCTAAGTATTAAATTCCTTCTCACTGAGATCATTCCTACATCAAACAGATGTCAGCTCTGAGAACAGTAAGTGCTTGCTTCAGACAGTGCTGACATTCCTTGTTTCCTTACTCCTTGTTTAGCTAAAGAATTTGAGGTCTCAAGATCTAGAGAGCCATAATACTGCTGGATTTGCTGCACAAAATGGATTTTTTTTCCCCAATTTCAGTTAATATGTCTCCTGAAGGCAAATCTATGTTTGAAGTACTTTAGCTTTAGTTACTTTATCTAAAGATGCCAGCTGCCCTCAAAAATTTCAATTACAGCTCAGAGAATGCGTGAACTGTAAAAAGATAAGCCTGACGTGTCATTATTACTATTTCTGTCAGTCTCAGCCAACACAGCAAACTTGAAAATTAAGAAGTATATTTAACCAAAACCATTCTTGAACCCTACATAAATTCCAAGAAGGCAGTGCACATACATATGTGATTCTTGGTAAATGTTAGTTTTTCAGCTTGCCCAACTTGTTTTGATCACATCACTCCAAAAATTGCAGTGCAACTGCCTCATCTGGGGTTTCTAGTTTGTCCTTAACAGATCCCCCTTCTCTCTTGTGTTGACTGTAATAAGCATTTAAATTTAAATCTATTTCCGATAAACATTGTGTTTAATTAGCAAAAACTTACATCATCTTTATTAGTCATGTCAAGTCCAAGATCAGTCATTTCCTTCTCCAGCACCTTCCGCTGGACCTGCAAAAAGACAGTCAAGAAAACACTTCTTTCAGAAAAAAATGGTTCCACCTTATCTCAATATACCACCACAAGACCATTATATTCACTATGTATTTTTCCTTTGTCACATCCCAGAAGCAGATAATTGAAGTCCTACCTTCATATTTTATTTTTTTGCAACTTAATTCTCTTCACCCATAAATCCTGCTTCACAGACTGCAATGGCCCAGCATTTTCTAAAGATCTCATAAATATTTTGCCTTTTTTGAAAGGCAAAGAGAGGTATTTCAGTCAGAAATATTTCCTTTTCTCCCAAAAGGCACACACGTTGAAGAAGGTAAGAGATACTAGGAGCAACATCAGCTAGATTCACTTTCTCAAAATGTGTAGTTACGAGTTTAGTAATTTGCAATCATCCTGGACTGGTCACAAGAGATTCTGCCATCAGAAAGGGTAATACCTGGCTTCCAAAAAGAAACAACATCTTTTCGAGCACTGAGAGAGCCTCAGAAAAAATTTTACGTGATTGCGACTTTAAGTAATTATCCAATTCTTCTAATTATTTGAATTTAAAACAACCAACCAACAAGAAAAACAATAAAATTATACAATAACTCAATTAAACAAACTGAATTGTGTTATTAAAAAACTTTTTCTGCAATATATCTGGAATTTTACAAAAGAAACACTTTTGTAAAGTATCCCTCATGTGGTATGGCCTCCACAGCTAAGTAGTTACCAGGACTCCAGGGAGGACAGAAGGAAGCAAGTGAGCCAAGCAGGAGAAAAAGCCATCAGTGCCACTAACTGGTACTGTTCCAGGTTTTCATTATGTTATTACACAGCAGCAAGATTTTGTTACAGAACACGTTCTATACTCACCTTTTTAGCTGTTCTGGGCATCCTTGGACCATGAACATCTTTTTCCTTTGACTGCAGGATTTTCAGTTTCTTCTTTTCTCGGATCTTCTTTGCCAATCGACGGATTTCCATCATTTCTTCATCCTCACTCTCTGGCTCGCTGTCATATTCTCCAGCAGCTTCTCTCAGCTCTTCCTCTTTCTCCAATTCTTCCAGTTTCTTACATTTTGAAAAGGTGAAATGGAAATCAGATCCTTGACTTACAGTCTTTAACGTTACATTTCTCCACAGCCCAGGGCCATGACACGCAGTCCTTTCAAGAAGGGAATCTGTTACCTGATAATGACCCCTCCAGCGACAATTAATGCAGCTGGTGATGTTGATTACTGTGAACCTCTGGGCACATTACTGTGCACACTTCCTCCATCACCGGAAGCTGCTCAGTGCATGAGAGCAGCTGTACTATCTTGTGAACTCTGCCTGCTGTGCCATTTCTGGAAACACTCTGAAAAACCCTTCTCTTTCCACATTCAGCAGAGTCACTGAATACCAATAGTTCAGAGGAACCCAACTGCACAACTGGCAGGCTCCGTGGGCTGCACTGACTACTCCTCCTTAACAGCTAGCAGAAATCCAAGCAGTGCTTGTTATTAAATCAAAAGGTCATAAATTGAGAATTCAGTCCATTTCCTATAACATCATACTCCAGTAGACATGAATGTGATGGATGAACTCCATATTATTAATAATATATAAATTTTGATAGCTACATTTCTTCTGGCTGTAGTCAAAGAATGAAGAAATACAACTTCTCGTGCAAACCTCATATTTTAGGATGGAAAAGATAAGATCACCATCATTCTGACAAGGTAAAGCAATTCTCCATTATGAAATTCTGTCCTCAGTCATTCAAAAAACAGTATCTTTTCTCATGGCAAATGCAAACAACATAAAAAAGAACATGTTCTCATGATATACTGCTTTTAATCTACAAATAGTAACTTACACTAAACAAATACAGATAAAGAGGCAACAAAAGTGTAAAACAACTAACGGAAAACTCACTTTCATTATTTCTGGATCAATGTAGTCAAGTATATTATGACCTTCCCATATCTCTGGTATCTTGTCGTATTTCTCAGATGCATTCATTAAGTCCCAGTATTCTTAAAAACACAACAGAAGTTAATAAAGAGACAAAATTAATTTCAAAGAATGTTTAATGACAGAAAACAACCTGAAGATCACAACTGGGAAAAAAAAAAGCACAATATCCCCTAAGGGTCAAGAACTTGGCAGCATCTCTGACATATTCACAAATACTTCTGATCTCCATCCCACCATCAAATACTATTCAATAATAGTAGGATCCACTGCCAAGCCATAATAGCCAACAAATACCCAGCTGAAACACAATCAGGCAGTCTCTCTCATACTGATACTTTCCTAACAGAGACAGCATCAAGAATTAATGAGGTAATACACCGTAGAATGGAAGGTAAAAATCACTTGAATCATCAGACCACTCATTTTATGTCTGTGACTCTAAAATGGAAAACAACTGAGTGACATTATGAAACAAGAAACAGTCACAGAAGATCAACAGTTCTGGTTGAAAAGAGTCAGGTTTAGGTATTTCCCCTTTAAGACTGACGTAGCCAAACTTTATTGCTTAAAAATAATACCAATTCTTATGTAATACTTACTCTGAAGATCCAAAATATAATCATCTCCCATTTCCAGTTCAATATCTCTCTCCTGAAAAGACAGACATGGCTTTATATACCACCTAATCTAGAATCTAGAGGATAATAAAGCAAATCTAAAATCTGCCTGCCAAGTTCCTAATAAAGAGATGCCACTTACCAACTTCCTCTTGGGAGTGTCCACTTCCATGCGTTTCTTACGTGCTACTACTCCCTCGGGTATAAAAGGCAGCCGCTCCTGGAATTAATCCACCCCAATAAAAAAAGGGAAGAGAACTCTGAATCATTTTTTTTAATACTGCTACAAATCACCAGCTGCATTGTAACGCATTTCTGAAGAATACAAAACCCCAAGCTGACTCTCCCCCCAGGAAAGGTACTTAAAGGTGATAAATAAGAAAATTTCACCCCATGAATCTGTTCACATATCGAGAGAATTCCTATCCTACTTAAGAGTACTGGCAAGTACATTAGATAGTGCAAACACGTAGCCTACCTTGTTATCTCTTTTGGTTGGCATGGCCAAGTGTAATCTATTCAATACTTCATTCACTTTATTTCCTTTCATTTTAGTATCAACACGATGGGCCAACAGTCTGTCACAGGCCTGGAAGTGCACATGGCAACATTAGGTGAGGAACGAAGCCTTCCAGATACAACAAAAGACACCACAGGCTTTCAATCCCAAATATCCAGCTTCACATCTTCTAATTTCTTACTCTAACTCTCAAGAAAACATTGTAAAAAGTATAATGGGAAGATGCATACACAGATACCTATTTTTTTAACAATGATCTGACGATAAGAGAAAGCAACAGGACTCAGAAAAAACGTTTTTTTAAAATTATGATTTGTATTAGACATTGTTTTCCATTTTCACTCAAGTCCACTGAGGATCAACAAGCTATAAAGGAAAACATTTTTAAAGTTTATCACTATAATGCACAGTTTAATTGTCATTAAATTAATACAAGTGAGGCAATTCCATTCATTTGGAATGAAACTGAGAGAAGAGACGTACCTCTGTTTTAACCTGGATTACACCTTCTTCAGTTAGAGTACTTGTCTCTATTACAGAAAATCCTTCTGCTTCAAAAGCTTCAAAAATTTTCTAAAATACAAAAATTTTCCCAAATAATGACATTCTGTGCATTTCTTAACATACTAACGCGTTAAGAACAGAAATCTCAATCCAGTATTAATACATGCGACGTGTTACTATTTTATTAGGTTTCTAAAAGGGTGACAGAAAGTTTACAACTACAGTTCTATTTAATATCTTTCTTATTTTCTAAGTAAATAACTACTTTCTAAAAAGCACCTACAGATGACCCATAAGGGGGGAAAAAAACAGTGAAACACAAATTCTGTGTGTGCTTTAACCTGTTAACACAAAAGAATTAGCCCTGCTGGACCTTCTGCTGCGACTGTTCAAGCAACACCTCAGTCTAGTGCTGTCTCTGAACTCTCACTGAAATGATAACTGAACAAGGCTATTGTCTAACTTCCATCTACAGCAGTAATTGAAGGTTCTCATAGTGTCAGAGACTACTCAAACAACTAAGGACCTGCTGTTTGGCATTTATGATATTCAAGCAAGGATCTGCATTAGACAGTAATAAAGAAAAGTAAAGACCTGGAAAGCTGCTTTCCATTAAAACAGTTTGATAAAGAAATGATTATGTAAAAGTTTTGGTCCAATAGAAATTATAACCATCCACAACACTTGAACATGGTATTTTTGTAAATGTCAGAAGACAGGAGAAAGGTGGAGAAGTATCCTAACCTGACTCTCTTCAGGAAGTTCTGCAATCCTCTTCACATCACATTTGTTTGCAACAATTATAAGCGGCTAATAAAAAGGAGGAAAAACAAAAATCGTAACTCAAGTTACCATATTACAAAACCTTGGGGTTTATTAATAATGTGAACCAAACTCACCTTGTTAGCAAACAAAGGCTTAATGTTCCTGAAGAGCTCCACCTGCTCCTCCAGGCTGTGCCCACACTGCTCAGACACATCCATCACGTACAGCACCGCAGCACGCAGGTGTGCCAGGGCAGTGATGGCCTGCATCTCGATGGTGTTCCTGTCCTCCAGGGGATGATCCAAAATACCAGGAGTATCTACTACCTACAATTAGCATCATTAAGTCAGGTGTTATTACAGGATAATCAACTGAGTGTTTTGGAACATGTGCTTGATTCACCATCAATATTGTCTTCTTTTAAGACAGCAATGTTCTTTCCTTTCAGTCACAAATTGCTGTAAACTCGGCCAAATTGAGAATGTGAAAATGGAGAAATGGGAGAAGATTTTGGCATAACAATACGTCAAGTACTGAAGAGGCAGGGAAAGCACTGCCCCAAACTGGCCCAGAATCTGACAGTGATAAAAAGTGAGCAGTCTTTAGTCAAAAATTCCATTTCCCTTCTTCCCTCAAATTGAAAACACACCCGTACGTGTACATTTTGAGAACGGATTGTGACTGCTGCCCTCATTTGGCAGACTGTACGTTGCACAGCAACTCTCAGGCAGAGCACATCTCATGAAGACACAAAAACACAACTCCCATGACAAAATGGCAAGTCAGGTTACAAACAACTCATTCTTTCAAGGGAATGCAAAACAGTAACAGTTCTTACCTGCCAACGTAGATACCTATAATCCATATGTCCCACAAAGAGGGATTTTGTGGTAAAGGCATAAGGCTGCACTTCTACATCTGCTCTTGTAACCTTAAAACAAGATTAAGTCATGCATATTTATTTTAAATTTCCTGAAGTTGCAAGTAGTATATCATAATTATAAAGCACTTCCTTCGGTACAGGAAAAAAACTAAAAAAAGGCTAAAAAATGGCTATTCTACTTCTCTGCAAGCATTTTTCTATCAGAAAATATGCTAATGGCATACACGCTATTTCAGAAAATAAAAGGATTTTTAAGGGTGAAATGTATCATAATTTTCCATTTATCCCCCCAGGAATTTCATTCAACCTCTACTCAGACACTTGAATTTGCTACCGCTCACACAGGCAGTACCACAACAACACCAAATTCTTTAAATGCTGCCTTATTTTAATTAAATGGTACCTCAATTTTTATTTTTGAGAAAACCAGTCACATACCTTATTTATAAAGCTGGACTTCCCAACATTCGGGTAGCCACACAACAGAAGAGTTCGTGTGTTGGGGTCAATGGTTGGCAAACGAGACAAATGTTGTCGCACTGAAATGTTAAAAGACGGTTTTAAATATCTGCGATAATTTAAGTTTTACTGAAATGGGATAAAAATACATATGCTAAGTTGTTTATATAAAAAATAACTTTTCTGATATTATGATATGATCATTTATGAAAAGGCAGAATATCTGCAGGCTACACAAGTATCTATGTACAAAAAAATTTCAGAAATACTAAAAAAATTAAGAGCTATAATATCATATATTATAGCTAGAATGATCCCAGCAAATCAGGCAACATAACCTGAGGGATTAGTAGGTCTGATTGAAGTAAGGCATAATGTTTGCAAAATGTTTAGCACTATTTTTTGAATATATGCTAGTGACAAGAATCATAGAATCACAGAATTAACTGAGTTGGAAGAGACCTCCAAGATCATCAAGTCCAACTGCTGATCCAACCCCACTGTGATTACTAGATCATGGCACTCAGTGCCACATCCAGCCTCATCTTAAAAACCTCCAGGGACGGTGAATCCAACACCTCTCTGGGCAGGCCATTCCAATGCCTGATCACTCTCTCTGTAAAGAACTTCTTTCTAATATCCAACCTAAACCTCCCCTGGCAGAGCTTAAGCCCATGCCCTCTTGTCCTGCTGCTGATTGCCTGGGAGAAGAGACCAACCCCCACCTGGTTACAACCTCCTTTCAGGGAGTTGTAGAGAGTGATGAGGTTTCCCCTGAGCCTCCTCTTCTCCAGGCTAAACAATGGTAAATAAAAGCACTGCTGTGACTTTTAAGCAAAGAAAAAAGTTTATAACGTTTTTGGTTAGCAATACCATAAAATTTAAAGAATATCCAAAGAGAAAACTATTTTGTTAAAAGATAAAATTCTAAGTATTTGGGGATTTTGAAACTGTTTCTGTGTTTCCTGTGCCTATATTCTGTACTAAACACATTCTTTTCACTTTCGTTAAGTGTAATAAACTTTATATCCAACTCACATGTATTTTTTTGTACCCTGTATGTAACACAAACCTTGTTCCAAGTATTCCAGGCTTTGTTTCTGCCTTTTGATGATGGTGCACATCCGCCCCAGGGCTGCACGTTTGAGCTGTTTGCAGCGGTAAAGAGAGTCTCCGTATTTCATCAGCCGCACATAGTCCTTGGCAACACTGGGGGCAAGAAGGAAGAACTGAGCCAACAACCAACCAAGCAGGGACAGAATCAGAGAAATCAATGACTCTTACTTGTCAATCAGATTCTTGGCAATATTAATCTGTCCCAAAGCCAGCTTGTAGTGGTCTTTGTCATACAGAACGTTCATCAAATCTGCATAAAAAGGATGAATATCCTAAAACAAAAGCATAATATTAAATTAAGCCTTGTATTTTCCTTCCTTAGGATGACTATTTCTTAGACACTATGTAAGTTGTTGTGTTTTTTTTTTTTTTCTCCAGTACAGCAACACAAATGTCACTAAAAGCCAATCAGTTTTCATTACTATATTATGTATGGAAAATAATCTGCTTGGTCACTAAATGCATAAATCTTCATCACTTTGAATTTCTTGTCAAACAAATCTTGCATTTACTCATATGGAATTTCCATCTGATCTTCTGGTTTGAAAATACTTCACACTACAACTCTGAAGGCTTTCTTTTTTAAGTAAGAAATTGCAAGAAGCCTACAGAAATAGTCTCTAAAAGGGAATTCATACTATACTGGAAACACAGCAACATTATTCATTCCTCATTTTTTTGGAGTGCTACACTAAATTCCGTGCAAGACTGGATAAAAAGGTTTAATACCCAAATAAATCCTTTAGCTTTCCAAGGAATCAGCAACTCTGGTTAAAACCTTCTAAACCAAGTATTTCAGCTACTTATGTATTTATTTGCGAAATCTTCAGCATGTGATGTTAAAAAAGAATCCAGAACGTATTTCTGGGAATTCTGCACTAATAGTCACTGGATATGAAAACATAAAGAAAAAATATGGTTGCAGGCCAACAATTTAAACATAAGCAGAAAACTGCCCATAAAAGCCCCACTGGACACATGGATTCAATCACAATTGTTGGGAACTTAACAGTATGTGCACCCTGTCAGAGCTTGTTTGCAACACTGCTCTTTATGGGGCCAAGAACAACGTTCATGTTTTCAAAGTAACTTCTAAAGAAGGGAAGCAATGTGATATATTAGGGTATTTCTTACTTCCTGCACATATTTTCTAGGGAAGACTAACCATAAGCACACTTTACATATGCATACACAAAAAAAAAGAAATAAAAAAACACAACATACTTAAAAAACCCCACCCACTTTCTCTTCATTCAGCAGCAGCTTCTGGCAAACATATTTGACCAGCTCAAAGCCTGTAAAACCTTTAATGACCGTCCATGGGCAGAAACTTACTTTCTCAGAAGGAACACAGTATTTTTGCAGAACAAATCTGCCTGCAACTCCTGCCAGTAAAATCTACTAGGAATCAGTCAAAATCATCTACATAGTGAATCAGCAAGTTGCTGCTCAGGCCAAAATAAACTCAAATAAAAGAGATACACTGCTGAAGTATTCCTGACACTATGCAAGCAAAGTTCCTTTATGATCAAGCAACAGAACACTTACATCTAACTTGGGGAAATCTGTCAAGATCTGCGTGAGCCTGTCGTGGTAATTCTGCTGAGTATATTTGACTTTTCGCATATAAAAATGCCGAATCCGATGGATTTGATAATGTTTATGAATGACAGTGGGGGTCTTCCGCTGCGTCTTTGACAACGTCAGATCTATGAAGTCCTGCAATTAAAGAAACGTGATTAAATCACACGAAATTGCCGGGTTCTTGTGTAAAGCCATCGATTTCCTTTCGGTGGAGGAGCTGACCAGCTGAGCACGCCCAGGGTTTGACAGGGGCGTTTCGGGGCAGGTTCCCACCCTGTAACACGCGATTTGCACTCCCTGTCGGGTTCCCCTTTCCACCAACCCCGGGCTGCCCACGCCGAGCCCCGCGCTTAAACTAGTGCCCGAACGCCTCGCTCTAGCAGAGGGATATATTCTCAAAGAGCACGCTGTGACGAGGCTCGGTGTCAGACAGGTTTGGGAAACAGGAGCGACTTCCTTGAGGGCCGCTCAGGCACCGCGCGGGGCTGAGGGGAAGCGCTGCCCCAGGATCCCCACTCGGGATTCCCTCCGGCAGCACCCCCCGCGCTGTACATGGTACGGGCCGCCGGGCCCAGCAGCGCCAGCCCAGGGCGAGCCCACGGCTCCCGCGGGAGGGGGAGGCAAAGGCCGAGGCCACGCCGGCACCGCGGCTGGGGCGGGGAGGGCAGCGCGGCGCTCGGGAGGCGCCGGGCGGGACGGGCGGCGCGGAGGGCCGGAGCAGGGGCCGGGGAAGGGAGGGTGCGGGAGGGGAGCGCGGTCGTACCTTGGCGGACGGGACCACCGTGATCTTCTTGAAGTTGTACAGCGCCATGGCGGCCGCCGCCGCCGCGCCACGCGCCGGAAAGGGAACGTGGACGGGGCTCTCGCGAGAGGAAGGGAGAGAGGGAGGAGGGAAGGGAATGGAGGGGAGGGAGGGAGGAAGGAAGAGGAGGGAGAGAGGGAGGAGCTCAGGGCCCGGTCGGGGTTTTCCCGGAGAAAGGGCTGATGGCGAGCAGGGTTCGAGCTATGGCTCACTGGTGTGGTCTAGTGCAGCCATGCCTTGTGCCCCGTAGGGCCGAGAAGGCAAAATGCATCCTCACGCTCTACACTGATCTGTAGAGGTTGATTCCCTTTAGGACCGCAAATGAACGGAGAATAAGGATGGGGGAAAGGACCCCCAAAACCTTATCAGTACCAAGGGTGCCCCGTCTCGTCTCCTCCCCAGGCTGCCACAGCAGGCGGACAGCGCTGTGTCCCCCAGGTGCCCACACGGGTCAGCTGGAGCAGCGCTGGGTCACCCAGGGTCACTGCCCTCAGCCATGGGACTCCTCGAGGGATGCCTGGAAGAGCATCTCGGGATTGTGCAAGAATCACGAGACTCAGTTAGGTTGGAAAAGCCCTCTTGAAATCATCAATTCCAACCTAGGACTGAACAACACCAACAGACACGGCACTGCACGCCCAGTCTTTCCTTAAACACCCCCAGGGCCAGTGACTCCACCACCACCTCCCTGGGCAAACCATTCCAATGTCTGAGCACCCTTTCTGTAGAGAAATTCTTCCTAATGTCCAACCTAAACCTCCTCTGGCGCAGGTTGAGGCTATGTCCTCTTCTCCTATTGCTGGTTGCCTGGGAGAAGAGACTGACCCCCACCTGGCTACAACCTCGTTTTGGGGAGCTGTAGTGAGCAATAATGTAAGGAGCCCCTGAGGCGCCTTTTCTTCAGGCTAAACAACCCCAGCTCCCTCATAGGACCTGTGCTCCAGACCCTTCACCAGCTTCCTTGCCCATCTCTGGACATGCTCCAGCACCTCAGTGTCTTTCTTGAAGAATATGTCTTAAAGAATGTCTTGAAGGACATAACAGGATGTCAAGAGAAAGGACCAAAGCTGGGAGGAGGGAAGAGCTAAGATGGAGGAGGGAGGAAAAACTGTGGGGAAATAGAGAGAAAAGGAGATAAAATAGGCCAGTAGCATTTAGTGGTCAGTACCTGTGTCTGACCATGGCCTGCACACCCTGTCACCACAGTTGCTCTTACTGAACTCCTTTTCTGACCATTTTCCTGGTTGAAGGGGCTCTCTGTTCTGTTCCTGTGAGTATGGAGCCAAGTGCCTGCCGCAGGAAAAGCAGCAAAGTTCCACAGTGGCCATGTTTCTGTGGTGCCAGGAGCTGGAGGGACTGTGGTGCGTACATACTATATGTCAGTGTACATATATATTCATACATATATACACACTCAACAGGCTGAGAACGTTGGGGCTGTTCAGCCTGGAGAAGGGAAGGTTGCATGGAAACCTCACAGCAACCTTGCAGTCTCTAAAAGGGGTCTAAATGAAGCCTGAGAAGGACTGTTCATCAGGACTGATAGGGCAAGGAGTAAGCGGTACAGACTGAAAAAAAGGGAAACTGAGGTTAGATATACAGAAGAAATTCTTTACTGCGAGGGTGGTGGAGGCACTGGAACAGGTTGCCCAGAGAAGCTGTGGCTGCCCCATCCCTGGCAGTTTTGAAAGCCAGGTCGGGATGGGGCTTGGAGCAACGTGGTCTAAGTGGGAGGTGTCCCTGTCCATGGCAGGGGGCTTGGAACAAGATGATCTTTAAGGTCCCTTCCAAGCCAAATCACTCTCTATATGTGTGTGTATGTGCAGCTGGGAGACCAGGGGCTCCAGGGTCCAGCTACTGACTGATCTGAGTGCCGAGGGTCTGTGTGGGTGGGCACATGCACAAGCACATCTTTACTGTGTGTGTATTCCCACTGGGGTGTGCACTCAATCCTTCCCGCTGGGTCTGGGGCCGTGGGGCTGCAGCAGCCTCACCTCTGTCAGGCTACTGGATTCCTAACCCCAAACACACACTCTTACTTCCCTCTTTCTTTATTTACTTTTTTCTTTCTTTCTTTCTTTCTTTTACACTTTCGGTGACTTGTCTCATACTAAATTGTAAATCCTTTCAGATAAAAGCCAAGCATGAGAGAATTCTGGAGCAGTTTATGAACTTGACTGTACCCCGTGCTGTGGTGTTTTTTGTGTATCTTCAGCAAACATGAGATCCAGAGACCTAAGAAACCTGAATGCAGGTACATCCTGCAGTCTGCATGTCTATCCCTCTTTTCTACTTGACACTATTAGAAAGCTGACATGCACATCAGTTTTAAATAAATTACGAATTACTTGATACATTTTGGGACGCAAATTAGATTAAAAATTAGGAATTGCCTTGCCTTCCCTGCTGGGTTTTTTTCCCCTCTTTCTACATAAAGCATGACATTTTCCACTTGAGAGAATTTAGTCATGTATTAGTCTGTCACTGCACATTTTTCTACAGTACTAGAAATTTATATGCATAACTCCCTCCACATCTCCTTTATTTCACTGTGCTCCCAATTTTGCTGAAATGCTCCAAACAGCTGTCCAATGCAGTGGAAATTTGTAAGGTATTTGAAAAGTAAGAATTATTCAATCAGCAAGCCTGTAGCTAATCCTTTCCAGCAATTAATTTCAGTAATGACTGTGTGAGCACTATTCAATCATAAACATGCTGTCAGAGCCATCCCTCTTTCCACAGTCTCTTGGTGGGGCTGCAGCTGCCCTGTTATGAAGGGACATGCAACTTCATAAACATTTTGAGGTGACCACTTCAGTCTGCCCTCTTGAAGTGTTCTTGAACAGTGAGATTTGACTTCACACTTTCTTTATATCACGTTTTGCCTGCAAAAAATATTGTTTTATAGAGTAGAAGGAGCTTTTCTTTAAGTGTATCCACACATGTCCCCAATTTCTCAAAAGATCCCTCCAGGAGCTGGCCTGGGGCACTCAGAGTGCCCAGCAGCTGGGACCAGCATCCTCAGCCTCATCCAAGCCTCTGTCACTTTTAGGTCTGAACCTTTGAGGCCCAACTATCCAGGAGCAGGCCCTGGGGCCTGGGCTCTCACACTGCCTCTACATTACTACTTTCTTGAGAAGTTTTCAAGAGCACTAGTTCCAAGACAAAATTTGGGTACAGTTCTGGGTATTGTGTCCTCTGGAGATTTATTCCAGGAGTCAGGAGTTGTAAGGCCATCTCACATTATGCTTCTTTTGGTTCAGGCAGTTCATAATCCCAGCTGGCTTTCTGCACTCACACGTCCTCATTCATATTTATTCAGGCATGCAATACTTTTTCTCCATTTCATGTTTAAAACACCACTCCAGTAAACTATAATTCATATAATTTTGAAATTAAATGACACAAAATTATTCTTGTGCCTTGTACAAGAGCAACTAATGAGGTTCAGGTTGGACACCAGGAAGAATTTCTTCACTGAGTGGGTGATCAGGCATTGGAGTGGACTACCCAGGGAGGTGGTGGAAACAGTGTTTCTGGAGGTGTGCAAGAAGCAACTGAATAGGGCACTTAGCACTAAGGTGTAGTTGACATGGTGGTGATCAGTCAAAAGTTGGACCCAATGATCTTGGAGGTCTTTTCCAACCTTTATGATTCTATGTTTTTATGATTCTGTGATTCTGTGTGCTGTACCAATCATCCAGAGGGGAACTTGGTAAAATGTGCACAAGAATGGATGTTGCCCAAGGAGCCATCCAAGCATTCCTCTGTAAGAAATGCTTCTGCAGGATGCATGCAGGAATTTGTATTATGCCTAGATATGTCATTGGCTCGATAGCCATAGTTTCTCTAAAGAATTAGCTGAAAATTCCCAAACTACCCTCAGATTTGGGGTATCAGTTCTGAATTATAGAATCATAGAATGGTTTGGGTTGGAATGGACCTTAAAGATCATCTAGTTCCAACTCCCTTTCCACAGGCAAGGACACCTTCCCCTAGACCAGGTTGCTCAGAGTCCCATCTGGCCTGGCCTTGAACACTTCCAGGGATGAGGCATCCACAGCTTCTCTGAGCAATCTGTTCCAGTGCCTCACCACCTTCACAGTGAAGAATTTCTTCCATATCTGACCTAAACTTCCCCCCTTTCAATTTGAATCCAATACTCTTTTTCCTATCAATGCAGTTCCTGGTGAAGAGTCCCTCCCTGGCTTCTTATAGGTCCCCTGCAGATACTGGAAGGTGCTATGAGGTCTCCACACAAAATCTGAATCTGATTTGTGCAAGGGTTGATGGTGGTTGACATACCTTTGTAAACTGTATTTCAGTTAGACAAAATAGTTGTCACCTAGTCCCACAAATGAAAAGACCTGCTCATGTAGGATTCTTCTATCTGTAAGTACGGTCATTCTGTATCATCTAAAGTCTAAATCAGGATTGTCTGCCGTTGCAACAATCTGCTGTTGTAAAGCTGCTTTCACTGGAAACCCTTATGTGCTCATGTTTTAAAGCTAATTTATGAAGCAAACACTGCACACAAGGAACCTTGCCCAGGAGAAAAGCTCAGCCTCTGGTTTCCATAATAGAAAATGCTTTTGTGGAGAGTTATTTGATAACCTGTTGGTCTGGCAGCAATATTCAGTGCATCTCACCTTTTGATTTCAGCAGCTTAAGTCCAACTAACAGGCTGGTCAGAAAATAGTATTTCTGAAAGTAATTTTTCTTCAGTTTTGTTTCTTGGGTTTGAAAAGCTGCTCCATGTCAGTAGCCAAGTTGAAGCAAAATAGTCAGTCCTATTCTGATCATCACAATGAAGAGACATGGTCCAGAACAGACCTGGCAGCTTCCCTAATCTCTTGCTCTCTAGGTTGGATGCAAAAGGTCAGGACCAAGGGATACTGGTAGATGGCAGGCACAGAAACTACTGCTTCTTCTCTAGAAACTCCAGGCTTCATCAGACAACACTGATCTCTGAACTGCCAACCCAGCAGCATCACCTTAAATACAGGAAATAAAGCTATAAACAGGCAGTAGTGCTTACACTTATCTGCAGCATCTGAAATATCAAGAGCATGATTTTCTTTTGAAATTGTGCCATTTCATATCAGCACACAAGGAGGTGCAGAACGCACAGAGGGGAAGTTCCTAAATTGAATTATTAAGTATCAGACTTACTAAATTATCATTACAAAGGGCATGCAGGGTGATAGATCAAAGAACTTCAGGGAGTGACAATATTGCTCCAGAGGAGTAATGGCTTCTAATGTGTCTCAGTAAAACAAATGAGGCATACTCAGGAACACACTCAGGAATGCAATATGTGCATGTTAATAGTTGTAGTTACTGTGTAACCCTGGGAATACTTTGAAGTTGTTTAAGGAAGTACAGTAAAGGCACACTGTGTTCTTTCCCAGCTGCTCTTCTGTGTGCTTGCTGGGGAAGGAGACATCTTTACCAAAATGGAGATGGGGGAGTATGTCCTTCTGTTCCATGACTTGCCATCACAGCATTATAGAAATCTGTGATGGCAAGTGGAGAATTTGTTCTGTGCCTGGCAACAGTCCCTGCTGGAGCCTTTGGGGGTGGCCTTATTGAAGGAGCCCCTCATCAGGATAAGCAGGGGCATATCCGTGCTGCTGGGTCGGGTCAGAGTCACATGGGCAGGACAGGCTCATGAATTGCCTTCTCCTGTGTCCTGTCCTCTGCAGGCGTTCAGCCAAGAACACAGGCTGGGAGAGTCCTCTAAAAGCCTTAAAGAGCCAAGTGGCGCTTCTGAAACATCTTGCCTCACCCTCCCTTCCCCAGGAAGACAACAGCCAAACTGACAGAGGGGAGAGCCTAGCAGACAGTTACTGACATTTGCCACACTGTACATTCCTGATATTTAAAAAAAAAAAATCCCCTGGAACATTCTGAAGTCTGGTGATTATTCTGGTCAGGAAAGAGTTGCTTTGCTAATCTTTCTGAATATGGACACAGTCTTAGAGCTGGCAGACTTTTGTCATGCTTTAAGGAATAGGTAATTCTTCTGCAAAAATAGTGCCTCATGTCAGCCCTGTCAATGCTCTGGCCCCGACACAGTGGCACCAGTGGGTTACATTTTCAAAAGGAGCCGTATCCAGTCTTCCTTTACTGGAAGAAGGTGCTCACCACGTGCAGTGCAATGCAGTGTGCCCTGGGCAGCTCTCCAAGACACCTGAAGGGCATGGTAGACTATTGCATAGTTCTTTGGTCCAAGAAAGTTGGGTTTTTTTTTCCATTAGCTCACTTTCTAATTTTTAATTATCACCCTAATTTTAAATTACTTTACATCCTAGTTGCTGACCCATTCATGACTTGCTGTAGCTCCATGGAAAATGGAGCATTGGCAGAGACCACACTGAGACTCCTTATGATCAGAAGCTCTTGACAGAGAGACCCAAGGTGTGGATTCACTGGCACTAACGATTAAACTGCACTCACAAAGGGTGAATCACTTCTGTGAGCCTTCCCTGAATAGTGGTGGGAGGAATCAGCCTAGGAACATTTCCATGAGAGAGGGAGAGAAGGAAAAGAAGATAAAAGGGAATAAAAAGGAACAAACAATAACAGCAGTGCTGGGAAGTAACACGGAATTGGACCATATTAAGATTTTATTTAATTATGATTTTTATTTGTCTTGTTTAAGACTTAAAAGCCTTTAAGATCCAAAAGTGTAAATATCACGAGGATTCAAGATTACCAAGTGGATATCCCTTCAAGGGCAGAAGCAGGATGTGCTTGCAATAGATATTCATGTCCTACTTTTTCAAACTTCACATGCTTGGAAATGATTTCAAGTGTTCCTAGATGTTTGCACTTGACAACATCTGCAGGTGTCATTTTTGCTGGCACATATAATTGCAGGCACATTTTATTGTACTTAGATGCCTATTTTGTTTTGTCTGGCAAATGAGTAGTTTGACATCTAAATGCGCCTGCAATCAGCTATGACACAAACTCCATCTACAGATGTATTTTTGACATAAAATTGAAAATGAAGTTGATGTCCTTTCCAAAAGTAATGCCTTCATCCTCACATTGCTACACTGAAGATGGCAGGTTTCAGGTTTTATAATAATACTAAATCTTTGTCAGCACGTAGTTAAAATGTATTAGCAATGACGTTTTTAAAAGTATCACCCTACTATTGCAAAACCCATTGAAACAGCGAAGGAGCTGCATGCTAAAACAATATTTGATGAAGATGGCAGCTGGGAAAGCTCTGGTATGGTGTGGGCTCAGCAGATGGAACTTTGGAGTCCCAGCATAGTCACGCTGCCAAAAGCAACACGGTGCAATTCTCCAGGTACTTTCAGAGATTTATGGCATTCTGCAAGATCTTTTGGTTGCAGTGTAAGGCACAGTAGTAATATTTTTGCCAAGTACTGGATTTTGAGCTATTGATATTGCTGCAATTTGCCCTAACAACTCACTCTTTATGGACCTAAATTCTGTGGGTGGTCCCAGGATCTCATGTTCCTCGAACTTCGTGTGTGTGGGTAGCAATTGCTGGTTATCCAAGTACTGGAACAGTCAGTTGTGTTCCCTGGTGCAGATCCCACCAAAGGATCTGCCAGCACCACTAGGTTTTGGCCCTGCAAATCACCCTACTATGTCAGGCTACCAGTGGACTGATGATCAAGTTCAGCTGCCCTAATCAAGAGTATGAAAAGGCTGGTTGAGGGCTGTTTTTTGGCCAGCCAGCAATAGTTCTGCAGTTCCCTATCCTTGCAACTACAGAGGTGAGAAAAAAGGCAGAACATTTCTCCTGGGACAAAACAGAGACTCTCTTGGATGAACTTCCCCTCTTTGAAACACAAGGCCACCAAACAAGTTTATGTTCCACAATTTTAATTTTATATTCTTTTACTTTCTGGTCACTGACCTCCCGCTCCCACAGCCCTTCAGCTGCCAGTCTCTCCACCCATCACAAACCCTTTCTTTTCACAAACCCTTTCTTTCAGTCCTGCCTATACAGATCCATACCTTATTCACACCAGTATTGTCCTTGTCAATCACATGAATGCTGACTGGCATTCCTTCTAAAAATACCTGCTAATTACATGGCTGTATAACCTCCCATTGTTTTAAGAAATTATTTCTTTTTAATTTTTTAAAACCTTTCATTGATTCTTGCTCAATGAGAATGTCCTTGCAGTATTTCTTCTTAGTCATTAAATCAGCAAAACTCCCTGAGACATAAATGTGATTTGGTACTGAGCATTTTGGGCTTTCCTTTGCTGTCACTTCTCCTGCATTTGCATGTGGCATACAAACACATTGTACTGCGAAAAGATGCCATTTGCATAACACTGGGATGGAGGAAGGAAAAAACCCCTCCTTACCACTTTCTGACTGGGTTTTTATAAGGTCACCTTGTCACTGTGCTGATAGAGAACCTTTCAGCAGCACCTGAATGTCTTCACAGGTTCTTTAAATAATAGTGGAGTTTGATAGCAAACTACAATGGTGACTGATTTATTGTGTATAATTTTCTATATAATCTCATACTTGCTATGAATCACTGCTGTTAAGGTAGTGTCAGAAACACAGGTGTTGTGAACTTAAAGGCACCTGCATATTTTTCCTGGGTGGATTTATTTCCATGTCATCTGTGAAGAATTACTAAGACTGCCCTTTGTCACAATATCCCAATACATGCATACATACATACACACACATGTATACCTGTTCGTAATATATAGATATGGAGGGTATATGTATGTACACCCATTCCTTCATAAATATATAATATGTTTGATATGCTATATAGTAAATAACATATAAAAATATGCATTGTTTTATAATGACAAAACAGTCCTTGTCATTAGAATTTATTTCTCACATTTTTTTGGTAATTATCATTTAACACATGGTCCACTGGACTGTTATTGGTAATTGAAATTTGTGTGGTACAAGATAAGAAGTTAAAGCTGCAAAGAAATACCAGAAAAAAGGAGGTTGTGAATGACTGATCTATAATTCTTGATACTACATAGAATATTTATATAGCACTTTTAATTTTCCCAACTTTTAAAAAAAACTAATTAATTAATCTTTGCAATATTCCTACACAGTAAATGCTCAGATAATTCTCAGAAAATAGCACATATCCAGGCAGATGGACAGGAGATACAACAGAGGGCTCCAGAGACAAGGTGATTGTGGATGGAGCTGCAGGGGATGCACAGCAGTGCTTGTTGTTTGCCTGTGGTCTGACTTAGAGCATGAGCTCCAATAGAGGACAGTGTTCAAACAGACCAGTAATTAGTGTCCAATTACTCCTGTTTTCAGTGTATTAACACTAAGGATTGGGAAGGATCCTGTGCATGTGATGTGCAGAGAAGTGCCCCTGAAACATCCAGTCAGTGAAATGAGATTCTCAGGATACAGGGCTACAATTAGGGCAAAACCAGCCAGGATGCACAAAAGGTAAAAGGTGGGCTTTGGGGTGGGCATTAGCCACATGACCTGCATACATCCAGGCTTTGGAGCATTACAGTGGGTTCAGCTGCTTTCTGGGCAAACAGCAAGGCCTGCAGTCACTTCCAGAAGGTCTCTGACAGCACCTGCAAGCACAGCCTGATGGCGATTCATGCTGCCTGAGAGTCCTGGCAATCTCAGAGTGAGCTCTGATACCTCGAAGACATGGCTTCTGGTACCACAAATAAAAAGCTGTAACTTCAAAGGGGAGCATGTGGGGCAGGGATCAGCAGCTTCCTCCCCAGAAAGCCCAGGCATGGGAGGCTCTGCTGCAGTACAGTGCTTTTTCAGACCTCCCAAAGGGTCAGACAGGCTATAATGATATAAGTTAACATCTAGTGTGAGCAAAAATATGTGCCAGATAACTAAGAGTCAGTTGACATCTTCCTTAACCATAACAGTTATCAGGTGACCCAAAAGCTAGATGGGATCATAATTAATAAGGTCAGCTCCCCTGAGTGATGTGGTGATCATGAAAACTAAGGCTCACCTGAACAGCAGGAACCGTAAAAAATTTAAAGGCAAGGTCATGTATGTATAAAACAAAAATGTAGGTCACAGTTATAGATTGATACCTAGAAAAGAATGATTTAGAAAATAATTGTGAAGGTCTGATGAGTCACTAAGAGCACATGAGCTCCCAGCGTGTTGCAACAGCCAAACAGCAAATTGTGAGGTATAAACAAAGTAATTTCCACTGAAAGCAACAGTACTGATTGGAGTACTGGCTCCTCACTTCTCATTTCCATTTCTTAAAACAATGTTGGCAAGTGTGAAAAGAGTTTGGAAAAGTCTGTAATAGTTATTTGAGGGCTGGATAATTTGTTCCAATGAGAAACTGAAGGAACCCAATCTCAACAAAGAGAAAATCTTATAAATACCTGTACAAAGAGGCACTAGGCAGTACAAAACTCCAAGTTAATAGGGAAAAGGCTAGAAGCTGAAAGTGCCAAATTCGAACTAAAGTTAGAGCTCTTTAGGGATGTGTAATTAGAGATTTCTAGGTGGGGAATTCTCTACAAATGTAATGTGTAATGAGTAACTTTTCATGAGGCATGGTTTATCTCTGGAAGGAGCTGCAAGCTTGAGGAAGTTCTTACCTGATGAAACTGGATGGTCTGTGCTAATGCAGGACACCAGAGCAGATCATTGCAGTGCCTTGCTGAGGCATTTCCTTCTCATGCAGTGTCAGCTTGCCAGATTTTCCAAACTGCACACATACCATTTTACATCCAGTCTTACTCCAAAGAGGAATAACTTGTCTCCTGGACAGGAAAACTCAAACATAGACCAGAGAGCACAAAAATCCCATCCTTGGAGTATATTCCAGCTCAAAATATCTCCAGTTGACCTTTCCTATCTACTATATGCCATCTAAAGCAAGCCTCATTGTGTATCATGCCTCTCCTTAATCCCATATACACTACGCCATTATCTACATGCTTCACATTCAGAGTTACACTGCAAAAAGCCACATCTGGCTGGCTGGGAAGCAGCTGTGCCTGTGGTCAACATCTACAAGGATCATGCTTGCACCCACAGCTTCTTTGGCAAGAAGATTTGCCAGCAGCAATATGAAGAAATAGCAGCCATATAAAGCACAGACAGCTTTTTGCAAGTGAGCAGTGCTGGTTTGCATTAAAGATGTTGGAAGCTGGATGGAAAGACAGACATAGAAAGTTTAGAAACCAGTCCTTGGCTGCAGCCAGAAATGCCAGCTTTTGTGACAAACTGCACTTAGTACTTGGGAGACCACGTTGGCACCTCACATGGTTTGCAACCTTTTGCAGTGAGTGCTGCAGGCCAGCGCCTGACAAATGACAGACATCTGCCATTTCAGACTCTTCACTTCTAAAGGCAGCTGGAGAGAGAAAGACAGAGGGGCAGAGGAAGATAGGCAAGCCCTATCTTCCTCCTCCCCACCATCCTTGGAAGCAGACTAAGAGCACATGTCCAGCTCACGGGACAGAAGCATCCTCTTGATGAGGTTGAGAGAGGACTGTTTTGCATGTGAAAAACCATTCTTTGGGCCATCCTTCATAAATGATGGAGGTGCAATCCCTGGGTACGTTCCCTGGCACTGCTGAGTGCAGTAGCACAGGTGTACCCGACGTGTGTCACTCACAGGCCTCGGGAGCTCAACGCCACGACCACAGCCAGGTCCACACAGGGTCCAGCACGTGGCCCTCTGGCAATATGGGCACAGCCAAGGGATTTCTCCTGTCAGCCCAGGCTCTGGGTAAGTGCACAGGTGGAAAGCAGGACACTAGTTTAATCCTCCAAACACTAAAGGCTTTGGATTTCATTACCTGGGAAAGGCCCTGCTGTGTGCAAGTGGAAGTACTGTGCAAGGAGGGAATTGCTGATGAACTTGGCTATCCAAGGGGCTTGGACAGGAGGGTTCACTGCCCTGTATCCAGCTCCTTGGAGTTACCAGAGCCAAACATAACTGGATGCTTCAGTGTTTCTTTCTTTCCCCCTCAAGCCAGGGAATGGGCAGGGCAGGACCCCTCTTTGTGTCAACCAGCATGGAAAATCCACTTGGGAAAATCAGGCTCTCTCACTAACCTGGAGAAGTTAATTTATTTGCCTGCACTCTTCCCTACCCTCCAGAGAAGCTGCTGAGCAGCGAGTAAACACAGCCCAGAGCTGGGCTCCCCAGAGCTGGTGGCTGTACCCAGGGTTAGGTACCTGCTGGTATGTTTGGGGAAATAAATACAGTAACACTGCCTGAGGAAATTGCTGCCATGAACCTCCCTCAAGTTCATGATGGATCAGACTGTGTTCCTGAGGTCTGAAGGGATCTGCCATGTCACATCAGCAGCAGTCCCCATGGCAGCCAGTCGTGGTCCTGTCCCCAGGGATGATGGAGTCTGTTGTATAACAGTACATAGGATGGGCTCTGGAGAGGTGCTCTAGCAAACTGTGTGCAATTTAATTTTCTTTCAAATAAAGGCACTTCAGAATTGCACAAGTGCAGAGGAAACATCTGAAGTTGATTCTTTCCTTGTATCATCAAAATTGAAAAAGGAAATTAAGCTTTGCTAGCAAATAATTGGAATACAGTGAAGATTATTATATGTCAAATTACAACTTGCAGTAATCCTTCATCTCCACATTATGAATTCATAAAAGCAACTGCAGTATGCTTTTAATTATTAACTACCACATAATGGAGTAGGCAATACAATATACCAGAGGTTTTGTGTTTTTTTTTTTTTTTCCATATGGAAGATCTCAATTTAAATTCTTTCTACAAATTAAAGCAAATGCTCAAATTTCAGTCTCACCTTTCTTTATTCACACAATAAAAGCCCAATTAAAATGAATTACTCCAGGAATGGTTATGGCAGTGCTGATGTTGTCCATTTTCAAGTGCAGATCAACAGATCCATGTGAAGGGATCTTGCACAATGCATGCATAATAATGTCAGCAACACCACATCTCTCATCCAGAAAAAAATAAAAGGAATTCTGATGACATCATTCATCTTCCCTGTCAAGTGACCCGCAATGCCTAAATAAATGGATATTTCATAACACATATTTGTGACGAGCAATCAGAAACAGCTGGAGTAATGAGCACAATATTTTCCAGTCAACAACACTGGATTCTAGTGCCTTTTTATTTTAAATTCTTTACTGGTTGAATACATCCCCTGCTCAATTACCTCTAAGTGAGATGGATATTGGATGGGTATAACTATCAGTTAAGCTAAGTTGATTTTTATGACACTGGATTAGTCTAAAGGAATCTGGGAGTGAATGGAAATGATGCTTTCATGATGCTCTCTGCTCCAAGGAACCTCCTGCATCACAGGGAGGACCTACACCATCTTTTCTGCCAGCTTGTCCCAGCTTGGCCGTGGTCCTAGAGCGTGGTGCAACTTCCTGAGCCCACACCATGAGCAGGCACAGTCCTCCACCCACTAGAGCCAGTCTCTTGCCCCACACAGTGAAAGGCTGGGTAAACCCTGCATCACGTGAGAGTGGTGTATCTGGTCATTTCTATAGTGGGGAAGACAGAAATATTAATTTTCCTGACTCTTTTTTTCTAGGTAAAATCCATTTTGAGTGTTTTGGATCAGTGGTGCTGTTGTGCTCAGTGTCTTTTGAGATGTTACAACAGTGGAAAGGTAGAGATTGATTCTGTGTCAAGTGAAAAACCAGGACTTGCCCTCACACCACCAGCAACTTCAACTGCTGGGATTTACCACCTGGAGGCAGAGGACCAATATCTAACAGGTACATCTCCCTTAAAAACGGAGCTGTAATCAGTCCATATCCTGTTTTGTGAGCCCAGGTTTAGGAAGCTGGACTGGGCACTTCAGCCTCAGCACTGAAAACCTGCAGCCCACAGAACCACCTCTGCACTAAACACAACCCTGGCTCTTCTGTTGGGAAACCACAGGGTGAAAATGCAACTCAGTGCAAGAACTGAGAAAGAAATGCAGCCAAAGGGCAGTAAGTAAAAACAGTTACTTAACACTTTAGGTCTCATGTTTCACACTGAAAGACACGTTTCTGGGCTGTAGGTGTATGCAGATAGGATGAGATCAGATGTAATGGACCTTGAATGGAATTCTCTAAGTACACACTGCCTGTGCCAGAAGACTGTCTTCAGCAGAAATGAAATGGTGACAGAGCAACCTATGCTCATAACTAGATGAATCTTCAGACATATCACACTAGTGTCCTCACAGCAATGTCACAGATCCTAGAGGTTAACCAGCACTATCTGCTTTGCTTTTTGCACACTAGGAATATCTTAGGACATTGCCTTAAGCTGCCCTACCCCTTAGCCCTTACAAAACCATCCAATGCTAAGTTCTCAAGATTTAGGTAAAACATAAATCAAGAGGAACTCATAGAGTTAAGGTGAAATCCCAGTTCTACTGAATTCAAGGGCTAGGTCCACTACTACAATCATAGAATCATGGAATTTAAGAATATACTGAGTTGGAAGGTACCCATCAGGATCATCGAGTCCAACTCCTGGCTCTGCACAGGACACCTCAAGAATCACACCATGTGCCTGAGAGTGTTGTCCAAATGCTTCTTGAACTCTGTCAGGCTTTGTGCTGTGACCAGTCTGTATATCCATATATGTGATTAGGGGCTTCTGAGGGCTCTGGTAATAATAAATAAATAAATTTACTGATTTCACCTGATTTCAGCAGAGGAAGTTTACCTGACCTATATACATTCATGCATTCACAAATATATTGACATATATTAGTATGAGACATCAATGCAATTTTTCTAGGAGTTTCCCTGAACAAAAAATATTTTCAATGACAGAGCTAGTCCCTACCTGTAAACCCTGATTTTGCGGCAAAAAGGAATTAAGTATCTGTTTTAAAGTCTGGCATTAGAGATGGAAGAGGTATACAGAAGAGCTACTTTGTCACCCTCAGGCCCCCAAGGGAAATTCTCATTGCAGGTGTATTAGAGCTTTGTCAGGTACAGTGTGAGTGGTGAACAGAAAAGCTCTCCCATGCATACCCAGTGTTCCTTCATAGTCCTACTGCTCTCACCGTAAGAAAACCTTCCTGGACATCACCTTGTTGCTTTCCTCTGCTTTGTCCTACCTCTGACACACCTTACAGTAGAAACTTCATCACGTCATTCATTTTGCCCCTACACTGCTAAGAGTACAGTACCAGCCAAGGGGCTAATAAGTGGCCCACAGGGGTCTCTGGCCATGGGTCTATCCCCTTCAGAGAACAGATGCCCAGCTAGCTCCAGGTGCTTCCCTTTTCTTCCCTTTGTGGAGACCAGGACTTGATTTAGGAAAGAAATGGAGTTTGCTGGCTAGGCTTAGACAGCTGTGACTTATCTCTGCTGTTTCTGAGGAGTGTCTGAGTACACTAAATTCTGTAATAAATTTCCAGAGAACTGACACATCTCAAGGGCACAAGTGTGAATACCTCTAGTCATTTTCACTGTAGTTTATCAAGAAAGAGTCTTCCTTAATGAATTTCTGCTTATGAACTTATTCTGTTCTGATATAGCTAGTGAATTATTATCCTTCTTAATATTAATTCTTGAGATTAAGTTTTGAGATATTGGAAATTATGCACAGGATCAATTTTCTGAAACATGCTATGGTATTACAGTGTATTACCATTTCTTTATTCCTATTTTCTTGTATATACTGTATTTTGTATGATTTCTGAAGCATTAAGATGTGTCGCACAGTTTTGAATTTGCCTAAAGATTCTCTCTAGTGCAGGCAAGCCACTGAGGTTTCTTTATACAGGAAATGTATTTGTTAGCCAAACAGCTGGAATCTTACCCCATGCTTTACAAGTTAGCTGGATGGCAAAGAGAAGCCTCGCTAGGTTCAACCTGAGCTCCACAGAAGACCTCCTTCTATAAGGTATTAGCATGCTGCAAAGAGCACCACACTAGGACCTGAGACCATGTACCACTGAAGACCTGGGGTTAGGGACTTCTCTCCCATCTGTGTGTGCTGAAATCCACCCAACACATTGTTAGTTCAAACCAGAAACATGCACTAGTCCTTCCAGTATAAGGAATGTCTTTTGTGTCCCGCTCAAAGGGACTGGTAGGGTCTGCAGCTGCCATCACCAGGGCAGAGGTTAATGGAGCAATTTGCTCCCTTTGAAATAGAGTGCTGTCAAAATGGAATAGAAAGGCCTACTGCTAGGAGAAGAGAAAAAGTGTCACTGGGTCACTCCTGTGCTCACTCAGGAGAACCATCTGCTGGGAAGGGCAGAAGTAAAGGAAGACACCTTTCATGGCACCTTTTCTTGGCAGGAAGGCAGGAGCCAGTGGCCAGGTACCCCTTTGTCCTTTTTCTACATGACATGCTGCCTGGTTCAATGCTGCAGCCAACAGAAACACTACAGCACAGCACCACTTCTCCTAGCAGAGAAAAACTCATCCAGAGCAGCAGCTGGAAGCAATTTCTGTAGGAAATACAGACTGGTGCTTTTCTAATACAAAACGTGCAAAGAAAGGAAGATATGCAGGGTGCAGGGGTTACAAGCAAAAGCTGCTGTCCTCTATAGCACCATCCACTGCTGCCAAGCTCAGAGAGGAGCAGAGTATGAAAAGTCTTCAGAGAGGTGAGATCCTTAGTAAAAAGAGAGTTTCTGCTCTTCAGCCAAGAATGAATCAGCTGGGAGGTGCTTCTCACAGAGATGTGAGATAGCAGGTTCTCCTGCCAGCAGTAAGACCTTTCCTGTCTCAGAAGAAACTGCGTTCACCAGGATGAGAGCTCACTGCAAAGGGAAACAACTTCCCTCGGGAAGAGCTTGGGTTGTAGGTTTTCACTTTCCCACCAGGGAAGAGAGAAGGGCACTCCATTTTTTCTGTGGTGGAAACCAGACATCAGAACAATCAGAGTTCTTTTTCTTTTAAATTAAAAATTGTTTTACTGTTAGAGAGAGTGAAAGGCCCATCCACATTGCTGCAGAGAGGGGAGGATCTGGGAGCAGGCTGAAGGGTGGAGGTTGGTTTGATCCTGCTGGGTGCCCAGACTTTTTGTTAACTGCTTTGATCTTTTTTTGATGGAAGAGGGTGTTTCTCCTGACACTGCTCTACAACCTCTCATCCCTACTTCTGTTTGCTCCACATCCCCCCCACGTTGTGACCCCTGCATGAAGGATGAACTGAG